>NC_053036.3:220779472-222078639 GCF_002575655.3 Aegilops tauschii subsp. strangulata
TGGGCTTTCTCTGCCAATACTCTGGGTGCAGCCATTTGCGTGCCAGCAAGGACCGGCTTACCTTTCAGCCTTCCCTCGTGGCGAGAGAGGGGCAAACCTATAGGTCTTTGTTTCATGTATTCGGTGCAAAACTCAACCACCTCCTCTGTGGTATAACCTTGTAGGATGCTTGCCTCTGGATGGTTTCGGTTTCGACAAAAGCGCTTCAGTATTCCCATGAACCGCTCGAAGGGATACATGTTGCGAAGAAACACAAGACCACATTACTTTATCTCATCGACAAGGTGCACAGTGAGATGGACCATGACATCAAAGAATGACGATGGGAAAACATCTGTAGGGTGGACAATATTCTTGCAATATTCATCCAACTCTTCAGGATCTACAACTTTCTGCCATAGTTGGTTGAAGAAATCACAGAGCTCAATGAGTGTGTTTCTTATACACTACTAGGGAAAACCCTAGCAGTAGCGCAGGTATTTTTCCTATCAGTAGCGAGGGACGACGCGCTACTGGTAAGGCGCTACAGCTAACGTGTAGCAATAGCACCTGTTGTCCCACGCTACTGCTATACATGGCTAGCAGTAGCGCGCTTTAGTGAAGAGCGTTGCTGCTAATATCTACAATGCTTTTTAGCAGGAAGCGCTACTGGTAAGGCAGCGCTACTGCTAGTTTTTTTTCTGCATATTTGTTTTTATTTGAATAGGCTTTATACAATATTCTTTAGCATATCATACACATACAAATGTAATCATAGCATATACATACAAATAGTCTCATCAAATCATGTCATCATCATAATCATCATCCAACACAAAGTGGTCTCTCGTCATCATCTCGAAAATAGTGATACAAGTCTCAATTACTTGCAACTACATCGTCATCCATCTAAACAATGATATACGCGAGAAGAGCTATCATTTTGAGTGAGAGCGGAATTATGCAGTACATGAGTTCGTATCCCTCTCTCGCATTAGCGTGAACCTAAACTAACTACTGCCTATCGCTCGAAAACCGGAAACCGGTACACCTGGGCCTGACACTCCGGCCACTCCTCGTATATATACTCCTGGCGTAGCACTTCTTCGCCATCGATGATCTATGCACCTGCATCGTCACATGAGTCGATGATATGCAACATATATAGTTGAGCAACAGAGAGAGACATACTTGGCAAAAATAGAAGCAACATATCATAAGCATAAATAACAAAGTTGATCGTACTCAAAATGCCCAAACTAGAGTGACCGTCGCTAGTCGAGGAGGACGGTTTAATTACATCACAAATAAAGTTTCGTCGTGCATAACTCAAAGTTTCATCATACATAAAGTATGGACTAAACGGACACGTTGTCATATATCGACAATCAGTCCACATGTAGTGCCATCCATCCAAGTCAGGGAGATAGTCCCCGAGCCTAGTGAAAGGCTTCAGGTCGAGACGCTGAGCGGCTACCCATGTTCGGACGTCTTCCCGCGACATTTGTCCTTCTTCGTAGAACATCCCTGTTTTTTTGATGACCTCCTTCATGATGATTTGGGCAAGTTCGCGCTGGATGTGATAGAACTCAGCTCGAAGTCGATGATCCTCGATATCTCCTACGTTCTTTGCCCATTGCAGAATATGGGCATCGCCGGATGTAGGTGACATGCGAAGGTTCTGGTGATCCCGTCTGTACTCCAGCATGTGGTGTAGGACATAGAATCCATCATCAAGAGAATCACTCGGTTGCTGGATGCAGCAGAAGCCGGTCTTATGGCCGAAGGCAGACCTGCCGTCCCTTCTCTTCTTGTCCTTGACCTCTCAACCCTGTGCGTCATAGTAAAACATAGCACTGTCAAGAACATCCTTGATGTGGGTGTGATCCTTTTTGTTAATGTTCTTCGACGAGTCCAAGTAAAGAGCGTGGGAGTATCGAGGGTAGAGGATGATGAGGACGGCGCGCCCGCCGCTGCGCAAAATAAGTACACCTCAAATTAATTAGCCTCCACCGTGCAAATGAATGATTGAAATCGAAGGAAGGATATCCGCGCGGATGACTTACAGGGGATGATAAGGCACGAGAATCACCTCCTTGTCCTTATTGGCGAGCATGAAATTGACGATGTATTCCCTCGCGTATTCACAGTGCTTTGTGCAGACTCCCAAGAAGCCCTCGTGCATGAAGTACGGGTCAGCGACACAGATATGAGGTATCTGCTCAACCCCGAAGATGTAGTTCATGTGCAAGGCATAAAGGCGGACAAACGTAAAATCCAGCTTCTTCACGTGAAACATGTCGAATATGTAATCGAATCGAAGGAAGAACTTCTCCGCGGGGAATGTGTCGACGTACGACAATTGCCGCGGAACGTTAACCATGTAGAGTGGGTATCCTGGATCTTTCGAGGCGATGAGGCCTTTCTCTCTCCGCAGCACATCGTCATGAAGTCTCCTTAGATCACCGAATCTGGCCCGTAGCGCTGCTGCAGGTAGGATTGGTTGACCGGGGATATGCCATTTATCTGCACCGGGGATATCTATATGGTCGAGGCTGCTGAGGCGGCTGGATCATAGAATCAGCTTTTTTGCCTTTCCTCTGTCTCTTCCTAGACTTCTTTACTACCGGAAGGTCGTCCATAATACGTTCAGCCTCCGGAGACGGCAATTCAGGCACCGACTCATGATGCTCAAACCCTAAGTAGGCGCCAGTATTGACATACTGTTGAGTGGCATCGTCATCCTCATCTATGGCGACGTCACCAGCGACTAATGGAGACTTTTCCTCACCCCCTCCGCTATCACCCGGCACGACAACTGACGCTAATTGGGTAGGTGAGGTGTTGATGTTCATACCTAACTGCGTGCTCGTGGGTGTGCTCTCGGCCGCCTCCAGATGAAGCAGACTCTTTGGCCACAACAGGACCCACCCATTGCAACAATCACCAAGCCGTCGCGGGGTCTCGTCGTCATCCCCCACTAGTACCAGAGGAGCCAAATTCTCGTGGCCTGTTTTGACACTGGCCCCGGAAACCTTGAAGACGTTCGGGGGGATCGGCCGGCTGTGGAACAATGGTTCCTTCGGCCTCATTATCGTCGCCTTCCCCACGTCCACCTTCTCGTCGCCGATGGTGTACAATATGGTGCACGGGGTTTCGTCGGCCTGCAAAGAAAAGTCTGCGACGTGAGACATCCGAAAGGCAACGAAAACGGGAGATTATACATTTATTGAAGGGGGCCGGTGTGACAGATACCGTGAGGGCGTCGAGCTCAGCCAAAGACGAAGCACCGCCGAGCACGTCCGATGCGGGAGCCGGTGCCATAGCAGGTGCGGGAGCCGGTGCGGGAGCAGGTGCAGCTGCAGGTGCTGGTGCAACGCTAGTCGAGCTGCTCCCCAAGAAGTCAGCAAGGGGAAAGTCCGCTGCATTTTTTTCTGGATTTTTCCTGGTCCAATTGAAAACGGCCGGAACCAAGGAAGTAGACATATCTACAAGCACCTGTTTTGCGGCAGCTACCGCTGTTGCGACTGTCTGAGATGATTTCTTCTCAACCGCAATCTCAACCTTCTTGTCGATGTTTTCTTCAGTTAACCTCCATCTTTCCTTTCTCTCCTCCGTGGTCTCACGGTAGTACTTCTTCCACGTGGCGCCGTCTCCGACACCGTGCACGCGTCCATACGACGGTCGAGTCTCCACCGGGAGTCGTTTCAATATGTTCAACGCCCGGTTGAATGGAGTGTCCCACTTGGGCCTTGCCAACGCTTCAGACGGCGAGTCGCTTTCGGCCGCAATCCTGTGCTGCTCTCTCTGCAAAAGGCACAGGGATCGTTTACAAATATGACTAACATGCAGCTGAATTGATCAGAAACTAAAATTACCAGCAGTCTCATGAACTCCGTCGTGACCACGTTCATCTCGAAAACCTTCTTCACTGGGTCCCAACGGTGCCGGGCCCTGAGGACGTCACGCTCCTGCGGGACGGTGAACTCTGCCAAGGGGTCTGGGATGCCCAGACTCACGGCTTCCACGTCCTCCTTGGCCCATATGGACCTCTTCCCGGTGTAACCACAGCTTCCGAGGTGGTGGCACCCAATGTTCCTCTGTTGAAGCCCCTTCATGTACTTCGACTTTTTTTTGGCAGCTTCAGCCTCGCAAGCCGCCTTGAATATTTCAAAGTGCTCTGCCGTGATTGTCGGATTATCCTTTACAATCTCGGAGTAGGGTTCCTTTTTGTCGATGATCCTTGCTTTCATCCTTGTTTTCCAAGCGGCCAACGCGTCGCTAAACTTGGTCATGGCGTGTTTGTTTATCTTCTTCATTGCCGGGTCCTTATCTGGATCTTTATAATCCTTTTCATTCCGGCCCGGGAACAAGAATGTCTGGTGCAGCTTCTTTAGGAGGGAGGGCCTCATATTATCTATCTTATGTAGTTTCTCATCGTTGATGGTGGCGGTTGTCCGTACGATGCAGCCTATTTGATTACCGTAGCACGTGCGTGCTTCCTCGAGCGCGTTTGGCTCAAAATTGTCGTCGTCCACCTACATGACCACAATTCTAGTAGTCCTGAGTTTTTTAGGAAGCCGTTGCCTCTTTGCTTTCGGTTCTACACCAGCTCCGCTCCCCGAGGCAGCGCCGGTCCCAGTCTCAGCGCCGGTCTCGATGCCGATCTGAGTCTCAGCGCCGGTCTCAGTCTCAGCACCGGTCTGCGTGTCGGTCTCAGTCCCCTTGCGACCGATGGGCCCAGCAACAACATCGGTTGATCGTCGGCAAGGCTCAAAATTTCGTCTACCGCCAGGTAGACGTCCTCGCAATCACCAGAACCCTGTCCTTCATCGTTGCTAGCCTTGTTTCCTACGATTAAATCTAGTCAATTAATTCTAGAACTAATAAAATGAATAATGACATAAAAAAGGCCTATGTTTTGCAGGAACATTGACTCCTTCCCGGTGCGGCAAATCTCGGGCACTCGATATGTCCTAGTTTGTAGCACAAGTCATGCCGAAATTCACGGAAAATTTCGGCATCTTTGCTAAAAAGTGGACAAATCGAGAACCTGAAATTTGCCGGAACGGAAATGAATCAACATTCTGGCAAAACATAGGCCACTCAGCTTCATTCCCTGGAAATAGTGTTCAAATATCCATCTTCGACACCACAACACATGTCCAAATATACACGAGCAACCACATGTCCAAATATACATGTCCAAATTTCACAAGCTAATTCAAAAACAAAGTGTAGAAAAAAATTCATTTAACTACTAATAGAACAAAATTCAGTCAACTTTAGTGCTCTATAATGATGAAAGGAAAAAAAATTCAGTTAACTACTAATTTCATTCATTTAGGTTATTCATTTAACTTCACCTAATTAACCTACTGTACCACTACTACTAGCAGCACTACTAACCTAATTAACCTAGAAAAACTCTACTTCCCTAACTAAAAAACATCTAATTAACATCTACTAGTACCACTACTGCCCTAACCTAATTAACATCTACTAGTATCACTATATACTACAAGAATCATCTAGCCTAATTAAACCCTACTGCCCTAACTAACTTTTGCTGTAAACCAAATTTTTTGCTCTAACATCTACTACTTAACATCTTTTGCTCTAAACTAAATTTTTTGCTATAAACTAACTTTTGCTCTAAAATCCAGAGAGAGAGGAGTGGGGGGGGGAGGGTGGGGGACTTACAGAGAGGGGAGAGATGGTGGCGGGGAGGTGCTCGGCGACGGAGGCAGGAGCGAAGAGGGCGGGCTTGGGCACGGGCAGCGGTGGTCCTGGGCGGGCTCGGGCGGCGACGGTGAGGCTGAGGGCGGCCTCGGGCGGCCGCGGTGAGGCTGAGGGCGGCCTCGGGCGGCGGCGGTGAGGATGACGACGGCCTCGGGGGGAGACGGCGAGGTTGCGGGCGTCCACGCCGGCAGGAGACGGCGGCGAAGTGGGGCGACGGCGAATTGGGGAGATGGCGGCGAGGGCGAGGGATTTGGCGGAGAAGTGGTGGCCGGGGGTAGGGAAACCGCTGTTTAAGTGAAACGTAACGGTAGCCCGTTCCTGAAAACGCGCTATAGCTAAGTTAGCTACAACGCGTTTCCTGAAACGCGCTACTGCTATTCCTTTCTCCTTTTTCCCTTTTTTCATTTATTTTTCTTTACATTTTATTTTTTTCCTTTCTCCTTTTTCTATTTCTTTCATTTTCATTTACTTTTCTACTTGTTTTTTATTTTATTTTATTTTCGTTAGCAGTAGCGCCTTACACATAAATGCGCTGCTACAACAAAATTAGCGGCAGCGCTGTTTCTAAAAGAGCGCTACTACTATGTGTAGCCGATCGGCTTAGTGGTGGGAATTTTTGTAGTAGCGCTTTTACAACGGGACGCGCTACTGCTATATATGTATCTGCAGCGCAGTTATTTCGCGCGCGCTACTGCTGTCTAGCAGTAGCGCCCTTTTTTAACATGCGCTACTGCTAAAGTTCTGTGTATAGGCTTTTCCCTAGTAGTGCAACTTCATTTTACCTGAGCTCACATCCATGAGACTTTTGATGTTTGCGGAGTAGGAAGAGGGTGTCTTAACTGACAACAAATAGGTGAAGAACTATGTTGCTTCTTTTGCACTGAAATTTGTAACTCTGGCGAGCTTTGATGAATTTGTCATCATCTTCTGCTTTAATCTTGCATTTTGATTGATCAGCAAGCATATCGAGCCGTGAACTGTCACCATCCTTTCTTTTACCTTTAATCTTGAGCAGAGTACCAAGGATGCTTTCACATACGTTCTTCTCTACGTGCATGACATCGATGCAGTGACGTACATTTAGAATTTCCCAGTAAGGTAATTTCCAGAACACCGATTTCTTCTTAAACACTTGACCCTTGGGTGTTTGTTTCACCGTCAAAGGGTGATTCTTGCGAAGACACCATTAATTTGTTTAGCCATGTTGTGGACCACCTCCCCATCATAGGGTCTTGGGCCCACACCTACCTCTGCCGTACCATCAAATTCAACTTTCATCTTTCGGTATGGGTGATTTCTCCGTAAGAACATACGATGACGCAAATACACGGTTTTGCGTGAGTTGGGAAGAAATATGCTAGCTGTCCTATCCATGCATGTGACACACCCTACATCTCCCTTTGTTTTCTACCCTGATGTGTTGACTAATGCCGGCATATCTTGAATGGTGTGCACCAGCATCACATGTAGATTGAAAATCTCCTTTTTTGTAAGCATCATAATTTTACAGCAGGCGCATCTATCCGCACTGTTAGTAGTTCTTCTGCCAGTAGCTGAAAGTAAATGTCGATGTCATTTCCAGGTTGCTTCGGGCCTTGGATAATCATTGACATCATAATGTATTTTTTCTTCATACACAACCA
Source organism: Aegilops tauschii subsp. strangulata (assembly GCF_002575655.3). Classification (NCBI taxonomy): domain Eukaryota; kingdom Viridiplantae; phylum Streptophyta; class Magnoliopsida; order Poales; family Poaceae; genus Aegilops; species Aegilops tauschii. The sequence continues at coordinate 220,786,837 of NC_053036.3, forward strand.
AGGAGCTAGGTTATATATGCACAGAAGCACAGGCCATGTGTTGTGATTGGTGCTCATACCGCCAAAAGGATTCATCCCGTCAGTACACTCCACGAGCCTTATACTTCTAGGATCCTTGGCAAAGTCTTCAAACTTGTTGTCGATTAATTCCCACTAAGCCCCATCTTTCGAGTGCCTCATATACTTATCCGCAATTCGCTCATCATGATGCCACCGCAACCTCTTTGCCTCTCCAGGGTTTGCAAACAAACGCCTCAACCTTGGAATTAAAGGCAAGTACCAAACAGCCTTGAACGGGATTCTTGTCTTGATCTCGTCGTCCAATTTGTACTTGTCCTTTGCTCTCCTGCACTTGTATCGTGCATGCTTGCATGTGGGACATGCATGCAAATCTTTGTACTCACCATAGTATAATATACAATCATTCACACAAGTGTGTATCTTTCGTACTTCAAGTTCCAATGGGCAAAAAAATTCTTCGCTTCATTCGTGCTTGTGGGGAGCACATTATCTTCTGGAAGAATTTCTTTGAAAAGACCTAACACCTCTGTGAAGCCCCTGTTTGATAGACCGTTTGCAGCACTAAATCTGAGAAGTGCTAGGGTGGCACTCAACCTGGAATATTTCTTTTTGCAACCTGGATAGAATTCTTTCTTGGAGTCCGCATCAATGGTTGGCAGATCCTTGTACCTAATCATATCCTTTTTTGGGCCCTTGAAATCTACAATCATATCAGCAAAATCTGGCATATCAATGTAGCGATCCGACCTCAAACGGTCAAATCTCTGTGTATAAGTGTCATCCCTGGATCGGTAATGCTGACACACACAGTACTTGAAGGATTTATAACAGAGTGCAATCACACACTTAATACATCAAATGTCTCAAAAGAGAACTTATTAAAATAATATGGCTTAAGGCCATCTAAATAAGATAACAGCGGAAGACTTCGAAGATAAAGTGAGTCCATCAACTCCAACGGCATAGCTGAGTGCACGACAACGACCTAGCGCACCTAACTCTTCGTCTGAAAAGTCTGCAACATGATATGTTGCAGCCCGAAATGGGCAGCACATGGAATATGCTCGCAATATAACACAGTAGAGCAATGAACAGGTAAATGCTATCACTACATGCATATATGGCTGGTGGAGGCTCTATGGTTATAATGTTTTGCGAAAAGCCAAATTTTCCCTACATCAAAGGAATATATTTTGTTTAACTATCATGGTAGTTGATAAACATTGAGAATGGAAACCCCCATCTCAATCCCAATTAAGCAGTAATTAATAACCCAACAAATTAATTTAGAGTGATGAGATGAACATGATAATCCAAGAACCAGATACTCAAGATGTCCATAACCGGGGACACGGCTAACCATGATTAGTTTGTACACTCTGCAGAGGTTTGTGCACTTTTCCCCACAAGACTCGATCTCCTGCGTTGGATTTCTCGCACTACATGGTGTTTGAGAAACGGATGACCGAGACACAGTCTTTCAGAAACATTAACTCTTTACTCTAGGTAGACAGTACAAACCTACATCCCCTACATATGCTAGAGCCCATAATAGCTTGTGGCTGCACACGGAAGTTTCTAGCATGAATAATCTTATGATCCCTTTGAGCCTGGGTGGCGAACCAAAGGACAACACTGGTATATCCCCAGGTGCCCGCAACCAATCCACCCAGATGTGTATTTAAGTAGCCACCTTAAGTTAACCATTAATTAACAATCTCACATCTGTCATGGATCACTCAAACCAAACCACGTCTACGAGCATAGCATAGCAACCTAAGCGTAACTCCCAAGGGTTTGATAATAAAAGGGCAATAGGTTCAAACTCATCATCTACTTCCCAATACCCAGAAGTTAAATCACATCCTTATAATGCAGTGTTTGAGGATTGTAACTAATGCAAAAAAACTGGGTATAAAGGGGTATGATCAAAGTGTTACTTGCCTTGCTCATGATCTGCAAACCCCAGAGACTCGTAGTTTAACACGCTTCGCACTCCGGGAATTCTATCGCAAACAAACAATAGCATACATGAGCACTCAAGCATGGATGCAAGGGTAAAACTCAAATAAAAAGATCCAATCTGCAAGTTCAACTGAAGAACTTCGATTTGCAAAAAGAATCAATCGAATCGGAACTACGGAACTGAAACTACGATCAGAAGAACTTCGAATACAAATCTGCTTGAAACCAAATTTTAAATTGTCAAAACCATGTTCAAGTTGATTAACCAGAAAGAGGGGTTCGAGATGAAGATTTCAGCGTTGGTTTCACTGGATTTGGATGAACGGTTAAAAACTTGCGAGGGTTTGAAAATTAGGGCCTAATCTGCAATAAAAATAATCGTGGATAGGTCCCTGGCCGAAAAATAAAAAGAAAAAGAAAAATCTATCGGACTAACTTCCGCTAACAGAGACAAACGAATGAAAACGTTCGTTAAAACGAACTAACGAACGAATGTTCGCGGAAAAGACCTAAACCGAGAAAACCGATCGGTTAAAAAAACCGGAGTAGATCTAGGGTTTAAAAAAATGAAACGGACCGGAACAAAAACCGACGGCGGGCGGCGGGTCAACGGCTCCGGCGGGCGGCGGCTCCGGCGGCGGGCGGCTCGGCGAGGCGGCGGCGTTGGCGCGGGGCGGCGGCGGTAGCAGCAATGCGGGGCGGCGGCTGTGGCGGCGCTGGCGGCGGCGGTGGTGGTGGTGCGGGACGAGGGGAGGAGGTGGCGAGGGCGGCGGTATTTAAAGGGGGCGGGGGCTACTGGCTTGGGGGAGGGGGCGACGGCGGGCGGTGTCCCGCTCGGACATGGCGACGGCGAAGCTGGGCGGCGGCCGGACTCCGGCTCGGGCGCGGGACGGGCGAGGCGGTGGCGCGCTGGGCCGGCTGGGCCTCTGGCCCAGTTCGGTCCGACTACCTTTTTTTAATAAATTCCGCCAAAAGGAAAAATCCTAAGTAAATAAAAAAAATTCTAAAAATGCCAAAAACAATTTTCACCGTCTAAATAAAATATTAGAACATAGTGAACATTTTTCTGGCCTAAAAATGCATATTTTTTCTAATTCAAATAAAATAACAAATAAAATCCAAATAAATTATTTATTTTATTTTAACATTTTCCTCCAATATTTCTTTTGTTTTGGAGAAGTCATTTTATCTCCTCTCTTTTATTTTTAATATTGGAAATATTTTGGAGAGAAAAATAATTAAAACCAAAATGATCCTCTTTTCAAATTTGAGAAAATTCAAATATGAAAATAAACGAAATCCCCAACTCTCTCCATGGGTCCTTGAGTTGCTTAGAATTTCTAGGATCAAAACCAAAATGCAAATAAAATATGATATGCATATAATGACCTATGTATAACATTCCAAATTGAAAATTTGGGATGTTACAAACCTACCCCCCTTAAGATGAATCTCGCCCTCGAGATTCGGGTTGGCTAGAAAATAGGTGTGGGTGATCTTTCCGTAGGTCTTCCTCTCGCTCCCAGGTGGCTTCATCCTCGGTATGGTGGCTCCACTGAACTTTGCAAAACTTGATAACCTTGCTGCGTGTGACTCGGCTGGCAATCTCGAGAATCTTGACTGGTTTCTCCTCATAGGTCAGATCACTATCCAACTGAATTGCTTCCAGGGGCACTGTATCTCTCAGAGGGATATCGGCCATCTCAGCATGGCACTTCTTCAACTGAGAAACGTGAAACACATCAAGAATTCATGACAGTCCTTCGGGTAACTCCAACTTGTAGGCCACTTCTCCCATACATTCCAAAACTCGGTATGGTCCTACAAATCTCGGGGCTAACTTTCCCTTAACTCCAAAATGTTTAACTCCTCGCAGAGGTGACACTCGAAGATATGCTCTGTCTCCGATTTCATTGACTACCTCCTTGCGTTTTGAATCTGCATAACTCTTCTGCCTGGACTGACCTACCTTCAGTCCATCTCGAATCAACTTAACCTTCTCTTCGGACTCTTTGATCAAATCCGGTCCAAACAACTGACGGTCTCCAACTTCATCCCACATCAACGGTGTCCTGCACCTCCTTCCATACAAAGCTTCGAAAGGTGCCATCTTCAAACTGGCTTGGTAGCTGTTGTTGTATGTGAACTCCGCGTAGGGCAAATTATCATCCCAACTAGATCCATAATCTAGCGCACAAGCTCTCAACATGTCCTCCAGAATCTGTTTGACTCTCTCGGTCTGTCCATCTGTCTGCGGATGAAAGGCTGTACTAAACTCTATCCTGGTACCAAAAGTCTGGTGCAGTTGATTCCAAAACTTTGAGGTAAACTGTGTTCCCCTATCTGATACAATGGTCTTCGAAACTCCATGCAGACATACGATCCTGGTCATATATATCTTGGCCAACTTTTCACTTGTATAGGTGGTTTTTACTAGGATAAAGTGAGCCACTTTGGTCAAGCGATCAACTACTACCCAGATAGAATCATATCCCGATCGGGTCCTGGGTAATCCGGTGATGAAATCCATGCCAAGCTTATCCCACTTCCATTCGGGTATCGGCATAGGCTGCAGTGACCCTGTTGGCTTTTGATGTTCTGCCTTCACTCTCTGACATACATCACATACGGCTACATACTCGGCAATATCCTTCTTCATTCCTGTCCACCAGAAACGTTCCTTCAAATCCAAATACATCTTGGTGTTTCCGGGGTGTATCGAGTCTGGCGAGTCATGAGCTTCCTGAAGTATTATCTTCCTGATCTCGGCATTATTGGGTACATATACACGGTCCTCAAACCACAAGGTGTCGTGCTCATCCTCACGAAAACCTTTGGCCTTTCCTTTACTCATTTTCTCCTTTATCTCAGCAATTTCCTTATCATCCTTCTGAGCTTCTCGAATCTTTCCCAATAATGTTGACTGAACCCCCATCGCGGCAACAAAACCTCTAGGGACTATCTCCAAACGAAGCTCCCTGAGATCATCGGCTAATTCCTTTGGTAATCCTCCGCTTACGAGGGTATTGGCATAACTCTTTCGGCTCAAAGCGTCCGCTACGACATTGGCCTTGCCTGGATGATAATGCAACTTCGTGTCATAATCTTTTATAAGCTCCAACCATCTCCTTTGCCTGAGATTCAGCTCCTTCTATGTGAAAATGTACTTCAAACTCTTGTGATCCGTGTACACATCACAACGGTTTCCAATAAGAAAATGTCTCCAGGTCTTGAGTGCATGAACTACAGCTGCTAACTCCAAATCATGCGTGGCATAATTCAACTCATGCGGTCGAAGCTGACGTGAGGCGTATGAAACCACTCTTCCGTCTTGCATAAGTACACATCCAAGTCCTAAGCGAGAAGCGTCGCAATACACTTGGAAATCCTTGCGTATATCCGGCAGAATCAGCACTGGGGCTGTAACCAAACGTTTCTTTAGCTCCTGAAAACTTGCCTCACATTCATCTGTCCACTTAAACTTAGTGTCTTTCTTCAACAACTCCGTCATAGGCTTCGCAATCTTGGAAAAATTCTCAATGAATCTTTGATAATATCCCGCGAGTCCAAGAAAACTGCGGATCTCTCCAACTGAGGTGGGTGCTAGCCAATCGGTGATTGACTTAACCTTGGTAGGATCCACTGCTATACCTTCTCCTGATATAACATGTCCAAGAAATCCCACTTCCTTCAACCAAAACTCACATTTGCTAAACTTGGCATACGACTGATGTTCCCTGAGCTTCTCGAGAACTAAACGCAAATGCTCCTTGTGTTCCTTTTCATTCTTCTAGTATACCAAGATATCATCAATGAACACCACAACAAACTTATCCAAGAACTCCATGAACACCTTATTCATCATACTCATGAAATAGGCAGGAGCGTTAGTCAATCCAAATGACATAACCGTGTACTCATATAGCCCGTACCTTGTGGTGAAGGCTATCTTGGGTATATCCCGTTCTCGGATCTTCAACTGGTGGTATCCTGATCGTAGATCGATCTTGGAGAATACTTTAGCTCCTTGCAGCTGGTCAAACAAATCATTGATCATCGGCAGTGGGTACTTGTTCTTGATCGTCACTTCATTCAATGCACGATAATCAACAACCGTTCTCAAATATTCATCCTTCTTCTCAACCAAAAGCACTGGTGCTCCCCACGGTGACGAACTTCGTCGAATGTAACCTTTCTCCAATAACTCCTTAATCTGCTTCTTAATCTCCTCTAGATCATTTACGGGCATCCAGTATGGTCTCTTCGATATCGGTCCGGTGCCTGGCAACAACTCTATCAAAAACTCAATGTCTCGATCCGGCGGCATGCCAGGTAGCTCCTCTGGAAATACATCCGGATAATCCTTCACTACAGGCACTTCCTCCTGAACAACTCCTGAGAGGGAATTTACTTGGGTTCTCCTTGGCGCATGCCTGGATACATACTTAATCCTTTTTCCCTCCAGGGTTGTAACACCCCGCATGTAACTTGCCATATTTGTAACTCCGACTCTTGCCATTTCCGGCTATGTGTCATGATTTCCCCTCCGTTGTCGGGTTTTGTCTTTCGTTTTGTATTTTGTCATGTCATGCATTTTCATATCATGTCGTCATGTGCATTGCATTTGCATACATGTTCGTCTCATGCATCCGAGCATTTTCCCCGTTGTCCGTTTTCCAATCCGGCGCTCCTATCTCCTCTGGTGCACCCCTCTTGTATTCTTTCGTGTGCGTGTGTCAAACTTTCTCGGAATGGACCGAGGCTTGTCAAGTGGCCTTAATATACCACCCGGAGACCACCGGTCAAGTTTCGTTCCATTTGGAGGTCGTTTGGTACTCCAACGGTTAACCGGGCATCCGCAAAGTCCATTTGAGTGTCCAGCAAAAACCCCCTCTAAAACCAGCCCAAAACCCACCAAACTCTCCTCCATGCTCTAGGTCGTTCGATCACGATCGTGTGGGCGAAAACCGCACCTCATTTGGAGCCTCCTAGCTCCCTCTACCTATAAGTACGTGGGCATCCCGAAATACATTTGCAGACGAAACCCTAAGAAAAATCCCCTCTCCGCGGGCGGACGCGTCCAGCGCCCGCCGGACATCCGCGCCGCCGCCCCGAGCCAGTGGCGAGGCGCCACGTGGCCCGCCTCCGGCCTCCCGCCGCCGCGGCCCGCAGGCCCGACCGCGGCCCTCCCGGGCCCGAGCCGCCCGCCGTCTCCCGCACCAGCGCCGCCGCCGCCAGGCCCTGCCTTCTCACCGCGCCACCGCCGGCCGGCCCCGCCGTTCGCCGCCTTGCCGCCGGCGCTGCCTCCGGCCGGTCCCGACGCCGCCGCCACGAGCCCGAGCGCCGCCCCGGAGCGCCGCCGCCGGCGCCGCCTCCTCCGTCGCCGGTCCCACCTCCGGCCGCCGCCTGCCTCCTCTTCCCTCCTCCGGTCGCCGGCCGCCAGCTCCGCCCTCATCTCCGGCGAGGGCTCGCGCCAAATCCGCTCGATCTCGATCTGTACTGTACGTGCGTTGACCTCTCCTCGCCCCCTTTTTTTCTCCAAGTCCTCAGATTTTCTCAGCATGTGCACTTGTTCGTGTTGCCATAACTCCTTGCATGTAGCTCCGATTCGCGCGTGTAATATGTCAAATTGTTCGTCTCGTGATGCTCTACATTTTGTTCAATTACAGCATGTTCATTAGAGGTCATCTTGATGCTGAAATCTCTGTTGGAAGAGGGCTAGTTGCTGTTATTCTCTGGTTCTTAGCAGAACTTGGAGATTTGTCATTTTTGTATCATTTATTCTGTGCATCTTATGGGAATGAGCTCTACATGTGTTTTGAAGTATGAAATGCCATCTTTCCAAGGATGTATGCCATGTATTTTTGTGATCTCTGTGGTGACTAGCACAAGCATGCAAAGTAGGCCCCGTAATATTTCTGATTTCAGGGACTTAGTGATTTCTCTAAGTCCTTGTCTGCTGTAATTTTGTTGCCATGTAAACTTGATGTTACAGAGAGATCTATGCATATTTTGGAGATGTTCAGGAAGGATGTTTTGTAGCTATAGTTGTTATTGATCCATTCCCGCAATTGTTTGTAATTATGGCGTGCCATAGCATGACTCAATCTTGCTCTACTTTTGTTATAAAATATTTCTGGCAGATTCTTAACATGATATGCAATCTTGCCAAGCTTATTGTAGTTGATCCATACATGCTATGCTATTGTTCTTGCCATGGATAGCTTCATAAACATGCAATCTTGCTGTAGGTATGGTTGGTTTGTCATGTATTGCTCTGTAGTGAGTGCATCAAGCTCACAAAGAGTCTTACATATTATTATTTCTGCCATGCTCTGTTTTCTGCTAAGTCTGAAACCTGATAACAAAACTTGCTATGTTTACATGCTTGCCACCATATCTTCTGGTCCTTTTTGGCTTATAGTCATTAAGGGACTTTTGTCATGTGCATTTAGTAGAACACTTCCATGCCTTGTGCTATGTTAAGTTCCTGTAGCATGTTGATTTCGTGCTCTGAACATTGCTACCTGATGCTGTTTACTGCCATGTCCAGTTTTTCACCAAGTCTGTGAACCTGTAATCTTTTGCACTTTTGCCATGCTTGTTTGAGCTTGATATGTTGTGCACTAGCCGTAGCTCAGTGTTCATATTTTGTCAAGCATCTCCTGTAGATTACTGCCATGTGCTTTATTGCTATGTTGGGGTGCTGTAGCATTGTTGCTTGTTGCATCTTAAGTGCTATCTTGCTGTTTATCGCAGATTAGTGTCATTCTTGTTTTGCTTGCCATTTGCAAACCGTGCATCCGATTCCGGTGATCTTTATATCGATTTCGACCGAAATCATCTCATCTTTCCAGTGGCATGCTTGGTTTGCCAAGTTACTGCCATGTTCATCATTTTCCTTCCGGAGCACGCTTATGCATCGCATATCATATCTTGCATATCATACATGTTTTGCATCATGTTGCTTGTGCATTTCTCGTGGTTGATTGTGGTTCCGTTTGCTGTGTTCTTGTCTTGGGTAGAGCCGGGAGACGAGTTCGTGAACGAGGAACCTGTCGAGTACGCTTACGAGGATCAAGCTTTCGACAACTCTTGAGAATCTTGCAGGCAAGATGACCACCCCTCGAAATCACTTCTATCTTTGCTATGCTAGTTGTTCGCTCTATTGCCATGCTCGCTACCTATCACTTGCTATATCATGTCTCCCATTTTAGCCATGTCAGCCCCTAACCACCCTTTTCCTAGCAAACCGTTGTTTGGCTAAGTTACCGCTTTTGCTCAGCCCCTCTTATAACGTTGCTAGTTGCAGGTGAAGTTGAAGTTTGTTCCATGTCGGAACATGGATATGTTGGGATATCACAATATCTCTCATTTAATTAATGCATCTATATATTTTTGGTAAAGGGTGGAAGGCTCGGCCTTATGCCTGGTGTTTGGTTCCACTCTTGCCGCCCTAGTTACTGTTATACTGGGATTATGTTCCTTGAGTTTGCGTTCCTTACACGGTCGGGTGATTTATGGGACCCCCTTGACAGTTCGCCTTGAATAAAACTCCTCCAGCAAGGCCCAACTTTGGTTTTACCATTTGCCGCCTAAGCCTTTTCCCCCGGGTTTTCGCGAGCCCGAGGGTCATCTTTATTTTAAACCCCCGGGCCAGTGCTCCTCTGAGTATTGGTCCAAACTGTCAGTCGCCGGTGGCCACCAGGGGCAACTCTGGGCTGGCCTGTCGGAAGCTTGGACAATCCGGTGAGCCCTGAGAACGAGATATGTGAAGCTCCTATCAGGATTTGTCGGCACATTTGGGCGGCTTTGCTGGTCTTGTTTTACCATTGTCGAGATGTCTTGTAAACCGGGATTCCGAGACTGATCGGGTCTTTCCGGGAGAAGGTTTATCCTTCGTTGACCATGAGAGCTTATGATGGGCTAAGTTGGGACACCCCTGCAGGGTATTATCTTTCGAAAGCCGTGCCCGCGGTTATGAGGCAGATGGGAATTTGTTAATGTCCGGTTGTAGATAACTTGTCACTTGACCTAAGTATAATACATCAACTGCGTGTGTAGCCGTGATGGTCTCTTCTCGGCGGAGTCCGGGAAGTGAACACGGTTTGTGTTATGCATGACGTAAGTAGGTGTTCAGGATCACTTCTTGGTCATTGCTAGATGACGTCCGTTCCGTTGCTTCTCTTCTCGCTCTCATTTGCACAAGTTAGCCACCATATATGCTTTTGCCGCTGCAGCTCCACCTCTTTGCGCCATCCTTTCCTACAAGCTTAAATAGTCTTGATCTCGCGGGTGTGAGATTGCTGAGTCCTCGTGACTCACAGATTCTACCAAAACAGTTGCAGGTGCCGACGATGCCAGTGCAGATGATGGCGTCGATCTCAAGTGGGAGTTCGACGAGGAACGTGGTCGTTACTATGTGCCTTTTCCTGATGATCAGTAGTGGAGCCCAGTTGGGACGATCGGGGATCTAGCATTTGGGGTTGTCTTATTTTCATCTGGATTTTGACCGTAGTCGGTCTATATGTTTGTATTTTGGATGATGTATGAATAATAATTATGTATTGTGTGAAGTGGCGATTGTAAGCCAACTCTTTATCCCATTCTTGTTCATTACATGTGATTGTGTGAAGATGACCCTTCTTGCGACAAAACCACTATGCGGTTATGCCTCTAAGTCGTGCCCCGACACGTGGGAGATATAGCCGCATCGTGGGCGTTACAAGGGTAGTGAGCAGAATTGACCTACTAGCACATTCAATGTTTCCTCCATACTTCGATAGCCAATCCATGCCTAGTATCACATCCAAGCCTTGAGACTCTAGAATTATTAGGTCTGAGGAGAAAACATGGCGACCAATGGTTAAGGGTAACCGATCACACCGTCGGTTGGCCATATACACTGCCCTTGGTGAGCTTACTAGCATGGGTGACCTAAGGGCTAAGGTGGGTAACTTAAACTTGTCCACAAATCCCCTTGATATGTATGAATGCGATGCACCAGTATAAAAAATAACGAGAGCGGTAAATGACTTAACCAAAAACTTACCGATAACTGCGTCAGGCTGCTCTTCAACCTCCTCCACGTTGATGTGGTTCACCTGACTTCGGCTGAAGGGATTGGGCTTCTTCCCAGAGCTTCCATTGCCATTACCATTCTTTGCTTCAGGGCACTCATTGGCATAGTGTCCAGTCTTCCGCACTTGAAACAAGTAATGTGACTTCGGTCCTTCTTGGCGGGTGTGGCTGGGTTAGAGCGGTTCTGAGTGCTACCTGCTCCATTCCCATTTCCATTCTTGTGGCCACTGTGGTTATGCGAACTTCCTCCATTGTGGGTATGGCCTCCATGGTTATGGGTATATCCTCCCGAGTTTGGGGTAAAACAAGGCTTCTACTGAGCTCCTGAATTGTACTTCCCTTGTCCATACTTCCTTTTGTGGCTCTCAATCTGCTGCTACTTTCCTTAAATCATAAGAGCCTTGTCTACCAACTCCTAGTAGTTGTTAAATGTTGCCACCATTAACTGCATACTCATCTCATCATTCAGCCCTTCCATAAACTTCTCCTGCTTCGCGGCGTCTGTGGCCACATCATCTGGGGCGTAGCGAGCTAACTTACTGAACTCATCCACATACTGCCCCACAGTACGGTTTCCCTGACGTAAGTTGCGCAACTCACGCTTCTTCATCTCATAGCTCCAGTTGAGACATGTGTTGTGCGGAATGCTTGCTGAAACTACTCCCAAGTGACATTGGCTATAGGGAAAGTGGTTGTGTAATTCTCCCACCATGAGGCTGCGGGTCCATCCAATTGATGTGCGGCAAAACACACCTTTCAGCATCTATGCAATCAATGGTGGTCATCTCCCTTCCAATCCCGCGTAGCCAGTCATCAGCAACTATTGGCTCGGTGCTACTGGAAAACACCGGCGGCTGCAACCTCAAAAAATGGGCTAAGTTGTCAACTGGAGGTGGTGGCGGTGGGTTGTTGTTTTTGTTGTTGTTGCCTTGGTTCTGGACTAGTAACTGCATCAAGGCATTCTGCTGTTGGATCAACTGAGTGAGCTCCGGTGGGAAGACAAATCCGGGGTCATGTCTCGGAGGCATCTGATGGGTTTACAGGGGAGAGATTAGAATAGAATGAGGTCTAGTGAGAAAGCACTACCCATATGCACATGAGACAAACACATTCATATCACACCAATCAATTCAAACAAGGGCATACTATCGATCTAACTATCGTTACAGTGCTTGAACTACTACTATATACTTGGGGGAATACTACTGATAATGTGGTGGTCGACTAGAAATTTTTATCGGTGGAAGACTCCATGATTTCCGCTCCAGCTTCGTCTTCATAATCATCATCACTACTGTCGGGGTCGAAATCGGTGTCGTCGATGATGATGTAGTCTTCAGAACGAATGCCCTCGGGATGGTCGTCATCTCCTCCTGGCGCGGGGTCTCCGATGAATACTCCTAGCTTCCTTGTCAGGTCATCATTCTTCTCCCCTAGTATTGCGATTTCCTCCTCATATCCATCGCGTGTAGACTTGAGTTCCTCTTCAAGCTCCATGTTCCTGGTCATCACCTTCTTCGGATCTAGCATGCTTGCACACATTTGGTTCTCCTGGCGACGAATGTGCTGGTTTAACTCCTGGATGAAGGCTGCAATGGACCTGTCCCTCCTGGTGCTGATCATCTCCCATTGCTCATCTCAGCGCCCACATATCTGGTAGATGGTGTCCTTACGATCCTTGTGATAAACTTCACCGATGCGTCCCATGGCGATGTGGGCTGCCATGCTCTTACCTAAACTCCAGGTTGGTGCGTCAAAGGAAAACTCTATGGGTTCAGTAACTGGCGTGAATGTCCTTCCTGGAACTTGAACTTGAATCATTCGACGCTCCTTTTCTGGTAAAGTGGTGGTGTAGGTCCCGGTGAAGCTTGGTATTCCTATATTCAGGTACCTAGTGACTTCCTTCAAGTGTCTTCCAAAAGGGGTGTCTTCATCCGGTTGTGCAAACTTGTTCCTTGAGTCCGCCATCCTATAGAGTGGAAAATAGAGAGGAGTCAAAAATGAGTAGAGAAGAGTGACCTATGGCTTATCTTAATGGTCGTGTCCTACAATCAACGTGTGCTCTGATACCATATTGTAGCGATCCGACCTCAAACGGTCAAATATCTGTGCATAAGTGTCATCCCTGGATCGGTAATGCTGACACACACAGTACTTGAAGGATTTATAACAGAGTGCAATCACACACTTAATACATCGAATGTCTCAAAAGAGAACTTATTACAATAATATGGCTTAAGGCCATCTAAATAAGATAACAACGGAAGACTTCGAAGATAAAGTGAGTCCATCAACTCCAACGGCATAGCTGAGTGCACGACAACGACCTAGCGCACCTTACTCTTCGTCTGAGAAGTCTGCAACATGATATGTTGCAGCTCGAACAGTAGAGCAATGAACAAGTAAATGCTATCACTACATGCATATATGGCTGGTGGAGGCTCTATGGTTATAATGTTTTGTGAAAAGCCAAATTTTCCCTACATCAAAGGAATATATTTTGTTTAACTATCATGGTAGTTGATAAACATTGAGAATGGAAACCCCATCTCAATCCCAATCAAGCAGTAATTACTAACCCAACAAATTTATTTAGAGTGATGAGATCAACATGATAATCCAAGAACCAGATACTCACGATGTCCATAACCGGGGACATGGCTAACCATGATTAGTTTGTACACTCTGCAGAGGTTTGCACACTTTTCCCCACAAGACTTGATCTCCTCCGTTGGATTTCTCGCACTACATGGTGTTTGAGAAATGGATGACCGTGACACAGTCTTTCAGAAACATTAACTCTTTACTCTGGGTAGATAGTACCAACCTACATCCCCTACATCTGCTAGTCTACCACTGAAAGAGGTCATGCAACATACTCAACTATGCTAGAGCCCATAATAGCTTGTGGCTGCACACGGAAGTTTCTAGCATGAATAATCTTATGATCCCTTTGAGCCTGGGTGGCAAACCAAAGGACAACACTGGTATATCCCCAGGTGCCCGCAACCAATCCACCCAGATGTGTATTTAAGTAGCCACCTTAAGTTAACCATTAATTAACAATCTCACATCTGTCATGGATCACTCAAACCAAACCACGTCTACGAGCATAGCATAGCAACCTAAGCATAACGTAGAAGTAACTCCCAAGGGTTTGATAATAAAAGGCAATAGGTTCTACCTCGTCATCTGCTTCCCAATACCCAGAAGTTAAGTCACATCCTAATCATGTAGTGTTTGAGGATTGTAACTAATGCGTAAAAACTGGGTATAAAGGGGTATGATCAAAGTGTTACTTGCCTTGCTCACGATCTGCAAACCCTAGAGACTCGTAGTAGCACGCTTCGCACTCTGGGAATTCTATCGCAAACAAAAAATAGCATACATGAGCACTCAAGCATGGATGCAAGGGTAAAACTCAAATAAAAAGATCCAATCTGAAAGTTCAACTGAAGAACTTCGATTTGCAAAAAGAATCAATCGAATCGGAGCTACGGAACTGAAACTACGATCAAAAGAACTTCGAATACAAATCTGCTTGAAACCAGATTTTAAATTGTCAAAACCACGTTCAAGTTGATTAACCAGAAAGAGGGGTTCGAGAAGAAGATTTCGGCGTTGGTTTCACTGGATTTGGACGAACGGTTAAAAAGTTGCAAGGGTTTGAAAATCTAGGGCTAATCTGCGATAAAAATTATCGTGGATAGGTCCCTGGCCGAAAATAAACAGAAAAAGAAAAATCTATCGGACGAACGTCCGCAAACAGAGACGAACGAACGAAAAAGTTCGTTAAAATGATCTAACGAACGAATGTTCGCGGAAAAGACCTAAACCGAGAAAACCGATCGGTTAAAAAACCTGGAGTAGATCTAGGGTTTAGAAAAAAACCGAAACGGACCGGAACAAAAACCGGCGGCGGGCGGCGCGTCAATGGCGACGGAGGGCGGCGGCTCCGGCAGCGGGCGGCTCGGCGAGGCGGCGGCGTTGGCACGGGGCGGCGGTAGCAGCAGCGCGGGGCGGCGGTGGGGACCAGCTTGCAGCGGTGGGCGGCGCTGGCGGCGGCGGTGGTGGTGGTGCGGGAGGAGGGGAGGGGGCGACGGCGGGCGGTGTCTAGCTCGGACATGGCGGCGGCGAAGCCGGGCAGGGGCCGGACTCTGGCTCGGGCGCGGGACGGGCGAGGCGGTGGCGCGCTGGCCGGCTGGGCCTTTGGCCCAGTTCGATCCGGCTACCTTTTTTAAAATAAATTCCGCCGAAAGGAAAAATCCTAAATAGAAAAATTCTAAAAATGCCAAAAACAATTTTCACCGTCTAAATAGTATATTTGGAACATAGTGAACATTTTTTTGGCCTAAAAATGCAATTTTGAAAAATGCATATTTTTTCTAATTCAAATAAAATAACAAATAAACTCCAAATAAATTATTTATTTGATTTTAACCTTTTTCCTCCAATATTTCTTTTGTTTTGGAGAAGTCATTTTATCTCCTCTCTTTTATTTTTAATATTAGAAATATTTTGGAGAGAAAAATAATTAAAACCAAAATGATCCTCTTTTGAAATTTGAGAAAATTGAAATATGAAAATAAACAAAATCCCCAACTCTCTCTGTGGGTCCTTGAGTTGCTTAGAATTTCTAGGATCAAAACCAAAATGCAAATAAAATATGATATGCACATGATGACCTATGTATAACATTCGAAATTGAAAATTTGGGATGTTACAATCAAGATCGTCGTAATCTGCGTTGACGTCTTGGTTTTCCAGTGGGCGTTTCGGCTTTCCAGTGTTCCATTGGTAGCTTGACGCTTCTGCCCCGATGTTAGATTCAACATCCATGTGACGCAGATCGGGGTTTGGCATCTCGCGGCCCTGGGTATCTTCATCCATGACCTCCTCTTCACCGTGTCTGGTCCAACGTGTATATCCATCCATGAACCCCCGAGAGACTAAGTGCCACTGGACATCTGCAACTTCATGTGACTCTGTATTGGCACAATCAGTACGTAGACACAGGATGTTATCCGCATCACCAATTCTCCTCTTTGTACTTTCAGCCAAATTCATGAACTCTGTCACGCCACTAATAAAATCTGTGGTTTTCCGATCCTTCATCCATCGAGATCGTTCCATCTGCACCACACGAATGGTAATTAAAAACAAAACAACAACATTAATACACGATTAACTGCTGCCCAAAGATGCGTGCATAAATCACAAGGCTTTATTTTCATAATTACTGAGGGCAATCTGTATTATTATCCAGACATGCAATGACAAAAATTAATGGCCAGTCAATTTACACGTAGAGGACTAGTACAACACTACCCTTAGGAATTGAATACCTTAATTAAGCCACTCACGAAAAGAATACCTTAATTAATTAGCCGCGCGGCGACCTCCACCCAGCAGACAAAGAAGCGCGATGTGGCGGCATGCCGAGACAACAGGGTCGAGGAGCAAAGCTTAGTGCGGCTGCCGCCTGAAGTTTGACCTCCACTATCCCGCCATCGACCGCGATGGATGTGCTCGAATCACGCCGCCGCTGACCTCGATGGTTGAGCTCCTCCTATCTCCCGCCACAGACCGAGGATTGACCTCCTATGACACCGCCACCGCCCACCTATCGAGGATTGACCTCTTCTCCGATAGCGCTGCCTAGGCCGCCGCCGCCATCTCTATATGCAGAGCGGCTGTTTTTTATGGATATCCGCAGAGCGGCTATTTACACGGTATCACTGTAACTCAATTATATGTACAGGGTAGTACATCACATACGGATATGTAACGGCAACCGTGTCTCACCTACGTTGTCTTCTCACACGGTTTGGTGCGGAAATCGTGTGTGACGTTGTAGTAATACCTAACACAAATGACATGTATAAACAGTGTGTCGTATACAACATATAGTGCCATAAGTAGTTCCCGACCATTAGCTTATCCCCACAGTTTCCCCATTTCCCGCAAATCCCTACATAGCCTCCAAATTCCCTCGCGTGGCGCTGACATTGTGGGAATGCGAACGAGTGGTGCTGATGGTTTCGGTGCTGCAGCTCCTGCTCGTATCGCCGCCACAACGGCGGTCGCCACCGAGCACTTTCCTAAGGTCATCAGAAGGCAGGTGTACTACGGATCCGAATCGTCCTGTCAGGTTCCAATCTATCCCAATCTTTTTTAGCATGTCCAAAGTAGCTCCTTGTTGAATCCGTCCTGAATGAACCCCCCCAGGAAAGCGATATGCCGCTGGATCCGGAGCATGACTCCAGACTCCCACAACACGAGTTCGACTCCGAGTTTTGTGCCACCGAGACGTACCAAAAGCTGATTTGTGTGCATGGACACACTCCCGCTCGACGTGTATGCACCGAGGGATTCGACATTGGTAGGCGGTTTCTCAGTTGCCCCTTAGAGGTTAGTGCTAAGTTCATCATTTTACTTGATTTAATGCCATTGCTCATCCTAAATACTGTTTAACATTGGCAGGGATATGAGGCTTGTGCCTTTGTTAACTGGCTGGATGAAGAATGGCATGGCAGGGCTCGGAGTGTTATCACCAAGATTGCAGAAGATAACGTAAAGCTGAAGAAGAAACTGGCTGATCTGGAATGTACAATCAGTACGATGAAGCAAGAAAGAATCAATCACAAGCAACAGATGAAAGCAAGAGACAAGAAGGAACTAGCATGTGTAGTTGTGGTTGTTGCATTAGCCATGTTCTATGCGCTGTTTGCAATGATGATTAGGGGTTTTGTTTGACAACATTGCTAAAGCACATCTAGATGTGCTCTAAGTAATGCACATCTAGGTCCTATGCCATTGATGTTCCGCGAAGATTCGTGCAGATATTTTCCTTTGTCTTTTTTATTTTCCTTTGTAATTTGATTATTACTGGCTTTATCAATAAGAAGAGCTCAATGTATTGCTTGCCAACTATCCTACTCCGTCCGTACCAGTACCGGTGCATAATCCCAAACCCGTTCCTTGTTTTTGTCCTGAAAAAAGAAACCAGCCAAATAGCCAATAGGAGTCCTGCGCAACCCCGGGAATTTGGAGCGACTGGGTACAAATAATTGCGGTTGATTATCAGCGGTTAGATACTACGTCAACCCCCGCTTCAATTGGCATTTCCTCTTCTCTGCATACCCCGCTTAAGTGTCAACCATCTTCATCGTCCCCGGCAGGCCGTGCTACACACTGGCACACACTCTGCAGCCATGTCGAGCGACAGCGAGGACGACAGTTCGGCGACCAGCAGTTTGGCGCCCGATGATAGGTCAACATCGGAATGATCCCGCTCGTCTTCCATGAGTCCGGCGTCGAGCCCAGACCTCGATTATATCCAGATCATGGAAGGGATGCCGCCTCCGGAGTCGTCAAACGACAACCAGACGGACGAGCAGCTGTCAGAGGACGAAGAAGAGGACGACGATGATGATGAGGAGGAATGGTCGAACAAGGAGGAGGACGATGACGACAGCAACGACGATGACGACAGCGGCGGCGATGAAAAGCCAACGGTCAGCGCCAAGAAGCGTCCTCGCCAAGACGACGTTGCAGGGCCATCCAACAACAACAACAACAACAACAACAACAACAACAACAACAACAACAACAAGGACTAAATTAAGCAGAGTGTATATATCTCTGTTTCCGTTCGCTCATATTAATTTGTTATCTCCGTTTATCCTGTTAATCTCATCGCAGACGGTTAGTAATACATATTCGACAGAGATCTTCTACATTATCGCCCACAGGTTGGTTTGTTGAACTGTGTGCCCTGATGAGCACACAATTCACAAAAAAGACCATATGGGTTGTCTATAATGATTGCACACAATTCTGATTACCGACTTGTTTGCCGGGTATCACACACATCTTGTTACGCCGAATCGTTTGTGTTCACCTCGATCATCGCAAACGGTTCATCGGAGCGAACTGTATGATGTATATCGCACACACCTTGATCTGGCTGCCCGTTTCTGTTGTTCTGTCTCATCACAAACGTTTCGTATGGATCAACCGTATGCCCAGCATCGCAAACGCAACTAAAATCTAAACCGTATTTGATGTATCATTCATCGCAAATGTTTTGCGTCTTTTTGACGGGTTTTTTACATCACCATTTGCGATTAATGCATCGCACACAGTTTCTTCAAAGGGTCTCTGATTTTAGTGTCGCATTGGCAGCATCCTGCAATAGTGATGCACAAGTACTATTTCTACTTAGTACAAGTGGAGGCTAGCAAATAGATTGAGAAGCAACCAACCAAGAAACAAAAATCACATAAGCGAGCATTAAGCATAACTAACACCGAATAATGCACCACAAGTAGGATGTAATTTCATTGCATAACTCTTGACTTTCGTGCTTGCATAGGGAATCACAAACCTTAACACCAATATTAATTACTCACCAACATGACTCATATATCATTACCATCATATCGCAAAACTATTACAAAGAATCAAGTTTGTTTTGTCCAATGATCTTCATGAAAGTTTTTATTATATCCCCCTTGAATATCTATCACTTTGGGACTAGTTTCATATGTTGCTTTTGATATTCTCAAACAAATTTAAGTGAAGGACATGAGCATAAATTTTTTCATCTCTCAAAATAATATAAGTGAAGCATGAGAGAATTTCTTCAAAAATTTACTAACTCTCAAATAAATCTAAGTGAAGCATGAAAGCATTTCTTCAAAAATACTAAAGCACACCGTGCTCAAAAAAAGATATAAGTGAAGCACTCGAGCAATTCCATAGCTCAAAGATTTAAGTGAAGAACATAGAGCAACTCTTAACAAATCATAGAATAATTTTGGCTCTCTCAAATAGGTGTGTTCGGCAAGGAAAGATGACAGAAACTAAAAAGCAAAACAAGCAAAGACTCATATAATACAAGATGCTCCAAGCAAAACTCATGATGTGTGACGAATAAAAATATAGCTCCAAGTAAAATACCGATGGTCATTAGAAGAAAGAGGGGATGCCTTCCGAGGCATCCCCAAGCTTAGTTGCTTGTTTTTTCTTGAATAATAACTTGGGGTGCCATGGGGCATCCCCAAGCTTAGGCTCTTAGTCCTCCTTATTCCTTCATCTATCGTGATCTCGCCCAAAACTTGAACTTCAATCACACAAAACTCAACAAAACCTTCATAAGATCCATTAGTATAAGAAAGCAAATCACTACTCTAAGTATTGTTGCAAACCCATTCATATTTTATTTTTGCATTATATCTACTGTATTCCAACTTTACCATGGCTTATACCCCCCGATACAATCCATAGATTCATCAAAATAAGCACACAACGCAAAAAACAGAATCTGTCCAAGACAGAATAGTTTGTAGTAATCTAAAAACTTCGTATACTTCTGTAACTCCAAAAATTCTGAAAAATTAGGACAACGTAGAAAATTTGTATATCAATCTTGTATCAAAAATTTGGAATTTGTCGTCACTACTGTGATTTTCAAAAATTCTGCTACTAGACACAGAAGTTTCTATTTTCCAACAAGATCAAATCAACTATCACCCAACATAATCCCAAAGGCTTTACTTGGCACAAAAACAAATTAAAACTTAAAAAACACAATCATAACAGTAGCATAATTGTGCAATCACTCAAGAACAGAAAGGAAAAGGCAAAAGTAAAATTTATTCATTGGGTTGCCTCCCAACAAGCGCTATCGTTTTATGCCCCTAGCTAGGCATTGAGATTTCTATGATTCTCACATGAAATATAGCAATTTAAAAACAAAGAGAGCATCATGTAGCATGTGAAAAACAAGTTTAAGTCTAACATACTTCCTATGCATAGGCATTTTATAGGAACACAATTTATCAAGGCAAGCAAAAACTACCATATGCAAGGAAGAAGAAAGAAACAACAACAATCTCAACATAACGAGAGGTAATTTAGTAACATGAAAATTTCTACAACCATATTTGCCTCTCTCATAAAAATTACATGTAAGATCATAATCAAATTCAACAATATAACTATCATATAAAATTTTCTCTTCATGATCCACATGCATAAAATTCTCATAGTCTTCCAAAATAGTGGGATTAACATCAACTAAAGTCATGACTTCTCCAAACCCACTTTCATCAAAAATTTAAAAAGATTGAACACTCTCCAAATATGCGGGATTATTTTTCCCTCAAGTTGACGCTCTTCCAAATCCACTTTCAGTATTATTGCAAACATTACTATCAATATCATATTCATCCTGAGGCTTAAATAAATTTTCTAGATCATAAGAAAAATCACCCCAATCATGATCATTGCATAAGTAGTGCACATAGCAAACTTAACATCCCCAACCTTGGGGTTTTGCATATTATTAGCACAATTTACATTAATAGAATTTATAGTAAAATCATTGCAATCATGCTTTTCATTAAAGGATCTATCATGAATCACTTTATAAATTTCTTCATCACAATTTTCAGATTCACGAATCTCAAGCAAAACTTCATAAAGATAATCTAGTGTACTCAATTAAGTACCACTTGGTTCATCATAATTGGATCTTTTAAAAAGATTAACAAGTGGATGAGGATCCATATCAATAATTTTTTAGCAAGCAAAGACGCCAGCAAATAGAAGGCACATGGCAACACAAGCAAACAAAAGATCGAAGGAGGAAAAGGCAAAAGGAAAAGAAGGCAATTTTTTGTAAAGTGGGGGAGATGAAAATGAGAGGCAAATCACAAATAATGTAAATTGCAAGGAGATGAGATTTGTGATTAGGATCCTAATAGATGTTGATGACGCCTCCTCGAAAACGGCGCCAGAAATTCCTTTTGACGTCGCTTGAACTACGTCGGCATTTCCCCAATGAGGAAGGGATGATGCAGCACAACTACGGTAGGCATTTCCCTCAGTTATGAAACCAAGGTATAAATCCAGTAGGAAAACCAAGAAACATTATGTAAACGGTACCTCCACACAAAGAACAAATACTTGCAACCCAACGCGTAAGAGGGGTTGTCAATCCTTCCACGGTAAAAAGATAGATTGGTTTGTGGTAGATTGGATAAACAGATCTCGATAAAAACGCGAGATAAAAGATGCAAATAAAAAGTGCAGCAAGGTATTTTTGGGTTTTTCAAATAATAGATCTAAAAATAAAAGTGGCAAATAATATATCAGAAAGCAAATATGATAAAGAATAGACCCGGGGGCCGTAGATTTCACTAGTGGCTTCTCTCAAGAAATAGCACACGGTGGGTAAACAAATTACTATTGGGCAATTGATAGAAAATCAAATAGTTATGACGATATCCAAGGCAATGATCAATATATAGGCATCACGTCCAAGATTAGTAGACCGACTCTTGCCTGCATCTACTACTATTACTCCACACATCGACTGCTATCCAACATGCATCTAGTGTATTAAGTTCAAGAAGAAACGGAGTAATGCAATAAGAACGATGGCATGATGTAGATGAGATCTATTCATGTAGGAATAGCCCTCATTTTGTTATACTTAATAGCAATGATACATGCATGTCTTGCTGCCCCTTCTGGCACTGGGAAAGAACACTGCACGATCGAACCCATCACAAAGCACCTCTTCCCATGGCAAGAAAAACGATCCAGTTGGCCTAACTAAACCAAAGATTCGAAGAAGAAATCCGAGGCTATAAATAATCATGCATATAAGAGATCAAAAGAAGACTCAAATAATATTCATGGATATAGATCTGATCATAAACTCAAAGTTCATCGGATCCCAACAAACACACCGCAAAAAAGAGTTACATCAAATAGATCTCCAAGAGACCATTGTATTGAGAATCAAAAGAGAGAGAGGAAGCCATCTACGGAAGCCATCCAAGAGACCATCTAGCTACTGCCTACGGACCCGTGGGTTGCTACTTCTTGAGCTTGCGTTGGTTTTTCCTTGAAGAGGAAAGGGTGATGTAGCACAGTAGAGATAAGTATTTCCCTCAGTTAAGAACCAAGGTATCAATCCAGTAGGAGAAACGCGCAAGTCCCCAATAGATGCACATGCACAAACAATCAAACACTTGCACCCAACGCAATAAAGGGGTTGTCAATCCCTTCACAGTCACTTGCAAAGGTGAGGTCTGATAGAGATAGATACAACTAAATAAAAGATAAAATATTTTTTTTGGTTTATAGATCAGAAAATAAAATATTGCACAATAGTAGATCGGAAACAAGTATGATGGAAAATAGACCCAGTGGCCATAGGTTTCACTAGAGGCTTCTCTCATGAAGGCAAATAATACGGTGGGTGAAAAAATTACTGTCGAGCAATTGATAGAAAAGTGCAAAGTTATGACAATAACCAAGGCAATGATTATGCATATAGGCATCACATTTGTGTCAAGTAGACTGACTCTTTCCTGCATCTATAACTATTAATGCACACATCGACCGCTATCCAGCATGCGTCTAGAGTATTAAGTTCATAGAGAGCGGAGTAAGGCCTTAAGTAAGATGACATGATGTAGAGAAATAAACTCAAGCAATATGATGAAAACCCCATCTTTTTATCCTCGATGGCAACAATTCAATACGTATCTCGCTACCCTACTTTGTCACTGGGTGAAATCATGCAAGATTGAACCCAAAGCTAGCACCTCTCCCATTGCAAGAAAAACCAATCTAGTTGGCCAAACCAAACTGATAATTCAAAGAGAAATACAAAGATATCAAATCATGCATAAAAGAATTCAGAGAAGATTCAAATAATATTCTGTCAGATTTCGGGTTCCGACAAAACCCTTAAGGTTCGAACAATGGGGTGCGCATGAAGATCTCTCCCTCCCTCTAGCTCGCTCTCTCACCACAATCTCAAGGCTCAGCACGTCAAACTCAAAGAACAAGGGATGCATGGTTTATACTGGTTTGGGCCAGCGATGTGGTGTAATACCCTACTCCAGTGTGGTGTGGTGGATTGCCTCTTGGGCTGAGGATGAACAAGTACAAGGAAAGAACAGCCTCCTGAGGAGAGGTGTTCTTGGGCTCGATGAGCTTGTGTGGTCGAGGATGATCTGAATGATCCGCCCCCCTACGGTGGTGGCTAGTCCTATTTATAGAGGCCCTGGTCCTCTCCCCAAATGTTAGGCGGGATGGGAACCCACAATGGCCAATTTGAAGGGGGACAACTAGTACAAGCTATCCTGACAAAAGGTGGTCTTCGCCTGCCAAAGGCTCTGGTGGTGACGCCATCGTGGGCTCCGCGATGACCTCCGTCCTGCCATCTTGCTGGTGTTGGTGTCGTTGCACCGATATGGAAACCTTTGCCTGATGCCTCGAGACTCCTCGCCTGCGCCTGCCTCTTTAGCACCAAAGAGGAAACGAGTACACTGCGCGCGCTGGCGCCTGCCTGGCCTTGGTCGTCATGGCTTGCGTCACAGGAACCTCACGAGGTGCCCCTCGCCTTGATCTCTCTGCTCCTCGCGAGCCAGCCTGGTGAGGCCACCCCCGAGGAGGTCTTGCATCGTCCACCTCATGAGGTTTGGCCCCTCGCAAGGGTCTTGAGCGTTTGTTGATGAAGATGGGCCGTACAAGGCCACTGGTGGAGCCACGCCGTGGGCCGCAGGCAGGCTAGTCTGGGGACCCCCGTTCCCAGGACACCGACAGTAGCCCCCGGGCCCAAGGCGTGCTCGGACTTGGCTTCGAGGCAAAGCCAAGGGACAAGTGCGGAGCTCCGCAGGCCCCAACAGCCTGCGGCCTCGGTTGACGCATGGCGACTGACGGGACATGGGCGTCTTCGCTTCCCCACGCTGCCTCGGCAACTGCCCGACTGACAAAAGGCTGGCGCGGGCTGCATTTGCCTTCATTGCTTTCCTTCGTCTTGCTCCAGATCCCCTTTCTTGCTCTTCGCTTAGAGAGACTCCAGATCCGCCCAGATCCTCCTTCAAGCCTGCCGCCAATGGCACCCAAAAAAGCACGGGCCACTCCTCCGCTATCCTGGTACGAGAGCCTGCGCTCGATGCGCCGAGCGTTTTGGAGAAGAAACTTGCCGCCGTGCTCCTGATGATGGCAGAGGGTGATGAGAAGAGGAAGACTGTGCTCCGGGCTGGCTCCGCTGAGCCGGAGGCCTCAGGCAGCACCTTCTACCCCTTCTTCATGAGAAGCATTGTCCTCGGGTTGGTTCCCCCCTTCTCCGACTTCTTCTACTCCGTCCTCAGCCATTACAAGATTCACGCCCTCCATCTTCATCCCAACTGCATCCTCCTCCTGTCGATCTTCGCCTTCTAGTGCGAGGCGTATGTTGGAGTGATGCCGTCCGTGGCACTGCTGCGCCACTTCTTCTTCCTCCGGATCAAGGAGTGCCACAACTCGGGGTGCGTCAACTTCGTCGCGGCCAACAAGACCAACGCGGTCTCGAAGGCCGGGAAGAAGGCCGAGGGCTTCAGGAGCGCACTACTTGAATCAGGATCTTTGCCGTCAGCCAGGTCTTTGCCGTCCGCTAGCTGATGGCAAAGAACCTATTTTCCCTCAGCTGAACAGAAGCTGACGGCAAAGAAAGAGCTGATGGCAAAGACCAAGTTTGCCGTCAGCCAACTCTTTGCCGTCCGCCAGCAGACGACATATAATCTTTGCCGTCCGCTAGCGGACGACAAAGAATGAGGGTGGCCCACTACCGAGAACCACCTAATGGACACTTTCTTTGCCGTCCGCTAGCAGACGACAAAGAAAGTGGCCAAGCTAACATCCGTTAGCCAGGATCTTTGTCGTCTGCTGGTGGACGGCAAAGAACCGTGCCCTAATTAAAATCCATCGACGCCCGCCCGCACCCCACATCTCTCTGTCCCCTCTCTTTCCGCCCGCGCCTGAGCCGCCGCCGCCGCCCCGCGCCACCCCGCCCCCGTGCCGCCGCCGCCCCACGCCAACCCCGTCGCCACGCCACCCCAGCAGCCCCGGTGACCCCCTTCCCCGCCCCGCGCCATCCCCGTCGTCGCGCCGCGCCGCCCGGTGCCCGAGCCGCCGCCGCCCCACGCCACCCACATCGCCGCGGCACCCCCTCCTCCACCCCGGCGGCCCCGGCGCCCCTCTGCTCCACCACCGCGGCTGCCCTGCCGCTCCGGCGCCCCCTCCTCCACCCGGCGGCCCCGGCGCCCCTCTGCTCCACCACCGCGGCTGCCCCGCCGCTCCGGCGCCCCCTCCTCCACCCGGCCGCCCCGGCGCCCCTCTCCTCCACCACCGCGGCCGCCCCGCCGCCCCCTCCTCCACCCGGTGAGACTTCTTGTATTTTTTTATGTTTTTGTTTCTGTATTTTAAGTTTAGTTTAGGTTTACTTTAGGTTTGGTTTAGTTTAGGTTTACTTTAGTTTAGGTTCAGAGCAGATAGCCTTATATTGCAGTGCAAGAATTGATTAATAGCTCATCCAGACTTGGAAGTTCTTAGGGTCCGTGCGAATTCAACCTGATAGCTTAATGATACACACCAGTAGCTCAAGATGCGTAGCCTGCTACTGAAATGTGGTGCTGGTGCACTGATGTGAAGCATGGTGTATAATCCAGCTACTGATCACACCTGAGTATGCAGTGTTACTTTTTTCAGGAGATAGCATCTCAGCGATATTAATATAACTAGATACGTTCCCTATAATATGATAATTCTGCCCCCTACAAAAACAACACATAATAAAGCATTTTTAAAAATATTGAAATAATTAAGCATGAACCTGTTGAAGTAATCAGCAACACTCGAAATAGTTTAATTTGAGTAAACAACAAGGCATGCATATTGCTTATGGAATCTGTCATAAGAGGCAAACTGTACCCGTCTTTTTCTTTTCTTTTTTTGCGGAAAGGCAAACTATACATTCAGCAAGCCGAAGAAAAGTCTAGCATGTCTTTCTCACTAGCATAGGCATGAAAGCATAATCTCAATCTAAACAGGAGGCCGTGTTGATCAGAGTGACTGTGACGGTCACAGTCCTGGCAAGTGGCAACATCATTGTTGAGGTGTGTGTGCCTCAAGCTCGTATGTTAGTTGCGTCTCCTGTGATCATAGTTGAGCAAGTATAAGATTGCAGTATGGTTATAATGTCTTACCCCAGCTTGCATTTACATACCTTTTCTGTAATAGGATCCTATGGTAATGTGATGTGGTACTTGTTCTGATTTGCATACAAAGTAAATTGATTTTAGGACACTACCCTTAGTTTCTGATTTGAGGTATGTTTGTTTGCTTGGTGTGTGGCACCTAGAGCCACCTAAAATATGGTGCAACTATGATTGTTGCCACAAGTATTCCAATGTGATCACACCACAAGGAACTTTAGGTTTAGTGTTGGTTAAGAAGAAAGAAGAAATATGAAAAAAATAAGAAGAAGAAGATAAAGAGGAGGAAGAAGAAGTGTATTTTTCCCTATTTTTAGATTACTATGCCAACTAGTTTTGAAGGGTGCCAATTCCATTGCCAACTAACCTACCAAATTAATTAAGTGTTGTTGATGTTGTTGAGCACAAGTGCATTGCTTTTTTTTTCTCAGTTTTCTTTCATGTCTAGAAACTTGGCTCTATGTTTATAGATATGCTTCTAGCTAGATACTAATTGGTCTCTTCTGCTGCTTATTAGAGATGGGGGGAGGCCGTCACCGCAGGCTCCGCTCTACCACACCGGAGTACGAGTTGGATGCTTTCGAGTTCTTCAGTATCATACTTGGGACTTCCTCCAAGAGGCAGGTACATAAAAGGAGAGATCTCCCCTTCACCCATCTCATTATGATAACTCTGCTGTTTGCTACATCACTCCTTGTCCCAAACTGCAGAGGCTGCCTGACACTTTTATGACGATGCTAGACGGCCATCGGCCAAAGAATGTGAAGCTGCGACAGGCCGGCAGCGGGCTTCACAGGCTTTGGGACATGGAGTTGGTGATCAGGTATGGCCACATGTACCTGTGTCGTGGCTGGGAGCAGTTCTACCGTGCCTACGACCTGCGGCACGGGTACTTCCATCTCTTTAGGTACGACGGCGACGCCATGCTCACCATGAAGGTGTTCAACACGACTATGTGTCGCATGCGCTACCAGGACGACGATGATGCCAATACGTTCTGCCTCTTCTTCCTCTACATTTTGCTTTGTCTCACATCGATTGTTAACGGTCATTGTTGCATTTGGTCAGGCAATGGGAGCAGCAGCAGCGACTCTGGCTATAGCCAAAGCAGCAGGGACTCTGGTTGCAGCAAAAGCAGCAGCGCGGATGATCCGGAATGGAGTGGGGAAGAAGAGGAGCAGAGTGGGGATGAGGAGGTGCAGGCTGACGATGGGCAACAGAT
Source organism: Aegilops tauschii subsp. strangulata (assembly GCF_002575655.3). Taxonomy (NCBI): domain Eukaryota; kingdom Viridiplantae; phylum Streptophyta; class Magnoliopsida; order Poales; family Poaceae; genus Aegilops; species Aegilops tauschii. The sequence goes on from NC_053036.3 coordinate 220,815,190, forward strand.
GGTGGTGGCTGAGGATGACGTAGCGATGGTGGTGGTTGACGATGGGCAAGAGATGGTGGTGGCTGAGGATGACCTAGCGATGCTGCTGCCTGAAGATGGCCTCGGGATGGTGGTGGTGCCTTACAATGACCTCGCGATGGTGGTGGCGCCGGCAATCCCACAGCCGGGCGACATGACCATGCCAATTGTGGTAGAAGACTACATCCCACTGCCTCCACCGCCTCGCCGCTCTTGGCGCATCAGGATGAGGAAGGAGAAGGAGAAGAAGAATGAGGAGTGAACTATGTCAGGTATGTCAGATCTCCAGAATGATCTATATATACTTAGCTTTGTTTCCTCTGAAATGACATAAGTTAGCTCTAATATGCTAAGTTATCTCTAATATGCTTAGTTTCCTAGATTTGCTCAATAATGACATACACTTGGCTTACTTGTGTAAAAAATGGCATAATTATGCTTAGTTAACTCAAAAATGGCATAATTAGTTAAGTTAGCTCCAAAATGACCCATTTAACCTAGGTTAGCTCCAATATGATCCATTTTACCTAGGTTAGCTCCAAAATGACCAAGTTTACCTAGGTTAGCTCCAATACGATCCATTTTAGCTAGGTTAGCTCCAAAATGACCAAGTTTGCCTAGGTTAGCTCCAATATGATCCATTTTAGCTAGGTTAGCTCCAAAATGACCTAGTTTACCTAGGTTAGCTTCAAAATGACCATGTTTACCTAGGTTAGCTCCAAAATGACCTAGTTTACCTGGGTTAGCTCCAAAATGACCAAGTTTACCTAGGTTAGCTCCAAAATGACATAGTTTACCTAGGTTAGCTCCAAAATGACCAAGATGGCATAATACGCTTAGTTCACTCAAAGATGGCATAATTAGGTAGGTTAGCTCCATTTTACCTAAGTATGCTTACTTCTTATTCAAATCTTCTTCTTCTTCATTTTCTTCTTCTAACTTTCTTGTTTCCCATTTTGTAGATCTCATATAATTCACGGAAGCTTGCATGGATGGAGTGCTTCTTTTCCCTTTCTGCTTTTATTTTGTATCGATGAACTTGCATGGATGGAACTTGTTATATGGATGGATGGATACCGGTGTTGGATGAACAATGTGAAACTTTTGTAATATGTATGGATGGAACTATGTGTTGGTTATGTATGTATATATGATGAAACTTGTGTGTTGGATATGTCTTTTGTGAAATTTTTGTGTTGAAACTTGTGTGTTCAAATTGAATGAATTTAAGAAAAAACAAAAAAACAGGGGCTATAAAGGATCTTTGTCGTCCGCTGGCGGACGTCAAAGAAATTTGCCATCCGCCAGCAGACGGCAAAGATGCCACGTGGCAGCTCCCTGTACAGCCTGGGGGCTGTCCTATTTGGTTACTTTGCCGTCCGCTGGCTGACGGCAAAGGTGCAATGGTCCTTGCCGTCCGCCAACTGACGGCAAAGCTCACCATTAGCCCCCTAACGGCCAGATGTTGTCACGTGTGCCATCCAGGACCTTTGCCGTCAGCCGGCTGACGGCAAAGACAGTTTCATCTTTGCCGTCCGCCAGCTAACGACAAAGAAGCCTTTGCCGTAGCCTATTCAGCCGGATCTGTTGCCGTCAGCTGGCGGACAGCAAAGGCCTTTGTCGTCCGCCATGTATGCCTTTGCCGTCCGCCATGGCAGACGGCAAAGTGCCTGATTCCTGTAGTGGCAAGTGGGTCCTGATGGATGCCAAGTGCTCCCACCCCCGGCTGGTGCTACCGACGGAGATGACCGTGTCCCACGACGGGTAGTCTCGCGCGAAGCTCACCAACCCTTGGCGGCGCAGGTGTTGGAGAGGATGACCGACGACCTGAAGCCCATTGACCCAAGGGTGGCGAAGCTGACGGGGGCCATGATCGTTAAAGAGTTCATGGCGCAGCGCGTGGCTCCCCTCCAGGCGCGCCTGCGGCCCTTGTGGAAGTTTGGAGACGAAGGGGACAACCTCCACCTGCGTTTGGAGGCCCTTTCTGACGAGGAGTTGCGCTCGGCCCTCCGCTCCTTGGTTGGGGACGACCAAGGGTACCCGCCGGACTCCTTCGTTCCCTTGTTCCGCCGCCCAGATGGGCGGAGGCTGCCGCCGCCATGCCCTTCTTCGACGAGCGTGGGCTTGTGCCGCCTGCGCCCTCGAATGTTCTGGTGACAGCGACTCCAGTGGACGTGTCTTCCGACGAGTCTCGCGAGGAGGAAGAGGAGGAGGAGCGTGACTTGGAAGCGACCCGCGAAGGGGCGGGAGAGACCTCCCCTTTGCGCAAGGCCGACGTCCTTCGCACCCTGCCTGATGACGATGATGAGGCCGATGTCCCCCTGGAGAGGGAGGAGCTGCCCGTGGCAGGGGGCTCCACGAGGTCCAAGGTCAGTCCCCGGAGGAGGCCACCGGCCAAGGTTCCGACGAGGGGCATGTCGGCGCTGATCTCCCGAGACGACGCCCCTGCTCTGACGCTGCCTGGAGCTGCTTCCGGCCCATCTGCTGCCCCCCTTCCGCTCCTGGAGCCCGCGCGCCCGCGCCTCAGGCTGCGAAGCTCTCAGGTTTCAAGCTTAAGAAGCAGAGAGATTACACCGCGGTGGACCAGTAAGTGTTCTTGTCTTGCCTTGTTCTTGCTTCTACTGCTGATTCTTGATGCTTCTCCGTTGCGCAATTAGGCCGACGCCCGCGGCAAAGAAGAGGAAGGAGGAAGCGGTGGTACTGCTCGGGACCAAATCGCCTGCGGCGGCTGCACCCCCCCTCCGTGGGGAAGGGCAGTGACGGCGCTCACGCTTCTCCGGCCCGATTGTCCTCGCGAGGCTTGGGGAGCGTCCTCAGGAGGAGGCAGCCCCCGTAGCCCCGCTGGCTCCGGTGGCTCCGGAGGTGCCAACGTCCGGCTCGGTTGCTGGGGTCCCCAAAGCTCAGGAGCTCCTAGCCTCCCAGGCCATGGTGACGGCGTTGCCTCCTCCTCCTTCCGCTGCACTGCTGACCCCAAATCCTTCCGCCTCCCCTAACATCCTGGAGCATGCTCTCTCTGCACTGACCCTGCTGCGGGAGGATCTTCAAGGCACCGACCGTTGCCTGGTGGGCGGGCGCCTGGAGCTGATCTCTGGCTGGCTTCACTCCAATGTGTCCGTCCGGGCGATGCTGAGCCAGGCTGCGGCGTCCTCCGAGAAGGACAAGCAGGCCGTCGCCCAAGCCGCAGCTGCTTGCGAGGTGGCGCTGAAGGATGCCGGGGCCGCCCAGGATCGCTGTCGGTCGCTGGAGGCCGAGCTGGAGACCATGCGCAATGAGCGTGCGGCCGAAGCTCGAGACCGCAAGGCGGAGAAGGAGAAGATGAAGGCCCGAGAGGACGGCGTCAGGGGTCGCGACGCCGAGCTGGAGCAGTTGGTGAAGGTGCAGGCCACGGAGCGCAGCCGGCTGGAGAAGCTGGAGCAGAAGATGAAGGCTGAGAAGGCCGAGCTGCAAGTCAAGGCGAAGGTCCTGGCTGAGGACCGCGTGGCCTTCAAGTCCCTTGAGGAGAAGTCCCGCGTGGCGCTGCGGGCACTCTACTGGAAGGGCTTGGAGGAGCCCCTGGCGATAGACGACGAGGGCCCCACCCAGCTGCTTCCTCATCTGGTCACGACGCTTGAGGATGTCACGGACGGGATCGGCCCCTTGGTGGAGGGGGAAGCCCATGCGCTCTCCTCGGTCGCGCTGACGCGCGTCTTCAGCCACCTCCATCTTCATGATCCTGACGCCAACCTTGACAAGCTGCTGGAGCTTGTGGATGACGAGCGCTGCGCAGCTGCTACCGAAGCCGTGAAGGGCCAGGTGGAGGCTTTGCTAAAGAAGTTCCGCGCCTTCGACCCTGTGCCCTCAACTGGTGTTGCTGCTGAACCTGCAACTTCGGCGGGCGGCACAAGTGAGGGCAACATCATCGTTGAAGGGGCACCTCTTGCAAGCGACGGCGGTGTCCAGGGATGATGGGATGACTTGCTGGCGACTCCTTTTCCTGCTTTGCCTCTGCAACACGTACCATGCCTCGTGGAGGCATTAAACTTGTGTTTGGTATTGGGAGAACAATATGTCTTGTAATATTTGTTTGAGATTTTGCGATTTCCTTCCCATTTGCTTGGTGTTCTCCATCGGCAGGGCCCGACCCCGCGCATACCTCAGCCGCCGTTGGGTCATCCGGATCACCAGGACGAGACCAAGGGGTGAGGGGCTACGTGGCCAGTGAGGCTCCTGAGTCACGATGCTCAGGAGTCCCCCTTGACGTGCAAACAACTTACAGAAAGGAGGTGTAGGAGTAGGCCTAGTGTTCTACGTCGGCAGGGCCCGACCCCGCGCATACCTCAGCTGCCGTTGGGTTGTCCGGATCACCAGGACGAGACCAAGGGGTGAGGGGCTACGTGGCCAGTTAGGCTCCTGAGTCGCGATGCTCAGGAGTCCCCCTTGATGTCCAAACGACCTTCATACCTTGGCTCCGCTCGGGAGGGCGCATGATGACCAGGTCCGAGAGACCTGGCAGGGCGGCGTACGCTTGGGTGTGACCCGAGCACAACCCCCGTGCCCAGCCCCCTCGCACGGCTCTCCCGAGGGGAAAGCGTTGCGGTGAGGCTGGACACCGAGTCGGGTGGCTCCCTGAGGTTGGTACGGCCAGAGGGTCGCCCTCAGTTATTTATCACCAGTGCGGAGCATAGCGCTTCCGCACTTGCACGGGCATAGCCGCTCCTCGACCGTGTCAATTGCCACCACGGAGCATCGTGCTTCCACTGGTGCGTGGGTGAGGGCTCCCTCTGAGTGCAGCCCCCGGGGCGTGTACAGCTGTCACATCCTAGCTAGTTCATGCATTAGAGTGTTGCATCATGTCTATTTTTCACAGAAACTTGAAATGGGGATGCCAGAAACCCCCAGCACCCCCCTGAAACAACTAGGGTTTACTAAAATCCTTTTCAATGAACCTGAAATGCCCTCCATAAATGTTCACCATCTTTGGTCCTGGCTAAAACCTCTGCCAAAAATGGTTTCATATTTTTGGAGGCCATTTTGGATTTTTGCACAAGCCATAAGTATTTGCATTTGGGCATTTTAAATCCTATAAATATTTTCAAATGCCCAAATAATCTTGAAGGTATTTTTAGGCTGTTGAGAATAATTTCAAAGGTGCCTCAGAATATTTTCAGGATTTTCCCAAATGAAATAGTATTTTTACTATTTCAAAACACAGAACAGAAATAAATAAAAAGAGAGAAAACAGAAAGCAGAGGGGACTTACCTGGCAGCCCACCTGGCGGCCCAGCACTGTGCTGGCCCGCGCCAGTCAGCTGCCTGCTCTCGCCAGAGCAGGCAGAGAGGTGACGCCGGCGAGCGCGAGCTCGCCACGGCGCCACCTGCTTGCCGCCTCGCTCGTGGATGCGCTGGACAACCCCCACGACGCGCCCCCGAGCCTCTGGACACCCCCTTTCTCCCCCATCGCCTCTCCCTCGCCTTCCTCCACCATGGCCGACGCAGCCGCTGCCACCTCGCCGGAGTAGCCGCACCCACCGTCGACCTCGCGCCGTCCCACCGTGTCCAACAGCTCCGCCGTCGCCTACTCCTTCGAGCAGGTCGAGCACCGAGCGCTCGCTTGGCCCGAAGCCTCTGCTCTGACCTCGCCTTCGCCGCTCACCGTCGGAGATCCCATACGCCGTCACCACTGCAACAGCTCGCCCCCGACCTCGCCGTCCGCTCCGTCGCAACCCCCGTGAGCCTGGCCACCTTCCCATCCTCTCCTCTCTCCCTCTCGAGCTCCGCAGCCACTGCACGTAGCTCACCCGTACGCGCCGCCGCACGAGCTCGTCGCCGACGAGGCTCCGGCCATCTAACGGTCGCACCACCGTGGCCGTTAGCTCCACTGCATGGCCAGGAGCCCGTAGCACCATCGCACACCCCTCGCCGTGCTCTCTAGCAACGGGTTCGACTACACCCGTACCCCGGCAGCCGCACGGCTCGTCGCCGGCGTCGATTCCGGCGACCCCGAGCTCCACCACCACCACCAGTCGATGCGGTTTGCTCCCAGCTACACGTAGGTACTCTCCGCCGTCCATTTGGTCGCCGGAGGAGGAATCCCGCACTCCACCGCCGCGTCTGGACGTCGCCGGCGGCTAAACGCCGGCGAGTCAGCGTGGTTTGACCACGGGTTGACCCCCCAGAGTCACTGACAAGTGGGGCCCGCCTGCTAAATAATCTGAGTTAGAGTTTAAAATTAATCCTAATAAGTTAATTACCTAACCGTGACACTGACACAGGGGACCCACACGTCAGGTTTGACCTGGACGACCCCGTTGACCACTGACGTCATCATGACACACTGCTGACGCATTAAGCAATTTAATTACTGGAATTATTCTTATATTGGAAATTCCAGAAATTATCACAAACTTCAAAAAATCATAAAAAATAATCTATAGCTCAGAATGAAAAGATTTATATATGAAAAATGATCAGAAAAATCCATTCTATCCATCTGTACTGGTTTCATGCATGTTTAAGCAAGTTAACCTAATGTTTAATGTAGAACAAGATAAAGCACTAAAAGAGGCCACATATGAACTTGGAGTTTGAATCTTTGATTCAAAATAGTCCAAACCCATCTGGTCCTAGTTGCATTAGCCCAATACATCCATTTTGCCATGTCTCATGCATGCATCATATTGTTGCACTTGCTTGGTGTTGATTGTGCTTCGATGTGTTCATTGTGGTAGGTTCTGCCTCCGAGGATATTCACGAGTATCCAACTGAAGGGCAGTATCCCACCACCACTCCGTCAGGCAAGCAACCCGTTGATCATTTCGATACAAACCCATCTTCTCGCCCTGCTCTCATTTACTGCATTAAGACAACGCGATTCAAACTGCTGTGTGTTGCGGTAGTTGAACCCACTTTCCTTTGCATGACCTGTCATTGCCACAGTAACTAGATGAAACCCACTAGCATGTGTAGGAGTTGATTGAGCCATGTTGTGTTCCTACAATGCTATGCTTGCTACGCTTAGAGTCGTGTCAGGTCTGGCTCATCAGGGTGATGAACTAGAGTGAAAGTGTGTGTCGGTAATGAGAGTGAGGTGTTGAATACAATTTGGTAAAGGTATCGATGGGAGGCCATGTAGGAGTACATGGTGGGTTGTTTCATTGAGACCGTCCCTAAGAACTGAGATCTGTATGCATGATTTAAGATTCAGCTACTACCACGCATTGGGCCCGAAACCAATGGACCCCCTCGGCTTCTTAATCACCCTTGTCCTCTGTCCAGGAGTTGCACGTAGTTTCTGGTGTTTGTAGTAAGCTGGAGGCCGTGGACAGCACTGACCAAGGGGTGGGCCGTGATGCGGTAGGTTCGTGGCATGGTGTACCGAGTCGCCCGTTTGGTGTCCGGGAACCCTGCACACATCGTTTGGGGCCGTATGTGGAAACCTCGGCCGGACTCCCTGCGGATGGAACCTAAATAGGCGATAAACCTGGACTAGAGACTCGAGTGTTTAGGTAGGCTGTGGCCGACACCCACGTTGGGCTTCCGCTTGAAGGTTGCCGAGTACACGTCGTGTAGCGACGATAAGTGGTGAGAGCGTGTGTGACGAAGTACACCCCTGCAGGGTATAAAACTATTCGAATAGCCGCGTCCGCGGTAAAGGACTACTTGGTCGCTTATGCAGTTCATAGACACGTTAATGGATACTACTAAAAGCCTCAAGATAAGTGTGAGTACCGCGGATGGCCCTCTCGTGGGATGACGAGGGAGGATCCACGGTGGGGTATTGAGATGGTGATTAGTGGACTCGTGTGCGAAAACTATTTCACAAGTGGTGTCTCGTAGGATAGCTTAGCCAAGAGTCAAAGCTGGCTTGCTGCAATAACTCCACTACCTTCTTGAGAATGAACATGTATAGTAGGATCTGTTGTAAGACTTGCTGAGTACCTTTGTACTCATGTTGCTTCAATTACTGTTTTCAGACGAAAACACCGCCCCTTCTGATGGGTTCTACGTAGAACTCGACGACGACGAGTGACTTGCCACCCAGGTGGTGATCTAGGCTTGTGAAGGGCCTACGTAGATAGACAGGCTTCGTCAAGCCCTCTTTCTTTCTAGCGTCTGTACCCAGACAGTTTGCTTCCGCATGTGCTTGTATGATTGTATGACTTGAGTGTCGGGTCATGTGACCCCTATCTGTATGAACAAGTTATGTAAGGCTCTCCGAAGCCCTTTAAATAAAGTACTTTGAGTTGTAGAGTTTTGTTGTGATGCCATGTTGTATTTGCACATATCGAGCATATTGTGTGTATGATTGAAATGCTTGGTATGTGTGGGATCCGACAATCTAGTTGTTTATCCTTGGCAGCCTCTCTTATGGGGAAATGTAGTCTAGTGCCTCCTTGAGCCATAGTAGTCCGCTACAGCCCGGTTCACCGGAGTCCTGCTAGCCCAGCACTACTGCTCTGGACACCTGACTGGCCGGCATGTGATTCATATCGTTCCTGTGTCTGTCCCTTCAGGGAAATGTCACGCGGTGACATCCGGAGTCCTGCCTAGCCTGCTACAGCCCGGGTTCCCGGAGTCCTGTTAGCCCAGTGCTACAGCCCGGATTCACACGCTGCTGACCGACACGTTCGATGTTGATTCATGTATGCCTGTCCCCATATGTTAGTGCCGCTTTGGGTTCACGACTAGCCATGTCGGCCCGGGTTCTCTGTCATATGGATGCTAGCGACATTGTCATATACGTGAGCCAAAAGGCGCAAACGGTCCCGGGCCATGGTAAGGCGACACCCGTGGGAGTACCGTGCGTGAGGCCGCAATGTGATATGAGGTGTTACAGGCTAGATCGGTGTGACTTGGGATCGGGGTCCTGACAGCGTTGGCATCAGAGCCGGACTGCCTGTAGGTGTGATAAGCCAAACTGGTCGATGTCGAGTCTAGAAATGCTTTAGTTATATGTAGGGGAATTGATTGTGGGAGGGAACGTAAGGTGCTTTTACTCCTTTACCTCATGCCCTCTGATGTGAGTCATTCTCTTCTCATTCTACGTGGGTTAAGGACAATGCTCTCTCCTCTCTATCAGGTTCACGTGTTACTAATCCATAGTAACTTATAGGATTGTTGGTTCCATGCTTCGGTTCAGTTTCTACTACCTTAGTATGTTGTCGGTTGAACCAGAACCTTGACATGATGTTGTTGAGTGGTATTGCAAACTGTTGCGAATGTCTCAAATCCTTTTCCGAGCATTTACAGCCGTTATGCTGTCCGAATTCTCCTAGAAATACTAATGCCTTGCATTATTTCGTGCTTTCAGATGGCCACCCGTTCCCAGAATCAAGTGGTTCGTCTGACCCGGTGCCTCGGCGTACCTGGTCACACGACCATGCTGGTCCGAGTGATGGTTGAGACAGGCTATCGTTGGTATCCCGAGTATACCGTCGAGGAGCAGTTTCGAGACTTTAATCAAAGTCAATATCTTTGCACAGTCAGGATTTACCCATCCTATCCTGGAGCCACTGAACCCCTCCATTGCTCTTATGGACTTGGGGTTACCATCTAGATGTCCGTGCAGGATGTAGCTTACTCGATGATGACTATCATGCGAGCCAGAACTGCCTTGCTTCGGAACACTGACTTCTGCTATATGCCAGCAGCACTCCCTGGGGCACAGGGGTACTATCAGGCTACTTACTGTGATTCTACCCATGAGGACTCACTACTCCGCACCACCACCGAGATGCTTGAGGACAAGGACCGTGAGAATCGTGCCTTGCGAATGGAGCTCTTTAATGCTCGTGCTGATCACTAGGCCACTCTGACACGGTTTGCACCTGCCGTGCAGGCTGGGTATATGGACATGAGGGACTTGTACCCCATGCGATCTGGTCTGCCAGAATGTATGGAATGGCGTGATGTAGGAGGCATCACCCCTCCCCGTGGACCCCGTCTGCCACCGTTTGTTGGACCAAGGCCACACCCGAGTCCTTATGGACCGCAAGCTCCACAGGACCGACTGTTTCCAAATGATCATGTTCAGCTCCCAGGACATGGTGGTGATTTCTATGAAGATTACTACAGAGACGTCTGAGTTGGTAGTAGTTCCACTAGTATTGTAACAATTGTAATCTCCACAGTCCTGCGTGTCTTGTGGGATACGACTTGGTGTGTATCACGTTCCGGAGGTGTAGAAAAATAATGTATAGGAGCTTGGAATGCCTCTGATGAGATGTATCGTCTTTCATCGTAGTTGTACCCTAGCCTGGGCTTGTACTAAACTATGTATGGCGTGTATGACCGTTGGCATATGTATGTCGGTTGCTATGTTACCATGTCATACTGATGATCATCTCTGCATTCCGTGTTATCCATTACATTCCGCATTTCCCTACCAAGATTTAGCCATCCTCGTCTAAACCGTTGCTTTGTTTCTCCTAGGATGGTTAACACCCGCAACAACCCTGCTGTCCAGGCGCAGGGTGAAGCCAATGCAGCTAGGGGGGAGAATCTGCCCCAACCGCCTTCACTGGCTGAAGTTATGCTGGAGGCAGAAAGAAACAAGCGTGAGACTAACCGCTTGCTAGAGCGAATTGAGCAGAATACTGCACGTCACCAGAGGAACGACCTGGTGTCCATCAATGACTTTATCAAGTTGTACCCACCGAAGTTTAACCATTCCGTCGAGCCCCTTGATGCGGATGATTGGCTTCGCAGCATCACCCATAAGCTACGTTCTGCCAACGTAGCCAAAGCTGATAAGGTTACCTACGTCCTGACAACAGCCCCGCCCTGACACGTGGCTTGCACGGCAGGGCTTGACGAGGTGTGTCTGGGCACTCATGTGCCAGCGTGGGACTCACGAGGCCCTACCTCAAGGCGGGTTGCGCCTGGTCTTGATTCCTGATGGCTGCGATGGTCCTGCGGGATGGTTGGCAAGCTGCGCCGGGCGAATCTCCTGAGGCGATCACATGAGAAGGCCAGACACCAATGACCCCAGGAGGTGACGTGAGCGGGACCGGCCTGCCAGAAAGAGCTCAGTCGTTGGGTTTACTGACGCTGCAGGGATGGACCCGAGCACAGACGCCGTGCCTAGTCTTCTCATGCGAAGAATCCCGAAGAAAGACGACCGGCTCATGGCTCCCGCGGTGGCGAGGCACCGGGTCGCGCGCCCTAGCCTGCCCATCTGTGACTAGCATTTGCGAGAACAAGGCACCAAGAGCCACGGGAGGTGACGTACACGGGAGCGGGCCCGGAAGCCAGAGCTCAGCCTCTTGGGTTTGGCGACGCTGCAGGGACGGACCCGAGCACAAACACCGTGCTAGTTCTCGTCATGAGGTGGTCGTGGGTGGGCTTGCTAGGGCGTGTGACATTCAAGGCATCGTAGTGCCGGGCAGGCAGGTGCTAATCGCAGGTAACTCGTGCGGGGGAACAAGCTAACTTAGATAGATGCGAGAATGATACATGCCACTAGGACGGTCCCGAGCAGCCTGGGGATGATGCAGCCCGAGGGGCGCCCCCTAGTAGAGTAAGCTAAAGATGCAAAAGGATACATGCTGTAGGGGCAGGCCCGTGCGGCCTAGGAATGATGCAGCCCGAGGGGCGCTCCCAGCTAAATAAACTTGGAAATTGTCACCTGTTTCCATTGTCGAAGGAGTGTTGAGGTAGCCGAAGGCGCGTGATGAAGGAGCCGCTCCTCATGAGCCGCCAAGACCCTGAGCCTCAGGAGGCTCTAGGGGCTTAGGTGGCTCTTTGAGGACCGTTGCCACCTCCTCCAGGACTGCGTGATGCATGGCTTCCTGAGCCGCCAGGATGCTCCGTAGATGACGCCGGTAGGCGGCCACCACGTTCGGCAAGCCAAATGGCATGCAGACATAGCTGTGAGGTGGACCCTCGCAGCGCCCGATGCGCGAAGGCCAGAAGCGCTCCTGAGACGCGTCTCTGTTGAGCCCTGGAATGTCGATGCAGACGCGCGGCCCGCTATCCTCGCTAGGATGGGGAGCTACGCCAGGTGGGCGGCGGTCGCCGCGCATGGTCCTTGCTTCTTGAAGCTCCTAGGTGGCCTTGACGATGAACTCCTGGGCGCTGGGCGCTCCTCGCCCAGTGCCCTCCTGAGGGAAACGTGCTGCAAAGCACGCCTCCATGTGGTGCCCGAGCGCCTCCCTCGTGATGTTGGCTAGTTCTGAGGCCCTCCAGAAGAGAGCCCCCGAGGCTCGCCCTAGGAGGGCGCCGGGCGCGCCTTCCTATGCAAGGGAGGGAGGCGCCCCAGGTGCGGGCGCTGATCCTGAGGCGGCGCCGCTAGAGACGCCGCTCTCCTGAGGCCCTGTGCGGAGTAGGTGCTTCTTCTTCTAGGGGATGGCCTCAGGAGGGTACTGGATGCCTTCGCTGTCGATGTTTTCGATTGCTGCGGCTTGGAAGGCACGCTCCAGGGAGCACACCACATCTCTTTCTTCACAGGGAACTGTGATGATCCCGCCACTTCCTGGCATCTTGAGGATGTTGTAGCCATGGTGGGTCACTACCATGAACTTGGCTAATGCCGGATACCCAAGGATGGCATTGTACGGCAGGCGGATGTGGGCGATGTCGAAGTCGATGAGCTCGATGCCGTAGTTGTCGCGCTGGCCGAAGGTGACAGGGAGGCGGACCTGCCCTATTGGGGTGGTAGAGCCATCGGTCACCCCTGAGAAGGGCTTGGTAGGCTGTAGCTGGTCGTATGGCACTTGGAGGCTGTCGAATGTCTCGACGGAGAGGACGTTAAGCCCTGCACCGCCATCGATGAGGGTCTTGGTGACTTGGACGTTGCTGATGACAGGCGAGCAAAGCATCGGGAGGGTGCCGGCGGTCGCCGCGCACTTGAGCTGGTCTGACTAGCTGAAGGTGATGGTACACTTGGACCACTTGAGCGGGCGCATGGCCTCGAGCCTGGGAAGGGCTGCGTTCACCTCACGAGCAAACTGCTTGAAGACGCGCTGGGATGCTGGGGCCTGAGCTCCGCCCAAGATGCAGGCGATAGCGCGTGGTTCCTGGAAGCCCCCAGCCCCCTCGTCCTGATGGTGGTCGTCGTTCCTTCTTGGTGGTGGCAGCAGTGGAGGGAGACCAGCATTGCCCTGAGGGCGGTCATCGCGCGGCTGGTCCCTCCAGGCGCCCTCACGAGGCTGATCCTGCCAGTGGTCCTCACGAGGCCGGTCGCACCACTCCTGGTGGGGGCCGCGGTCGTCCCAGCATCCCCCACCTCGTCCTCCTCTTCGGCCGTAGCCCCGGCCGTCATGCTCGGGACGTCGACCGAAGCGTCCATCTCGGATGGCCCTGAGCTCCTGACAATCGTTGGTGTTGTAGCTGTGTATGTTGTGGAAGGCATAGAACGGACGGCTGCTCTTGGACGACTCGGGGTGGTCCCGGCCGCGCTTCGTGTCTGGTTCCGCCACGAGCACGGCCACCCCTTTGCGCTTCACGTCCTTGGCCTTGGCTTTCTTCTCATCTGGGACGGTAGAAGGGAGCTCGGGAAGGGAAAGGCGCCCTTCCTCTGCTCTTGCGCACTTGGTCGCCATGTTGAACAGCTCCAGAGCCGTGCATAGCTCCTCGTGGATGGCGAGCTCCTCCTTCATCTTGACGTCGCGGACGCCATCAGAGCACGCTGAAATGGTGGCCTCGTCCGTCACCTTAGGGATCTTGAGGAGAACACTATTGAAGCGCTGGATGTACTTCTGCAAGGTCTCTCCTGGCTGTTGCTTGATGCAGCGCAGGTCACCCGCGGCCGGAGGGCGGTCGCGAGTGCCCTGGAAGTTGGCGACGAAACGGTCGCGCATCTCACCCCAGGAAGAGATCGACCCCGGGGGAAAGTTCAGGAGCAACGAGCGAGCACCATCCTTGAGAGCCATCGGGAACTAGTTCCCATGACTTTCTCGTCGCCTTTGGCCGCCTTGATGCTCAGCTTGTAGAGCTGCAAGAACTCCGCATGCTTGGGGGTGCTGTCGTAGCGAGGACGCAGGTCTGGCTTGAACTTACCCGGCCAGACGATGCTACGCAGCTCTGGAGTGAAGGCACGGCAGCCTGCTGTGGCCACCGGGTGTTAGCAAATAATCTAGCGTGACTGGTCACTAGGGCTAGGTAGTTCTGAAGGTTAGTAGAGCTGCGTCTGCAGTGTTAGTTTTTTCAGTTTCGTCAGATAGCGTTTTTCTCATTTCAGTTAGTCAGTGCCTGAGGACGTGTCATGTGCGATCCCGAGGCCCTTAGCTCGTGGCATGAGCATGCCCATGATCGTGGGATGGCACGATCCAGTAGTGGGGGCTGTTCTTGATCCGTTTTCCTGTTCAACAAGTGAATAAGAAGAGAGAAGGAGAAAGCAGCAAGTATTGCACTGCACAAAAACTTCAGTCTCGCGTGAGTGCTTTCACCATTAGCAGAGTTCTGAGCTTAGAGATAACAGTTGGCATCAGAGCCGTTCTTTGATCCAGGGCATGGCTGGGGACGACACCGGTAGCAAGTCATCATCGACGCCGCGCGCAAAGGTCTCCGACAGCTCAGAGCTGGTCATGGCAGAGAGATCCATGGCGCGGGTGGTGTTGTCCTCATGCAAGTCATGATGGAGGGGCGGCACCTATGGGACGCCATGGTGACGGGCACGGCGGAGCGCAGCGACGATCGGCTCGCGATCAAGGCCATCCTGCATGGAGTGCCACCGGAGATGGGGCCTACTCTCACCGGCAAGGCCACGGCGAAGGAGGCATGGGAGTCCGTCAAGACGATGCGCCTTGGTGTGGCCCGCGTTCGCGAGGCGAAGCTCGCAACATTGTCCAAGCAGTACAACGACATCCACTTCGCCGACGGCGAGACAATCGATGACTTCGCCATGCGGATCACGAACATGGTGGCCCAGATGGCGTAGCTCGAGGAGACCGTTCTGGAGAAACACGTCGTTCGCAAGTTCCTCTTTGTCATTCCAAAGAGGTACTCACAAATCGCCCTGACAATCGAGACACTTGTTGATCTGGATACTCTCTCCGTGGAGGAGCTCACCGGACGGCTGAGAGCTGCCGAGGAGAGGTATGACCTCGACCAGGTGGACTCAGGCGTGGGGCACCTCATGTTCACGGTGGAGGAGTGGCTCGTGCGCATGCAGCGCAACGAGAACGACGGATCCGGAGGCAGCGGATCTGGCTCAGGACGCGGTGGTGGACGCCGCGGGCGAGGCCGCGGACATGGCGGCGGACGCGGCTCTGGGAGACGCGCAAAACCCACAGACCAGTGCCGTCACTACAAAAAGTATGGGCACCTGGCGCGTGAGTGCAGGACGCGCCTCCGCGAGGAGCGGGGGGAGGCGAACCTCGCCGAACAAGGTGGGCACGCCGCGGATGGGCACGACGACGATCCAACACTCCTGATGGCGGTGATCGCTGCGACCCCGGCGCAGAGTCCGGGGGAGCACGTCATGCTCAACGAGGAGCGTGCAGAGGCGATCCTGGGCGCCGAGGAGGCGCCGTGCGATGGTCGCTGGTTCTTGGACACCGGCGCGTCCAACCATATGACCGGCGATCGATCAGCTTTCGCGGAGCTGGACGAGGGCGTCACTGCCAGCGTCAGGTTCGGGGACGGCTCAAGCATGGCTATTCGTGGCCGCGGCGACCACCGCGCTCTCACCGACGTCTACTTTATCCCGTGTCTACAGACGAGCATTATCAGCCTCGGGCAGCTGGACGAGCATGGCTGCACCACTAAGATGCATAGCGGCATCCTGACTCTGTACGATCGCCGCTAGAATGAGCTGGCCCAGGTACGCCGAAATGGCAGACGTTTGTATGTTGTGCGCCTGGACATCGTGCATCCTGTTTGCCTGGTAGCACACGGTGGCGACGAGACGTGGAAGTGGCATGCCAGGTTCGGCCATCAGCATTTCGACGCGCTCTGGCGCATGGGGCACGCTGACATGGTGCGCGGGATTCCCTGGTGGACCACGTCGAGCAGATCTGCGATGTGTGCTTGGTGGGTAAGCAACGGCGTGCTCCGTTTCCCTCTCAGGCGCGTTTCCGGGCGACTGGGCTGCTCGAGCTGGTTCATGCTGACCTGTGCGGGCCTGTCGCTCCGGTCACTCCCGGTGGCAAGCGCTACTTCATGCTCGTCGTCGATGATCATAGACGCTATATGTGGGCTATGCTGCTGCCGGTGAAGGACGCTGCCGCGGCCAGCATCAAGCACTTCGTTGCCGTGGCTGAGGCAGAGCAGGGTGCACGACTGCGCGTGTTCCGGACGGACTGGGTCGGCGAGAACTTCGCAGATCAAGGCGTACAGAGGCATCTGACGGTGCCCTACTCGTCGCAGCAGAATGGTGTGGTGGAGCGGCGTAACCAGACCATTGTCGGCATGGCGAGGAGCATGCTCAAGGAGAAGAACATGTCGAGCTATTTTGGGGGGAGGCCGTGGCGACTGTGGTGTTCATCCTCAGCAGATCCTACACCCGCAGCATCGATGGCAAGACCCCGTACGAGGTGTGGTACGACAAGAAACCTGTCGTGCACTTCCTGCGTGTCTTCGGCTGCATCGCCTACATCAAGAACATGCAGTCCGGGCTGAAAAAGCTCGATGACCGCATCACAAAGATGGTCTTCATCGACTATGAGGCGGGCTCGAGTATGATCCGCTGACCAAGCGCGTGTACATGCCACGCGACGTGGTGTTCAACGAGGGCGCGAGTTGGGACTGGGGCGCCACTGGCGAGCACACGGCGGAGCCGTTCGTCGTCCACCACGAGCTCCCGCTCACTACTGGAGTGCGGAGCATGCACTCCACGGCAAGCGACGCGAGCGGAGACCAAGGAGACCAGAAGCGGGACACCATGGTGGACACGCCAGCCACACCCAGAAGCGGGACCGTGGCTGCTTCTCCCATCACGCCCCAGAGCGCGGCCATGTCCAGCTCTCCAGCGACACCGTGGACCGGCGTGTCTACGGCCACTCCGGACAAGTCTGGCGGCGGGACGCCTCCGGACGAAGCTCCAGGAGCGGTGGAGTTCGTCACACCGCCTGCGACACGATACGACTCGTACGACGCCGATGACGATCCATTCGCGGGGCACCGCTTCCGCCGTCTCGCAGACGTGTACGGCGGCGCGGCCAAGTCATCTGCACCCCATGAGAGCTGGCGGAGCGCGATGCTGGAAGAGCTGGCATCCATCAAGGAGAACGGCACCTGGACGCTCACCGATCTGCCTGCAGGTCACACGGCCATTGGCCTCAAGTGGGTCTTTAAGCTGAAGAAAGATGCCGTCGGCGTCGTCGTCAAGTACAAGGCGAGGCTTGTGGCAAGGGGCTTTCTACAGAAGGAGGGCGCGGACTATGACGACGCATTCGCGCCCGTGGCGAGGCTGGACTCAGTGCACGTCATGGTCGGCATGGCGGCACAGCACGGCTGGGAGCTACACCACCTTGACGTCAAGTCAGCTTTCCTCAACGGCGAGCTCAAAGAGGAAGTCTACGCCACACAGCCACCAGGCTTCGAGCGGAGAGGCAAGGAGCACAAGGTGTTTCGTCTCCACAAGGCGCTCTACGGGCTGCGACAGGCACCGCGAGCATGGAACGCCAAGCTTGACTCCACCATGCAGCAACTTGGGTTCACAAGCTGCCCGTCAGAGCATGCTATGTACTCGCGAGGCAAGGGACAAGCACGACTCCTGGTTGGTGTCTACGTCGACGATCTTGTCGTCACCGGAGCCGACGCTGAGGCGATTCTCAACTTCAAGACAGAGATGATGGCCAGGTTTCGCACGAGTGATCTTGGTTTACTAAGCTTTTACCTAGGCAGGGACCGAAGAGATCACCTTGTCACAGGCAGCGTACGCTGGTGAGCTCTTGGAGCGGGCGGGCATGGCAGACTGCAACTCAACGCACGTGCCCATGGAGCCGCGCCTCAAGCTGAGCAAGGAGGGGCCAGAACCGCGTGTGGACGCCACGGACTATCGCAGCATCATCGGAGTACTCCGCTACCTCACCCACACGCGGCCGGACACCACCTTCGCGGTGGGGTACCTGAGCCGGTTCATGGAGGCGCTGACCATGGCGCATCTGGCCGCTGTCAAGCATCTTCTTTGCTACATCACAGGCACCCGCAGGTATGGGTGCAAGTACATCAAGAGCGGCAATGTCGGGCTGGTTGGGTACAGCGACTCGGACATGGCCGACGACATCGACAATCGCAAGAGCACATCTGGCAACATCTTCTTCCTCAGAGGAGCGCCGATCACTTGGCAGTCGCAGAAATAGAAGATCGTCGCGCTGTCTTCGTGTGAAGCCGAGTACGTGACCGCAACGACTGTGGCGTGCCAGGGCATCTGGCTGAGCAGGCTCTTGGGTGACTTGCTCGAGGAGAAGGTTGGTGCCGTCACCATCTTCATCGACAACAAGTCAGCCATCCAGCTGTGCAAGAATCCCGTCTTCCATGACCGAAGCAAGCACATCGATGTTCGGTTCCACTTCATTCGAAGGTGCGTGGAGGAGGAAAGGATCAGGGTCGAGCACATCGCCACCGGCGATCAGCTCGCAGACATCTTCACAAAATCACTTGGGCGCACGCGGTTCTTTGAGCTGCGCGCACGCATCGGCATGGTTGAGGTTTAGGCCTTCTGTCATGACTAGCTTAGGGGGAGATTGTTAGCAAATAATCTAGCGTGACGGGTCACTAGGGCCGGGTAGTTCTAAAGGTTAGTAGAGCTGCGTCTGCAGTGTTAGTTTTTTCAGTTTCGTTAGACAGCATTTTTCTCGTTTCAGTTAGTCAGTGCCTGAGGACGCGGCATGTGCGATCCCGAGGCCCTTAGCTCGCGGCATGAGCATGCCCATGATCGTGGGATGGCACGATCCAGTAGTGGGGGCTGTTCTTGATCCGTTTTTCCCATTCAACAAGTGAATAAGAAGAGAGAAGGAGAAAAGAAGCAAGTATTGCGCTGCACAAAAACTTCAGTCTCGCGGGAGTGCTTTCGCCATTAGCAGAGTTCCGAGCTCAGAGATAACACCAGGGCCCTCTGCAGAGGCGGAGCCTGCCCTTGATGTCCGCACACCGCCATCGCAGGCGGCACGCGGTCTTGTCGTCATGGCGCCAGGAGCGCAGGAGCGTTTTCTTGTGGCCGGGGAACCTCTTGGCAGCTTCCTTCTTCTAGCGCGGGCGCCCGGCGCGGCGGGTCACGCCGGGGGGCCGCGCGCCTTGGTGCCAGGGCGCCGTCTTGGGGCGGAGGTGGCGGAGGCGCTCCATGGGCTACGTCAGCCGCGACTGGAGGAGGGCGAGGTAGCGAGAGAGACGGGACAGGTGAGCCCCCAGCGGCGCTGACGAGCTCGGTGATGCGGTCCAGCCAGTCCTCGTAGAGGTCGTCGACTGGGCGGTAGCGTAGGAGCTCACGTGCCATGAGCAGTGCATCCTGCGCGTCCGTGGGCGTGGGACGATGAGCCGGCCGGAGTCAGCGATGGGCTGGCAGTACGGTCGTCTCGCCGCACCGAGGGGTACGAAGATGATTGTTGCTTGTTTTCTGCCGGGCCGGTGGCGGCGTTGGCAGCGGGTGATGGAGAACGATGGGGAGGCCCGCCAACAGGGGCCGTCTGAGCGACACGGGTGGCAAGGGCGGCCCGACGCTCGGCGCGGGCTCGACGTGCGTCTGCCATGGGCGCGATGGAGCGGTGGAGCGTGGATCAACGAAAGGAAAGCTTCAGCGCTCCCCTACCTGGCGCGCGGAATGTTGGATTTTGGGTTACGGCAAAACCCTTAAGGTTCGAACAGTGGGGTGCGCATGAAGATTTCTCCCTCCCTCTAGCTCGCTCTCTCACCACGATCTCAAGGCTCCGCGCGTCGAACTCGAAGAACAAGGGACACAGGGTTTATACTGGTTCGGGCCACCGATGTGGTGTAATACCCTACTCTAGTGTGGTGTGGTGGATTGCCTCTTGGGCTGAGGATGAACAAGTACAAGGGAAGAACAGCCTCCTGAGGAGAGGTGTTCTTGGACTCGACGAGCTTGTGTGGTCGAGGATGATCTGAATGATCCGTCCCCCTACGGTGGTGGCTAGTCCTATTTATAGAGGCCCTGGTCCTCTTCCCAAATGTTAGGCGGGAAGGGATCCCACAACGGCCAATTTGAAGGGGGGCAGCTAGTACAAGCTATCCTGACAAAACGTGGTCTTAGCCTGCCAAAGGCTCTGGTGGGGACACCGTCGTGGGCTCCGCGATGACCTCCGTCCTGCTGGTCTTGGTCTCGTTGCACCGATATGGAAACCTTTGTCTGATGCCTCGGGACTCCTCGCCTGCGCCTGCCTCTTTAGCACCAAAGAGGAAACGAGTACACTGCGCGCACTGGCGCCCGCCTGGCCTTGGTCATCATGCTTGCGTCACAGGAACCTCACGAGGTGCCCCTCGCCTTGATCTCTCCGCTCCTCGCGAGCCAGCCTGGTGAGGCCGCCCCCGAGGAGGTCATGCATCATCCGCCTCACGAGGTTTGGCCCCTCGCGAGGGTCTTGAGCGTTTGCTGATGAAGATGGGCCGTACAGGGCCGCCGGTGGAGCCACGCCGTGGGCCGCAGGCTGGCTAATCTGGGGACCCCCGTTCCCAGGACGCTGACATATTCATAGATAAGTTGATCATAAATCCACAATTCATCGGATCTCGACAAACACACCGCAAAAGAAGATTACATCAGATAGATCTCCAAGAACATCGAGGAGAACAGGGTATTGAGAATCAAAGAGAGAGAAGAAGCCATCTAGCTACTAGCTATGGACCCGTAGGTCTGTGGTAAGCTACTCACGCTCCATCAGAAGGGCAATAGGGTTGATGTAGATGCCCTCCGTGATCGAATCCCCCTCCGGCAGATTGCCGGAAAAGGCCCCAAGATGGGATCTCATGGGAACAGAAGGTTGCGGTAGTGGAAAAGTGTTTTCGTGGCCTCCCCAGAGGGTTCTGGAATATATGTGAATATATAGGACGAAGAGCTAGGTCAGGAGAGTCCTGAGGGGGCCACAACGTAGGGCCCCCCTAGGGTGCGCCCTCCACCCTTGCCGCCGCTTCGTGGCCCTTCCGGCTTGGACTCCAAGTCCCCTTGGGTGTCTTCTGGTCCAAGAAAAATCATCGTGAACTTTTATTCCGTTTGGTATTCCTTTTCTGTGAAACTCAAAAACAAGGAAAAAAAACTGGCACTGGGCTCTAGGTTAATAAGTTAGTCCCAAAAATAATACAAAATAGCATAATAATGCATATAAAACATCCAGAACAGATAATATAATAGCATGGTATAATCAAAAATTATAGGTACGTTGGAGACGTATCATAGGTCTATGATGAACCCCTCTATGATGGTGTTTAGATTGGATCTCGTGGTTCTGGAACTTGCGGCGGCTGTAGTTATGTTTCGTCGACTCCCCTAGGGTTTCTCGAATATTTGGGGATTTATAGGGCGAAGAGGTGGCGCGGGAGGCCACCAAGGTGGGCACAACCCACCTGGGCGCGCCTGGGCCTCCAGGTGCGCCCTTGTGGGTTGTGATCCCCTCGGATCCCCTCTTTGTTACTTCTTTGTCCCATCAAGTGTCTTCTGGTCCAGAAAAATTCTCCAAAAAAATTCGCTGTGTTTGGACTCCGTTTGGTATTGATTTTCTGCGAAGTAAAAAACAAGCAAAAAATAGCAACTGGCACTGGGCACTATGTGTCGGGACCCCGATTCCAAGTCACACCGATCTAGCCTGTAACACCTCATATCACTTTGCGGCCTCACGCACGGTACCCCCACGGGTGTCGCCTTACCATGGCCCGGGACCGTTTGTGCCTTTTGGCTCACGTATATGACAATGTCGCTAGCATCCATATGACAGAGAACCCGGGCCGACATGGCTAGTCGTGAACCCAAAGCGGCACTAACGTATGGGGACAGGCATACCTGAATCAACATCGAACGTGTCGGTCAGCAGCGTGCGAATCCGGGCTGTAGCACTGGGCTAACAGGACTCCGGGAACCCGGGCTGTAGCAGGCTAGGCAGGACTCCGGATGTCACCGCGTGACATTTCCCCGAAGGGACAGACACAGGAACGATATGAAACACATGCCGGCCAGTCAAGTGTTCCGGAGCAGTAGTGCTGGGCTAGCAGGACTCCGGTGAACCGGGCTGTAGCGGACTACTATGGCTCATGGGAGCACAAGACTACATTTCCCCATAGGAGAGGCTACCAAGGATAAACAACTAGGTTGTCGGATCCCACACATACCAAGCATTTCAATCATACACACAATATGCTCGATATGTGCAAATACAACATGGCATCACAACAAGACTCTATGACTCAGAGTATTTATTCATTAGGCTCCGAAGAGCCAGATATTACAAACATGGGTCTCATGACCCAACATTCAGAGCATACAAGTCAAAGCACATGCGGAAGCTTAACATGTCTGAGTACAGACATCTACAAATGAAAAAGGCTGAGAAGCCTGACTATCTACCAGATCCTGCCGAGGGCACAAGATCGTAGCTGAGGTATCAAGCTAAACGTCGAAGTCCACACGAAACTACTAGCGAGACTGGCGTCTCTCTGCAAAACATAAAATAGGCAAACGTGAGTACAAATGTACCCAGCAAGACTTACATCAAAACTAGCTACATATGCATCGGTATCAACAAAGGGGGTGGTGGAGTTTAACTGCAGCAAGCCAGCTTTGACTCGGTGGCTATCCTAACTATGACTGCAAGCAACTCTTTTGAGGTGGCGCACACGAGTCCACATATTCACCAAATCAATACTCCACTATGGACCCGCTCCCGTCTCCCTACGAGAACGCCATCCATAGCACTCACGCTTATCTTGCGCATTTTAGAGTATCCACTTTCACTTGTCTATGAACTGTTATAGGCAACCCAGAAGTCCATTTCCGCGGACACGGCTATTCGAATAGATGATGTTAACCCTGCAGGGGTGTACTTCGTCACACACGCTCTCGCCACTTACCACCATGTACACGTCGTGTACCTCGGCAACCTTCAAGCGGAAGCCTGGCGAGGGAGTCGGCCACAACCTACCTAAACACTCAAGTCTCTAGTCCAGGTTTATCGCCTATTCAGGTTCCATCCGCAGGGAGTCCGGCCGAGGTTTCCACATACGGCCCCGAACGATGTGTGCAGGGTTCCCGAGACACCAAACGGGCGCCCGGTACACCGTGCCACGTGCCTACCGCATCACAGCCCACCCCTCGGTCAGCGCTGTCCACGGCCTCCAGCATACTACTAACACCAGAAACTACTTGCAACTCCTGGACAGAGGACAAGGGTGATTAAGAAGCCGAGAGGGTCCATTGGTTTCGGGCCCAATGCGTGGTAGTAACTGTATCATGGATCACAAACACAGAACTCAGTTCCTGAGGACGGCTTCAATGAGACAACCCACCATGTACTCCTACATGGCCTCTCACCGCTACCTTTACCAAATCGTGTTCACACACTTAGCTCACACACAGTAGGACATGTTCATCACCATTCCAATTCATCCCCGACGAATCAGACCCGACTCAACTCTAAGCAGTAGCAGGCATGACAAACAAGCATGAATGAGTAGGCACATCAGGGCTCAAACAACTCCTACTCATGCTAGTGGGTTTCATCTATTTACTGTGGCAATGACAGGTCATGCAGAGGAAAAGGGGTTCAACTACCGCAGCATGTAACAGTTGAATCGATTGTCCTAATGCAGTAGAAGAGAGCAGGAGCGAGAGAATGGGATTGTATCGGAATGAACAAGGGGGTTTTGCTTGCCTGGCACTTCTGAAGATATTATAGTTCTTCATCGGTGTCATCGATCACGTCGTCGGAATCACGGCTATCGAGAAGGGACAATCACCGGCAAACAAGGAAGAGCACAATCAATGCAATGCAACAATTATGATGCATGATTATGACATGGCAATATGACATGATTTGGCCTAATGCAACTAGCAACAGAAAGGTTTGGGTTGATTTGAACTCAAGGTTCAAATTCAAATTCAAACTATGAATTCAAATAGTGCATTATCATGTTTTCACCTATACAGCAGGTATAACTTAGTTTGACATGCATGAAAATGATACAGATGGATAGATTGCATTGTTCTGATAATTTTTCATATATAAATTATTTCATTCTGAGCTACGGTTGATTTTATATGATTTTTAGAAGTTTATACTATTTTCTGGAATTTCCTGAATAAAAATAAATCCAGAAAATGTAATACTGCATCAGCCTGACGTCATCACTGCGTCAGCGAGTCAACGGGCTGGCCAGGGTCAAACCTGACCCGTGGGACCTGCCTGTCAGTCTCTCAGTGCCTTACTAAGTTTAGGTTTAAACTAAACTAACTTTTAACAGGGGCTGGCCCCACACGTCAGTGGGTCAGGGGGGAAGTCAAACCCCGGTCAAGCAGGGTCAAACCCACCGGCGTCGTGACGCCGGCGAGGCCAGACGCGGCGGGGCACTCGGGCGCGGGCTGTGGTGCCCCGTTCGCAGCGTGGCTGGGCTCGTTCGAGAGCCCAGACCAGCGCGCGTCGGGCGGTGGCGCCAGTCGGGCCTGGGGTGGCCGGAGGCGATGGCGAGGAGCTCGACCGCAGCGGCCGGAGCTCGGGCGCACTCGGGAACGGGGCTGCGGTGGCCGTGGAGTGGCGTGCTTAACTCCTACGGCACCTACGCGGCGCGGTGAGTACGTGGGTGTGCTCGGTTGGGAGCTATGACGACTGTGGCCACGGCGGCGAGAAGCTCGGGCGGCGGCGTGGTTCGGTGCTCGTGGGGAACGGTGCTACGGCAACCAAACGGGGAGCAGGGTTAGGGGGAAATGACCGGGTGCTCACCGCGGTCACGAAGAGGTTCTCGGCGAGCTCGGGGAGGCACGGACGGCGTCGGAATTTGGCGGCGGCGATGCACGGCTGTGCGCGGAGACGACGGGTTGATGGCGAGGCGACAGGGCGTCCGGCGATGCTCGCGTTGAGGGGAAGCTTCAAGGCGTCGAGGCGGAGCTCGTGGACTCATCGGCGGGGCGAGGGGTGGCCGGTGGCCACGGCAACGGCGACGGTGGCGACGGCTCCATTCGGTGGTGCTGCGGGGAGAGAGACAGGGGAGGGGAGGAAGTGCAGCGAGTGAGGGAGAAGTGAGAGGGGGTCGGGGAGGTGCCGTGGTACTCATGGAGGCGTCCAGAAGCGGCGGAAGCAGGAGGTGGCCTCGCGCGCGGCGACCACACGCCCGGCGTCCCTCTGGCGTCCTTCTGGCGCGAGGTGGGAGACGGTGGCGGCTCTGGTGGGCTGGGCCAGCTCCTGGGCCGTGGTGGGGCGCCAGGTATGTCCAGGTGAGGGGCCCAGTGGCCTCTCTCTCTTACTTAATTGTTTCTGTTTTCTAGTTTAATTTGTTTTGTTTTGATGTAGTAAAATACTAAACCATTTTATAAAATCCTGGAAATAATTAGGGGTGCTGTCTGAATTATTCCAGTGACCCATAACAATTTCCAACATTTTTGGAGCACCTAAAATGTATATAGCATTTAAATAGCTCCAATTCAAATATGTTTGACTTAATTTCAAAGACCATAAATGCCTTGGAAAAATGTGCATGACCTCTGGTAAAGGTTTTAACCTTTTTCCATAAATAATGAACATTTTTGAAGGGCATTTTGGGTTTAATGAAAATATTTTTATTTTGAACCTAGTTGAATTCATTTGGTGCTAGGGTTTGGTCATCCCCAATTCAAATTCATTTGAATTAGACATGATGACATGAATGCTTTCATGCAACTAACTACAAGCAATTCTAGGGCTGTGACACTATGTCAATAGGTTAGTCCCAAAAAATGATATAAAGTTGCTATAAAATGATTGTAAAACATCCAAGAATGATAATATAACAACATGGAAAAAGAAAAAATTATAGATACATTGGAGACATATCACTCCTCATCGTCGGAGATATCGATGATGATTGGCTCCTTGGACATGGAAGAGGGCGAGTCCTCCACATCGTGGGTGCCCTCCTTGTAGTAGTGAGGTGCCTGAGCCGCTCTGGGTACCAACCTGCTGGCTCTCGAGTTGAGGTAAGCACGGGCACGCTGAGAAAACACCTCATAGTCTTCGTCGAAGGCACCGACGGTGGCTTCGAGAAAATGCCATGAACTGTCGTTTAAAGCAGCCAGCCGCGGCATGGCATCGGCGCACGAGGCGTCCATAGCGGCCTCGACGATGAGGTGCTCCTCCAAGATCTGGGGGTCGGCACGAATGGCAGCTATCGCGACCTCATCCACGCGTGCGGCCGTGAATTGCTTCTCTGCTGCCAAATGCTCCTTGAGCTCCTGGCTATACTGCGTGCACCATGGCTTAAGGCGATGCTTATTTGGGGGAGGGGTTGGTGATTTGGGTGGAAGGTGTCACGCTGGTGGTTGAAGCATGTGGGATGTGGAAGGAGGAGGAGGATGGGCTCAGGTGTGGATTACCTGCCTGGATCGACGAGGCTGAGCAGCGTGAAGGAGGGTCGTCGGTGAGGAGGCGATGGTGCAAGCAAGGAGCAAAGGTTTGAACTTGGAAAGGAAGGAAAAAACAAGGGAAATGTGGCTTTTGGTAATGGGGAGGGGGCGGGGAGATAGATATTTCCGCGGAAGCCAAATTTTTTGGATCGGTCAAGCGAAAAAACTGACGCGCAAAGTGTCATCAGACACGGTCCCTTATTCAGCACTGTGTACGATATGTGAACATCACAAACGATTCATATAGCTTACCCCATGTGTGATGAGTTTGAATGTACAAATTTTGGTCCAAATATCCCTGGTTACAGTGGTCATCCATGTCATTGCATAATTTGGGTACACAAAGGAGCCTACAGCACACCCACACTTCTTAATCGAGCAAGTTCAACAATTAAATAGAGCTAGATGACCTAAACATTACCCTAACAAATTAAAGACCGGTGCTCTAAATTAAACAAAGAGTACTACTCTGGCTGGCGCTCGTCGATCTTCGCCGCCTCCTCCATGTCCAGCTCGCGCCCGACAATCTTCTCGGGAAGGGGCTCCATGGCATCAACCGCACCATACTCGGCTAGCATCTCACCATCAGCGTCTACCATCTGTTTGAAAAAGTCCACCACGAGCTGGGCATGGGCGGCCGCGATCTGGGTATGGACGGGCTCCGTCGTGGCAAGGTATGCCGCGAAGGAACGGACGGCTACACGAACGCTCTTGGCGGTTGGCAACTCTTCGCCGTGGGTTGCCGACCGTTGTCGGAGAAGCTTTGTTCAATTTGTGCGGTGACCGCTACGATCTGGGCATGGGCGGCCTCGACATGGTCATGGGTAGCCTCCATCAAGGCTAAGGCCGCCGCTGCGGAATGGACAGCTGATGTGCCGCTCTCGCCAGTTGCTATTGATAACCCACAAGTATAGGGGATCACAACAGTTTTTGAGGGTAGAGTATTCAACCCAAATTTATTGATTCGACACAAGGGGGGCCAAAGAATATTCTCAAGTATGAGCAGTTGAGTTGTCAATTCAACCACACCTGGAAAACTTAATATCTATAGCAAAGTAGTATGGAAGTAACGGTAACAGTGGCAAAAGTAACAGTAGCAGTTTTGTAGTAATTGTAACAGTGGCAACGGTAAAGTAACTAAGCAAAGATCAATATGTGAAAAGCTCATAGGCATTGGATCAGTGATGGATAATTATGTCGGATGCGATTACTCAAGCAACAGTTATAACATAGGGTGACACAGAACTAGCTCCAGTTCATCAATGTAATGAAGGCATGTATTCCGAATATAGTCATACATGCTTATGGAAAATAACTTGCATGACATCTTTTGTCCTACCCTCCCGTGGCAGCGGGGTCCTATTGGAAACTAAGGGATATTAAGGCCTCCTTTTAATAGAGTACCGGACCAAAGCATTAACACTTAGTGAATACATGAACTCCTCAAACTACGGTCATCACCGAGAGTGGTCCCGATTATTGTCACTTCGGGTTTGCCGGATCATAACACATAGTAGGTGACTATTGACTTGCAAGATAGGATCAAGAACTCACATATATTCATGAAAACATAATAGGTTCAGATCTGAAATCATGGCACTCGGGCCCTAGTGACAAGCATTAAGCATAGCAAAGTCATAGCAACATCAATCTCAGAACATAATGGATACTAGGGATCAAACCCTACCAAAACTAACTCAATTACATGGTAAATCTCATCCAACCCATCACCGTCCAGCAAGCCTACGATGGAATTACTCACGCACGGCGGTGAGCATCATGAAATTGGTGATGGAGGAAGGTTGATGATGACGATGGCGATGGATTCCCCTCTCTGGAGCCCCGAACGGACTCCAGATCAGCCCTCCCGAGAGAGATTAGGGCTTGGCGGCGGCTCCGTATCGTAAAACATGATGAATCCTTCTCTCTGGTTTTTTTTTCTCCCCGAACGTGAATATATAGAGTTGGAGTTGAGGTCGGTGGAGCCTCAGGGGGCGCACCCAGGGGGTAGGCGCGCCCCCACCCTCGTGGACAGGGTGTGGGCCCCCTGGTCTTGATTCTTTCGCCAGTATTTTTTATATATTCCAAAAATATTCTCCGTGAAGTTTCAGGTCATTCC
Organism: Aegilops tauschii subsp. strangulata; assembly: GCF_002575655.3. Taxonomy (NCBI): domain Eukaryota; kingdom Viridiplantae; phylum Streptophyta; class Magnoliopsida; order Poales; family Poaceae; genus Aegilops; species Aegilops tauschii. The sequence continues at coordinate 220,843,779 of NC_053036.3, forward strand.
GAGAACTTTTATTTCTGCACAAAAATAACACCATGGCAATTCTGCTGAAAACAGTGTCAGTCCGGGTTAGTTCCATTCAAATCATGCAAGTTAGAGTCCAAAACAAGGGCAAAAGTGTTTGGGAAAGTAGATACGATGGAGACGTATCAACTCCCCCAAGCTTAAACCTTTGCTTGTCCTCAAGCAATTCAGTTGACAAACTGAAAGTGATAAAGAAAAACTTCTACAAACTCTGTTTGCTCTTGTTGTTGTAAATATGCAAAGCCAGCATTCAAGTTTTCAGCAAAGATTATGAACTAACCATATTCACAATAACACTTAGGTCTCACGTTTACTCATATCAATGGCATAATCAACTAGCGAGCAATAATAATAAATCTCGGATGAAAACACTTTCTCAAAACAATCATAATATGATATAACAAGATGGTATCTCACTAGCCCTTTCTAAAACCGCAAAACATAAATGCAGAGCACCTCTGAAGATCAAGGACTGACTAAACATTGTAATTCATGGTAAAAGAGATCCAGTCATACTCAATGTAAACTAATAGTAATGCATGCAAATGACAGTAGTGCTCTCCAACTGGTGCTTTTTAATAAGAGGATCATGACTCAACATAAAAGTATATAGATGGGCCCTTCGCAGAGGGAAGTAGGGATTTGTAGAGGTGCCAGAGCTCGATTTTGAAATAGAGATAAATAATATTTTGAGCGGCATACTTTCATTGTCAACATAACAACCGAGAGATCTCGATATCTTCCATGCTACACACATTATAGGCGGTTCCCAAGCAGAATGGTAAGTTTATACTCCCCCACCACCAACAAGCATCAATCCGTGGCTTGCCCGAAACAACGGGTGCCTCCAACTAACAACAGTCTTGGGGGAGTTTTCTTTGCAATTAAATTGATTTGGTTTGAGCATGGGACTGGGCATCCCGGTGACCAGCCATTTTCTCGTGAGTGAGGAGCGGAGTCCACTCCTCTTGAGAATAACCCGCCTAGCATGGAAGATATAGACAGCCCTAGTTGATACATGAGCTATTCGAGCATACAAAACAGAATTTCATTTGAAGGTTTAGAGTTTGGCACATACAAATTTACTTGGAACGGCAGGTAGATACCGCATATAGGAAGGTATGGTGGACTCATATGGAATAACTTTGGGGTTTATGGAAGTGGATGCACAAGCAGTATTCCCGCTTAGTACAAGTGAAGGCTAGAAAGAGACTGGGAAGCGACCAACTAGAGAGCGACAACAGTCATGAAGATGCATTAAAATTAATGAACTGAATGCAAGCATGAGTAGGATATAATCCACCATGAACATAAATATCGTGGAGGCTATGTTGATTTTGTTTCAACTACATGCGTGAACATGTGCCAAGTCGAGCCACTCGAATCGTTCAAAGGAGGATACCACCTTATCATACCATATCACAACCATTTTAATAGCATGTTGGCACGCAAGGTAAAGCATTATAAACTCCTAGCAAATTAAGCATGGCATGAGCAACTATAATCTCTAATTGTCATTGCAAACATGTTTCGTTCATAATAGGCTGAATCAGGAACGATGAACTAATCATATTTACAAAAACAAGATAGGTCGAGTTCATACCAGCTTTTCTCATCTCAATCTGTCCATCATATATCGTCATTATTGCCTTTCACTTCCACGACCGAACGGTGTGGATAATAATAATAGTGCACGTGCATTGGACTATGCTGGAATCTGCAAAGCATTCAATACAAGGGAGAAGACAAGGTAATATGGTCTCTTTGTTAAATCAACAATAATGCATATAAGAGCCACTCAACATTTTCATCATGGTCTTCTCCTCTCGACCCCCAAAGAAAAGAAAAGAAATAAAACTATTTACACGGGAAAGCTCCCAACAAGCAAAAGAAGAACGAGGAATCTTTTTGGGTTTTCTTTTAATTACTACTACGGGCATGGAAAGTAAACTAGCTAAAAGCTACAACTAATTTTTTTTGTTCTTCTTAAGGTTTCTCAAACACACAAGAAGAAGCTTAGAAAAGAAAATAAACTAGCATGGATAGTACAATGAAAAAGTATGAGCACCGACAACTGGCATGAGTGTGTGAACATGAATGTAATGTCGGCGGGAAATACGTACTCCCCCAAGCTTAGGCTTTTGGCCTAAGTTGGTCTATGCCCACGGATCAAAGCTACTCTCTTCGGTGTACTGAGGAGGATCCTCAGGGTGCCACTGGTTAGTGATCTCTTCCGGATCCCACTGATAAACAGACTACCAATAAGGGTCAAATGGTGGCTCAGGCTCTGGCTCTGGAACTTGTGTCAGGCTCCTATATGCATACATGGCCTCCGACAAGATGAGGTACGTGCCTGAAAGTACGTTAAACAGAGAGGGCGCAGGCAAGGTAATAATCTCACAGTAATTTTTATCAAATATCAATTTATACTTAAGCATCTTGTTCTTATCTTTAACAATAAAATCATGTGCTACCATACTCTTATAATCTAGAAAAATAGGAGGCAACAACTTTTCCTCTTTCTCATAATGCCTAATAGGTATGTTAAAGTGTGCAGCAAGGCGCGAAGCAAAGATGCCTCCAAAGATGGGACCCTTTGTACGATTCAGATTTAACCGTTTAGCAACAATAGTGCCTAAACTGAAAGTAGCATCACGGAACAAGGCATGGCGCAAAATAACAATATCAGGGGCACTAAGGTTTCCCTTGTTCCCACGACCAATTAAGCATCTACTAGCAAATATTGCAAAGTAGCGTAGAATAGGAAAATGTATGCTAGTGATTCTTGCATCAGAAACTTTCCTCGTTTCCCCTACAGCAATCATAACAATAAACCCTTCCACATCATTACGATGTGGTTCCTCTATGCTGCCTGCAAAGGGTATCTTACAGACCCGGTAGAAATCATATAGTGACATCTCCTTAACCTCATCATATAATTGAAATTCCACTGAAGGTGGTGATTTCTTAGCATGAAAGTAAAAATTTTGCACGAAAATATTAGTGAGTAGGAGTTACTGTTCGCGCTGGTCACAGAGGAAGTTAGTGAGGCCCGCATTCTCAGCCAAATAATAAAAGTCATCATGAATCCCGGCTGCCTTCAAGAACTCATCACAAGGCCACTCACACGGCCGAACATCCGCAGTGCGAGGGAGATTATATTTGGGCTTCTTATTCTCCTCACTTTGCTTATCCTTCGAGCTTCAGCTCGAAGAGCCTCTCAACAATCTCTTCATCATTTTCTTTCTCTGAAAATTTTCTGAAATTTATAGTGACTCAAAATAAAACTAAACCAAACTCAACAAAATTGATAGCAACTACTCCCACAAGTGCCTAGAGACTATATCATGCATTAGAACTACTTGGGACCAAATAAATTTGACATGCAAGCTCAAGAACAGGGTCACCTAAGCAGCAAAAATTTGCAATAAATAAAGCACTAGAACAAAAACTAATTGGACTATTGGAGGAGTCACATACCGAAGAACAATCCCCTAAAGCAGTTTTGTGAGTGGAGCTTTGAGCAAGGAGATCGAAAATCGCAGCAAGATGAGCTAGAACACGGGTTTGAGCTATGTGGTGATTTTTTCTGGAGGAAGACAAAGTGTGTGGGTGCAAGAATAAGTGGAGGGGGCCACATGGGGCCCACGAGGCAGGGCGGCGTGCTCTGTGCCCTTGTGGCCAAGTGGTGGCTCCCCCTGGTGTGTTCTCAGTGCCAGATATTCTTAAATATTCACAAAAAAACATATTTCATTTTTGGGGCATTTGGAGAAGTTTTACTTTCGGGGTATTTTTTATTGCAAGGATAATTCAGAAAACAGACAAAAAAATACTATTCTTGCTATATTTAATCTAAATAACAGAAAGTAAAAAGGAGGGTACAGAGAGTTGTGCTTTCTAACTTCATCCATCTCATGCTCATCAAAAGGAATCCACTAACAAGTTGATCAAGTCTTGTTAACAAACTCATTCCGAATCGCATGAAACCGGAGAATTTTCGAATAGCACTAGGTTACCTCAATGGGGATATGCACATCCCCAATAATAAGAATATCATATTTCTTCTTGACAGTAGGAAGAGGAAATTCAAAACCTCCAATAGTAATTGATGAAAATTTTCCAATAGAATTGATACTGTGGACTGGAGGTTGTTTCCTTGGAAAGTGTACCGTATGCTCATTACCATTAACATGAAAAATGATATTGCCTTTGTTGCAATCAATAACAGCCCCTGTAGTATTCAAAAACGGTCTACCAAATAATCGACATACTATCGTCCTCGGGAATATCAAGAATAACAAAGTCCGTTAAGATAGTAACGCAACCACAACAGGCACATCCTCACAAATACCGACAGGTATAGCAGTTGATTTATCGGCCATTTGCAAAGATATTTCAGTAGGTGTCAACTTATTCAAATCAAGTCTACGATATAATGAGAGAGGCATAACACTAACACCGGCTCCAAGATCACATAAAGCAGTTTTGACATAGTTTCTTTTAATGGAGCATGGTATAGTTGGTACTCCTGGATCTCCTAGTTTCTTTGGTATTGAACCTTTAAAAGTATAATTAGCAAGCATGGTGGAAATTTCAGCTTCCGGTATCTTTCTTTTATTTGTAACAATATCTTTCATATACTTAGCATAAGGATTCATTTTAAGCATATCAGTCAAACGCATACGCAAAAACATAGGTCTAATCATTTCAGCAAAGCGCTCAAAATCCTCATCATCCTTTTTCAGACATAACGACAGAAAGAGCGAGGGGTAAAAAGGAAAGAAGAAGGCGAACGGAAAAGAGAGGGCGAATAAAACGGCAAGGGTGAAGTGGGGGAGAGGAAAACGAGAGGCAAATGTCAAATAATGTAATGCGGGAGATAAGGGTTTGTGATGGGTACTTGGTATGTTGACTTTTGCGTAGACCTCCCCGGCAACGGCGCCGGAAATCCTTCTTGCTACCTCTTGAGCACTGCGTTGGTTTTCCCTTGAAGAGGAAAGGGTGATGCAGCAAAGTAGCGTAAGTATTTCCCTCAGTTTTTGAGAACCAAGCTATCAATCCAGTAGGAGGCTACGCGCGAGTCCCTCGCACCTACACAAACAAATAAATCCTCGCAACCAACGCGATAAGGGGTTGTCAATCCCTACACCGTCACTTACGAGAGTGAGATCTGATAGATATGATAAGATAATATTTTTGGTATTTTTATAATAAAGATGCAAAGTAAATAAAGTAATAAAAACGGCGCAAGAAATAGCTTGTTGTCGGGAGATTAATATGATGGAAAATAGACCCGGGGGCCATAGGTTTCACTAGTGGCTTCTCTCAAGAGCATAAGTATTTTATGGTGGGTGAATAAATTACTGTTGAGAAATTGACAGAATTGAGCATAGTTATGAGAATATCTAGGTATGATCATGTATATAGGCATCACGTCCGAGACAAGTAGACCGACTTCTCCCATTGCAAGAAAGATCAATCTAGTAGGCTGAACCAAACTGATAATTCCAAGAGACTTGCAAAGATAACCAATCATACATAAAAGAATTCAGAAGATTCAAAATATTGTTCATAGATAAACTTGATCATAAACCCACAATTCATCGGTCTCAACAAACACACCGCAAAAGAAGATTACATCAAATAGATCTCCACAAGAGAGGGGGAGAACATTGTATTGAGATCCAAAAAGAGAGAGGAAGCCATCTAGCTAATAACTATGGACCCGAAGGTCTGAGGTAAACTACTCACACTTCATCGGAGAGGCTATGGTGTTGATGTAGAAGCCCTCCGTGATCGATGCCCCCTCCGGCGGAGCTCCGGAACAGGCCCCAAGATGGGATCTCATGGGTACAGAAGGTTGCGGCGGTGGGATTAGGGTTTTGGCTCCGTATCTTACCGTTTGGGGGTAAGTAGGTATATATAGGAGGAAGGAGTACGTCGGTGGAGCAACGTGGGGCTCACGAGGGTGGAGGGCGCGCCTGGGGGGTAGGCGCGCCCCCTACCTCATGGCTTCCTGGTAGCTTTCTTGACGTAGGGTCCAAGTCCTCTGGATCATGTTCGTTCCGAAAATCACGTTCCCGAAAGTTTCATTCCGTTTGGAGTCCGTTTGATATTCTTTTTCTGCGAAACTCTAAAATACGCAAAAAACAGCAATTCTGGGCTGGGCCTCCGGTTAATAGGTTAGTCCCAAAAATAATATAAAAGTGAATAATAAAGCCCAATAATGTTCAAACCAGAAGATAATATAGCATGGAGCAATCAAAAATTATAGATACGTTGGAGACGTATCAGCCACTCCGACTCACTCCCCACTGGGCTAGTCCTGGGTGGCCCCGTGTCTACCAAAGACACCAACGGCCACCGTTGTGGCCAAAACATAAATAGTCCCAAACGGGGACAAGGTACCATAATCTCAACAACGGGCGCACAAGGTTATGTCTGCTTACCGGGCCAGGGTACCGCACGCCCACCCTCGTTGGAGGCACCGACCAGAGGCATGACAACGAACCGAATAAAGGCCTTCCCATAAAGGCAAATGTGGTTGCACTGGGAAAAACTCGTATCAGTGACACTATGACCCGGTCAACGATATATTCAAGTTGAGTTATTAGTAGGTTCAACTAAACGTGAAAGTAACCGGTGTCATAACATGCCATGCAAGTGCAACACAAATATATGCATCATATATCATCGGAAATAACGGGGTCAACTATATCCACACTAAGCACAAACATCAACAACTCATGACACTTCCCTGGTTATGATTAATCATCACTTTAAACAGAATCTTTACTTAACAAATTTTATCATTTTTCTCCTTCAAGAAAATAACTCAAAATAATTACTCATATCGATAATCATATTACTTCTTCATAACAAATATTACTTCTAGTTACTTAACCAACTTAGTTAGCTTTAAACTTTCTGTAAACTAAGCATGTCAACTTAAACAAGCAACCAACAGAATATAAATAATATAATAGTGATTTAAATGCATGGATTAAATCATTCGTTCAAGTTGAAAAGTCACAAATATTGTAATAGAACCATGAAAATGTTGTTGTGGCTTTCCTTAGTGCAGATGAGGTTCACAATCCTCCTGGTGATCCTCAAGACAAGCTTCACTTTCTGAAAATATTTATAAACACAAAAAGAAAACATCAAGAACCCTTCTGAAATTCACCAGAAAATCTAGACAGTTGAGAAAAATCTCATTTTTGGTGAGCTACTAGATTTCTTCATAAAGAACACAATGCAAAAAGAATCAATTCATTTGGACTTATGGTTAAAAAGTTTTGGCTGTTTGAAGCTCTCTGGAAAAATGAAATTTGAATTTAAAGAAAAACAGAACTGGGGGGTGTGACGTCGAAGGCGTAAACCCCGCGGGCGCCACCACTCGTACCGCTTCACGCGCGTACAAAGTGGCCAACTAGCGGGCCCCGCCAGGCAGGTGAGAGGGAGAGGGAAAGGGAAACAGAGGACAGCGCGGCTTCGCTGGAACACACGCCGGCGAGGAGAGCTCCTTGGCCAGAACGAGAGGGAGGGATCGAAAGAGAAGATGGAGGCGCACCTGCCCGTACCCGTAGATTCTCTAGGGGTGGTCGGACGGCGTTGGAAACAGCCTCTCCAGCGGCGACAGAAAGCAGAGGTCACCGGAGATGAAGACGACGGCGACTAGAGGTGACACCAGGGGCTCCCACCGGGCGGAACAGCACCACCGAGGCACGGCGGAGGCCCTGGAAGGGAGGCCCGAGCCTGGGAGGGGCTGGAGCGGCGGAGACGACCCGAGGGGATTGCCTGTGAGCTCGAGCTCAGGGACGACGGCCCGTGGCCTGCCCGGCCGGGCTACGGCTTGCTACGAGATCGTGGAGTGTGTGGGAGGAGTGGATGATGCTCGAGGGGGGGTAGGGAGGGCTCTCTTTATAGCCGACCATCAAGGGGGGGTCGGGCTCCGTCGGACGACACCTGGACACGGCGCCGGCGACGAACGGCGTTAGTGAGCGAGGGAGAAGGCGACACAGCTCACGCGGGAACTGTGGGCGAGCGGAGACGAGCACAGGAGCGAGGGGGTGGCGACGAACACAGTGTGCAGCGCACTGTTGCGTTGGCAGGACCGCGCCCGTGCTCGCTGCGGCGAGCTCCGGCATCGACGAGCGCCAGGAGGGAGTTAAGAAGATCGGGACGATGATGGTGGCGAGGTTTGGCAAGTTTAGGTAGTCGGGGAAGCGAGCACGCGATCAACAGAGGCTCGGGTGCGTCGCAGAGCGCGTCGGCCGTATGCCAGCACGCCTAGATGAACGCGGTCACCGCGTGAACTCTGACCTCAGGCCGACCTAAGCCCAAACTTCATGTCTGTCATGTAGTTTGTGGTAGTTTTAGAGGTTACCACACTTTGGTTTGGACTCGGATGTAGTAGAATAGATTTCAACTTCCTGGTAAGTTTCTGGTTAGTAACTTTGAGAGCTTACTGTGGTCAAACTACTCGGAGTTGGGAGCTGGGCTTTGGAGGTTAGCAATCATCTACTAAGGTGGTGATGCACAAGAAAAATCAGCCACAATGGATCAAGTAAAATGGTAGTTGCTGTAGAAACTACCATTGTAGCAAAAATATTCCAAAAAGTGATGAAATATTTTTGCTCAGGAAGGTGCCCTAGGGTTCAAAGAATATTTGTGAATTTTCTCAGATTTTTGTGGGCAAGAAAAATTGGGGTTGCTTTGGAGCACATTGAGCTAGCTAGGGTTTAAGAGAGGGAAATGAATATTTTTCATTTAAGAAAAATATTCAAAATATTGTTACAAGATGAACCAGAGAGAAAATGATAGTTAGAGAGGGAAATGAGGCACTTGGGTGAAAGTCAAGGGGTACCCAAGTGTTTAAGTCCATATGAAAAGATTCAAAACTCCAGATTTCAAAACCAAATCAAATGAAAATCAGACAAAGGGAAGAGGGCAAAAACCAAGCTGTCACAAACCTCCCCCACTTAGGATGAATCTCGTCTTCGAGATTCGGTTGCTTGGGAAAACCATTCTGGATAATGTGCCTTCAGAAATTCTTCTCGTTCCCAAGTCGATTCTGCCTCTGTGTGATGCTCCCACTGAACTTTGTAAAATTTCCTTACTTTACTACGAGTGACCCTTTCCATCTGATCCAAAATTCTGACCGGTCTCTCTTCATATGTTAAATCCTTTGCCAACTCTATTTCAGTCATAGCAGTCTTTTTCTCAAACGACGATATGCGTCGCCTCAACTGTGAAACATGAAACACATTGTGCACTTCCGACAATTCAGGGGGTAGTTCCAACTGATATGCAATAGTACCCACTCTGGACATAACTGGAAATGGACCAATAAATCTGGGTGCCAACTTTCCACGAGTATGGAATCTCTTGTCTCCTTTCATAGGAGTGACTCAGAGATATACGTGTTCTCCAGGTTCAAAACTGATCTGTTGGTGCTTTGCATCATAATAACTCTTTTGTCGCGATTTGGCCAATTGCAATTTGTCTTGGATTTCCTTGACTTGCTTCTCAGCTTCCATCATGAGATCCGTTCCGAAAATACGGCTATCTCCAGTTTGAGACCAATTCAAAGGAGTGTGGCACTTACGGCCATAGAAAGCCTCATACGGTCACATCTTTAGACTGATCTGGAAGCTGTTGTTATAAGAGAACTCGGCATACGACAGTCAGTCTTCCCATTTAGGTCCTTGGGCCAAAGCATAGGCTCGTAGCATATCTTCGAGTATTTGGTTTACCCGCTCAGTCTGTCCATAAGTCTGAGGATGATAAGCGATACTATATTTTAGCGCTGTCCCCAAGGCTTGATGGGGATGTGACCAAAAAGCGGAGGTAAAAAGTGACCCTCGGTCAGAAGTGATTGTTCGGGGTACTCCATGTAGACTGACTATTCTGGATACATACAGTTGTGCAAGTTGATCTGCTCGATATGTGGTTCTGATCGGGATAAAGTGAGCCACCTTGGTTAAGGTGTCCATTATGACCCAGATTGCATCATTGCCTCGCTGTGATAAAATCCATGTAGACATCATCCCATTTCCATTGTGAAACTGGCAGCGGTTGGAGAAGTCCGGCTGGCTTCTAATGCTCTGCCTTCACCTTGTTGCATATGTCGCAATAGGCCACAAAATAGGCAATGTCTTTCTTCATTCCATCCCACTAGAATATTTGTCGCAGGTCTTCATACATTTTAGTACCTCCAGGGTGAATAGAATATGAAGGTTCGTGTGCTTCCGACAGGATTTTCTTCTTTAAATCCGCCTGACTGGGTACACAAATCCTTCCACGGAATCAGAGGGTACCAAATTGATCCTTTGAAAAATCTGAAGTCTGTCCGGCTACCATACTCTTGGCACGTTTCTGCAGGACGGTGTCAGCTGGCTGGGCCTTGCGGATCTCTTCCTCAAGTGTAGGTGCAACTTCCAAAATATTAGCAAGACCAGCATCAACTATGACCAGGTTGAGCTGAGCAATCTCCTCTTGAAGTTCAGGAGGCAAGGATTTCAATATGACATTTAGGCTGACAGGCTTTCGACTGAGTGCATCGGCAACCACGTTGGCCTTACCCGGGTAGTAATTTATTCCAAGATCATAATCCTTGACTTACTCAAGCCATCTTCGTTGACGGAGATTTAAATCTAGCTGAGTAAATATATACTTGAGACTTTTGTGGTCGGTAAAAATTTGGCACCTCTTCCCGATGAGGTAGTGTCTCCAAATTTTTAGAGCATGAACCACCACGGCCAATTCTAGATCATGAGTAGGATAATTTCCCTCGTGGGGTCATAGCTGTCGCGATGCATATGCTACTACCTTGCCGTCTTGCATAAGTACGCATCCAAGACCTTGTCTGGATGCGTCGCAGTACACATCAAAGCTGCAGTAGATATCTGGAAGAGTCAACACAGGTGCGGTCGTCAGCCGTATCTTTAGCTCATTGAAACTTTTCTCACAGTCCTCGGTCCATTCAAACTTCTTATCCTTTTTGAGCAGCTCCATCATGGGTTTAGCAACCTTGGAAAACCCTTCAATGAAACGACGGTAGTATCCGGCTAATCCAAGAAAACTCTGGATTTGTGATACGGTTGTGGGCGGCAACCAATCGAGCACATCCTTTACTTTGCTCGGGTCCACGGCTATACCTTCGGCGGATAGCACATGTCCAAGAAATCCAACTTGCTTGAGCCAAAACTCGCATTTACTGGGCGTATAGCTGATGGTCGCGGAGTCCTTGTAGCACTGCTCGGAGGTGTTCTTTGTGATCTTCTTCACTTTTTGAGTATATAAGTATGTCATCGATAAAGACTACCACGAATTTGTCGAGGAAGTCCATGAATACTTTGTTCATCATATGCATGAAGAAGGCAGGGGCATTGGTGAGACCAAAGGACATAACTGTATATTCATAAAGACCGTACCGAGTGGTGAATGCGGTCTTTGGAATATCTTCCTTTTTAATCTTGAGCTAATCATATCCTGTCCTTATAGCAATCTTGGAGAATACCTTGGACCCACTGAGCTGATCAAACAAGTCATCAATCCTTGGCAGCGGATATTTATTTTTGATGGTGACATCATTCAGCTGACGGTAATCCACACACATGCGGAGGCTGCCATCCTTCTTATCCACAAAGATAGCAGGTGATCCCCATGGTGAGGAGCTGGGACGGATATATCCTTTCTGGAGCATTTCATCAAGCTGTTTCTTTAGCTCCACTAATTCGGATGAAGGCATCCGGTAATACTTCTTGTATAACGGTGCGGTTCCGGGCACAAGGTCTATTGCAAACTCAAGCTCTTGATCTGGTGGCATGCCTGGCAGTTCTTCTGGAAATACATCAGGAAACTCACTGACCACAGGAATTAATTCCAACTCACCAACCATAGCGGTGAAGGCCAATTATTTCCCGGGTATGCTTCTGCGAGCATAGAATTTGGTAGCCTGTCCCTTCTGACTGGTCAAAGCGCCTTCTCGGGTTGCGCAATTTATGCATACTTGATATTGGGTCAACCAATTCGTACCCAAGATAACATCCAACTTTACAGACTCAATGATTATCAAGGAAGTTGGAAAACAGACTCCGTTGATATTGATTTCCAGATTACGGCGGACCAGATTGCTCTTGATTAAGGATCCCGGGGTTTGTACCAGCATATTCTTGCCCAAAAGCGAACAAGGAAATTCGTTTTGGGCAACAAAACTCCGAGAAATAAAAGAGTGGGAAGCCCCAGAGTCAAAAAAATTTTACGGCAGGTATGTTATTAACAGAAAACATACCAATGACGACTTCGGGGTTCTCTTGGGCTTCATCTGCAGAGAGGTGATGAACGTGCCCAGCAATGTTTTGCTGGTTCGGGCATGACTCCATAAAGTTGACTTGTGGCCTGATTAGTGCACTTGCCTTGCCGTTCTTGGGACACTGTCTGGCATAATGTCTGGTTTGCCCACAACTGAAGCAAGAATTGTTGTGCTGGCACTCCTCGTGCACTGGGTTGGTCACGGCATTCTTGACTTGGGTGGTGGTCTTGTTAACATTCTGTTGCCAATTGGGCTTGTATTCCACCTGAGTCTGCTGCCAGGTACGAGCCTTTTGCATTGGTTGCCCTTCCTTCCTTGGCTCAAACTTGCGCTTGTGATCGCTATTGGCAGGCCTATTGTCCGATACGAGCTTGTGCTCCCTTTGAGCAATGAAAGCTTTGTTTACCAGAGTTTGGAAATCTGGGAAATCAAACATACTAAGGGTACATCGGAGTTGCGGGTTTAATCCCCCAAGAAATCTGTCAATCTTTCTTTCTTCAGTGGCCATGTCATAAAAGGAGTAACGGGCCAGATGATTGAATTTTTGCAAATATTCACCCACAGACTGATTTCCTGGGAGGAGTGCGAGAAATTCACGCTGCTTAACCTTCATAATTCCAGTAGGAATATGATATTTCCGGAACTGATAGTTGAATTTTGCCCAAGTGATTTCTTCATCAGCAAGCCACATGGCTTTTGTATTTTCCCACCATATGGCAGCTGCGCCTTCAAGATAATGAGTTGCAAATGGAACTTTATCATCTTCTTTAGTACGAGCAATCTCAAGCTTCCTCTCAATGGTTCGCAACCAATCATCTGCATCCAAGGGATCAATAACCTGAATGAAACTGGGAGGCTTGGTCCTCTGAAAATCTGACAGCTTGGAGTGATGACCGTTCTGATTTCCATTCTGTCCAACCACAGCTTGCACACTTCTTAATATTTCAATCAGATCATTATTTCTCCTTTCTTCAAACATACGCAGAATTTGCTCGGTGGAGGGCGGATTTGGCGGTGGAGGCGGTGGTGGAATGTACGGCTCGGGGGAGTGTCCTGCCTGTCGTGCGGAACGACGAACAGGGCATCCTCATGAGCGTCGCTACTGCTGCCTCCCCGCGGCATCCTATTGTGGATTTTTCCCAACACAACGTAACTGAGATGAGAAACATCCAAAAATAAATTGGGGAAAAGCCAGCAACAAATCCCGAGAGAAAATGAAATAACGAAGAAAATACAGCGAATAAAATAGAGTCCCAACATAATTATACATAGACTCATACATGAAAGGTACATCATGCCAGGTTCAACTACTCTCATACAGGAAACGAAACATCATGACTCATACGACTACATCCGTACATCATCCTCACGACTGTGGATACTCCGAAGCTCTACTGCTCTGCTGGTGCTGCGGGGTCCTCTCCTGAAGCGGACTCGGATCCTGAACTGACAACGTTAACGGAAACCTCCGGGTTAAAGGTAACACGACGACGCTGCCTCGAGGGCTCTCCCTCCAGGGCAGGTGTAGGGTGAAGCATCAGGGCTACGGGAGTAGTGAGAAGTGAAACCCACTCAGCAGGAGCACTGAGAGGATTCACGGTCGAGGCACCCGAGCTACTCAGAGGAGTAACCGGTGAAATAGGGGAACTAGAACTGGCTGGAATATAAGGAGTAAATCCCATGGAGGATGGAGCAGTGACAGATCTAGTAGAGGCTAAAGTAGTACGAGCACGAGTCAGCTCTCGAGCCAGCTCGTGGATCATAAGGTAGCTAGCAGTGATATAGCAAGAAAGATGGCTAGCAACACTATCGGACTCCGGATCAATGATAGGGAAACGGACACGACCATTGTCGTGCAGAGAGGGATAGTAGTAGAAACCTGGGGGTTCTGCATCGGACCTCGTTATAACGAAGCTCGACAAGGACCTCGAATGCAGCAAACTGAACAGCCTGAGAAGCGGTAGAAGCGAAACCGCTCCGAGAAGTATGAGTGTAAGTGCTGGAATCGGAACTGGTGCACAGAGTAACCACTGCGTGATACTCATACACTGAGTCTGCTAGACGCTCCCGGTACACACGATAGACTGGGTCGTCACCGAGGGGTACAGCCGACGCCACACGTTACGGAGGAGATGCGGCGACGTGTACGGCATCAGCTACAACTGGCACGGATACGGTACTGGAGCCATCTACACTCACAACCATTAGCAGGTTAGCACAAAATAAAATGATTGCATACAATGCAACAACCAGCTACAAATTCTACTGGCACTCAACTTAAACTCGTATCTAACGCCCAGTTAACACGTCGTTGTCTAGCGTGGCCCACAGTCAGCACGACTCTGATACCAAGCATTGTGGCACCCCGGCTCAGAGCAACCGGTTTACCATGCATTGCCAGCCCAGAGACCATGTCTTCTGGCAACACACAACAACTTGGTACAGAAAACAACCGCTTTATTGATGCTAGCGGATCATAGTTTATATTACAACAGGTGGCGAGGCCATGTGGCACACACGGTGCGGCTGAACAATATGTACATTATTTAGTGAACATAAAGGGGCCTCGATCATAACAACTACGCGGCAGCGGAACAACGTCGTAGCGAAACTCCATAGCACAAGGACATCGATGTGGACATGATCTACACTCGGACAGTACTCCTTTCCAACGAGACCTTCCTGAAATCTAGCATGACACGCCAGGTCAGTATATTGAATGTACTTGCAAGCTCACAACAAGCATAAACATAATGACAAACAATATTATGATATTTAACCAATTGTTTAATGATGCAACAATATATCCAACATGCTGTGATCATGCTCTTGTGATAAAAGTCCCTCGGACTTGCTTACCAACGGTGATTGCTCTTGGATCACAAACGGACCAACCTCGTGGTCTTAAATCGGGTTACCTTGTAACCAAATGGTGATCTTTCCGGCGATCACAACCACGACCAACACTTGGTCTCCAACGGTGATCTTTCCGGCGATCACAACCACGACCCACACTTGGTCTCCAACATCAAGATGGTTTACCCACCATCGTCAACAGTGCAAAGTTCATAACTTAGTGTGCAAAATTTATTTAATGTTGACCCATGGTGTGACCTACTTTCGAACGTGTCCGTAACCGTGGACTCGGCTATCGACAGATTTAATACACTCTGCAGAGGTAGTGCACTGTACCCACACCACGGAACCCATGACCTCGCACTCCCATTCGGGTGGACCAACGGCATTCCGACGAAACCCCTCCATTGCCATGACACTCTCTCGGCCACTCCGACTCACTCCCCACTGGGCTAGTCCTGGGTGGCCCCGTGTCTACCAAAGACACCAATGGCCACCGTCGTGGCCAAAACATAAACAGTCCCAAACGGGGACAAGGTACCATAATCTCAACAACGGGCACACAAGGTTATGTCTGCTTACCGGGCCAGGGTACCGCGCGCCCATAACCTTCCCTCGTTGGAGGCACCGACCAGAGGCATGACAACGGACCGAATAAAGGCCTTCCCATAAAGGCAAATGTGGTTGCACTGGGAAAAACTCGTATCAGTGGCACCATGACCCGGTCAACGATATATTCAAGTTGAGTTATTAGCAGGTTCAACTTAACGTGAAAGTAACCAGTGTCATAACATGCCATGCAAGTGCAACACAAATATATGCATCATATATCATCGGAAATAACTGGGTCAACTATATCCACACTAAGCACAAACATCAACAACTCATGACACTTCCCTGGTTATGATTAATCGTCACTTTAAACAGAATCTTTACTTAACAAATTTTATGATTTTTCTCCTTCAAGAAAATAACTCAAAATAATTACTCATATCCATAATCATATTACTTCTTCATAACAAATATTACTTCTAGTTACTTAACCAACTTAGTTAGCTTTAAACTTTCTGTAAACTAAGCATGTCAACTTAAACAAGCAACCAACAGAATATAAATAATATAACAGTGATTTAAATGCATGGATTAAATCATTCGCTCAAGTTGAAAAGTCACAAATATTGTAATGGCACCATGAAAATGTTGTTGTGGCTTGCCTTAGTGCAGATGAGGTTCACAATCCTCCTGGTGATCCTCAAGACAAGCTTCACTTTCTGAAAATATTTATAAACACAAAAAGAAAACATCAAGAACCCTTCTGAAATTCACCAGAAAATCTAGACAGCAAAGAAAAATCTCATTTTTGGCGAGCTGCTAGATTTCTTCATAAAGAACACAATGCAAAAAAGAATCAATTCTAGACTTATGGTTACAAAGTTTTGGCTGTTTGAAGCTCTCTGGAAAAATGAAATTTGAATCTAAAGAAAAACAGAACTGGGGGGGTGTGACGTCGAAGGCGTAAACCCCGCCGGCGCCACCGCTCGTACCGCTTCGCGCGCGTACAGAGTGGCTGACTAGCGGGCCCTGCCAGTCAGGTGAGAGGGAGGGGGAAAGGGAAACAGAGGATGGCGCAGCTTCGCTGGAGCACACGCCGGCGAGGAGAGCTCCTTGGCCAGAACGAGAGGGAGGGATCGAAAGAGAAGATGGAGGCGCACCTGCCCGTACCCGTAGATTCGCTAGGGATGGTCGGACGGCGTCGGAAATAGCCTCTCCAGCAGCGACAGAAAGCAGAGGTCGCTGGAGATGAAGAAGACGGTGACTAGAGGCGACACCAAGGGCTCCCACCGGGGAAAACGGCACCATCGAGGCACGACGGAGGCCCTGGAAGGGAGGGCCGAGCCTGGGAGGGGCTGGAGCCGCGGAGACGACCCGAGGGGATCGCTGGCGCGCTCGAGCTCGGGGACGGCGGCCCGCGGCCTGCCCGGCCGGGCTACGGCTTGCTACGAGATCGTGGAGTGTGTGGGAGGACTGGATGATGCTCGAGTGGGCTGGGGAGGGCTCTATTTATAGCCGAGCATCAAGGGGGGATCGGGCTCTGCTGGAGGACACCTGGACACGGCGCCCGGCGATGAACAGCGTCAGTGAGTGAGGGAGAAGGCGACGCAGCTCACGCAGGAACCGTTGGCGAGCGGAGACGAGCACACGAGCGAGGGGGTGGCGACGAACACAGTGCGCAGCGCATTGTTGTGCTGGCCGGACCGCGCCCGTGCTCGCTGTGGCGAGCTCCGGCGTCAGCGAGCGCCAGGAGGAAGTTAGGAAGATCGATACGATGATTGTGGCGAGGTTTGGCAAGTTTAGGCAGTCGGGGAAGCGAGCACGCGATTAACAGTGGCTCGGGCGCGTTGGAGAGTGCGTCGGCCGTATGCCAGCACGCCTGGACGAACGCGGTCACCGCGTGAACTCTGACCTCAGGCCGACCTAAGCCCAAACTTCATGTCTGGCATGTAGTTCGTGGTAGTTTTAGAGGTTACCACACTTTGGTTTGGACTCAGACGCAGTAGAATAAATTTCAACTTCCTGGTAAGTTTCTGGTCAGTAACTTTGAGAGCTTACTGTGGTCAAACTACTAGGAGTTGGGAGCTGGGCTTTGGAGGTTAGCAATCATCTACTAAGGTGGTGATGCACAAGAAAAATCAGCCACAATGGATCAAGTAAAATGGTAGTTGATGTAGAAACTACCATTTCTGTCCAGAACAGAAAACATTTTCTGTAGCAAAAATATTCCAAAAAGAGATGAAATATTTTTGCTCAGGAAGGTGCCCTAGGGTTCAAAGAATATTTGTGAATTTCCTCCGATTTTTGTGGGCTTGAAAAATTGGGGTTGCTTTGGAGCACATTGAGCTAGCTAGGGTTTAAGAGAGGGAAATGAATATTTTTCATTTAAGAAAAATATTCAAAATATTGTTTTGAGATGAACCAGAGAGAAAATGATAGTTAGAGAGGGAAATGAGGCACTTGGGTGAAAGTCAAGGGGTACCCAAGTGTTTATGTCCATATGAAAAGATTTAAAAGTCCAGATTTCAAAACCAAATCAAATGAAAATCAGACAAAGGGAAGAGGGCAAAAACCAGGCTATCACAAGAAGCATGTTTACTAATGAGTTTAAGTTCACCCTTAACTCTAGACATATAATCACTCAAGTGTTCAATCATATAAGCATTATGTTTCAATTTTCTACCAACATAGGCATTGAAGTTTTCTTGTTTAACCATAAAGTCATGAAACTCATCCAAGCATTGGCTAGCAAACTTAGTAGACGGGATTTCAGCTTTATCATATCTATAGGGAGAATTTACCTTTACTACGAGTGTCGGGTTATCAAGACCATGTATTTCTTCAATAGGTGGTAAATTCTGAACATCTTCAGCTTTAATACCTTTTTTTTCATAGATTTCTTTGCCTCTTGCATATCTTCAGGACTGAGAAATAGAATACCCCTTTTCTTCGGAGTTGGCTTAGGAGTTGGTTCAGGAAGTGTCCAATCATTTTCATTACTCAACATATTATTCAATAGCAATTCAGCTTGATCAACAGTTCTTTCCCTGGAAACACAACCAGCACAACTATCCAGGTGGTCTCTGGAAGCATCGGTTAGTCCATTATAAAAGATATCAAGTATTTCATTTTTCTTGAGAGGATGATCAAGCAAAGCATTAAGTAATCGGAGAAGCCTCCCCCAAGCTTGTGGGAGACTCTCTTCTTCAATTTGCGCAAAATTATATATTTCCCTTAAGACAGCTTGTTTCTTATGAGCGGGGAAATATTTAGCAGAGAAGTAATAAATCATATCCTGGGGACTACGCACACAACCAGGATCAAGAGAATTAAACCATGTTTAGCATCACCCTTTAATGAGAACATAAATAACTTAAGGATATAATAGTAACAAATTTTTTCCTCATGAGTGAATAGGGTGGCTATATCATTTAATTTAGTAAGATGAGCCACAATAGTTTCAGATTCATAGCCATAAAAAGGATCAGATTCAACCAAAGTAATTATCTCAGGATCGACAGAGAAATCATAATCCTTATCAGAAATACAGATAGGTGAAGTAGCAAACACAGGGTCATATTTCATTCTAGCATTCAAAGATTTTTCTTTCAACTTAGCTAATAATTTCTTAAGATCATATCTATCATTGCAAGCAAGAAAGTTTCTAGCAGTTTCTTAATCCATAAAATAACCCTCAGGTACCTCAGGCAATTCATATCTAGGGGGAGAATCTTCATCGTCACTTTCCTCAATATTATCAGTTTCAATAATTTCATTCTCTCTAACCCTAGAAAGTTGTTCATCAAGAAATTCACCTAATGGCACAGTAGTATCAAGCATAGAAGTAGTTTCATCATAAGTATCATGCATAGCAGAAGTGGCATCATCAATAACATGCGACCTATCAGAATCAATAGCAGGTGTAGGTGTCACAAATTTACTCATAACAGAAGGTGAATCAAGTGCAGAGCTAGATGGCAGTTCCTTACCTCCCCTCGTAGTTGAGGGATAAATCTTGGTTTTTTTCGTCTTTGAAGTTCCTCATAGTGATCAGCAGATATAAATCCCAAGTGAATCAAAGAATAGAGCTATGCTCCCAGGCAACGGCGCCAGAAAATAGTCTTGATAACCAACAAGTATACGGGATCGCAACAGTTTTCGAGGGTAGAGTATTCAACCCAAATTTATTGATTCGACACAAGGGGGGCCAAAGAATATTCTCAAGTATTAGCAGTTGAGTTGTCAATTCAACCACACCTGGAAAACTTAATATCTGCAGCAAAGTATTTAGTAGCAAAGTAGTATGGAAGTAACGGTAACGGTGGCAAAAGTAACAGTAGCAGTTTTGTAGTAATTGTAACAGTGGCAACGGTAGAGTAACTAAGCAAAGATCAATCTGTGAAAAGCTCGTAGGCATTGGATCAGTGATGGATAATTATGTCGGATGCGATTCCTCATGCAACAGTTATAACATAGGGTGACATAGAACTAGCTCCAGTTCATCAATGTAATGTAGGCATGTATTCCGAATATAGTCATACGTGCTTATGGAAAAGAACTTGCATGATATCTTTTGTCCTACCCTCCCGTGGCAACGGGGTCCTATTGGAAACTAAGGGATATAAGGGCCTCCTTTTAATAGAGTACCGGACCAAAGCATTAACACTTAGTGAATACATGAACTCCTCAAACTACGGTCATGACCAAGAGTGGTCCCGATTATTGTCACTTCGGGGTTGCCGGATCATAACACATAGTAGGTGACTATTGACTTGCAAGATAGGATTAAGAACACATATATTCATGAAAACATAATAGGTTCAGATCTGAAATCATGGCACTCGGGCCCTAGTGACAAGCATTAAGCATAGCAAAGTCATAGCAACATCAATCTCAGAACATAATGGATACTAGGGATCAAACCCTACCAAAACTAACTCGATTACATGGTAAATCTCATCCAACCGATCACCGTCCAGCAAGCCTACGATGGAATTACTCACGCACGGCGGTGAGCATCATGAAATTGGTGATGGAGGAAGGTTGATGATGACGATGGCGACGGATTTCCCTCTCCGGAGCCCCGAACGGACTCCAGATCAGCCCTCCCAAGAGAGATTAGGGCTTGGCGGCGGGTCCATATCGTAAAACGCGATGAATCCTTCTCTTTGACTTTTTCTCCCCGAACGTGAATATATAGAGTTGGAGTTGAGGTCGGTGGAGCCTCAGGGGGCCCATGAGACAGGGGGCGCGCCCAGGGGGTAGGCGCGCCCCCCACCCTCATGGACAGGGTGTGGCCCCCTGGTCTTGATTCTTTCGCTAGTACTTTTTATATATTCCAAAAATATTCTCCGTGAAGTTTCAGGTCATTCCGAGAACTTTTATTTCTACACAAAAATAACACCATGGCAATTCTACTGAAAACAGCGTCAGTCCGGGTTAGTTCCATTCAAATCATGCAAATTAGAGTCCAAAATAAGGGCAAAAGTGTTTGGAAAAGTAGATACGATGGAGATGTATCACTATCCCCGATGCAGATGTTGTTGCCACCACCTGAGCAGCAACAGCGACCGTTTGGGCCGCCAGGTCACAGATTGCGGCCGCGCTCATGCAACTTGTTACCATGCGCATGGCGGCCGCAGCCGCGCTCCCATGGAGTGGGCCGTAGAAGTGGCCCTCACGACGCGGGTCCACGTCCCCATCTTCCACCGGTGATGATTGAACAATGAAATGATATTTGGGGAGCGAGCTGGTTTCCTTGACGCGTCGGTGTGGACTGTAGCAGAGGCATCTTCTCGCGTAAGCCATATATGTCCTACTCCGATGGTGCTCCAAGATATTTTGTACTGCATCTCACACGGTTAGTGATAATAAACTATGTGCGGTCTACTTGATTTTTCATCTTGATTTGAAATGCATAATTGGGTCACAGCGGCAAAGGAGGGTGTTTGAATTGCTCGAACTTTTATCTGAAGTGAACATGCAACTATACATGTGTCGTCAAAAAAAATTGGAATTATTGAGGGTTCGTTTGCACATTTTTATACATTAACTTCGTTTTCTAGGCATTTCAGTTGCACAATTCAAAATTAAACTACATGCACATGCTCCGGTGCACCAAAATGGATTGTAAAAATCATATATTTGTCCATGGGTTGATGCTTATGTCCCATGAAAGAAATGGTGATGAGTTTTGAACACCTCGGCACTATGGCTCGCTGGCAAACGTTGAGATACCTGGTTTTGAAATTCTAGTAAATCCAAAACTCGTCTAAAATTCATGAACCTTGGCATGCTATCATGGAATGGCATCAGCATGCTGTGGTAAAAACATTGTCCCATTTAGGGCAGGTTTTGGCACAAGAAGCCCCATGGTTCCGGTAGGGAACGTTTCACCTTTGTGGATGAAATGATATTCGTTGCCTCTTCTTGCTTTCAAATTTTTTCTGGTGTCAACATAGAACAACAGGAGTGTCGTGTTAAATTTTGGAATTTTTCGGGGTTCTTTTGGACATTTTTATATATTAACTGAGTTTTCTAGGCATTTATGTGCATAATTCAATTTTGAACTAAAGGCACATGCTCCAGTGCATAAAAATGGGTTGAAAAAATAAATGTGTGTCCTTGGTTGCATGCTTAGGTCCAATGCAAGAAATGGGAATGAATGTCACACACCTCGGCACTGTCGCTTGGCAGCAAACATTGAGATATGTGGTTTAAAAATTCTAGTAAATCCAAAACTCATCTGAAATTCATGAAACTTGGCATGCTATCATGGAATGGCATCAACATGTTGTGGTAAAAAAATTGTCCCATTTGGGGCAGGTTTTGGTATAAGCTTCTCACAAACCAGAGCTTCTCACAACAAGCCTCATGATTTCAGTAGGGAACGTGTCACCTTTGTGGATGAAACAATATTCGTTGCCTTTTCTTACTTTCAATTTTTTCTGGTGTCAACATAGAACAACAGGAGAGTCGTGTTAAATTTTGGAATTTTTCGGGGTTCGCTTGGACATTTTACACATTAACTGAGTTTTCTATGCATTTATGTGCATAATTCAAATTTGAACTACACGCACATGCTCCAGTGCATACAAATGAGTTGAAAAATCAAATGTGTCTCCTTGGTTGCACGCTTAGGTCCCATGCAAGAAATGTGAATGAATGTCAAACACCTCGGCACCGTCGCTTGGTCGCAAACATTGAGATACATGGTTTTAAAATTCTAGTAAATCCAAAACTTGTGTGAAATTCATGAAACTTGGCATGTGTAACACCCCGCATGTAACTTGCCATATTTGTAACTCCGACTCTTGCCATTTCCGGCTATGTGTTATGTTTTTCCCTCCGTTGTCGGGTTTTGTCTTTCGTTTTGTATTTTGTCTTGTCATGCATTTTCATATCATGTCATCATGTGCATTGAATTTGCATACGTGTTCGTCTCATGCATCCGAGCATTTTCCCCGTTGTCCGTTTTGCAATCCGGCGCTCCTATCTCCTCCGGTCCACCCCTCTAGTTTTCTTTCGTGTGCGTGTGTCAAACTTTCTCGGAATGGACCGAGGCTTGTCAAGTGGCCTTAATATACCACCCGGAGACTACCGGTCAAGTTTCGTTTCATTCGGAGGTCGTTTGGTACTCCAACGGTTAACCGGGCATCCGCAAAGTCCATTTGAGTATCCAGCAAAAACCCCCTCTAAAACCAGCCCAAAAACCACCAAACTCTCTTCCATGCTCTAGGTCGTTCGATCACGATCGTGTGGGCGAAAACCGCACCTCATTTGGAGTCTCCTAGCTCCCTCTACCTATTTATATGTGTGCATCCCGAAAAACGAAACTGCAGACGAAACCCTAACCCTCTCCCTCCGCGCCGCGCCGGACGCGTCCGCTCCGGTCGGACAACGTCCGCCGCGCCGCTCGGCCAATCGCAGGCCGCCACGTCGCTCCGCCGCCGCCCGGACCGCGCCGGCCCGCCGGGCCCGTGACCGGCCCTCCCGGCCCGCAGCTCCGCCGCCCGGCGCCCGCGCCCCGTCCGTCGCCTCCCCGCGCACCCCCCCCCTCGCCGGCCATCTCCTCCGGCCTCCGGCCCCTCCCTCGCCGGCCGTCGCCCCGCCGGTCCCTTCTCCTCCTCCGGCCGATGATCTCGAGCTCCTGTAGCCTTGCGAGATCCGATCTGGTACAGCCCCTCCGTTGACTTTCTCTCGCCCTAATATTTTCTAAGTCTGGGATTTTTATCAGCAAGTGCTCCTGTTCCCGATGCGATAACTTCGTGCATGTAGCTCCGATTCGCGCGTGTAATATGTCAAATTGTTCGCCTCGTGAGGCTCTTTATTTTGTTCAATTGCACCATGTTCATTAGAAGTAATATTGATGCCCAAATCTTCGTTGGAAGAGGGCTAGTTGCTGTTAATCTCTAGTTCTTATCAGAACTTGGAGATTTGTCATGTTTGTATCATTAAATCTGTGCATCTTTTGAGCATGAGATCTACATGTGTTTTAAAGTATGCCATGCCATCTTTCCACTGGTATAGTCCATGTATTTTTGTGATCTATGTGGTGACTAGCACAAGCATGCAAAGTAGGCCCCGTAATATTTCTGATTCCAGGGACTTGGTGATTTCTCGAAGTGATAGGTCCCATAATCTTTCGTCGTACTTAGTAATTTCTCCAAGTCTTTGTCTGCTGTTATTTTGTTGCCATGTAAACTTGATGCTACAGAGAGATCCATGCATATTTTGGAGATGTTCATTAAGGATGTTTTGTAGATATTGTTGTAATTGATCAATTCCTGCCCTTGTGTGAAATTATGGAGTACCATAGCATGACTCAATCTTGCTCTACATTTGCTATAAAATATTTCTGGCAGATTGTTTACGTGTTATTCAATTTTGCCAAGCTTGTTGTAGTTGATCCATACATGCTATGTTTTTGTTCTTGCCATGGATAGCTTCATAAACATGCCATCTTGCTGTAGGTATGCTTGTTTTGTCATGCATTGATTTGTGGTGAGTGCATCAAGCTCACCAAGATGCCTTCATATTATTGTTTCTGCCATGCTCTGTTTTCTGCTAAGTCTGAAACCTGATAACGAAACTTGCTATGTTTACCTGCTTGCCATCATATCTTCTGGTCCTTTTTGGCTTATGGTCATTAAGGGACTTTTGTCATATGCATTTAGTAGAATACTTCCATGCCTTGTTTTGCCATGTTAAGTTCTTGTAGCACGTTGATTTCGTGCTCTGAACATTGCTACCTGATGCTGTTTTCTGCCATGTCCAGTAATTTCACCAAGTCTGTGAACCTGTTATCTTTTGCACTTTTGTCATGCTTGTTTGAGTTTGTTATGTTGTGAACTAGCCGTAGCTCAGTGTTCATCTTTCGTCAAGCATCTCCTGTAGATTACTGTCATATGCTTTTTTGCTATGTTGGAGTGCTGTAGCATAGTTTCTTGTTGCATTCTAAGTGCTATCTTGCTGTTAATCGCAGATTCGTGTCATTCTTGTTTTGCTTGCCATTTGCAAACCGTGCATCCGTTTCCGGTGATCTTTATATCGATTTCGACCGAAATCATCTCATATTTCCAGTGGCATGCTTGGTTTGCCAAGTTACTTCCTTGTTCATCATTTTCCTCCCGGAGCACGCATATGCATCGCATATCATATCTTGCATATCATACATGTTTTGCATCATGTTGCTTGTGCATTTCTCGTGCTTGATTGTGGTTCCGTTGCTTGTGTTCTTGTCTTGGGTAGAGCCAGGAGACGAGTTCGTGAACGAGGAACCTGTTGAGTACGCTTACGAGGATCAAGCTTTCGACAACTCTGAGAACCTTGCACGCAAGATGACCACCGCTCGAAATCACTTCTATCTTTGCTATGCTAGTTGTTCGCTCTGTTGCCATGCTCCGCTACCTATCACTTGCTATATCATGTCTTCTATTTCAGCCATGTCAGCCCCTAACCATCCTTTCCTAGCAAACCGTTGTTTGGCTATGTTACCGCTTTTTGCTCAGCCCCTCTTATAGCGTTGCTAGTTGCAGGTGAAGTTGAAGTTTGTTCCATGTCGGAACATGGATATGTTGGGGTATCACAATATCTCTTATTTAATTAATGCATCTATATATTTGGTAAAGGGTGGAAGGCTCGGCCTTATGCCTGGTGTTTTGTTCCACTCTTGCCGCCCTAGTTACTGTTATACCGGGATTATGTTCCTTGAGTTTGCGTTCCTTACGCGGTCGGGTGATTTATGGGACCCCCTTGACAGTTCGCCTTGAATAAAACTCCTCCAGCAAGTCCCAACCTTGGTTTTACTAGTTGCTACCTAAGCCTTTTCCCCCGGGTTTTCGCGAGCCCGAGGGTCATCTTATTTTAACCCCCCCGGGCCAGTGCTCCTTCGAGTGTTGGTCCAAACCGAGCAGCCTGCGGGGCCACCTCGGGGAAACTCGAGGTCTGGTTTTACTCGTAGCTTGACTTATCCGGTGTGCCCTGAGAACGAGATATGTGCAGCTCCTATCGGGATTTGTTGGCACATTCGGGCGGCTTTGCTGGTCTTGTTTTACCATTGTCGAGATGTCTTGTAAACCGGGATTCCGAGACTGATCGGGTTCTCAAGTGGGAGTTCAACGAGGAACGTGGTCGTTACTCTGTGTCTTTTCCTGATGATCAGTAGTGGAGCCCAGTTGGGACGATCGGGGATCTAGCATTTGGAGTTGTCTTATTTTCATCTGGATTTTGACCGTAGTCGGTCTATATGATTGTATTTTGGATGATGTATGATGATATTTATGTATTGTGTGAAGTGGCGATTGTAAGCCAACTCTTTATCCCATTCTTGTTCATTACATGGGATTGTGTGAAGATGACCCTTCTTGCGACAAAACCACTATGCGGTTATGCCTCTAAGTCGTGCCTCGACACGTGGGAGATATAGCCGCATCGTGGGCGTTACAGCATGCTATCATGGAACGACATCATCATGATGTGGAAAAAGCATTGTCCCATTTGGGGCGGGTTTGGGTATAAGCTTCTCACAAACCAGAGCTTCTCACAACAAGCCTCCTGGTTCCGTAGGGAATGTGCCTCCTTCGTGGATGAAACAATATTCGTTGCCTCCTCTTGCTTTGAAATTTTGCCCTAGTGGAAACATAGAGCAACAGGAGTGTCATGTTAAAATTTGGAACTTTTCGTGGTTCGTTTGGACATTTTTATACATTAACTAAGTTTTCTAGGCATTTTATATGCATAGTTCTAATTTGAACTACATGCACATGCTCAAGTGCAGAAAAATCGGCTCAAAAATCAAATGTGTGTCCTTAGGTGCATGCTTAGGTCCCATGCAAGAAATGGGAATGAATATCTAACACCAGGGCACCGTTGCTTGCCAGCAAAATGTTGAGATACTTTGTTTTTAAATTCTAGTAAATCCAAAACTCGTCTGAATTTCTTGAAACTTTGAATGCTATCATGGGATGTCACTCGACATGTTGTGGTATTTTTCGTGTCCAATTTGAGAGAAGGCGCACTCGAATCAACAGCCAACAAAGGCATTTTGAAACAAATAGTTGCCACCTTATCATCTTAAACTTTTCTATAATTTAAATCGTGGGCGTTCTATTAACTAATGTCTACTACGCAACCTTCTTCTTGTAGACTCGTGTTGGGTGTGACAGCCTGGATTTTGCCTTCTCTCTTTTTCCGGACTTCATTTGCCCTTGCTTTGAAATTTGGTTTTTGAATCAATTCAAATGGACTTAAACACTTGGGCATGTCCTTGATTTTCAACCAAGTGACCCATCCATCTCTCATTCAACTTTCTTTCTCTGAAAAATCCCAAAAATGGCCCAAGGAATTCTTTTCTGAAACTCAATTCAGAAACTTGTGCTCCGAAGCAACCCTCATTTTTATTGCTTCCAAAAATCTGAGAAAATTCCCAAATATTTTTTGAACCTTGGCCCACCTCCATGTGCAAAAATATTACATACTTATTTGGAATATTTTTGCAACAGAAAATCATTTCTGTTCTGACCTTAAAATGCACTTTCTACAGCAAGTGCATTTTTCCTTGATCCAATGAGGCTGAATTTTCTTGAGCTTGATTACCTTCCTAGATAAACCTTAACTCCAGGAGCTTAGCCCTAATCACCTTCTAGAAGACCTCCAAACTTGGCGACCAAGTATCTGACCAAAAACTTGCCAACAAGCTAAGTCCAATCTGGTCGGCGTGATAGTGTGTGATCAACTTTCCTAGACTAAACACTGCAAGGACAACGCGAGGGACAAGGTTTGGCAACAAGCGGCGTCGTTTTGACCATGCCAGCGTGGTGACCGCGTGAGGACACGGCCCTGGCATCGCGTCCGACGCGCTCTACGCGGCGCCATCGTCTCTGTTTCGCGTGTGATCGAGCCTGAGCTCGCCGATGACTGCTGCACCACGCCAACCCCTCCATCTTTTCACCCTTGATCGCTCCTGGCGCTCGCCAACGCCGGAGACGCCGCAGCGAGCACGGGCGCGTCGCGGCCAAAAGCCACAGTGCGCCCCGTGCCCCTGTCTTCTTCCTCCACCGCCTCATGTGCTCGTCCGCACGTTGCACAGCCCCCGCGTGAGTGCTGCACCCCTCCAGCCCTTGCCCACACTGTTCGTCGTCGCTCGCCGGCTTCCAGAGAGCTCCAGCAAAGCCACGTACCCCCTTCCCCTCCAGCTATAAATTTGAGCCCCTCCCATCGCTCTGTGCATCCCAAACCCACCACACAACCTCCACATAGCCGTTGGATAGCCGCAGCCCGGCCGGGCAGGCCTCTGGCCGCCGTCCTCGACCCGAGCTCGCCGGCGATCCCCCGCAGCCCTCCTCCTTGCTCCGGTGCCCCTCGATCTCGAGCAGCTGCTCAGCCAACTCCCTGAAGGTCCACTAGTGTCGTCTGGACGCGTTGCAGCCCCTAGGACCGCCCACTCCGTCGTCTTCTTCCTCTCCGGCGAGACCCGACCGCAGCCGCCGCTCATGAGCTTGGTTGCGAGCAGCTCCGGCCACCTCTCGTCGAGCCACGGGTACAAGCAGGTGCGCCTCGACCCCCTCTCTCTTTCTATCCCTCTGGTTTCGCCCAAGGACCCCTACTCACTGGCGTAAGCTCCGGTGAAGCACCGCCGTCGCTCTGTTTCTCTCTCTCTCCCCCCCTCACCTGACCAACAGGGCCCACTGTCAGCCTCTCCACTCGCGCGCGAAGCGGTACGAGTGGAGGCGTATTCTAAGAATACGTCTTCGACGTCACCCCCTGGTTTTCTGTTTATTCAAATTTAATTCAAAATGTTGACCAGCACTTTGACCAGCCATAACTACTAAACTACAAGTCCAAATGAGTTGATTCTTTTTGCATTGTGTTTTTTTGAAAAGTTCTAGCAGCACCACAAAGTTGAGATTTTCCTTGCTGTCTAGAATTTCTGGTGATTTTCAGAGTGGTTCTTGATATTTTATTTTGCTTTTTAAAAATATTTTCAGAGGGAGAAGCTTGTCTTGAAGATCACCAGGAGGAGTGTGAACCTCCTCTGCACTAAGGCAAGCCACTCCAACATTTGGATGGTGCCATTTCAATATCTATGATTTTTCCAACTTTAATATGAGTTATTTGCATGCATTTGAATTATTCAAATAAATATTGTTTAGTGCTAGTTACTTTGCCATGCTTGAATTAATTCAGTGTGGTACTGGTTGAATGCTTGAGCTAGTTTAGGTCAGTAGAAGAAATTTTCATTGAAGTGATTATGCTTTCATGAATAATGGTAGTTTCTTCTTGTGATAAAATGATTTTAATATATTATGAGATAATTCAAATAATGAATGTTAATAACCAGTAGAATAGAACCAATAAAGTTTAATTGGTGAGTAGTGCAAGTAAGAAATTTTGATGATGTTGATCTGTCGCTTTGAGTAATATGTTTTGCATGTCGAGTAGTTTCATGATTATGGCATATGATGACTTGAGTTATTTTATTTTCAAGATTAACCTAATGTTAATCCAACTTGAACATAACATTGATCGAGTCATGGTGCCACTGAATCGAGTTTTTCCCAGAGCGACCACATTTACCTTTATGGGGAGGTCCTGATTTGGTCCGTTGTCGCGCCTCTGGTCGGTACCTCCAACGAGGGAAGGTTATGGGCGTGCGGTACCCTGGCCTGGTAAGCAGACATAACCTAGTGTGCCTGTTTGTTGTTATGGTACCTTGTCCCTGTTTGGGACCGTTTTTGCCACAACGGTGGCCGTTGATGCCTTTGGTAGGCACGGGGCCACCCATGACTTAGTGATACGTCCATTTTGCATCATGCTTTTATATCGATATTTATTGCATTATGGGTTGTTATTACACATTATGTCACAATACGTATGCCTATTCTCTCTTATTTTACAAGGTTTACATAAAGAGGGAGAATACCGGCAGCTGGAATTCTGGGCTAGAAAAGGAGCAAATATTAGAGACCTATTCTGCACAAATCCAAAAGTCCTGAAACTCCATGGAAGTTATTTTTGGAAATAATAAAAAATACTGAGCGAAGAAAATACCAGAGGGGACCCACACCCTGGGCACGAGGGTGGGGGCGCGCCCTACCCCCTGGGCGCGCCCCCTGCCTCGTGGGCCCCTGGTGGCCCTCCGGTGCCCATCTTCTGCTATATGAAGTCTTTCGTCCGAAGAAAAATCATAAGCAAGCTTTTGGGATGAGACTCCGCCGCCACGGGGCGGAACTAATCTAGGGCTCCGGCAGAGCTGTTCTGCCGGGGACACTTCCCTCCGGGAGGGGGAAATCATCGCCATCGTCATCACCAACGCTCCTCCCATCGGGAAGGGGCCAATCTCCATCAACATCTTCACCAGCACCATCTCCTCTAAAACCCTATTTCATCTCTTGTATCCAATTCTTGTCTCTAAGTTTGAGATTGGTACTTGTAGGTTGCTAGTAGTGTTGATTACTCCTTGTAGTTGATGCTAGCTGGTTTATTTGGTGGAAGATCATATGTTCAGATCCTATATGCATATTAATACTCCTCTGATTATGAACATGAATATGCTTTGCGAGTAGTTACATTTGTTCCTGAGGACATGGGAGAAGTCTTGCTATCAGTAGTCATGTGAATTTGGTATTCGTTCGATATTTTGATGAGATGTATGTTGTCTCTCCTCCAGTGGTGTTATGTGAACGTCGACTACATGACACTTCACCATTATTTGGGCCTAGAGGAAGGCACTGGGAAGTAATAAGTAGATGATGGGTTGCTAGAGTGACAGAAGCTTAAACCCTAGTTTATGCGTTGCTTCGTAAGGGGCTGATTTGGATCCATATGTTTCATGCTATGGTTAGGTTTACCTTAATACTTCTTTTGTAGTTGCGGATGCTTGCAATAGGAGTTAATAATAAGTGGGATGCTTGTCCAAGTAAGGACAGCACCCAAGCACCGGTCCACCCACATATCAAATTATCAAGGTACCGAACGCGAATCATATGAACGTGATGAAAACTAGCTTGACGATAATTCCCATGTGTCCTCGGGAGCGCTTTTCTCTATATAAGAGTTTGTCCAGGCTTGTCCTTTGCTACAAAAAGGATTGGGCCACCTTGCTCCACTTTATTTACTTTTGTTACTTGTTGCTCGTTACAAATTACCTTATCACCAAACTATCTGTTACCTATAATTTCAGTGCTTGCAGAGAATACCTTGCTGAAAACCGCTTAACATTTCCTTCTGCTCCTCGTTGGGTTCGACACTCTTACTTATCGAAAGGACTATGATAGATCCCTATACTTGTGGGTCATCAAGACTCTTTTCTGGCGCCGTTGCCGGGGAGTGAAGCGCCTTTGGTAGGTGGAATTTGGTAAGGAAAAATTTATATAGTGTGCTGAAATTTACTGTCACTTGTTACTATGGAAAGTAATCCTCTGAGGGGCTTGTTCGGGGTATCTTCACCCCGACCAGTAGAGCAAAGAGTTGCTCCTCAACCTACTAAACCTACTGAAAATGAAAATGTTTACTTTGAAATTCCTTCGGGTATGATAGAGAAACTGCTAGCTAATCCTTTTGCAGGAGATGGAACATTACATCCTGATGAGCTCCTAATCTATGTGGATGAAGTTTGTGGATTATTTAAGTTTGCAGGTATGCCCGATGATGTTATCAAGAAGAAGGTCTTTCCTTTATCTTTGAAGGGAGATGCATTGACATGGTATAGGCTATGTGATGATATGGGATCATGGTACTATAAGCGATTGAAATTGGATTTCATCAGAAGTTTTATCCTATGCATCTTGTTCATCGTGATCGTAATTACATATATAATTTTTGGCCTCGTGACGGAGAAAGCATCGCTCAAGCTTGGGGGAGGCTTAAGTCAATTTATATTCATGCCCCAATCATGATCTCTCAAGAGAAATGGTTATTCAAAATTTTTATGCTCGGCTTTCTGACAACAATCGCACCATGCTCGATACTTCTTCTACTGGTTCTTTTATGATGAAGACTATTGAATTCAAATGGGATTTATTGGAAGGAATTAAATGCAACTCTGAAGATTGGGACCTCGACGAAGGTAAGGAGTCAGGTATAACACCTAAGTTTGATTGTGTTAAATCTTTTATGGATACCGATGTTTTCCGTAAATTTAGCACTAAATATGGACTTGACTCTGAGATAGTAGCTTCTTTTTGTGAATCTTTTGCTGCTCACGTTGATCTCCCTAAGGAGAAGTGGTTTAAGTATCATCCCCCCATAGAAGTAAAAGTAGTTGCACCTATAAAAGTTGAAGAAAAGACTATCACTTATAATGATCCTATTGTTCCTACTGCTTATGTTGAGAAACCGCCTTTCCCTGTTAGGATAAAGGATCATGCTAAAGCTTCAATGGTGGTTCGTAAAAGAAATATTAGAACCTATACACCTCCTGAGCAAGTTAAAGTTGAACCTAATATTGCTATTGTTAAAGATCTCTTGGCTGATAATATTGATGGGCATGTTATTTATTTCTATGATGAGATTGCTAGAATTGCTAAACCTAGTGCTAAAGATAAACATAGACCTGTGGTAGGCATGCCTGTTATTTCTGTTAGAATAGGGGATCATT
The DNA here is from genome assembly GCF_002575655.3 of Aegilops tauschii subsp. strangulata. NCBI lineage: Eukaryota > Viridiplantae > Streptophyta > Magnoliopsida > Poales > Poaceae > Aegilops > Aegilops tauschii. The sequence goes on from NC_053036.3 coordinate 220,876,625, forward strand.
GTTATCAGGGCTTATGTGACATGGGTGCTAGTGCTAGTGCAATACCTATTGACTTATACAAAGAAATTATGCATGATATTGCACCTACTGAGTTAGAAGAAATTGATGTCACAATTACGCTTGCCAATAGAGATACTATATCACCAATTGGAATTGTTAGAGATGTTGAAGTCTTGTGTGGGAAAACTAAATATCCTGCTGATTTTCTTGTTCTTGGTTCCCCACAAGATAGATTTTGTCCCATTATATTTGGTAGACCCTTCTTAAACACTGTTAATGCTAAGATAGACTGCAAAAAGGATGTTGTTACTATTGGTCTAGGTGATATGTCTCATGAGTTTAATTTCTCTAAATTTCGTAGACAACACCGTGAAGAGGAATTGCCTAGTAAAGACGAAATTATTGGTCTTGCTTCTATTGTCGTACCTCCTAGTGATCCTTTAGAACAATATTTGCTAGACCATGAAAATAATATGTTTATGAATGAAAGAAGGGAAATAGATGAAGTGTTCTTTAAACAGGGGCCTATTCTGAAACACAACTTGCCATTTGAAATCCTAGGGGATCCTGCTCCACCCAAGGGTGATCCCGTGTTTGAGCTTAAACCATTGCCTGATACTCTTAAATATGCTTATCTTGATGAAAAGAAGATATATCCTGTTATTATTATTTCTAACCTTTCAGAGAAGGAGGAAGAAAAATTATTGAAAACTCTAAAGAAGCACCGTGCTGCTATTGGATATACTCTTGATGATCTTAAGGGCATTAGTCCCACTCTATGTCAACACAAAATAAATTTGGAGAAACATGCCAAACCAGTTATTGATCATCAACGACGGCTGAATCCTAAGATGAAAGAAGTGGTAAGGAAGGAAATATTAAAGCTCCTTGAGGCAGGTATAATTTATCCCGTTGCTGATAGTCAGTGGGTAAGTCTTGTCCATTGTGTTCCTAAGAAGGGAGGTATTACTGTCGTTCCTAATGATAAAGATGAATTGATTCTGCAAAGAATTATTACAGGTTATAGGATGGTAATTGATTTCCGCAAATTAAATAAAGCTACTAAAAAAGATCATTACCCCTTGCCATTCATTGATCAAATGCTAGAAAGATTATCCAAACACCCACATTTTTGCTTTCTAGATGGTTATTCTGGTTTCTCTCAAATACCTGTGTCAGCTGATGATCAAGCTAAGACCACATTTACCTGCCCTTTCGGTACTTTTTCTTATAGACGTATGTGTTTTGGTTTATGTAATGCACCTACTACCTTTCAAAGATGCATGATGGCTATATTCTCTGACTTTTGTGAAAAGATTTGTGAAGTCTTCATGGACGATTTCTCCATTTATGGATCCTCTTTTGACGATTGCTTGAGCAACCTTATCGAGTTTTGCAGAGATGTGAAGAAACTAACCTTGTCGTGAATTGGGAGAAGTGCCACTTTATGGTTAATGAAGGCATTGTCTTGGGGCACAAAATTTCTGAAAGAGGCATTGAAGTTGATAAAGCTAAAGTTGATGCTATTGAAAAGATGCCATGTCCCAAGGACATCAAAGGTATAAGAAGTTTCCTTGGTCATGCTGGTTTTTATAGGAGTTTCATTAAGGACTTCTCAAAAAATTCTCGGCCTCTGACTAATCTCTTACAAAAAGATATATCATTTGTCTTTGATGATGATTGTGTAGAAGCATTTGAAATACTTAAGAAAGCATTGATTTCTGCACCTATTGTTCAGCCACCTGATTGGAATCAGCCACCTGATTGGAATTTTCCCTTTGAAATTATGTGTGATGCTAGTGATTATGTTGTAGGTGTTGTTCTCGGACAAAGAGTTGATAAGAAATTAAATGTTATTCAATATGCTAGTAAGACTCTAGACAGTGCTCAGAGAAATTATGCTACTACTGAAAAAGAATTCTTAGCAGTTGTATTTGCTTGTGATAAGTTCAGACCTTATATTGTTGATTCTAAAGTAACTATTCACACTGATCATGCTGCTATTAAATATCTTATGGAAAAGAAAGATGCTAAACCTAGACTTATTAGATGGGTTCTCTTGCTACAAGAATTTGATTTGCATATTATTGATAGAAAGGGAGCTGAGAACCCCGTTGCAGACAACTTGTCTAGGTTAGAAAACTTTCTTGATGACCCACTACCTATTGATGATAGCTTTCCTGATGAACAATTAAATGTCATAAATGCTTCTCGTACTGCTCCATGGTATGTTGATTATGCTAATTACATTGTTGCTAAATTCATACCACCTAGTTTCACATACCAGCAAAAGAAAAAGTTTTTCTATGATTTGAGACATTACTTCTGGGATGACCCACATCTTTATAAAGAAGGAGTAGATGGTGTTATTAGACGTTGTGTACCTGAGCATGAACAGGAACAGATCCTACGCAAGTGTCACTCCGAAGCTTATGGAGGACACCACGCTGGAGATAGAACTGCACATAAGGTATTGCAATCCGGTTTTTATTGGCCTACTCTCTTCAAGGATGCCCGTAAGTTTGTCTTATCTTGTGATGAATGTCAAAGAATTGGTAATATTAGTAGACGTCAAGAAATGAGTATGAATTATTCACTTGTTATTGAACCATTCGATGTTTGGGGCTTTGATTATATGGGACCGTTTCCTGCCTCTAATGGGTATACACATATTTTAGTTGATGTTGATTACGTTACTAAGTGGGTAGAAGCTATTCCAACTAGTAGTGCTGATCATAAGACCTCCATTAAGATGCTTAAAGAATTTATTTTTCCGAGGTTTGGAGTCCCTAGATATTTAATGACTGATGGTGGTTCACATTTTATTCATGGTGCCTTTCGTAAAATGCTTGCTAAGTATGATGTTAATCATAGAATTGCATCCGCGTATCACCCACAGTCTAGTGGTCAAGTAGAATTGAGTAACAGAGAACTCAAATTAATTTTGCAAAAGACTGTTAATAGATCTAGAAAGAATTGGTCGAAGAAACTTGATGATGCATTATGGGCTTATAGAACTGCATATAAAAATCCTATGGGTATGTCTCCGTATAAAATGGTTTATGGAAAAGCATGTCACTTACCTCTCGAACTAGAACATAAGGCATATTGGGCCATTAAAGAGCTCAACTATGATTTCAAACTTGCTGGTGAGAAGAGGTTATTTGACATTAGCTCACTTGATGAATGGAGAACCCAAGCCTATGAGAATGCCAAGTTGTTTAAAGAAAAAGTTAAAAGATGGCATCACAAAAGGATACAAAAGCGTGAGTTTAATGTAGGTGATTATGTATTATTATACAACTCTCGTTTAAGATTTTTTGCAGGAAAACTTCTCTCTAAATGGGAAGGTCCTTACGTTATCGAGGAGGTCTATCGTTCCGGTGCCATAAAAATCAACAACTTCGAAGGCACAAATCCGAAGGTGGTGAACGGTCAAAGAATCAAACATTATATCTCAGGTAATCCTATAAATGTTGAAACTAATTTTATCGAAACCGTAACCCCGGAGGAATACATAAGGGACACTTTCCAAAACGTTTCAGACTCCGAAAAGGAATAGGTATGTGGTACAGTAAGTAAACCGACTCCAAAATAGTTCTAATGGCAAATTTTCTCCGTTTTGGAATATTTAGAAAAATAGAAAAATAAGAAGCAGTCCCGGAAGGACACGAGGCCTCCACGAGGGTGGAGGGCGCGCCCTACCCCCTGGGCGCGCCCCCTGCCTCGTGGGCACCTCGTGTACTCTCCGGACTCCGTTTTCTTGCATGATACATATTTTGGTCGGTAAAAATTCATTATATAATATCCCGAAGGTTTTGACTCCTGTATCACGCAAATATCCTCTATTTTCGTTTTGAGCTGTTTTTCTGACAGATCTAGATCATCATGACGTCTCCAAGCGTCCCCAAGGACAAGTTCTTCGAGAAGGTCATCAACCCCTACCTCGCGGAGGTGCTGCGACACCCTCAAACCATTGAGATGCGTGATGGGTTGCTGCACATCCGCGATGTTGAGGGACCAAGGAGGACCGGAAGCGTGGAGACGAGGCTCGAAGCAATGGAGCAACAAGTTTTCAAGTGCCAAGGGATGGTGGAACGTGGACTCAACGCCAACCACATGATGATCGCGGAGTTCACCAACAACCACAAGCTGGATGCCAAGAACATTGGGGAGACCATCTTCAAGCTTCACGAGAAGATCGAGCACCTCCAAGCCCAAATCTATGACCTGCAAAACCAAAACTGTGAGTATGAATATATATTCAAGAGGATGAGTTTGGCTGCAGATTTGAGGATCCCGGACACTCGATCATCCTTCTATGATGGTCAGCCTATGCCTTGGAAGATGGACGACAAGCCCACATCATCAACAACTCCACCATCTTCTTCACCAGCAAAAGAGACATAATCACATGGGTATGGGCACTCCCCTTGGCAACTGCCAAGCTTGGGGGAGGTGCCCCGGTATCGTATCACTATCACACTCCTATCTTTACCGTTTTTCTTAGTTCGATCCTTTTAGTAATATCTTGATCTAGTAGAATAAAGTTTTTGGTATGATGTAGTTTTGAGTTTTGCTTTATGATCCTTCTATGTAATCGAGTCCGTGAGCTATATAATAAAGATTAGTGTTGAGTCAAGGTCTTGATTATTTTGCCATGATCTTGGGGGAATAAAAGAAAAAAAGAAATAGTAAAAAGTAACAAAGAGATCATATTGATCTTATGGAGAGTAATGACTTCACATAGAAAGAGTATGATGATTAAAAGTTGTTGAGAGTTGACAAACATAGCTTCGGTCATCGTTGCAATTAATAGGAAGTAATAAAGAAAGAGAGGTTTCACATATAAATATACTATCTTGGACATCTTTTATGATTGTGAGCACTCATTAAAATATGACATGCTAAAGAGTTGATGTTGGACAAGGAAGACAACGTAATGGGTTATGTTTTCTTATATCTGAAATAAAGTATATTGTCATGGATCATCCAACATGTTGAGCTTGCCTTTCTCCCTCATGCTAGCCAAATTATTTGCACCAAGTAGAGATACTAGTTGTGCTTCCAAATACCCTTAAACCCAGTTTTGCCATGAGAGTCCACCATATCTACCTATGGATTGAGCAAGATCCTTCAAGTAAGTTGTCATCGGTGCAAGCAATAAAAATTGCTCTCTAAATATGTATGACTTATTAGTGTGGGAGAAAATAAGCTTTATACGATCTTGTGATGTGGAAGAAATAAAAGCGACGGACTGCATAATAAAGGTCCACATCACAAGTGGCAATATAAAGTGACGTTCTTTCGCATTAAGATTTTGTGCATCCAACCATGAAAGCGCATGACAACCTCTGCTTCCCTCTGCGAAGGGCCTATCTTTTACTTTTATCTTCTACCTTATGCAAGAGTCATGGTGATCTTCACCTTTCCTTTTTACATTTTATCCTTTGGCAAGCACAGTGTGTTGGAAGATCCTGATATATATATCCAATTGGATGTAAGTTAGCATGAACTATTATTGTTGACATTACCCTAGAGGTAAAAGGTTGGGAGGCGAAACAATAAGCCCCTATCTTTCTTTGTGTCCGATTAAAACTCCGTAACCACAAGTATTGCGTGAGTGTTAGCAATTGTGAAAGACTAAATGATAGTTGAGTATGTGGACTTGCTGAAAAGCTCCTATATTGACTCTTTCTGATGTTATGATAAATTGCAATTGCTTCAAGGACTGAGATTATAGTTTGTTGGTTCTCAATAAAGTTTCTGATTCATACTTGACGTTGTGAATAGATTATTACTGGAGCATAAGAAATCATATGACAATATCCATATATGTTGCTGTTATAAGAATGATCATGATGCCCTCATGTCCGTATTTTATTTTATCGACACCTCTACCTCTAAACATGTGGACATATTTATCGTTATCAGCTTCCGCTTGAGGACAAGCAAGGTCTAAGCTTGGGGGAGTTGATACGTCCATTTTGCATCATGCTTTTATATCGATATTTATTGCATTATGGGCTATTATTAGACATTATGTCACAATACTTATGCCTATTCTCTCTTATTTTACAAGGTTTACATCAAGAGGGAGAATGCCGGCAGCTGGAATTCTGGGCTGGAAAAGGAGCAAATTTGAACTACAGGCACATGCTCCAGTGCATAAAAATGAGTTGAAAAATCAAATGTGTCTACTTGGTTGCACGCTTAGGTCCCATGCAAGAAATGGGAATGAATGTCAAACACCTCGGCACCGTCGCTTGGCCGCAAACATTGAGATACATGGTTTTAAAATTCTAGTAAATCCAAAACTTGTGTGAAATTCATGAAACTTGGCATGCTATCATGGAACGACATCATCATGATGTGGAAAAAACATTGTCCTATTTGGGGCGGGTTTGGGTATAAGCTTCTCACAACAAGCCTCCTGGTTCCGTAGGGAATGTGCCTCCTTCGTGGATGAAACAATATTCGTTGCCTCCTCTTGCTTTGAAATTTTGCCCTAGTGGAAACATAGAGCAACAGGAGTGTCATGTTAAAATTTGGACTACATGCACATGCTCCAGTGCAGAAAAATCGGCTCAAAAATCAAATGTGTGTCCTTAGGTGCATGCTTAGGTCCCATGCAATAAATGGGAATGAATATCAAACACCAGGGCACCATTGCTTGCCGGCAAAACATTGAGATACTTTGTTTTTAAATTCTAGTAAATCCAAAACTCGTCTGAATTTCATGAAACTTGGAATGCTATCATGGGATGTCACTCGACATGCTGTGGTATTTTTTGTGTCCAATTTGAGAGAAGGCGCACTCGAACCAACAGCCAACAAAGGCATTTTGAAACAAATAGTTGCCACCTTATCATCTTAAACGTTTCTATAATTTAAATCATGGGCGTTCTGTTAACTGATGTCTACTATGCAACCTTTTTCTTGTAGACTCGTGTTGGGTGTGACAGCCTGGATTTTGCCTTCTCTCTTTTTCCGGACTTCATTTGCCCTTGCTTTGAAATTTGGTTTTCGAATCAATTCAAATGGACTTAAACACTTGGGCATGTCCTTGATTTTCACCCAAGTGACCCATCCATCTCTCATTCAACTTTCTTTCTCTAAAAAATCCCAAAAATGGCCCAAGGAATTCTTTTCTGAAACTCAATTCAGAAACTTGTGCTGCAAAGCAACCCTCATTTTTATTGCTTCCAAAAATCTGAGAAAATTCCCAAATATTATTTGAACCTTGGCCCACCTCCATGTGCGAAAATATTACATACTTATTTGGAATATTTTTGCAACAGAAAATCATTTCTGTTTTGACCTCAAAATGCACTTTCTACAGCAAGTGCATTTTTCCTTGATCCAATGAGGCTGAATTTTCTTGAGCTTGATTACCTTCCTAGATAAACCTGAACTCCAGGAGCTTAGCCCTAATCACCTTCTAGAAGACCTCCAAACTTGGCGACCAAGTTTCTGACCAGAAACTTGCCAACAAGCTCAAGTCCAATCTGGTCGGCGTGACAGTGTGTGATCAACTTTCCTAGACTAAAAACTGCAAGGACAACGCGAGGGACAAGGTTTGGCAACGAGCGGGCGTCGTTTTGACCATGCCAGGATGGTGACCGCGTGAGGACATGGCCCTCGCATCGCGTCCGACGCGCTCTGCACGGCGCCATCATCTCTGTTTCGCGTGTGATCGAGCTAGAGCTTTCCGCTGACTGCTGCACCGCGCCAGCCCCTCCATCTCTTCACCCTTGACCGCTCCCTGGCGCTCAACAACGCCGGAGACGCCGCAGCGAGCACGGGCGCGTCACGGCCAAAAGCCATAGTGCGCCCCGTGCCCCTGTCTTCTTCCTCCACCGCCTCTTGTGCTCGTCCGCATGTTGCACAGCCCCCGTGTGAGTGTTGCACCCCTCCAGCCCTTGCTGACACCGTTCGTCCTTGCTCGCCGGCTTCCAGAGAGCTCCGGCGGAGCCACGTACCCCCTTCCCCTCCGGCTATAAATTTGAGCCCCTCCCATCGCTCCGTGCATCCCAAACCCACCACACAACCTCCACATAGCCGTTGGATAGCCGCAGCCCCACCGGGCAGGCCTCTGGCCGCCGTCCTCGACCCGAGTTCGCCGGCGATCCCCCGCATCCCTCCTCCTTGCTCCGGTGCCCCTCGATCTCGAGTAGCTTCTCAGGCGACTCCCTAAAGGTCCACTATTGTCGTCTGGACGCGTTGCAGCCCCTAGGACCGCCCCACTCCGTCGTCTTCTTCCTCTCCGGCGAGACCCGACCGCAGCCGCCGCTCGTGAGCTTGGTCGCGAGCAGCTCCGGCCACCTCTCGTCGAGCCACGGGTACAAGCAGGTGCGCCTCGACCCCCTCTCTCTTTCTATCCCTCTGGTTTCTCCCAAGGACCCCTCCTCACCGGCGTAAGCTCCGGCGAAGCACTGCCGTCTCTTTGTTTCTCTCTCTCTCCCCCTCACCTGACCAGCGGGGCCCACTATCAGCCTCTCCACTCGCGCGCGAAGTGGTACAAGTGGAGGCGTATTATGAGAATATGTCTTCGACGTCACCCCCTGGTTTTCTGTTTATTCAAACTTAATTCAAAATTTTGACCAGCACTTTGACCAGCCATAACTCCTAATCTACAAGTCCAAATGAGTTGATTCTCTTTGCATTGTGTTTGTTTTGAAAAGTTCTAGCAGCACCACACAGTTGAGATTTTCCTTGGTGTCTAGAATTTCTGGTGATTTTCAGAGTGGTTCTTGATATTTTATTTTGCTATTTTAAAATATTTTCAGAGGGAGAAGCTTGTCTTGAAGATCACCAGGAGGAGTGTGAACCTCCTCTGCACTAAGGCAAGCCACACCAACATTTGGATGGTGCCATTTCAATATCTATGATTTTTCCAACTTTAATATGAGTTATTTGCATGCATTTAAATTATTCAAATAAATATTGTTTAGTGCCAGTTACTTTGCCATGCTTGAATTGCTTCAGTGTGGTACTGGTTGAATGCTTGAGCTAGTTTAAGTCAGTAGAAGAAATTTTCGTTGAAGTGATTATGCTTTCATGAATAATGGTAGTTTCTTTTTGTGATAAAATGATTTTAATATATTATGAGATAATTAAAATGATGAATGTTAATAACCAGTAGAATAGAACCAATAAAGTTTAATTGGTGAGTAGTGCAAGTAAGAAATTTTGATGATGTTGATCTGTCGCTTTGAGTAATATGTTTTGCATGTCGAGTAGTTGCATGATTATGGCATATGATGACTCGAGTTATTTTATTTTGAAGATTAACCTGATGTTAATCCAACTTGAACATAACATTGATCGAGTCATGGTGCCACTGAATCGAGTTTTTCCCAGAGCGACCACATTTACCTTTATGGGGAGGTCCTGATTCGGTCCGTTGTCGCGCCTCTGGTCGGTACCTCCAACGAGGGAAGGTTATGGGCCTGCGGTACCCTTGCCTGGTAAGCAGACATAACCTAGTGTGCCCGTTTGTTGTTATGGTACCTTGTCCCTGTTTGGGACCGTTTTTGCCACAACGGTGGCTGTTGATGCCTTTGATAGGCACGGGGCCACCCATGACTTAGTGATACGTCCATTTTGCATCATGCTTTTATATCGATATTTATTGCATTATGGGCTGTTATTACACATTATGTCACAATACTTATGCCTATTCTCTCTTATTTTACAAGGTTTACATAAAGAGGGAGAATGCCGGCAGCTGGAATTCTGGGCTGGAAAAGGAGCAAATATTAGAGACCTATTCTGCACAACTCGAAAAGTCCTGAAACTCCACGGAAGTTATTTTGGAAATAATAAAAAATACTGAGCGAAGAAAATACTAGAGGGGACCCACACGCTGGGCACGAGGGTGGGGGCGCACCCCCTGCCTCGTGGGCCCCCTGGTGGCCCTCCAGTGCCCATCTTCTGCTATATGAAGTCTTTCGTCCGAAGAAAAATCATAAGCAAGCTTTCGGGACGAGACTCCGCCGCCACTAGGCGGAACCAATCTAGGGCTCCGGCAGAGCTATTCTGCCGGGGACACTTCCCTCCGGGAGGGGGAAATCATCACCATCGTCATCACCAACGCTACTCTCATTGGGAGGGGGCCAATCTCCATCAACATCTTCACCAGCACCATCTCCTCTCAAACCCTATTTCATCTCTTGTATCCAATTCTTTTCTGTAAGTCTGAGATTGGTACTTGTAGGTTGCTAGTAGTGTTGATTACTCCTTGTAGTTGTCGGGACCCCGATTCTAAGTCACACCGATCTAGCATGTAACACCTCATATCACTTTGCGGCCTCACGCACGGTATTCCCACGGGTGTCGCCTTACCTGGCCGGGACCATTTGCGCCTTTTGGCTCACGTATATGATAGTGTCGCTAGCATCCATATGACAAAGAACCCGAGCCGACATGACTAGTCGTGAACCCAAAGTGGCACTAACTTACGGGGACAGGCATACATGAAACAACATCGAGCATGTCGGTCAGTAGCGTGTGAATCCGGGCTGTAGCAACTGGGCTAACAGGACTCCGGGAACCCGGGCTGTAGCAGGCTAGGCAGGACTCCGGATGTCACCGCGTGACATTTCCCCGAAGGGACAGACACAGGAACGAAGAGAATCACATGCCGGCCAGTCTAAGTGTTCCGGAGCAGTAGTGCTGGGCTAGCAGGACTCCGGTAAACCGGGCTGTAGCGGACTACCATGGCTCGGTGGAAGCACTAGACTACATTTCCCCATAAGAGAGGCTACCAAGGATAGACAACTAGGTTGTCGGATCCCACACATAGCAATACACGTTACACGTACGCATAACATGCAAGTATGTGCTGTACAACATGGCATCACAACATAACGCAAACTCATATAGATAAAAGGCCCAGAAGAGCCACATAGCATTAAGTACCAACAGGGGTCACATGACCCATCATTCAAAGCATACAAGCAACGGAAGCATTACATGTCTGAGTACAGACAACTACAAAAGAAAAGGGCGAGAAGCCTGACTATCTACAAGCCCCTCCCAAGGGTACAAGATCGTAGCTCTGGTACAAGCTACTCGTCGAAGTCCAAGCGGAACTACTAGTAAGACTGAAGTCTCCACTGCAAAAACATAAATAAAGCAAAGATGAGTACAAAGGTACTCAGCAAGACTTACATCAGATCCTACATGCATTTGTATCAAGAAGGTAGTGTGGGGTTTAGTTGCAGCAAGCCAGCTTTGACTCAGTGGCTATCCTGTTCTACGACTACGAGAAACTTCTTTGAGGTAAGAAGGCGCCACGAGTCCACTAATTACCACCTCAATACACCACTATGGATTCATTCCCGTCTCACTACGAGAAGCCATCCATAGCACTCACACTTATCTTGAGCATTTTAGAGTATCCACTTCAAGTTGTCTATGTACCACGTAAGCATCCAAGAAGTCCATAACCGAGGACACGGCTATTCGAATAGATCATGATAACCCTGCAGGGGTGTACTGCTTCACACACGCTCTCGCCACTTACCGCCATGTACACGTCAGGTACCTCGGCAACCTTCAAGCGGAAGCCTGGCGAGGGTGTCGGCCACGACTTGACTAACCTCACAAGACTCTAGTCCAGGTTTATCGCCTATTCGGGTTCCATCCGCAAGGAGATCCGGCCGGGGTGTCGCTCACGGCCCCAAACGATGTGCGCAGGGTTCCCAAGCCCACCTCGCCGGATGGATCTACGCTTGGTACACCGTGCCACTTGTGCCTAGTCTGTCCCAAGCCCACCTGGCCGGGTGCCACTTGGTAGACTACTAACACTACCTACAAACACCAGAAACTAATTGCAACTCCTGGACAGAGATCAAGGCGGTTAATAAGTCGAGAGAGCTTGGAGCGCCCGGAGCCCAATGTGTGGTAGTAGCTAGTCATTGGACAACTTACACAGAACTCGGTTCTTAAGGACGGTCCCAATGAGACAACCCACCATGTACTCCTACATGGCCTCTCACCGCTACCTTTACCAAATCGTGTTCACACGCTTAACTCTCAGCACCAGAACATATCGTAACACTCCAATTCATTCCCAATGAATCAGACCTGACACAACTCTAAGCAATGGCAGGCATGGCATGGTAGGAACACAACATGGCTCAATCAACTCCTACACATGCTAATGGGTTTCAACTATTTACTGTGGCAATGACAGGTCATGCAGAGGAATGGGTTCAACTACCGCGGCATAAAGTAGCAGTTGAATCGTTGTTGTCCTAATGCAATAAAAGAGAGCAGGAGCGAGAGTGTAGGATTCTATCGGAATGAACAAAGGGGGTTTGCTTGCCTGGTAGATCAACAGGGTGGCACTGCTCCACAGGCAGGTACTCTGGAACACTCTCCGGAGCAGGACCTATCGAGAAGGAACGGTGTCGACAATCAAAACACAATCATATGCAACAATATGATGCATGAATATGGCATGAATATGTGATGTGTTTTGAGCCAATGCATTTAGCATTCAACTTGGAAGAGATCCATTTGAACCAAAGGTTCAAATGCAACTCTAATATAAGTCCCTTTAAATGCCATAAGTGTGTTTTCATATATACAGCATGTATAGGTTGGTTTGTCATGCATGAAAACGGCACACATGGATAGATTGAATTTTTCTGATCATTTTTCATACATAAATTATTTAAATCTGAGCTACGGTTGAATTTCTATGAATTTTTAAAGTTTATATCATTTTCTGGAATTTCTTGATTTAATTTAAATCCAGAAAATAAATAACTGCATCAGCATTGCGTCATGCTTGCGTCAGCAAGTCAACAGCGCTGACTGGGTCAAACCTGACGTGTGGGGTCCACACGTCAGTGACACAGTGTTAAACAAGGGGGTTTTTACTAATCTAATTAAAGGATTAGGGCGCATGGGCCCACATGTCAGTGTCAGGGGCTAGATAGGCGGTGATTAGCATTAAGCTAATCACCTGGCCGACGGGGCCCACTGTCAGACCGGCGAGGTCGTCGTCGGCGACCTCAGGACGCGGCGGCGTCCGCGTTACAGGCCACGGGGGCGGCGGCTAAGGGCACCGGGGCGTAGCCCGGGCTCTCGCGCATCTGGTGGGGCAGGAAGGAGGAGGAGGGGTGGCCGAAGCTCGCCAGAGCGGAGCTCGCGGCGGCGGCCGGAGCTCGGGCTCGAGCGGCTGCGAGGGGGCTACAGAGCACGGGGAGGTAGGAGAGGAGGGGAAACCGACGCGGGGGCTCACCGCGGATCGGCGGGCGTCGTTGGAGAGCTCGGGGAAGGGCTGGAGTCGGCGGGGCGGGGATGGGGATCCACGGCGGCCGGAGGCGAAGATGGCGACGGCGACGGCTCCACGGGGCGCTCCGGCTTGCGTGGCTCGGCGGAGAGCTTCAGAGCAAGGAGGCGGAGCTCCTGAGCGTATCGGAGAGGCGAGGGGGAGGCGGTGGCTACGGTAATGGCGAGTGGCAGCGACGGCAGCGTTCGGCCGTGCGCGGGAGAGAGACCAGGGGAGGGGGAATGGGCACGGGGGAGAACGAGAGAGGTGCGGGGCGGCGCGTGGCATCGCGCGGGGCATCTAGGCGACGAGGGGGAGGACAGGCAGGCAGGTGGCGTGGCGGCACGGCCGTGCGCGCGCGCCGACCACACGCCTGGCCGACTGGCACGAGGAGGACGACGGCGCTGGCGGGCTGGTCCAGCTAGGCCGCAGGTAAGCACAGGTAGGTTTTTCCATTTCTGTTTCTTTTCTATTTTTCTGACATTTGTTTGGTTTAATAAAAATGATAAACCATTTTATTTTCTTATGCCAATTTTTGTAGGGGCTAGTGGTATTATTCCAGAGCTCCTCAACAAATGGCATAATTTTGGACAATACTTTATATATATAACAATATATATCCAAAGCAAATAATTACAGCATTAATTCCAAATGCCCAAAATAAATATTTATGAGCTCCTAAAAATATTGGTTTGATTTTTATCTCTGTCCAATATTTTCAGAGAGCAACATGAACATTTTCTTGGACCCTTTTGGAGCAATTTTTATCTGGGTCATTTCCAGAAATGATTCTGAGGGTTTCACAAATCCCCACTTTAAATTTAAATGGAATTTAAACATGATGCACACATGACTAGCTAGTCTAGGTCATACCAGAACTAGGGATGTGACAGTAGTTGATGCTAGTTGGTTTATTTGGTGGAAGATCATATGTTCAGATCCTATATGCATATTAATACTCCTCTGATTATGAACATGAATATGCTTTGCGAGTAGTTACGTTTGTTCCTGAGGACATGGGAGAAGTCTTGCTATTAGTAGTCATGTGAATTTGGTATTCGTTCGATATCTTGATGAGATGTATGTTGTCTCTCCTCCAGTGGTGTTATGTGAACGTCGACTACATGACACTTCACCATTATTTGGGCCTAGAGGAAGGCATTGGGAAGTAATAAGTAGATGATGGGTTGCTAGAGTGACAGAATCTTAAACCCTAGTTTATGCGTTGCTTCGTAAGGGGCTGATTTGGATCCATATGTTTCATGCTATGGTTAGGTTTACCTTAATACTTCTTTTGTAGTTGCAGATGCTTGCAATAGGAGTTAATCATAAGTGGGATGCTTGTCCAAGTAAGGACAACACCCAAGCACCGGTCCACCCACATATCAAATTATCAAGGTACCGAACGCGAATCATATGAACGTGATGAAAACTAGCTTGACGATAATTCCCATGTGTCCTCGGGAGCGCTTTTCTCTATATAAGAGTTTGTCCAGGCTTGTCCTTTGCTAACAAAATGATTGGGCCACCTTGCTGCACTTTATTTACTTTTGTTACTTGTTGCTCGTTACAAATTACCTTATCACAAAACTATCTGTTATCTATAACTCAATGCTTGGGGAGAATACCTTGCTGAAAACCGCTTAACATTTCCTTCTGCTCCTCGTTGGGTTCGACACTCTTACTTATCGAAAGGACTACGATAGATCCCCTATACTTGTGGGTCATCACTTAGCCCAGTGGGGAGTTGGTCAGAGTGGCCGGGAGAGTGCCATGGCAATGGGAGGGTTTCGTCGGAATGCCGTTGGTCCACCCGAATGGGATGACGAGGTCATGGATTCTGTGGTGTGGGTAAAGTGCGCTACCTCTGCAGAGTGTATTCAATCTATCGATAGTCGCGTCCTTGGTTACAGACATAGCTCATGAGTAAGTCACACCATGGATGAACATTAATAAATAATCTTGCACACTAAAAGTTTATGGTTGGCACTGGTTATGTGATGATCTGTGGGATCATGAATATGATCGTGGTGGGAACCAAAGTGTTGGTTTCGTTTGTGATCCAGGTATGATCATCGCTCAGTTACGAGGTAACCCGCCTGGTAAGAGAGTCCGAGTGACTCCGTGCACAAGTTGATTTCACCGCATTAGTGGTATCATGTTGCATTGTTTTAAGCTGATTAATTGTCATGATATTGTTTGCCATTATGCTTATGTTTGTTGTGAGCTTGCAAGTACATTCAATGTACTGATCTGGCATGTCATGCCATATTTCAGGCAAGTCATATCGGATCGGAGAGCTTCCCGCGTCTAGATCGTGTCCACATCGGTGTCCCTGTGCTATGGAGTTCCACTTCGTCGTCGTTCTGCTGCCGCATAGTTATCGTGATCGTGGCCCCTTCATGTCATTAAATAATGTACATACTATTCAGCCGCACTGTGTGTGCTGCTTGGCCTCACTACTTGATGTAATATCAGAATGTTTCCGCTAGCATCAATAAAGCGGTTGTTTCCTGTACAAAGTTGTTGTGTGTTGCCAGAAGACTTGATCGCTGGGCTGGCAACGCAAGGTAAACCATTTTCTCCGAGCCGGGGTGCCACAACGCTTGGTATCTGAGCTGCGCTGACTGTAGGACACGCTAGACCGATGATGCGCTAGATAAATGGTAGTTAGCTTAGTCTGAGTGCCGGTAGCAGTAGAAATTGATTGTTGCATTGCATGCATTTTACTTGTTGTAATTACTAACCGCTTGATGATTGTGAGTGTAGATGGCTCCAGTTCCGATCATGTACGAGTCTGAGCCAGCCCCGTACACATCGCCGCACCTTCTTCAGAACGTGTGGCGATGACTCTACCCAGAGGGCGCTGATCCAGTGTATCAGGTGTATAGGGAGCATCTGGTTGAATCGTTGTACGAGTACTACGCGGAGGTCACTCTACACCACAGTTCCCCTTCCGACGCTTACACCCGTTCTTCTAAGGGTAGTTTCGCTTCCACGCCGTCTCAGGCTATCCAGTTTGCTGCACTCGAGGCTCTTGTAGACTTGCGCTACAACAAGGTTCGCATGTAGACGCACCCAGGTTTCTTTTTCTACCCGTCTCTACACGAGAACGGGCATATCCGCTTCCCTTTTATTGATCCGGCGTGCGATCGTCCTGCTAGCCACCTTTCTCACTATATCACTGCCAGTTATCTTTTGATCTATGAGTTAGCCCGAGAGCTGACCCGAGCCCGGATCGCTCTTGTCGCTGCTCGTAATAGGAACCCTCCACCTACTGTCGGTTTCACTCTGTTTGTTCCTCCAGCCTCTGTTACTCTAGTGACCATTCAGGGTACCACAAACCCTTTGGCAGTGACCCCTCGCAGTGCCCCTACTGCGTGGGCTTCCCTTGTCACTACTCCTTCAGCCCCTATGCTTAGATCTCGTTCTGCACCTGCCCCAAGGAAGAGTCCTCGAGGCAGCGCCGCCGTGTCAGTTTTAACCCGGAGGTATGCACTATCAGCTCAGGATCTGAGTCCGGCTCAGGAGAGGAGCCCACCACAGCGCCAGCGGAGCACTAGATCGTTAGAGTATCACGGTCGTCATGAGGTTGATGTACGCATGTAGTCGTACGTGTCATGATGCTTAGTTTCATGTATGCGGGTAGCCGAACCCGTCATGATATTATCTTTCATGTATGAGTCCTTGTATAATTATGTTGGAATCTTTTTATTTATTCGCCTTGATTTCTTTTGGCTGCTTTCTTCTGGGTTTGTCGCTGGCTTTCATTCCCATTTTTGGATATTTCTCATCTCGGTTGCTTTGTATTGGGAAAACAAATAATAGGATGACATGGGGAGGCAGCAGCAGCCACGCTTGTGAGGATGTTCCTGTTCGTCGCTCAGCAAGGCAGGCAGGACATTCCCCCGAGCGGTATCAGCCACCACCGCCTCCACTGCCACATCCGCCCTCCACTGAGCAAATCATGTGTATGTTTGCAGAAAGAAGGAACAACAATCTGATCGAGCTGTTGAAAAGTGTGCAAGCTATGGTTGCGCAGAATGGAAATCAGAATGGTCATCACTCCAAGCTATCATATTTTCAGAGGACCAAGCCTCCCAGTTTCAGTCAAGTTATCGATCGTTTGGAAGCCGATGATTGGTTAAGGACTATTGAGAAAAAGCTTGAGATTGCTCGCACTGAAGAAGCTGATAAGGTTCCGTTCACCAGGCATTATCTTGAAGGAGTTGCCGCTATATGGTGGGATAATACTAAGGCTATGTGGCCCGCGGACGAAGAAAATACCTGGACTAAATTCAAGGATCATTTCCGCAAGTACCATATTCCAGGCGGGATTATGAAGGTCAAGCAGCGTGAATTCCTCGCCCTCACACAACGAAGCCAGTCAGTAAGTGAGTACCTACACAAGTTCAACCATTTGGCCCGCTATTCTCTTTATGATGTGGCCATAGAAGAGAGGAAGGTCGACAGATTTCTTGGAGGACTGAACCAACACCTCAGATGCACTCTCAGTATGTTTGATTTCCCAGATTTCCAAACCCTGGTCAACAAATCCCTCATCGCAGAAAGGGAACACAAGCTCGTGCAAGACAACAGGCCTGCTAATAATGATCACAAGCGCAAATTTGAGCCCAAGAAGGATGGACAACCAGCGTAGAAGGCTCGTACTTGGCAGCAGACTCAGGTTGAGTACAAACCCAATTGGCAGCAGAATGTTAACAAGACCACTACCCAAGTCAAGAATGTCGTGACCAGCCTGGTGCGTGAAGAATGTCAGCGCAACAATTCCTGCTTTAATTGTGGACAGACCGGACATTATGCCACACAGTGCCCCCAGAGCGGAAGCCAACCGCTCCATTCAGGCCACAAGTCAACCATCTAGAGCTGTATTCAGCCCCGAGGGCCATCCAAGGGCAAATTCGCCATCTCTCTGCCGACGAAGCCCAAGAGGACCCGGAAGTCGTCATTGGTATGTTTCATGTTAATAACATACCTGCAATAATTTTATTTGACTCTGGGGCTTCCCACTCTTTTATTTCGCGGAGTTTTGCTGCCCAAAACAAATTTCCTTGCTCGATTTTGGCAAAGAATATGCGGGTACAATCCCTGCGATCCTTGCTCAGAAGCAATTTGGTCTGCTGTAATTTGGAAATTGATATCAAAGGAGTCAGCTTTCCAACATCCCTGATTGTCATCGAGTCTGCCAAATTGGATATTATTTTGGGAATGAATTGGTTAACCCAATATCAAGTATGCATCAACTGTGCGACCAGAGAAGTCACTTTGACAAGTCAGGAAGGTCGAACCACAAAGTACTATGCCAGAAGGAGCATACCCAAGAAAGAAATGGTTTTCACGACTGTGGCTGAAGAATTGGAATTAATCCCTGTGGTCAATGAGTTTCCAGATGTATTTCCTGAGGAATTACCAGGCATGCCGCCAAACAGGGAGCTTGAGTTTGCGATTGATCTGGTGCCTAGAACCGCCCCGTTATACAAGAAGTATTATCGGATGCCTTCATCAGAATTAGTGGAATTAAAGAAACAGCTTGATTAGATGCTTCAGAAGGGATACATCCGTCCGAGCTCTTCACCATGGGGATCACCCACAATATTTGTGGACAAGAAGGACGCAGTCTTCAGATGTGTGTGGATTACCGTCAGCTGAATGAGGTCACCATGAAGAACAAACATCCACTGCCAAGGATTGATGATTTGTTTGATCAACTCAGTGGGGAAAAAGTATTCTCCAAGGTCGATTTGAGGACCGGATATCACCGGCTGAAAATCAAGAAGGAAGATATTCCCAAGACCGCGTTCACTACTCGATACGGTCTTTATGAATATACAGTCATGTCTTTCGGTCTCACCAATGCCCCTGCCTTTTTCATGCATATGATGAATAAGGTATTTATGGATTTCTTGGATAAGTTTGTGGTGGTCTTCATCGATGACATCCTCATTTACTCAAAGAGTGAAGAAGAACACAAGGAACACCTCAGGGCAATTTTACAAAGGCTCCGTGACCATCAGCTATATGCGAAGTTCAGCAAATGTGAGTTTTGGCTCAAACAAGTTGGATTTTTGGGGCATGTTCTTTCAGCAGAAGGAATAGCTGTGGATCTAAGTAAGGTGAAAGACGTGCTTGATTGGATAGCACCCACGATAGTGTCAGAAATCTGGAGTTTCCTTAGATTAGCCGGATACTACCGCCCACCTCAGGGCAATTTTACAAAGGCTCCGTGACCATCAGCTATATGCGAAGTTCCGCAAATGTGAGTTTTGGCTCAAACAAGTTGGATTTTTGGGGCATGTTCTTTCAGCAGAAGGAATAGCTGTGGATCTAAGTAAGGTGAAAGACGTGCTTGATTGGATAGCACCCACGATAGTGTCAGAAATCTGGAGTTTCCTTAGATTAGCCGGATACTACCGCCGCTTTATCGAGGGATTCTCTAAGTTTACCAAGCCAATGATCGAGCTCCTCAAGAAAAACAAGAAGTTTGAATGGACTTAAGATTGCAAAAGGAGCTTCAACGAGCTAAAAACTAGACTGACAACCGCACCAGTATTGACTCTGCCAGACATCTACCATAGCTTTGATGTGTGCTCATGAAAGATGGCAAGGTTGTGGCCTACGCATCTCGTCAGTTACAGCCGCACGAAGGAAACTATCCCACGCATTATTTGGAGTTAGCCGCTGTTGTGCATGCTTTGAAAATTTGGAGACACTACCTCATTGGAAAAAGGTGCCAAATTTTCACCGACCACAAGAGTCTCAAATATATATTCACTCAACCAGACCTAAACCTTCGACAGTGAAGATGGCTTGAGCTGGTCAAGGATTATGACCTCAGGATAAATTACCATCCGGGTAAAGCCAACGTGGTTGCCGATGCCCTCAGCCGCAAGCCCGCCAGTCTGAATGTTATAATGGATTCTTTGCCTCCGGAACTTCAAGACGAGATCGCTCAACTCAATTTGGTGATAGTTGATGCACAATATATTGGAAGTTGCTCCTACCCTTGAGGATGAGATTCGCAGGGCCCAGGCAGATGACGTATTGCTACAATTCCATGCCCAACGTATGCAAGAAGGAAAGACTCAGTATTTCTCTAAGGATCAGCAAGGTACGCTAAGATTTCGAGGAAGGATTTGCGTACCCGAGCAAGCAGACCTGAGAAAGAAGATCTTGGCAGAAGCGCACGAATCTTCGTATTCAATTCATCCAGGAGGTACCAAAATGTGCGAAGACCTTCGTCAGATATTTTGGTGGGATGGAATGAAGAAAGATATTGCATATTTTGTCGCCTGCTATGATATATGCAACAAAGTGAAGGCGGAACAACAAAAGCCCGCCGGACTCCATCAGCCACTACCCGTCTCGCAATGGAAATGGGACGATGTCTGCATGGATTTCATCACCGGTCTACCAAGGACTCACCGAGGCAATGACGTAGTATGTGTCATAGTGTACACGTTAACAAAGGTGGCTCACTACATTCCCATCTAGATGAACTATCGAGCTGATCAACTTACACAGTTATATGTGTCCAGAATTGTTAGCTTGCATGGAATGCCAAAAACAATGACTTCAGACTGAGGCTCTCTCATTACCTCAGCATTCTGGTCACGTCTCCATCAAGCTTTGGGGACTGCCTTAAAATACAGCACAGCCTATCATCCTCAGACGGACGGGCAGACTGAGCGAGTAAATCAGATGCTCAAAGATATGCTCCGAGCATGTGCTTTGGCCCAAGGATACAAGTGGGAAGATTGTCTGTTGTATGCCGAGTTCTCCTACAACAACAGTTTTTAGACCAGCTTGAAGATGTCACCTTATGAGGCTCTGTATGGCCGTAAGTGCCGCACTCCACTAAACTGGTCTCAAACCGGAGACAGCCCCATTTTCGGAACTGATTTGATGATGGAAGTTGAAAAACAAGTCAAGGAGATCCGAGATAGACTGCAGTTGGCCAAGTCATGACAGAAGAGTTATTATGATGCAAAGCACCGTCAGATCAGTTTTGAACCCGGAGAACACGTGTATCTCTGAGTCACCCCCATGAAAGGAGTCAAGAGAATTCAGACCCGAGGAAAACTGGCACCCAGATATATTGGTCCATTCCCAGCCATGTCCAGAGTTGGAACAGTTGCTTATCAGTTGGAATTGCCACCAGCATTGTCAGAAGTGCACAATGTGTTCCATGTCTCACAGTTAAGGAGGTGTATCTCGCCACCGGAGAAAATGACTGATATGGCAGAGATAGAGCTGGCTAAGGATTTAACCTATGAGGAGAGACCGATCAGAATTTTGGGTGAGACAGAAAGGGTGACTCGCAGCAAAGTGATAAAGTTTTATAAGGTTCAGTGGGAGCATCACACCGAAGAAGAAGCAACCTGGGAAAGAGAGGAATTTTTAAGGATAGCCTACCCAGAATTGTTTTCCCGAGCAACCGAATCACGAGGACAAGATTCATCCTAAGTGGGGGAAGTTTGTGACAGCCTGGATTTTCCCTTCTCTCTTTTTCCGGACTTCATTTTCCTTTGCTTTGAAATTTGGTTTTTGAATCAATTCAAATGGACTTAAACACTTGGGCATGTCCTTGATTTTCACCCAAGTGACCCATCCATCTCTCATTCAACTTTCTTTCTCTGAAAAATCCCAAAAATGGCCCAAGGAATATTTTTCATAAAAGAAAAATATTCAAATTCTTTTCTGAAACTCAATTCAGAAACTTGTGCTCCAAACCAACCCTCATTTTATTGCTTCCACAAATCTGAGAAAATTCCCATATATCTTTGAAACTTGGCCCACCTCCCTGTGCAAAAATATTACATACCTATTTGGAATAGTTTTGCTACAGAAAATCATTTCTGTTTTGACCTCAAAATGCACTTTCTATAGCAAGTGCATTTTTCCTTAATCCAATGAGGTTGAATTTTCTTGAGCTTGATTAGCTTCCTAGATAAACCTTAACTCCATGAGCTTAGCCCTCATCACCTTCTAGAAGACCTCCAAACTTGGCGACCTAGTTTCTGACCAGAAACTTGCCAACAAGCTCATGTCCAATCTGGTCGGCCTGGCAGTGTGTGATCAACTTTCCTAGACTAAACACTGCAAGGACAACGTGAGGGACAAGGTTTGGCAACAAGCGGACGTCGTTTTGACCATGCCAGCACGGTGACCGCGTGAGGACAAGGCCCTGGCATCGCGTCTGACGCGCTTTGCGCGGCGCCATCGTCTCTGTTTCGCGTGTGATCGAGCCAGAGCTCGCCGACGACTGCCGCACCGCGCCACCCCCTCCGTCTCTTCACCCTTGACCGCTCGCTGGCGCTCGACGACGCCGGAGATGCCACAGCGAGCACGGGTGCGTCGCGGCCAAAAGCCACAGTGCGCCCCGTGCCCCTGTCTTCTTCCTCCACCGCCTCCTATGCTCTTCCGCATGTTGCACAGCCCCCGCGTGAGTGTTGCACCCCTCCAGCCCTCGCTGACGCCGTTCGTCCTCGCTCGCCGGCTTCCAGAGAGCTCCGGCGGAGCCACGTACACCCTTCCCCTCCGGCTATAAATTCGAGCCCCTCCCACCGCTCTAAGCATCCCAAACCCACCACACAACCTCCACACAGCCGTTGGATAGCCGCAGCCCGGCCGGGCAGGCCTCTAGCCGCCGTCCCCGACCAGAGCTCGCCGGCAATCCCCCCAGCCCTCCTCCTTGCTCCGGTGCCCCTCGAGCTCGAGCAGCTGCTCAGGCGACTCCCTGAAGGTCCACTGGTACCGTCTGGACGTGTTGCAGCCCCTAGGACCGCCCCACTCCGTCGTCTTCTTCCTCTCCGGCGAGACCCGACCGCAGTCGCCGCACGCGAGCTTGGTGGCGAGCTGCTCCGGCCACCTCCCGTCGAGCCACGGGTACACACAGGTGCGCCTCGACCCCCTCTCTCTTTCTATCCCTCTGGTTTCAGGACCCCTCCTCGCCGGCGTAAGCTTCGGCGAAGCACCACCATCGCTCTGTTTCTCTCTCTCTCCCCCCTCACCTGACCAGCGGGGCCCACTGTCAGCCTCTCCACTCGCGCCCGAAGCGGTACAAGTGGAGGCGTATTCGGAGAATACGTCTTCGACGTCACCCCCCTGGTTTTCTATTTATTCAAATTTAATTCAAAATTTTGACCAGCACTTTGACCAGCCATAACTCCTAAACTACAAGTCCAAATGAGTTGATTCTTTTTGCATTGTGTTTGCTTTGAAAAGTTCTAGCAGCACCCCAAAGTTGAGATTTTTTCCTAGCTGTCTAGAATTTCTGGTGATTTTCAGAGTGGTTCTTGATATTTTATTTTGCTGTTTTTAAATATTTTCATAGGGAGAAGCTTGTCTTGAAGATCACCAGGAGGAGTGTGAACCTCCTTTGCACTAAGGCAAGCCACACCAACATTTGGATTGTGTCATTTCAATATCTATGATTTTTCCAACTTGAATATGAGTTATTTGCATGCATTTAAATTATTCAAATAAATATTGTTTAGTGCTAGTTACTTTGCCATGCTTGAATTGCTTTAGTGTGGTACTGGTTGAATGCTTGAGCTAGTTTAAGTCAGTAGAAGAAATTTTCGTTGAAGTGATTATCCTTTCATGAATAATGGTAGTTTCTTTTTATGATAAAATGATTTTAATATATTATGAGATAATTAAAATGATGAATGTTAATAACCAGTAGAATAGAACCAATAAAGTTTAATTGATGAGTAGTGCAAGTTAGAAATTTTGATGATGTTGATCTGTCGCTTTGAGTAATATGTTTTGCATGTAGAGTAGTTGCATGATTATGGCATATGATGACTCGAGTTATTTTATTTTCAAGATTAACTTGATGTTAATCCAACTTGAACATAACGTTGATCGAGTCATGGTGGCACTGAGTTGAGTTTTTCCCAGTGCGACCACATTTACCTTTATGGGGAGGTCTTGATTCGGTCCGTTGTCGTGCCTCTGGTCGGTACCTCCAACGAGGGAAGGTTATGGGCGTGCGGTACCCTGGCCCGGTAAGCAAACATAACCTTGTGTGCCCGTTTGTTGTTATGGTACTTTGTCCCCGTTTGGGACCGTTTTTGCCACGACGGTGGCCGTTGATGCCTTTGGTAGGCACGGGGCCACCCATGACTTAGCCCAGTGGGGAGTTGGTCGGAGTGGCCGGGAGAGTGCCATGGCAATGGGAGGGTTTCATCGGAATGCCGTTGGTCCACCCGAATGGGATGACGAGGCCATGGATTCCATGTTGTGGGTAAAGTGCGCTACCTCTGCAGAGTGTATTCAAGCTATCGATGGACGCGTCCTCGGTTACGGACATAGCTCGTGAGTAAGTCACACCATGGATCAACATTAATAAATAATCTTGCACACTAAAAGTTTATGTTTGGCACAGGTTATGTTATGATTCGTGGGATCATGAATATGATTGTGGTGGGAACCAAAGTGTTGGTTTCGTTTGTGATCCAGGTATGATCACCGCTCGGTTACGAGGTAACCCGTCTGGTAAGAGAGTCCGAGTGACTCTGTGCACAAGTTGATTTCACCGCATTAGTGGTATCATGTTGCATTGTTTTAACCTGATTAATTGTCCTGATATTGTTTGCCATTATGCTTATGTTTGTTGTGATCTTGCAAGTACATTCAATGTACTGACCTGGCGTGTCATGCCAGATTTCAGGCAAGTCGTATCGGATCGGAGAGCTTCCCGCGTCTAGATCGTGTCCACATCGGTGTCCCTGTGCTATGGAGTTCCACTTCGTCATCGTTCCGCTGCCGCGTAGTTATCGTGATCGAGGCCCCTTCATGTTCATTGAATAATGTACATACTGTTCAGCCGCACCGTGTGTGCAGCTTGGCCTTGCTACTTGATGTAATATCATACCTATGTTTCTGCTAGCATCAATAAAGCGGTTGTTTCCTGTACCAAGTTGTTGTGTGTTGCCAGAAGACTTGATCGCTGGGCTAGCAACACAAGGTAAACCGGTTGCTCTGAGCCGGGGTGCCACATTGAGCCTTCAAGCACAGAGTTTTGTAGGACAGTAGCAAATTTCCCTCACGTGGATGACCTAAGGTCTATTAATCCGTGGGAGGCATAGGAAAAAGATGGTCTCTCTAAAACAACCCTGCAAGCAAATAACAAAGAGTCTCTTGTGTCCCCAACACACCCAATATAGTGGTAAATTGTATAGGTGCACTAGTTCGGCGAAGAGATGGTGATGCAAGTGTAATATGGATGGTAGGTATAGGTTTTTGTAATCTGAAAATATAAAAACAGAAAGGGACCTAGAAGAAGGCCTAGGGTTCATACTTTCACTAGTGCAAATTCTCTCAACAATGATAACATAATTGGATCATATACAATCCCTCAACGTGCAACAAAGAATCACTCCAAAGTTTCTATCCAAGAACATGGGACGAAAACGTGCATCAACCCCTATGCATAGATTACCCCAATGTCACCACGGGAATCCGCAAGTTGAGTGCCTAAACATACATCAAGTGAATCAATAGAACATCCCATTGTCACCACAGATATCCCATCGCAAGACATACATCAAGTGTTCTCATATCCAATACTCAATCCAACACAACGAAACCTCTAAGAGCAAGACAGAATTCATCACAAGAAGATAGAGGGGGAGAAACACCATATGATCCAACTATAGTAACAAAGCTCATGGTACATCAAGATCATGCCAAATCAAGAACATGAGAGAGAGAGATCAAACAGATAGCTACTGGTACATACCCTCAGCCCCGAGGGTGAACTACTCCCTCCTCGTCATGGAGGCTGCCGGGATGATGAAGATGGCCACAGATGATGGTTTCCCCCTCTGGCTGGGTGCCGGAACAGGCTCCTGATTGGTTTTTCATGGCTATAGATGCTTTCGGCGGCGGAATGTCTGATCTAGGTTTCTTCTCGGGGGTTTCTATATTTACAGGAATTTTTTGCGTCGGAAACAAGTCGGGGGGCTCGCGAGGAGCCCACAAGCCAGGGGCGCGCCCTAGGCTTGTTGTCGCCTCGGGACTCTTCTGGCCCTACTCCGATGCTCCGTGGGTCTCTTCTGGTCCATAAAAAATCACCATAAATTTTCAGCTCGTTTGGACTCCGTTTGATCTTCCTTTTTGTAAAACTCAAAAACAAGGAAAAAACAGAAACTGGCACTGGGCTCTAGGTTAATAGGTTAGTCCCAAAAATAATATAAAATAGCATATTAATGCATATAAAACATCCAAAACAGATAATACAATAGCATGGAACAATCAAAAATTACAGATACGTTGGAGACGTATCAAGCATCCCCGAGCTTAATTCCTATTCGTCCTCAAGTAGGTAAATGATAAAAACAGAATTTTTGATGTGTAATGCTACCTAACATATTTATCCATGTAATATTCTCTATTGTGGCAATAATATTCCAAACAAAAGTTTAATATTGACAAAAAAACAATAATACTTCAAGCATACTAATAAAGCAATCAAGTCTTCTCAAAATATCATGGCCAAAGAAAGTTATCCCTACAAAACCATATAGTCTAGCTATGCTCTATCTTCATCACACAAAGTATTTCATACTTCTAATGTTCTCAAGCTTTTTCAATTTTCAGGCAATACATGAGCGTGAGCCATGGATATAGCACTATAGGTGGAATAGAATATGGTGGAGGTTGTGAGGAGAAGACAAAAAAGAGAAAATCTCACATCAACTAGGAAAATTAATGGGCTATGGATATGCCCATCAATTGATATCGATACAAGTGAGTAGGGATTGCCATGAAACAGATGCACTAGAGCTATAAGTGTATGAAAGCTCAAAATAAAACTAAGTGGGTGTGCATCCAACTCGCTTGCTCATGAAGACCTAGGGCAATTTGAGGAAGCCCGTCATTGGAATATACAAGCCAAGTTCTAAAATGAAAATCCCCACTTGTATATGAAAGTGACAAAATAGGAGACTCTCTATCATGAAGAACATGGTGCTACTTTGAAGCACAAGTGTGGAAAAGGATAGTAACATTGTCCCTTCTCTCTTTTTCTCTCATTTTTTATTTTCTTTATTTTCTCTTTTTTCGGGCTCTTTGGCCTCTTTTTATTTTTTTAAGTCCAGAGTCTCATCCCAACTTGTGAGGGAATCATAGCCTCCATCGTGCTTTCCTCACATGGGACGATGCTCTAATAATGATAATCATCACACTTTTATTTACTTACAACTCAAGAATTACAACTCGATACTAGAATAAAGATATGACTCTATGAATGCCTCCGGCGGTGTACCGGGATGTGCAATGATCAAGAGTGACATGTATAGAAATTATGAACGGTGACCATGCCACGAATACTATGCCAACTATGATCATGCAAAGCAATATGACAATGATGGTGTGTGTCATAATAAATGGAACGGTGGAAGTTGCATGGAAATATATCTCGGAATGGCAATGGAAATGCCATAATAGGTAGGTATGGTGACTGTTTTGAGGAAGGGTATATGGTGGGTTTAATGCACTGGCGAAACTTGCGCGGTACTAGAGAGGCTAGAAATGGAGGAAGGGTGAGAGTGTGTATAATCCATGGACTCAACATTAGTCATAAAGAACTCACATACTTATTGCAAAAATTCATTAGCTATTGAAGCAAATTACTAATATGCATGCTCCTAGGGGGGTAGATTGGTAGGAAAAGACCATCGCTCGTCCCCGACCGCCACTCATAAGGAGGACAATCAAAAAATTAATCATGCTCCGACTTCAGCGCATAACGGTTCACCATACGTGCATGCTACGGGAATCGCAAACTTTAACACAAGTATTTATACCAATCCACAATTACTCACTAGCATGACTCTAATATCACCATCTTTATATCTCAAAACAATCATAAGGAATCAAACTTCTCATAGTATTCAATGCTCTTTATATGAAAGTTTTTATTATATCCCTCTTGGATGCCTATCAGATTAGGACTAAATTCATAACCTAAGCAAATTACCATATGTTTCAATACTCTCAAAATAATATAAGTGAAGAATGAGAGTTCATCAATTTCTTCAAAATAAAACCACCGCCGTGCTCTAAAAAGATATAAGTGAAGCACTAGAACAACTACCCAACTCAAAAGATATATGTGAAGCACATATGGTATTCTAATAAATTAATGAATAGTGTGTGTCCCTCTCAAAGGGTGTGTTCAGAAAGGATGAGTGTGGCAAACTAAAAAGCAAAGAGTCATAATACAAGATGCTCCAAGCAAAACACATATCATGTGGTGGATAAAAATATAGCCTCAAGTAAATTTACCGATGGATTGAAGATGAAAGAGGGGATGCCATCCAGGGCATCCCCAAGCTTATATGCTTGGTTGTCCTTGAATATTACCTTGGGGTGCCTTGGGCATCCCCAATCTTAGGCTCTTGCCACTCCTTATTCCATAGTCCATCAAATCTTTACCCAAAACTTGAAAACTTCACAACACAAAAACTCAACAGAAAACTCGTAAGCTCCATTAGTATAATAAAGCAAATAACCACTTAGGTACTATTGTGAACTCATTCTAAATTTATATTGGTGTTATATCTATAATATTCCAACTTATCCATGGTTCATACCCTCCGATACTACCCATAGATTCATCAAAACAAGCAAACAACACAATGAAAACAGAATCTGTCAAAAACAGAACAGTGTGTAGTAATCTGGAAATTTCGTATACTTGTGTAACTCCAAAGATTCTGAAAAATTAGGACAATCTAGGAAATTTGTATTTAAATCTTGTGTACAAAATTTGGATCAAAAGCATGTTTCTGTGAATTTCTAAAATCTGGAAATGACGCAAAAGTTTCTGTTTTTCGGCAAGATCAAATCAACTATTACCATAGACCATCCCAAAGGTCTTACTTGGCTCAAACACTAATGAAAACACTAAAACACAATTACTACAAAAGTAATATTCTATATTTATTCAATAACAGAAGAAAAAACAAAAAACGCAAAATAAAATTGGGTTGCCTCCCAACAAGCGCTATTGTTTAACACCCCTAGCTAGGCATGATGATTTCAACGATGCTCACATAAAAGGTATGAATTGAAACATAATGGGAGAATCATGAAGAATATGACAAGCACATTTAAGCCTAACCCACTTCCTATGCATAGGGATTTTGTGAGCAAACAATATATGGAAGCAAGAATCAACTAGCATAGGAAGGTAAAGCAAGCAAAACTTCAAGATTTTCAACACATAGAGAGGAAACTTGATATTATTGAGATACATAGAAGCATATATCTCTCTCTCATGATAATTTTCAGTAGCATCATGAATGAATTAAACAATATAACTATCACATAAAGCATTATTTTCATGATGCAAAAGCATAGAAATTTTACTACTCACCACATAAGCAAAGTTCTTCTCATTCATAATAGTGGGAGCAAATTCAACAAAATAACTATCATGGGATACCTGATTGACATAATCAAATTGAAAATTAAAATTATGATGACAAGTTTCATGGTTATAACTATTCTTTATAGCACAAATTTCATCACAATAATCATCATAGATAGCAACTTTGTTCTCATAATCAAGTGAAACCACTTCCGAAATAGTGGATTCATCACTAAATAAAGTCATGACCTCTCCAAATCCACTTTCATAATTATTATAAGATTCAACACCCTCCAAAATAGTGGGATCATTACCTAGAGTTGACACTCTTCCAAACCCACTTTCATCAATATAATCATCATAAATAGGAGGCATGCTATCATCATAAAAAATTGCTCATCAAAACTTGGGAGACTAAAAATATCATCTTCATCATACATAGCATCCCCAAGCTTATAGCTTTGCATATCATTAGCATCATGGATATTCAAAGAATCCATACCAACAACATTGCAATCATGCTCATCATTCAAAGATTTAGTGCCAAACATTTTATTGACTTCTTCTTCTAACACTTGAGCAAAGTTTTCCTTTCCATCATTTTCACGAAAGACATTAAAAAGATGAAACATATCAGGCAACCTCAATTCCATTTTTTGTAGTTTTATTTTATAAACCAAACTAGTGGTAAAACAATAAACTAAAAGATTCAATTGCAACATTTGAAGATATACCTTCAAGCACTCATCTCCCCAGCAACGGCGCCAGAAAATAGCTTGATGTATACTACGCAACCTTCATCTTGTAGACTCGTGTTGGGCCTCCAAGCGTAGAGTTTTGAAGGACAGTAGCAAATTTCCCTCAAGTGGATGACCTAAGGTTTATCGATCTGTGGGAGGTGTAGGATGAAGATGGTCTCTCTCAAATAACCCTGCAACCAAATAACAAAGAGTCTCTTCTGTCCCCAACACACCCAATACAATGGTAAATTGTATATGTGCACTAGTTCGGCGAAGAGATGGTGATACAAGTGTAAGATGGATGGTAGATATAGGTTTTTGTAATCTGAAAATATAAAAACCGCAAGGTAACTAGTAACAAAAGTGAGCAAAAATGGTATTGCAATGCTTGAAAACAAGGCCTAGGGTTCATACTTTCACTAGTGTAAAATCTCTCAACAATGATAACAGAATTGGATCATATAACAATCCCTCAACATGCAACAAAGAATCACTCCAAAGTTTCTATCGGAGAATGTAGGACGAAAACATGCATCAACCCCTATGCATAGATTACCCCAATGTCACCACGGGAATCCGCAAGTTGAGTGCCAAAACATACATCAAGTGACTCAATAGAATATCCCATTGTCACCACAGAATCCCGTCGCAAGACATACATCAAGTGTTCTCAAATCCAATACTCAATCCAACATGACACAACCTCTAAGAGCAAGACTCAATTCATCTCAAGAAGATAGAGTGGGAGAAACACCATATGATCCAACTATAGTAACAAAGCTCGCGGTACATCAAGATCATGCCAAATCAAGAACACGAGGGAGAGAGATCAAACACATAGCTACTGGTACATACCCTCATCCCCGAGGGTGTACTACTCCCTGCTCGTCATGGAGACTGCCGGGATGATGAAAATGGCCACCAGTGATGGTTTCCCCCTCCGGCAGGGTGCCGAAATGGGCTCTCGATTGGTTTTTCATGGCTATAGAGGCTTTCGGCGGCGGAACTTCTGATCTAGGTTTCTTTTCGGGGGTTTCTATATTTATAGGAATTTTTGGCGTCGGAAAAAAGTCAGGGGGGTTTCCGAGGAGCCAACAAGCTAGGGGGCGCCCCCTAGGCTTGTGGTCGCCTCGGGACTCTTCTGGCCCAACTCCGATGCTCCGCGGGTCTCTTCTGGTCCATAAAAATCACTGTAAATTTTCAGCTCGTTTGGACTCCATTTGATATTCCTTTTATGTAAAACTGAATAACAAGGAAAAACATAAACTGGCACTCGGCTCTAGGTTAATAGCTTAGTCCCAAAAATAATATAAAATAGTATATTAATGCATATAAAACATCCAAAACAGATAGTACAATAGCATGGAACAATACAAAATTATAGATACGTTGGAGATGTATCATTAACCATTCATGTGACGCCATGTGTCACACTTTCAATGGCTAGGAGGTGTCGTGCGGACAGCTGCTTGAGTAGACGGGAGGCGGGCGAGTGCACTCCGTTGCGCAGGCTGGCCGGGAGGCATGCAAGCCATCCTCCAATGCGCAGGCTCACCAGGAAGCGTGCAGCTGTACGCTGCGCAGGCTCACTGGGAAGCGAGCCCTTTGACTTCTATGGCCGCCCGACTTGCTTGCATCCTCTCCATTAATGGCACCTGAGCCACTGTTTAATACGAGCGGCCTTACTGTTTGCCTCCCATTCCCCTGTCGCAGACCTCCACCAATGCCATAGCGCACAAGGATCATCTTTTACTAGTCTTCTAGTTTGGTGAAGTCGACTATGAGCCGGACGAGATAGAAAATAAGGAGGAATGGGGCCTCATGGACATGGCCCTGAACTAGCTGGCCGCGGCGGTTGCTGGCCCCGCGCCCGTCCTAGCTCCCATCCCCATGCCCGTGCCAGCGACCATCCGCGTAGCATTTATAGGCTGGTCGCCGAGCACTATCGCAAAGCTGGAAGCCGCGAGCCTCAGCGAGGTCCCTGCGGACCCGCGCGAGCTCGTGTACATGCCAGCGCAAGCGCCCGTGCCCGTGCGTGCCCCTCACCCACCGCGGCGCCGGTCCCCGTGCGTTTTCCCGCACCCGTGTCGCCGTGCCCGTGCGCGCCCCCCTCGGCATCATGGGACGCCACCGTCGACCGCTACCTCAGAGCACCGCGAGTTGCAGTCCTCCCGCGCCCCGCCCGTTGATCGCGCGACGACATGATGTTTTATTTCCATGTGAAGAACATTCTGTGATGCCTTGAAGACTTCAACAACGGTGTCCCGGAGGACGACAACGACAACGCTGGCGTGGCACGCCACCTCCGCCGCCGGCAGAATTATTTTTTTGGGTTTAATATTGTATCTCGATCGTATGAATATAAAGTCGCAGTGTGACTGAATGAAACATATGGTTTGAGCAAACTTGCGTTTTTTCTCTCTGAATGTACAGACTTATCAAACAATTATTTAGAAAACGTCAATGGTTTTTAAATTTAAAACACTCGTCGCAAATGTTTAAGATAGAACACCCGTATGCAAACTGACAGCTTCCCCAGTAAGCCAAGGGAAAATGTGCCAATCAGGATTTGTGGAGCTCTTCATCGCAAACGTTTTAGATAGAACACCCGTATGCAAAGCGAGAACTACGGTCTTCCCCAGTAAGCCAAGGAAAAAATTGCCGTGCAGGATTTGTGCATCCCTTCATCACAAACAGTTAAGATTGTATACGGTATGCAAAGCGAGAGCCATGGTTCCTTCGCCCCTAAGCCAAGAGACAATCTGGCACGCAGGATTTGTACATCCCTTCAACACAAACGATTTTTTCAGATGACCCGTGTGCAACCATGTACAAACAATTTGGTAAGATTTGCAGCTATCATATTGGGTATATTGCCATTTGTCAAACTGGAAAGATTGACATTTGTTGATCTAGTAACATTGCCCTTTGTCAACCTTGTAACACTGCCATTTGTCAAAATTTGCAGCTAAAAATCGCTAGCACTATCTAATTTTTGGAACTAAAATTCAGTAAGCATAGATTTCATTCATAGATTAAACAGTCGTTCTTTATACAAACAGTTCAACTCGACAGCTGAACCGACCAAACTTTTCCCCAATTGTGCCAACCACATACTGAAATAGATAGTTCAACTATATATACTAGCTAATTTTAAGTACATTGTACAGTTCAGCCACATCTATAGTGAGATGAACTGAACAAAATAGCCCCTAAATACTACTACTACTGAGGGGCTTTGTACTACTTCCAGCATCCTCTCCTCTGCCGAGCGCGCTAAGTAAGAGGCAGAGGAGGAGGAGCCTACCGACGAGCTGGACGATTGCAATCCGGTGCCTGCCGCTCATGCACCTTCAGCGACGCTCACCTCGAACGCCCTCTGCCGCTCCAGACGACCCCTCTCGAAGCGGCAGGACTCCTCGTAGATCTCCTCATTACTCGCCTCTACGGCGGCGTGTGCTGCGGCCACGGCGCTGGTAAGGCTCTTTGCGTGCTAGACAAGGCGCTCCTCCTCTTCCTCCAGGAACTCAATGTAGCGCGCAAGGTCGCTGACGCACGTGCGGGACTCCACCTCCACCTCCCGCCTTCGGGCGGCGGTGGCGGAGTGGGTGATGACCTCGGCGGTCGATGGTGGGATCGCAGCCACGACCGCCACCTACTGCCATCGGGCCACGGTGGCGGAGCGGGTAATGGCCACGGTGGCCGACAGTGGGGTGGCGGCGACGACGGCCACCTCCCGCCTTCGGGTCCAGGCGATGGAGCGGGCGATGGCCCTGGCTTTCGAAGGTCGTGTGGCGGCCACGGTGGCAGACGGTGGGGTGGCGGCAATGGCGGACGGCAACAGCTGCCAACGGGCAGTGGCGACGGAGCATGTGGTGGGTGTTGCGTGCACACCCAATAGGGATGCCACACGCACTACACTACGCCGGGGACTACGCCGCCGCTGCGGTGTAGCCTCCCATATGGAGCTATCCTCTGAAGACGGCGGAGTGGTTGAGCAACGACGACGGACCGGTGCCATTGGCGATTGTGAGAGAAGCAGACGAGATAAGCTACAAGGAGGGATGGTAAAATGCGACGCAGGACTCGTCGCCCGTGAGGGTTTATATAGCAGACCGGTAAGCATTAGGATATTGGGGGATTTCGTCAAGTCGGGCAAGAAGCTTGCGCGACTATGCACGGGAACCTGCGCGGTTGCGTGGGAATGGGCTCACCGACGATTCATTGGTGCCACTTTGAGCCACCGTTTGGCCAAAAGAACGCCCCTGCGCGCTGCTCAAGCTTGCGCTCGAAGCCGTCTGTGGTAGTGGGGTGACAAGACGTGCGACAGGAGGACGAAAGGACACGTAGACATACGCTTAATAAAAGAATACGTTTGCGATTTAATTACCTACTACCCCCATCCTGGTTTATAAGTCGTTTTTGTATTTTGTGCCAAATTTTGACTAGAGATTTAACTAATAAAATACGAATGCATGTCGCCAAAGATTATATCGTTGAATTTGTATTTGAACGTAGTATCCAATTATATAATTTTCATAACATGCATTAACATTTTTTTAGTTAAATTTAAGGTAGAAATATGGCACAGAATATAAAGGGACTAATAGACCAAGACGGAGGTAGTAGCACACAACCGCTCTCTATGCAGCATCGCAACTGTCGGTTTGCTTGTAGATGACCATTCCCTGCGTGTTCAACTACTCTATGTGTGTGGTTGCTCGCAGTTGAGGCGGCCGTGGCGCGCTCTGCTCTCGCGCCCCTCCGCGCGCTCTGCCTGCGTCCCTCCACGCGCTCTGCCAGTGTGTTGGGGGCTGGCGCACGATCATGTACATTTGTGCTGCCATTATGCATGCGGATGCGCCGGGTGTGGCGCCACGATGCAGTTATCCGCTGCAAAAACTGCCATGCGGATGTGCCGAGAATCCAGGCCGCCCATCCCCCATTTATTCCCGCGGCCATTTAACTTCATCTCTCGCGCCACACGACACAATAAGCACACCCACAACGACACATACAGAGAGGACATTCAGCGGTTCCAATGGCGCTCCCAGCGGCCGACGACGACAACAGGGGGTAGTTCACCACGCATCACGTAGTGGACACCCACGTGAGGGGGAAGGACCTCTCGGTGGTGTACACGAGCGAGCCGGTATCGGTGGAGAGATCCATCCAAACTATGGAGTAGTTGCTTGCTGAGGACAAGTACCAAGTGGTCGGCTTTGACCTCGAGTTCACCAGCGGTCGTGTCGGGCAAGATAATAAGGTTGTCATCGCCCAGTTGTGCGTGCGACAAGACATCCTCGTCTACCACTACCACCTAGCCACAAGGCCTTGCGAACATTTCTCTAGGTTTATCAACAGCTCCGACTACAGTTTTGCTATGGTGGACACCACCAACGATCTAAAAGCACTCAAGGTTTTCGGCTTGACCTGCCAGAATCTTATCAACATCCGTGACCACTACAAGGTCTGGGCAGCACCAACAACAAACAGAACTCCCTGGTTGACCTCGCCTCGGCCATCATCGACCCCTACTACATGAAGATCAAGGATGAGAGCAAGAAGGACAAGAACGCCTGGCACAGTGCCTGGCATCGGAGACTGAATGAAGAAAACGTCAAGCACGCGGCCAAGGATGCGTACACAAGCTATGAGATGTACAGGCGGATCATTGACATGAGGAAGTGTCTTCGTCCTGCCCCAGATGAGGGATCGAGCCATAGAGCAGTGGTGGGAACGTCACAAGAAGTAGATGATAGACGATTTTTCTCCTACTTTAGAATGCATGCAATTTTTTATTGAGGTGTGTACGAATGATCTGTATAGTAACTTATGTAATTGGATGTTTATTTTAGTTATATATGTGTTGTTCTTCTATAGACCACGCAAATAACATGGCTTATTAGCATCAATCATCTGTGTTATTATCGGTCTTCACACACATTTCTGATTACGGACCTGTTTGCCGCGTATCACACACATTTTATTCAGTTGAACTGT
This sequence comes from Aegilops tauschii subsp. strangulata, assembly GCF_002575655.3. NCBI lineage: Eukaryota > Viridiplantae > Streptophyta > Magnoliopsida > Poales > Poaceae > Aegilops > Aegilops tauschii. The sequence continues at coordinate 220,913,061 of NC_053036.3, forward strand.
TTCTGTTGTCTTGGCTCATCGCAAATAATTGATCCGAGTGAACTGTATGCCCTCCATCGCACACACCTTGATCTGGCTGACCATTTCTATTGTGTTGTCTAATCATACACAGTTCATCCTAGTGAACTGTATGCCATATATCGCACACATCCTCATCAGGCTGACTGTCTTTGTTGTTCTGGATCATCGCAAGCAGTTTTTATGGGTTAACCGTATGCCACGCATCGCACACACATCTCTGATCTGAATCATGTTTGATGTCTGTGCAATCGCAAACATTTGGTCTCATTTTTGACGGTTTTCTTACACCACCGTTTGCGATTAATGCATCGCACACAGTTTCATCGAAGGGTCTCTGATTGGACTGTTGTGTTTGGGTCATCCTGCAGTAGTGACTTGACCATTCATTGCCATATTTCTTTGCATGATCGTAAGATAGCTAGCATCATATTTCCATGGCTTGTCCATTTTTTGACATCTCTGCTACGCTAGATCAATGCACATCCTCGTACACTACCAGAGGCATTCATATAGAGTCATACTTTATTCTAGGTATCAAGGTATAATATTGAGTTGTAAGTAAATAAAAGTGTATTGATCATCATTATTCATTATTAGAGCATGTCCCTGTTGGGGAACGTAGGATGCAAGTTCAAAATAATTCCTATGCTCATGCAAGATCTATCTAGGAGATGCATAGCAATGAGGGGGGGAGAGTGTGTCCACGTACCGTCGTAGACCGAAAGCGCAAGCGTTTGACAACGTGGTTGATTTAGTCGGACTTCTTCTTGTTCCGACCAATCAAGCACCGAACGTACGGCACCTCCAAGTTCTGCACATGTTCAGCTCGATGACGTCCCTCGAACTCTTGATCCAGCAAAGTGTCGAGGGAGAGTTTTGTCGGCACGACGGCGTGGTGATGGTGATGGTGAAGTGATCCGCGCAGGGCTTCGACTAAGCACTACGTGAATATGACCGGAGGCGTAAACTGTGGAGCGGGGCGCCGCACACGGCTAACAACTGTTGTTGTGTGTTCTAGCGGTGCACCCCCCCCCCATATATATATATATATATATATATATATATATATATATATATATATATATATATATATATATATATATATATATATATATATATATATATATATATCCTACTTGGGGTCCAACCAAATCGTCCTCCCCCCTTTCCTATTCCTATTTGGAGTAGGAAGGGAAGAGGGGGAAGGGGAATCCTATTCCCTTTTTCCTTTCCTTCTTCTCTTTTCCTTCTCCAATTTGGCCAGCCCATATGGGGGCGCACCAGCCCCTTTGTGGCTGGTGTGTTTCCCCACTGGGCCCATAAGGCCCATATCTTTTGCCGGGGGTGCCCGGAACCCCTTCCGGTGACCCAATAAGTACCCGGTGCATCCCGAAACACTTCCGATGTCCGAATACCATCGTCCTATATATCAATCTTTACCTCTCGGCCATTTTGAGACTCCTCGTCATGTCCATGATCTCATCTGGGACTCCGAACAACATTCGGTCACCAAATCACATAACTCATATAATACAAAATCGTCATCGAACGTTAAGTGTGCGGACCCTACGGGTTTGAGAACTATGCAGACATGACCGAGACACCTCTCCGGTCAATAACCAACAGCGGAACCTGGATGCTCATATTGGTTCCTACATATTCTACAAAGATCTTTATCGGTCGAACCGTTATGACAACATACGTTATTCCCTTTGTCATCGGTATGTTACTTGCCCGAGATTCGATCATCAGTATCTTCATACCTAGTTCAATCTCGTTACGGGCAAGTCTCTTTACTCGTTTCGTAATACATCATCCTGCAACTAACTCATTAGTCACTTTGCTTGCAAGGCTTCTTATGATGTGTATTACCGAGAGGGTCCAGAGATACCTCTCCGATACTCGGAGTGACAAATCCTAATCTCGATCTATGCCAACCCAACATAAGTACTCGGTGCATCCCGAAACACTTCCGGTGTTCGAATACCATCGTCCTATATATCAATCTTTACCTCTCGGCCATTTTGAGACTCCTCGTCATGTCCATGATCTCATCTGGGACTCTGAACAACATTCGGTCACCAAATAACATAACTCATATAATACAAAATCGTCATCAAACGTTAAGTGTGCGGACCCTGCGGGTTCGAGAACTATGCAGACATGACCAAGACACCTCTCCGGTCAATAACCAACAGCGGAACCTGGATGCTCATATTGGTTCCTACATATTCTACGAAGATCTTTATCGGTCGAACCGTTATGATAACATACGTTATTCCCTTTGTCATCGGTATGTTACTTGCCCGAGATTCGATCGTCAGTATCTTCATACCTAGTTCAATCTCGTTACTGGCAAGTCTCTTTACTCGTTCCGTAATACATCATCCTGCAACTAACTCATTAGTCACTTTGCTTGCAAGGCTTCTTATGATGTGTATTACCGAGAGGGTCCAGAGATACCTCTCCGATACTCGGAGTGACAAATCCTAATCTCGATCTATGCCAACCCAACAAACACCTTCAGAGATGCCTGTAGAGCATCTTTATAATCACCCAGTTATGTTGTGACATTTGATAGCACATAAGGTATTCCTCCGGTATCCGGGAGTTGCATAATCTCATAGTCGAAGGAATATGTATATGACATGAAGAAAGCAATAGCAATAAAATTGAACGATCAATATGCTAAGCTAACGGATGGGTCATGTCCATCACATCATTCTCCTATTGGTGTGATCCCGTTCATCAAATGACAACACATGTCTATGGTTAGTAAACTTAACCATCTTTGATTAACGAGCTAGTCTAGTAGAGGCTTACTAGGGACACATTGTTTTGTCTATGTATCCACACATGTATCAAGTTTACGGTTAATACAATTCTAGCATGAATAATAAACATTTATCATGATATAAGGAAATATAAAATAACAACTTTATTATTGCCTCTAGGGCATATTTCCTTCAGTCTCCCACTTGCACTAGAGTCAATAATCTAGTTCACATCGCCATGTGATTTAACACCAATAGTACACATCACCATGTGATAACACCCATAGTTCACATCGCCATGTGACCAACACCCAAAGGGTTTACTAGAGTCAATATTCTAGTTCACATCGCCATATGATTAAACCCAAAGAGTACTAAGGTGTGATCATGTTTTGCTTGTGAGAGAAGTTTAGTCAACGGGTCTGCCACATTCAGATCCGTATGTATTTTGCAAATTTCTATGTCTACAATGCTCTGCATGGAGCTACTCTAGCTAATTGCTCCCAGTTTCAATATGTATCCAGATAGAGACTCAAAGTCATCCAGATCGGTGTTAAAGCTTGCATCGACGTAACTCTTTACGATGAAATCTTTATCACCTCCATAACCGAGAAATATTTCCTTAGTCCTCTAAGGATAATTTTGACCGTTGTCCAGTGATCTACTGCTGGATCACTATTGTACCCTTTGCCAAACTAATGGCAAGGTACACAATAGGTCTGGTATACAGCATGGCATACTTTATAGAACCTATGGCTGAGGCATAGGGAATGACTTTCATTCTCTCTCTATCTTCTGTCGTGGTCGGGTTTTGAGTCTTACTCAACTTCATACCTTACAACTCAGGCAAGAACTCTTTCTTTGACTGATCCATTTTGAACTCCTTCAAAATCTTATCAAGGTATGTACTCATCAGAAGTCTTATCAAGCGTATTGATCTATCTTTATAGATCTTCATGCCCAATATGTAAGTAGCTTCACCGAGGTCTTTCTTTGAAAAACTCCTTTCAAACACTCCTTTATGCTTTCCAGAAAATTCTACATCATTTCCGATCAACAATATGTCATTCACATATACTTATCAGAAATGTTGTAGTGCTCCCACTCAATTTCTTATAAATACAGGCTTCACCGCAAGTCTGTATAAAACTATATGCTTTGATCAACTCATCAAAGCATATATTCCAACTCCAAGATGCTTGCACCAGTCCATAGATGGATCGCTGGAGCTTGCACACTTTGTTAGCACCTTTAGGATTGAGAAAATCTTCTAGTTGTATCATATACAACTCTTCTTTAATAAATCCATTAAGGAATGCAGTTTTGACATCCATTTGCCAGATTTCATAAAATGCGGCAATTGCTAACATGATTCGGATAGACTTTAAGCATCGATACGAGTGAGAAAATCTCATCATAGTCAACACCTTGAACTTGTCGAAAACCTTTTGCGAATTCGAGCTTTGTAGATAGTAACACTACTATCAGCATTCGTCTTCCTCTTGAAGATCCATTTATTCTCAATGGCTCGCCGATCATCGGGCAAGTCAATCAAAGTCCATACTTTGTTCTCATACATGGATCCTATCTCAGATTTCATGGTCTCAAGCCATTTATCAGAATTCGGGCTCATCATCGCTTCCTCGTAGTTCGTAGGTTCATCATGGTCTAATAACATGACTTCCAGGACAGTATTACCGTACCACTCTGGTGCGGAACATGCTCTGGTTGACCTACGAGGTTCAGTAGTAACTTGATCTGAAGTTTCATGATCATTATCATTAGCTTCCTCTCTAGTTGGTGTAGGCATCACAGGAACGGTTTTCTGTGGTGAGCTACTTTCCAATTTGAGAGAAGGTATAGTTACCCCATCAAGTTTTACTTTCCTCCCACTCACTTCTTTCGAGAGAAACTCCTTCTCTAGAAATGTTCCATTCTTGGCAACAAAAGATCTTGCCTTTCGGATATGTGGTAGAAGGTGTACCCAATTGTTTCCTTAGGGTATCCTATGAAGACGCACTTCTCCGATTTGGGTTCGAGCTTATCAGGCTAAATCCTTTTGACATAAGTGTCACAACCCCAAACTTTAAGAAACGACAGCTTAGGTTTCTTGCCAAACCATAGATCATATAGTGTCGTCTCAACGGATTTAGATGGTGCCCTATTTAACATGAATGCAGCTGTCTCTAATGCATAACCCCAAAACGATAGTGGTAAATCGGTAAGAGACGTCATAGATCGCACCATATCCAATAAAGTATGATTACGACATTTGGACACACCATTACGCTGTGGTGTTCCAGGTGGCGTGAGTTGTGAAACTATTCCACATTGTTTTAAATGAAGGCCAAATTCGTAACTCAAATATTCGCATCCGCGATCAGATCGTAGAAACTTTATTTTCTTGTTACGATGATTCTCCACTTCAGTCTGAAATTCTTTGAACTTTTCAAATGTTTTAGACTTGTGTTTCATTAAGTAGATATACCCATATCTGCTCAAATCATCTGTGAAGGTCAGAAAATAACGATACGTGCCGCGAGCCTCGACACTCATCGGACCGCATACATCGGTATGTTTATTTCCAATAAGTCAGTGGCTCACTCCATTGTTCCGGAGAACGGAGTTTAAGTCATCTTTCCCATGAGGCATGGTTCGTAAGTATCAAATGATTCATGATCAAGTGATTCCAAAAGCCCATCTGCATGGAGTTTCTTCATGCGCTTTACACCAATATGACCTAAACTGCAGTGCCATAAGTATGTTGCACTATCATTATCAACTTTGCATCTTTTGGCATCAATTTTACGAATATGTGTGTCACTACAATCGAGATTCAATAAACTATTCACATTGGGTGTATGACCATATAAGGTTTTATCATGTAAACAGAACAACAATTATTCTCTGACTTAAATGAACAACCGTATTGCAATAAACATGATCAAATCATATTCATGCTCAACACATACACCAAATAACATTTATTTAAGGTTCAACACTAATCTCGAAGGTAGAGGGAGTGTGCGATGGTGATCGTATCAACCTTGGAATTACCTCCAACACACATCGTCACCTCGTCCTTGTTCATTCTGCAACTCCCGTTTCGAGTTACTAATCTTAGCAACTGAACCGGTATCAAATACCCCGGGGTTACTATGAACACTAGTAAAGTACACATCAATAACATGTATATCAAATATACCTTTGTTCACTTGCCATCCTTCTTATCCGCCAAGTATTTGGGGTAGTTCCGCTTCCAGTGACCATTCCCTTTGCAGTAGAAGCACTCAGTTTCAGGCTTAGGTGTAGCTTTGGGCTTCTTCACGGGAGTGGCAACTTGTTTGTCATTCTTCTTGAAGTTCCCTTTCTTTTCCTTTGCCCTTTTTCTTGAAACTAGTGGTCTTGTTAACCATCAACACTTGATGCTCTTTCTTGATTTCTACCTTCGCCGATTTCAGCATTGCGAAGAGCTCGGGAATCATTTTCGTCATCCCTTGCATATTATAGTTCATCACGAAGTTCTAGTAGCTTGGTGATAGTAACTAGAGAATCTGTCAATCATTATCTTATCTGGAAGATTAACTCCCACTTGATTCAAGCGATTGTAGTGCCTAGACATTCTCAGAACATGCTCACTAGCTCAGCTATTCTCCTCCATCTTGTAGGCAAAGTATTTGTTAGAGGTCTCATACCTCCCGACACGGGCATGAGTCTGAAATACCAAATTCAGCTCTTGGAACATCTCATATGCTCTGTGGCGTTCAAAATGTTTTTGAAGTCCCGGTTCTAAGCCGTAAAGCATGGTGCATTAAACTAACAAGTAGTCATCATATCGAGCTTTCCAAACGTTCATAATGTCTATATCTGCTCCTACAATAGGTCTGTCACCTAGCGGTGCATTAAGGACATAATTCTTCTGTGCAGCAATGAGGATAATCCTCAGATCACGGACCCAGTCCGCGTCCTTGCTACTATCATCTTTCAACTTAGTTTTCTCTAGGAACATATCAAAAAACATAGGGGAGCTACAGCGTGAGCTATTTATCTACAACATAATTTGCAAATACTATCAGGACTAAGTTCATGATAAATTAAAGTTCAACTAATCAAATTACTTAAGAACTCCCACTTAGATAGACATGCCTCGAGTCATCTAAATGATCACGCGATCCAAATCAACTAAACCATGTCCGATCATCACGTGAGATGGAGCAGTCTTCAATGGTGAACATCTCTATGATGATCATATCTACTATATGATTCTCGTTCGACCTTTCGGTCTCCAATGTTCTGAGGCCATGTCTGTACATGCTAGGCTCGTCAAGTTTAACCAGAGTATTCCGCATGTGCAAAATTGTCTTGCACCCGTTGTATGTGAACGTAGAGCCTATCACACCCGATCATCAAGTGGTGTCTCAGCACGAAGAACTATCGCAACAGTGCATACTTAGGGAGAACACTTATACCTTGAAATTTAGTTAAGGGATCATCTTATAATGGTATTGCCATACTAAGCAAAATAAGATGCATAAAAGATAAACATCACATGCAATCAAAATATGTGACATGATATGGCCATCATCATCTTGTGCCTTTAATCTCCATCTCCAAAGCACCGACATGATTTCCATCGTCACCGGCTTGACACCTTGATCTCCATCGTAGCATCGTTGTCGTCTCGCCAACTATTGCTTCTACAACTATCGCTAACGCATAGCAATAAAGTAAAGAAATTACATGGCGTTTGCATTTCATACAATAAAGCGACAACCATACGGCTCCTGCCAGTTGCCGATAACTTCTACAAAACATGATCATCTCATACAATAACTTATATCACATCATGTCTTGACCATATCACATCACAACATGCCCTGCAAAAACAAGTTTGACGTCCTCTACTTTGTTGTTGCAAGTTTTACGTGGCTGCTACGGGCTTCTAGTAAGAACCGTTCTTACCTAGGCATCAAAACCACAATGGTGATTTATCAAGTTTGCCGTTTTAACCTTCAACAAGGACTGGCCGCAGTAAAATTTGATTCAACTAAAGTTGGAGAGACAGACACCCGCCAGCAACCTTTATGCAAAACTAGTTGCATGTCTGTCGGTGGAACCGGTCTCACGAACGTGGTCATGTAAGGTTGGTCTAGGCCGCTTCATCCGAAAATACCGCCGAATCAAAATAAGACATTGGTGGTAAGCAGTATGATGATCACCGCCCACAACTCTTTGTGTTCTACTCGTGCATATCATCTACGCATAGACCTGGCTCGGATGCCACTGTTGGGGAACGTAGCATGCAATTTCAAAAAAAAAATCCTACGCTCACGCAAGATCTATCTAGGAGATGCATAGCAACGAGAGGGGGAGAGTGTGTCCACGTACCCTAGTAGACCGAAAGCATTTGACAACGCGGTTGATGTAGTCGAACTTCTTCTCGTTCCGACTAATCAAGCACTGAACGTACGACACCTACGAGTTCTGCACACGTTCAACTCGATGACGCCCCTCGAACTCATGATCCAGAAAAGTGTCGAGGGAGAGTTTCATCAACACGACGGTGTGGTGATGGTGATGGTGAAGTGATCCACGCAGGGCTTCGCCTAAGCACTACATGAATATGACCGGAGGCGTAAACTGTGGAGGGGGGCGCCGCACACGGCTAACAATTGTTGGTGTGTGTTCTAGTGGTGCCCCCCACATATATATAGGTTGTAGGGGAGGGGAGGCAGCCAAGGGGGCGCCCCAAGTAGGAGGAATCCTACTTGAGGTCCTCCCAATTCGGCCTCCCCCTTTCCTATTCCTATTCGGAGTAGGAAGGGAAGAGGGGGAAGGGGGAATCCTATTCCCTTTTTCCTTTCCTTCTTCCCTTTTCCTTCTCCAATTTGGCCAGCCCATATGGGGGGGCACACCAGCCCCTTTGTGGCTGGTGTGTTTCCCCTCTTGGCCCATAAGGCCCATATCTTTTGCCGGGGGTGCCCGGAACCCCTTCTGGTGACCCGATAAGTACCCAGTGCATTCCGAAACACTTCCGGTGTACGAATACCATCATCCTATATATCAATCTTTACCTCTCGACCATTTCGAGACTCCTCATAATGTCCATGATCTCATCTGGGACTCCGAACAACATTCGGTCACCAAATCACATAACTCATATAATAAAAAAATCGTCATCGAACGTTAAGCGTGCGGACACTACGGGATCGAGAACTATCTAGACATGACCGAGACACCTCTCTGGTCAATAACCAACAGCGGAATCTAGATGCTCATATCTGTTCCTACATATTCTACGAAGATCTTTATCGGTCGAACCGTTATGACAACATACGTTATTCCCTTTGTCATCGGTATGTTACTTTCCCGAGATTCGATCGTCGGTATCTTCATACCTAGTTCAATCTTGTTACCGGCAAGTCTCTTTACTCCTTTTGTATTACATCATCCTGCAACTAACTCATTAGTCACTTTGCTTGCAACGCTTCTTATGATGTGTATTACTGAGAGGGCCCAGAGATACCTCTCCGATACTCGGAGTGACAAATCCGAATCTCGATCTATGCCAACCCAACAAACAGCTTCGGAGATACCGGTAGAGCATCTTTATATTCACCCAGTTAAGTTGTGACGTTTGATAGCACACAAGGTATTCCTTCGGTATCCAGGAGTTGCATAATCTCATAGTCGAAGGAATATGTATATGACATGAAGAAAGCTATAGCAATAAAACTGAACGATCAATATGCTAAGCTAACGGATGGGTCATGTCCATCACATCATTCTCCTACTGATGTGATCCCATTCATCAAATGACAACACATGTCTATGATTAGGAAACTTAACCATCTTTGATTAACGAGCTAGTCTAGTAGAAGCTTACTAGGGACACAGTGTTTTGTCTATGTATCCACACATGTATCAAGTTTCCGGTTAATACAATTCTAGCATGAATAATAAACATTTATCATTATATAAGGAAATATAAAATAACAACTTTATTATTTCCTCTAGGGCATATTTCATTCAGTCCCAGTGAGGAAAGGATGATGGAGACTATGATTCCCCCACAAGTCGGGATGAGGCTCCGGACAAATATTAAAAAAAGTGAGGCCAAAAAGAGCCCAAGAAAAATGAAAAAAAGAAAAGAAAGAAAAGAAAATATGAGAGAAAAAGAGAGAAGGGGCATGCAAATACCACACTTGTGCTTCAGAGTAGCACCGTGTTCTTCATGTAGAGAGTCTCCTATGTAGTCACTTTCATATACTAGTGGGATTTTTTCATTATATAATTAGATGCACACCCACTTAGTTTTTAGTTTGAGTTTTCATACACTTATAGCTCTTAGTGCATCCGTTGCATGGCAATCCCTACTCCTCGCATTGATATCAATTGACGAGCATCTCCATAGCCCATTGATTAGCCGCGTCGATGTGAGACTTCCTTACTTTTTTGTTTTCTTTATGTTTACCCCTATGATCATACTCTATTCCACCCATAGAGTTATGTCCATGGCTTGCACTCATGTATTGCGTGGGGGTTGAAAAAGCTGAAGCGCATTAAAAAGTATGAACCAATTGCTCGGCTTGTCATCGGGGTTGTGCATGATAAATACTTTGTGTTAAGAAGATGGAGCATGACAAGACTACATGATTTTGTAGGGATAGCGTTCTTTAGCACTGAGATTTCGAAAGACATGATTGTTTGTTCGGATGCTTGAGTATTGATGTCTTTATGTCAAATTATAGACTATTGCTTTGAATCACTCATGTCTTAATATTCATCCCATGATTAGATATATGATCAAATTTATGCTAGGTAGCATTCCACATCAAAAATTATCTTTTTTATCATTTACCTACTCGAGGACGAGCAGGAATTAAGCTTGGGGATGCTGATACGTCTCCGTCGTATCTATAATTTTTGATTGTTACATGCCAATATTATACAACTTTCACATACTTTTGGCAAGAATTTATATGATTTTATTGTACTAACATATTGATCCAGTGCCCAGTGCTAGTTCCTGTTTGTTGCATGTTTTTTATTTCACAGAATATCCATATAAAACAAATTCCAAACGCGATAAAAATTTACGGAGAATTATTTTGGAATATATGTCATTTTTGGGAGGTAGAATCAACGCAAACGGAGGCCCATGGCCTCCACTACCCACCAGGGCGCGCCTGGAACCCCCTAGCGCGCCCAGGTGTCTTGTGGGCTCCCCGTAATTCGGTTGGGGCTCTTCTTCGGGTGCAAGAAAGATAATTTATGGGAAAAAATCGTGTAAAAATTTCAGCGTGATCGGAGTTACGGATCTTCGGGAATTTAAGAAACGGTGAAGGGCGAGAAAACAGAAACGCAAAACAGAAGAGAACAGAGAGACAGATCAAATCTCGGAGGGCTCTCGCCCCTCCGCCGCCATGGAGGCCATGGAACAGAGGGGGAACCCTCCTCCCATCTAGGGGGAGGCCAAGGAAGAAGAAGAAGAAGGAGGGGGGTTCTCTCCCCACTCTCCCCGTGGCACCGGAACGCCGCCGGGGCAATCATCGTGTGACGGTGATCTACTCCAACAACTCTGTCATCTTCACCAACAACTCCATCACCTTCCGCCATCTATATTCAGCGGTCCACTCTCCCGCAACCGGCTGTACCCTCTAATTGAACATGGTGATTTATGCTTCATATTATTATCCAATGATGTGTTGCCATCCTATGATGCTTGAGTAGATTTTTGTTGTCCAGTAATTGGTGAATTGCTATGATTGGTTTAATTTGCTTGTGGTTATGTTGTTTTCCTTTGGTGCCTATCAAATGAGTGCATGTGTGGATCACACCATAGGGTTAGTTGTATGTTGATAGGACTATGCATTGGACGGCAAGAGTGACGGAAGCTTCTTCCTAAACATAGAAATTGATGCATACGGGATTGAAGGGGGACCAATATATATCTTAATGCTATGGTTGGGTTTTACCTTAATGAACGTTAGTAGTTGTGGATGCTTGCTAATAGTTCCAATCATAAGTGCATAGAATTCCAAGTAAGGGACGACCTGCTAGCAGTGGCCTCTCCCACATAAAAACTTGTTGTCGGTCTAGTAACGTAGTCAATTCCTTAGCGACAATTCCGCAAATCCTACCACTATTAATGCACACTCACTATACTAATTTAACTGTACTTTAATTAGGACAACACCTACTTTTTATTTTTATGTTATTTATTATCTTGCAAACTTATCCCTTCATACCTACAAAGTACTTCTAGTTTTATTCTTTTTCTAGGTAAAGCAAACGTTAAGTGTGCGTAGAGTTGTATCAGTGGTCGATAGAACTTGAGGGAATATTTGTTCTACCTTTAGCTCATCGTTAGGTTTGACACTCTTATTTATTGAAAAATGCTACAAATGATCCCCTATACTTGTGGGTTATCAGTGCCCTACCCGCAGGGTGCCCCGTGTGAGATCGTGACTCCCCCGTGGACTTTCCCGACTCTGTTTTCTTTCAGATTACTTTTCGTGCATGGGAAAATTTCATTATATATACTCCTCGCTTTTTTGACCACCGCATCGCAAGTTTTCCCTCTATTCTTGCTTCGGGCTATTTTTCTGATAGATCTAGATCACCATGGTGACCCAAGTTTTTCCAAGGAAAAGTTCTACAAGAAGGTCATCAACCCTTACCTTCTGGAGGTGATGAAACACCCTCAGACCATTGAGATGCGTGAGGGGGTGCTTCACATCCGGAATGTTCTGGGGCCCAAGAAGGACAGAAGTGAGAAGGCCAGGCTCGAAGCTGTGGAGTAGGAAATCTTAGGCTACCAAGGGATGGAGGAGCGTGGTCTTAACGCCAATCACTCCATATTATCGAGTTCGTTATGACCACAAGTGGGACAACAAGGAAACCGGAGATGCTATCTTCAAACTCAATGACCGAGTTGATCATCTTCAGGCCCAAGTTTTTGACCTACAAAACTAAAACTATGAGTATGAGTCTAGATTTAAAGTCATGAGCTTGGCTGCAACTTTCAGGATCCTAGAGATACATTCATCATTTTATGATGGGGAGCATATGCCTTAGAAGACAGAGGACAAGCCTACTTCCTCATCACCATCATCACCGAAGAACGACACTTGAGTACACGGGTATAGGCACCACCCTTGGCTTGTTCCAAGCTTGGGGGAGGTGCCTTGATATCGTATCACCATCACATTTACCATCGTTATCTATATTAGTTCGATCCTTAGTTATTTCATGATTTAGAAGAATAAAGTTTTCGTATGATTTAGTTTGAGTGCTTGCTTCGTGATCTATCTATGTAATCAAGTGTGAGAGTTATATAATAAAGAGTAGTTTGAGTTTGTTGCTTTACTTTCTTTAATCTTGGCAATGAAAAGAATAGAAAGTCATACACTAATCCCATGGGGAGTAATGACTTCACATAAAAGAAGTATAGTTGATAAAATTTGTTGGGAGTTAACAAACATAGCATTGGTCGTTGATGCAATTCATGAAAAGTGATAAAGAAAGAGAGGTCTCACATATAAATATACTATCTTGGACATATTTTATGATTCTGAGCCCCCAACAAATATTTTATGCTAGATCAAATAGTTGGCGTTGGACAAGGAAGACAACGTAATGAGTTATGTTTGCTTATATTCACATAGAAGTTATACTGTCATGGATCCTCTAACATGTGGTGCTTGCCTATAATCCTTTGCTAGCCAAAATTCGTACTAACTAGAGATACTGCTTGTGCATCCAAAAACCCTTGAACCCAGTTTCTTGCCATGAGAGTTCACCATATCTACCTATGGATTGAATAAGATCCTTCAAGTAAGTTGTCATCACTGCGCAAAGCAATAAAAATTGCTCCTAAATATGTATGATCTTTTATTGTAAGGGAAAATGAGCTTTATACAAACTTTTGATGGTAAAGAAATAAAAGAGACAGACTACATAATAAAGGTTGCTATCACAAGGGGCGATATAAAGTGACGTTCCTTTCCATTAAGAGCTTGCACATCCAAAAAATAAAAAGCGCATGACAAATGTTGCTTCCCTCCATGGAGGGCGTATCTTTTACTTTTCGGTATTTAGTTTTATGCAAGAGTCAATAATGTTCATCCTTATTGCATTCTTAATTATTCTCTACTTGGCAATTATCATGTAGTGAGGAAAGATCTAGACATATATATCCAGTTGGATGTAGGTAATCATGAGTTATTATTGTTGACATTATCCTCGCGGTAAATAAGTTGGGAGGTGAAAATTATAAACCCCCATCTTCCTATGTGTTTGACTGAAACTTTTGCTCCATAAATATGTCGTGAGTGTTAGCAATCATAGAAGACTAAATGATAGTTGAGTATGTGAACTTGCTAAACAAAGCTCTTACATATACTCTTTCTGGAAATATGATAAATTGCAATTGCTTCAACTGAGATCATAGTTTGTTAGTTTCCAATGAAGCTTATGGTTCATACTTTGGCTTGTGAATGATTGTCACTTTATCATGAGAAGTTTTATGATAATATATTGTTGTTATGATAATGATCATGATGCTTTGATGTCCGTATTTTGTTTATCAACACCTCTCTCTAAACAAGTGGTCATGATTATCGAGTTCGGCTTTCGCTTGAGGACAAGCGAGGTCTACGCTTCGGGGAGTTGATACATCCATTTTGCACCATATTTTCCTACTATTATTTATTATGTTTTGGATCATTATTTCACTTTATGATGTTATTCTTATGCCTTTTCTCTCTTATATTGCAAGTTTCACATGAAGAGGGAGATAGCCGGCAGATGGAATTATGGACCTGAAAAAGCTACAACAGAGATAGATATTCTCCACAACTCCAAATGACCTGAAAAATTATGGAGAATCCTTTTGGAATATATAAAAATAATGGCGGAAGAATTACCAGCAGGGGGCCACCAGGGAGTCACGAGCTTAGGCGGCGCCCCCTAGGGCGCGCCCTATGAGATCGTTGGCCCCCCAGCAAGCCTCCGATACCCATCTTCTGCTATATGAGGCTATTTTCCCTAGAAAAAAATAGAGAATACTTTCAGGATGAATCGTCGTCGTCTCTGTCGGATCTTGGGTTCCGGCAAAACCCTTAAGGTTCGAACTCTGGGGTGCGCGCGAAGATCTCCCCCTCGTAGATCACGCCCTCTCGCGCTTCGTGGTTCCTAGGCTAGCTCGATGAACTCGCAACACAAGGGACACAAGATTTATACTAGTTCGGGCCACCGTCGTGGTGTAATAACCTACTCCAGTGTGTGGTGGTGGATTGCCTCTTGGGTTGAGGATGAACAATACAAGGGGAAGAACAGCCTCCTGAGGAGAGGTGTTCTTGTGCTTGGTGAACTCGAGGGTGTGAGGATCTGATCCCCTCCTACTGTGGTGGCTAGTCCTATTTATAGAGGCCATGGTCCTCTTCCCAAATATTGAGCGGGAAGGGATCCCACAACGGCCAATTTGAAAGGGGACAGCTAGTACAGCTTATCCTGACAAAAGTAGTCTTCGCATGCAAAAGTCTCTGGTGGTGACGCCGTCTTGGGCTCCACGGTGACCTCCATCCTTCTGGTCTTGGTCTCGTTGCACCGATGTGGAAACCTTTGTCTGACGCCTCGGTACTCCTCGCCTGCGCTTGCCCCCTTAGCACCAAAGAGAAAGCAAGGACACTGTGCACACTAGCGCCCGTCTGGCGCCCGCCTGGTCTCGTTCATCATGGCTCATGTCACTGGAACCTCGCGAGGTTTGTCTTGCCTTGATCTCTCCGCCCCTCGCGATCCAGCCTGGTGAGGCCGCTCCCGAGGAGGTCTTGTGTCATCCGCCTCGCGAGGCTTGGCCCCTCGCAAGGGTCTTGAAAGCTTGTCGGTGAAGATGAGTCGTACAGGCCCGCTCGCAGAGCCATGCCGTGGGCCACAGGCAGGCAACTCTGGGGACCCCCGTTCCCAGAATGCCGACAGTAGCCTCCGGGCCCAAGGCGCGCTCGGGCTTGGCTTCGAGGCGAAGCCAAAGGGCAAGTGCGGAGCACCGCGGGCCCCCATAGCCTGCGGCCTTGGTCAACGTGTGGCGGTTGATTGGACGTGGGCGTCTCCGCTTCCCCACGCTGCCTTGGCAACTGCCTGACTTGACAAGTCCCTGCGACATGCAAGGAAAAATTATCATTACCTGTGATCATGGGGGGTGCTGGTTGGCCTTCTCCTACTTTAAATGGGGAGGAGGGCAGAGCCCTCGTCGCCCATCTCTTCCCATTCTGCTCGCTCCTTCCCCCTTGCTCCATTGCCAGCAGCGACACCAAAGGCCCCTCGCGAAGGGCCCGACTCTCCTATGCCCAAGCATGGACGTGGTCGTCCCCGCAAGCACACCGTGAGCCCCGCCGCGGCCCCCCGCGGCCACGGCGGTGCCGCTTCGCGTGGCAGGGGTCGCTCCGGTCGCGGCAGCCCTGTTGACGAAGGGAGACGTGCCGTGGTTGCACGGCCTCCCCGGCCGCGCTTCCACTCGGCGGAGGTGCTGATGGAGTTCGTCGTCTGGTCGGAGGACCCGGCCGGCAACTGGCTTCAGCTCCCGCGCTTCTTCGTCGATGAGCTACCGGCCGCAGGTCCAGGCGGGCTCTCGCTGCAGGCGGACGGCTGCTGCAGCAGGGCTTCCTGGGTAGCGGTTGAGGTCTCTATCGCGGGCAACATAGCCCTGGCCCGCGGCTGGCAGACGTTTGCCCACGCGCGCGGCCTCGGCAGGCGGTGCACCCTTCATTTCAAGTACGACGGCGATGCGACCCTCTACGTGAGGGTGTTTGGGGAAGATGGTCACCGCGCCGGATGCTGCCCCGAGGTCAACGACGGAGATGAGGTGGTCGGCCTTGGCGATGGTCGTGACGAGGATGAGGGCGAACCCGCCCTTGGCGTCGACCGTCTCTCGTCCAGCTACGGCGGCTCTTCCCCCGGCGACAGCTCCAGCAGCGGTGGTTACGACCAGCCGCCGCGCCCGCTTCGAAGGTGGCAGCGGGTCGTCGCGTCGTCGCGCCCCTGTGAAGCGCGAGGAGGGGTCTGGCTGAGCTCGGGTCAGCGCCAAGGGCCCACCTTCATGGTCCACCATAGGGGCACGCGCCGCTTTTATCTTGTTCTTCCTTTCCTTCCTGTATTAAGAAAGAAACAAGTATGGGGCCCCGGAGGGGCGTGCAACGAACTATGATTTCCCAGTTATTATGTTATGTTCATCGTCCCTGTGCTGTGTCGCAACATCGTTGTTTTATGTAAGGATAACTTAGCTTGACGTGCTTGGAGCAGTCTCCTCTCCACGAGGTGCTCGCTTCCTGGTGCCTGTCGAGGCCCCCTTGGCCTGGTAGGTGCTTAGAAACTGCAGAAAAACTCGTTAGGAGGCATAACATTTTCCCGAGCCTTGGTCGCAGGCGCCGCTGGCCTTGACCCTGTGCTTTGTATCGTGGTACCCGTGGGGCATGGATTAGAAGAAGTGCGCCAGCTTGTGGGCTCGAACGAGGGTGCCTCGCGAAAAGCAGACGAAAGGCAGAACAAGAAAAAACGCTCACGAGGGAAGGAAAAACGTTCATGAGGGCACCTGTCCAGCCCCCTCGCAGGGAATGCGAGAGAGAGTACAGGCCAAGCCGAAAATGGAAACAGAGGCAGAAGGCAACAGAACCAAATCAGCCAAGAACACCAGAAGCAAACTTCAATTAAAGAGGGGTGAGCCAACTATGGAAAGCAAATGAAAAGCCGCGTCCAGCACCTAGTCTAGTCTTCAAGTCTTCTCACCAGCGCGGAGCTAAGTGCTACCACTATGACGTGGGAGGGAGCCCCCGAGGCCCGAGGGCGGCACTCCTGAGACTCCGGGGCGTGTACAGCCCCACTCATTATTACGTGAGAGTGTCACGAGCGGAGACCTTCACAGGCACTGGGCTTTCTTCACAGGCGCTGGGCATTTCTTCATGGGTAGAACTTTCGGAGGTGTTGGATGTTCCAGGCGTTCTGGATGGGTACCCTGTCCTGTGTCTCCAGGCGCGCGGTGCCAGGCCTGGAGACATGGATGACCTTGAACAGACCCTCCCACATGGGTGAGAGCTTATGCAGCCCTTCCCTAGAGAGGACCCGCCTCAGGACGAGGTCACCCACCTCGAGCGTCCTAGGGCGGATGTTGCGGTAGTGGTACCGCCGCAGCGCATGCTGATACCTTGCCGCCCGCAGTGCAGCTTCGCGGCGACATTCCTCCCCCAGCACGAGGTCCATCCCCAGCATGGCGTCCTGCTGCGTTTCATCAAACGCCAGGACCCGTGCGGAGCGATGCTTGACCTCGTGAGGGAGGACCTCTTCTGCTCCGTAGACGAGGAAGAATGGGGCCCGTTGGTTTGGTGGTGGTGGTGCGGATGGACCACAGCACGGACTGGAGCTCGTCATACCAGCCCCTGTCGCAGGCCTCGAGCTTCTTCTTGAAGGTCCTGGTCTTGAGGCCCCTCAGGACCTCTGCGTTGGCGCGTTCGGCCTGTCCATTGCTCCGGGGGTGCGCCACCGAAGCGTAGCAGATCTGCGTTCCAAGGTTAGCACAATATGTCCTGAAGAGATTACTAGTGAACTGCGAGCTGTTATCAGTGATGATGCGGTTGGGGACCCCGAAACGGCTCACGAGACCCTTGATGAACTTGACGGCGGAGCCAGCTGGGATGGTGCGGACGGCTTCTACCTCCGCCCACTTGGTGAACTTGTCGATGGCGATGTAGAGGTAGCGGTAGCCCCCGGGCGCTCGAGGGAACGGGCCCAAGATATCCAACCCCCAGACCACGAACGGCCATGTGAGTGGGATGGTCTGGAGGCCTTGAGCCGGCTGATGAATCTGCTTGGCATGGAACTGGCAGGCCTCGCGGGACTTCACCAGTTCAGTCGCATCGTTGAGTGTCGTGGGCGAGTAGAATCCACTGCGAAACGCCTTGCCGACGAGGGTTCGTGACGACGAGTGGTTCCCGCAGTCCCCGTCGTGTATGTCGGCCAACAGCTCTCTTCCTTGCTCCCTGGAGATGCAACGTAGGGAAATGTCATTTGGCCGCTTCCTGTGTAACTCACGTCCTGGATGCAATATGTCGTGGCTTGTCGGGCCACACGATCCATGTCTTCCTCCTCTTCCAGCAGCGTCCCTTGCATCAGGTATTCCTTGAATTCCTTGATCCAGCATCCCTCCTAAGGTTCGAGCGCCAAGAGCAAGCGCGCTCCCGAGGTCGGGCCGTAGGCCGGGGCTCCTGAGGCAGGTGGTTGAGGGAGCTCCTCGCGAGGAAGCGCTGTTCTTGAGAGCGGTGGCGTTGCTTATGGATTGAAGAGCCGCTCCTCAAAGATGTCAGGCTCTTGGGGTAGCCGCTTGGATGCTCTTCTGGCGATGTTGTCAGCTTCCTTGTTGGTGCCACGGGGCACGTGCTGTAACTCCAGACCCGAGAACTGCTTCTCCATCTTGCGCACCTCCGCGAGGTATTCCTCCATGTGCTCGTCCTTTGGCTACTAAACCTTGTTGGAGAAGTTGACGAGGAGCTGCGAGTCGCCCTTGATGGTGAGACGCCTCACCCCCAGGGCCACCGCAGCCCTGAGGCCAGCTATGAGGCCTTCGTACTCTGCTATGTTGTTGGAGACCTTCTCGCCCTGCTGGAAGCAGAGCTGCACGGCGTAGTAGAGCTTGTCCTGGGTGGGCGAGATGAGCACCGCTCCAGCCCCCGCGCCCTGGCGTGAGAATGCGTCGTCGAAGTACATGACCCAGCCGTCCGACGCCTCGCTTCCTGGAGATAGGGATTGGTCCTCACCTGCTTCGAGTTCTGGGGCGTCGGTCCATTCAGCCACAAAGTCTGCGAGCGCGGCCCCCTTGATGACCCTGGTTGTGCTGAACTCCAAGTCGAATGCTTGCAGCTCGATGTTCCATTCAGCGACTCGCCCGGCAGCATTGGGGCTCCTAAGCACTCTTTCCAGTGGGTAAGCCGAGACGACCTTGATGGGGTGACCCTGGAAGTAGTGGCGCAGCTTGCGCGAGGCCACCAGGAGCGCGAGCAGGATCTTCTGAGGCATGGGGTACCGTGCCCTCGCATCCCGCAGCACTGTGCTGACGAAGTACACCGGGTGCTCGACGAGGGCGGGAGAGCTAACGAAGTCTTCGGCTTCTGGGAGCTGAGGTGTCTCTGCGAGGGCGTTGGCTTCAGGGGCTTGGTGGTCCACTGAAGCAGCTGCTGCTTCAGGAGCTTCGCCTTGGTGTCGTGCTGCTTCGTCTGGCCTGGTGGTTCCCCCTGGCGACTCCTTGATCTGGCGCTCTTCTCTGAGGGCCACCAGCACTGCGCTGGCAGAGTGGGGTGTGGCAGACAGGTAGAGCACCAAGGGCTCGAGGGGTCGAGGCGCCACCATCACTGGCGGGCTGGTCAGGTATCTCTTGAGGTCTTGAAACGCTTGGTCGGCTTCCGGAGTCCACTCTAATGGGCCCTTTTTCTTCATCGGCTTGAAGAACGGTAGGGCACGCTCTCCCAACTTGGAGATAAAGTGGCCCAACGCAGTCACACGACCAGTAAGCTTCTGCATCTCCTTGAGGGTCCGCGGCGGGCTCATGTCTTCGATTGCCTTGACCTTCTCTAGGTTCGCCTCGATCCCTCTGTGGGATACGAGGAAACCCAGCAGCTTGCCGAAAGGGACACCGAACACGCACTTCTCCGGGTTGAGCCGTAAGTTCACCTGGCGTAGGCTTGCGAAAGTCTCCTCCAGATCTTGGATCAAGGTTCTGCCTCCCGAGACTCCACCACGATGTCGTCGACGTAGGCCTCCGCGTTTCTCCCGAGCTGACGCCCTAAGGCGATGTGCATCAGCCGCTGAAAGGTCGCGCCCGCGTTGCGCAGTCCGAAAGGCATGCAAGTATAGCAGTACACCCCACACGGGGTCAGGAAGGCGGTCTTCTCCACATCTTCTACCGCCATCTTGATCTGGTGGTAGCCCGAGAACGCATCTAGGAAGCACAGCAAATCACACTCTGCGGTAGAGTCGACGATCTGGTCGATGCGTGGAAGCGGGAATAGATCTTGGGGGCAGGCTTTGTTGAGGTTGGTGAAGTTGACACACATGTGCTCCTTCCCGCCTTTCTTCGGCACAACAACGGGGTTTGCGAACCACTCGGGGTACCGAACTTCGCGAATGGCACCCGCCGCCTCCAGCTTGCGGGTTTCTTGGACGATGAAGGCCTGCTTCTCCGTGGACTGTCATCTCGCCCGCTGCTTCACAGGGCGTATGTTGGGGGACACCTTTTTAGTGATGCTGAATCACCTCTCTCCGGACCCCCACCAGCTGCTTGGGTTCCCATGCGAATATCTCCTTGTTTGCGCGCAAGAACTTCACCAACGCTTCCTCTTGGTCAGGGTCGAGGTCGGCACCTATGGTAAAGGTGGCTCCTGAGGACCCGTCCTCATCGACAGGCACCTGTTTGGTTTCTGCCTTGTCTTGGGTAAACAGTTGCTTCTTCTTGGTTGGTGCGGCTCCCTTGGCCTTGGAGGCGCCTGCGCCGGCGGGCGGTGCCGCCGCGGCGGTCTTGAAAGCAAGCTTGAGTGCCAGCAGAGCCTCCTTGGTGTCCCCCTCGACGGTGAGGACGCCCTTGCTCCCAGGCATCTTCATGAGGTTGTAAGCCGGATGGGTTGCTGCCATAAACTGGGCCAGAGCTGGGTACCCGAGGATGGCGTTGTACGGGAGGCCGATGTGGGCGATGTCGAAGTTGACCAGCTCGGTGCGGTAATTGTCGCGCGTGCCGAAGGTGACAGGAAGGCGGATCTACCCCAGGGAGTGGGCGGTGTCGCCGCCAACTCCTGAGAAGGGCTTGCTGAGGCAGAGCCGCTCGAGTGGTACGTGAAGGAGGCCAAAGGCTTCCATGGAGAGCACGTTGAGGCCGGCGCCGCCGTCGATGAGGGTCTTGGTGATGGCCACGTTGCAGATGGTGGGAGTGCAAAGCATTGGGAGCATACCCGAGCTAGCGGTGGAGACGGGATGATCCCTTGAGTCAAAGGTGAGGTCGTCCTCGGGCGCGGCCCAGCCCGGCGGCGCCGATCTGGCGAAGGAACGGCTTGATGTGGCGGTCTGAGGGTGGCGCTTGAGAGCCGCCGAGGAGGGCCGCGACCGCGTGGGGTGCCGGTGCAGCGAAGCGCGCGACGAAGAGATCGCGCAGCTCCTCCCAAGATGCCACTGTGTATCCGGGGAGGTTGAGCAGCCAGGCGCGCGGCACACCGGTCAGGGCCATGGGAAGCTAGTTGGCCATGACCTTGTCATCACCTCCGGCCTTGAGGACGGCTTCCTCATACACTAGCAGGAAGGCCACCGGATCCGCCACGCCCTCGTAGCGCTGCGGCATCTCCGGCTTGAACTTGGATGGCCATTGCACCCACCGCAAGGCGGGAGCAAGGGCTCGGAGCCCCCTGGCACCGTCGCCGGCATCGGTCGCCGGGGCAGGAAGCGCTGCGCACGCCATGGGGGCGGAGCACGGTGGCAGCGTGGAGCAGATCAACGGAAGGAAAACTCCGGCGCGCCCCTACCTGGCGCGCCAAATGTCGTATCTCGGGTTTCGGCAAAACCCTTAAGGTTCAAACTCTGGGGTGCGCGTGAAGATCTCCCCCTCGTAGATCACGCCCTCTCACGCTTCGCGATTCCTAGGCTAGCTCGACGAACTCGCAACACAAGGGACACAAGATTTATGCTGGTTTGGGTCACCGTCGTGGTGTAATACCCTACTCCAGTGTGTGGTGGTCGATTGCCTCTTGGGCTGAGGATGAACAGTACAAGGGGAAGAACAACCTCCTGAGGAGAGGTGTTCTTGTGTTTGGTGAACTCGAGGGTGTGAGGATCCGATCCCCTCCTACTGTGGTGGCTAGTCCTATTTATAGAGGCCCTGGTCCTCTTCCCAAATATTGAGTAGGAAGGGATCCCACAACGGCCAATTTGAAAGGGGACAGCTAGTACAGCTTATCCTGACAAAAGTAGTCTTCGCCTGCAAAAGGCTCTGGTGGTGACGCCGTCTTGGGCTCCACGGTGACCTCCGTCCTGCCGTCCTGCTAGTCTTGGTCTCGTTGCACCGATGTGGAAACCTTTGCCTGACGCCTCGATACTCCTCGCCTGCGCTTGCCCCCTTAGCACCAAAGAGGAAGCAAGGACATTGTGCGCGCTGGCGCCCACCTGGTCTCGTTCGTCATGGATCACATCACTGGAACCTCATGAGGTTTGTCTTGCCTTGATCTCTCTGCCCCTCGCGAGCCAGCCTGGCGAGGCCGCTCCCGAGGAGGTCTTGTGTCGTCCGCCTCGCGAGGCTTGGCCCCTCGCGAGGGTCTTGAAAGCTTGTTGGTGAAGATGGGTTGTACAGGCCCGCTCGCAGAGCCACGCCGTGGGCTGCAGGCAGGCAAGTCTGGGGAACCCCGTTCCCAGAACGCTGATAGTCTCGAGGCGGAACCTAGGCAGGAGAATGTTTGCTCTCCGGTGGAGCGATTTCGTTAGGGAAACTTCCCTCCGAGAAGGGGAAATCAAAGCCATCGACATCACCAATGATCATCTCATCATGGGAGGACCAATCTTCATCAACATCTTCACTAGGACCATTTCCTCTCAAACCCTACACTACTGCAGGATGCTGCTAACGCGACACTATGATCAGAGACCCTTCGATGAAACTATGTGCGATGCAATAATCGCAAATGGTGGTGTAAAAAAACCATCAAAAAAGGTGCAAAACGTTTGCGATGGAGGATGCATCAAACACGGTTCAGATTTTAGTTGCGTGTGCGATGCAGGGCATACGGTTCAGTTCAATTAACTGTTTGCGATGAGGAGGAACAAAAGAAATGGGCAGCCAGATGAAGGTGTGTGCGATATACAGCATACGGTTCACTCGGATGAACTGTTTGTGATTAGGCAACACAAAAGAAATGGTCAGCCAGATCAAGGTGTGTGCGATATACGGCATCCGGTTCACTCGGATGAACTCTTTGCGTTGAGACAAGAGAACAGAAACGGTTCAACTTAACAAGATGTGTGTGATACGCGGCAAGCAGGTCTATAATCAGAAACGTGTGCGAAGACCGATAACAACACAGACGATTGCTGCTAACAAGCCATGTGTGTTGTGAGCAAACGATTGCTGGTATACAATTGTGAGTGATTGATGAAAACATCACCGACGGGTTCCATTATTTAGTCTGTGTGCGATGTGATTTTTGTTGTCGGCAGAACATCTACGCTCTGTCTACAGAGCATCAACATATATACTTAAAAAGACAGCATTGCATAACCAAATTAATCATACAATTACACAAGTGACTACACACATAACATTTCCACACACCAAAGTAAGCAATTACATGCATACTAAACTAGGAGAAACAAGGATCTAATCATCTACTTATTGTTGCATTGACGCTTGCCATTGCTCTGCTTCCGGCTGGATCCCTGGCCGTTTTGGGGAAGGAGGCACTTCCTCATGTCAACGATCCGCCTGTACATGTCGTAGCTTGTGTACGCCTCCTTGGCCGCGTACACGATGTGAGCTTTGTCGAGTTTCTCCATCCAGGCCGAGTGCCAGGCACGCTAGTCCTTGTTGCACGAATCCTTCATGTCTCTGTAGTAGGGGTCGATGATGGCCTCGATGAGGTGAACCAGTGAGTACTTCTCATGCTCCTTGCTGCCCCAGATCTTGTATTGGCCCTGGATGTCGACAAGATTCTGGCAGGCGATGCCCGAATTCTCAAGCGCCTTTACATCATTGGTGATGTCCACTGTAGCGAACATGTAGTGGGGGCTGTTGACAAACCTGGCGAAACGCTCGCAAGGCCTTATGGCCAGGCAGTAGTGGTAGACGAGGACGTGGTGGCGCACGCACATCTGGGCGACGGCAACCTTGGAACGAGACCCGGCACAAGCGCGGGTGTACTCGAGGTCGAACCCGACCACCTTGTACTTCTCCTCGGCAAGCAACAGCTCCATGATGTGGATAGAGTGCTCCACCCAGACCGGGTCGTTGGTGTACACCACCGAGAGGTCCATGAACCTTCTGTGGGTGTCCACCACGACACGCATGGTGAACTGCTGCTCGTCGTCGGCAGCCGCTCAAAGCGCCATTGGAGCCGCGCAGGATACCCTCTAAGAATTTCTTGTGGTGGGTGTGCTTCTTGCAATGGTGGGGCGCGATCGAAAGGTTGAAGAGACACAAGGGTTAAATGGCCGCTATAATAAATGGGGGCCGTCCGGCCTGTAATCGTCACGTCTTGTCATGGCGTTCATAGCGAAGGATTCCAGTGCATGCTTGACAACACCGCACCGCACGCGTGGGCTCGAAGAGGCGCCAAGTGTATCGTCGGTGAGCCTATTCCCGTGCTACCGCGCTGTTTACCGCGCAAGCTTCCCGCCCGGCTAGTTTGGCCATGCGTCGGCCAGAAGAGGGACAAATCGTGGGCGTTTATTGGCAAAAAGCTTTGTAAAAACAAAGTGTGGGGCATGACTTCGGTCATAAGTTTGCCCGTGGGTGATGAGGTCAAAGTTACACAGAAGGGTGATGATGGACACTCGAGTGAGATAATTAATTCTGCGCTCTATAGTGCACATGGTGGAA
Organism: Aegilops tauschii subsp. strangulata; assembly: GCF_002575655.3. NCBI lineage: Eukaryota > Viridiplantae > Streptophyta > Magnoliopsida > Poales > Poaceae > Aegilops > Aegilops tauschii. Next base: position 220,938,465 of record NC_053036.3, read on the forward strand.
GAAACCAACTGTGTGCAATAATGTCGAAGATCGCAGTCGAGTTAGCTATACAGATTGTGTGCTGTGAGATCGACAAGGTAAACTGATTCGAGAATGGTTAATAAAATCTAAGACCATTGCATATTAAGGTCAAAATAGTGCTAGCAATATACGAGTCTCATACGATGCCATTTCAACGATTGTACCACAAAAGCTCGAAATATTACAAGGTTCAAATTCCAGAGTTATATGGCTCAAATTCAAAGATTACAAGGTTCAAACTGATATTAGAAATGAAATTCAGCTCATCAGCTGCAAACACTCGCGCTGATCCACTGAACATGGATATCAGAGAGGTTCAAACTAATATTACCACTTCTAAGTCTGGTTCCGAAACCTCACAATTTTTGCAAATGGGTCAGCCACTAAGAAGTCATGTATGGCGTTGACACGATGACTTCTGATTACTCTGTCATCTGAAGTTCCAAAATGAAATTCAGCATTTTTGGAGCCTATTCCATTCTGCCGCAGGCACCGGCGCTGATCAACAAACCATTCATTTTTGTGAAATAAATGTAGGGCAAACCTCATTTCCTTTAGCACCCTTGCTTTGAGAACAAAGAACCTGGCGAATATAATCTCCGGTAAGGTCCCTCGATAGGAGTTCAAAGTAATTTCTGAGAAATGCAGATCTAGGCATTCGACGTGATTGTTATATTGTATCACATTATCCACTACTGGGCCTAATCTTATCTGCAAAAGAAGAAAACGTGTTAGTGCCTACATGCAGTTTTGAACATTACTACAGGCCTATTTGGTTTGCAGGATTTGTAAAATGCACTAACATGCCATCCTCGATCTGACATGATTAACATGGGCATTTGATTACATTCTAGAAAAATGTAGCCTTCTTCACAAGAGGTTGGAGTGGATGAAAAGTTCCCTAAGAAAACTAGTACAAATGACTCCAAAGGAGAAATACTTATTGATTGTAACCATATGGATCAAGCAACCAATATGGGGGGACATGTATGTACTGAAATCCTCCAAAAGAATCCTTCAGAAATCGTAGTTCATTGTCATTGTAAACTTGAAAAGAGGTGTCACAAATTAAACTCCCTTATGGTTAACATTTAACAGGAAAGGAACATCACCTCGATATATAGCTTCTCTAGGCACGAAAAGCATCTCAGGAAACTGACAACTTGCTCCAGGTTGGGGCCAATAGATTCTAGTGCCAAGACCTTCACTGTGCGCAGTTTCGGGGTCAAGCTTGTCGGAATCATTTTTTGAATGACAGACGAACAAACATCTTCAAAATTAGAAATAATGTTAATTTGTAGAAGGAGAGGTAGAAGGCGGCTGTTGTACCTGAACGGGTGTGGGTCCAATAACAAGTTCGGAGTATTTGTCAGACGGGTAGCCCACCACTGTCAATTTCGGCGCATAAATGACATTGATTCTTGTTGGACCTTCTTGATCAAATACAAGTAATCTCTCAAGTGCAGGTGTGTCCTCAATGACCATACCGTGGTACACATCTTGTGATGTCTTCCTGCCGCACCAGCAACACACATAAATAGTCCGGAGAGTCATGGAGGTGATGTGGAAGGTACTCAACCCATCAATCACCTGGAGACGAAGGTACTCGAGTGTAGTACAGCCACGGAGCAGCCGCTCCATGTCACCGTTTGAGAGGCAGACGACGACGAGCTCGAGGTGCTTCAGTCGTGATAGAATAAGAGCGGGCGCGTCATTAAGGGGGGATGGCAGTTCCTGAACTTGGCAACGAGCAACTTGGGCGCGAGGCAGAGTGTGGACGTTGGCAGCAACCGCATATGCCCATCATCAAAAGTCAGCTCCTCGAGCTGATCTAGGGCGGGTGGTCGGAACCAGTTGTCAAGCTTGGCTCGGTCCTTGCCGTTGGAACGGAACTTGCTCATTCTAAGGCCTCTGGTTGGGCCAAGGTGACTGCCAAGGATCTTGGAGAATGCATCCAAGCTTTTGCGATAGCCATGGCAGAGCTTGTGGGTGTCGATGAGGTCGAGAGGGCTGGAGTTCCATAGGGGGCGCCACCGCCGGGAAAGGACGGTTGTTCGCGCCCCATATTTGATTGGGAGGAGGGAGATGATGATTGTCAACATATCATCAGGGAGGCCGCTGATGAAGTCTAGGCCTGCTGGAGTCGCTTGCGGTTCTAGCTCGCCCCACGTTCGCTTGTTGGCAGCCCCGTTCTTCACCTCCAGAGTCTCCTTGTCAGCGGCGCTTTTTGATAGAAATGGGAGTACAGGGAATATTTAGTTAAAACAGGGCAATAGAAAAGTGTATTGGTAACTAGAAGTTATTAGGTAGGAATATAGTAAGAAAAGGGAATAACAGTTGGTTGCTTAAATACTACACAATTCATTTGATATTGTTGGGTAAGTCAACATGCAGATAGTTGAAAAGAAAACTTACTTCAAACAAAGTCTGGACGGATGATATTGTCAGGGAAGTTACCATATATCTCATGACCAGGCCCTTTTATGTGCAATGCAATTATAGTGCCAGGTATCAGTTCATAAAACTTAGAAATTTCTTTCCAAAAGCCAGTGCCAAAATAGGAGTCACCACGTTCATCAAGTCTTATAGTAGCAACAATTGTAAATCCATGGTTTGTGTGCAGTATGACATCCCTGCAGTCTTGATTTATGTAAAGGGAGAGATTGTGCACTACAGATTCTGTTGCATAGCAAGGGACGTGCTGCAGAAAATGGTAGGATTGTTAAAGAAAATATGATAACATGCAAATATGGGCCCAAATTGAAAGAACTATACAGCAGTGGAAATCGAAGGACAAAAATTTGTAATTAAACAGATAGGGTAAACATGATGTTATGGAAATATGAGAGTAATCGAAACAACAATACATCATTAATTTGCCTAATATAGAAAGAAGAGGGGAAAATCCCCTTTGATGTATATGGTGCATGTGGCACCTTTTATCCAAATGTAGTAATATTTAGAATATCACTGCGCGTCGGTGCTATACAAACGGTTTTTAACCCCTGTCCGCGATGGCATTTGGAACCGTCGCCAAGTGAGTTTGGGCGATAGAGGGGTCCTTCCCACACGACCCAGAAACTGTCGGGGATATGCCCTCCTGGCACACACGCTCGGCAAAATGAGGTCGTGTGCGACCGACGAGCGCTCAAATACGGAAATACGTACAGAAGAGCTAAAAAATACAATTATACAGGAGAAATTGTTTCCGGTCGCAAGTACATCCCACACAGTCAGTCCCCGCTAAATGTTTCCGTTCGTATGTACATCCCACACAGTTGGTCCAAGGAAAACGTTTCCGTTCACAAGTACATCACACACAATTTTTCCCGTTAAACCGTTTGTGATAGCTTTGCCATTGCACATGATATTAATAATTTTATCGTTTGCGTTATTGAATGCATCACACATGGTGCGTAGAAGAAACTATGTGGCAAAGGTTGTCCATCACACACATTTTTTCTGTGGTAAACTTTTGCGCAAGGTGGCCTAACGCAAACAGTTTTCAAGAGAAAGTCGTGTGTGAAGTGGAGATTGATCGCACACATAGTGGATCCTAGAGATGTTTCTGATCTCCATGTATATCACAGGCGTTTCGCTTTCGCAAACCGTGTGCAGTGTAATCCCTAATTTAAAAATCACATGTTTTGAATTCGAAAGTAGGCAATCACTTATTTCATATCCAACCATGTTTATTATAAATATAGGTTCAACCACGAATGCATAATTCGATGCACAGGTACATATACTGAAGAACTATAGAAGCACCAAGTAAAGAATGATGGACCATAGTTGTACTAAAGACTGTAAAGAGGGAGGCGAAAGACATTCTGGTTGCTGGAGAAGGTGAAGCGGAATGCCCATATTGTGCCCTCCTCCATGCGTAATGCGCGCACGACTCTAGGCCAACCCTTTGTGATGGTTGCCCGTCCATCCTTCACTATCTTCATTAGGACTTCTCGATGCTCATTGTAGTCTGGATGAAATACTTTAAACTTCATTGCGTGTCCACCAATCATGTACTTTGCGAGGTAATCTTGAGTGAACTGCTTCGGGAACCACTGGGAACGAAAAAGATTCAGACATTGTTGTCTAACAACTCATTATGGGCAGTAAAAAGAGAAGGCTGCAGAGTTTGTAGTTACCATCCTACAGCTCACCGTTGTGTTGGATAGAGCATAAACAAATAATTTGCTTGCCACCATTCGTATCTTTTTGAATAATCCTTATCAGTTTCCTCACTCGATGCTTGTTCATCAATATCTCAGTGCCCCATACGCAAAAAGGGTCGATGCATGGATCCTTGCCAAGGGCATATGTACCTACAAGCAACAAGCCAATATTATAAGCTAACTAGTGTCCAGGCCTGGATCTATATGCACTACATTATGGAACGACGGGGGGAGTACAAGCCGAGGGATGAAGCTAACCTCGGCGGAAAATGGTGGCCACTCCCGTTGTTGTCCTGCATAAGTAGTGGAAAGGCATGAAATGTACAGTAACCTTAACATCAAACAAATATAGCAAAGGCAAACAATATCATCTCCAAATCATAGCTTGAATGTGTTGGTTTCAGCATGCTGTTAAAGCAGATATAAAATGGAAGGCAATGTTACCGACAGCAGGCTTAACAGCCATCAAATATTGCAATTCAAATTGGTATTGTTGAAAGTGAATAGAACGTAAGTAATGCTTAAACATCACACTGGATAAATGTGTAAAACTGAAATAAAGGGCATGTGTTAACTACACCAGGAATAACTAGAACCAAATATAGCCGTTGAAACTGGTATTGATGTAGTCGAGCGGCACAGTTCCGACTTGCACATAATGAACACATTGTGAATGACTGAAATAAACAAGGCATAAATGACCAGTATAACAACCAACTATAGCCATTGAAAACTGGACAGAGTCTCACTGCAACAAACCTAACAAGCAAATACAGATAAACAGGGCATATGCTTGAAAACTGGACAAATGCTCACTGCAACCAACCTAACAAGCAGATAAAGATAAACAAGGCATTTGCTTGATAACTGGACAAATGCTAAAAAGCAAACTAACAACCAAATACAGATAAAAAAGGCATCTGCTTGATAACTGGACAAATGCTAAAAAAAGCAACCTAACAACCAAATACAGACAAACAAGGCATCTGCTTGATAACTGGACAAATGCTCACTGCAACCAAACTAAGAACCAAATACAGATAAACAAGGCATCTGCTCGATAACTGGAAAAATGCTCACTCCAACTAACCAAACAACCAAATACAGATAAACAAGGCATCTACTCACTATAAACAACCAAATATAGCCATTCGTGAAACTGAAGTGGACAATTCATACTTAAACATCACATAGACCTATTGTACAATACATTTTTGCATAACTGAAATAATTAAACACGGCACAGTTAAAGCACCGCACGACAAATGCTACTAACACAAAGGGTACGGGTTGGCAAGCTAGAAAAGGTAAGATTTGCTGATAGAATGTTGCCTCACATTTCATGGACGGGATCCTTTCAGTTGGAAGAGCACAGACCCATGGTGCGGTCTCTGATGTCACAGATGGGCTGTTTCACCTTGGAAGAACCTTCGTGGGTGCCCTCCTCGTGGTCGTGGTCGTGGTCGATGAGATCTGACTTGGCAATTGAGGATCCCAAGCCGCCGCCGTAGAACATGTCCTTCAGAAATGACAAAATGGGCTCGATGGCGTATAAAGCTCGCAAATCCTTGACCGCTTCGCGGAGGAGATCAGCGGCAGGGCCGTCGAAAAGATCGACGGTGGTTGAACCAGAGGGGTTGGGGATGGACCACTTAACCTGTGACATGGCCCGCGTGAAGCCGTCGGTGTGGACGAGCTTGATGTCATAGCCAGCTTTCCCGAGATACAGTAATACGCTAGCCCATTGACATGAAGCCTTCGGCATGGCAACGTAGTCAACGTCTTCGCCTACTTCTCGGACTCCATGATCAGCATAGCACCCTTGCGGCCGTTCACTCCAAGTGTCCCAACTCACCTCCGCCTATGGAGCTGCTGGCGCTGGGAGGCTCTTGGGGCTGCTGGGCCTCTTCCAGGAGAGCTTGACAGCGTGCAATCGCGCGCATGACAACTCCGCGGAACCGCTCCATTTCCATGTCTCTGGCCTGGTAGCAAATTCCGTCGATCACCTGCATCCTCAAGATATCACGTTGGTGATGTTCTACTTCGTCGGTGACGTCAACTCCGCCAAGGATGCGCTCGAGCCTGGCCACCACATCATCGGGATCGAGGTTCACACAGCCGCCGCGGGTAATGATGAAGCCGCAGGCTGCCTTTGTCTTGACTGGTCCTCTGCCCATTCCTTGCGGGGCATCAGGCTCTCGATGAGCACTGGTGACGGTGGCTCTTCGGGTGGGTCGTCGATCATGCCGCCGAGCAGCTCTGGATTTTTTGCACGGTGGATGGCAAACTGCTCATCACACCTCCTCTGCAATATTTCGATTGTGCTCCCAAGGACTGTGACGCTGATATCGCTGCCGATGGGCCATGGTGCCTGCACTGGCCGATGAAGCTCTTGCTCCCCGACCTGCCCCGGCTCGTTCTCCTCGCCAAAGATGTAACGCAGGTAGGCGTCGATGTCAAAGCTTTGGTCGTTTCCTGGCATGCTTGGAATAACTAATGGTAGATGGGTGAGGACTAGATCTTCGCAGAGTGTCGCGGCGCTGTGTTGCCGCCTGGGTTATATGCAGCAAACCATTAGCTGGTGGCGGGAAACCGTGAGGGAATAGGCGTGGATTTTACAATTCACCCATGTGGTGCGCGGGAAGCATTCGCTGGAGCGCGGGAAGACTAAGTGGAGCACACACACAACACAAATACCGTATCCGGTGCCACGTGTTATTTATCACACAAGTGTTAACATAAGGAAACGTATGTGGAACTTACTAATCATCGCACACGAGTACTCGCAGACGCATCGTGTGCGATACTCCTAGCCACCGCAAGCAACTAGTTTGCATTTTTCATAGTTTTTTGTACACACAGAATCGCACACGAACTAGCTGTATTAACCGTCTGTGTTGTAATTTCTCATCACAAACAGTTCATCTGAGTCGGCTATTTGCCACGTATCACGCACATCTTGTTAAGTTGAACCGTTTCTGTTGCGTTCGCTAATCGAAAACAGTTCATCCGAGTGAACCGTATGGCCTATATCACACACACCTTGATCTGGCTAACCGTTTATGTTGCACTCCCTAATAGAAAACGGTTCATCGGAGCAAACTGTATGCCATATATCGCACACACATTGATATGGCTGCCCGTTTCTGTTGTTCTGCCACATCGCAAACAGTTCGAATGGGTTAACCGTGTGCCCTGAATCACACACGCAACTAAAATCTGAACTTTGTTTGATGGCTCCGCCATCGCAAACGTTTTGCACCTTTTTTGACGGTTTTTTTACATCCCCGTTTGTGATTAATGCAACGAACACAGTTTCGTCAAAGGGTCTCTGATCGTAGTGTCGTGTTAGCAGCATCCTGCAGTAGTGTATGTTCAGGAAAGTAGGCCATGCCAGCCGATTTAGGGTGATATTGAACATACCGCACGCATCCTCAAGTCATCTGATACGGTGAGATGGAATGTCTGGTGGAGGCCGCAAGGTCCTGATGTGTCCGCGCACTTTACACTCTATGAACGGAAGAACCCTCAAATCAGCTCGAATAAAAATGAATTCACAGCGATTTCGGCTGGGTGATTAAAGGAGGCAGATGAACTGGGATAAGAGATGAAATAATATCTCATTAAATTAGTTACCTTTTTGTCCATGAGTAAGAACCCTCAGTAGGGCAGATTCCCCAACCGAGCGGAGCTGGGTCGACCGCGAGCAGCGTCGAGAAAGTCGATGGCAATAGGCGGCGGCAAGCGGAAGTGGTAAAATGCGGTGGGCTTTGCCGGCAGCCTGGCGGCGGCGGTAGGCTTCGAGCTAAGTGTTTACCGCCGCGATAGGTGGTGCCATGCATAGACGCATAGGAGCTTGTGCAGGTGTGAATGGGGACCGGAGGGGGTGGCGGGCGGGGTGAGGGTTTTTGTGACGTGCGGATGGTGAGGGTTTTCTTTTTTCTTTTTTGAATTGGGTGGTGAGGGTTTTCTGTCCCACAAAGAATTTTGGAGGCGGCGGTTTGCTAGAGCCAACCGTGTGTGATTGACGCAAGAGGCAAAATAAAAGTCATTGCACAGGGTTCCAACTTTGGGAACGACGTACTACCTCCGTCCTGGTTTATTGGTCCCCTTTGTAATTTTTACCAAATTTTGACCAAATATTTAACTAAGAAATGTTTGTGCATGTCACCAAAAATTATATCATTGAACACTATGCTCAAATACCCATCCAACGATATAATTTTTGCTGACCTGCACTAACATTTTGTCAGTTAAACCTTTGGTCAAAATTTAACACAAATTGTAAAGGGGACCAATAAACCAAGACGGAGGTAGATTCCATCAACCAAACTGATTGCATCCATATCCCACGGTTAGACATAAGTAAACATAGATTAAACATACTCAGACATAGATAATAAGCTTACACGTACACAAACATAGTTCAACCATAAGTACATAGTTCAACCGTCATTAAGCATACTCAAGCGTACATAGTTCGATCCCACATCTCATCTCACATGCCGGCACGATCATGAAGCTTCTCTAGGTACTCAGCGTACGCGCCGTGCGCCACCCTGCGAGAATATTTCTGCTTGAAGGAGCCGACGGCCCGTCCTCTTGCATGTGCCAGAACACTTAGATACGCGCCATGAAGCTTGTGGTTGCAAAATGGGCATCGATAGCCGCTGTTCCAGGTCCTAATACGCCTGTTATGCATTCCTGCATAAAGCTCCCTCAGGATTTGCCTCTTGTACCTCCTCTGGCCATCTTCATCCTCGTTGTCCACATCGTCAGACAGCACCAATACCAATAGTAAAACAAATTTGGCATCAAATCAATGATTACATGCCGTGAAGTAGGATTAGGAATTTATGGCTATTTATTTATACGTATCCAGAGATTATGGTTTGATTTTTAAGCACCGACATCTATGTATAGACCAATCTTGAAGAAAATAATGGCACAAACATATGTAGGTCATTCAAAATCAATTGTCAAATCCTGGCTAGGAATTATTAGTACGAACACTAACCCTAGTCGGATTACTAGCAGAAATCATTTGCAAAGATGAAACAACTAATCACTTATCACTTGTACCATTCAAACAATCAATACACTACATGGATCTAACAAAACTTACTCGGATTTCAATGATTGGGAGAACATAACCATAGGATTTCTATTCCAAAAAAGGGGAGGCAGGAGTAACCAGAGAAACCCTATGATCTATTTGACACATAAATGGGTATAGATGACTAACCAGTTGTCCGTCGTCATCGGAGTCGTCGCCGGAGTGGTCGTTGGAGTCGTCGCCAGGGTCGTCACTAGAGTCGGCGTGGAACTCCGCCTCCGGCTGTGGAAGCTCGACGCCGTCGACGACGTCAGGGTGCAGCAATAACTCACCGGCGGTGACGGCAACCTCTGTCTCCATCTCCACACCGTGCTCCAGTGCTTTAGCAGCCCCGGCGTTGCCACTCCCTCCGACGGGACGCTTCGGCAGTATCCTCATACACTGACAGCTTTGAGGACTGAGAGCGGCGTCGAGGATGCAAGCGGAGAGAGAGGATTGTGTGTGTGGCGAGGATGGGGGGTGCGGCCGCTTGGGCGCACCATTAATATGTTATGGAGTAGTGGGAGTTGTGGGAGAGAGGCGGGCGGCGGTCAAATCGATGGCTCGCCTCCCGGTGAGCCTGCGCACCGGACTGCTGACATGCCTACCAAAGTTTCACACAGCTACTCGCATGCCTCCCGATGACACTGTGCAGCGAGCACGCCTCCATCAATTCACACAGCTGCACGCATGCCTCCCGGTCTGCCTGCATGGCGGACTGCTCGCATGCGTCCCGTCAACTCACGCCTGCTCACACGGCACACGGGTCGCGCGGCGGCATGTATATTGTTTTTCTATTTGGATGATTAATGATGTCGCTTTATTGCTTAACCGAAGCATGGCACGTATCCATTGTTGCTCTAACGGTCACGGTTCAAATAAATAATCCGTTTGGGATATTGGTTCCCAATTATTAATAATCTCCCGTTTGTAATTAGATAAAGATTACATCAAAACTGGTCTCAAATTTGACTAAAAAAAGTACAATGCCACTTTGTATTGGTTTCCATATGACAACATGATAAGTTTCATGAACTTCAAATAAGTTTTGGATGTACTAGAATTTAAAAATCAAGATTCTCAATGTTTGAAATTTGTTGCACGGGGAGTAAACATGCACCCAGTGAGACACATGTGTTTTTGCAATCCATTTAGGTGCACTGTCATGTGTGCATGTAGCTCAAATTTGATTTTTGCACATTATACCCGTAGAAAATCAATCAATTAATGTACTAAAACATCTTAATGATCTTTGTGATTTTTTCGAAATTAAAACGTCCCTCCTTTGGTAACATATGTTCACCGCGGGATAATTAATTTAACATGCATCGTAGTTGCGGTGGATTCGCGGTGTGTGTGGGTGGGTGTGTGCGTCTGGGGGTGGCGGGTGGCTCGCAATACACTACGAGTTGTGAGCCACCGTGTGGGTTGGTCGTTTTGTTAGGCAGGTCGGTGCCACATCAGAGTCGTGAATTCGTTATTTAAAACATTACACAACCCTTCCATACATAGATGTTCTGTCCACATGCAGTCGATGGTTGTCCTACACGACACTCGATACTCGCGTCTGACACTTTCTGTGGGCCCGCAAGGTCGTCATCCATCACTTTGATGAACAGCCGGCAGTGAGGTTAATTTGACCAGCAAGGTAGAATCTTTTTTGTTTGTGTTATGGTGGTATATAGTGCGCGTCGAAGAGGTGGGAGGGGACTAGCATATATACTATACGTACGCGTCCGTGAACAAGTACACCTCACTCAGTGTCGGGCTTTTCGGTTTCCGAGGCACGTGCCACATCAAAATTGTGAAATTAACTATTCAAACATCACACAACACCTCTTTGGGCCACATGCATGCACGCGGTGGTTATCCTAGCTAGGACACTCACGTGTGACGCTTCCATCTGTGGGCCCACGAGGCCATCTGTCGGGACCCCGATTCCAAGTCACACCGATCTAGCCTGTAACACCTCATATCACTTTGCGGCCTCACGCACGGTACCCCCACGGGTGTCGCCTTACCATGGCCCGGGACCGTTTGCGCCTTTTGGCTCACGTATATGACAATGTCGCTAGCATCCATATGACAGAGAACCCGGGCCGACATGGCTAGTCGTGAACCCAAAGCGGCACTAACGTATGGGGACAGGCATACCTGAATCAACATCGAACGTGTCGGTCAGCAGCGTGCGAATCCGGGCTGTAGCACTGGGCTAACAGGACTCCGGGAACCCGGGCTGTAGCAGGCTAGGCAGGACTCCGGATGTCACCGCGTGACATTTCCCCGAAGGGACAGACACAGGAACGATATGAAACACATGCCGGCCAGTCAAGTGTTCCGGAGCAGTAGTGCTGGGCTAGCAGGACTCCGGTGAACCGGGCTGTAGCGGACTACTATGGCTCATGGGAGCACAAGACTACATTTCCCCATAGGAGAGGCTACCAAGGATAAACAACTAGGTTGTCGGATCCCACACATACCAAGCATTTCAATCATACACACAATATGCTCGATATGTGCAAATACAACATGGCATCACAACAAGACTCTACGACTCAGAGTATTTATTCATTAGGCTCCGAAGAGCCAGATATTACAAACATGGGTCTCATGACCCAACATTCAGAGCATACAAGTCAAAGCACATGCGGAAGCTTAACATGTCTGAGTACAGACATCTATAAATGGAAAAGGCTGAGAAGCCTGACTATCTACCAGATCCTGCCGAGGGCACAAGATCGTAGCTGAGGTATCAAGCTAAACGTCGAAGTCCACACGGAACTACTAGCGAGACTGACGTCTCTCTGCAAAACATAAAATAAGCAAACGTGAGTACAAATGTACCCAGCAAGACTTACATCAGAACTATCTACATATGCATCGGTATCAACAAAAGGGGTGGTGGAGCTTAACTGCAGCAAGCCAGCTTTGACTCAGTGGCTAACCTGAACTACGACTGCAAGCAACTCTTTTGAGGTGGCGCACACGAGTCCACATATTCACCATATCAATACTCCACTATGGACCCGCTCCCGTCTCCCTACGAGAACGCCATCCATAGCACTCACGCTTATCTTGCGCATTTTAGAGTATCCACTTTCACTTGTCTATGAACTGTTATAGGCAACCCAGAAGTCCATTTCCGCGGACACGGCTATTCGAATAGATGATGTTAACCCTGCAGGGGTGTACTTCGTCACACACGCTCTCGCCACTTACCACCATGTACACGTCGTGTACCTCGGCAACCTTCAAGCGGAAGCCTAGCGAGGGAGTCGGCCACAGCCTACCTAAACACTCAAGTCTCTAGTCCAGGTTTATCGCCTATTCAGGTTCCATCCGCAGGGAGTCCGGCCGAGGTTTCCACATACGGCCCCGAACGATGTGTGCAGGGTTCCCGAGACACCAAACGGGCGCCCGGTACACCGTGCCACGTGCCTACCGCATCACAGCCCACCCCTCGGTCAGCGCTGTCCACGGCCTCCAGCATACTACTAACACCAGAAACTACTTGCAACTCCTGGACAGAGGACAAGGGTGATTAAGAAGCCGAGAGGGTCCATTGGTTTCGGGCCCAATGCGTGGTAGTAACTGTATCATGGATCACAAACACAGAACTCAGTTCCTGAGGACGGCTGCAATGAGACAACCCACCATGTACTCCTACATGGCCTCTCACCGCTACCTTTACCAAATCGTGTTCACACACTTAGCTCACACACAGTAGGACAGGTTCATCACCATTCCAATTCATCCCCGACGAATCAGACCCGACTCAACTCTAAGCAGTAGCAGGCATGACAAACAGGCATGAATGAGTAGGCACATCAGGGCTCAAACAACTCCTACTCATGCTAGTGGGTTTCATCTATTTACTGTGGCAATGACAGGTCATGCAGAGGATAAGGGGTTCAACTACCGCAGCATGTACAGTTGAATCGTTGTTGTCCTAATGCAGTAAAGAGAGCAGGAGCGAGAGAGTGGGATTGTATCGGAATGAACAAGGGGTTATGCTTGCCTGACACTTCCGAAGATAGCATTGAGTCTTCATTAGTGTCATCGAACTCATCGTCGGAAACACGGCTATCGAGAGGGGACAATACCGGCAACAGAGAGGAAACACAATCAATGCAATGCACAATATGATGCATGATCATGACATGGCAATATGAATGTGTTTTGAGCTAATGCAGCTAGCAACATATTAAATGGAGTTGGTTTGAACCTTAGGTTCAAATTCAAACTCCATATAAGACATTTCAGATGCCATTTATTTAAATTGTCATATACAGTGGCCGTAAGTTGTTCAAACATGCATGAGGATGCCATAAACAGATTCTTTGGATTTTTCTGATAATTTTTCATATATAAATCATTTCATTCTGAGCTACGGTTGATTTTATATGATTTTTAGAAGTTTATACTATTTTCTGGAATTTTCTGAATAAACTTAAATCCAGATAATGCTTTACTGCGTCAGCCTGACGTCATCACTGCGTCAGCGAGTCAACGGGCTGGCCAGGGTCAAACCTGACCCGTGGGACCTGCCTGTCAGTCTCTCAGTGCCTAATTAAGTTTAGGTTTTAAACTAAACTAACTTTTAACAGGGGCTGGCCCCACACGTCAGTGGGTCAGGGGGGGAAGTCAAACCCCGGTCAAGCAGGGTCAAACCCGCCGGACTTGGTCCACGGCTCGTCGCCGGTGAAACCCGGGACGGAGGAGGGGCTCGGGATTTGCCCACGGTCGACCAAATAGACCGCGGTTTGGTCCTACGCGTAGCTGGGGCTCGCGCGCATCTAGTAGGCCAAGCGGGAGGAGCTGGGGTGGTCTAAGTCGACGGCGGCGAGCACGAATGCGGCGGCCGGAGTTCGGGCGTCGGTGGTTTTGCTGATGTAGCGTGCTAGTGGGTGAATGGATGCACTAGCGAGACGCTACGAGGTGCGGTGAGTGTGTTAGGCACCGCGCGTGACCAAATGGTCACCGGAGTGATGCTGGCGTCGAGCTCGCGCGGCGGCGTGCTACGGTGAGCAAGGGGGCGGCGTCTACAATGAGCAAACGGAGCAGAGAGGAGGGGGGTTCGACGCAGGGGCTCACAGTGAGTGCAGAGGTGGCCTCGGCGTGCTCGGGGAAGCACTGGAGCGAGCGGGGCGGCGAGAGGGATCTCCGGCGTTGGGAGGTTGAAGACGACGACGTGGAGGCACTCGGGGGCGTCCGGCGTTGCACAGCTCGACGAGGAGGAAGAGGGATACTAGGCGGAGCTCTTGGGCATCTCAGGGCGTCGCCGAGATGGCGGTGTCCGCGGTGGTGGCGAGCGGCGGCGACGGAGGCGTTCGGCGAGAAGAACAGAGGAGGGGGAGAGCGTTCGGGGGAGAGGTCGAGGCGTCGAGGGGGTATCGTGGCGCCGTCTAGGTGCAACGGGGAGGAGCCAGGCAGGCTGGGAGGGAGGAGGTGGCCGCGGCGTGTAGCTGCGCGCGTCGGGCACGCGCCCTCGCCTACTGGCGCGAGAAGGAAGGCGACAGGAGAGCGCCTGGTGGGCTGGGCCGCCAGCTGGGCCGGCCAGGTGGCTGTGGTGGGTGCCATGTAGGTATCTCCTCTCTCTGCTTTCTGTTTTTCTAATTTGTTTCTGTTTTCTAATTATTTTGATCTGTTTTGAATTAGTAAAAATACTAACTCATTTTGTAAAATCCTGATAAAAATTGTGGGCACTTTTGAAAATATTTCCAACAGCCCTCAACTAGTTTCAGAATTATTAGAGCATTTAAAATATTTATAGGATTTAAATGCCCCAATTCAAATACAATATGAGTTAATTCAAAAATCCAAAAATGACCTAGAAATATGTTTATCATTTTTGGCAGAGGTTTTTACCTTTATCAAAAATCATGAACTTTTCTAAAGGGCATTTGGGTTCATTGAAAATGTTTTTAAGTTGAACCTAGTTGAGTTCTTTTGGGTGCTAGGGATTGATCACCCCTATTTCAAGTTTAAGCAAAATTTAAACATGATGCATGAGGAACAAGCAAAGTCAGACAAGGGCTGATCTGGGGCTGTGACACCATCATCGATGCATGCATGCATCGCTTTGACCTACATCGAGAGAGGTTAATTAATTTCACCATCGATGAGGATTCTTTTGGGTTGTACATATTACGGCAGGAGCATATAGTATGCGGTGAAGAGGGGGGAAGGGGACCATCATATGTAGTACGCTTCATGAACCTCGCTTTATGTGGGTGCATGGTTTACGGTTTTTGAGGCATGTGGCACATCAAAGTTGTGCATTTTGGGTATTCGACATATATATGTTCAGCCCACATGCAAAGCGGTGGTGGTTGTCCTCTCGCACCCACTTAAGCGGTTATCAGCGATATCGATGCTTTCCATCTGTGGGCCCGCTTGGTCCATCACTACTTTTTACCTGACAACAAGAGAGGTTAATTTGACTTAGGAGGGGATTATTTTTTAACTTGTAATACGGTATATATATATAGGTCATGCTCTGGGATGACATGCATGATACAGTTTGAGCACACTTACATGCATGTGTATGCATGAATCCCTCCCATCGAGTCGAAGTGGCTAGTACAATGACACGTCATGAACCGATCTCGCTCTATGTGGGGAGCTAGTGTATGATTTTTGACGCACGCGCCACATTAATGTTGTGAAATGGTATTCAAACATGCATGCACGCATCACCTCCATACATATGCATGTAGTGGTTGCCTTCGAACAGTACACTCCCTCGCGTGGTTATCGGCAACAAGCCTATATATTCGTGGGCCCGCGTGGACATCCATGATCACCTTGACCGACAACAAGATAGGTTACCATGGTGGATTCTTCATTTGGTTCATGTTATCGTAGTATAGGTCATGGTGAGATTCAGACCTAATTAAGTTTGAGCGCATATACTATGCACGCATGCATGCATGAATCCCCGTCGATGGCTTGAAGTGTGGTGTAACATATATATGCATCGTCAACCTAACCCTCACTCAGCGTGGGGATTTCTAGTTCGAAATCACGGTGCCACATCAAAGTTGTTCCATTCTTACTCAAAAACACACCTCTCCATACATATGTTTGGGCCACACGCATGCAGTGGTTGTCTTCGGGGACTAGCTACTTGCATGATTATTGGCGAGCTAGCCCATCTCCGAGGTCGCATGGACGGCCATCACTTTGACCAACAACAAGAGAGAGGTTGTACGACCAAGGTGGATTATTCTTGGTCTGTTTTATGATCCATCTTGGTGAGATACGCCTCTCTGGCCCACCGACTGAAAGTGTGTGTGGGAGGTTGCTACGTACTTCGCACTTTGCTAGGTGAACCTCGGTTGGGGGGCATGCATTCATAGCTTAGGATTCCCTTCGTGGCGACATGGGGGGCTGCTAGCTACTTCACACTTTGCTAGGTGAACCTCGGTTGGGGGGGCATGCATTCATAGCTTAGGATTCCCTTCGTGCCGACACGAGGGGGGCTGCTAGCTACTTCGCACTTTGCTAGGTGAATCTCGGTTGGGGGGCATGCATTCATAGCTTAGGATTCCCTTTGTGCCGACACGAGGGAGGGGGCTGCTAGCTACTTCGCACTTTGCTAGGTGAACCTCGGTTGGGGGGCATGCATTCATAGCTTAGGATTCCCTTCGTGCCGACACGAGGGAGGGGGGGCTACTAGCTACTTCGCACTTTGCTAGGTGAACCCCGGTTGGGGGGGAGGGGGCATGCATTCATAGCATAGAATTCCCTTCATGTCGACACAAGGGGGGTGGGGGCAAGCAATACCGTGCACTTTGCGAGATAGGTGCCACATCGAAGTTGCATTTGGTATTTGAAAATCAAACCACCCTTTTCATACATAAATTTGGTCCACATGCAAGTGTGTTCATGTTCTGACCCTCTCCCGCGTCATTTTTCGCCAAATTTATGAACATTAGACAAGTCGGATGACGCAACAAACACGGTTCACTCAAACTAACCGTGTGCATTGGGCTCCGTGAGGCTTCCCCTCTCAAAAATATCTACCCACCTGCAGCTTTTTTCTGTTTGATAACACACGGTTATTGTGTTTTGACTGTATATGCTGTTTCTTGTTCCCTATCCCGCTTGCATCCCTCAAAAATATCAGCCCGGCTCGAGGGTTTTTCTGTTTCATAACACACAGTTGTTATCTCCGGACCGTGTGTGATGCACCATCATCAAAAAATTTCAATAGCCCCGGCATTTCATTCCCCCGTTTGACTCCCGCGTAGTAAAATTTTCAGTACCCGCGTCATTTCCTCAAACACCCCCCCTCCACACACACACACACACCAAAACCTCCTCGGTCATGCGCGCGCACACACACACACACTCCCTCGCTTGAAACCCTAGAAAGGTCGCCGCCGCCACCGCCGCAAGGCCTCCATTGTCAACATCTGTCGGTTTGCCCGTGCAGCTTACCCACCAACCTCCATACCCAGGCCGCCCTGAGTTTCTTAGATGACGCCTGCCAAACGCCCCCTTTTCGACAGATCCCCATCCCCCACTCCAGAGCGTCGCAGCCTAAGCCCGACAACGCTTCCTGTGGAGCTCGAGGAGCGACTGGCCCAAAAGAGGTGTGTCGCGGTATCTTCGCCCGACGTCGCCGAGGAAGCTGACGACCATTACTGGCGGCAGGCACTCAAGCAGCGGGCTAGAGTATGCGGGCATGTCTCAGCCGCCGGCTATGACATTGAGGTCATCGACAGCGACGGCCTGAGGCGGGCTATGTCACAGGTTAAGTGGCCCACCCCCAACCCCTCGGGTTCAACCGCTGTCGATCTCATCCATGGCCCCGCTGCTGATCTCCTCTCGCTCGCTGTCAACAATTTGCCATCCTACATCGCCATCGATCCCCTTTTGTCATTTCTGAAGGACACGTTCTGCGACGCTGGCTTGGGATCCATAGCTTCCAAGTCAGACCTAATCGACGGCGACCACGAGGAGGGCACCCTCTCCAGCTCTTCCAAGGGGAAAGAGCCCATCTGCTCTTCCAAGGGGAAAGCGCCCATCTGCGACATCGGGGAGGGCACCCTACAGCCGTGCTCTTCCAAGGGGAAGGAGCACATCTGTGACAACATGGAGCGCATCCAGGGTCCGTGCTCTTCCCACGGGAATGAGCCCAGCTGTGACAAGTGAGGAAACCCATGATTTGTTTTGCCATGCCTCTTCACAGGGGGAAACCCATGCTTTGTTTTGTCGAGTCCCTTTTGTAGTAGTGAGAATATGTCCAGTTTTAATTGCTATATTTGGTTGTTTGCAGTATGCCTTGTTTATTTTAGTTGTTCACAATGTGATGCTCTATATGTGCAATTATTTACTGTGCAGTACATTTCATCAATCCATTTTTAAACATACCGATAGGAATGCATATATTTGCTTGTTGTTAAGCCTGTTATAGCTAGCATATGCCTCTTTTAAATTTTTTGATTGTTCGATTGTTTGTAGTTAGCATATGTCCAGTTTCAAATGCTATCTTTGGTTGTACGTAGTATGCCTTGTTTATTCCAGTTATTCACAACGTGATGTTCTATATGTGCAAGTATGAACTATGCAGTTCAATTTCATCAGTACCAGTTTCAACAATACCACTATGAATGACTACACTTGGTTGCTGCATCTTGTAGTTAACACGCCTTTCCATTTTTTTAATAATAACCAATGTACTTAGACCGGCACAATACCTATTTGAATGACTATGTTTGCTTGTTGTTAAATGTTAGGCCTGTTGCAGTTAACACACCTTTCCACTTGTTTTGCTTTACTAGCGTGCTTAAACCTGCACACTGGAGCTATATTTTGGAGATTATTTTGTCTGTCATGGATAATTTTGGTTGATGTTTAGCCTGTTGTGCTTAACATGCTTCTCGATGTACCTACACAGGACAATTTTGGGAAGGACTGCTGTTTTCCATCGAGGTTAGTTTCATCCCATGGCTTATATATGCTCACTGTTGAGGATATCGGTAGCTGGTACCATATAGGCGGGGGGCTGATAAGGGACTAATCGGTGAATCGTACTTTTAACTGAATATATCTGCAACCCATTTATCGGTAGGTTAACTAGGGCCATATGTAATATATCTGAGGCTACATAGCAACATGCACTGTACTTAATATCTAAATATGCAATCCTAGGCTACATAGCAACAAGGAAGAGTGTTACATTAATGTTCTGATGATGTCTAGATATACGTAGAAGAGCAGCAGCAGCAACAACAACAACACAACCCTGTTTGGATAATCAACTTAGCTAGAGGTTAGAGTTAGTTTCTAGCTCATGACTAACCCTGAACTAACTCCATCCAAAGAGTTGTTTGGATGGCAGGGTTCGATTGACAATAAATGCACTAGGAGAACTAGCTCCAATTAGCACCTCTTGGGTTGGATAGTTTTTTTGGGTGGGTTATAGATGCAACTAGCTCAAACTAGCCCTCATGTTTAGATATACTTTAGGGCTATTTGAGCCGGAACTAGCTCAAACTAACGGTAACCCATGGATACAGCAGCAGTTAATCAGCCGATAATTTGTAAGAATGCACTAAACTCCTTCTGGCCCATAGTATAAGATGTTAATTCATCTAATATGTGAGTATATTGGATGTTATAAGATATTATAAAAGAGTGTTGTACTACATCATTGTGCAATTGTTGTTTAGCTTCTAATATTAACTTGGTGCTTTTAGGTACATATGTCATTGGTAAGATCCGCACTTCGACCCTTTCTGCGTATGGGGCAATGAGATATCGATGAACCAGCATCAAGTGAGGAAGCTGATAAAGATTGTTAGTAAAATGGGTCCAAAGATGGCAATTAAACTATTTGTTTACACTTTATCCAAGACAACAGCGAACTGCATGATGGTAAGTAAGAACTCTGCAGCCTTCTTTTTACTGCCCATAATGAGTTGTGTTAGATGACAATGTCTGAATCTTTTTCCTTTGCAGTGGTTGCCAAAGCATTTTACTCAAGATTACCTCTCAAACTACATGATTGATGGGCATACAAAGGTTAAAGTATTTCTACCAGAACACGATGATTATCTAGATATTTTCATGAAGACCGTGAAGGATGGGCAGTCGGCCATCACAAGGGGTTGGACTAGAGTCGTGCGTGCCTTCTGCATGGAGGAGAGCACAATATGGGCATTCCGCTTCACCTTATTCAGCAACCAGAATGTATTTCGCCTCTTTCTTTACCGTCTTTAATAGTACAAGTATACAACTGTGGTTCATCATTCTTTATTTGGTTCTTATGTAATTCTTGAACATATGTACCTATGAATCGAATAATGCATTGGTTGTTTGAACCTGATGGATATGAATAAAGTTGTAGCATACATTCAAATTCAAATTCAAATCTGGTACAATTTGAAATAGCGGCAATTAAATTATGGTGAAATTACGCTCTCCAGGTCGTTACGGCACACACGGTTGGTAAAACACAAAAGTTTGCGATATACACCATAATCCGAGACGGTTCACAAAGAGGAAACATGTGCAAGCATGCACACAGTTGCCGTTTGCAAAGCGTGTGCGATGTCAGACAGTATCACAAATGGTGCGGGCAAACTAAACGTTTGTGTTAGTTGCCTTATCGTACATGATTCGCAACCATGAACTGTTTATGATGAAGTATGCATCGTAAACATTGCACCACAGAATAGCGTGTGCGATAGTTGTTGTGTACGACGATGTTACAACGGTCCGATGTTTCGTAATCCTGTCCGACACTCATACGACGATTAGCTAATCTTCTTAATTAGTTATCGCATACGGTTTGGGAAAAACGAATGTGTGTGATTGTATGCTTATCATACACGCTCTATAATAGTGAATCATTTGTGATGGGTCGCACATTGTAAACGTAGCACCACAGAATACCGACTGCGATGGCAATGCGAGCACAAACGAGTAGGAGTACTATAGGGTCCCTATCCCTGATGGTTTCTGGGCCGTGTCAATTGCTCAACAGTAATTTGTTCACCCACCGTAAATACTTATGTTCTTGAGAGAAGCCACTAGTGAAACCTATGGGCCCCGGGTCTATTTTCCATCATATTAATCTCCCGACAACCAGCTATTTCTGGCGCCGTTTTTATTTTGTTTACTTTACTTTGCATCTTTATCATAAAAATACCAAAAATATTATCCTATCATATCTATCAGATCTCACTCTCGTAAGTGACCGTGAAGGGATTGACAACCCCTTATCGCATTGGTTGCGAGGATTTATTTGTTTGTGTAGGTGCGAGGGACTCGTGCGTGGCCTCCTACTGGATTGATACCTTGGTTCTTAAAAACTGAGGGAAATACTTACGCTGCTTTACTGCATCACCCTTTCCTCTTCAAGGAAAAACCAACGCAGTGCTCAAGAGGTAGCAGACATCCATGTACAACTTTCTGTAAATATTTGTTTTACCCTAGAAAATCATAACATCAATGTCCTAAATTTACGTATTTCAATTCAGTTTTCATATGGGCTTAAATCCTAAATATCTCTTTAATAGATGAACTCAACTAGCATCCACAGAGAGACTCTATATAAATGAAAATGACAGAATTGTGGGTACCAAACAAAAAGGGGTTGACCACCAATGGAATACGTGTTCATATTTTATATTTCCAAGTGTATTAAGTATATTCATTCATCGTCAGTTTTGCATCTCGATAATGGAACAAATTACACTCGTACATCCTTGATTGATGAACATGATGTCAGCTCATGAGTTTATACTTCAAGGGGACAGTCATAGAAAGGAAGGAACAATGAGAGGCATGACAAATAGTTAAACTCTAAACGGGTAGATCTAAATCCCAATGCAATTTGTATCTACGATGTCGACAGAGTTGGGTTTCAATTGAACCTGTAAGTCCTTTTTTACGTGGCTCTAACACTGAGCCAAAAAACCTGACCGATGCAACCGAAGGTAGCAATGCTCAGATAGTATAATGTGTGCCATCGTAGGAGAAGGATGATAATCTACAACAACAAAAATAATCGAGGTCAGAGCTATATAAAAGCACTACCTATAAAGAAAATCCCAATTAGTTCATGATAAGAAAACTATAGTAGAGTACGAAATTTTAGAAAAATTGTACATACAACAAAATATAGGGAGCTGGTGCCCCAATGGCATTGCCAGGACAATTGTGGTCCAAACTTCCAAAGCTTGTATCAATAAGCATAGCAATGAAATGTGATTGTATTCATTTATAACTATTCAATATCAGAAATCAAGAGTACAGAGAAATGTCTAACAACTCCCGGGTGCCCCTACACCCTCATGAACAGTAAATTCATAAAAATAGAAAACAAATTAAAAAATCTGAAACTTTCAGGGATCAAAGATTATTAAAGGTTTGATGTTCCTTCAAAGTTTCAGCAGCAAATAACCTTCGTGGAGCCCTCACAAAAAAAATCACTGCTCAAAAATGTACATAAACTTTGAACAATGATTTTGTTTTACTATTTGAGTGCTCTTCGAATGTAACTTTTAGCTAAAACTTTGCAAGATCATCAAAAGTTTCATGATGTTCGATGTCCCAAAGTTTCAGTTTTTTTTTTGAACTTGTTTTGAATTTACTGTTCATAGAGGGTGTAGGGGCACCCGGTGCTGAAAATCATGTCTCGTTATCAAAAGTATTTTGCTATCAGTTCAAGATTCCAAAAAAAGCCCAGAATAAGCTAATGCAAAGAAACCTTCCACTGGACATATCTTTTTAGTGTTGATTAGTAGGCAGAGTTGCCCACGCTACATGGGCATTAAACGGTTTTATACTACAACAGGAAGTATAGTAACTCATATATGATTTGCCATGCTATAGTTGCGAGTGCGCCATATAGCTCCTAGCACGTATCTGGCTAGTTGTAAAACTGGTAAAACCATACAGGGACCTTACTGAGAGATAGAAACTATAAACCATAATAAATATCCTTAAACAAACTCTTCATCGTAGAGAATAATTCCACAACTTGGTACATCGGATCCGAATTGCTAGGTCTATCTAAGTAGAAAAGGTTATAGTAATTCAGAAATTGATCTGGCTTCCTATATACTTCTGTAACTTTAGAATCACATCCATGATGCATGCATAACTGATATTGATTTTGTCAAATCAGTTGTACGCCCCTACTCCAATTTTTTTGTTTACCTGTAAATGCACAGAGAAGTACCTTCTAACAAATAAAATATTTCAGAAGCAGCATCAATATATAAAGCTATTCTTTCCCTTAAACATGAATTGTCTAGAATACACCAAATAGTTAACTAAAATAAATAGAGAAATAAGTTTCACGGGTGTCACTTTGGCAAGATACATGAAAGCAGGCTCCTCAAAATGACAACTATCCAAGTTTGAAAAGGCTGATGGGCTGATTAGTAAGCAAGCACAGAGCCACAGCGAGACATGCACAAATATTCAGCGTCGATGAAAGGCAAAGCATTACAGAAGATGGACAACCAGTACTCCAAGATTTGAAAGATAGGAAATTTTCGCCATCTAGCGCTTGCAATCAAAATCATCCGAATGGGAGATATGAGAACGATCCATCATATCTCGACACATTCTTGCAGACAGTGCTTAAGTTATAGAGGACTGTGGATGTGAGAGATTGACCAGACTTGCTGCCAGTGGGAGGTGGATGGAGACAAAACATATAGCTTTCATCCAAAAAAGGCTTCCTATAACACACAAATCAAAGTTTCCAACCGAAATTAACTCAAAAAATACTCACATCTAAGGAGACAGAGGAGGCAGCGCATCGACCTTTGGTGTGGGTGATGTTGGAGTAGGACGCAGACCACAAATTAGATTATCTAGTTCAAGCTATATCTATGTTTATACACGCTCGAGGTCGATCCAACGTTGTTGCAAGCTGTGGTTGTTAATGGAGGCCCTACCCTGCGTTACCATCAGCCCAGGTATACCTTCGAGGCCGAAAAGAAAGTTGTCCACCAGCTGGGCACTTGGCCGGCGCGGCGTCCGCCTATGGTTCAGTCGCCGGGCAAAGCATCCTTCCAGGATCCAACAGATAAACATAGGCCACGAACTCATGCCTTCCATCCGCGGGAGCGGCGAACGAAGCAGGGTTCGACACATGCCACCAAGGACAGTGGCAGGGGCGGAGGAGGAGGGAAGGCAGCGGGCAGCAGCGGCAGAGGCGGAGGAGAAGAGGAGGTGTCGTGGACCGACGACCGTGCCAAAGGGGCTGACCACACGCAGAGATCGAGGGGAGGCGGCGGGCAGCACCGGCAAAGGCGGAGATGCCGTGGACCGGCGACCGTGCCAGAGGGGCTGACCACACACTGAGATCGGGGAGGTAGCGCGCACCGCCGGCAAAGCCGGAAGAGGAGGGTAGGTGCCGCGGACCGGTGACCTGGCAGAGGGGCGGACCACACAAAGAGATTGCTTCCTATCCACCACACTCCATACTATTGCCAGGGAAGAAGATTGGTCCTTTATTTATGGAGAGAGAGGAAACGGAAAGGATGCTGGTGGCAGGACTATTTGCGATGGGGCACCATTGAGCTTCGGTGGTAATTTAGGACTGGAAACAGAGCGACCACATGCAAGTCTAGATGCTAATAAAATTAGTTAAATGAGAAAATAATTGATGATGTGGCAAGATGTTGAGGTGGATAGGCTGTATGTCAAGAGAAATATGATCGTGGAGATGAACTATTTAAGTATTATAGATTCTGGGGACCGAGTCAAACCAGGTAACGCTGAACTACCATACACACTGACACTAGGCCTGCTAAGGATGGCAGTGGGTAGGGTATGCGACGGGTAGAGCAATATCATATCCATAGCCGTGTAGTCAATGGTATAAAATTCTACACATACCCATACACATGGCTATGAAAATTTACCCGTATCCATATCCGACGGGTATCCATATCCATACCCATTGGATATCCAACGGGTAGATCAAACAGTAACACACATTATTCATAATTTTACATTCATCCATAGCATATTTTAAGAAATATTTATCTCAACCCAATAGCAGATATGACAACTTTAGCATAGGTTTAGAAGCTCACAACACACTTCACCAAATAACATCTGGCAAGTATGCAACATTTCAGTACAAACGGGTAAGGTATGGGTATACCATGGGTACAGGGTTATACGTATGCCCTACCCGTGAATTAACATGCATGGTATGAGTATTATCCATGGATATTAAACTGTGCCTATATCCTACCCATGCGGGTACGATATCCGCAGATATCCATGCCCATATGCCCATAGGTAAAATCGCCGCCCCGAGCAGGCCGCCACTGATACTGACACCGGGCCCCATGTATGCGGTATGCCGCCGCTGAACCCAGCCCTCCGTTTCCGGGGACACGAGTGCCTTTATAGGCGCCTTTTTTTTTTGGCAGCCGCGTGGTCTCCCCCTGTGGCCGTACATCGCATCTCATCGCCACATCTCGCACCAGTAGACTACCCAGCAGCAAAAATCCAAACGGAGACCGCCGCCGCGACGAAACCCTAAGCCCCCGTGCGGCCGGCGATCGCCGGAGATGGAAGACCTTCCGCCGGCCCCGCGCCGGCCGCTCTTCGACCTCAACGTCGCCATGGAGGATTTCGAGGAGGAGGAGCCCCAGGAGGTGGAGGAGGTCGTCGAAGTGGAGGAAGTAGTTGAGGAGGAGGAGGAGGAGGAGGAGGAGGAGGAAGAGGAACAGGCTCCCGAGGAGATGATCATGGAGGAGGAGACGGCGGTGGCGCCGGCCGAGGAGGAAGACGCTATTGTGGAGAAGGAGGTCGTGGAGGAGGTGGGGGTGTCTGGGGAAGGAGGGGAGAACGAGGGGAGGAGGAAGAAGAGGAAGGAGTACGAGGTGTTCGTGTTTGGGCTGCCGCGGGAAGCCATGGAGGATGACGTCGCGGCGGCGCTCACCGAGGCCGGCGAGGTCGAGGAGGTGCGGCTCGTCCGGGATCCGGTGGAGCCGCAGCTTAACAAGGGCTTTGCCTTTGTACGCTTTGCCGAGGTTTGGCAGGCGAGGTGGGCTGCCAACGACCTCCGCACGGCCATGGTATTCTTTACAGCTACTGCATCCACTAGATTCACTTCCCTAGCTCTGTAGTGTGAATTGCTGGAAAGTGGTCGGGTTGGGGAAAACACTGAACGAACTGGTCCTAAATTAATGGCCTCTGGCCTTTGCGCAACATCTGAAGCATTGCCTTATTGGTTTCGATGAGAATTTGCTACGTACTAGGAACGAAGTGGTTGGAAAAAGGTTGAATTTTTAAGGGAACTGTTGTACGGTCTCGTGCTTTACAGGGCTTAAGGCACTGTAGATAGATAAATAAGGGAAATCGAACAAGCTGGGTTCAATTCAAACTAATACCTTTGAGTTATTAGTTTATAATTGTTTGGCTGGCTCATTTTGTGCTAGAGATGTAGAAGGATATGGTGCCAGGAAGGTTTAGTTTAGAACTACTCCCTCTGTCCCATAATATAAGAGCGTTTTTTACACTAGTGTAGTCCGTTTTTGACACTAGTGTAGTGTCAAAAACGCTCTTATATTATGGGGTGGAGGGAGTAGTACGTTGTAGTGCTAACGGCATATACGATTAATCATTTCCTTTGCTAAAAGACTGGGCAGTAGTTCCTGCTGGCCCCAGCATATTTATTACAACAACAACAAAGCCTTTCAGTCCCAAACAAGTTGGGTTAAGCTAGAGTTAAAACCCATAAGATATCAAAACCAAGTCATGGCTATGGCATGTGGATAGCTAACTTCCATGCACCCCTGTCCATGGCTAAATCTTTGGTGATATTATAGTTCTTCAGATCTCTCTTTAGGAACTCCTCCCATGTCAAGTTTGGTCTACTATGACGTCTCTTGCCATTATCAACACATTTTAACCGGCAGCTATGCATTGGCCCTTTTGGAGATCTACGTTGTATATGCCCAAACCATCTCAGACAATGTTGGACAAGCTTCTCTTCAATCGGTGCCACCCCAACTCTATCACATATATATCCACGGACATATACAAATTGGTGGAATTAGGTCTAAAGAAGCAAGGTGGGACTATCTAATCTGTTTACAAACTTGTTTTATAAACATGAGCGGAATCTGCGAAACTTGGCCCCAAAAAACCAGTATCGCGGCGTCGTATGAAAATATGAAGGCCCATGCGAAGGCACAGCTGAATGACGGACGGCATGCGCAATCGAGCGAAGACTCCAACCCACGCATTGCATTAAGAGCACCCATAGTGTAGTGTTTTTGCTGCCTCTAAGCCTTCTCTCTCCTGTTAGAGGCAGCCTCCATACATTGCAGGCCCCAGCCTCTAGTCCAAAATCGTTAGCATCGCCTCGTAGGTCGTAGCATGGAGGCAGCCTCTAATGAATAAAGAAATTGAGGACCCCATATGTCAGTTCCAGGGAGCGGCTGTATAGGAGAATAAAATATGTTGAGATTTGAGAAACTTGTTTTCTAAATCTGGTCCATCTAAAAGGTGACCGCAGCCTCTATACACTAAGCCCGTGCGTTGCAACGGATCCAAAGTAGAATAATACTTGTTCACAAACTTGAAAGAAAACACTCTAGTTTTGATGTACATATATCACAAAAAAAATATTATGTTTCACTCAAAATATATTCCTCGGGCTGTTTTGATGAGGTGAAGGAGGGATGTGGTTGGTTTCAAGATACTAAGGGGTTTTCTGCAAATTGGAGCAGAGAAGTGGCCTATTGTTGCAAAAAGGAACTTACCTCACAGTCGTTAGATGCAGATCTAATGGTCAGAAATGACGGATGGCAGACACACCATCATTACCAACTGAGTCTTTTATAGGAGTAGAGAAACTTCAGCGGCAATCTATGCGAAATGTTATAGAGGCGATGCTGCCTCTACACACTGGATGTCCTAATTCCGCTCAAGAAAAACACATTGCATTAATTTTTTAGCACCTGACGTGTGCAAAGCCAACTGGGGGCACAATATATATATATAATATACAACGTGTACTTTTACAACAGCTAGGTTGTCCAGTTGGTTACAGATGTTTGATTAATGTGTGCGGTTGTGAGTTCGACTCCAACCCACGCATTGCATTAATTCTTTAGCACCTGACACATGCGAAACTAACTGGGCTTTTGAAGCAGTGCAGTGCACAAACTTGGCCCATCAAGACGTTCGAATCGTTTTCTTCCTGCCACTCAGTACCGCAGGTTGATTATACGAACATTTTTTCTGGATTGCAGGGTTGATTTCTAGAAAGCTTAGAGACTTTTCTGCAAAATGTCACGACCTTTCACAACAGCTAGGTTGTCCAGTTGGTTACCGATGTTTGATTGATGTGCGGTTGTGAGTTCGACTCCAACCCACGCATTGCAGTAATTTTTTTAATTTTTTAGCACCTGACACGTGCGGAGCTAACTGGGCTTCTGAAGCAGTGCAGGTGCACAAACTTGGCCCGTCAAGACGTTCGAATCGTTTTCTTCCTACGACTCAGTACCGCAGGTTGATTATACGAACAGTTTTTCTGGATTGCGGGGTTGATTTCTAGAAAGCTTAGAGACTTTTCCGCAAAACGTCATGATGGACTGGACCAAGAATATCACCTCCCTTTATTAGTAGGTAAAATAGATATAGATTCAAGACAGGACTAAGATTTCTTTCCATATGTGATTTTGTTTCCAAATTAAGAGTCTTAAGTTAGGTAGATCTATATAAGAGCAGGATTGTAATATATGAGGGTGAGAAATATTCTCTTCTCATAACCTATGCCTTCCTGATCCCACAAAACATGCTATCTAGCTATCTTGAGTGCTAGAGTGGCCGTGTTATGAGTTAAAGTCCACAACATTTCGGTCGTAGAGCTGATCCACCATGACATGAGATGAAAAGCATCACAAGTGATAACCTCATGGCATCCATCCTTGAACTGCAACATCTACCATGGTCTTTGTTGTCGAGAAGATGTCAAGAAGGATACTCCGCGGCATGATTGAGCTGATATAGAAAGTGCTTGATCAAATCTTGTCTTTGATCTGTACGTAGTGGTGGAGACAACTGAAGTTTTACCAGTGAGATCAAAGGGCTTGGCCTTCATTAAATATGGTTCAGACAATGATGTTGCACGATCTACAGAAACTGCTGTCAACATGGTTTCAACTTTCAAGTTACTACCCTTGTCGTCCAATATATCAGGAGCAACAAAAACTAGGCGGCAGCAGAGACATGGTAAATTGCGTGTCAGCGGAAGCACAAGGAAAAGTATTGGTAGAGGAATGAGAAACCACAACAGGAAGTCATGGGTTTGGTGCAGTCTAGCACAGAATTTATGGTGGTTGGCAGCACATAAAGTGTTACCCTCTGTCCCCTTTTACATGGCGCCCTCGTTTTGCATGATTTAACTTTGACCACGAACTTGTTTAATAACATGTGTTGTATGGCATAAAAATGATACCATGTTCAAATACGAATCTGGTGATACAATTTTTGTGAAATACAACCCGTGTTTAGTTGGCCAAACTAATGGTCAAACTTCATTCTTGGAATGCGCATGTGCCATGTATTGAGGGGATGGAGGGAGTACTTACTTGGATAAACCCATGTGCATGACAAACAATTGAGCCAGGGGTTGCCAAGTCAGAGACTCAATTAGTTATTGTAATTAGTATGGAAGTGCATGTGTGCATACATCTGATAGGTTATTTGGAGCGGGCATGTGCAAGGATCAGGAACTTGTGTGGTTTGATTATCTGCATCGTGCTGGAGCCAGGACATGTGTTCCATAGGGGTGCGATGGGAGTCTGTAGCGCGATGAAGTCTCAAGCTAGCGTAGTAGTGAGAGAAATTACTAGGAGGAAAGAAGATACAATGAAAGTACATTAGGGAACGCTGCCATGCAATGTGTCAGAAGGGCTCTTACACGCTTGAGTCAGGAATGCAAGGAGTAAATGTCAGGAAGGCTCCAAAATTTTAGTGTTAAGTGGAGCAAGAGTGGCAACATCCCCATCCATTTGGGGCTTAATTGGTGTGTTTGGTTCACCACCCCACACTATCAGTACAATCTACTGATGGACAAGGACCATCTGTAACCCCATAACAAAATATGGTTCGCAATGACTGCTAGTCAGTGGGGTGGTGGCGGGAGAAGTACTGCATTCTCAGACTGCAGCAGCTAGCAGGCTTCGTAATTCAGGAGAATCAGGAAGTATAGTCTGCAGTTAATGGCATTTAGTATGTTACAGTCGAAGTCAATTTATAATGGTGTAGTTAGAACGTACTCCCTCCGTTCACAAATATAAGATGTTTTGGATATTTCATTATGGATCACATACAGACCGAAATGAGTTAACGAACACACTAAAACATGTCTATATACATCCGATTCACAAAAAAGTTAGAACATCCTATATTTGTGAACAGAGGAGTATTATATACACATTGGTTCCAAGTTAAGTCCATGTCTTTGGGGTCAAAATTGGGTAGCTCTATGTAAGAGCGGGCATTTAAAGCAAAAATCTTTGGGAAGAAGCAAGAACCAATATATTCTCTTCTCCTTCCCTATGTCTTCCTAAGCCCTTGCAGATGGCATAACTGGCTATCTTCAGTACCGTAGTTATCCCTCTCCGCTCGTCTATCAACGATTACAACTGGTAGTACTCAACATTCTTTTAGTTAGTATAATTTGATATGGTCTCTTGTATGTCAGTATGTTTACATCTGTTAGATTATGTACTGCTGCTAACATTTAAAAGTTTAAGCATTTAGATGGGTAGTCTCGATTAGATTTTCTTTGATAGTAAAGCAATTGCATTTGCCATGCTGATTGTACTTTGTGATACTTTATTCAATATACTTGAAATTCTTGGACATGTTTGGTATTGACAATGAATGCTCACATCCATGTGTGTTCAACGAATGATATTTTTTAACTAGCCAATAGGGCTGCACATATATATAACACTTCATTATGGTTTTCAGATCAAGGGAAAAGCTTGTGGAATATGCAAGAACAATGATAATGAGACCCTTCATCTTCGGAACATTTGCTTCGATTGGTCAAAAAATGATGTATGCTGTCTTACTTATTTGATACTCGCATTTTTTGCAAGCACCTTGCTATTTTGAGTAATGGTTGATCTCTTGCAGTTAGCGGAGAAGCTGAAAACCTTTGAGTTGGAAAACCTTGAAGATATCAATTTAATTGAGCACCCTGATAGAAAGGGAAGAAATAGAGGCTATGCGTTTCTTGACTTCAGCTCACATGTGGATGCTGTTGCTGGATTTCTTAAACTACAGAAAAGAGATCTGTTTCTTGGTACTGATGTTAGAGCACAAATATCATTTTCAAACACCATTTCACAAGATGATAAGGTTATGGAGAAGGTACATCCACAAATGAAGTAGCTTTATCTTCTATTTGCTTCTGTAACTAGAGGTATTGCATGATCATGCCTTTTCCATTTAACATCTCTTATTATCATTATGAAATGTAGGTAAAATCTGTTTTCTTGGATGGCTTACCGCCTCATTGGGATGAAGACGACGTGAGGGAAAAGTTTGGAAAGTTTGGTGAAATTGATAATATACAACTTGCTAGAAATATGTTTACAGCAAAACGTAAAGATTTTGGTTTCATCAGCTTTACTACAAGACAAGCGGCATTAGATTGCATTGATATGGTCAATAAAGGTCGCTTTGGTGAAGGTAGTGGAAAGGTAATCCCTTTACGCTCTTTATTGTTGTGCGACTTCTACCTTTGGTTTATTTGCTTGAGCTATGGTTAGTTACTACTTACTACTTCCATACTTTCAGATCCGCATGAAGGCTACTCTACAAAGACCAAAGCCTACTTTCAAAAAGCCTTCATGGCAAGGGGATAATCACATGTTGGGCGTCAGGAGAGGATTTATTGGCAAAAATTATGGTGACAGAGAGCCCCACCCTAACAGATTCAGGCATTTAGGTCCTGAAAGACGTCCTTATTCAAATCATAGCAACTACCCAGGGAGCAGAATTCGGGAAGGTTATGTTGGTAGGTTGCCTCCCATGGCGGTTGATGATGGAGAAAGACCTGTTTCAGTGCGAGAATACAGGTCTTACTACAGAAGAGATTCTACAGTACCTGGTTGGTTTCTTTTGAAAAATGTGTGTTCCTCTTTCTTTTTTCCACGAGGTTACTGAAAGGGTTATTTTTAATGCTTGGTTGTAGACCCCCGCCATAAATATGGAAGGACACACCCGGGGAGCAGAATCCGGGAAGGTTATGTTGAGAGTCGATATGATAATAAATATCCAAAACATAAGCATGCAGCATATGAAGCATCAACCATGCAAGGAGATGAATACAGCAGGAGTAAATATAGACATTCATACTTGGAGAGGGCACATGATGAATCTTGCCCAGAATGCATTAGAGGTGATCATAACTCAAGTGCTTATCAGAGTGGGCATTACTCCAGCGCTGACAAGGCTGGTCACCACTATCAGTGTGAGAATGTTGATGAATTTGCTGCAACCAGTGGTGGATCGGAGAAAGGCTACTATAATAAGACAGTAAGTGCATGGTTTCCAGTTTTTAGGTTTTATTTCCATCCTGATGTTAATTGTAGGCTGACTCTGTGTTGTTAGGAGCATGAGCTCACGGTGGCTTCAACTTCTCAAGTAGCACCTCAGCGCAAGGAACCCTACCGCGGGGTGGTACGTAGTGTTTAATGTTATGATTTGCTTAAAAAAAGTCTTACATTCAGATGCAGATGGAGTACTTGGCTGCTTGCTGGTTGATGCTGACTATTGGAGCGCTTGTGTTTCCTAGGAACAAGAATTATTGCCTTCAAGTCCTGCAATGTGTAACTGTAGCGAATGCTACAAGGTAGCGAACCACAAAAGCACATCCTGAGATGCTTGTCGTTCTGATTTTGTTTGATTCTGATATTTTCGTTGTTGTCTAGGGGCAGAAGTCAGCAGCAGCCCCTTCAAGCTCTCAAAGCGAGATAACTAGTCATTCCAATCCTCAAGTTGCTGCTCCCCATCGCCGGATTGCTAAACCTTTTCATGACCAGCGGAGGTAAGGCTGTTTTGTGTGCGCATTGGATTTTGCTCTCCCCACAAA
The DNA here is from genome assembly GCF_002575655.3 of Aegilops tauschii subsp. strangulata. Classification (NCBI taxonomy): domain Eukaryota; kingdom Viridiplantae; phylum Streptophyta; class Magnoliopsida; order Poales; family Poaceae; genus Aegilops; species Aegilops tauschii. Next base: position 220,971,868 of record NC_053036.3, read on the forward strand.
GAGAAGGCTTGTGACGTGAAACTGTGCTTGGTGTTTCCAACAGCTTTGTTCCTGATGAGTATGATGAGGTGGAGTACACAGTCAGGGAGCGCAGAGGCCGATATTTATCTGCAAGAGACGGGAGGAAATACTCTAGGCAAGGACGATAGAGCTTCCCAAGCCTTTGTTATAGGATTTTATTTATTCATAGCGTTGAGTTACCCAGCTAGCTACCCCAACCTTGTGCATTGCTCGAGTGCCTTTGATGCGGACACATACATTCTGAGTTATGACATTATATGAAACAATTTTACATGCCAAGCGTTTCTGATCGGCCGACAGATCTAACGCTCGATCGGTCACACCACGCGTGCGTTGTCAATGCCCCTTGAGAAAGCGAACATGTGGTTGCGGGCCCCATGGGGAGGGTCGTGACAACCGTATGACACCGGTAAGGCAAGCTCGTCACGTCGGCACCATGGTCATGTGCCACTCACCCACCCACCCTCTCGTCCTCCCCCTGTCTAAGCTCGTCACGTCGGCACCATGGTCATGTGCCACTCACCCACCCACCCTCTCGTCCTCCCCCTGTCTACTAGTACTACTATAACCGAAGACCCGTCATGCTAAGACTCGGGCTTTGATCGATCGACCAACGCTAAGCATTGGCCTTTTTACATTCTCATTTTTGGGCCTCTTAAAGGGTGATACTCTCTATAATGCACACAACACCAATAGAGAACCAATGGATTTGCTGCTGTTAACTTGTTTTGTCAATCCTGAAAGCTTATTACGCGGTAATTTTTTAGGACGCCTCGATTTTAACCATCTTCGCTGCGTGTTGTCATGTCTTGACGTGTCAAGCTTCGGACTTTGGTGAACCTTCCATCCAAACCGAACCATTTAGGGCCCTTCTTATCCTTGATCACACTGGCAAGATTTTCTTCTCGGGCTTGCCCCATTGCTACCTGTACGGCGGGAATCGACTACTATATTTTAGAATAAAACTAGATTGTTGGTGATGCGTGTTTGTTATGTCCGTCTATTTTGAATCTTATATTTTTCATGAATATGCAAAAGATTTATGTATCTTCTCACTAGAAGGACAACAGTACAAATTGCAAAGTTGAAGAGGTAGTTAAAGCATCATACAAACATGTGCACACTAATGGCGAGAGTATGAGCATTAAGGCAAACAAGGTCGCCTCAACCCAAGAGAAGAGAAGGCCTACGTCTCTGGCAGCGGTTAGGCCAAGCCCCTTGCTCCAACTCTTGCCTAGTTGCGCAAGTCATCACGGATCTGCTGGAGCAGACGTGAGATCGATGGTTGGTTACCGTTGAAGACGACATCGCCCCAGTGCTTCCAAATGAGCCAAAAGGTTAGAATGACAATGAAAGATAGGGCTTCCGCGGGCTTCGCGGGACGGAGGCAACTATGGCTTCCCACCATGCCCGCGATGAGGTCTCTATGCTCAGGATGGCGAAAGGAGAGCGACACCAGTCCAGGACCTCATACCAAATTTTGCTGGAGGAGCAAGTCAGGAGCAGGTGTTGCATGGTCTCTGGCTCTTGTTCACACAGGGGGAAAAGTGGAGTGACCGTGTCCTGGATATAGGGGTACTAACCCGGCTGGCCTATAGCCTTCGGATGGGCCGGTGGGCTCTCGTTCTCTTCAAGGTTGTTGGGGATATTCCCCACGGTTATAACCCGGCTAAAGGTTTGGCCCGGCCTAGAGCTTGAAGGCTCTATATATGGGTCATACCATTTTCTGGGTTAAGATAAGATGACGAGGAGGAATCTAGGGCTGAGTGACGAGACCCGGCAGGAGGCCGGCTTGACAGGAGCCCAATGGGCCGGCTCGCAGTGAAGGTCCAAGAAGAGGAGACCCAGTTTGCTATGGCCGGCTCAAAGGATTATACACAGGATGGATACTTCCTAACTTGGAAGGCATAGAAGATTAAACAAGACTTAGAGTAGGACTCGGAACCTATTGTAAACCCCAGGGGCCCTGCTATTATATAAAGTGGGCTCCTTGGTCGTCTAAAGAACAAGTTAGAGACAAGTCAATAGCTCTCGAGATAGAGGTAGTGAAACAACACCCTTGTAATCGAGATCCATCATCATCAATAGCAATCAAGCAGGATGTAGGCTTTTACCTCCACCACGAGGGGCTGAACCTGGGTAAAACTCGCGTCTCTTGATTCCGACCAACCCCGTTTAAGCTACCACCTAGTTGCGATGGCCTCACAACTTAGTCCTTTCACGAGGATATCTGCCGTGACGAAAGCACGACAAAGGTGGACTCGAGAAGTTGCGTGCCTAGGCGTGATCAAGACTGCCTCTGCCGAAGACTTGACATACACTCCAAGACATCTCCTGCCGCCTCCATGCGATCCCCTGGATACCGACCATGTAACCCTAGATGCCCTACCTGGCGTGTATATAAGCCAAGGGATTTAGCCCGTAGAGGGGACCGAATAACAACTACATTCATGTAGCCCTAGAGTTAGAACACAACTTACAATCTCGAGGTACACTACTAGGGAAAAGCCTAGCAGTAGCGCGGGTATTTGGTGTATCAGTAGCGCGGGTCCCGCGCTACTGATATGGTGCTACAGCTAACATGTATCAGTAGCGCGTGTTGCCCCACGCTACTGCTATACATGGCTAGCAGTAGCGAGCTTTAGTTCAACGCGCTGATGCTAATAGCTGCAGCGCTTTTAACTAGGGCGTGCTACTGGTAAGAGCGCGCTGCTGCTAACTTTATTCCCCTTGCTACTGTTAGTTTTATTAGCTTTTGTTTTTTTCTGCATATTTGTTTTGTATTTGAATAGGCTTTATACAATAATCTTTTGCGTATCATACACATACAAATGTAATCATAGCATCAAATCATGTCATCATCATAATCATCATCCAACACAAAGTGATCTCTCGTCATCATCTCGAAAATAGCCATACAAGTCTCGATTACTTGCAACTACATCGTCATCCATCTAAACAATGATATACGCGAGAAGAGCTATCACTATGAGTGAGAGCGGAACTATGCAGTACATGAGTTCGTATCCCTCTCGCACTAGCGTGAACCTAAACTAACTACCGGCCGTCACTCGGAAACCGGAAGCCGGTACACCTGGGCCTGACACTCCGGCCACTTGTCGTATACTCCTGGTGTAGCACTTCTTCTCCATCGATGATCTATGCACCTGCATCGTCACATGAGTCGATGATATGCAACATATATAGTTGAGCAACAGAAAGAGACAGACTTGGCAAAAATAGAAGCAACATATCATAAGCATAAATAACAAAGTTCATCGTACCCAAAATGCCCTAACTAGAGTGATCTTGGCTAGTCGAGGAGGATGGTTTAATTACATCACAAATAAAGTTTCGTCGTGCATAACTCAAAGTTTCGTCATACAGAAAGTATGGACTAAACGAACACATTGTCATATATCGACAATCACTCCAACATGCCGTGCCATCCATCCAAGTCAGGGAGATAGTCCCCGAGCTTAGTGAAAGGCTCAGGTCAAGACGCCGAGAGGCTACGCGTGTTCGGACGTCTTCCCGCGACATTTGCCCTTCCTCGTAGAACATCCCTATTTTTTCGAGGACCTCCTTCGTGATGATTTGGGCAAGTTCACGCTGGATGTGATAGAACTCAGCTCGAAGTCGATGATCCGGGATATCTCCTACGTTCTTTGCCCATTGTAGAATATGGGCATCGCCAGATGTAGGTGACATGCGAAGGTTCTGCTGATCCCGTCTCTACTCCAGCATGTGGTGTAGGACATAGAATCCATCACTAAGAGTATCACTCGGTTGCTGGATGTAGCAGAAGTCGGTCTTATGGTCGAAGGCGGGCCTGCCGTCCCTTTTCTTCTTGGTCTTGATCTCTCCACCCTGTACGCCGTAGAAAAAGATAGCACTGTCGAGAACAGACTTGATGTGGGTGTAATCCTTTTTGTTCATGTTCTTCGAAGAGTCCAAGTAAAGAGCGTTGGAGTATCAGGGGTAAAGGATGATGAGGACGGCGTGACCGCCGCTGCGCAAAATAAGTACACCTCAAATTAATTAGCCTCCACCATGCAAATGAATGATTGAAATCAAAGGAAGGATATCTACGCGGATGACTTACATGAGATGATAAGGCACGAGAATCGTCTCCTTGTCCTTATTGGCGACCATGAAATCGAGGATGTAGTCCCTCGCGTATTCACGGTGCTTTGCGCAGACTGCCAAGAAGCCCTCGTGCATGAAGTACGGGTCAGCGACACAGATATAAGGTATCTGCTCAATCCCGATGATGTAGTTCATGTACAAGCATAAAGGCGGACAAATGTAAAATCCAGCTTCTTCAAGTGAAACATGTCGAAGATGTAATCGAATCAAAGGAAGAACTTCTCCGCGGGGAATGTGTGGATGTACGACCTTTGCCGCGGCATGTTAACCACGTAGAGTGGGTATCCTGGATTTTCCGAGGCGATGAGGCTTTTCTCTCTCCGCAACACATCGTCATGAAGTCTCCTTAGATCGCCGTGTGTGGCCTCTACCGCTGCTTTAGGTAGGATTGGTTCACCGGGGGTATGGTATTTCGCCGCACCGGGGACAGGTATACGGTCTTGAACCCGAGGCTGCGGAGGCGGCTGGATCATAGCAGCATCTTTATTGTTGCCTTTCCTCGCTCTCTTCCTATGCTTCTTTGGTGGAAGGTCGTCTATAATACGTTCAGCCTCCGGAGGCGGCAATTCAGGCATCGACTCATGACTCAAACCCTGAGTACTCATACTGCTGAGCCATCAATCCTCCGTCATGATTGGCGCTAGTATTGAGATACTGTTGAGTGTCATCGTCATCCTCATCCTCATCTATGGCCCGGCCGCCTCCAGACGAAGCAGACTCTTTGGCCACAATAGGACCCACCCCTTGTAATCGCCAAGCCGCCGTGGGGTCTCGTCGTCATCCCCCTAGTACCGGAGGAGCCGAATTCTCGTGGCCCGGTTTGACACTGGCCACGGAAACCTTGAAGACGTCGGGGGGATCGCCCGACTGTGGAACAATTGTTCCTTCGGCTTCATTATCGTCGCCTTCCCGACGTCCACCTTCTGGTCGCTGATGGTGTACAATATGGTGCACGGGGTTACGTCGGCCTGCAAAGACATGTCTGCGACGTGAGACATCTGAAAGGCAACGGAAACGGGAGATTATACATTTATTGAAGAGGGCTGGTGTGACAGGTACCGTGAGGGCATCGAGTCAGCCAAAGACGAAGCACCGCCGAGCATGTCCGAGATGGAGGACGGGCTGCTACGTGCAGGTGTGGGAGCCGGTGCAGGAGCTGGTGCGGGAGCCGGTGCATGAGCAGGTGCTAGTGCAGGTGCTGGTGCAATGCTAGTCGAGCTGCTCCCGAAGAAGTCGGCAAGGGGAAAGTCTGCTGCATCTTTATTTGGATTTTGCCTGCTCCAACTGACGATAGTCGGAACCAAGACACCACACGTAGCTGCCATCTCCCATTTTGCGGCAGCTACCGCAGCTTTGATTGTCTTACCTGATTTCTTCTCAACCGCAATCTCAACCTTCTTGTCGATGTTTTCTTCAGTTAACCTCCGTCTTTCCTTTCTCTCCTCCGTGGTCTCACGGTAGTACTTCTTCCACGTGGCGCCGTCTCCGACACTGTGCACGCATCCATATGACGGCCGAGTGTCCACCGGGAGTCGTTTCAATATGTTCAAGGCCCGGTTGAATGGGGTGTCCCACTTGGGCCTCGCCAACGCCTCATACGGCAAGTCGCTTTCGGCCTCAATCCTGTGCTGCTCTCTCTGCAAAAGGAACAAGGATCATTTACAAATATGACTAAACATGCAGTCGAATTGATCAGAAACTAAAATTACCAGCAGTCTCATGAACTCCGTCGTGACCGGGTCCGTCTCCAAAACCTTCTTGACTGGGTGCCAATGGTACCGGGCCCTGAGGACGTCACGCTCCTGCGGGACGGTGAACTCCGCCAAGGGGTCTGGGATGCCAAGACTTTCGCGTTCCACGTCCTCCTTGGCCCATATGGACCTCTCCCCCGCGTAACCACGGCTTCCGAGGTGGTGGCACCCCATGTTCCTCTCTTGAAGTCCCTTCATGTACTTTGACTTTTCTTTGGCAGCTTCGGCATCGCAAGCCGCCTTGAATATTTCAAACTGCTCTTCTGTGATTGCCGGATTATCCTTTACAATCTCGGAGTAGGGTTCCTTTTTGTTGATAATCTGATGTTTCACCCTTACTTTCCAGGTGGCCAACGCATCGCTAAACTTGCTCATGGCACGTTTTTTTATCTTCTTCATTGCCGGGTCTTTATCTGGATCAGTATATTTCTTTTCATCCCGTCCCGGGAACAAGAATACCTGGTGCAGCTTCGTTAGGAGGGAGGGCCTCATATTTTCTATCTTCTTTAGTTTCTCATCGTTGATGGTGGCGCAAGCCCGTAGTATGCAGCCTATTTGATTGCCGTAGCACGATCGCACTTCCTCAGGCTCTTTTGGCTATAATTGCCGTCGTCCACCTCCGTGACCACCACTCTAGTAGTGATGAGCTGGTTTGGGCGCTGTTGCCTCTTTGGTTTCCGTTCTATACCGGCTCTGCCAGTCTCGGCGCCGGTCTCAGTCTCAGCGCCGGTCTCGATGTCTGTCTCAGTCTCCGATGTGACAGGTGGGCCCAGCAACAACAACCGTTGATCATCGACAAGGTTCAAAAATTTGTCTGCCGCTCGGTAGACATCGTCACAATCACCAGAACCCTGTCCTTCATCGTTGCTAGCCATGTTTCCTACGATTAAATCTAGTCAATTAATTCTAGACCTAATAAAATGAATAATGACATAAAAAGACCTATGTTTTGCAGGAGCGTTGATTCATTCTCGGTGTGGCAAATCCCGGGAACTCGATGAAGGAAATATGCCCTAGAGGCAATAATAAAGTTATTATTTATTTCCTTATTTCATGATAAGTGTTTATTATTCATGCTAGAATTGTATTAATCGGAAACTTAGTACATGTGTGAATACATAGACAGAACAAAGTGTCCTAGTATGCCTCTACTTGACTAGCTCGTTTATCAAAGATGGTTATGTTTCCTAACCATAAACATGTGTTGTCATTTGATGAACGAGATCACATCATTAGGAGAATGTTCCCCAACACTTGATATGTCCTAGTTTGTAGCACAAGTCATGCCGAAATTCATGGAAAATTTTAGCATGACCTTTGCTAAAATGTAACGCCCCGAGACCGACGCTCCAGACGCCTTCCATGTTCTTCGTGATCGATGTGTGTTTTATTTGCTTGTTGCATTTCATCATTGCATCATCCACATTGCATCGGCACTTCGTTGCTGTCATTTTTCAAAACTTGCATCCGTTCATAGTTGCCGCGTCCCCCCTTGCCTTTGTTGACCGTTTCGAGACCAACCGGGTTTTTCGACCCCTCTTGTCTGACGAGTTGACCCTCTCTACATTTTATTCAGACCCCTCGCGCGTGTCCGAAAGTTGTCCCGAACCCGACCCGCTCAGTCGTGACCGATGGGTCCGGATCATCCCCAAACATCTATAAAACATCTCCGTTTTCTTAATTGGGCACCTAAGCTATTTATCCGAGACCGTCCAATTAAAATCGGAGGGACTAGATCGCCCCTAATCTAACCCACATGCTATATATATAGGTCCAAACCCTAGTCTAGGCAGTCCCATCCATCCAATCCCTCACCCGCCGCCGCCACTCTCAACCTTGGGATCCTCCCAGATCCCCTCCTCACCAACCCACGCACAGCCAGCCACCGTCTTCTTCCCGCGCCTCTTCGCCGGAGTCGCCAAGCCGCCGCTCTGAAGCTTCTCCGCTGCGGCGCCAAGTCCCTCTGCTCGACCCGCCAAGTCTGGCGCCACCATCCTGTGCCTCGCCCGTGCGCCGACATCTTCTGCTTTTTATCCAGAGAACGTCTGTTTTGCAGAAAAACCCTCATGTTCATGCATATAATATTTCACAAACCGTGCATCGGATTAAAATGTTTTATATATGAAAAGTTCTTAGAATTTCATCTAGTTTCATAATATGCCACTTTCATCCATGTTAAAAAGGTTTAACTTGCTGTTTGTTTAATTTTGCATAAATAGCATGTTAAAATGATTTATTTCATAACTAAATAACCGTAGCTCCATTTTAAATAAACTTTATATGTAAATGGGGTTAAAAATGCATAGATTAACATGTTGCACTTTATTTTCCTGTTTAACAACTCTAAAATATGGTTAGGGCAGAACAGTACCAAATTCCTAATATGCATATGGGGATTTTCCGAAATTGTTGTTTGTTGTTCCGGCCTCATTTAAACTTGCCTAAATAGTTCGTTTACTTATGCTTCACCCATTGCTATGTTTAGTAACATTTAATATTGTTGGGTACATAAACGAGAGAGAACTAAATAGTTGATGTGGTGTTTCGTCAATATGCAACTCGTTGCATATTGAGCTCCACTTAATTTGTAGTATTGTTTGTGCACTTTGTCGTGCCATGCCTCATTAAACCGGACATGCATCATACTTGATTGTGCATCATGCCATGTCTTGTGATGGTTGTTTACCATGTTGTTTGCTTCTTTCCGGTTGCGCTTCTGCTTGATAGTTCCGGTTACGTTGCGATTGTGAGGATTCGTTCGACTACGTTGGTTCGTCTACTTCATGGACTCGTTCTTCTTCCTTGCGGGATCTCAGGCAAGATGACCATTACCCTCGATATCACTTCTATCTTTGCTTGCTAGTTGTTCGTTCTATTGCAATGTCACGCTACCTACCACTTGTTTATCATGCCTCCGATATTGCCATGTCAAGCCTCTAACGCACCTTCCTAGCAAACCATTGTTTGGCTATGTTACCGCTTTTGCTTAGCCCCTCTTATAGCGTTGTTAGTTGCAGGTGAAGTTGAAGATTGCTCCATGTTGGAACATGACTATGTTGGGATATCACAATATCTCTTATTTAATTAATGCACCTATATACTTGGCAAAGGGTGGAAGGCTCGGCCTTATGCCTGGTGTTTTGTTCCACTCTTGCCGCCCTAGTTTCCGTCATACCGGTGTTATGCTCCTTGATTTTGCGTTCCTTACGCGGTTGGGGTTATGGGACCCCCTTGACAGTTCGCTTTGAATAAAACTCCTCCAGCAAGGCCCAACCTTGGTTTTACATTTGCCTAACAACCTATACCTTTCCCTTGGGTTTTCACGAGCCCGAGGGTCATCTTTATTTTAGCCCCCCCGGGCCAGTGCTCCTCTGAGTGTTGGTCGGAACCGAGTCGCCTGCGGGGCCACCTCGGGGAAACACGAGGGCTAGTTTTACTCGTAGCTTGTCTCATCCGCTGTGCCCTAAGAACGAGATATGTGCAGCTCCTACCGGGATTTGTCGGGACAGTCGGGTGGTCTTGCTGGTCTTGTTTTACCATTGTCGAAATGTCTTGTAACCGGGATTCCGAGACTGATCGGGTCTTTCCGGGGGAAGGAATATCCTTCGTTGATCGTGAGAGCTTGTGATGGGCTAAGTTGGGACACCCCTGCAGGGTATAAACTTTCGAAAGCCGTGCCCGCGGTTATGTGGCAGATGGGAATTTGTTAATGTCCGGTTGTAGAGAACTTGACACTTGACTTAATTAAAAATGCATCAACCACGTGTGTAGCCGTGATGGTCTCTTTTCGGCGGAGTCCGGGAAGTGAACACGGTTTTTGGGTTATGTATGAACGTAAGTAGTTTCAGGGTCACTTCTTGATCACTTCTAGCTTCTCGACCGTTGCGTTGCTTCTCTTCTCGCTCTTATTTGCGTATGTTAGCCACCATATTTGCTTAGTTCTTGCTGCAGCTCTACCTCATTACCTCATCCTACCCATAGGCTTAAATAGTCTTGATCTCGCGGGTTTTGAGATTGCTGAGTCCTCGTGACTCACCAGATACTACCAAAACAATTGTAGGTGCCGATGATACCATGCAGGTGATGCTACCGAACTCAAGTGGGAGTTCGACGAGGACCTTGGTCGTTACTATGTTTCGTTTCCGGATGATCAGTAGTGGAGCCCAGTTGGGATGATCGGGGATCTAGCAGTTGGGTTATCTTCCTTTTCATTTATTTGTCCGTAGTCGGACTATGTGTGTACTCTGAATGATGTATGAATTATATGTTCATTGTGTGAAGTGGCGATTGTAAGCCAACCCTCTTTATCCCTTTCTTGTTCATTACATGGGATTGTGTGAAGATGACCCTTCTTGCGAGAAAACCACAATGCGGTTATGCCTCTAAGTCGTGCCTCGACACGTGAGAGATATAGCCGCATCATGGGCCCCCGACTTAGGAGCCCCCTGCTTGATTGAATCGCTGACGTTGTTGAGTCTAGAACAAAAATGTTTTGAGTCTTAGGATTATATATATCGGAGAGTAGGATTCTTTTTACTCCTCAGTCCCTTCGTCGCTTGGTGAGGCCTCCTGACATAGATGATTTGACTTTTCTCTCCTCAAATCTCACTAAATTTTTTTAGGATCACGCGGGTATCTTGGGATCGTTCCGATATTCTTGTGACGAGAACATTGTTCTTGGTGCCTCCTGACATTTAAGGGTTGTGGCAGTGTCCCGGGGAGTTGAGCTCCGAGGTGTTGTCGTCACAATTTTATCGTTGCAGTTCTGGAATACATGAGTTTTTTCCGCCGACATCGAAAATCTCTTTTATGTAGTTGTTGGTGAGATAACCTCGATGCCACCCAGTACTGGGGCGGGAGTTCGGGAGTATTGCCATAGCTCGTATAACGGATGCTTTTCGAAGGTTGAGGTACACAATTTCCGGAGTTTTCTTGGTTATGTGTTGACGGATGGATACAGCTGGATGTAGGGATTGTTAGTTTGGGTGAGATATTGTGCTTCCCATGTATCCCCAACACCAGATTGCATAGCCAGAAAGTTTCAGGAGTTTATAGGTGGGAATTCAAGTATCTCGTAGGATATCTTTCCAACAGACACATGATACGACATGGGATCTATCATATGTTTGTTCTGGCTTATATCCTAAGCCAAATCCTTTGTTTTGTTTTGAGTTGTGGTATTCGAGTTGCTTCGAAGTCAAATGTAGATTCCATACCTTTTCTAAATGGCATCCACATATTTATATGGGAGTGCTAATCCTTCTTGATCATTGAGGTTGTCATGTCAATTCTTTTCCAATCGGCGTGTTTCTCTTCAAGTGCATCCGATCATTCCAACATCCGCAAGATCAATTATAAGTTTTCTCAACGGTGTCTGTTTCACCCATCCCCAAGTTGCCTTTGTTTTCCCGCCCTCCCACCTTTTTATTCAACGACTCATATATCTTAATCAATCATCCATTTTATTGCTATGAAGTCTCTTCATTATTTTGCTTCAATGTTCTTATTCGGTGATTCTCATGAAGATGCTAAAGGAAGCTTCAAGTTTATCATTCTTCGTTCTCTTATCTTCTCCGGTGGTTTCAATTCAAGCTTTATCGATCATATCCCTTTCCTCATTTCAAATGTTTTCTCATGCCAGTGCACCTCTTAATCATCCACTTCTCGCCATTCATTTGTTCTGGAGTACTGAAGATATCTCGGAAGATTCACGTTTCCTTTCCAATCCATTTGAGTTATTTTGAGGTTCTTATCTCATTCAAGCCATTTAATTCAACCGGCGCAATCTATCTTTTAAATCGTTCAACGGTGTTTCTTTTGAGTGGGCCCTAACCCACAGGTCTTTTCCCAGGATCTTACCTGATTCTTCTAATTCTCCCGGAGCTATTCCCAAATTCTTTTTGAAGTTTGACGTAAGAATGAATTATCATCAGTCAAATGTCTTTCTCCAAGATCTTTCAAATTATTTTCATCGCTGGTTCAACCTTTCTATTCTTCATCCCGGAGTGCCTCAACAATGCATGGTGGTTCTCATCGTCATTCTCAATATTTGAAGACCGAAGAAGGATTTCTCCTAAATCTTGGTCCGTTCTCTTGAAGATTCATAGTTCTAGCTTATGCCATCCTCTCACAATTGTTTTTGATTGTGAGAATTCTTTTCACCCATCCGGAGCAATTCAGGAGTCTTTTCAGTTTGTTTCTCCGAAGCCATCATCTCAGAATTATTCATTCTCAGTTTTCAGATCTCATTCTCCAAATCTTACCGGTGCATCGTTCAAATATCCTCTAATCAGTTTATGATCTCTTTGTTCTCATGTATCTAAATTCTGCCAAGTATCTTCATTCATTTTCTAATTCTTCCCGGTGAATTGTGCCTTTGCTACTTCCATTTCCAAATTCTTACGGTGGTTCGTTCAAGAATTCTCTTCCTTGGTTATCATATCAATTCATTCGTTCTTTCCAATCCTACCGGTGGATCGTTGAAGACTTTTCTCAAGTTTGGCTATATCTCTTCAATCTTTTCAAGAAGAATAGGTAGTATGCCTAATCCGTTGCTTGTCATCAATCTAAATTGGTGAAGGATACGCATAACTTAATTCTTATTCTTGTTTCATCCAAGTGATCTAATTTCTTCTTTTCAGAGTTGTTCATCATATCACATTCTTGGTTCGAGATGCTTCATCTTTTGTTTCCAGAGTTCCAAGCTCTCTCAGTTAACTCGTGGCGAAGATCCATCTAATTCTTTGCAAGGCTTCACCCTATTCTTTCAACTTCTCCTTCTTTTATCATCCTTTTATTACCGGATTCTTCATGAAGGCTCTACATGGTGGTTCGTCAAGGATTCCTTTCATCCTTCAATTGTTCTTCAAGATTTCTCTCGGAGTTAAGATCCGCCAAGCTATACTCAAAATTAAACAAGGTGCTCAACACATGTTTTGTTTTGAGGAGTTCAAGTATTCTTCATCTTGCATTCCAAAGTGCAATTCCTTCCACCTTACCTTCGAGATGTCGTTATATCACTCTTGACAATTTCCTTTCATGTTTTGCGACTCACATGGTGTCGAGAATGAGGTATTTTAAATCCATCAATCTCTTTGTTGGAGTTATCTTGTGTCATATTTCACCTACAACCTTCCCTAAGGAATGTTGCTCTTTGTGGTGATTATCTATGATCCAAGTTTTCTCCTTATCACCTCGGTGGAAGAAGCTTTCTATCTTTTCTAGCTCTCAATCAAATCTTTTTCCAGTGAGTGGCAGGTTGTCACCTCATAATTTTGGGAGGTTTTCCATAAGCCCACAACAAGCTTATCCTTTCACTGCTGATAATCCAACAACTCTGTTCTAGCATTTCTTGTAAGCGTGCTCTTTCAAGATCTTGTTTCCCTCCGTTCATTCCATTCCATTCCATTCTTTCATTTATCCCGGAGGCATTGTGATATTGCTCTCTTCGACCCATCATCTTGTTTTGTCAAGATCATGTTCTTTTCGTGCTTATCCATTTAACATGAGTGTTGTGTCCTATATTTAAGTTCTTTTCATCTTATCAAGTTTTGCTCCTCTTGTCAACCGGAGTGCTGTCGAAATTGGTCATTCTTGTTCCTTGGCTATCTCATTATACCGGTGTGGTGGCATATTCTTATTGGTTCATTGAGCTCTTGTTCCATGTTTCAACCTACAGGGTTCTCATAATGTTCCTTGTTCCTCTTTTCTATCGGAGTGTTTGCAATCTCGTTCGTCTCCATTGTATTCTTTCTTTCTATCTGTTCAACCTCTTAAGGCTCGTGGTTTCACTCGTTTGTCAAAGAAGCAACTTTGTTTTATCTTTTCCTCTTCCGTTTCTCTCCGGTGCCATCCCTAGATCTCGGGACGAGATCTCTTGTAAGTGGAGGAGTGTTGTAACGCCCCGAGACCGACGCTCCAGACGCCTTCCATGTTCTTCGTGATCGCTGTGTGTTTTATTTGCTTGTTGCATTTCATCACTGCATCATCCACATTGCATCGGCACTTCGTTGCCGTCATTTTTCAAAACTTGCATCCGTTCGTAGTTGCCGCGTCCCCCTTGCCTTCATTGACCATTTTGAGACCAACCGGGTTTTTCGAGCCCCTCTTGTCTGACCAGTTGACCCTCTCTACATTTTATTAAGACCCCTCGCGCGCGTCCGAAAGTTGTCCCGAACCCGACCCGCTCAGTCGTGACCGATGGGTCCGGATCATCCCCAAACATCTATAAAACATCTCCGTTTTCTTAATTGGGACCCTAAGCTATTTATCCGAGACCGTCCGATTAAAATCGGAGGGACTAGATCACCCCTAATCTAACCCACATGCTATATATATAGGTCCAAACCCTAGTCTAGGCAGTCCCATCCATCCAATCCCTCACCCGCCGTCGCCACTCTCAATCTTGGGATCCTCCCAGATCCCCTCCTCACCAACCCACGCACAGCCAGCCACCGTCTTCTTCCCGCGCCTCTTCGCCGGAGTCGCCAAGCCGCCACCCTGAAGCTTCTCCGCTGCGGCGCCAAGTCCCTCTGCTCGACCCGCCAAGTCCGGCACCGCCGTCCTGTGCCTCGCCCGTGCGCCGACATCTTCCGCTTCGCCCCTGTGCCTCAAGTCCCGCATAGCCGCTGCCTTGCTCCGTCCCCGCCGTTTCCCGCCGACGGCCTCCTCTCAAGCCCGGCGCCGCCAAGCTGCTTCCCCGCTGGATCTCGCCGCCCCGCCATGAACCCGTCCATCCTCGACCTCCTGTGCGCGCCACCGCTTCCCTGTATCGTCTGGAGCCGCCCGCGTCTCGCCCCTTTGTCCACTTCCTCTGCATCGAGCGAGACCAGCGCCAGCGCACGGGTCAAGCCCGCGTTGACCGCCCGCTCGCCCGCACCGTGGACGCGTCGTCCTGCTGCGTGGGCTGCCTCATCCCAGCGCCCCTGGCCCAGCTCCAGATTCGGCCTCAAGGCCCAATGTGAGCAGCCCCCCTGATGTCCCTCTCCTGTACACTATCGGGCCAGGAAGATTCGGCCCGCGTACGTTTTTTTCCAGATCTGTGATTTTCCTTTTTATCCAGAGAATGTCTGTTTTGTAGAAAAACCCTCATGTTCATGCATATAATATTTCACAAACCGTGCATCGGATTAAAATGTTTTATATATGAAAAGTGCTTAGAACTTCATCTAGTTTCATAATATGCCACTTTCATCCATGTTAAAAAGGTTTAACTTGCTGTTTGTTTAATTTTGCATAAATAGCACGTTAAAATGATTTATTTCATAACTAAATAAGCGTAGCTCCATTTTGAATAAACTTTATATGTAAATGGGGTGGAAAAATGCATAGATTAACATGTTGCACTTTATTTTCCTGTTTAACAACTCTTAAAATATGGTTAGGGCAGAACAGTACCAAATTCATAATATGCATATGGGGATTTTCCGGAATTGTTGTTTGTTGTTTCGGCCTCATTTAAACTTGCCTAAATAGTTAGTTTACTTATGCTTCACCCTTGCTATGTTTAATAACATTTAATATTGTTGGGTACATAAACGAGAGAGAACTAAATAGTTGATGTGGTGTTTTGTCAATATGCAACTCGTTGCATATTGAGCTCCACTTAATTTGTAGTATTGTTTGTGCACTTTGCCATGCCATGCCTCATTAAACCGGACATGCTTCATACTTGATTGTGCACCATGCCATGTCTTGTGATGGTTGTTTACCATGTTGTTTGCTTCTTTCCAGTTGCGCTTCTGCTTGATAGTTCCGGTTACGTTGCGATTGTGAGGATTCGTTCGACTACGTTGGTTCGTCTACTTCATGGACTCGTTCTTCTTCCTTGTGGGATCTCAGGCAAGATGACCATTACCCTCGATATCACTTCTATCTTTGCTTGCTAGTTGTTCGTTCTATCGCAATGTCGCGCTACCTACCACTTGTTTATCATGCCTCCCATATAGCCATGTCAAGCCTCTAACCCACCTTCCTAGCAAACCGTTGTTTGGCTATGTTACTGCTTTTGCTTAGCCCCTCTTATAGCGTTGTTAGTTGCAGGTGAAGTTGAAGATTGCTCCATGTTGGAACATGATTATGTTGGGATATCACAATATCTCTTATTTATTAATGCACCTATATACTTGGCAAAGGGTGGAAGGCTCGGCCTTATGCCTGGTGTTTTGTTCCACTCTTGCCGCCCTAGTTTCCGTCATACCGGTGTTATGTTCCTTGATTTTGCATTCCTTACGCGGTTGGGGTTATGGGACCCCCTTGATAGTTCGCTTTGAATAAAACTCCTCCAGCAAGGCCCAACCTTGGTTTTACATTTTCCTAACAACCTATACCTTTCCCTTGGGTTTACGCGAGCCCGAGGGTCATCTTTATTTTAGCCCCCCCGGGCCAGTGCTCCTCTGAGTGTTGGTCCGAACCGAGCCGCCTGCGGGGCCACCTCGGGGAAACTCGAGGGCTGGTTTTAGTCGTAGCTTGTCTCATCCGGTGTGCCCTGAGAACGAGATATGTGCAGCTCCTATCGGGATTTGTCGGCACAGTTGGGTGGTCTTGCTGGTCTTGTTTTACCATTGTCGAAATGTCTTATAACCGGGATTCCAAGACTGATCGGGTCTTTCCGGGAGAAGGAATATCCTTCATTGATCGTGAGAGCTTGTGATGGGCTAAGTTGGGACACCCCTGCAGGGTATAAACTTTCAAAAGCCGTGCCCGCGGTTATGTGGCAGATGGGAATTTGTTAATGGCCGGTTGTAGAGAACTTGACACTTGACTTAATTAAAAATGCATCAACCGCGTGTGAAGCCGTGATGGTCTCTTTTCGGTGGAGTCCGGGAAGTGAACACGGTTTTTGGGTTATGTATGAACGTAAGTAGTTTCAGGGTCACTTCTTGATCACTTCTAGCTTCTCGACCGTTGCGTTGCTTCTCTTCTCGCTCTTATTTGCGTATGTTAGCCACCATATTTTCTTAGTGCTTGCTGCAGCTCTACCTCATTACCTCATCCTACCCATAAGCTTAAATAGTCTTGATCTCGCGGGTTTTGAGATTGCCGAGTCCTCGTGACTCACCAGATACTACCGAAACAGTTGCAGGTGCCGATGATACCATGCAGGTGATGCTACCGAACTCAAGTGGGAGTTCGACGAGGACCTTGGTCATTACTATGTTTCGTTTCTAGATGATCAGTAGTGGAGCCCAGTTGGGATGATCGGGGATCTAGCAGTTGGGTTATCTTCCTTTTCATTTATTTGTCCGTAGTCGGACTATGTGTGTACTCTGAATGATGTATGAATTATATGTTCATTATGTGAAGTGGCGATTGTAAGCCAACCCTCTTTATCCCTTTCTTGTTCATTACATGGGATTGTGTGAAGATGACCCTTCTTGCGACAACCACAATGCGATTATGCCTCTAAGTCGTGCCTCGACACGTGAGAGATATAGCCGCATCGTGGGCGTTACATAAAAAGTGGACAAATCGAGCACCTGAAATTTGCCGGAACGGAAATGAATCAACATTCTGGCAAAACATAGGCCACTCGGGTTCATTCCCTGGAAACAACAAAAGGCCACTTGGGCACAATTGAACCACTACAATGATAAGATATAACATGACCACTTCAATTTCCACAGCAAGGCCTTAGTACCTACACCCAATTTCTCTATAGCGCCTTGTGAGAACAAGCGGTACTACTATGCCTTTCTCCATTATTTTTATTTTTCTTTTCTTTTTCTTTTTTTCATTTCTACTTTTTTCTATTACTTTCATTTTCATTTACTTTTCTACTTATTTCTCTACTTATTTTCTTTTTCTTAGCAGTAGCGCTCTACAACAGAAACACGCTGCTACAAGGCAATTAGCAATCGTGTTTCCATCGGGCTCGCTACTACTATTCTTAGCCTACCGGCAACAGTGTGGGAATTATAGTAGTAGCGCTTTTTTGGGCAGATGAGGGAGTCCAGGATTAAGGGGTCTTCGGGCGTCCGGGCTATGTGACGTGGGCCGGACTAATGGGCCGTGAAGATACAAGACAAAAGACTTCCTCCCATGTCCGGATGAGACTCTCCTTGGCATAGAAGGCAAGCTTGGCGTTCGGATATGATGATTCCTTCCTCTGTAAACCGACTCTGTACAACCCTAGGCCCCTCCGGTGTCTATATAAACCGGAGGGTTTAGTCCGTAGGGGCAATCACAATCATACAGGCTAGACATCTAGGGTTTAGCCATTACGATCTCATGGTAGATCAACTCTTGTAATCCTCGTATTCATCAAGATCAATCAAGCAGGAAGTAGGGTATTACATCCATCAAGAGGGCCCAAACCTGGGTAAACATCGTGTCCCCCGTCTCCTGTTACCATCGACCTTAGACGCACAGTTCGGGACCCCCTACCCGAGATCCGCCGGGTTTGACACGGACATTGGTGCTTTCATTGAGAGTTCCGCTGTGACGTCAAAGACATGATTGATGGCTCGCCTTGTTACCAAGGACAGTATCACCTCCGGAGGAGCCCTGGCCTCAGGCCAAACCCTCCGGCTGAGCGACTTTACCATGATCGCCCATTCGGCCGTTAAGCCGATGATGACTTCTCAGGTCATCAAAATTCGTCTCCACGTTGACTGTGAACACTCCAAACGGATGGATCCGGCGGAGTTGTCATCTTTAAACGAACTCATGGATCGCATCGCCGCCATGGGGGTCGCTACTAACTATGATCGGATTAGGCTTAAACCCGATCAGAGAGAAATCAAATCTCCGCCGATCACCCATCAGATAGCGGTCGTAGAGGAGCAAAACAACAACTCTTCCCCTATATTGAAGACGAGTTGTGTTCGGATCTCCGAGCTGGAAGAGCCGGATACCAGTCTGCGGGACGACACTCCCGGTCCTCCGAACCTAGAATCGGGCGTAGAGCCTGGAAAATGATTCAACATCCCGGAGCCCGAAGTAACGAGCTCGGGAATCCTTCAAACTCCGGACTCCAAATTGGGCCAGGGTTCGGATTTAAAGCCACCCACCCACCACAAGCAATATTCGCCAAGCAATTCCGGTCCTCCGGATATATGCGACCTCATGTACATACGACAACAGTCTCAGGAAACAGTGCATCACTTTTGGGCCAGATTCCTCCTTATCAAAGACAAGATTAAAGATTGCCGTGACGAAGACACGATTGCAGTATTCTGCAATAATTGCATGGATGAAGGAATCCTCAACGCCATCAACCGCCGTAGCGTATTACACCTCGCTGACTTGGCAACCATAGTACAGAAGTACTGCGCAGTGGAAAGCGCCTGGAAAACTCAAACAACTCGATGGGAACCACCGGTCTCCACTCAACCCCTCTGGCGGGCAAAAAGGATGCACCCTCGCGGGGCACCCAACCCCATAGTGAAGAAAACTAAGCCCGCTACGGAACGCAGAACCGTTCTAGAGGGATGGCTCGATAGGCCATGCAAAATACACACGACACCGGATACCTACCAACCCACAACCTTAGAGCATGTTGGATACTCCGGCAAGTGTCCAAGAGCGGCGAGGACATCCTCACCAAAAATACCTCAGAGCAACGTCCCCCGGAGGATGACGACCTCAGAGTATTGACGGTCTTCGTGACTTTCGCTTCGAACAATCGGCGCAAGAGGGCACTCCGCGACCTCGCCGAAGTCTGCCAAGTCGCAGCAATAAACCCCTGGAACAACACACCCATAACTTTCAATGGCGGTGACAAACCAAAATTCCGGTCAGTCCGGGCACCAGCCGCCTTAGTCCTCAATCCACTTGTGGATGGCTTTCGGCTCACTAAAGTGCTCATGGACGGCGACAGCGGGCTAAACCTTATGTACGGCCTCTTTCAACAGTGGATATCACGCCCTATTGGGGCGAGATGCATTCACATGCTTTCAAGCTATACCTCATTACGGGTATACGAAGCTCAAGATGCCAGGGCCCAATGGTATTATCACTCTCGCCAGTGACCCGGACATAGCCCTCCGCGCCGAAAACAAAACCGCATCCCTGGCCCTCGAGGCACTGTCCGAGGCCCTCGCGGCCGAAGAGTTAACCGCACTACGCTCCATGGTGGATAGGGACGACGTAATCCTTGATAAGCGGCCCAAATCCACCTCTTTCAAACCAGCAGACGAAATAGTCAAATTTCAAGTCCACCCGACGGACCCCAAGAAGACAGCTTCCATCGGGGCACAGCTGGACCCAACGGTCGACGCCGCTCTACGAGCGTTCCTGCGCGAGAACTGGGACATATTCGCCTGGCACCCTTCTGACATGCCAGGAATCCCACGCAGGTTGGCCGAACAAAGCCTCAATATATTGAAGGGATACAAGCCGGTCAAGCAAACACTGCGGTGCTTTTCCAAACCCAAACGACAAGCTATGGGGGAGGAGCTAGCCAAGTTAATCGAGGCCGGAGTCATCAGAGAAATAAAACACCCGGACTGGCTAGCAAATCTGGTGATGGTGCCAAAGAAGGATAAATCCTGGCGCCTATGCGTCGACTTCAAAGACCTCAACAAGGCCTACCCTAAGGATCCCTTCCCCTCCCCCGCATCGATCAGATTATTGATGCTACTGCAGGACACGACTCACTGTGTTTCCTCGACGCATACTCCGGATACCATCAAATCAAAATGAAGGAATCCGATCAGGCCGCAATGGCATTCATCACCCCATACATGCCTTTCTGCTTCAACACTATGCCCTTTGGGCTTAAAAACACTGGTGCCACCTACCAACGCATGATTCAAACATGCCTGGAGAAACAAATCGGCAAGACAGTTGAAGCATATGTGGATGACGTCGTCATCAAAACTAGGCACGTCGAGTCATTAATAGACGACCTGCGTCTCACATTCGATAACCTCCGTACATATGACATCAAGCTCAATCCGGAAAAATGTTTTTTCGGCGTTCCCGCCGAAAAATAGCTGGGCTTCATCGTTTCCAATACAGGAATTGAGGCAAATCTAGCCAAAATCCGAGCTTTATCACAATTGGCTACACCAACAGACCTTAAACAGGTCCAAAAATTAGCCGGATGCGTGGCAGCCTTAAGCCGGTTTATCTCCAGATTAGGAGAAGAAGCATTGACACTTTATCGCCTTCTCCGACGCACTGACCACTTCGAGTGGACGGATGCAACAACGGCTGGACTGGAAGAAATAAAGGCTCTTTTAGCGAGCAACCCAATCCTGGCCGCGCCGAACGTCGACGAACCGATGTTATTATACATCTCTGCAACACACCAAGTGGTGAGCGCGGTGCTCGTCGTTGAACGAGAGGAGGACGGACACAAATTCCCACTTCAGAAACCGGTATACTACGTGTCCACTATCCTCACACCATGCAAATCCCAGTACCCTCATTACCAAAAGATAGCATATGCGGTCTTCATGGCATCCCGGAAGCTACGACACTACTTCCAAGAGTGCTCCATCACAGTGGCTTCCGAAGTACCACTCAATGACATAATAAACAACCGCGACGCTACGGGTCGGATCGCCAAGTGGGCCATCGAGCTCCTGCCATTCAACATAACATACAAACCACGCCGAGCCATTAAATCCTAAGTGTTGGACGACTTCGTCGCCAAATGGACAGAGGCCGAACTCCCTAAAGAGTACAGCACATATTCCAACTAGGTCATGCACTTCGATGGCTCTAAAATGTTGGCCAGCTTAGGAGCAGGCGTCGTCTTAACGTCCCCCACTGGAGACACAGTTCAGTACGTACTCCAAATATTATACACAGACTCCAACAATGCAGCCGAATACGAGGCCTTATTGCACGGTCTTTGGATGGCTGCCTCCATGGGCTACAATGCCTGGAGGTGCGCGGGGATTCAAATCTCGCAATATCCCAAATAAATGGAGACTTGGATGCCAAAGATCCGAAGTTGGCGGCCTATCGTAATGCCATACTCAAAATATCAGCTTGGTTCGAGGGACTCAAGTTTCATCATGTGGCTCGAGAAAGTAATCAAGCGGCGGATGCCCTTGCTCTCATTGACGCCAAGCGTGGCCCCGTCCCGCCTAACATCTTTCTGGAAAGGCTCTTCAAGCCATCCGTGGTGTGGCAGGGCGAGAGCAGCAACACCAGTCCGAATCCGATTATACCCCCATATTTTGAGCACAATACCAATATCATCGGGGGCTCAGACACCGAAATAACACCATCGGCCCATCTAATAATGGCAGTAATTGCCCCATGGACCGAACCCTTCTTGGCCTTCCTTAATAGGCGAGAGCTCCCTGAGGATCAGAATGAGGCTCGTTGCATTGTTCGGCGCTCGAAAGCCTACAAGGTCCATGATGGAGAGCTCTACAAGAAAAGTGCTACCGGAGTCCTTCAAAGATGTATCTCCGAAGAAGAGGGACGGCGGCTCCTGGCCGAAATCCATGCTGGTCTTGGCGGTCACCACGGCGCAGCTCGGGCCCTTGTAAGTAAAGCCTTCCGTACAGGTTTCTTTTGGCCGACGGCCCGAGCAGATGCACAGGACCTTGTCCAACGTTGTGCAGGATGCCAACTTTTCGCTAATCAAAGCCATATGCCGCCTACCGCTCTACAAACAATCCCCATTACTGGGCCTTTCGTGGTCTGGGGGCTTAATATGGTCGGACCCCTTAAAGGAGGAAGCCATAAGAAAAAATATCTACTGGTCATGGTAGATAAATCCACCAAGTGGATAGAGGCCAAACCAGTTAAAATGGCCGAAGCCGGACCAGTGATAGACTTTATATCCGGTGTCGTGCACTGTTATGGTGTCCCACACAGCATCATCACGGATAACGGCTCCAACTTTACAGCCGATGAAGTGAAAACCTGGGCATTAAGCTCGATTACTCCTCCGTCTATCACCCACAAACAAACGGTCAAGTCGAATGAGCTAATGGTCTTATCATCAGCGGCATCAAGCCTAAACTAGTGCGGTCTTTGAAAGAATCAGACAAGCACTGGGTTGAGGAGCTCGACTCCGTACTCTGGGGGCTGCGGACCACGCCCAATCGCACTACCGGATACACACCATTCTTCATGGTGTACGGCGCAGAGGCCGTTTTGCCCTGCGACATCATTCATGACTCACCTCGAGTGCGCATGTACAAAGAGAGAGAGACCGAGCTTGATCAGCAGGACAGTCTAGATGTCCTGGAGGAGGAGCGCGACGTTGCAAAAGCCCGTTCTGCATTCTATCAACAACAGGCTCGCAGATACCAAAGCAGAGAAGTGCGGGCCAAGACTTATAATGTTGGTGAACTCATTCTACGCTTGCCAGAAAAGAAAAAGGACAAACTCAAGCCCAAGTGGGAGGGTCCCTTCATCATAGATGAAGTTCTCACTGGAGGAGCGTACCGCGTGCATGATGCATCGGACAATCGCTTAGAGCCGAACCCGTGGAACGCTGCCATACTCCGAAGATTCTATGCCTAGAGCTGGACTCTTCGTTCGTCTTCTTCTCCCTTCGCTTCTATTTTTTCTCTCTTTAACTTTTTCTCTAGCTCTATAGCTCTTATGCGGCCAAACCGCACACCTATGGCGTACACATCATTAAATATATACGACCATAATACCTAGGGGCTTCTTTTACAGAAGCTTATTATTGTTTTACAAGCATCAAGCTCACCACATGTGTGTCCTTTCCTCATATGTACCTTTTCTTCGCCATTATATGCACCGTTATGACTTAAGTTTTGGCCAAGCTAGGTTGCCTGGCTCCTGTGCTTATGCCATACGTTCCTGTTTGTTCGGCTAGGGCATAAAGGGAGCACCTCTGCGATTGTTACAGACGGGTCATCCGGACTTGTACCTCAGACTGGGTGAAGCCGAAAGCTAGCGTTCTTAAGGGAATATTCGGTCGGTGGACTAAAGACGTTATCCCTAATTACACTGTGAACCCCCAGATGTTACGTATACTGCCATTTTTCAATCACAGTTCGGACATGCATATTAACGCATGTTCACCCAGGGAAAGGAACCCTTAACGAAACTATTCTCCCTAGAAGATGTTTCTTACAATCAACAAGTAATATAACATAGCTAGCTGGATACAACTTGTCTGTTCAAGCAACTATGACCCCTACGCCTGGTTTCCACGCATACCCCGGTCTATATTGCCGCTCCAGTATTCGGAAACACTCTGCACCTTTAGGTCCAGAGGTCGAAGCGAAAAGGTCTGCCATGAAAATTGTTTTACAATCCGGCTAGGGACAAATTTGTCAATTGAAGTACATAGTCACTTGGACTCAAAAACTTCTTCCTCTATGCCGTCTAACAGGCTGTCTAGCTTACAATCCTGTTGGGAAAACTTGGCGGCTATCTTTACTTGGTCATATACCAAACTAACTGGAATTTCTTGTCCATCTGACCCCCGAGGCCTGACCCGGGCCATATGATTCGGATCAAGCTTGGTGTACCGTGTTTTTACCATGGCCCAGGCCTCTCGCGCACCTTCTCGATAGGCTGATATCTTCCATAATCGAAAGCACGGCCGAGCTCCTTGGAATAGCTTCACAAGTTCCTCCATACTTCCTGGAGGGGAGGCGGATGGCCACAAAGCCTTGGCAACGCTCCGCATTGCTTGCCGAGCTCGCTCGTGCAGTTGGGACAGCTCTTGCAGCAGATCGCCTTGAGATCCGAACATTTCCTCATCGGGACTGCCAGTTAGCATACCTGCAGACATAAATCTATCAGCTCATTTCTTCGCTGAATTACATGAAGGTGAGTTCAAAGCATACTGAATATGCCGCCTTGTAGCCTCCTATTTTCCTTTACGGCGTCAGCTAGCTGGGCGCGTATGTCTTTTAGCTCTTCGCCCAGTAGGGTGTTGGAATCCTGCAGCTTGTTCTTATCATCCCTGGTGTGTGTCAACACATGTTCGCCAGCGGCCAGTTGCTTTTTGGCCCGTTGTTTACCCGCCTGCGCAGGCTCCAGTTCCTCTTTCAGTTGATCTAACGATCCTGCCATGGGAAATACAACAGTATTAACATTACTGGTATATGATTATATTTTTCTGGATGGAGGGGAACATTACCAGGCGGTGCCTCCTTGGATTTCTCTAGTTCGGTGGTAACCGTAGCTACCTGGGTCCGACACTTTTCCAGCTCTTGAGACAGCAGGTTGTTCTTCTCCGTGAGTGCCTGATTGTACAATGATCCTTAAATCAGTTGTATCAACTGCTTCAAGTCTCGGGGGCTACTGGTATATGATTACAAGATCTGTACAATGCGTACTTACCCGCATATCTTTCAAATGCTGGTCCGTGGCTCTGGCAAGCCCATCCCGAGCAGCTCGGATGTATGCGTCAGCCGAGCTAAAGGCATTGAATGCCTCTTTTGTAAAGCCGGGGTCGCGAAGAGCGGCCCTCCGGCGCCGATGATTCATGGCGCTTTCCACTTCAGAGTTCGTGACGGACACATCATCTGAATCCTCTGCAGAAGGACAATCCGGCATCACTCCCGTATCAGCCTCCGTCCTTAAGGCAGGGTCTGGGACCTGGCTGGTGGAGGCGCGACCGGCAGGATCCCCGGACATAGTCCGGCGAACGCTCTTCCTGATAAGACACAGCGGATGACGTCACAGTTCGATGTGACTGCCAGGGGGCATATTTAAAAAGCCATACCTCTTTGATGAAGGCTCGACCGTGTTGTCATTTTCCTTCCTCTTCGAAGACTTGCCCGGCGCGAGCGCCGCTCTCTTATGAGACGCCTCTGGTGCAGCATGGCGCGCCGAGCGCCTCCCCTTTGGAGCACGAGACAGTGCAGTGGGTGAGGCATAATGAGGAAGCTCTTTCGGAGGAGATGTCTCCTGATTACTTACATGTGAGGCAGGAAGGAGGCCGGGATAGTCGGCCATGATGGCCACTTCTGTGCCATCATAGCTCGCCTGGTAGAATACTCCCTCCTCAAGCTCTACAAATATGTCCGGATCCTCTTCGAATCCGGGGTCAAGGTCCCGGTTATGGTCCTCTGGCTATGGAGCGGGGCTATAGATCCCCGCGATAACCTTCCACCATTCCTGTTACAAATGGACGGGTTAATGTCAATTAAACATGACTCAGGGAGAGGATTGAGTAAAGTGGTGGGATTAAAACTCACCCAGCTAGGAGGATTGGAAAATCCCTCTCGACGCGTAAGACGAGTGAACTCCTCTTTCTCCCCTTTATACAGATTGGCCAATATTGCGGCCAGGGCAGTGAGGGAATCTGGATCCTTTCGTCCGCAGCATGAGGCGTCATCTTCCCCATTGTAGTGCCACATAGGGAGCCCCCTGAATTGGAGCGGCTGAACACCTCGCGCTATGGAAGTGGCCATTACCTCGGTTATTGATAATCCGGACTAGGCGAGTGTCCTTATCTTGCCCATTAATTGTCGGACTTCTGCACTATCCTCCTCCTCGAGGCTCCGAGGGCGCCAGCTGTGGCGTTTCTTTAATGGGGCACTGGTAAATTCGGGAAGACCCATTCGGACTGGGTCAGGGAGAGCGACGTCTTCAATATAGAACCACTCTGAGGGCCACTCTTCGGACGCCTTCTTGGGCGTTCCGGACAGGTATCTGGTTCCGGCTATATGCCATACCTCGGCACTGCCCACCTCGAATACATATCCCTTTTGGGTATGAGGGATGAGGCAGAAAAGTTTCCTCCATAACTCAAAGTGGGCCTCACAGCCCAGGAATAGCTCGCAAAGAGCGACAAAACCCGCGATATGCAGGATGGAGGCAGGGGTGAAGTTGTGCAGCTGGAGGCCGTAGTACTCCAGAAGACCTTGGAGGAAGGGGTGGATTGGAAACCCGACGCCTCTTATTAAGAAGGATATGAAGCACACTCGCTCCCCTCTGGTTGGATTAGGGAAATTTTCCGCCAGAGCTTCGCCTGTAAAGGAGGTTAATCCTGCCCGGACGGGGACTAGATTCGCGGGGGGAAGGAATCCCTGCGTTTGAAGCTTAACCAACTGATCGTGGGATACAGAACATCTCTCCCAATCGTCTTTTTTGGAGCCATGAGGGCGGGAGGAAGAACTCGGGGAGCTAGCCATGTGTTGAATGGTTTCCCCTGGCAAGCTCTAAGGATTTTCCGCTTGGTGTGGAATGGGATCTGAGATCCAATCCCTTTAAATAGAAGCCTTTCTTACATGGCTAGCGTGTTATGTGCAAAAATTACCCTGACCTTTTGTATTCGCTTGACACGTGGAGGCAGGAGCGATGGAGGCGCATAAGCCAAAGGGTATGACATTAAATCACAAGCCGAGTATAGCTCTTTGGGTCAGGTGCTTTGAAGTAATCGGAGGAGGAACCCGCCTTGCAATGCCAAAGACAATCAGCACGCCGGACACACCGTCATTGAAGCCTGGTTCGGGGGCTACTGAGGGAGTCCAGGATTAAGGGGTCCATGGGCGTCCGG
Source organism: Aegilops tauschii subsp. strangulata (assembly GCF_002575655.3). Taxonomy (NCBI): domain Eukaryota; kingdom Viridiplantae; phylum Streptophyta; class Magnoliopsida; order Poales; family Poaceae; genus Aegilops; species Aegilops tauschii. Next base: position 220,999,192 of record NC_053036.3, read on the forward strand.
GCTATGTGACGTGGACCGGACTAATGGGCCGTGAAGATACAAGACAGAAGACTTCCTCCCGTGTCCGGATGGGACTCTCGTTGGCGTAGAAGGCAAGCTTGGCATTTGGATATGATGATTCCTTCCTCTGTAAACCGAATCTATACAACCCTAGGCCCCTCCGGTGTCTATATAAACCGGAGGGTTTAGTCCGTAGGGGCAATCACAATCATACAGGCTAGACATCTAGGGTTTAGCCATTACGATCTCGTGTAGACCAACTCTTGTAATCCTTGTATTCATCAAGATCAATCAAGCAGGAAGTAGGGTAGTACCTCCATCAAGAGGGACCGAATGTGGGTAAACATTGTGTCCCCCGTCTCCTGTTACCATCGACCTTAGACGGACAGTTCGGGACCCCCTACCCGAGATCCGCCAGTTTTAACACCGACAACAGACGCGCTACTGCTACAATTATAGTTGTAGTGAGCTTTTGTGACAAGCGCTACTACTAAGTAGCAGTAGCGCTTTGTTTTGACCAGCGCTACTGCTATACCTCTGTGTATAAGGTTTTCCCTAGTAGTGGTAGATCAAGCTTGTACTCGATACATCTCCATCAATATAAACAAGAGTAGGACGTAGGGTTTTACCTTCATCAAGAGGGACTGAACTTGGGTAAACACTTTCTCCTATTACCACCGATTCGAGATCCACATCTCGGGACCCCCTACCTCATGGTCTGCCGGATTTCACACCGACACTGGTGCTTTCATTGAGTGTTCCGCTATAAGGATCAACAAAGTATCAATGGGTTCGTCGGTCAACGACCCCAACCTCCAAGGCACGATTCCCGTGCACGAAACCCCTATCGCGGAGACGCACTTTCTCCTTCACGAGCAAGAAGTGATCCATGACGTCTTTTCTGCCCCAGCCGAATTCCCTGTAGAGGGCGAAGGGCTGAGGTACTTTTTGGAAAGTGATTCTGACAGTAGCCGACCAGAAACAACCGGCGAGTCTGATCTTCAAATCAACTCGGCCGATCCGGCGGCTGCACAATATTCACGGGCTAAAAACGTTAGGGCGTCAAGCCCACGGTCCATAGAGACCGAAATCACTCTCCCACCCACCTCCCACATCGAGTATCGTCCTAATAATTCGGGTCCTCCCTATGTCTGGGATCTCGCCTACGTGCAACAACTACCTGACGAATCGATCAAGCAATTCTGGGATAGGTTTTCGTGTGTCAAAGACGACATACCGAACTACCAGGACTCCGATATAATAGCAGCCTTGCAGCGCGGATGCAAGGATACATGCGTCTCGAATGCCCTCATCCGTCGCTTCGTTCAAACACTTCCGGAGCTATCCGATCTGGTGTCGAAATTCTGTAACATCAAAGATGCCTGGCTGGCACGGAAAAAGATAGATTCGATATGGGACAACAAATTGAAGCGCGATAGGCTCGCACCTCGGCATGAGCCCCGCGCACGACATACATCAGTTGACCGACCTCGGAAAAATAAGAAAATCATTGTCTGATCTGGGACAACCCTCGATGGCCTCTTGGATAAGCCATGCCCGATACACTCCGTCTTGCTGAATTCCTGCCCCACTCAGCCTTGTGACTGCTGGGTGGTGAGGCAAGTGGCTAAAGGAGGCCTAGCTCTCCTCACTGGCACACTGCAGTATGCAGAAGAGTCCTAGGGCGATGACGATGTCCTGATGATCTATGAGACCTTCACGCCCAATAACCAATGCAAGCGGGCTCTGTGGGAAGTTAATTATATCCTGCAAGTGCCAGCTCGGGCACGTGGATAGACACGCCAATCACCTTTGATCATAAATATCAGCCGAGGTCTACCACGAATAGGTGCCCTGCCGCGCTGGTACCTGACCCAATCATGTGTAGCTGCTGCCTTTAGGAAGTACTCATGGACAGAGGCAGCGGCCTGAACTTAATATACCTAGATACTCTGGAGAAGATGCAAATCGATAAATCAGGCATCGAACAGAACCAAACCACCTTTAAAGGTATAATACCGGGACGAGAGGCGCATTGCAGCGAAAAAATCACCTTGGATGTGGTCTTCGGAACACCGGATAACTACCGATCCGAAGAAGTAACGTTCCATATTGCCCCTTTCAAGAGCGGATATCATGCCCTGCTCGGGCGGGACGCCTTTTCAAGGTTCCAAGCAGTCCCACACTATGGCTACATGAAGCTCAAAATGCGGGCCCTAACGGGATAATCACCATCTCCAGCGACCCCGACAGAGCACTCAAGGCCGAGAACAAAACGGCGTAACTCGCCCTGGAATCTCTATCCGAAGCCCTCGCGGCCGAGGAACTTACGTCACTGCGAGCCGAAGTCGATTGGGACGATGTCATCCTCGACAAATGGCCGAAGTCGACCTCGTTCAAGTCGGCCGACGACATAGTCAAATTTCAAGTACATCCCACAGACACAAATAAAATGGCATCAATTGGGGCAAACCTCGAGCTAGAGATTGACGAGGCCCTATGCAATTTCCTCAGGGAAAATTGGGATATATTCGCCCGACATCCTTCAGATATGCCAGGAATACCCCGCAGACTCGCCGACCACAACTTGAATATATTAAAGGGCTATAAGCCCGTCAAGCAAGCAATTCAACTTTTCTCGGAACCCAAGCGTCAAGCAATGGGTGAGGAACTGGCCAAACTCCTTGAGGTCGGATTCATACGGAACATCAAACACCCAGACTGGCTCGCCAATCTAGTCATGGTACCAAAGAAGGACATGTCCTGGCGCCTGTGCGTCGATTTCAAAGACCTCAATAAGGCATGCCCTAAGGACCCCTTCCCATTACCATATATTGATTAGACCGTGGATACTACAACCGAACATGATTCGCTGTGCTTTCTAGATGCCTATTCAGGATACCATCAAACAAAGATGAAAGACTCCGACCAGGCTGCAACAATATTTATCACGCCCTATGGGCCGTTTTAATTCAACACAATGCCCTTTGGGCTAAAGAACGCTGGCACTACATACCGGCACATGATTCAATCATGCTTGAAAAAAAACATCAGAAAAACCGTCGAGCCTACGTCGATGATGTGGTTGTCAATACCAAACACGTCGGGCAATTGGTCGACAACCTCCGCGATACATTTTCCAGCTTGCCAGAATACCAAATTAAACTCAACCCGGAGAAATGTGTCTTCGGAGTACCAGCGGGCAAGCTCGTCGGCTTCATAGTATCTAGCCGAGGAATTGAGGCCAATTCGGCAAAAATACGAGCCTTTGACCGATTAGAGGTACCAACCGAGCTAAAGCATGTTCGAAAACTAGCAGGATGCATGGCGGCACTAAGTCGCTTTATCTCACGACTTGGGGAAAAAGCCTTAACTCTGTATAGGTTGGCGAAATAAACAAAGACTTTCAAATGGACCGAGGAAGCAACGACGGCCTTAGAAGACATTAAAGCCCTCTTTGCCACAAACCCCATCTTCGCAGCACCAGTCATGTGTGAGCCGATGATATTGTACATCTTGGCCATAAACCAGGTGGTTAACGCATTACTCGGGGTCCAACGAGATATGAAGGGCACAAGTTCCAAGTCCAAAAGCCCGTTTATTACGTCTCCGATGTCTTAACCCCGTGTAAGACATGCTACCCTCACTATCAAAAGATAGCCTATGCCATCTTTATGTCGTCACAAAAACTTTGGCACTACTTCCAAGAGTGCTCAGTGACCGTGGCATCCGATGTCCCCTTAAGCGACATAATTAATAACCGGGATGTGACGGAGCGTATAGCCAATGGGCCATAGAGCTCCTACCCTTTGAAATAACATACTGGCCATGCCGAGCTATTAAATCTCAGGTGCTGGTAGACTTCATAGCTGAATGGACAGAGGCCGAACTCTCATCACATACTCACATTGGACCAGGTATTTCGACGGTTCGAAAATGCTTGTTGGGCTAGGGGCTGGAGTGGTGCTTACATCGCCAACTGGCGATAGCATTTGATACATGTTACAAATCATGTACACGGACTCCAACAATGTGGCCGAATATGAAGCCCTCTTACATGAACTCCGGATAGCAGTCTCAATGGGCGTCAAACGCCTCGAGGTACGAGGAGATGCCAACCTTGCCATCTCCTAGCACTACAAAAAAAGACACATCCGTGACATTTTGGGCCAAACGAAATTTTTTCTGTCATACATATGACACTTCTATGACGATAATTGTGACAAAACCCGGTATCATCATAGATGTGGTGGGCTCCTACTTCTATGACAAAAAATCATGACAGAAAATGGGCTTTTCGTCCTGGGCGGGCCGGAGACGCAGCTGCATGACATTCTTTGGGCTGTCCATGACGGAAAAAACCGTGGTAGAAGCGGGGGCGAGGAAAATTCCGGGGAGTTCCCGGTTACGGTGGGAGGTCGGGGGCCGAGCGATGCACGTTTCTCTCGTACACGTACGCGCGTGTGTGCGAGGTGTTGGCTCTAACTGAACCCGAGCGAGGCGTTGGGCTCTAACTGAACCCGAGCGATTGCACTATAGGCTACGCGTTACTGAACCTGAGCGATCGATCGATGGCTGTTAACTGAACCCGATCGAGCGATTCCTTCGCTACTACTGCTAACTGAAGCCGATCGATGCTGCCTCTGGGATGAACAGTGAGTGTTGCGGGGGGGGGGGGGGTTGGATGAACAGTGAGCGGTGGCATTGCCTCTGGATGAACAGGACCCCGTGGTGTGGTGGAGGGCTAGATGAACAGTAAACGGTGGAGGGGTGGTTGAACAGGACCCCGTGGTGTGGAGGGCTGGATGAACAGTAGACGGTGGAGGGGTGCCCGTGGAGGGGTGGTTGAACAGGACCCCGTGGTGTGGAGGGCTGGATGAACAGCAGACAGTGGAGGGGTGCCTGTGGAGGGGTGGTTGAACAGTAGCCGGTGGAGTAGCGCGCGGTGGAGGCTAGATGAACAGGAGCCCGTGGAGGCTGGAGGAGGTCGACGGTAGCCCGTGGAGGCTGGAGGAGGTCGACGGTGGAGATGAGCAGTATCCCGTGGAGTACCGTTTTGCAGTACGCCACACCCCTCCCGATGAACAGGACCCCCGTTTCGACCGTAGGAGGTCCGTTTCGTCCGTTTTGCGGTACGCCACACCCCTCCCGATCAACAGGACCCCTGTTTCGACCGTAGGAGGTCTGTTTCGTCCGTTTTGCGGTACGCCACACCCCTCCCGATCGACATGACCCCCGTTTCGACCGTAGGAGGTCCGTTTCCTCCGTTTTGCGGTACGCCACACCCCTCCCGATCAACAGGACCCCGTTCTGAACGTAGGAGGTCCGTTTCCTCCGTTGTGCGGTACGCCAGGCCTCGTTTCCATCGCCTATTCCGTCCAAGCCCTCCCGATGAACACGACCACGCATTCCGTTCCGACCCAGCCGGTTGGCTCCCACGTGTTCCGTTGCCTCCCGATGAACACGATGCATTTCGTTGCCTCCCCATGAACACGACGCATTCCGTTGCCTCCCCATGAACACGACGACGACGCTATTTCTCCGTTCCAACCCAGCCATGTCAACGAGCCCTTGCCGTACGTATGCGTGAGTAGGCGTTCGAGACCCCGTCCGTATGTACACATACGTGGCCGTATTTTCTTTCTTGCACCCTGGCCGCTGTACGTACGTGTACATGCTACGTGCGCGCCTCTACATCCACCAGTATATATGTACATACACGTTCGCGACCAGAATGACAACGCTACGTACGCTTCGACCAGGTGGGTCCCGACTGTCAGGCACTTCCTTGTGTGCGAAGATGTAGCTGGTGTGTCCCAGCAGTCAGGGGGCGAATCGTTTTTTTCCAGACGCACTTCCTTGCGTGCGAAGGTGTAGCTGGTGGGTCCCAGCAGTCAGGGGGAAACGTTTTTTTCACGAAATACGGTGGCCCGTCCGGTGGGTCCCCGCTGTCAGGTGGAGGAATAATTATTTTGCGCGTAATAAGGAGGCACTTCCTTGCTGCGGCTGTGGACCCAGCTGTCAGCGTCTCCACGCACAGTACTCTTCCGATGGAAGTCGGTCATTGACCACATTGACCACGCCGCGCCGAGAGCACCACGGCGGTGGACGACGGCGAGGCCTAGGAAGGGGACGACACGGAGGCAGGGAAGACTCGACAGTTGTTTCCCACGCGGAGTGGAGTACGACTGTACGAGGGTTTACTGGTTCGTTTGCCGTCGCCGGAGAATAACAACAGGTGTGGGTGAGTAGAGGGATGGCTAGGCCAGTGATGGGAGTACGGTGGGGCGGTGAGGCCTGCGCGGCCGCACAGCCGGCCGCGGCGAGGAGGGAGCAGGCAGTCCCGCCGGTGCTTGTTTGAGCGGCTGGAGCAGGAAGAGCAGAGATTGAAGAAGCACGACGGCCGTTGGATGGACATCCAACAGTCAGTGCTTGTGCGTCAACCTTTTTTTTAGGAAAGCCTCAAATCTGTGGAAAATAGCATACATCCCATCTGCCATTATTTCTAATAATTTACAGCCCATTTGCTAATTCTTAAGGTTTTTTTGGAGCCCATATTCCTTTTGTTAGCATTACAGCCCATATTGTGGCCACGGTTAAAAAATTATACGAAATTTTGCATATTTCGGTGCGGTCCGAACTGTTTTTAATCCCGAAATTTCGACTCACATTCAAACTGATTTTAAAAGTAAATGTATATCAATATAAAATCCAACAAATTCTCCACGCATAAAAATTAATGTAATTTAAAATCTTGAAATGAAAAAAAAGATATTTGAAACTAATTGCCGGTTTGATGTGTTTTAAAAATGTACAACCCATTTCTCATTACTGATGGGCCATTTTCTCGGCCAGCCGAATGAAAGCTCTCCTCGTCTTGAAAGATTTGTAGCCCAACAGGCCTGACAAAGCGACTTACTTGGCAAATCACAAAAAAACTGGGCTGTGGCCGTGGACCCAGCTGTCAGCCTCTCCACGTACAGTACTCTTCCGATGGAAGTCGTTCCTTGACCATGCCGCGCGGAGAGCACCACGGCGGTGGACGATGGCGAGGCCTAGGAAGGGGACGACGCGGAGCCGGGGAAGACGCGGCAGTGGAAGCCCGCGCGGAGAGGAGTACGAGGGTTCACTGGTTCGGCTACGGTGTGAGGCTGCCGTCGCCGCAGGGCCTGGCCAGCGGTGGGAATAGTAGGGGGTGGTGAGGCCTCTGCGGCAGCACAGTCGGCCACGAGAGGCAGGAGCATGCGGCACGACCGGCGCTGCTTTGGGCAGCTGGAGCAAGAAGACCAGAGGTTGAAGAAGCACTACGGCCGTTGGATGGACATCGTACGGTCACTGGAGTGAGAATCGTTCATATTGACTAAGTTGACAAAGCCCTTCGTCCCCGTCAACTTAGTAGGCCCACAAGTTAGCCTCCCACCAAGGTGGGTCCCAGCTAGCCGGGGAAGTATTCATTTTTTTGTGCGTAATAAGGAGGCACTTCCGGTGGGTCCGAGCTGACAGCGGGGGGAACGTTTTATTCGCGAAATATGGTGGCCCGTCCGGTGGGTCCCAGCAGTCAGGGGAAATGATTTTTTTCGCAAAATACTGGTGGCCCGTCCGGTGGGTCCCCGCTGTCAGGTGGAGGAATAATTATTTTGCGCGTAATAAGGAGGCACTTCCTTGCGGCCGCCGTGGACCCAGCTGTCAGCCTCTCCACGTACAGTACTCTTCCGATGGAAGTCGGTCGTTGACCATGTTGACCACGCCGCGCCGAGAGCACCAGGGCGGTGGACGACGGTGAGGCCTAGGAAGGGGACGACGCGAAGCCGGGGAAGACGCAACAGTGGAAGCCCACGCGGAGAGGAGTACGAGGGTTCACTCGTTTGGCTGCGATGTGAGGCTGCCGTCGCTGCAGAATAACAGGGGGTGTGGGTGAGTGGAGGGATGGCCTGGCCAGCGGTGGGAGTAGTATGGGGGCGGTGAGGCCTCCGCGGCTGCAAAGCCAGCCACGGGAGGCAGGAGCAGGCGGCACGACCGGCGCTGCTTTGGGCGGCTGGACCAAGAAGACCAGAGGTTGAAGAAGCACTACGGCCGTTGGATGGACATCGTACGGTCACTGAAGTTAGAATCGTTTATATTGACTAAGTTGACAAAGCCCTTGGTATGCTCCAACATAGTTGGCCCACAGGTCAGCCTCCGAAACGGTGCGCCCCAGATGTCAGGGGGAGGAATCATTTTTTGGGCAGCCGAAGCTAAGAATATCCGAGATTGAAGAAGAAGCACGACATCCGTTGGATAGACATCCAACGGCCACTGCTGCTAGAACCGTGTGTTGACTATAATAAGTTGACTAAGCCTTGCATACGCGTCAACTTATTTTTTTAGGGGACGCGTCACTTAATAGGCCCACAAGTGTGCGGCAGAGAACTTATAGCCCATTTGCGTTTTGTAAGAATGTACAGCCCATTTTTGAATTCTAATGGAATTTACAACAGCCCATTTACAGTATGTTAAAAGTACAACCCATTTTCTAGCTAGGACAACGATTAATAATTTCAACCAACCGTTGAATACAGAATTCAATAAAATTTCCCACATTTTGATGGGATCCGAAATATTTTTATCCCGAAATTTCTAGTCAGATTAAATATAAATTTGTATTACGTAAAAATCCAATGAAACATTGCGCGCGCAATAATGAAAATTTAAGATTTTCAAAATCCATAAATAATATTTTATAAACTAATTTTGTGTTTGGTGCATTTTTTATAGTTACTGCCCAGTTTTTATAATTACATCCCATTTATTATTTTTTAAAGCCCATTTTCCTGTTAAGCCTAATGCATCCCTCCTAGGAAAGATTTGCAGCCCAGCGGGGCGGAGAATAACAAGTTGACCTTGCCTGGGTATTCCTCAAAAAGACGTATAGCTGGGCTAGCCATTTTTATCTTGAAAAATTAGTATCTGGGCTGGATATCTAGCCTGGGCTAGACGGGCCACAGCCCGCCCAGTTAATACCCTGCTCTCCTCCGAACAACAATGAAATCATCGCCAAGAAAAACTCTGCAGTGCTCACGTCTCAAAAACACAAATACTGCTCGAGCTGCTTGGTCCCAGCTGTCAGCCGCACCTTGTGCAATTCTCTCGTTTATATTGACTACATAGGTTGACAATGGTGTGCGACCGTGATGTCAGGAAACCAGGAGAAAGCAAAAAATATATAGTTGTACATAATAAGGAGGCACTTGCGTACGTATGGGTATGGTCCTAGTGGGTCCCTAGTGTCATCCAGTCAAAATAAAGTCATCTCCTGAATCCTCATGTTCGTTGACGATGTTAACAATGCTCGGCGCCACGGCGAGCACAACAACTCGAAGGGCAACGGAGAGGGCCTCGCGGGCCCTACGGATGGTCTGATACAGCGCCTGCTGCTCATTCAGGAAGCCAGGATCATCGGACACCTATGAGCACCTTCGAGAAACTGAGACGGCATGAAATGGTAAGGCCGCGCTTGGGAGCTCTGGTTTATTTCGAACTGTATTAACATACAAGTGTAATTTACTCGTCATCGGAAACAACGCGTAAAATACAGGCGTAATGAAACCGAGGGCTCGAGGTCTGTAAGTAAACCCGGCGGGTTACGCGTGTAATTTGAGAGACCAGTGTATATTTTACGAGCACTGCTATATGGACGACATTACCAGACGATACATGCACGACGTGCATATCATGCCATCCATGGGCAAGGCTGAAACAGCAGCTAATGGCTGGATTAGCAATCGTCCGAGTGTCGTTCAGCGTTTTTATCGTGTGTGAAGTACTTCCGATATTTTACTAGTCGAAATAGACCAACCAAGCGCCTTCGCCCGAGACCATCTGCTTTAATTTACAAGCGGTTTTGGTTGGAAAACGACAAATATTTAGGAACGAAGGAGTATAATTTTGTGCATGGCACATGGACCCGGATGATGAAGAGGCTTCTGGCAATGCTATCAAGCTTCCATCATTTGTTTACATAATTGACGTACTATACAAATAATTTTCCAGCGACATGAAATTGTACAATGGTGTGAGCTTTCAGCTTTTGTTTCGCGTGTCTTGCCATCGATGCTCTTTCGGAAACAATAAAATACTAACTTCCTTGCTAATGCATGTCAATTATTAGCAGATCAGAGCTAATAATTACATCACAACTGAAGACAGAGTTGTGAGAAGGTGTTAAATTAAAATTGATCCATGCTTTCATTGGCAGCAACGTCCCCCCAGCTCTGTCTAAATCAACAAGGCATGTTGGGAAAAAAGTAGCTGTCTGGAGCATGCAACATTCCGATCATTTTGTGCAGTTCCACTAAAATAGAGCTGAGCGTCCTTGTTCCAAAGATATTAAGTGTGATTACGATAATAGAGGACTGCTGATGAAACAATAAACACACAAATAGAAGCCGGTCACCTTTGCAGTCTCTCTTAAGACTAACTAGTTGGAGAAGATTAGGCTCGGAGTTGGATGAGGAGGATAGAGCAAAACCAATCTCCCTTTGTGCAGTCGCACTGAAATGTAGAGACGTTGCCCGTGTGACATTTTAGTACAACTGCACAAAACACTCTTAAGAAAAAAGTGATTTGTGCAGTTCACCAAAAGGTCGCAATAGCAACGAGTAGAAAGGAAACAATTACTGGCCAATAACAGTTGATGACACATGCGACGACAAAAAAGAAGCATATTCCTTGTCCTAAGGGAAGATAACAACACGGTTGTGTTTGTCTAAAATGGTGTGAGGACGAGAATGCAATATGGAAAGTACGCCGGACGAGATACGTTTTGGGCAAAGAACTATGGAAGATCCACATGCAGCGACGTGGGAAGACGGGCAGTGGAGCAAGGCCGGAGGGGATACCTGGAGGTCGTCGGGATGTAACTAGGTGAGTGGCGGCGGGCGGAATCTGCGAGCAGGTGGCGTAGGCCCTGCCGCGCGGGAGCTTGGTCAGAGAGAACGGCGTGTACCGCAGATCAGGACGTGCTACCTCGGCACCGTCAAACGGAGAAACGATGCACTTCCTCCCTTTCCCCCGGCGGACGGGATGCGGCCGGATCAGTGACCAACGGTGAGAGAGAGAGAGAGGCCACCGCACTCCCTTTCCCCCGGCGGACGGGATGCAGCCGGATCAGTGACCAACGGTGAGAGAGAGAGAGAGAGGCCACCGCACTCCCTTTCCCCCGGCGGACGGGATGCGGCCGGATCAGTGACCAACGGTGAGAGAGAGAGGCCACCACAGCCTTATGTGAGATACTCTGAAGAGCGACAAACCAGGCAGGCAGGCTCCATTGTATATAGTGAGCGGACTACCTTTTTCTCCATAAAAATCGTTTTATATTCTGTGTACGTGCCATTGAGCGCTATAACTTTATTTAAAAATAACGCGGCAACGCGTCAAGTCGAACTTTGTTTCGTGCACGCGTGGTACACGACCTCCCTAGGTAAACAACCGCTACATGCGTTCAAATTAGCACGTGGGCTGCCATTTCGTAAAGAAATGAGCTCCACCGTGTACCCGCGCGGGTGTGGCTGGGCACGAAGCGTGAGTACATGCACGGTGCACCTATTTTCTTCTTGTATACGTACACCACCTACGTGGGGTTGTGTGAGAGAGATACAAACCTAGAGAGATATAGTGTGTGGGTTCTTGAGAGTTTTTTTTGGGGGGGGGGTCAATCAAAAAATGTAACATATGCAATGTGTGTGAAATAGAGTCCTGGATATAACATATATATAGAGGGGGCGATCCACGAGAAGAGAGTGGAGGTATCATCGGCTTGAGGTGTCCTTAGAATCGAAGAGAGGGATGATGTGTGTGTGCGCGCGCAATCGATAAAGAGTGCCATCGAATTTGTGTGTGCCCACGTCAAAGATATAGAGTGGCTGGCCTACTGGAACGTGAGATGGGACATGTGCAGTTTGTCTCTGTGGCATGGATACCTACCTGCAGCGCTCGACTATCGGTGTGTGGTGGGGGAAGAGGGAGGCCCAATTAACTACAGAGGTACAATGGCTGGTATATGTGTGGAGGAGGAGAGAGGCCTACCTCATGTATTAAGGAGATCGATCCGCCTCATGTATTAAGGGAGATCGATCGGCATCCATGCATATGTGCGGGAGAGGAATAAGGTTGGGAGAGAGACAGAGCTAGAGTGTTGGAGGGGTGGTAGTGGAGTTGCTTCTAACAAATGGTGGGATAGGCTTGCTAGACAAACGGAGGGCACGCCCGCAATATCAATAAGAGAGGAGATGGCTGCTTGTTGTCTGTGCACGTGCGTGTGAGAGACGGGTCAGGAGGCATGCACGAATGATGAGGGGGGACGATGTGGCTGTGGTAAGCAGACGTAACTACATAGGAAGATCAATCGCCCTTTGTTAGAGAAAGGAGAGACATAACTTGTGAGGTACGTCGATCGATGGGGGGGGGGTAGCTAAAGTCGATCTAGGTATATGTTGGGAGATCGATCGATATACATGCATGTGTGTGTTAGAAGCAAATGAGGCACGAGGAGAAGGATAGAGAGAGAGGGATGCATGTAGGAGGTGGTACGAGAGGCATACTATATCGAGGGGGGAGGAGTGTGCGAGTACGAGAACGATGAAAAGAGTGGTGGGAGTGAGGCATGGACGGTGACAAGAGAAGAGGGGAAGCTTGTGTTTGTGCTAGGCACACCTGGCTAGAGAGGCATATCGATCGACGTGTGCCGTAAAGAAGGAGCTGGGGGGCCTACACACACCATGGGTGAACGACCTAAAGTGAAAAGACGAATTTGCGCGATGGAGCTAGAGAATGCTGAGGGAGGGTGAGAGGGATGCGGGCGTGTGCATGCACAAGAGAAAGTTAGCGCTAGCTACAAAGATAAGAGGGTTGTGTGGGTGTAAAAGACGAATAGAGATCATATATACTTCATTATAAAAAGCGAATTCGGATATTTGAAGAATTTATCATAGTGTTTCAAACCGATGCATGTGTGAATATATATAACGGTGATACACATGGTGTGGTTATGAACATGTTATACTACATTTAATATATTTTATCTCTACTCTTATAAAAAACGGAGTTGTTGATGATGGTGTGCCTGCCATCCTGCATTATAGGCCGTCCGATTTATATCTGGCGGATAGCAAGGAAACTATGATGGTTGAAGTTGGCAACAATCATGATTGTAGATTCTTATTGAAATAGAGAAACGAATTCAAATTTAGTTCGAATTGCAGCGGTAGTATAGACATTTGAAATGCACTAAAATGTTGGTATGAGTAGGTTACATGCATTATACAGCAAGCGAAAAAAAATTAATCGGACATAACATGGATTCATACTCCCTCCTTCCATCTATATAGGGCGTAATGAGATTTTTAAGACCGCCCTTGACTATTGACAAGATTAATAGTACATGACATGCACAATGTGAAAATTATATCATTGAAAGAACCTTTCACAGACAAATTTAACGGTGTGCTTTGTGTAAGTTGCATGCCATATATCATTGCTCTAATATTTGGTCAAAGTTAGCATCGAAAAACGCATTAGGCCCTATATAGATGGAAGGAGGGAGTAGCTTTGAATAGCATTTGTATAGTAAAACGGGGCAAGACTATCTCTTTGTGTGGTGTGAATAGTTTTATTTTTTTCGTTTTCTTTTTTGTTGAGGGAAGTGCGAATTGATTTGGTACGTACAAGTACAATACTACTACACGTTAGGCTTGTCCCTAAAATTCAACCCGCGTCTTGTTATATCCCGAAAATTCAAATATCGTGCTGCCAAAACTGGCGCCTTCACAACCCGCGCCTTGCTATCCCGAAATTAGAACGCGCGCGAAAACTCCCTCCAGCTGCCAAATCCCGACACGCGAAATCCCCCTTCTAACCCTTGGCCGAAAGGGCAGCTAGTTCAAATCAGTGGGGGGTGCTTTTGTAACACACCCTACATTTTGGACAAGCGCGTCCCAGTCATGCTTCACCCCCTCCCATCGCCCCTTTTTCGCCATTCGAAATCCCAGGCCGCCATAACCTCTCCGCTCCAGCCGCGAAACCCCACCCTCCTCCGTCCGCCACGTCACCGCTGCCCAGCCGGAGCCTCTTCCCCGATGACGTCATCCACCGCAACAGCTCGACGTCCCTCGTCCACCTCCCCGGATGAGGATCCGTCGTCCATCTCGCCGTCCCGCCAGTTCAGCCGCCCCGTCCTCCACCTCCAAGGAGCTGCTCCGACGATCGCCTCGTCTATCGCGGCTGCTCCATCCCCACAGCGCCGCCTTAACCTGCTCCACCGGAACCGCATCATCCTCACCAACTCCTCAGACAAAGCCGAGGCCTACTCGGCGCCACCAAAGAGGTTGTACACTCATCGCATCACACCTTCTCCTTAACTCGACCTCCCGGCGCCGACGGTGCTCCATCCCGCACCCCCATGGAGCGGCTACCTTGAAGCCGGCGCCGCGGGCGACATCTCCACGGCGGCTCTCCCCCAGTGCGAGGTCCCTTCGGCGGCGGCGTCCATACCAGCCGGATCTGCTGCTGCTGCTCCGGCTCTCGCTCGCTCGCTCGCGCTGCTGCTACTCTGGCTCTCGCTCGATCGCTCGCTCGCCCAGCTGCTGCTGCTGCTCTCCCCTCGCTCGTGCTGCTGCTCTGCTCCGATTAAGCCACACTTCAGTCGACTGAATCGAATTTTGGGTCAGTCGATTTTCAGGGGTTGGGGGCTCGCCGGAGTTAAGGAAGAACCACCCGCAGCGGGGACGAGGGCTCGCCGGAGAGGTACCCCACTATCTGTCTTAGGGTTCAGGGTGGGGGGCGGGGGGCCTAGAGGGCTGGCCGGGGCGGCGGTGGCGAGTTGTTTCGGGGCGGCGAGGCGGCGCTGGGGCCGGCGGTTTGGCCGGTGGTGGCTGGCGGCTCAGGGGGGGTGCAGGTTGAAGATGAACTGCAGGCCCTCCCTAAACTACATGTCAAGTGCCTCTCTGCTACCATTGCGTTCAATTTCGACAGTAGCATTCAGATTCCATAGTAAATTTCAGTTTCGACAGTTAAGTTCAGAGTCAACAGTTTTTACCTCATCTGTTGTAGTCAGGTGGTTTTTGGTGATGTTAATTTTACATCCATTTTACATCATCTATTGGAGATGCTATTAGAATCCCACTTGAGGTTGATGATGTCTGTCTTGTGCTGCTTCAGCCTTGACGTCTTACGGCTCACCGGAGCTGCTCCAACGACAGAATGATCCATCACAACAAAGCAGTGCCCTGGACGCCGTCTACAGATTCCTCAGATCTCCCTCCACACCTCCGACAGCCACCTCTGCCTCAACTACTTCAGTGACCAACCCAATGATGCTGAGGTCGACACGGCTACGACAAAGAGGTTGTACACTTGTTGCATCACTTATTACTATACATTCACGTCGATCCATTAGGGCTATTTTGGTTCAACGGAAAAACGTCGATCCACTGGTTGTTACCATCACTCTAAATTTCTGCATGCTCTCCTTACATAATCTCACCATATTTTTTTATGCATGTCAGATATTGTACACAGTCATGCTGAACATGTAGAGAAAAAGAGAAGAGTTTTGCGCGGCAATACAATGTCATGCAGACATCGCTCCATGGTGGGTTCAATGGCAAACCCTCCCCACCCCTCTCCAGATTGTAATCCAGAGGAAGATATCTGTTCTGAGGCGGATTCAGACGCCGCTGACCACTCCTATTTACCCCCAAGGTGTTTGCTCTACCTTGGCATGATGATGTTAGTCATATCATGCATATGTTGCCTTGCAGTGCCTACTTTTGACATCATATATGTCATCTGCTTAGTTTAGACATGTTCTGTAATGCCACATGTTTAGTTTCTATATCATATATGGGAATTATGCAGTCTCATGTCTTTAGCCCAGCCATAATATATGTGAAATGTGCAATGCCATCCTGTTTAACCAGACATCATATATTTGAATGATATCTTGCCCATCCTTTTCCTCATTACATTTCCATTTGTCGACAATGTTTGTACATTAAACTACTCTTCCTGTGAATCAGCCATTTGGGTGGGAGATGGAAAAATCTGGAGTGAAAACAAGGCCTTCAGAGCAGACAGTGCTACCTGTCGAAGCAGATCTCTTGTTGGGTCCCGATAGCTCCTCAGAGATGGATTCAGAGACAGATGACCAGTCCTATTCCCCCACTGAGGTGTATGCTCTAACTTGGCACGGTTATACTGCTCATATCATGCATACGGTGTCTTGCATTGCATAGTTTAGACATCATATACACAATATTCAACACCATGTTCTTAGTTCAGACATCATATCGGATGCCCTCTGTTTAGCATATAAATCACATATGTGAATTAAATGATGCGATCCTGATTACTTAGATAACATGTAGGTGAATTATGTCATGCGATCCTATTTAGTTATTCATCATATCTTTGAATTATGTTATGCTATGCTATCCAGTTTAGATAGACATCATATATGTGAAATTATGTCATGCTATCCGTTTTAGTTAAACAATATACATGTCAACTATTTCATGCCCTCTTTTTTCCACACTATCTATTGCATCTGTCTCTCATACAATGTCTGTACATTCAACTATGTTTCCTGTTTATCAGCCATTTGAATTGGAGCGGGTGATGCCAGTATCTAGCGGACTAAAAACACGGTCTTCAAATAAAACAGTGCTACCTCTTGGTGGAGATAGCACCCCGGTTGTACATGCACAAGAACCAGCCTACCACACATAACCCAAACTCTCGCAGATTATACCCCTACTGCGATGGACAGAGAACCAGCTTCACCCAATCTAACCCCAACCCCAACCGATAGTAACCCAGTTCCTGTTGACACAGCACCATCTCCACCATAGAGCTCCCAAACAAGAGTAGTTAGTAAGGCAGCTCCAGTGCCCAAAGGGCCAGTACTATCACGGCGAACCCCAACTCCACCAGTTAGTACGCCTATTCCTGTGGAGGAAGCACAACCAGCTAGTCGTAGTTTAGCATCTATCGCATTTGATGTTGTTAAATCGTATGTGCGTATCTTCCCATCTTGGAAATATTATACTGAAGATGAAGGAAAATGCCAGTTGCAGGTGTTTGTCCAGGAGTTATGTGTAAGTAATGTTATTCATGGCAATTACTTTGCTTCGTCCCATACATCCTACCTCCATGATGGTTATAATACAGCAAATTTTCCCATTTTTCTCTATAGAGAAGGACCGATTTGGAAACTCAGGATGAGGTAACCTGTGCTAATACCTCTGCTATCTTCAAGAATGCTTGGTGGCAGTATCGGAATTACCTGAAGAAAACGTACTTCACCGGCAAAGAAACTCATCAAATTCCCTTACGTTCTCCTGAGACACATTTACTGGACGATGACTGGGAACGCCTTGTTCTGTACTGGTCCCGAACCAAGAATGTGGTAAGGTCTATGAGCTCATTTTCTATTTTTAGTATTATATTCTTGCGTCTTACTGTACTCTGTTCATGTAGAACAAGTGCCTAAACCTGAAGAACAACTGTTCTAATTTAAGATTCCATTGCTATCATAGTTCAAAAAAGCGCTAGACGTTAATTGTGCGTTTTGCCACCGCCTTGCGCTTTACTTAGCGCATGCTTATGCGCAGTTATGCACAGATTATGCGTAGTTATGTGCAATGCGTTTTGCCAACGCCTAGAGCCTAGGCGCGCTTAAGCGCTCGCTTAGGCGCACCTTTTTTAACTATGATTGCTTTGCTCTTGTATCACTGTATTTACTCATACAAACTTATTTTTAAATTGAAGGATCCAATCGAAACTCCAATGGCACAACAGGTATGTTCACGCACGTTTCTTTAACAGGTTTGCTCTTATCAATAGCTCTGTTGATTTCAATTTCAATTGTGTATACAGTTGACTTTCATATCATGCACATTACTAGCATCACAACAGAGCCAATAGTGTTGTTGTACATGTAGACCCGTGGTACCCATCTGAAATCTTGTTGTGCCGTGTAGTTTCCCACGCTTTGTATTCTTTCACTGTCGCTTTGTCTTGAACTGATATGATTTGAACCGTGTCTCTATTTTGATTTGGCAAGACAATGCAATGACCATAGGACATAGATATATGTTTGTTTGATGCTTTTATTATGTACTAGTACTTGGCAATAGAAGACTTGGTAGTTTAATCCTGTCCACCTTACTAATGAACTGGTTCACCGAAATGAGTTTCATATACTAGTACATGCTAAACTTGTTATGTGTCTGCTTGTTTCTTCTTTTAGAATGCTGACAGAATATTGGGGAAGAGTGCCTTATTAAGCAATGGTAAAGGAAGTAATGCAGATAAGGTTCAGGATAGTGACACATCCTTGTTGGTCTCCAACAAAGCTGATAAAACAGCTAAGGAAGACTATCTTGAAGACAGCGAGACAACCCCAAAGTCCTGTCTTGGTTTAGTGTTCGAGTTACTGGCCACTACCGCTTGCACAAGCTATTCAAACTCACTGTCTGAATCAGTTCGGTTTCTTGAGTCTCAACTACAAGCTGAAAGACATCGATCAGCTGTGCTGCGACAAGAAGCGGAAGGACTGCGGAAGTCCCTGGAGCATTCAGATGCATACTTTCTGGTGCAACAGCAAGCGTTGGAGGATTTTAGCGCCAAACAGGACAAAGCTAATCAGCTTGCTAAGCTTATTGCCAGCATGGTGGATACCCAGGATAACGTTTCTTGAGCTCTTCTGAAGTTGTTTCAGTTATGCTCTTGTTTTGTTGCCGCGTTTATTTGCACTGGTGGCCAATTTTGACGGCCAGTGTATGTAATGTGCTGCTTTGTTCCCTATATTTGCACTGGTGGCGAACTTTGATGCCCAGTGGATGTAATATGTGTAATAGCGGTAATAGGCTAGCATTAATTGCTTGCTTATTTATTTCCTTATTGTCTTGTTTAGTTGTTTGCTTGTAGTCACTGCAGTTCTTTTTCTGTTTTTTTCTAGTGGCCACAATAGCCTATTTTTGGTAACTAGGCCAAAATAATCGTGGCAACACACGGACTGTTGTAACCATGGGCCTCCTACAGGCCGTATGATCCATGGGCCTTTGTCCGGCCGTAGGATCCATCGGCCTTCTATACGGGCCTTATGGTCCATGGGCCTTCTACGGGCCGTAGGGTCCATGGGCCTTCTACGGGCCGTACGATCCATGGGCCTTCTACGGGCCGTACTATCCATGGGCCTCATACGGGCCGTAGGATCCATGGGCCTTCTACGGGGCATATCATCATTTCGCCAATCATGGGCCGTACTATTCGTGGACCATAACGGGCCGTTAATAGGCCGTATTTGATAACTCTATGAAAACAGCCCAACGTATTAACGGTCCGCAAACGGGCCGACTGTAACGATGGGCTGAATTTGGCCCACAAGCAGAAAATGACAGTAACAGGCCGTATGTAACCGAATGCTGCAAATGAGCCCAAGAATCAATGGGCCCTTAGAAGGCCGAAAGATAACTTGGGCTGGAAACGGCCCAATGGAATAACGGGCCGTTAATGGGTATAAAGTGATACACTGTTCATTATGGGCCAGTTTCACCACGGGCCGTGAATGGGCCAAGAGTTACAAAGGTCCTCATATGGGTCGAAAGAAGTCATGGGCACACATGGGCCCGAAGTTAAAACGGGCTGAATCATATTGGACAGCCCAGATGACGCTACTGGGCCTAATTCGGATAGGGCGTAACGGGCCCTGGGTTAGCGGGCTGTAAATGGGCTATATGCGAACATGCCGTTAACAGGCTTTCCGTGGCCGGCCCGCCACCTTTTGACCAAGTCAAACAGGCCGGCCTTTTCACAGGAATGGGCCTCTGTTGGGCCGTGCCACGTGTCGCCGTATCATAGGCGCCTTCGGTCCAATGAGCGGATGACATCTGTCCCAACGGTGAGCCGACACGTGTTTCCTCCAGCCAATGATGATTTTACACGTGGAAAATCCCCATTGGTCGGGGCTGTTAACGGGTTATCGGATCCAAAACCCGACCCGATAGCTTAACGGCGTTCCGTTATGATGGATGCCACGTGTCGGTCACCCTTGACGAAAGCACTTCTGTGACGCGCGATTTATCGTCATGGAAGTGGACACTTCCGTGATGATAATTTTGGTAATGTCATGGAACACTTCTACGACAGCACAGGTATGACTATCTTGATTCTGTCATAAATTTGTCATGGATGTACATGCATGACAAAAAACACGACCTACTGTGACAAACACGTATCATCACAGAAGTGTATTTTTTGTAGTGTAGGTAAACGGCGAGTTTGACGCAAAGGACCCAAAGATGACAACTTACATGAATGTTGTATTAAAAATCTCGGCCAGATTCGAGGGGCTTGAATTTCATCATATCCCTCGAGATAGCAACTAGGCCGCCGATATCCTCGCCCGAATGGGCGCAAAACGGGATAAAGTCACCGAAAACACCTTCCTCGAACGACTCTTTAAGCCATCGGTAATCTGGCAGGAGGACAAACAAACATCAGAGTCGAACGATGTAGGGAAATTTGCGTGACTCTGATGTTTGTTTGTCTGTTTGATTCACGTTCTATGATAATAAGTAAAACAAGTAAAACCGATAATAAGTAAAACACCCCTTTTATCAATTGTAGTTCTTTCAATAAGTAAGAGTGTTGAACCCAACGAGGAGCAGAAGGAAATGACAAGCGGTTTTCAGCAAGGTAATTTATGCAAGCACTGAAATTGTCGATAATAGGTAGTTTGATAGAAAGATAATTTTTAACAAGGAACAATAGTAACAATAAGTGCAGCAAGTTAGCCCAATCCTTTTTGTAGCAAAGGACAGGCCGAAACGGTCTATGATAATAAGTAAAACATTCTCGAGGACACACGAGAATTCATCTAGTCACTTTCATCATGTTTGTCTGTTTGATTCGCGTTCGCTACTTTGATAATTTGTTATGTGGGTGGACCGGTGCTTGGGTGCTGTACTTACTTGAACAAGCCTCCCACTTATGATTAACCCCTCTTGCAAGCATCCGCAACTATGAAAGAAGAATTAAGATAAAATCTAACCATAGCATTAAACATGTGGATCCAAATTAGCCCCTTACGGAATAGCGCATAAACTAGGGTTTAAGCTTCAGTCACTCACTACTGCAGGATGGCCCAAATGCGACAGTCGAATCAGAGACCCTTTGATGAAACTGTGTGCAATGCATCAATCACAAATGGTGATGTAATAAAACTGTCAAAAAAGATGCAAAACATTTGCGATGGCAGCGAGATCAAACATGGTTCATACTAGAGTTGCGTGTGTGATGAGTGGCAAACGGTTAATCCAAAAGAACTATTTGCGATGATGCAGAACAACAGAAACGGGCAGCCAGATGAGGGTGTGTGTGATATACGACATACAGTTCACTAGGATGAACTGTGTGTGATTAGGCAACACAACGGAAACGGTTCAACTAAACAAGATGCGGGTGATACGCGGCAAACAGGCCCGTAATCAGAAATGTGTGTGAAGACCAATAATAACACAGACGATTGCTGCTAATAAGCCGTGTGATTTTCTCTGTCTAGAGAAGAATAACATGTATATATAATTGAAATAAACATCGAATTACATAAGTTACTATACAGATCATTTGGACAAACCTCAATAAACAATTGCATGCATTCTAAACTAGGAGAAATGATTGTCTAGTCATCTACTTCTTGTGACGCTCCCGCCACTGCTCTATGGCTTGATCCCTCGTCTGGGGTAGGAAGAAGACACTCCCTCATGTCAACGATCCGCATGTACATCTCGTACCTTGTGTATGCGTCCTTGGCCACGTACTTGACATGTTGTTCATCTAGTCTCTCATGCCAGACACTATGCCAGGCGCTCTTGTCATTCTTGCTCTCATCCTTCATCTTCATGTAGTAGGGGTCGATGATGGCTGAGGCGAGGTCAACCAGGGAGTTCTGTTTGTTGTTGTCGCTGCCCCAGACCTTGTAGTGGTCCTGAATGTTGATAAGATTCTGGCATTTCAAGCCCGAAACCTTGAGCGCTTTTAGATCGTCGGTGGTGTCCACCGTAGCGAAACTGTAGTTGGAGCTGTTGATAAACCTGGAGAAACGCTCGCAAGGCCTTGTGGCCAGGTGGTAGTGGTAGATGAGGACATCATGTCACACGCACAACTGGGCAACGACAACCTTCTGATCGTGCCCGGCACGACCGATGGTGTACTCGAGGTCAAACCCGACCACTTGGTACTTGTCCCCGGCAAGCAACTACTCCATAGTTTGGATGGAGCTCTCCATCGAGACTGGATCATTCGTGTACACCACCGAGAGGGCCTTCCCCCTCACGTGGGTGTCCACTACGTGATGTGTGGTGAACTGCCCGCCGTTGTCGTCGTCGGCCGCTGGAAGCGCCATTGGAGCCACGGGGAGCGCCACTGGAACAGCTGGATGTCCTTTCTGTATGTGTCGTCGTGGATATGCTTATTGTGTCGCATGGCGCGAGAGATGAAGGTAAATGGCCGCAGGAATAAATGGGGGCCGGGCGGCCTGGATTCTCTGCGCGTCCGCATGGCAGTTTTTGCAGCGGGTAACTGCATCGTCGTGCCGCGCCCGACACAACCGCATGCACACGAACGTGCATGATCGTGCGCCGGCCCCAAACAATGGCAGCGCGCGTGGAGGGACGAGGGCAGAGTGCCCGGAGGGACACGAGAGCAGAGCACACGCGGCGGGACGCGAGCAGAGTGCGCTGCGGCCGCCTCAACCGCAAGCAACCACACGCATAGAGCAGTTGAACACGTAGGAAATGGTCGCCTACAAGCCAACCGACAGTTGCATCACTGCGTAGAGAGCGGCCGTGTGCTACTACCTCCGTCTTAGTCTATTAGTCCCCTTTATATTCTGTGCCATACTTTGCCCTGAAATTTAACCAACAAAATGTTAATGCATGTTATAAAAATTATATAATTGGAAACTATGTTCAAATACGAATCCAACTATATAATCTTTGGCAACATGCATTTGTATTTTATTAGTTAAATCCTACTTATAAAGCAGGACAGGGGTATAGTAGGTAATTAAATCGCAAACATTTTTTTATTAACCATATGTGTACGTGGCCTTTCGTCCTCCTCTCACACGTCTTGTCACCCCGCTGCCGTAGAAGGATTACAACGCAAGCTTGCGCAGCGCGCGGGGGTGTTCTTTTGGCTAAACGGCGGCTCGAAGTGGCGCCAATGAATCGTCGGCGAGCCCGTTCCCGCGCAAGATTCCCACCCGACTCTGTGAAATCCCCCAAAATTCCAATGCTTACCGGCCTGCTATATAAACTCTCACGGCCGGCAAGCCCTGCGTCGCATTTTCCCCTCCCTCCCTGTAGCTTATCTCGTCTGCTTCTCCTAAAATCTCCAGTGGCACCGGTCCATCGTCGTGGCTTAGCCACTCCGCCATCATCAGAGGACAACTCCAGCTGGGAGGTGAAAGTGCAACTATCCCTGGGTGGTTTTGGTAATTCCTAACAACATATAGCTCATTGAGCTAATACTATTTCAAGATAAATATTTAAGGAAAGATCAATGATTGGCATGGCATGGATTAGAAATGTGGACCCCTCAAAATGCTAAGGACAAAGGATTGGCTCAAGCTCAAAAGCTCAAGACTCTACATTTTACTTTTAGTGATCCAAGATCACATTGAGTCCATAGGAAAAGCCAATACTATTAAAAGGGGATGAGGTGTTGCTTAATGGGTTACTTGCTCGAAATGCTTAGTGATATGCTCCAAAAACCCTCAACCACTTTCTCATATCCACATATGTCCCAAACCAAAAGTCAAACTCGGCCCCACCGAAACCTTCTATCCGGCGCCACCGAGTTCAGTTGACATAGCCATTGCCTCAAAACCCAAGTCATTTCGGTCTCACCGATAGGGATCTCGGTCTCACCGAGATGGGATTGCAAACTCTCTCTTTCCCTTCGTGACGTTTCGGTCCAACCGAAATGAGTGATCGGTCCCACCGAGTTCGCAATGCAAACTCTTTGTTTCCCCTTCGTAACGTTTCGGTCACACCGAGATGAGCGAATCGGTCCCACCGAGTTTGCCTGACTAACTCTCTGGTTAGCTTATTACCAAAGTCGGTCTCACCGAGTTTGTGTAATCGGTCTCACCGAGATTATGTTATGCCCTAACCCTAATGAAATCACTCACTTTGGTTGGTGATGAGTGCATGTTTTTAATTTTTATCATTTTGAGCGCTCCACCAAGATGTATGTGACATGGAAGAGTGACCCATGATCCTAATCGATTGTGCATTTGCATTCAAAAGCAAATTTTAAATAATGCACAAATTTAGGGGGAGCTCTTGCTTATCACATACTTCTCAAAGCGACGATGTATTTCAATCTTATGATCATTTGTCGAAGCTTTGATCTATATGTTGTCATCAATTACCAAAAAGGGGGAGATTGAAAGTGCAACTATCCCTGCGTGGTTTTTGTAATTCCTAACAACATATATCTCATTGAGCTAATACTATTTCAAGATAAATATTTCAGGAAAGCTCAATGATTGGCATGGCATGGATTAGAAATGTGGACCCCTCAAAATGCTAAGGACAAAGGATTGGCTCAAGCTCAAAAGCTCAAGACTCTACATTTTACTTTTAGTGATCCAAGATCACATTGAGTCATAGAAAAGCCAATACTATTAAAAGGGGATGAGGTGTTGCTTAATGGATTACTTGCTCGAAATGCTTAGTGATATGCTCCAAAAACCCTCAACCACTTTCTCATATCCACATATGTCCCAAACCAAAAGTCAAACTCGGCCCCACCGAAACCTTCTATCCGGCGCCACCGAATTCAATTGACATAGCCACTGCCGCAAAACCCTAGTCATTGCAGTCTCACCGATAGGGATCTCGGTCTCACCGAGATGGGATTGCAAACTCTCTGTTTCCCTTCGTAACGTTTCGGTCCAACTGAAATGAGCGATCGGTCCCACCGAGTTCGCAATGCAAACTCTCTGTTTCCCCTTCGTAACATTTCAGTCACACCGAGATGAGCGAATCGGTCCCACCGAGTTTGGCTTACTAACTCTCTAGTTAGCTTATTACGAAAGTCGGTCTCACCGAGTTTGTGTAATCGGTCTCACCAAGATTACGTTATGCCCTAACCCTAATGAAATCGGAGTCACCGAATTGACATGTCAGTACCACCGAAAATCCTAACGTTCACATTTTGAACTAAGTCGGTCTGACCGAGTTTCATTATTCGGTCCCACCGAGTTTGGTGATTTGTGTGTAGCGGTTAGATTTTGTGTGGAGGCTATATATACCCCTCCACCCACTCTTCATTCGTGGAGAGAGCCATCAGAACATGCCTACACTTCCATCATACATTTTCTGAGAGAGAACCACCTACTCATGTGTTGAGGCCAAGATATCCCATTCCAACCATATGAATCTTGATCTCTAGCCTTCTCCAAGTTGCTTTCCACTCAAATCACCTTTCCACCAAATCCAAATCTGTGTGAGAGAGAGAGAGTTGAGTGTTGGGGAGACTATCATTTGAAGCACAAGAGTAAGGAGTTCATCATCAACACACCATCTATTACCTTTTGGAGAGTGGTGTCTCCTAGATTGGTTTGGTGTCACTTGGGAGCCTCCGTCAAGATTGTGGAGTTGAACCAAGGAGTTTGTACGAGCAAGGAGATCGCCTACTTCTTGAAGATCTACCCTAGTGAGGCAAGTCCTTCGTGGGCGATGGCCATGGTGGGATAGACAAGGTTGCTTCTTCGTGGACCCTTCGTGGGTGGAGCCCTCCGTGGACTCGCGCAACCGTTACCCTTCGTGGGTTGAAGTCTCCATCAACGTGGATGTACGATAGCACCACCTATCGGAACCACGCTAAAAATCTCCGTGTGTACATTGCGTTTGCTCCCTCCAAACTCCTCCCTTTACCTTCATGTGCAATGTTTTACATTCCCCTGCTATACTCTTAGACTTGCATGTGTAGGCCGTTTACTTGACAAGTGCTAAGTTGCTAAAATTTGCCAAGACTTAAAATTGGGAAAAGGCTAGAATTTTATTTGGTCAAGTAGTCTAATCACCCCCCTCTAGACATACTTTCGATCCTACAGGAGGCTACATCGCGGCGGTGGCACAGTCCCCGGCGTAGTGTAGTGCACGTGGCGTCCCTGTTGAGTGTGCGCTGAACACCCACCACACGCTCCGCCGCCGCCTCCCATCGGCAGCTGTTGCTGGCCGCAGTTGCAGCCACACCACCGTCGAAAGCCAGGGCCATCTCCCGCTCCACTGCCGTGGCCCCAAGGCGGGAGATGGCCGTCGTGGCCGCCACCCCACTGTCGGTCACCGTGGCCATCACCTGCTCCGCCACCGCGGCCCATAGGCGGGAGGTGGTGGTCATGGCCGCCACCCCATCATCGGCCACCATGGCCACCAGCCCACTGTCGACCGCCAGGGTCATCACCCGCTCTGCCACTGCCGCCCGAAGGCGGGAGGCAGAGGTGGAGGCCTTCACGTGCGTCAACGACCTTGTGCGCTACAGTGAGTTCCTGCGGGAGGAGGAGGAGCGCCTCGTCGAGCATACAAAGAGCCTTACCGCCGCCGTGGCTGCAGCACACGCCGCCTCAGAGGCGAGGAATCAGGAGATCTATGAGGAGAACCACCGCTTCGAGAGGGGTCGTCCAGAGCGGCAGAGAGCGTTTGAGGTGAGCGTCCCTGAAGGTGCAGCAGTGGCAGGCATCGTATTACAGTTGTCCACTTCGTCGGTAGGCTCCTCCTCCTCGGCCTCTTACTGAGCACACTCGGCAGAGGAGAGGCTGCCGGAAGTAGTACAAAGCCCCTCCGTAGTAGTAGTATTTAGGGGCTATTTTGTTCAGTTCATATGATTATAGATGTGTTGGAACTGTACAACGTACTTAAAATTAGCTAGTATATATAGTTGAACTAGCTATTTCAGTACGTGGTTGGCAACAATTGGGGAAAAGTTTGGTCGGTTCAGCTGTCGAGTTGAACTGTTTGTATAAAGAATGGCTGCTTAATCTATGAATGAAATCTATGCTTAATTACTGAATTTTAATTGCAAAATTAGATAGTGCTAGTGAGTTTTAGCTGCATATTTTGACAAATTGCAGTGTTACAAGGTTGACAAATGGCAATGTTACTAGATCAACAAATGTCAATCTTTCCAGTTTGAGAAATGGCAATATACCCAATATGACAGATGCAAATCTTACCAAATTGTCTGTACGTGGTTGCACATGGGTCATCCAAAACAACCGTTTGCGTTGAAGGGATGAACAAATCCTGCTCGACACATTTTCTCTTGGCTTAGCGCCGAAGTCTGGCTTTGCATACTGTAACACCCACGATGCGGCTATATCTCCCACGTGTCGAGGCACGACTTAGAGGCATAACCGCATTATGGGTTTTGTCGCAAGAAGGGTCATCTTCACACAATCCCATGTAATGAACAAGAATGGGATAAAGAGAGTTGGCTTACAATCGCCACTTCACACAATACATAAATAAATTCATACATCATCCAAAATACACACATAGACCGACTACGGTCAAATCCAAACGAAAAGAAGATAACCCCAAATGCCAGATCCCCGATCGTCCCAACTGGGCTCCACTACTGATCAACAGGAAATGAAACATAGTAACGACCAAGGTCCTCGTCGAACTCCCACTTGAGCTCGGTTGCATCACCTGCACTGGTATCATCGGCACCTGCAACTGTTTTGGAAGTACCTGTGAGTCATGAGGACTCAACAATCTCACACCCGCGAGATCAAGACTATTTAAGCTTAAGGGTAGGAAAGGGGTAGTGAGGTGGAGCTGCAGCAAGCACTAAGCATATATGGTGGCTAACATACGCAAATAAGAGCGAGAAGAGGAGCAACGGAACGGTCGTCAACTAGTAATGATCAAGAAGTGATCCTGAACTCCTACTTACGTCAAACATAACTCAAAAACCGTGTTCTCTTCCCGGACTCCGCCGAAAAGAGACCATCATGGCTACACACGCGGTTGATGCGTTTTAATTAAGTCGAGTGTCAAGTTCTCTACAACCGGACATTAACAAATTCCCATCTGCCACATAACCGCAGGCACGGCTCTCGAAAGTTTATACCCTGCAGGGGTGTCCCAACTTAGCCCATTATAAGCTCTCACGGTCAACGAAGGATATTCCTTCTCCCGGGAAGACCCGATCAGTCTCGGAATTCCGGTTTACAAGACATTTCGACAATGGTAAAACAAGACCAGCAAAGCCGCCCGATGTGCTGAGAAATCCCGATAGGAGCTGCACATAACTCGTTCTCAGGGCAACACCGGATGAGACTAGCTACGAGTAAAACCAGCCCTCAAGTTTCCCCAAGGTGGCCCCATAGGCAGCTCAGTTCAGACCAACACTCGAAGGAGCACTGGCCCGGGGGGGGGGGTTAAAATAAAGATGACCCTTGAGTCTGCAAAACCCAAGGGAAAAAGGCTTAGGTAGGCAAATGGTAAAACCAAGGTTGGGCCTTGCTGGAGGAGTTTTATTCAAAGCGAACTGTCAAGGGGGTCCCATAAATCACCCAACCGCGTAAGGAACGCAAAATCAAGGAACATAACACCGGTATGATGGAAACTAGGGCGGCAAGAGTGGAACAAAACACCAGGCATAAGGCCGAGCCTTCCACCCTTTACCAAGTATATAGATGCATTAATTAAATAAGAGATATTGTGATATCCCAACATATCCATGTTCCAACATGGAACAAACTTCATTTTCACCTGCAACTAACAACGCTATAAGAGGGGCTGAGCAAAAGCAGTAACATAGCCAAACAACGGTTTGCTGGGAAAGGTGGGTTGGAGGCTTGACATGGCAATATGGGAGGCATGATATAGCAAGTGGTAGGTAGCGCGGCAAAGCAATAGAGCGAACAACTAGCAAGCAAAGATAGAAGTGATTTCGAGGGTATGGTCATCTTGCCTGAGATCCCACTAGGAAGAAGAACGAGTCCATGAAGAAGACAAACGGACGTAGTCGAACGAATCCTCACAAACGCGACGGTATCGGAACTAACCCGAAGAAGCAACACCGGAAAGAAGCAAACAACATGGTAAACAACCATCACATAAACATGGCATGATGCACAATCAAGTATGATGCATGTACAATTTAATGAGCATGGCATGGCAAAGTGCAACAAACAACACTACAAATTAAGTGGAGCTCAATATGCAACTCGTTGCATATTGACGAAACACCACATACGATTATTTAGTTCTCTCTCGGTTATGTACCCAACAATACTAAATGCTGTTAAACATGGAAAAAGGTGAAGCATAAGTAAACTAACTATTTAGGCAAGTTTAAATGAGGCCGGAACAACAAACAACAATTCCAGAAAAATCCCCACATGCATATTTTGGATATGGTACTGTTCTGCCTAAAACCATATTTTATTGTTGTTAAACAGTAAAACAAAGTGCACCAAGTTAATCTATGCATTTTTCTACCCCATTTAAATATAAAGTTTATTTAAAATGGAGCTACGGTTATTTAGTTATGAAATAAACCATTTTAGCATGGCATTTAAGCAAAATTAAACAAACAGCAAGTTTAAACATTTTAACATGGATGAAAGCAGCATATTATGAAACTAGATGAAATTCTAGACATTTTACATATATACTTTGTTTAATTCTGATGCATGGTTGTTGAGTTATTAAATGCATGAACAAGAGGGTCAATCTGTAAATATGCAGTTTCTCTGGAAAATAGAATAAAACGCAACAGGAAAAAAAACACGCATGGCCGAATCTGGAGGGGCTGGGGGAGCTCACCCATGGGCTCGGCCTAGTAGGTGCAGCGGCGGGCCGGGGTGTGCAGTATTGGAGCTGGGCCTGGAGACGCGCTGAGCCTGCTGCGTCCTAGTCGACGACTCGACCAGATTGAGCGAGGAGGCAGTCAACGGAAGCGGGACTTGGCGCGGGGCGAAGCAGAAAGAGGACCCCCAGTTCAGGTGAAGCAGAGTCAGCGGTAGCGGCTTGACGTAGCTGCAGACGGCGCCGGGGACGGGGAAACGGGAGGTGGCCGGAGGAGCTGGAAACGGCGAAGAGGAGGCCGGTTCGGGGCGACGCAGTCAACGGCGGGACTTGGCGAGTGCAAGGAACGGCGAGGACGAGCAGATCCGGTCGGTGCTTGCCGTTCCGGCGCGGAGGAGGACGGGAATGGATTCCTGGTTTACTGAGGCAGGTTGGGGATGGCAACAGTGGAGCTCCGGGGCAACGACGACCTCTTGTGATTGCTGACAGAGGCGTGTTCGAAGTAGAGACGATGCAACGGTCGCAAGGTTCAGAGAGGTCGCGAGGTTCAGGCGGGGATGGACGCCGGCGACGCGGACGAGGTGAAGGCCTCCGGCTGAGAAGCTCCAGGCGGTGGCGCTGCAAGATCAGGGACGCGAGCATCCATGGCGTCGGGTTCCTGCTAGAGAAGGGAGAGGCGACAGAGATTAGAGAGGTTGAGAGGGAGAGAAGCAGGGGGGTAAATGAAGAGAAGGCAGGGCGTGGCGACCTGGTGGTTGTCGGCGGCGGCGCTGGTCTTCGGACGGCGAGGCGAGGAGGAGGCCAGGGACGAGGCAGGGCTCGTGGAGGAGAAGGAGGGGCGTTGCGGGATTCGGGCGGCTGCGCTGCGGTAGTTGGCTCGCTGGGGAAATAGAGGGAGAGGGTCGGAGGCTGCTGGTGGTGGGGATGGATCTGGGAGGATCCCGATGAAGATGCGGGAGAGAGTGGTGGTGGCGGCTAGGAGGATCCCTAGAAATTAGGGATTTGGTCTCGGTTTAGACTAGTATATATAGCGGGTGGGTTAGGCTAGGGGCTATCTCGTCCCTACGTTCGTAATCGGACGGACGAAAAAAGGCTATGGAGTCCAAATAAGAAAACGGAGATGTTTTATAGATGTTTGGGGATGATCCGGACCCAATGGTAACGAAAGTCCGGTTCGGGTTCGGGACAACTTCGGACGCGCACACAAGGGGGTTTGCGCACTGTACAGAGAGACTCCGGTTTAGGCAAGAGGGCAAACGAATAACAAGGTTTGACTCGGAACGGTCAACGAATGCAAGGGGGGACACGACAACTACGAGCGGATGCAAGTTTTATGAAAACATGCGGATGCAATGCGATGATGAATGCAACAAACAAATAAATACACACAACGATAATGAAAAAACATGGAAGCCGTCTGGAGCGTCGGTCTCGGGGCGTTACAACACTCCACCACTACAAGAGGATCTCGTCCCGAGATCTAAGGACAGCACCAGAGAAAAGCGGAAGAGGAAGAGAAGAGGTAAAGCTAAGTTGCTTCTTTGACAAACGAGTGAAACCACGAACCTTGAGAGATTGAACGAACGAAAAGAGAGAATACAAGGGAGATGAACGAGATTGAAAACACTCCGTTATCAAAGAGGAACAAGGAACATTGCGAGAACCTTTGTAGGTTGAAGAATATGAAAGAAGAGCTTAACGGATCAAAAGGAATATGAAAGAACACCGGTAGAAAAGAGAAACAAGGAACACCATGTGAACCTTGGAGTTTGCAAAGCTATGAATGACGAGAACAATGGACGAGAAGTACATGCAAGCACTCCGGTTGAAACGAGATGTACAAGGAACGATAAGGATCAATTACGATAACGCTCCGGTTGGAAAATGGAAGAGATAGAATATGAACTTGGCAAAATGAAAGCACTTGGATGAGACTCCGGTTAAAAGAGGAATGGTAGACACAACACTCCGGTTAAATGGATAAGTAAGAAAAGAACACGATCCTCACAATTCGAGATGATGAGCGAAGAGAGCAACATCACCATGCCTCCGGAAGAAATAATAGAAGATAGAACATTGGAATAAAAGAATGAAGACGAAAATGCCAACTTCTGCCACAAATGTGCTTGGAAAACACCCTTCCATGGAGGTAAGAACGGAGTTGTTGGAAAACCAACAACAAAAGGAATAAGCTTGTAGTGGGCTTATGGAAAACTTCTCAAGATAGAGGCAAAATTCTGCCACTACGGAAACAATAGATTGGATTGATATGAACAAGGAGACGAGAAACTTATTTGACCGGAGGATAAATGAAGAACTTGGGTCATTGATAAGCACCATAATAGCAACATTCCTTAGGGAAGGCTTTAGGTGAAACATGACAGAAGATAACTCCAACGAAGAGATTGGTGGATTTAAAATATCTCATTCTTGACAACATGTGAAACATGGAACATGGATGGAAATTGTCAAGAAGGACATAACACCACCTCAAAAGATAAGGTAGGAAGAATTGCACTTCGGAATGCAAGATGAAGAATGCTTGAACTCCTCAAAACAAGACATGCGTTGAGCACCATGTTTATTTGAGAGTATAGCTTTGCGGATCATAAGTTCGAAAGAATTCTTGAAGAACAATTGAAGAATGAAAGGAATCCTTGGCGAAGCACCATGTAGAGCCTCCATGAAGAACTCTGTTAAACAAAAGGATGATAGAAAGAAAAGAGAAGTTGAAAGAACATGGTGAAGTCTTGCAATGATTTAGATGGAGCTTCAGGACGATATAATGAGGAAACTTTGAACTCCGGAAAGAAAAGATGAAGCATCTCGAACTGAGAATGTGATATGATGAACAAATTCCGGAAAGAAGAGATGAACAACTTAGAACTGAGAAATTGATACCATTACGAACTCCGGAAGAAGGAATTAATCACTTGGATGAAACAATAATAAGAATTACGTTATGCATATCCTTCACCAATTTAAATTGATGACAAGCAACGGATTTGGCATACTACTTATTCTCGTAGAAAGGATTAAGATAGATATAGCGCAAACTTGAGGAAGGTCTTCAACGAACCACCGGTAGGATTTGGGAAGATGAATGAATTGATATGATAACCAAGGAAGAGAACTCTTGAACGAACCACCGTAAGAATTGAAAATGAACGACGAAAAGATAAAGAAACACCGGGAAGAATTAGAAAACGAAAGAAGATACTTGAGGATATTTAGATACATGTGAATGAATAGATGACGAGCTGATTAGAGAATACTTGAATGATTCACCGGTAAGATTTGGAGAATGAGAGCTGAAAGCTGGAATGAATAATTCTAAGATGATGGGCTTCGGAGGAAAGAAATGGAAACAACTCATGAAATGCTCTGGATGGGTATGAAAAGAATTCTCGCAATCGAAAACAATTATGAGAGGATGGCATAAGCTAGAACCATGAATCTTGAAGAGAATGGAGCAAGATTTAAGAGAAACTCTTCTTCGGTCTTCAAATGTTGAGAATGATGATGAGAAACACCACCATGAATTTTTAGGCACTCCGGAATGAAAATTAGAAAGGTTGAACCAACGATGAAAAGAATTTGAAAGATCTTGGAGAAAGACATATGACTGATGATAACCCATTCTTACGTCAAACTTTGAAAAGAATTTTAGAAGCTCCGGGAAAATTAGAAGAGTCAAGTAAGATCCTGGGAAAAGACCTGTGGGTTAGGGCCCACTCAAAAGAAACACCGTTGGAATGATTTAAAAGAAAGATTGCGCTGGTCGAATTAAATGGCTCGAAAGAGATAACAACCTCGAGATAGCTTGAACGGATTGGGAATGGAAATGTGAATCTTCTGAGATATCTTGTACACTCCGGAACCAATGAAAATAGTAAGAGGTGAAAGATTGAGAGGTGCACCGGTATGAGAAAGCATTGAAGCGAGGAAAGGAATATGATCAACACCGAAAGCTTGAATTGAGTCCACCGGAGAAGAAAAAAGAGCGAAGAATGATAAATTTGAAGAACATCTTCATGAGAACCACCGGGTAAGAACATTGACGGAAAAGTATGGAGAGGCTTCCCATCAATAAAAGGATACATGATTGAGAAATCTGAGTCCTTGAAGAAAAGGGTGGGAGGGCGGGAAAAACAAAGACAACTGGGACGGATGAAGCAAACACCGTTGCAAAGAACTAAGAATTGATCTCGCAAATGTTGAAATGATCGGATCCACTTGAAAAAGAGCACGTCGGTTGGAAAGAATTGGCATGACAATCTCGATGATCAAGAAGGATTGGTATTCACATAGAAGTATGAGAACACCGCTTAGGAAAAGTATGGAATCAACACTTGACTTTGAAGCAACTCGAATGCCACAACTTAAAACAAAACAAAGGATTGGCTCGCAAAATAAGCCGGAAACAAACATATGCTAGATCCCATGTCGTATCATGTGTCTGTTGGAAAGATAATCTAGGAGCTACTTGAATTCCCACCTATAAACTCCCGAAACTTTCTGGTTATGCAATCTGGTGTTGGGGATACAGGGGACACAAAATATATGACCCAAACTAACAATCCCTAGATCCAGCTGTATCCATCCGTCAACACATAACCAAGAAAACTCCGGAAATCGTGTACATCAACCTTCGAAAAGCATCCGTTATATGAGTTATGGAAATACTCCCGAACTCCCGCCCCAGTACTGGGTGGCGCCGAGGTGATCTCACCAACAACTGCATAAAAGAGATTTTTGATGTCGGTGAAAAAAAACTCAGGTATTCCAGAACTGCAATGATAAAATTGTGACGACTACACCTCAGAGCTCAACTCCCCGGGACACTGCCACAACCCCTAAATGTCAGGAGGCACCAAGAACAATGTTCTCGTCACAAAACCATTGGAACGATTCCAAGATACCCGCGTGATCCTAAATTTTTTATAGTGAAATTTGAGGAGAGGAAAGTCAAAACTTCTACGTCAGGGGGCCTCACCAGAGCGACGAAGGGACTAAGGAGTAAAACGAATCCTACTCCCCGATATATATAATCCTAAGACTCAAAACATTTTTTCTAGACTCAACAATGCCAGCGATTCGATCAAGCAAGGGGCTCCTAAGTCGGGGATGGCTCTGATTACCAACTTGTAACACCCACGATGCGGCTATATCTCCCACGTGTCGAGGCACGACTTAGAGGCATAACCGCATTGTAGGTTTTGTCGCAAGAAGGGTCATCTTCACACAATCCCATTTAATGAACAAGAATGGGATAAAGAGAGTTGGCTTACAATCGCCACTTCACACAATACATAAATAAATTCATACATCATCCAAAATACACACATAGACCGACTACGGTCAAATCCAAACGAAAAGAAGATAACCCCAAATGCCAGATCCCCGATCGTCCCAACTGGGCTCCACTACTGATCAACAGGAAATGAAACATAGTAACGACCAAGGTCCTCGTCGAACTCCCACTTGAGCTCGGTTGCATCACCTGCACTGGTATCATCGGCACCTGCAACTGTTTTGGAAGTACCTGTGAGTCATGAGGACTCAACAATCTCACACCCGCGAGATCAAGACTATTTAAGCTTAAGGGTAGGAAAGGGGTAGTGAGGTGGAGCTGCAGCAAGCACTAAGCATATATGGTGGCTAACATACGCAAATAAGAGCGAGAAGAGGAGCAACGGAACGGTCGTCAACTAGTAATGATCAAGAAGTGATCCTGAACTCCTACTTACGTCAAACATAACTCAAAAACCGTGTTCACTTCCCGGACTCCGCCGAAAAGAGACCATCATGGCTACACACGCGGTTGATGCGTTTTAATTAAGTCGAGTGTCAAGTTCTCTACAACCGGACATTAACAAATTCCCATCTGCCACATAACCGCAGGCACGGCTCTCGAAAGTTTATACCCTGCAGGGGTGTCCCAACTTAGCCCATTATAAGCTCTCACGGTCAACGAAGGATATTCCTTCTCCCG
The DNA here is from genome assembly GCF_002575655.3 of Aegilops tauschii subsp. strangulata. Classification (NCBI taxonomy): domain Eukaryota; kingdom Viridiplantae; phylum Streptophyta; class Magnoliopsida; order Poales; family Poaceae; genus Aegilops; species Aegilops tauschii. The sequence continues at coordinate 221,035,057 of NC_053036.3, forward strand.
GGAAGACCCGATCAGTCTCGGAATTCCGGTTTACAAGACATTTCGACAATGGTAAAACAAGACCAGCAAAGCCGCCCGATGTGCTGAGAAATCCCGATAGGAGCTGCACATAACTCGTTCTCAGGGCAACACCGGATGAGACTAGCTACGAGTAAAACCAGCCCTCAAGTTTCCCCAAGGTGGCCCCATAGGCAGCTCAGTTCAGACCAACACTCGAAGGAGCACTGGCCCGGGGGGGGGGGGTTAAAATAAAGATGACCCTTGAGTCTGCAAAACCCAAGGGAAAAAGGCTTAGGTAGGCAAATGGTAAAACCAAGGTTGGGCCTTGCTGGAGGAGTTTTATTCAAAGCGAACTGTCAAGGGGGTCCCATAAATCACCCAACCGCGTAAGGAACGCAAAATCAAGGAACATAACACCGGTATGATGGAAACTAGGGCGGCAAGAGTGGAACAAAACACCAGGCATAAGGCCGAGCCTTCCACCCTTTACCAAGTATATAGATGCATTAATTAAATAAGAGATATTGTGATATCCCAACATATCCATGTTCCAACATGGAACAAACTTCATCTTTACCTGCAACTAACAACGCTATAAGAGGGGCTGAGCAAAAGCAGTAACATAGCCAAACAACGGTTTGCTGGGAGAGGTGGGTTAGAGGCTTGACATGGAAATATGGGAGGCATGATATAGCAAGTGGTAGGTAGCGCGGCAAAGCAATAGAGCGAACAACTAGCAAGCAAAGATAGAAGTGATTTCGAGGGTATGGTCATCTTGCCTGAGATCCCGCTAGGAAGAAGAACGAGTCCATGAACAAGACAAACGGACGTAGTCGAACGAATCCTCAATAACGCGACGGTATCGGAACTAACCCGAAGAAGCAACACTGGAAAGAAGCAAACAACATGGTAAACAACCATCACATAAACATGGCATGATGCACAATCAAGTATGATGCATGTCCAATTTAATGAGCATGGCATGGCAAAGTGCAACAAACAACACTACAAATTAAGTGGAGCTCAATATGCAACTCGTTGCATATTGACGAAACACCACATACGATTATTTAGTTCTCTCTCAGTTATGTACCCAACAATATTAAATGTTGTTAAACATGGCAAAAGGTGAAGCATAAGTAAACTAACTATTTAGGCAAGTTTAAATGAGACCGGAACAACAAACAACAATTCCGGAAAATTCCCCACATGCATATTTTGGATATGGTACTGTTCTACCTAAAACCGTATTTTATTGTTGTTAAACAGTAAAACAAAGTGCACCAAGTTAATCTATGCATTTTTCTACCCCATTTAAATATAAAGTTTATTTAAAATGGAGCTACGGTTATTTAGTTATGAAATAAACCATTTTAGCATGGCATTTAAGCAAAATTAAGCAAACAGCAAGTTTAAACATTTTAACATGGATGAAAGCAGCATATTATGAAACTAGATGAAATTCTAGACATTTTACATATATACTTTGTTTAATTCTGATGCATGGTTGTTGAGTTATTAAATGCATGAACAAGAGGGTCAATCTGTAAATATGCAGTTTCTCTGGAAAATAGAATAAAACGCAACAGGAAAAAAAACACGCATGGCCGAATCTGGAGGGGCTGGGGGAGCTCACCCATGGGCTCGGCCCAGTAGGTGCAGCGGCGGGCCGGGGTGTGCAGTGTTGCAGCTGGGCCTAGAGACGCGCTGGGCCTGCTGCGCCTGGTCGATGACTCGACCAGATTGAGCGAGGAGGCAGTCAACGGAAGCGGGACTTGGCGCGGGGCGAAGCAGAAAGAGGACCCCCGGTTCAGGTGAAGCAGAGTCAGCGGCAGCGACTTGACGTAGCTGCAGACGGCGCCGGGGACAGGGAAACGGGAGGTGGCCGGAGGAGCTGGAAACGGCGAAGAGGAGGCCAGTTCGGGGCGACGCAGTCAACGGCGGGACTTGGCGAGTGCAAGGGACGGCGAGGACGAGCAGATCCGGTTGGTGCTTTCCGTTCCGGCGCGGAGGAGGACGGGAATGGATTCCCGGTTTACCGAGGCAGGTCAGGGACGGCAACAGTGGAGCTCTGGGGCAACGACGACCTCTTGTGATCGCTGACAGAGGCGTGTTCGAAGTAGAGACGATGCAGCGGTCGCAGGGTTCTGAGAGGTCGCGAGGTTCAGGCGGGGATGGACGCCGGCGACGCGGACGAGGTGAAGGCCTCCGGCTGAGAAGCTCCAGGCGGTGGCGCTGCAAGATCAGGGACGCGAGCATCCATGGCGTCGGGTTCCTGCTAGAGAAGGGAGAGGCGAGAGAGATTAGAGAGGTTAAGAGGGAGAGAAGCAGGGGGTAAATGAAGAGAAGGCAGGGCGTGGCGACCTGTTGGTTATCGGCGGCAGCGCTGGTCTTCGGAGGAGGCCAGGGACGAGGCAGGGCTCGTGGAGGAGAAGGAGGGGCGCTGCGGGATTCGGGCGGCTGCGCTGCGGTAGTTGGCTCGCTGGGGAAATAGAGGGAGAGGGTCGGAGGCTGCTGGTGGTGGGGACGGATCTGGGAGGATCCCGATGAAGATGCAGGAGAGAGTGGCAGCGGCGGCTAGGAGGATCCCTAGAAATTAGGGATTTGGTCTCGGTTTAGACTAGTATATATAGCGGGTGGGTTAGGCTAGGGGCTATCTCGTCCCTACGTTCATAATCGGACAGACAAAAAAAAGGCTATGGAGTCCAAATAAGAAAACGGAGATGTTTTATAGATGTTTGGGGATGATCCGGACCCAATGGTAAAGAAAGTCCGGTTCGGGTTCGGGACAGCATCAGACGCGCACACAAGGGGGTTTGCGCACTGTACAGAGAGACTCCGGTTTAGGCAAGAGGGCAAATGAATAACAAGGTTTGACTCGGAACGGTCAACGAAAGGAACGCGGGACACAGCAACTACGAGCTGATGCAAGTTTTATGAAAACATGCGGATGCAATGCGATGATGAATGCAACAAACAAATAAATACACACAATGATAACGAAAAAACATGGAAGCCGTCTGGAGCGTCGGTCTCGGGGCGTTACACATACTGTATTCAATCTGAACCATTTGCGTTGAAGAGATGCACAAATCCCGCACTGCGAATTTTCCCTTGACTTAAGGAGGAAGACAATAGCTCTCACTTTGCATACGGGTGTTCTATCTAAAACATTTGCGATCGAGAGCTGCACAAATCCTGTTCGACACATTTTCCCTTGGCTTCTTGTGGAAGCTGTCGGTTTGCATACGGGTGTTCTAACAAAAACATTTGCGATGAGTGTTTTGTATATAAAAACCATTGACATTTTTTCAAAAGAAAATAGTTTGATAAGTCTGTACATTAAGAGAGAAGAATGCAAGTTCGTTCAAACCATATCTTTCATTCAGTCACACTACGAATTTATATTCATATGATCGAGATACAGTATTAAACGCCCAAAAAAGCTATTCCTGGCGCCAACGGAGGTGGCGTGCCGCGCCGTCATTGTCGTTGTCGTCCTCCGGGACACCATTGTTGAAGTCTTCTAGGCAGCACATAATGTTCTTCACTTGGAAATCAAACATCATGTCATCGCACGATCGACGGGCGGGGCGCAGGAGGACGACAACTGGCGTCGCTGAGAGGTTGCGGTCGACGGCGGCGTCCCATGCTGCTGAGGGGGGGGCGCACAGGCACGGGCGCGCGGGTCAGCCAAACACACAGGGACTGGCGCCGTGGTGGGTGGAGGGGCGCGCACGGGCGCTGGCATGTACACGAGCTTGCGCGGGTCCGCGGAGACCTCGCTGACGCCCGCGGCTTCCAGCTCTGCGATATTGCTCGATGACCAGCCCGTCAATGCTACGGGGATGGTCGCTGGCGCAGGCGCGGGGATGGGAGCTAGGACGGGAGCGGGTGCAGCAACCACCGCGGCCAGCTCGTTCAGGGCCATGTCCATGAGGCCCCATTCCTCCTTATTTTCTATCTCCTCCGGCTCGGAGTCGACTTCACCAAACTTGAAGACTAGTGGCAGATGATCCTTCTGCGCCATGGCGTTGGTGGAGGTCTGCGGGAGGGAGGGGAATGGGAGGCGAACAGTAAGGCCGTCCGTATTAAACAGTGGCTTGGGCGCCATTAATGGAGAGGATGCGAGCAAGGCGGGTGGCCATGGAAGTCAAAGGGCTCGCTTCCCAGTGAGCCTACACAGCGTATAGCTGGCACGCTTCCCAGTGAGCCCATGCATTGGAGGACAACTTGCACGCCTCTCGGTCAACCTGCGCACCGGACTGCGCTCACACGCCTCCCATTCAATCAAGCAGCTGTCTGCACGGCACCTGCTATAGCCATTAAAACCAAGACACATGGCGTCACATGAATGGTTAACAGAACGCACACGATTTGAATTATACAAACATTTGAGATATTAAAGTGGCAGCTATTTTTTTAAAATGCCTTTGTTGGCTGTTATTCGAGTGCGCCTTCTCTCAAAATGGACACGAAAAATACCACAACATGTCGGGTGCCATTCCATGATAGCATGCCAAGTTTCATGAATTTCAGACGAGTTTTGGATTTACTAGAATTTAAAAACAAAGTATCTCAACGTTTTGCCGGCAATCAACAGTGCCTTGGTGCTTGAAATTCATTCCCATTTCTTGCATGGGACCTAAGCATGCACCCAAGGACACACATTTCATATGTCAACCCATTTTTCTGCACTAGAGCATGTGCATGTAGTTCAAATATAAATTATGCACATAAAATGCCTAGAAAACCCAGTTAATGTATAAAAATGTCCAAGCGAACCCCAAAAAATCCCAAAAACTGACACAACACTCCTGTCATTCTATGTTGACACTAGAAAAAATTTGAAAGCAAGAAGAGGCAACAGATATCGTTTCATCCCCAAGGGTGGCACGTTCCCTCCCGAAACCATCAGGCTTGTTGTGAGAAGCTCTGGTTTGCGAGAACCTTATACCCAAACCTGCCCCAAAAGGGACAATTTTTTTACCACAACATGTTGATGCCGCTCCATGATAGCATGTAAAGTTTCATGAACTTTAGACGAGTTTTGGATTTACTAGAATTTAAAAACCATGTATCTCAATGTTTGCGGCCGAGCGACGGTGGCAAGGTGTTTGGCATTCATTCCTATTTCTTACATGGGACCTAAGCATGCAGCCAAGGACACATATTTGATTTTCAAAGAATTTACATGCACTGGAGCATGTGCCTGTAGTTCAAATTTGAATTATGAACATAAATGCTTAGAAATCTCAATTAATGTATAAAAATGTTGAAATGAACCCCGAAAAATTCATAAAATTAACACAACACTCATGTTGTTCTATGTTGACACTAGAAAAAAATTGAAATCAAGAAGAGGCAACGGATATCGTTTCGTCCAGAAAGGTGAAACGTTCCCTACCGTAACCATGAGGCTTGTTGTGAGAAGCTTATATACCCCAACCTGCCCCAAATGGGACCATATTTTTACCACTGCATGTTGATGCCGTTCCATGCTAGCATGTCAAGTTTCATAAATTTTAGACGCATTTTTTATTTACTAGAATTTAAAAACCATGTATCTCAATGTTAGCAGCCGAGCGGCGGTGGCAAGGTGTTTTACATTCATTCTCATTTCTTACATGGGACTTAAGCATGTAACCAAGTACACACATTCCAATTTTGAACCCATTTATATGCACTGGAGCATGTGCATGTAGTTCATATTTGAATTATGCACATGAATGCATAGAAAACTCAGTTAATGTATAAAAATGTCCAAGCGAACCCCGAAAAATCCCATAAATTCACACAACACTCCTGTTGTTCTATGTTTACACGAGAACATTTTTGAAAGTAAGAAGAGGCAATAGATACCATTTCATCCCCCAAGGTGGCATGTTCCCTGCCGAAACCATCACACTTGTTGTGAGAGAAGCTCTGGTTTGCGAGAAGCTTATACCCAATTGCATGTGACCTAAGCTTGCAACCAAGGGAAAACATTTGATTTTGCAACCCGTTTTTATGGACTGGAGCATGTGCATGTAGTTCAATTTTGAATTATGCACATAAATGCCTAGAAAACTCAGTTAGCGTATAAAAATGTCCAAACGATCCCCGAAAAAAATCCAAAATTTGGCATGACACTCCTGTTGTTCTATGTTGACACCAGGAAAAAAGTGAAAGGAAGAAGAGGCGACGAATATCGTTTTGTCCACAAAGGTGACATGTTTCCCTAACGGAACCATGAGGATTCTTGTGAGAAGCTCTGGTTTGTGAGAAGCTTATACCATAACCTACCCTAAATGGGACAATATTTTTACCCCAACATGTTGATGCCATTCCATGATAGCATGCATGAATTTCAGACGGGTTTTAGATTTACTAGAATTACAAAAGCAAGTACCTCAACGTTTGCCGGAGAGCCACGGTGCCGTGGTGTTCGAAATTCATCCACATTTCTTGCATGGGACATAAGCATAAACCCATGGACACATATATGATTTTACAACCCATGTTGGTGCACCGGAGCATGTGCATGTAGTTTAATTTTGAATTGTGCACCTAAAATGGCTAGAAAACCAATTTAATGTATAAAATGTCCAAACGAACCCTGAATAATTCCAATTTTTCTACGACACACATATAGTTGCATGTTCACTGCAAATAAAAGTTCTAGCAATTCAAACATCCTCCATTGCCGCTGTGACCCCATTATGTAATTCAAATCAAGATGAAAAATCACCACACAATTTATTATCACCAACCATGTGAGATGCAGTACAAAATATCTTGGAGCACCATCGGTGTATAGTACGCCTATGGCTTACGTGAGAAGGTGCGCTGGCTACAGTCCACAGCCGGCGTGTCAAGCACACTAGCTCGCTCCCCAAATATCATTTCACTGTTCAATCATCGCCGGTGAAAGATGGGGACATGGACCCGCATCATGAGGGAAACTTCGGTGACCCACTCCGGCGAGAGCGTGGCCGCAGCCGCCATGCGCGTGCTAACAAGGTGCATGAGCGCGGCCACAATCTGCGACCAGGCGGCCAAGGCAGCCCAAACGGCCGCTGTTGCTTCTCAGGTGGCAGCAGCAACATCTTCCTCGGGGATAGCAACTGGCGAGATCAGCACAACAGCTGTCCGTTCTGCAGCGGCGGCCTTAGCCCTGATGGAGGCTGCCCACGCCCAACTCGTGGCGGTTACCGCACAAATCGAACGAAGCTTCTCCGACATCGGTCGGCAACCCACGGCCGAAGAGTTGGCAATCGCCGAGAGCATTCGAGCAGCCGTCCTTTCCTCCGCCGCATACCTTGCCACGATGGAGCCCCTCCAAGCCTAGATCGCGGCCGCCCACACCCAGCTCGTGGCGGCCTTTTCCAAAGAGATGGCAGACGTAGATGGCGAGATGCTTGGCGAGTATGGTGCGATGGATGCCATGGAGCCCCTTCCCCAGGAGACCATCGGGCGCGAGCTGGACATGGAGGAGGCCGTGGAGATCGACGAGCACCCGCCGTAGTAGTACTCTTTGTTTTGTTTAATTAAGAGCGCCAGTCTTTAATTTGTTAGAGTAATGTTTAGGTCAGCTAGCTCTGTTTAATTGCTGAACTTGCTTGATTAAGAAGTGTGGATGTGCTGTAGTCTCCTTTGTGTACCCAAATTATGCAATGACGTGGATGACCACTGTAACCAGGGAAATTCGAACCAAAATTTTTGACGTTCAAACTCATCACACACGAGTTAAGCTATCTGAATCGTTTGTGATGTTCACATATCATACACTGTTCTGAATAAGGGACCGCGTCTCATGACACTTTGCGCGCCAGTTTTTTCGCTGAACCGATTCAAATTTTTTGGCTTTCGCGGAAATATCTACCTCCCCGCCGCCTCCCCCTTACCAAAGGCCACATTTTCCCTATTTCTGCCTTCCTTTCCAAGTTGAAACCTTCACTCCTTGCTTGCAGCGCGGCCTCCTCGCCGGCGACCCTCCTTCACGCTGCTCGGCCTCGTCTATCCAGGCAGGTAATCCACACCCGACCACCATCCTCCTCCTCCTTCCACATCCCACATGCCCCGAACGCCGGCGCGACACCTTCCACCCAAATCACCAACCCCTCCACCAAATAAGCGCCGCCCTAAGCCATGGTGCACGCAGTATAGCCAGGAGCTCAAGGAGCATTTGGCAGCGGAGAAGCAAATCGTGGCCGCACGCGCGGATGAGGTCGCGATGGCTGCCATTCGTGCCGACCCCCAGATCTTGGAGTAGCAGCTTGCCATTTGCTAGCTACGCCGGTTAAGCATGCTCGGTTTACCCGTTGCGTGTGCTTCTCCTGCCTTTCCTTAGCAAATTCTAGTGAATTGTGCTATCTAATTTGACCATGCAATCTGTTGCTCTACTGTATATGTTCTATATGTCGTGCAGTGTGGTGCTCACTTATCAACTTTTTGGTTAATTAGTTGTTGTCTTCAGTTAACTGTTTGGTTCAGTTCTTCAAATGTGATGTTCAATTCTTCAGGCTGCAATTTTTTATTATCTTCCATGTGAGAAATAAATCGAATTTATCTTTACAAAATACATGAGAAACTGATACAATTGCTATATTTCCAAGTTGTCAAGCATGCTTGGTTTGGTTAACTGTTTAATCTTCTAGTATGTTATACATCATGCAACATGGTGCTCAGTTAATGTTTGGTTCATTTGTTGTGGTGTTTAGTTAACTGTTTGGTTCAATTCTGCAATGCGATGTTCAATAGTTGTGGGTGCATTCTGTTATTGTATACCATGTGAGAAGTAACTCGAATTTGGCTACACTAAATACATGAGAAACAAATACAATTGCTATATTTACAAGTTGTTAAGCATGCTTGGTTTGGTTAACTGTCTGATCTTCTATTAGGAGTATGTTATATTGTGCAATGTGGTTCTCAGTTAACGTTTGGTTCATTTGTTGTGGTGTTTAGTTAACTGTTTGGTTCAATTCTGCAATGCGATGTTCAATTGTTGTGGGTGAATTCTATTATTGTATACCATGTGAGGAATAAATTGAATTTAGCTGTACTAAATACATGAGAAACAAATACAATTGCTATATTTCCATGTTGTTAAGCATGCTTGGTTTGGTTAACCGTCTGATCTTCTATTAGGAGTATGTTATATTGTGCAATGTGGTGCTCAGTTAATGTTTGGTTTATTTGTTGTGGTGTTTAGTTAACTGCTTGGTTCAATTCTGCAATGCGATGTCCAATTGTCGTGGGTAGAATTTTGTATTGTTGTGCATGTGAGGAATAAATCGAATTTGGCTGCACTTAATACATGAGAAACATATACAAGTGCTATATTTCCTAGTTCTTAATCTTCCTTGGTTTGGATAAATGGGTTTTCCATGTGTCTTGAATTAATCTGATGAATCTGCAATATGCTTATTCTTCATCAACATATTTTACTTATAGCATGCGAACCCTGACTTAACCTGATGAGTAACTACCTTATATGTGTTGCAAGGAAACAATGGGAAGCACTGAGGTTTACAATCGAGGTTAGCATGTGCATGGTCCGTTGTCTAATAACACATTATTGTGCAATTACATGAACCATTCTAATATTTAAGTTTTTAACAATTTAGTCTTGCACATGTAGGTCCTGCTGTCAGAGGTTTTGACCCACTGTTCGACCCTTTTTGCATATGGGGAAATGAGTTGTCCATGAATATCAATCAAGTCAAGAAACTCAGAAAGATTGTTAGGATAAAGAAATTAGCAACAAAAAACAACAAGATCTTTGTCCGCACAATGAAGAAGACGTCATTTCACTACAAGATGGTACTAACTATTATACCTTGCGTTTTTTTAGTCCTTTGCCCCATTTCCAATATAGAGAAGATATTTATGCACATCCTTGTTTTCAGGCCTTTCCAAAGCAGTTCAGTGATGATTACCTCTCAAACCACCTCTATGGCCAGGAGGCGAGGAAGGTTTTCATACAACACCCATGGTTCAATATTGAAGTGTTCCTGAAGAGGGCGAAGGATGGATGGTCAATCATCCACAGGTGCTGGCCTGAAGTTCCAAATACCTTCAACATCAATGAGGGCTCAATATTTGCCTTCCGCTTCAGCAGTTTTCCAGATGAGATGCATCTGTCTATGTACCGTCTATGATGCTAATTTTGAAAGGTTCTAGATGTTGCATGTGAAACTTGGTGCTGGTGCAGTTGTGTAATGGGGTAGCTGAGTGCTGAAGCTATATGATGTTGTACTCTGATTTATTTCAATTATGAAATCCTGCTTCCTTAATATGGAAATGAAATATATTATGTGCTTAATATGAATGTCAATTAGATTAATAAATGTATTACTAATAATAGGGCGATTAGCATGCTAATGGCCAATTAGCCTGCTAATTGGGTTTTTATATTGCAAACGGTTATTGAGAAAACACCGTGGGCGATGACCTCAGGCAACGCACACAATTTCTAGGATAAACCGTGTCTGATCAATGAACAATGACACACGACATCCTCTTGAAAACTGTTTGCGTTAGGCCACATTGCGCAAACGTTTACCACATAAAAACTATGTGTGATGGACAGCCATTGCCACACAGTTTCTTCTACGCACCGTGTGTGATGCATTCAACAACGCAAACGATAAAATTATTAATATCGTGTGTAATGGCGACACTATCACGAATGATTTAACGGGGAAAATTGTGTGTGATGTACCTGCGAACGGAAACGTTTTCCATGGAGCGACCGTGTGGGATGTATATACGAACGATAACGTTTAGCGGGGACTGACTGTGTGGGATGTACTTACGACTGGAAATGATTTCGCCTGTATAATTGTATGTTTTTAGCACTACTGTACTATAACCATATTTGATCGCTCGCCAATCGCACACGACCTCATTTTGCCGAGCGTGTGTGCCAGGTGGGCATATCCCTGACGGTTTCTGGGTCCTGTGGGAAGGACCCCCTATCACAGTCACTCACTAGGTGACGGTTCAGAACACCATCGCGGAAAGGGGTTAAAAACCGTTTGTATAGCACCTCGCTGTACCAATGACTCTAGCAACCCATCATCTAATAACTACTCCACAATGCATTCTCTTAGGCCCAAAGATGGTGAAGTTTCATGTGTCGTTGCTCACATAACACCACTAAGGGAATTACAACATACATATCATAAAAATATCGAATGAATATCAAATTCACATGATTACTTCCAACATGACTTCTCCCGTGTCCTAAAGAATAAAAGGAAGTACTCACAAATAATATTCATCCTCGAGATCAGAGGAGTAATAAATATCATAATTGATCTAAACATATAATCTTCCACGAAATAAACCAACTAGCACCAACTACAAGATGTAATCAACACTACTAGTCACCCACATGTACCAATCTCAGGTTTTGATACAAGAGTGAACACAAGGGATGAACTAGGGTTTTGAGATGAGATGCTGCTAGTGAAGATGTTGATGAAGATTGATCCTCCCAAGGTGAGAGGGTTGTTGGTGATGATGATGGCTTCGATTTCCCCTTCCCAGAGGGAAGTGTCCCCGACGGAATCGCTCCACCGGAGAGCAAACGTGCTCCTGCCCAAGTTCCGCCTCGAGGCGGCGATGCTCTGTCCCGAAAGTCCTCTCCTTATTTTTTCTAGGTCAAAAGATCTTATGTACCAGAAGATGGGCACCAGAGGTGGGCCAGGGCCCCCACAACCCACCAGGGCGCGCCAGGGGGGCAAGCGCGCCCTGGTGCCTAGTGGGCACCTGGGTGGCCCCCTCTGGTATTTCTTTTCTCCAATATTTTTTTGTATATTCCAAAGCAATTCTCCGTAAAATTTCAGCTCATTTAGAGATGTGCAGAATAGGTATCTCTGACATAGCTTTTTCAGGTCCAGAATTCCAACTGCTGGTATTCTCCCTCTTTGTGTAAACCTTGCATATTATGAGAGAAAATGCATTAGAATTACTCTACAAAGTGTTATACTCAATAAAAACACTATAAATAACAGTAGGAAAACATGATGTAGAATGGACGTATCAATGCTCCCAAGTTTAGACCTCGCTTGTCATCAACCAAAGGCCGATATCAAAAATCATGTCCACATGTTTAGAGAGAGAGGTGTCGATAAAAACAAAATACAGACACAGTAGCATCATGCTTATTATTATGACAAAAATAAACTCCATCATAAAACTTCTCATGAGCAAGTAACAATTCATCACAACATCAAAGTATGAAGCATAAACTTTATTTGAAAACCAACAAACTATGTTCTCAGTCAACTTTGCAATTGCAATTCATCATATTTTCAGGAAGGGTCTCGTATCGGAGCCTTTTGGCAAGTCCACATACTCAACCATCATTTAGTCTTCTATGATTGCTAACACTCACAACATATATATGGAACAAAAAGTTTTAGCCAGACACATAGAAAGATAGGGGCTTATAGTTTCGCCTCCCAACTTATTCACCTCAAGGTGATGTCAACAATTACAACCCATGATCACTCATATCCAACTGGATATATGTGCCTAGATCTTTCCCCGCCACATGATGCTTTCAAAAGAGAAAAATAAAAAAGGAGTAGAGGAGAATAGTATTGACTCTTGCATAAAAGTAAATACATAAAAGTAAAAGATAGTCTCTTCGCAGAGGAATCAGAGGTTGTCATGCACTTTTATTTTTGGATGCACAAGCTCTTAGTGCAAGAGAACATCACGTTATATTTCCCCTTATGATAGCAACCTTTATTATGCAGTCCGTCACTGTTATTACTTTGCCATCACAAGTTCGTACAATGCTTATTTTCCCTTACACTAAAATATCATACATATTCAGAAGCAATTATTATTGCCTTATGCATTGATCACAACTTACTTGAAGGATCTTATTCAATCCATAGGTAGGTATAGTGGGCTCTGATAACTTGAGATTGGGTTTAAGGGCTTTGGATGCACAGGTAGTATCTCTACTTAGTGCAGATTTTTGGCTAGCAAAGATATTGAGCAAGCATCACATGTTGGAGGATCTATGACAATATAACTTCTATGTGAATATGAACAAACATAAATCATTACGTTGTCTTGCTTGTCCAACGTTAGCAATTTGGCATAAAATATTTAATGGGGCACACAATTATAAGAGATCTCCAAGGTAGTATATTTGCATGTGGATCTCTCTTCACTTATTAATTCTTTAATGAATTGCATCATTGACCAACGCTATGTTTCTCATTACTTTCCATAAGATTAGCATATGATCTTTTTCATTATTTCCTTTATTTTGATTGAAACAAAAAGGTAAAGAAGCAAAAACTCCAACTAACCTTTATTATATAAATCTCATTCGATTACATAGATAGATAGATCATGGAGCTAGCACCCGAAAATAGATCATACTAAACTTTTATTCTACTAAATGACGAAACAACTAAAGATCGAACTAAGATAGGTAAAGGTTATAAAAGCGATGGCGATACGATACCGGGGTACCTCCCCCAAGCTTGTCACAAGCCAAGGGGAGTGCCCATACCCGTGTGGTTAAGTCTCCTTCTTTGGTGGTGGTGGTGGTGTTGAGGAAGTAGCATTCTTCTTCTCCAGCTTACGCTTGAGGATAAAATTTTCCTCCCTCAAGTCATCATCTTCTTGCTCAAGCTTCAATATCTTTTTGCATAATGCCTCCTTGCTTTCCTGCAGAAAATGGGACATGATAAATTGGATCTTAGATTTTTTTGCTCTGTTAGGGAGGCTTGAATTCTTGAATTCCACGTGCATATCTCCAGGTTGAGGTAGTGGATCTTCATCTTCTTCAGAGCTGGCATCCCTTGTTTCCTCAACATTAGTGTCTCCCTCCTCTTCAGTGGACCATAGGTAGGGATAAATCTCCCCAAAGATCTTTGGATCTGAAACATAGTGGGAACCATAGCTCTCTCCATCAGAATCTTGTGACGACATATTTTCATATCTGCAAGAAAAAACAACACGAAACAAGAATAGAGGATTTCTCTGCGATACGGTGGTCAAATCGTTCGGGGGAATATATAAATAGTTTTTTTATCTCGGGAAACAAGTATATGATAGGAAAACAGAGTAGGTAAGGTGCCCGAGGGGCCCACTACCCACCAGGGCGCGCCAGGTGGGGCAGGCGCGCCCTGGTGCCTAGTGGGCACCTGGGTTGCCTTCCCGGGTGTTTCTTATTTTTCTATTTCTCTAATATTCCAAAACTGACATTAAATATTTTTGCGGAATTTTTGGAGTCGGTTTACTTACCGTATCATGTACCTCTTCCTTTTCAGAGTTCTGAAGTGTTATAGAAGGTCTCTTTTATTATTCCTCCGGTGCCATGGTTTGAATAATATTAGTTTCAACATTAATAGGTGTACTTGAAATATAGTGCTTAAGTTTTTACCCATTGACCACCTTCGGATTAGTGCCTTCGGCATTATTGATCTTTATAGCTCCAGAGCGATAAACTTCTTCGATGATATATGGTCCTTCCCACTTGGAGAGCAGTTTTCCTGCAAAAAAATCTAAAATGAGAATTGTACAACAGAACATATTCACCAACTTTGAATTCGTGCTTTTGGATTCTTTTGTGATGCCATCTTTTGACTTTTTCTTTGAATAGCTTGGCGTTTTGATAAGCTTGGGTTCTCGATTCATCTAGTGAGCTAATATCAAATAACCTCTTTTCACCAGAAAGTTTGAAATTGTAGTTGAGTTCCTTAATTTCCCAATATGCTTTATGTTCTAACTTAAGAGGCAAGTGGCATGCTTTTCCATAAACCATTTTGTATGGAGACATACCCATAGGATTTTTATAAGCAGTTTTATATGCCCATAGTGCATCATCAACTTCCTTAGACTAGTTTTTTCTATATCTGTTAACAATGTTCTGTAATATCAACTTTATTTTTCTATTGCTAAGTTCAACTTGACCACTATTTTGAGGGTGATAAGGGATGCAATTCTATGGTTGACATCATATTTAGCAAGCAATTTATGGAAAGCACCATGGATAAAATGTGAATCACCATTAGTTATTAAATATCTAGGGACTCCAAACCTCAGGAAAATAACTTATTTCAACATTCTAATGGAGGTGTTATGATCAACACTGTCGACGTTCTGGGAACCAGGGTACTGCTACCTCCTGTGCACTGCGTTGGTTTTTCCCTTGAAGAGGAAAGGGTGATGCAGTAAAGCAGCGTAAGTATTTCCCTTAGTTTTTGAGAACCAAGGTATCAATCCAGTAGGAGGCTACGCTCGAGTCCCTCGCACCTACACAAACAAATAAGAACCTCGCAACCAACGCGATAAAGGGGTTGTCAATACCTTCACGGTCACTTATGAGAATGAGATCTGATAGATATGATAAGATAATATTTTTGGTATTTTTATGATAAGGAGAAATAAAGATGCAAAGTAAAATAAAAGGCAATGGAAATAGCTAAGTGTTGGAAGATTAATATGATGGAAAATAGACCCGGGGGCCATAGGTTTCACTAGTGGCTTCTCTCAAGAGCATAAGTATTACGATGGGTGAACAAATTACTATCGAGCAATTGATAGAATTGAGCATAGTTATGAGAATATCTAGGTATGATCATATATATAGGCATCACGTCTGTGAGAAGTAGACCGACTCCTGCCTGCATCTACTACTATTACTCCACACATCGACCGCTATCCAGCATGCATCTAGAGTATTAAGTTCATAAGAACAGAGTAATGCTTTAAGTATGATGACATGATGTAGAGGGATAAACTCATGCAATATGATATAAACCCCATCTTGTTATCCTCGATGGCCAGAATACAATACGTGCCTTACTGCCCCTGCTGTCACTGGGAAAGGACACCGCAAGATTGAACCCAAAGCTAAGCACTTCTCCCATTGCAAGAAAGATCAATCTAGTAGGCCAAACCAAACTGATAATTCGAAGAGACTTGCAAAGATAACCAATCATACATAAAAGAATTCAGAGAAGATTCAAATATTGTTCATAGATAATCTTGATCATAAACCCACAATTCATCGGTCCCGACGAACACACCGCGAAAGAAGATTACATCGAATAGATCTCCACAAGAATCGTGGAGAACTTTGTATTGAGATCCAAAGAGAGAGAAGAAGCCATCTAGATAATAACTACGGACCCGAAGGTCTGAGGTAAACTACTCACACATCATCGGAGAGGCTATGGTGTTGATTTAGAAGCCCTCCATGATCAATGCCCCCTCCAGCAGGACGCCGGAAAAGGCCCCAAGATGGGATCTCACGGGTACAGAAGGTTGCGGTGGTGGAATTAGGTTTTCGTGGATGCCTCTGATGGTTTGGGGGTACGTAGTTATATATAGGAGGAAGAAGTACGTTGGTGGAGCAACGTGGGCCCCATGAGGGTGGAGGGCGTGCCTGGGGGGGGGTAGGCGCACCCCCTGCCTCGTGCTCTCCTCATTGATTACTTTACGTGGACTCCAAGTCCTCTGGATCACGTTCGTTCCAAAAATCACGTTCCCGAAGGTTTCGTTCCGTTTGGACTCCGTTTGATATTCTTTTTCTGCGAAACATTGAAATAGGCAAAAAAACAGCAATTTGGGCTGGGCCTCTGGTTAATAGGTTAGTCCCAAAAATAATATAAAAGTGTATAAATAAGCCCATTAAACATCCATAACAGAATATATAATAGTATGGAACAATAAAAAATTATAGATACGTTGGAGATGTATCAGGTACCCAGACTTGCCTGCCTACGGCCCACAACATGGATCACTCGATGACTTGGTACGGCCCGTCTCCAAGACCAACAAGACAAGACCCTCGCGAGGGGCCAAGCTATGCGAGGCGGGCGACACCAAGACCTCCCGAGGGAGTAGCCTCCCCAGGCGGCCTCCCGAGGAGCGGAGATTTCTATGCAGGTACCTGGCCTCATCAGGCTACGATGATGTGAGCGATGACGACCAAGGCCAGGCGGGCACTAGCGGGCGCAGAAGAGGCAGTTTCCTCTTTGGTGCTAAGGAGGCAAGGACGGGCGTGGGTTCTTGAGGAATCCCTCAAAGGCTTCCGTTCCAGTGCTACAAGACCAAGACCACAGGCTTGGCAAGGCAGAGGTCATCACCGAGGCCACCGCTGCGTCACAGCCAGAAGCTTTGCAGGCGAAGACCACCTTTCATCAGGATTAGATGAAATACTTGTCCCGTTCCAAATTGGCCGTTGTGGGATCCCTTCCCGCCTAAGTTTTGGGGAAAGAGGACCAAGGCCACTATAAATCCAGATCTGATCCTACCCCTTTTCAACCCTCACCACAACAGCCCTCGCGAGGTTGTTCATCCACTGTACTAGTTCATCATCAGCCCCTCGTGAGGCCAATCCACCACAAAGCAGGAGTAGGGTCTTACACCGCAAGGTGGCCCGAACCTGGGTAAACTGTCGTGTTCATCTTCCTCACTCACGCGAATCCGGCTAGGCTGGGCTGTGGGGTGACGAGCTCTGAGCTTGAGAGGTTGAGACCTTTGCAGACGCCCCAGAGTTCGAACCTTCTTGGGCCTGCGGAGCCCTGAATCCAACATTTGGTCCACCAGGTAGGGGCCTGTCGAGGTCCTCCATCGAGTTCCGCTCCGTCCCACTCCATCGCCTCTATGGTCGACGCCCGCCGGATCCACACCGAGCGCCGGGCCACTCGCGTCACTACGACGGCGCCCATGGGCCACGGCGCCCCGCACCGTTCCACTTCCCCCGTGGCCAACGCTGCCACCGACCCTGCCGTCCACGAGCAGCAGGATTCGTCGCTGCCACCTTCTGTGCGGCGTGATGGGCGCACCGCCACTCCATCGTCCAATCCAGCCATGGCGTCATCCTCCCATGCTTGCTGGGGGCCGGCGAACGCGCAGGCTGCACTACTCATGGCATGAGAACTACTGCGTTACCGCCCCGCCGATGACCGCTCTGATGATTGGCTTGGCCGCATCGCTAAGCTCATCAGCACCGCGGGCGAGGCCCCTGCGCCGTCCCGCTTGCTCCGTCCCCCTTCGTCCCACGCGGGCGACATAGCCCACGGCGCTTCTCCTCCTCCTCCTCTGCGCGATGCAGACCCAGAGCCCGGGCGCGGTGTGCCCCCACACGACTCACCATGTGGGGCGCCTACGCGAGATTAAGCAAGTTGCTAAGTGGTGTAGTGGCCCCAAGGAGATGCGTGCGCGCTTCCTGCGCTACCGCGTCAAGACAACGCGCCACCGGAGGCGGTTGCGCGCGGGCTCCATGACCAAGCTCCGCTCATGCGGCCGGTACCTGTGAGCGCGACAGGCTGCCGTGCCTTCACCCCAGAGCTGCGCCGCATTGTCTGGCCCGACAAGTTCAAGCCAGATCTGCCTCCACACTACGACGGCACCCCAGACCCCGCGGAGTTTCTCCAGCTCTACGCGCTGAGCATCGATGCGGCAAACGATGATGACAAGGTCATGGCGAACTAGTTCCCCATGGCCCTCAAGGATGGCGCACGCTCTTTGCTCCTGAACCTCCTGGTGGGGTCGATCTCCTCCTGGGACGAGCTTCGCGAGCGTTTCATTGCCAACTTTCAGGGCACCCGCAACTGCGCTCCTGTAGTGGGCGACCTGTGTCGTGTGAAGCAGCAGACGGGCGAGACCTTGCACAAGTACATACATTGCTTCACAAACGTTCGTCTTAGGATCCCGAAGGCATCTGATGAGGCCATCATCTCGGCATTCTCTGAAGGTGTCCGGGATGTCAAGATGAAGGATTAGCTCGCCATCAACAAGGACTTGTGCTCAGCCCTAGAGATGTTCAACTTGGCGAACAAGTGCGCAAGGGCTGAGGCAGGTCGCCTCTCCCTCATGGAGCTTCCCAATGCCGACCCAGAAGATAAGAAGGCTAAGGCTAAGGAGGCAAAGCGCAAGGGTCCTGCTGTGCTCGCGGCTGAGCCTGAGATGAAGCATGGCCGCGACCATGATGAGCCTCCCAGGGGCAACCGTCCGTTCTGCATCTTCCACAACGTGCACAAGCACAACACCAATGACTGCCAAGAACTCAGGGCCCTTCACGATGGGCGCCTTGGTCGCTGCCCCGAGTGTGGTGACTGGGGCTACGGCCGTGGGGGAGGCCACGATGGAGGCCGCTGGGACAACCGCGAGCCTCACCAAGACTGGCGCGATCAGCCTCATGAGGACCGCTGGCGCGACGAGCCACACGACAGGTTCTGGCGTGACCACACTCGTGAGGCCTGTCCTCAGGGTAATGCTGGCCTCCCTCCGCTTCCGCTGCCGCCAAGGAGGAACGACGACAATCGGCAGGATGACGGGGCTAGGGGCTTCCAAGAGCCTTGCGCTATCGCTTGCATACTAGATGGTGCATAGGCCCCAGCCTCGCAGCGCATCTTCAAGCAGTTCGCTCATGAGGTGAACGCAACCCTCCCGAGGCTCGAGGCCGCACGTCCCCTCAAGTGGTTGCAGTATGCTATCACCTTTGACTCCAAGGATCACCCCAAGTGCTCAGCCGCTGGAGGCGCGCTTCCCATGCTCTGCACGCCCACCATCAGCAACGTCCTCATCACCAAGACTCTCATCGACGGTGGCGCAGGGCTCAATGTTCTCTTTGTCAAGACCTCTTCCAACCAAGCCTTTCTCAGGGGTGACCAACGGCTCCACCACCCCCCTGG
The DNA here is from genome assembly GCF_002575655.3 of Aegilops tauschii subsp. strangulata. Classification (NCBI taxonomy): domain Eukaryota; kingdom Viridiplantae; phylum Streptophyta; class Magnoliopsida; order Poales; family Poaceae; genus Aegilops; species Aegilops tauschii. The sequence goes on from NC_053036.3 coordinate 221,054,724, forward strand.
GACAGATACGCCTCCGAGTCACCTTCGACAATTGCAACAACTACCACACTGAACTCATCGACTTCGACGTCTCTCACATCGGCCTCCCATACAACACCATCCTAGGATATCCGGCCCTTGCAAAGTTCATGGCGGCAACTCACCACGGCTACAATGTCCTCAAGATGCCAGGGAGCGAAGGTATCATCATGATCGCCTGCGATGAAAAGGATGCGGTGTGCTCCCTCGAGCGCACTTACCAGGCCGCAGCGGCTGATGATACGTCTCCAACGTATCTATAATTTTTTATTGTTCCATGCTATTATACTATCTATCTTGGATGTTTTATATGCATTTATATGCTATTTTATATGATTTTTGGGACTAACCTATTAACCTAGAGCCCATTGCCAGTTTCTATTTTTTCCTTGTTTTTGAGTTTTGCAGAAAAGGAATATCAAACGGAGTCCAAATGAGCTAAAAATTTACGGTGATTTTTATGGACCAGAAGAAGCCCCCGAAGTAAAAGAGTTGGGCCAGAAGAGTCCCGAGCTAACCGCAAGTGTGGAGGGCACGCCCTATCCCCTGGGAGGGTGCTCCGTCATTGTGGTTGACTCATGGACCCCCCCCTGACGTGAAACCGATGCAAAAAAATCCTATAAATACAGAAACCCCCGAAAAGAAACCTAGATCGGGAGTTCCGCCGCCGCAAGCTTTTGTAGCCACCAAAAACCAATCGGGACCCTATTTCGGCATCCTGCCGGAGGGGGAAACCATCACCGATGGCATCTTCATCATCCTAGCGCTCTCCATGACGAGGAGGGAGTAGTTCACCCTCGGGGCTGAGGGTATGTACAACTAGCTATGTGTTTGATCTCTCTCTCTCTCTCGTGTTCCTGATTTGGCACGATCTTGATGTACCACGAGCTTTGCTATTATAGTTGGATCTTATGATGTTTCTTCCCCTCTACCTTCTTGTAATGGATTGAGTTTTCCCTTTGAAGTTATCTTATCGGATTAAGTCTTTAAGGATTTGAGAACACTTGATGTATGTCTTGCATGTGCTTATCTGTGGTGACAATGGGATATTCACGTGATCCACTTGATGTATGTTTTGGTGATCAACTTGCGGGTTCTGTGACCTTGTGAACTTATGCATAGGGGTTGGCACACGTTTTCATCTTGACTCTCCAGTAGAAACTTTGGGGCACTCTTTGAAGTTCTTTGTGTTGGTTTAATAGATGAATCTGAGATTGTGTGATGCATATTGTATAATCAAACCCGCGGATACTTGTGGTGACATTGGAGTATCAAGGTGACATTAGGGTTTTGGTTGATGTGTATCTTAAGGTGTTATTTTAGTACAAACTCTAGGGCTGTTTGTGACACTTATAGGAATAGCCCAATAGTTCGATCAGAAAGAATTACTTTGCGGTGGTTTTGTACCCTACAATAATCTCTTTGTTTGTTCTCTGCTATTAGTGACTTTGGAGTGACTCTTTGTTGCATGTTGAGGGATTGTTATATGATATAATTATGTTATCATTGTTGAGAGAACTTGCACTAGTGAAAGTATGAACCCTAGGCCTTATTTCCAAGCATTGCAATACCATATTTTCTCACTTTTACCACTTGCTACCTTGCTGATTTTATATTTTCAGATTAGAAAAATCCTATATCTACCATCCATATTGTGCTTGTATCACCATCTCTTCGCCGAACTAGTGCACCTATACAATTTACCATTGTATTGGGTGTGTTGGGGACACAAGAGACTCTTTGTTATTTGGTTGCATGGTTGTTTGAGAGAGACCATCTTCATCCTACGCCTCCCACGGATTGATAAACCTTAGGTCATCCACTAGAGGGAAAACTTCTACTGTCCTACAAAACTCTGCGCTTGGAGGCCCAACACGAGTCTACAAGAAGAAGGTTGCATAGTAGATATCAGCTGACAACCCAGATGATGAAGGCGCCATCCTGCCTCCTGAGACCACGCCCAAGAAGAAGAAGCAACTCCTCCTCAAGAGCCGTCAGGGGGCTGGCGCACCTGCCGACGGTGATTCAGGCCCCGCACTCGCTGCTGGGGCGTCTCTTCCTCCCGCATTGGAAGGTGCACCCACACCTCCCTTAGGACGGGCTTGGGGGCTCATGTCTGGAGAGCCTCTGACCTGACCAATGCAACGAGGGAGGTGCTCGGGCACCATTTGGAGGCATGTTTCGATGCACGCCCCCACGAGCAAGGCACATGGTGTGAGGTGCCAGGTGCGTGAGAGTTCATCATCAAGGCAATCGAGGATCTTCAGGAAGCAAGGTCCATGCGCGGCGAGCCTCGCCCCGCACGGCCTCCTAGTGCAGTCGCGGCCCCCGACGTTGGCAGCGGGTTGCGCATCTGCGTCAACATACGGGGCCTCAACAGGGCTGCTTCGCAGGACCTCTTCTGGCCGTCCCGCGTCAGCCGTGTGGGGGCTACCCCTGCAGCTACGTCCACATGTTGTTTGGCTTGCTGAATGTGGCCGCCTCGTACCAGCGCTTCGTTCAGCGTGCCATGGTGGCTCACGAGGCTAGGCGCCAGGCGGTCCTGTCGAAGGAATTGCCGGACCCTCGCGAGCCCGCCGAGCTTTGCGAGCCCCCCGGGCCTCAGGAGCTGCTTAGCTCATGAGGAGTAGGCTCTTCGGCGTGTTTCTTCAGCCACCCCGACGTTCTCACAACGATGGTGCCAGGTGACTTTTTCGTTTGTTCAGATTGAGGGCACCCCTCGGGCTGCATCATCCTCAGGCTGCTAGGGCCCGACCCCGTGGCTGTATTGTTTTTTGCGCATGTATCAAAACTGGCTTTAACTTTATGAATTTTCCAAGTATTTCAACTGCATGTACGGTGCTTTTCCACGACGACATTGCTGCACCCTTGCAAACCCGCCCACGACCACCTCATGATTAAGGACTGGCACGACGTCTGTGCTCGGGTCTGTCCCTGCAGTGCTGATAAATCCAAGCAACCGACCTCTATCCCGTGGGCCAGCTCCCGTGTGCGACACCTCCCGGGGTCCTTGGTGTCTTGTTCTCGCACGAGCTAATCGCGTGTGGCCAAGTAAGGGTGCATGTCCCAATTCGTACGACCGAAGTTTGGCGCCTTGCCGTAGCGGGAGCCGCGCGTCGGGTGTTTTTCCGTGGGATCGTTGCATGAGAGGACTTGGCACGGCGTCTGTGCTCGGGTCCGTCCCTGCGATAAAACCAATGGCTGAGCTCTGTCTAGTGGGCCAGCCGTATTCACGTCACCTCCTGGGGTCATTGGTGGCTGGCCTTCTCATGTGATAACCTCCGGAGGGGCATTCGGCGTAGGACCCCCCCCCCGGTCGCCCCACAGGTGTCTTAAGCACGCCCCGCGCCGCAAAAAATCAGGCGCAACCCGCTTTGAGGTAGGGCCTCGTGAGTCCCGCACTGGCTCACGAGTGCATAGATACACCTCCTCTAGTTCTACCGTGCTAGCCACGCGTACGAACGGCACTGCACATGCCCCGGAGTTTCCCCCGAGGGAACTCCCAACCACTCACCAGTGGAAGCCCCATGCCTTGCGCTGGCGGACGACACGGCTAAGGAGCGGCTATGCCCACGCCAAAGTGGAAGCACCATGCTCCGCGCTGGTGAATAAACAACTAAGGGCGCACTCGTGGCCGCATTAACCTCACGATAGCCTATCGGCTCTTCGTACAGTCCTATTGCGCAGCTTTTCACACGAGAGGCACGCGCGAGGGGGCTGGACACAGGGGCTGTGCTCAGGCCAGGCCTGGCGCATCCCACCTCACCAGGTCCCCGGTACCTAGTCTTCTCGCGTCCATCCCAGGCAAAAGCTGGCGAGGAGAGGTATGGAGGACTCCGGATTAGCCTAGACGTCGCTCACACTTCCTTCATGAGGGCTGTTCGTCCATCAAGGGGACCCCTGAGCATCGCGACTCAGGGGCCTTACTAGTGACATAGCCCCTCGCCCCTTGGTCCTGTCCTGGCGATCCGTACGCCGCAACGACGGTCGAGGTATGCGCAGGGCTGGGCCCTGCCAACACAAAACACAAAGGCAAATAGGAAGGAAGTCGGGCACGGAAAGAAAATCACGGAGTCCTAGCAAGTTATTACAAGCACAAAAGTGTTCCATAGATTCAAACAAGAGTTTTTACGCCTCCACGAGGCATGGTAAATGTTACAGGAATGAAACTAAGAAGAAGCGCCAACATCGCCTTGGCCGTCGCCGTGGCCCATCCCGGTCGCTGGAAGCCCGTTGTCGACGTTGCTGCCGCCCTCATCACCGCTGCCGCCAACCTCCGCTGTCGGAGCCGCGGGATTGGGGACAAAGAGGAACTTCTTCAGCAGTGCATCCACGTGATCCTTCACGGCTCCCTCGGCAGCGGCACGAACCTCAGGAGCAATTGAGCAGATCACTGCGCCGAAGTCGAAGCCGAGGTCCTGAAGGTAGAGATGGCCAAAGACGCGCGTCGTGGCCGCGGAAGAGGGAGCGGTACTCCTCCAGAATGGAGTCCACTTTGGTGGCGGCGCCTCTGAGCGCCTCCGCAAGCTTGGAGGAGAGCCCCGCAAGGCCTTCCTCGGGGGTCGCCAACGGCTCCTCATACCCTCCCCTCCAGATGGAGCTTAGCGCGTCGCGAGCCTTGAGCTCGAGGGAGGGGAAGGCGTCGCGTTCCGCCACCTCTTTCTCGGCGGTGCCAAGGGCCTTCTCCCTGGCCTCCAACTGAGTTGCTGCCTCGGAGACGTGCCGACCATGGGATGCCTGGGCGTCGGCCACCTCTTTGTTCAGCGTGTCCAGGTGGCCACGCTCTGCGGCCTGGTCAGTGGTCACCTCGGCCAGCTCGGCGCCGCGATCGGCGAGCTTTGCCTTGCGGGCCTTCAGGTCTTCCTCCAACTGCTGGAGCCTTCGATTGTGCGAGGCTTGTTCATCCTGGAGGGCCTTCAACTTGGCCTCTGCCTCGGCACGACACTCCTCGGCGGAGGCAGCGTTCGCCAACGCTGTGTCACGAGCTTCCTTGGCTTTGGCATCCTCCCTCCTGCCTTCCATGATAGCGGCCTCAGCCCAACCCCAGGCCGTCTTGGCAGATGTGTCGGCCTGGAGCCACCCAGAGATAAGCACCAGGCGCTCCCTCATGAGGCACCTGTCGCCATCCTGAAGATCGGCTCCGAGCTGCTCGAGCGCGGCGTGGGCGTCGTCCAGAGTGCCTGGCCTGATGAGGGGGCCGCAGTCCGCCAGCGCAAGGGCCTGGGGAGGAGGTAGCACCGGCGCGTTGGCTGGCGCCATCACCGGGGAAGCGGTGGCGAGGATGGCTTGGGGCACCGGAGGCTCCGAGCCCCCCTCAGGCACGAAAAGGGCGGACGGCTCCACGGCTTGCTGGCCTGCGGGAGCCGGCTCCTCCTGAGGCCGCATCGTCACGTCCTGGGGGGCCCGCTCCATCGCATAGGGTTGAAGGAGGGCCTCCTCCGCCTATGCCAGAGTCGCTACGGCTGTGGCAGGAGGTGGCACCACCTGAGTCCCGGCCCCCTCCCCCCTTTTCTTCGCCATGGCCCCATCCTGGTCATCGGGAGGGGAGCGCTATGGGCACGGTGCTGATATGTGCTAAGCAAAAAGCAAGGTAAGGTACTTACTCGCTAGGATCAATCCATGTCCTCTTCTTCTCCTTCTTGGCCGGGGCAGGAGCACCCCCGCTCTTCCTGGGCACGGCCTTGGTCACGCTTGGGGAGCCGGCAGGGCACTCTTCGGCCAGCCTCGGCACGGCGCTGCCGCCTGGCAAGGCAGGGGCGTCTCCCTGAGGGGCCACGACCCACGGAACTGCACCCACCCAGACAGCGAGAGGGGCGCCCCTCGGAGGAGGCGCCGCCCCGCCCTTCTTTGAGGTCACCTGGCATGGCCTTCGCAGCGCCCGAGGAGTGGCCCCTGACCTCGTGAGGACCCCGGTGGAATGTGGGGACTCCACGGCCGGGGACTCATCGGCGTCGTCTTCGTATGTGAAGCCACGGAGAAGCTCGCTCTATGACGGGGGGGGGGGGGGGGCAAGATCTCCGCCACGTCATCCTTGGTCTCCTCCGAGTCCTCCTCGCCCTCTTTGCCGACACTGTCGGAGGAGGACACCGGCACCGGGGAGTTGGGGTGCTCTGGCGACGTGAGCCCCAGCTCATTGAAGACAGGCATGGTGGCTATCAATGCCTCCCTGTCAGCGTGGTGGTACAGTGGGGTGTAGGCGTCCGGAATGTCCCCCAGCTCGCCCGCGAGCAGGGTGTTCATGGCCTTGTCTAGCTCCTCACCCGCCAAGCTCTTCGAGCGCAAGCTGATGTCGTCTGCCGCTGTTGGGAAACATAGCATGCAATTTCAAAAAATTTACAACGTCCATGCAAGATCTATCTTAGGAGATGCATAGCAACGAGAGGGGGAGAGTGTGTCTACGTACCCTCATAGACCAAAAGCGGAAGCGTTTGATAACGTGGTTGATGTAGTCGAACTTCTTCTTGTTCCGACCGATCAAGCACCGAACGTATGACACCTCCAAGTTCTGTACACGTTCAGCTCGATGACATCGCTCGAACTCTTGATCCAGCAAAGTGTCGAGGGAGAGTTCCGTCAGCACGACGGCGTGGTGACGGTGACGGGGAAGTGATCCGCGCAGGGCTTCGCCTAAGCACCACGTGAATATGACCGGAGGCATAAACTGTGGAGGGCGGTGCTGCACACGGCTAACAATGGTTGGTGTGTGTACTAGCGGTGCCCCCCTCATATATATAGGTTGGAGGGGAGGAGAGGCAGCCAAGGGGCGCCCAGAGTAGGAGGAATCCTACTTGGGCACCTCCCAATTTGGCCTCCCCCTTTCCTATTCCTATTTGGAGTAGGAAGGGAAGAGGGGGAAGGGGGAATCCTATTCCCTTTTTCCTTTCCTCCTTCCCCTTTCCTTCTCCAATTTGGCCAGCCCATATTTGGGGGGGGGGTGCACCAGACCCTTTTGGGCTGGTGTGTTTCCCCTCTTGGCCCATATGGCCCGTATCTTTTGCAGGGGGTGCCCGGAACCCTTTCCGGTGACCCGATAAGTACCCGGTGCTTCCCGGAACACTTCCGATATCCGAATACCATCGTCCTATATATCAATCTTTACCTCTCGACCATTTTGAGACTCCTCGTCATGTCCGTGATCTCATCTGAGACTCCGAACAACATTCGGTCACCAAATCACATAACTCATATAATAACAAATCGTCGTCGAACGTTAAGCGTGCGGACCCTACGGGTTCGAGAACTATGTAGACATGACCGAGACACCTCTCCGGTCAATAACCAATAGAGGAACCTGGATGCTCATATTGGCTCCTACATATTGTATGAAGATCTTTATCAGTCATACCGTAATGGCAACATACGTTATTCCCTTTGTCATCCGTATGTTACTTGCCCGAGATTCAATTGTCGCTATCTTCATACCCAGTTCAATCTCGTTACCGGCAAGTCTCTTTACTCGTTTCGTAATACATCATTCCGTAACTAATTCATTAGTCACATTGCTTGCAAGGTTTCTTATGATGTGTATTACCGAGAGGGCCCAGAGATACCTCCCCGATACTCGGAGTGACAAATCCTAATCTCGATCTATGCCAACCCAACAAACACCTTCGGAGATACCTGTAGAGCATTTTTATAATCACCCAGTTACCTTGTGACGTTTGATAGCACACAAGGTATTCCTCCGGTATCCGGGAGTTGCATAATCTCATAGTCAAAGGAATATGTATATGACATGAAGAAAGCAATAGCAATAAAACTGAATGATCAATATGCTAAGCTAACGGATGGGTCATATCCATCACATCATTCTCCTAATGATGTGATCCCGTTCATCAAATGACAACACATGTCTATGGTTAGGAAACTTAACCATCTTTGATTAATGAGCTAGTCTAGTAGAGGCTTACTAGGGACACTGTGTTTTGTCTATGTATCCACACATGTATCAAGTTTCCGGTTAATACAATTCTAGCATGAATAATAAACATTTATCATGATATAAGGAAATATAAGATAACAACTTTATTATTGCCTCTAGGGCATATTTCCTTCAGTCTCCCACTTGCACTAGAGTCAATTGTAGGATCGAAAGTATGTCTAGAGGGGGGGGGGGTAATTAGACTACTTGACCAATTAAAAATCTAGCCTTTTCCAAATTTTAGTTCTTGGCAGGTTTTAGCAACTTAGCACGAATCAAGCAATCAACCTACACATGCAATTCTAAGAGTGTAGCAGCGGAAAGTAAAACAATTGCACATGAAGGTAAAGGGAGGAGCTTGAGGGAGCAAACGCAATGTTGACACGGAGATTTTTTCCGTGGTTTCGATAGGTGGTGCTATCGTACATCCACGTTGATGGAGACTTCAACCCACGAAGGGTAACGGTTGCGCGAGTCCACGGAGGGCTCCACCCACGAAGGGTCCACGAAGAAGCAACCTTGTCTATCCCACCATGGCCGTCGCCCACGAAGGACTTGCCTCACTCGGGTAGATCTTCACGAAGTAGGCGATCTCCTTGCCCTAACAAACTCCTTGGTTCAACTCCATAATCTTGACGGAGGCTCCCAAGTAACACCTAGCCAATCTAGGAGACACCACTCTCCAAGATGTAACAAATGGTGTGTTGATCATGAACTCCTTGCTCTTGTGCTTCAAATGATAGTCTCCCCAACACTCAACTCTCTCTCACAGGATTTGGATTTGGTGGAAAGAAGATTTGAGTGGAAAGCAACTTGGGGAAGGCTAGAGATCATGATTTATGTGGTTGGAATGGAATATGTTGACCTCAACACAAGGTAGGTGGTTCTCTCTCAGAAAATGTATGTTCGAAGTGTAGGCATGTTCTGATGGCTCTCTCCACGAATGAAGAGTGGGTGGAGGGGTATTTATAGCCTCCACACAAAATCTAACCGTTACACACAATTCACCAAACTCGGTGGGACCGAATCATGAAACTCGGTCGGACCGATTTAGTTCATAATGTGACCGTTAGGATTTTCGGTGGGACCGACATGTCAACTCGGTGGGACCGATTTCATTAGGGTTAGGGCATAACGTAATCTCGGTGAGACCGATTACACAAACTCGGTGAGACAGATTTTGGTAATACACAAACAGAGAGTTGGTCACGCAAACTCGGTGGGACCGATTCGCTCATCTCGGTTAGACCGAAATGTTACGAACGGGAAACATAGAGTTTGCATTGCAATCTCAGTGGGACCGATCGCTCATCTCGGTTTGACCGAAACGTTATGAAGGGAAACAGAGAGATTACAATCCCTTCTCGGTGAGACCGAGATCCCTATCGGTGAGACCGAAAAGACTAGGGTTTCTGGCAGTGGCTATGTCAACTGAACTCGGTGGCGCCGGATAAACAGTTTTGGTGGGGCCGAGTTTGACTTTTGGTTTGGGACATTTGTGGATGTGAGAAAGTAGTTGAGGGTTTTTGGAGCATATCACTAAGCACTTTGAGCAAGAAACTCATTAAGCAACACCTCACCCCCTGTTGATAGTATTGGCTTTTCCTATGGACTCAATGTGATCTTGGATCACTAAAATGAAAATGTAGAGTCTTTTGCTTTGAGCTTGAGCCAATCTTTTGTCCTTAGCATTTTGAGGGGTCCACTTTTCTCAGCCATGCCATGCCAATCATTGAGCTTTCCTGAAATGTTTATCTTGAAACAGCATTAGCTCAATGAGCTATATGTTGTTAGGAATTACCAAAACCACCCAGGGATAGTTGCACTTTCAATCTCCCCCTTTTTGGTAATTGATGACAACATATAGATCAAAGCTTCGACAAATGATAATAAGATTGAAAAACATCGTCGCTTTGAGAAGTATGTGATAAGCAAGAGCTCCCCCTAAATTTGTGCATTATTTAAAATTTGCTTTTGAATGCAAATGCACAATCGATTAGGATCATGGGTTACTCTTCCATGTCACATACATCTTGGTGGAGTGCTCAAAATGATAGAAATTAAAAGCATGCACTCATCACCAAGCAAGTGAATGATCATATAAGGATATACGAGATTATATCATCCAACAAGCATTAAGGGTAGCATATGATCAAACACATGATCAAATGAGTATCTCACAAGCACATAAAGTATCTCACACAATCACACAATAAAAAGTTTCAACCAAAATAGCAAGAGAGATAAAAATCAACACTCTCTCTCGAAGCCTATGATCTATATATTTTTCTCCCCCTTTGGCAACAAGTTACCAAAAATTTCAAAAATGCATAGTGCTAAACGACTCTCAGGCTTGATCTTCGGGAGGTGGTGTTGAGAGAACTCTAAGGACGAAGGCTTCAGATGATGTAGCTGGAGCTGGTGGAGTGGCTGCTGGAGGTGGCACTGGAGCTGTAGCTGCTGGAGCTGATGCTATAGCTCGAGTATCTGTGACTGGCACTGCAGCAGATCTTTGTCCCCTGGGCAATCTAGGAAAAGCATCTGTACTAGACTTGCCCTTCTTCTCCTCCGCTTCCTCCTGAAGCTGCTCAACTGCAGTTTGGATCTCAGTTACCTTCAGATCAAGATCATAGAATTTGGTTTCTATAATCCTCTGCAAGCTCTCCTAGTTTTGAGTCAGGGTGGCCAAGCCCTTATCAATCCTCAAGGTGGATTGGATCAGATATGCTAACTGGTCTTGCTTGCTCTTCAGGAAAACTTGAGATGCCTCTTCAACAGTTGCCATCTTTGCAGGTTTCTCTGCCCTTGCCTTCTCTCTCTTCTCATGTGCTTGAGCTGATGATGGTTCATTCTCAGTCATGACTACAGTGTTGTCTTCAAACTCAGGATATAAGGCCAGATGCTCCTTATCCAATAGATATGTGCCTGTGCCCATCTTTGAGTTGATGAGCTCCTGAATGTGTGGGGCATACCCACAACTTCTCTTCTGATCAGCTGCTGTCCTTTTGATTGTTTCCACAATCAGACTCATGACTTTGAACTTTTGAGGCACATCAAACAAATGTAGCAAGTTGATAGCATGTCCTCTGATCATCTTGTGATCACCTGATTTGGGTAGCAAAGTGTGCCTTAGGATCCAATTTATGGTAGGCAGACCAGATAACAAGAAGTGGACAGATCCAAACTTGTGATTCTCCAAAGCATCATCTGGGATCTCTCTGTACATGTGTGCCATAGTGTTGTGGTCTTTCTTCTTCTCAGCATAAACATCCAAGTCATCCTCATTTTCTTCTGGAGCATTAATCAACTGAGCCCATTCTTCAACAGTGGATTGGTACCTTGTACCTTCAGACATCCAAACTATCTTTCCATCTGGATAGAAGTGGGCAGTGAAGTAAAATTGCATGATCAGCTCATCATTCCACTTGGTGAGCTTCTGGGCAACAAATGTATCAACTCCACATGCTTTGAAGCTATCATATACTCCAGGATAGTGATCTTCATTCTTCTTGATGTACTCCCAGTCAACCCATCTCATGTCACACACAATGGGCTTCTTGTCAAGCAAAATTGTCTCATAAAAGTCTTGATGTTCCTTAGTGTGAAACCTGTAGTCAACAACAGTTCTGCTCCTGACAGCATATGGATCAGACTGTCTCCATAACCTCAGTCCTGCATCCTTCCTGATCTTCATGTTTTCTGCAACTGGATGTGCATCATTGTGGTCAGGGATCTTGGGCTTGAGCTTTCTCAAAACAAGTGAGGCATCTTCCTCTTCTTTAGCAGCCTCAGGCACTGGGGCCTTGTTTTTCTCCTCAGCATGAATGTTTCTAGTGCTTCTCTTGGGTTTCAGCTTTGGAGCTGGAGCAGCAGCCTTGGAAGCAGCTTTGGGCTTAGATGGAGCAGCCCCTGATCTGATTGCATCTCACATGAGCTTCTGAGCTTTGGGTCTGGTGCAGCATCCTCCTGTTATTCTTCTTCAGAATCAATCCTCATTGAGGGCTTGCCAAGAACTCTGGCAGTAGTGGTTCTTGCCCTCTTCTTCTTCTTACCATCACCTGCTGCTTCCCCATCTTCTGATTCAATGGTGAACTTCATAGTTTCACCTGTGGCAACTTTCTTTGGCTTGGAAGCTTCAGCAGTAGAGGCTCTGGCTTTTGACATTGGAACTCTTCTTGCTGGAGCCTTTGTTTTCATTCCAGGCTTTGTTGCAGCAGCAATGCTATATTCCTTCTTCAGCACTTTCTTTCTTGAAGTGGCCTCATCCTCAACAGCCACATAATCTTCATCTTCAGAATCTGAGGTTTTCTTCTTCCTTGTCCTGGTAGCTTCCTTGGGCAAATTACTAGGTGTGCTCCTGCTGCCCTCATCATAGCTGCCTGAGGGACTAGTGCCCTCACTCATCTGCACCTGCTCTTCAAACTTGTTCTGACTATCACTTTGATCAGACATCTTTCAGGCAAACTGCCAGTAGACCCTGTGAATAGGTTGTAGATAAGGTAGAGTAGATGAGCATCACAAAGTACAGAGGTTTTGCAAAAGAATTGAGTCAAAAAGCTTAGTTTTAGTTCTCTACAGAAGTGATCTCGGAGCTACCGAATTGACAAACTCGGTGATACGAAGCAACACTTGGAACCTAAACTAGTGAACTCGGTAGGGCCGAGTCACTGTTCGGTGGCACCGAGATTGCTAGGGTTTCACAGAATCCTGAACTCGGTCACACCGATTTGCACGTTTCGGTCAGACCGAAAAGCGCATGTGCAATGGCCAAGGCCGAATCGGTGAGACCGATTTCTACTGTTCGGTCGGTCCGAGATGAGTTCTGCGGAGAGCTAACCCTAAAATTTTCGAATCAACCTAGACTTAAGGAAGTTTTTGCTAGATGGATCAATCTCAATCGTGGCAAGAAACATGGCATTGTCCTTGTGCTAGGAATCGGAGAGAAAAAGACAGCACAAGGGGTAGAACACTTACCCTAGAGCGGCGACTGTTCGCTACGACGACATAATGGTGGAGCAGATTGCCGTTGACGGCGGCAGAGACCAGCGGCGGGAGGTCGCTGGCGGCGAGAAGACGATCCGGAGACCCGAAGAGGCAGAGCAGGTTACGCGCGGGTGAAGGGTTTCGGAATTTTTTCCAAAATTTGACCCGTCGGTATATATAACCTGACCCTGTCGGTGTGACCGAGTGGAACAGCTCGGTGGCACCGAGATGCAAAACTGCAGGCAGTTACTGCAACTCGGTGTGATCGAAAGGTTCTAATCGGTTGCACCGAGATTGAAAACCTAGATCAACTTAGTGATCTTGGTAGGACCGAAAAGGATGAATCGGTCAGACCGAAGTGCACAAAGAGGTTTTGGAAGTTTAAGTCTATGATGAATCGGGGACTCCGAGTGCTCCTCACACAGAGTGGTTCGAATCTGACTTGATCAAACTTTGTGATGTAGCATGAATAGAGTTTGAGACGAGAAAAGCATAGATAGCTAGAGCGAGTTCTTAGGCATTCTTGTCCATCCATTTGGCAAAAGAGAAAATGCCAAACAATCAAAGCAACAAATGGATGTCCTCGAATGAGAAAAATATGCATTCAACATGCTCACACAATTAAAATGGCAAATGAAATATGTGACAAAGCATGCACAAACACTCTAGCATCTATCAAGAAATTGGCGATGACTAGGGCATCTATATATGAGTATATTGACTTAGGAGTCAAATGAGAACATTTGATCATAGGTCATACTCATCGTTTAAGCACAAGTGGGGTTACCACTTTTACATAAAGCATTGTTGTGCTCACACCATTAGAGTTGCTTTAGCTCAATTGATTAGAGTAAAGCTCCCCCTAGATGTGATATCCCCCCTAAGAGGGATGAACTAACCTTGGGTTTTGTCGATGATGACTTCATGTAGGTGTTGAAGATGTGGATGCTCAAAGTTGATGTAGATCATTCGGAGAGATCCTTTGGAATGAGTTGCACTTTCAATACCTACACGGGTTAGTCCCACAAGGAACAAGCAAGGATATCCATAGACATAGAGCGATGTATACACAAGATGATGTCCATGAATGCATTAGGTTGCCTTGTCCCTTGTCTTACCAACAAGAGGGTTTGTGACTCCTTGGACTAGTGCAAGATGTGGAATTAGTTTGCACTTGTCATTGCCAAAATAATAAGAGTGAAGTATGTTGGCGGAGTCACCCTCAAGAACTCTCTAGTTCTTCTTCGGGATCCACACCATCTTGACGGGAATCCTTGGAGTTGTAGTCGTACTTGATGAAGTAGAACTTGATGTAGTCTTAGGAATCCACTTGACTAAGGCCTTAGGTGCTTCTTCAAATGCATCAATTTCCTCTTGAAGCTTGTCCTTGCCTTTTTTCTTGTGGTCTTGTGGCAGAAGATCATCTTGAGCTTGTGTTCCTTTGAAAGAAGTAGGATCATACTTCTCTTGTTGAGGAACAAACTTCGTCTTGGGGTATTGATCTTCTTCCCACTCAACTCCATTGGCATTGAACTTTCGTTCAAAACCAACACCTTGATTCTTCCGGTGTCTTCCTTGCTTGCGTACAATTTCCTCAAATTGCTTACTTCCGGCAAGGCTCTTGTAGACACCTTTCTCTATAATTCCCTTCCATAAGCTATTTTCTTGCTCAAGTGTAACTTGGCTAAGAGAATCATTAGTGGAATCAAGAGAACTACTAGAAGCAACAACATTGAATTTAGCATGATCGTTGTTACTACTAGATGAAGAATCTTTCTTGTTCTTGTTGCTAGATTTAACTTGTGGCATGTAAGTAGACAAGAGTAAACGCTTGGCAATGTAAGAAGAACTTTTCTTGCGAAGATCATCATTGATCGCCTTTAAAAACTCATGCTCTTGCTCAAGGTTGAGCTTTTCAAAGCGTAGCTTCTCATGAGTCTTTAAAAGTTCTCGATGATCTTCCAAGGTAGTTTCATGAGCTAACTTAAGAGTGTTTAGTTCTTTAGTTAGATGCTCAATCTCCTTCTTATCATCATCATTCGTTTTATCTTGATTAGCATGATTAATAGCACATTCATCATAGTTTTCATAACTAGAGTTGTAAACAAGTAAATCATCATCTCCTAGCAAATCGTCTTCATCACTATTGAAATCAACATACTCGGGGTGTGTTACCTTTGGACCTTTAGCCATGAAGCATCTCCCAATTCCTTCATTTGGTGATTCAAATATGTCGTAGGAGTTGGTTGTCACAAGTGCTAGTCCGGCAACACCTTCATCTTGAGTATATTCGGAGTCGGAGTGATAACTTATTTCGGAGTGATTGTCGGAGTCGGAGCCAGATACCCATTCACCAACATCAGCTTGATGTCTTCTTTTTGTGTAGCTCGTTGATGACTTGTCCTTCCATTCCGAATCCTTGCTTCTCCGAGAGGGTCTTCGTTCATAACGATCATCTCTACTCCTTCTTTCTCTTGATGGTGATTCTTCTCTTCTACTCCTTCTTTTGGGAGAATATGCTCTTCTTTTGTAGGGAGCCGTACACTCATTGGAATAGTGTCCGGGTCTTCCACAATTGTAGCAATTACGCTCACGACTAGAAGATCTTTTGTCATTGTAGGACCTTGACTTGGAACTTCTTTCCTTGCTTCTACTCTTGTAGAACTTGTTGAAGTTCTTCACCATTAGACTCAATTCCTCATTGAAGGTTTGCTTCTCACTTGATGATGTGGGAGAATCACACGAGGCTTTGTAAGCACCACTTGACTTGTTGTGAAGCTCTTCCTTATCCTTGAGTGACATCTCATGAGCAACAATTCTGCCAATAACTTCCGTTGGCTTGAGATCTTTGTAATTGGGCATCATTTGGATCAATGTGCACACGGTATCATATTTTCCATCCAAGGCTCTTAGGATCTTCTTGATGATGAATTTATCGGTCATCTCTTCAATTCCTAAGCCGGCAATCTCATTTGTGATGAGAGCAAGCCTAGTGTACATTTCAGCGACGCCTTCACCATCCTTCATTTTGAACTTGTCAAGCTGACTTTGGAGCACATCCAATTTGGATTCCTTGACGGAATGGGCACCTTCGTGCATATCAATCAAAGTATCCCAAATTTCCTTTGCATTCTCAAGACGGCTGATTTTGTTGAATTCTTCAGGGCACAATCCGTTGAAGAGAATATCACAAGCTTGAGCATTGTATTGTAGCATCTTCAACTCTTCCGCGGTAGCTTCACGGTTTGGTTCTCTTCCCATCAAAGAATTCACCTTGCAAGCCAATACACACAATAGCCCAAACGGCGGAGTTATGTCCAAGAATATGCATTTTCATCTTATGCTTCCAACTAGCAAAATTTGTACCATCAAAGTAAGGACCTCTACGGTGGTAATTTCCCTCGCTAGACGCCATACTCTCCTAGGTTGTGAAACCAAGGCTATGACCACCAAAAGCTATGGAAATCAAAGCAAATGGAGACCAAAGCTCTGATACAACTTGTAGGATCGAAAGTATGTCTAGAGGGGGGGTGATTAGACTACTTGACCAATTAAAAATCTAGCCTTTTCCCAATTTTAGTTCTTGGCAGATTTTAGCAACTTAGCACGAGTCAAGCAATCAACCTACACATGCAATTCTAAGAGTGTAGCAGCGGAAAGTAAAACAATTGCATATGAAGGTAAAGGGAGGAGCTTGAGGGAGCAAATGCAATGTTGACACGGAGATTTTTTATCTGTGGTTCCAATAGGTGGTGCTATCGTACATCCACATTGATGGAGACTTCAACCCACGAAGGGTAACGGTTGCGCGAGTCCACGGAGGGCTCCACCCACGAAGGGTCCACGAAGAAGCGACCTTGTCTATCCCACCATGGCCGTCGCCCACGAAGGACTTGCCTCACTCGAGTAGATCTTCACGAAGTAGATGATCTCCTTGCCCTTACAAACTCCTTGGTTCAACTCCACAATCTTGACGGAGGCTCCCAAGTGACACCTAGCCAATCTAGGAGACACCACTCTCCAAGAAGTAACAAATGGTGTGTTGATGATGAACTCCTTGCTCTTGTGCTTCAAATGATAGTCTCCCCAACACTCAACTCTCTCTCACAGGATTTGGATTTGGTGGAAAGAAGATTTGAGTGGAAAGCAACTTGGGGAAGGCTAGAGATCAAGATTTAAGTGGTTGGAATGGAATATCTTGATCTCAACACAAGTGTAGGTGGTTTTCTCTCAGAAAATGTATGTTGGAAGTGTAGGCATGTTCTGATGGATCTCTCCATGAATGAAGAGTGGGTGGAGGGGTATTTATAGCCTCCACACAAAATCTAACCATTACACACAATTCACCAAACTCGGTGGGACCGAATCATGAAACTCGGTCGGACCGATTTAGTTCATAATGTGACCGTTAGGATTTTCGGTGGGACCGACATGTCAACTCGGTGGGACCGAATTCGTTAGGGTTA
The DNA here is from genome assembly GCF_002575655.3 of Aegilops tauschii subsp. strangulata. Lineage (NCBI taxonomy): Eukaryota > Viridiplantae > Streptophyta > Magnoliopsida > Poales > Poaceae > Aegilops > Aegilops tauschii. The sequence goes on from NC_053036.3 coordinate 221,072,112, forward strand.
GGGCATAACATAATCTCGGTGAGACCGATTACACAAACTCGGTGAGATCGATTTTGGTAACAGACAAACAGAGAATTTGTCAGGCAAACTCGGTGGGACCGATTTGCTCATCTCGGTTAGACCGAAACGTTACTAAAGGGAAACAGAGAGTTTGCATTGCAATCTCGGCGGGACCGATCGCTCATCTCGGTTTGACCGAAACGTTACGAAGGGAAACAGAGAGATTACAATCCCATCTCGGTGAGACCGAGATCTCTATCGGTGAGACCGAAAATACTAGGGTTTCTGGCAGTGGCTATGTCAACTGAACTCGGTGGCGCCAGATAGACATTTTCGGTGGGGCCGAGTTTGACTTTTGGTTTGGGACATATGTGGATGTGAGAAAGTAGTTGAGGGTTTTTGGAGCATATCACTAAGCACTTTGAGCAAGAAACTCATTAAGCAACACCTCACCCCCTCTTGATAGTATTGGCTTTTCCTATGGACTCAATGTGATCTTGGATCACTAAAATGAAAAGGTAGAATCTTGTGCTTTGAGCTTGAGCCAATCTTTTGTCCTTAGCATTTTGAGGGGTCCACTTTTCTCATCCATGCCATGCCAATCATTGAGCTTTCCTGAAATGTTTATCTTGAAATAGCATTAGCTCAATGAGCTATATGTTGTTAGGAATGACCAAAACCACCCAGGGATAGTTGCACTTTCATCAATAATCTAGTTCACATCGCCATGTGATTTAACACCAATAGTTTACATCTTTATGTGATTAACAACCATAGTTCACATTGCTATGTGATTAACACCCAAAAGAGTACTAAGGTGTGACCATGTTTTTCTTGTGAGAGAGGTTTAGTCAACGGGTCTGGCACATTCAGAGCCGTATGTATTTTGCAAATTTTCTATGTCTACATTGCTCTGCATGGAGCTACTCTAGCTAATTGCTCCCACTTTCAATATCTATCCAGATTGAGACCCAGAGTCGTCCGGATCGGTGTAAAATCTTGCATCAACATAACTCTTTACGACGTACTCTTTATCACCTCCATAACTGAGAAATATTTCCTTAGTCCTCTTAGTTAACTAAGGATAACTTTGACCATTGTCCAGTGATCCACTCCTGGATCACTATCTTACCCCCTCGCCAAACTCATGGCAAGGTACACAATAGGTCTGGTAGACAACATAGCGTACTTTATAGAACCTATGGCTGAGGCATAGGGAATGACTTTCATTCTCTTTCTATTTTGTGCCACGGTCGGGTTTTGAGTCTTTACTCAACTTCATACCTTACAATACAGGCAAGAACTCCTTCTTTGACTGATCCATTTTGAACTCCTTCAAAACCTTGTCAAGGTGTGTACTTTGTGAAAGTCCTATTAAGCGTCTCGATCTATCTCTATAGATCTTGATGCCTAATACATAAGCAGCTTCACCGAGGTCTTTCATTGAAAAATTCTTATTCAAGTATCCTTTTATGCTATCCAGAAATTCTATATCATTTCCAATCAACAATCCGTCATCCACATATAATATTAAAAATGCTATAGAGCTCCCAGTCACTTTCTTGTAAATATAGGCTTCTACGAAAGTCTGTATAAAACCATATGCTTTGATCACCTCATCAAAGCATATATTCCAACTCCGAGATGCTTGCAACAGTCCATAAATGGATCACTGGAGCTTGCACACTTTGTTAGCACCTTTAGGATCGACAAAACCTTCTGGTTGCATCATATACATCTCTTCTTTAAGAAATCCGTTAAGGAATGCAGTTTTGACGTCCATTTGCCAGATTTCATAATCATAAAATGAGGCAATTGCTAACATGATTCGGACAGACTTAAGCATCGCTCGGGTGAGAAGGTCTCATCGTAGACAACTCCTTGAACTTGTCAAAAAACCTTTCGCGACAAGTCGAGCTTTGTAGACAGTAACATCACCATCAGCGTCAGTCTTCTTCTTGAAGATCTATTTATTCTCTATGGCTCGCCGATCATCGCGCAAGTCAACCAAAGTCCACACTTTGTTCTCATATATGGATCCTATCTCAGATTTCATGGCCTCAAGCCATTTATCGAAATCTGGGCTCATCATTGCTTCTTCATAGTTCGTAGGTTCGTCATGGTCTAGTAACATGACCTCCAGAATAGGATTACCGTACCACTCTGGTGCGGAACGTGCTCCAGTTGACCTACGAGGTTCGGTAGTAACTTGATCTGAAGTTTCATGATCATTATCATTAGCTTCCTCTCTAGTTGGTGTAGGCATCACGGGAACGGTTTTCTATGATGAGCTACTTTCCAATTCGAGAGAAGGTATAATTACCTCATCAAGTTCTACTTTCATCCCACTCACTTCTTTCGAGAGAAAACTCCTTCTCTAGAAAGGATCCATTCTTAGCAACAAAGATCTTGCCTTCGGATCTGTGATGGAAGGTGTACCCAACAATTTCTTCTGGGTATCCTATGAAGACGCACTTCTCTGATTTGGGATCGAGCACATCAGGCTAAAGCTTTTTCACATAAGCATCACAACCCCACACTTTAAGAAACGACAGCTTAGGTTTCTTGTCAAACCACAGTTCATACAGTGTCGTCTCAACCGATTTAGACGGTGCCCTATTTAACCTGAATGCAGATGTCTCTAATGCATAACCCCAAAACGATAGTGGTAAATCGGTAAGAGACATCATAGATCGCACCATATCTAATAAAGTACGGTTACAATGTTCGGACACACCATTACGCTGTGGTGTTCCAGGTGGCGTGAGTTGTGAAACTATTCCACATTATTTTAAATGAAGGCCAAACTCGTAACTCAAATATTCGCCTCCGCGATCAGATCGTAGGAACTTTATTTTCTTGTTACGATGATTCTCCACTTCACTCTGAAATTCTTTAAGCTTTTCAAATGCTTCAGACTTGTGTTTCATCAAGTAGATATACCCACATCATCTCAAATCGTCTGTGAAGGTCAGAAAATAACGATATCCGCCGCGAGCTTCAACACTCATCGGACCGCATACATTGGTATGTATTATTTCCAATAAGTCATTTGCTCGCTCCATTGTTCTAGAGAATGAAGTTTTAGTCATCTTTCCCATGAGGCATGGTACGCAAGTATCAAACGATTCATAATCAAGTGATTCCAAAAATCCATCCGTATGGAGTTTCTTCATGCGCTTTACACCAATATAACTTAAACGGTAGTGCCAGAAATATGTTGCACTATCATTATCAACTTTGCATGTTTTGGCATCAATATTATGAATATGTGTATCATCACGATCGAGATTCAATAAACCATTCAAATTGGGTGTATGACCATAGAAGGTTTTATTTATGTAAACAGAACAACAATTATTCTCTGACTTAAATGAATAACCGTATCACAATAAACATGATCCAATCATATTCATGCTCAACGCAAACACAAAATAACATTTATTTAGGTCCAACACTAATCCCGAGGTATTGGGAATGTGCGATGATGATCTTATCAACCTTGGAATCACTTCCAACACACATGATCACCTCGTCCTTAACTATTCTCTGTTCATTTTGCAACTCCTGTTTCGAGTTACTAATCTTAGCAACTGAACCGGTATCAAATACCCTGGGGTTACTACGAACACTAGTAAAGTACACATCAATAACATGCATATCAAGTATACCTTTGTTCACTTTTCCATCCTTCTTATCCGCCAAGTATTTGGGGTAGTTCCGTTTCCAATGATCATTCCCTTTGCAGTAGATGCACTTAGTTTGAGGCTTAGGTCTAGCTTTGGGCTTCTTCACAGGACTGGCAACTTGCTTGTCATTCTTCTTGAAGTTCCCTTTCTTTTCCTTTGCCCTTTTTCTTGAAACTAGTGGTCTTGTTAACCATCAACAATTGATGCTCTTTCTTGATTTCTACCTTCGTCGATTTCAGCATCACGAAGAGCTCGGGAATTGTTTTCGTCATCCCTTGCATATTATAGTTCATCACGAAGTTCCAGTAACTTGGTGATAGTGACTAGAGAACTCTGTCAATCACTATCTTATCGGGAAGATTAACTCCCACTTGATTCAAGCGATTGTAGTACTCAGACATTTTGAGCACATGCTCACCGGTTGAGCCATTCTCCTCCATTTTGTAGGCAAAGTACTTGTCAGAGGTCTCATACCTCTTGACTCAGGCATGAGTTTGAAATACCAATTCCAGCTCTTGGAACATCTCATATGCTCTGTGGCATTCAAAACATTTTTGAAGTCCCGGTTCTAAGCCGTAAAGCATGGCGCACTAAACTATCAAGTAGTCATCATATCGAGCTTGTCAAACGTTAACAACGTCTACATCTGCTCCTGCAATAGGTCTATCACCTAGCGGTGCATCAAGGACATAATTTTGCTGTGCAGCAATGAGGACAATCCTCAGATCACAGACCTAGTCTGCATCATTGCTACTATCATCTTTCAACTTATTTTTCTCTAGGAACATATCAAAATAAACGGGAGCTACATTGCGAGCTATTGATCTAAAACATAATTTGCAAATACTATCAGGACTAAGTTCATGATAAATTAAAGTTTAATTAATCAAATTACTTAAGAACTCCCACTTAGATAGACATCCCTCAAGTAATCTAATTGATACGTGATCCAAATCAACTAAACCATGTCCGATCATCACGTGAGATGGAGTAGTCATCAATGGTGAACATCTCTATGTTGATCATATCTACTATATGATTCACGTTCGACCTTTCGGTCTCCAGTGTTCCGAGGCCTTGTCTGTACATGCTAGGCTCGTTAAGTTTAACCTGAGTATTCCGCATGTGCAAAACTGTCTTGCACCCGTTGTATGTGAACGTAGAGCCTATCACACCCGATCATGACGTGGTGTCTCAGCACGAAGAACTGTCGCAATGGTGCATACTCAGGGAGAACACTTATACCTTGAAATTTAGTTAAGGGATTATCTTATAATGCTACTACCGTACTAAGCAAAATAAGATGCATATAAAAGATAAACATCATATGCAATCAAAATATGTGACATGATATGGCCATCATCATCTTGTGCTTTTGATCTCCATCTCCGAAGCATCGTCATGATCTCCATCGTCACTGGCTCGGCACCTTGATCTCCATCATTGCGTCGTGGCCGTCTCGCCAACTATTGCTTCTACAACTATCGCTAACGCATAGTGATAAAGTAAAGCAATTACATGGCGTTTGCATTTCATACAATAAAGCGACAACCATAAGGCTCCTGCCAGTTGCCGATAACTTTTGCAAAACATGATCATCTCATACAATAACGTATATCACATCATGTCTTGACCATATCACATCACAACAAGCCCTGCAAAAACAAGTTAGACGTCCTCTACTTTGTTGTTGCAAGTTTTACGTGGCTAGTACGGGCTTCTAGTTAGAACCGTTCTTAGCTACGCATCAAAACCACAACGGTGTTTCATCAAGTTTTCTGTTTTAACCTTCAACAAGGACTGGCCATAGGCAAATTCGATTCAACTAAAGTTGGAGAAACAGACACCCGCCAGCAACCTTTATGCAAAACTAGTTGCATGTCTGTTGGTGGAACTGCTCTCATGAACGTGGTCATGTAAGGTTGGTCCGGTCCGCTTCATCCAACAATACCACCGAATCAAAATAAGATGTTGGTGGTAAGCAGTATGACTATCACCACCCACAATTCTTTGTGTTCTACTCATGCATATCATCTACACATAGACCTGGCTCGGATGCCACTGTTGGGAAACGTAGCATGCAATTTCCTATGTCCATGCAAGATCTATCTTAGGAGATGCATAGCAACAAGAGGGGAGAGTGTGTCTACGTACCCTCGTAGAGCGAAAGCGGAAGCATTTGACAATGCGGTTGATGTAGTCAAAATTCTTCTCGTTCCGACCGGTCAAGCACCAAACGTACGGCACCTCCGAGTTCTGCACACGTTCAGCTCGATGACGTCCCTCGAACTCTTGATCCAGAAAAGTGTCGAGGGAGAGTTCCATCAACACGATGCCGTGGTGACGGTGATGGTGAAGTGATCTGCACAGGGCTTCGCCTAAGCACTACGTGAATATGACCGGAGGCATAAATTGTGGAGGGCGGCGCCGCACACGGCTAACAATGGTTGGTGTGTGTACTAGCGGTGCCCCCTCATATATATAGGTTGAAGGGGAGGATAGGCAGCCAAGGGGGCACCCCAAGTAGGAGGAATCCTACTTGGTACCTCCCAATTCGGCCTCCCCCTTTCCTATTCCTATTCGGAGTAGGAAGGGAAGAGGGGGAAGGGGAATCCTATTCCCTTTTTCCTTTCCTCCTTCCCCTTTCCTTCTCCAATTTGGCCAGCCCATATGGGGGGGCGCACCAGCCCCTTTGTGGCTGGTGTGTTTCCCCTCTTGGCCAATAACACTACAGGAATCAGCTATTTTGCCATCTGCCACGGCGGACGGCAAAGGCATGAACGGCGGACGGCAAAGACCTTTGCCGTCAGCCGCGGACGGCAAAAGGCTCCGGCAAAGTAGGCTACGGTAAAGAGCTACTTTGCCGTCTGCTTCCTAGCGGCTGATGGCAAAGGCCCTTTGCCGTATGCCGCGGACGGCAAAGAGAGCGGATGGCAATAATTGCGCTATCAGTCCGTTAAGTGGCTAACGGCAGGCCTTTGCCGTCCGCCGCTGACGGCAAACTTTCTAGTGCCTTTGCCGTCCGCCGCTGACGGCAAACTTTCTAGTGCCTTTGCCGTCCGCCGCTGACGGCAAACTTTCTAGTGTCTTTGCCGTCCACCGTATGATGTCATCTACACGTCACTACATGGCAGGCCTTTGTCGTCCGCCGCTGACGGCAAAATCGTTTACTCTTTGCCGTCTGCCACTGTAGGCAAACTGACCAAATGGGTCAGCTCCCAGGAAGCACAGCTGGATGCCATGTGTCTTCTTTGCCGTCCGCGGCAGACGCCAAAGAGCCTGTTGCCGTCGGTGGCAGACGGCAAAGAGCTTGCATATTGGCTCTTTTTTCTGTTTTTTATTAAATCCAACAATTTTCACAGCAAATATATATGACATATATAGATATATTTCACAAGGCAATTACAAAGCAAACATATAAGATATCCAACACATAACTTCATCATACATGCATAGTTCCATCCAACCATACCAAGTTCCATGCATAGTTTGATCATACATAGCAAGTTCAACATAGAGGCATCCAACCATATATATTACAATAGTTTCATCCAACGATACATGCATAGTTCAACGATACAAAAGAAACAGAGAAAGGGATAAGGAGCACTCCATCTATGCAAGCTTTCGTCAAGTGAATGAAATCTGCAAAATGAAAAATAAGAAAGTTAGAAATAGGTGACTAGAATAAGAAGACTAGAACAAGAAGAAGACTAGAACAAGAAGAGTAGAACAAGAAGAAGACTAGAACAAGAAGAGTATGTCATTTATGAGCTAACTTACGTGAAATGGATCATATATGAGCTAACTAAGTTGAAATAGGTCATTTATGAGCTAGCTAAGGTGAAATGGATCATTTATGAGCTAACTTAGTTGAAATGGGTCGTTTATGAGCTAACTAAGCTCAAATGGATCATTTTTGAGGTAACTAAGGTGAAATGGATCGTTTTTAGCTAACTTAGGTGAAATGGATCATTTATGAGCTAATTTAGTTGAAATGGATCGTTTTTTAGCTAACTTAGATGAAATGGATCATTTATGAGCTAATTTAGTTGAAATGGATCTTTTTGAGCTAACTTAGGTGAAATGGATCATTTAAGAGCTAATTTAGGTGAAATGGATTGTTTTTTAGCTAACTTGGTGAAATGGATCGTTTATGAGCTAAATTAGTTGAAATGGAGCATTTATGAGATAACCTAGGTAAGATGGGTCATTTTGGAGTTAACCTAGGTGAAATGGGTCATTTTAAAGCTCACGTAGGTAAAATGGATCATTTACGAGCTAATCTAGGTAAAATGGGTCATTTTTGTGCTAACTTGGATGAACTGGATCATTTATAAGGTAACCAAGGTAAAATGGGTCATTTTAGAGCTAACTTATGTAAAATGGATCGTTTATGAGCTAACTAAGCTAATTATGCAATTTTTGACATAAGTAAGCTAAGTACAGATCGTTTTAGAGCTAACTTAGGTAAAATGGATGGTTTTGGAGGTCAGTAAGCTTATTAAGTCATTTTGGAGGAGAAGAAGCTAAGTCTAGGTCATTATGGTAAGCATTGGAGGAAATAAAGCTAAGTCTAGGTCTTTATGCATGTGTTAAGCAAAATACTAGATAAACTTACCATGATCCAGGAGGTGTAGGAGCGGGCTGGCTCGTGTCGGTAGCTGGAGAAGGATCGTGCGATGCTTGTCTGGAGTTACGCTGCACCAAAGATCATTTCCAATGTCTTGTTACCATGATGACACTCAAATGTTAAGACTAGCAAGTAATGTCCATTCAAATTAAACTCACCGTGGTCCCACGAGCAATCACTGGCATCGGCGGACCGGTCTGACAGGTCTTCTCGCACACAGACTGCACATTTGGTTTTGACGACTCAGTCATACTAGTTAGCAGTCACCCTACCTCCTCTCCCACAACCACGTGCCCCACCTCCTCTCTTCCTACCTCGTCCCCTGCTGGGCACCGCGGTCGACGAAGAAGGGCCCGGCGGTGTGGCCATACTGTCCAGCAACGCTCGGCGGAGAGCTGCGTCTGGAATGGAAGACCTCAGACCACGCGCCGACGAAGAAGGGGCCTTGGCGCGCTCCCGACCAGCGCCCACCATCTTTCAACACCTGCCATGACAAACAGTAAACGAAATTAGTACAACATAAAAAAAAGACCGGCATGAATAATAATATGTGTATCACTTAAGTGTATCATCATCAAGTACAACATAAAAAAATTTAATACCTGACACTACTAATAATCTCGATCAGTATCATTAATAAATACATAATCATCATCATCACTATAATCAATGACGGGCTCATAGGGTTCAGTGGCATCAACATGTGGAAGGCCACCTTGACGTAATCGGTCAAGCAATGACAGGTCATCCGCAGCAGTAACCTCTTCTTGTTCCGGCTCTTCTTGTTCCTTGTGACACCCCAAAATTTTGGCCTTATTTTATTTATTAAAATGTTGCCAGGAAATAAAACTTTTTCCAATTGTCAAGTTTTACCTTTTGTGATTCTGGATTTTTGCTTCAAGTGGGAAAAACCTTCAAAGGTATTGTTGGACTTGTTTGATCTCCATAATAAAACAATTATTTATCAGTGGATTCAAATGTTGCAAGATTTATTTCCTCAAAGCTTTATTTCTTTAAAATGATTTCTTTTGCATTTGGAGCCTGTTTTGCACTACAACCTTTTGACAAATGCATTCAAAATTTCCACCAAAATTTGGGGATGTCATGTGATGTTTCCACATCACTTTTATGCAAAAATACCTTTTGGCCATTGGAGATTTTGAGCTCTACACCAACTTTTCCAATCTGGTCCAATAGGCACTTTTGCACTACAACCCATTTAAATATTTCTTTAAAAGTTCTTCCAAGTGTTTGGAGATGTCAGTGGATGCATACCATTCATCTTCAAGCAAAAACCCAGTGATGTTCTTTGAAAAATTTGAGTGGATCAACCTCTTTTGCATTCTGGTCCAACTTGGTGATTTGTACTGCAACCTTATTTTTCATTGCTCTAGTAACCTTGAGCTTTTTCCTACTTGTAGCCCTCCCTTCAAAACCCTTAAGTCCAGGAGGGTGGACTCATCAGAGGTTTTTAAGTGCATGCTTTAAACCCTTTTTCTTTCTGTCCAAAACTGGAGTTTTGCAAAACTTGCACTATCAACTTTCTGTTTTTGCCAAACTAATCTTACCACCATCTCCTGCATCTAAAGAGACCCTGATCTGGAGATTTTGGCCACTCCAAGAGTTGCCTAAGTACACTTGGCATTCTGTCGAACACCTGATGTGCACAGTCATTTTTGGCAAGCTCTCTGGTTTGCATTGTGGACTTGTACCCCTGACCTATCCACTTTGTCCACTGAGCGCCTTGCTACCCCTAGCTCCATCCTGTGCAGTGCCAGCTCCACCCTCGAGCTCTAGAGCGCGCTGGCATTGCGTCGAACACCTGCCGTGCGTGCTCTGGGCGTGCCCAGAGCGCACGTTTTGCACGCGCGCGCACTACGCCGACACGCCGCACTGCCGCTCTCGTCGCGTCCCATCTTTGACCCCTGCTCGCCTGCCGAACCACGCCATGCACTCGCCCTCTCTCCAGTACGCTCCAAGCTCTCCCTGGCGCCCTGCAGCGCCGCCTTGGCAGCACGCCGGCGTCGGCAGCGGATTCCGCCGGCGCCGCCCAAACCGCCAGCGCACGCCAGCTGCCCCAGAGCACAGGCCGTGCTTATCCTCCCGCTCGTCGGCACGCTTTCGTCGCCGCCACGATGCCCTGCAACTACAGGAAAGTGGTTGCCGGCGATCTTATCTTCTGCCGCCGCGGAGCCAGCCTCGTCACGCTATAAAAGGGAACCCCGAGCCCCTCCAAGCACACAGGCGACATCAGACCCTCCCCGTAGAGCTCCCCACGCAGTAGATCGACCCGTAGTGGCCATCTTCCTCAACTCCGGCCGGTTCGGCCGCCGCTAAGCTCCGGTGCGATTCGTCGCAGCCAGCCGCCCTTTTGCCCAACCAACGCCACCAGTAGCTCCCTCTGGTCCTTGCGGAGCTGCCCAACTACCCAACTTCGGTCGGAGACCACCGGAGCACAAAAAGCACTTCACCACCGTAGCTTTTCTCCGCCGCGGAGCTCGCCGCCGGCGACTCCTTCCACCTCCGCCGACCCAGCAGCCACCCAGAGGACCGCCTCGGTCTGGCCGTTCCATCCCCGCCCTTGAATGCCCGTGAGGTGCTGCCGTTCGTCGACGGCGATCGCCGGAGCCCCGCTCCCGTCGGGCAGAAGAAAGGAGAAGGAGGGAAGAAACGGTCAAACCTGACCAGTGGGCCCTCTGGACCCACTGTCAGTGACCCGCGCGGCCGCTCCCTCTGTTTAAGTGAAGGCGCAAACCCCCGAGTGCGTCTCCTCTGCTGCGAAAACGTGTTTCTTCTGAAGCGTTTTTCTTTTTCTGATTTTATTAAAACATAAGTTTGACGAATGTTTGACTGGCTATAACTTTTAAAATAAAACTTCAAATGAGTTGATTTTTTTCCTACCTCTCTCAAATTTCATCTAGTTTATTTTACGATTTATTTCCAGAATATTTGAGACAACTTTTGGTACTGTGTTTGAAATATTTGTTATTTGTATATTTTGCAAAATAGGATTTTGGAGAAAAGGGAGAGCTTTCAAAAAGTGCATCCTTTGCATACTCTTGAGGGCAAGCATTTCTGAACTCTGGCATAATATTTTGTTGTGGTGTTTTGATGCAGTCACAACACCTTTTGACTTGGAGTATGTGATAGCTTTATGTATCGATATAGTCTCGTACATGAGTACGCTTTGGAGTTGCTTTGTGGTTAGCAAATGGATACACTAATGACTTGGATCATCCTCGTGAACTTCTCATGCATACCGGTAGGAAGCCGGGAAAGTCGTGGTCTTGGGTAGACACGAGCTTGTCCCTAGTCCCTCGTCGAGACGAGTATGCCCGGTATGGCATGGTGAGGCTCGAGGAGTGGTGATTTATTTCACTAGTGGTGATACTGTTGGAGGATTCTTGGACCACCTGAGTCGGTTGTAGACCGAGTCTTGATCAATAGCTCCCTTCCTTGTTGGTACCACCACTTGTCCCTGCAGGGGACAGGGTATGGTTCAGTAGGTTGTCAACCCCTTTCCAAAGCACACACCGTACAGAGAGGCCGTGATGAGGGTCCCATGGCCATGGATTAAAGCTAGTCATCCGGTCCGGGGGCATGGGTGTTTCGGTTGTAGCCGAAGGGGGTAGCTCCCCCAGTTTGCGCGCAGTATAAATTTTGTGATCCCATGCTACGTCAAGGTTGTAGCCTCCCCACTTAGAGTTTTGCTTGGCAGGTGTCGTGGGTGATTCCGGACACTGGTGAGTGCAGGTCAGGCGTGTTTTCAATTAAAAGACCGTAGACGGAATTAGTCCCGAGGGACTAAGTAAACCCGTTACTCGTGGAAAATGGTACTCCCTCTGCAGAGGATATATCCTGTTGGATAGTCATGTTCTTGAGTAAAGACCACAGTCTGAGTTGAATCTCAGTAATGGTATTCGGATGGAGAACGATTTAGCTAGAACTCAGTAACGGTATTCGGATGGAGACACGGCTAACTGGATCGTAGTAACGGTATTCGGATGGAGATACGGCTTGATTAAATTATCGGTTTTCGGATGGAGAAATGACTGTACTCAATATTGTTTATGGTTGTGGCACATATGAATTGTGATCTTTATTATTTTGGACTAACCATTTATATTACGTATATTATTGAGTATCCCTGGGATGGTTCTACCTCCTGGATATTCACTGTGATTATTCTCTTATAAGCCCTTTATGTGGTGTCGCCTCGACGCCCGACTGCGGCATACTTGTTGTTCATTTATCCTTTTTAAGCCCTTTATGTGGTGTCGCCTCGACGCCCGACTGCGGCATACTTGTTGTTCATTTAACCTTTATAAGCCCTTTATGTGGTGTCGCCCCGACGCCCGACTGCGGCATTATTATTTCCGCATTTTCCTCTCGAGGAGTCTTTCAGACACTCGTTTGGCACCAGTATTACTATTCTTGCAGTTTCCTCTCGAGGAGTCATTCAGACCCTCGCTTGGCACCCAGTACTTTACATTCGTTTATTTCACCCACATGTGTGCATCATGGTTTTTCGTATATTTCATGACAGGCGTGTGATCACATAATAATCCGGAGTATGTTTTGATATATTATCCCCGTGTTCTTAATGTTTGCGAGTACATTCAAACGTACTCACTGGCTTGTCCCTGGCTATTGTCTTGGCCAGATTCCTTGCGTGGAGATAAGCATCGCGGTGACAAACCTCAGAACCTACGTGTTGACATGTGCAGCCTCGCGAAGATAGGAGTTATCCTGGTCAGCTGTTCTTGTGGGAAATGGAGTCCCATAGACACAGATGTATCCAACCGCTTCCGCCTTCTACCACTAGTAAACCAAATGTTGTACTCCTAGGCCACAATGGTCTTGTACTACATATTTTTGTACTTGCTTGGATTTTCTTGTATCAAGTTGGTGCCTCATCAGTTAACAGTAATCCTGGGGCTGGTGAGCACACAGGCCGTTTTTCTGGGAATTTACATCCCCAAAATCCGGTCGTGACATTCCTCCTCTGGGGTGATGTTGGATTCACTGTCGCTGTCTACTTCAATGTTTTGGGGTGAAGTATAGCGGTTCTTGAAACGCTTTTTGGAAAGACGTGTCTCTTGGAAGAATTCTCCTTCATATGTGTTTGGGTTAATGTGAGGTTCATAATCCTCTTCCTTTGGGGGAGATAGTCTAGCACGTGGCGGCACTTCATAAACGACATCCCAACCTTTCAGATTTGGATTAGTTTGGCAGGCCCACAGTAGATAGAATACTTGGGTCGCCTGTTGAGCCGTAATATAGACATCAGGAACATCTAAATGGGTGCTTTGGTTGATTTCAACTAGCCCTATATGTTCATGAGTCCTTCTAGTCTCCTTCGGCTGAAACCAATAACACTTGAAGACTACGACATTCGGTGGGTTTTCACCATAGAATAGAAGTTCATAAATTGCTTCAACTCTCCCATAATACTCGGTACCTCCTTCGCCGATAGCAGATACACAACAATTTGTGGACTTTCGGTCGGCCATAGATAGCTCTTTGCCATAGGTATGAAAGCGATACCCGTTGATGTCGTATTTGTCAAATGAACGGACCTTATAGTCAAAACCATTAGCGACTTGTCTCAATTCGGCGTCCATAGACTCTGAATTAGCCTACAAGTTTAATATGAAAGGATTGTTGCATTACGCACAAATTAGCGAATGAAATGAAATTGGCTAATAGAAATTACCGTTTGTTTGAGCCAAGAGATGAAACCGGGATAGCCGCCTCCTTGCTTTGCGAGAAGCTCATACTCTTCGATAGAATCCTTTTGGATCACCGCTCCATACGAGAATAAGGCGACGTATCGACTGTATGAAATATCCAGGAATAAGAGCAGTTCAAAGGAAATAGAAGTTGCGAAACTATGTACCGAGAACTTACTCGATGTACGGCCGCACTTCTATCAGGTTGTTGAAGATATACAACGAAATGGTCCACCCTTGTTCGTTATCCAAAGATACTGGATTTGAAACACTGGCTGGTGCGAGATTCCCTTTGAATAGGCTGAGGTTGGATCCACCCTTTTTAGGGTCGTCAGCATTGTACCGAGGCTTCGGATTATGCAAATGACGATTTTTGGCTTCGTAGTGTGCTGTCATGAAGTTTGCCGCCTCCTCAGTGATGAATGCCTCAGCCATCGATGCTTCAATTCTACGTTTATTTTTACATTTTTGTCGAAGCGTCTTCTGCATCCTCTCAGTTGGGTAGCACCAACGATTTTGCACGGCCCCCCAATCTTGCCTCGGTCGGGAGATGCAAAATCAAATGTTGCATTGGATTAAAGAAGCCCGGTGGAAAGATCTTCTCTAACTTGCAGATCAACTCCGGCGCCAACTCTTCCATTTCTTCTAGCACGTCAGGCGATAGTTCTTTCGCACAAAGAACACGGAAGAAATAGCTGAGTTCTGCCAGTACTAGCCATTCATCCTCAGGGATGAAGCCACGCAACATCACCGGCATTACCCGCTCAATCCATATGTGCCAATCATGACTCTTGAGACCAAATATCTTCAATTTATCAAGACTGGCTCCCCTCTGTAGATTCGCTGCATACCCATCGGGGAACATCAACTGCATTTTCACCCACAAGATAATTTCCCTCATAGCTGGCCTTCCAAGATTGAACCATGCCTTTGGCTTCGTCCAGTTCTGCTTTCCTTTCGGTTCTTTCATGTTTTGTAACGGCCTATCACATAGCGCCTCTAGATCGACTCTAGCCTTAGTATTATCCTTTGACTTCCCATCTATGCCGAACAATGTACCAAAAAGTGCCTCGGCGATATTCTTCTCAGTGTGCATCACGTCGATGTTGTGTGGGCAAAGGAGGTCTTTGAAGTAAGGCAGATCCCATAAGCATGTTTTGTGAGTCCAGGCGTGCTTAGAATTGTACCCCTTGAAGTACCCTGGACGCTCTGGATCTGGCTCGAGAGCGTTTAACTGATCCAGGGTCTGCTGGCCTGTCAATGCAGGTGGTGCAGAGTATTTGACAACTCTACCTCTAATGAAGTTCTTCTTGTCTTTCCTGAACTTATGGCGAGGATTCAGGAACTGTCTATGCATGTCGAAGCAAGAAAACTTGCGACCGGCCTGAAGCCAACGAAACTCAAGAGCTCCCTTGCATGTGGGGCACGGGAACCTTCCATGCACACACCAGCCAACGAATAGCGCATACGCCGGCAAGTCATGCGTCGAGTACATGTACCAGACACGCATTATGAAGTTCCGTTTGCTATAGGCGTCGTATGTCTTGAAGCCATTATCCCAGGCTTCTTGCAATTCGTCCTTAAGCGGCTGCATGTACACATTCATATTTTTCCCCGGATAGTTGGGCCCTGGAATTATCAACGTCAGGAAAATGTTCTTTCTTTGCATAATCTGTCCGGGGGGGAGATTGAGTGGAAAGACAAATACGGGCCAACAACTGTATTGGGCTGCCGTCATACCAAACACACTGAACCCATCCGTGCTGATGCCGACTCGAGGATGCCTTGGATCTGCCGCTTTGTCACCATGTAATTCATCAAACTTTTTCCACGCAACACCATCCGATGTGTGTACAATCATCAGATTCCCATCTGCATCTAGTTCGGTTCTTTTGCCTGTTTTGTGCCATGTCATCTGTCTGGCCATCTCTTCGACCATGAAAAGACATTGAAGTCTTGGTACGATTGGCATATACCGAAGAACACTAACGGGGATTTTGGTCTGTGTCTTCTCACCCATACCGTTGTCTACCACAACATACCTGGAAGACTTGCAAATGGGACAATAGTTCAAGTCCGCATAGTCAAGCCTAAACAAGACACATCCTTTCTCACAGGCATGTATCTTATCATCGGGCATCTTCAGTGCACGGAGGATTTTGTCCGACTGGTACAGGTTTGCAGGCATTACATGGCCTTTGGGTAGAAAGCGTCCAAATACTGTCATCATTGCATCGTAGCATTCTCTGCCCAAGTTGAACTGAGCCTTCAGATCCATTACTTGTGAGATGGCATCCAACTGACAAAGCTCAGTGTGCTCATGGAGCGGACGTTTTGAAGACTCCAACATTTCATTGAAGGCCTTTGCAGATTCCTCCATCTCCTCGTCCGAATCCCGAGCATCATCGAAGTCTTGCACCATGTTTTCCATCCCGGTACCATGCTCGTCGGTGCGACGACGATCCACCTCAGCTCGGTCACGTTGGGCAGACTCACCATGAAATGTCCACACCGTATAATCGGGCGTAAAACCACTCTTCTGCAGGTGTTTGCCCATTTCAGCCTCTGTCCTCTTTTCCCAATTGCCGCACCATAAACAGGGGTACCAGGTTTTCCTCTGGCCATTTGCAAATGCGGCTCGCACAAACCCCTTGGTTTTTGTGAACCATTCAGTGCTCCATTTGTTCTGACCAGTGTGACCGGTGTACATCCACGCACGATCACTCATCTTGACTTTCAGAGCTACTAGACACACAACAAATATATATATATATAATTCACCATGTATATATTCATCAGTTGATCTACTTTGTCAATTTTATTACGTCCATGCAACCTACACTCTAATAGGTAATGATAGGTCGTAATCCCACCCGAGTATGTTTAGATTGGGTTCATTTTCCCATGCTATGCTCCGGATCCTACGCAAAATTTCGGCAGCACCTCCCCGCTGTTCTCCTGATACACGTCTCTGCAATAAATAGAGAGGATGTGTACCCGGAGAACAACAGGGGAGGCACTGACGAAATTTATGGTCGGATCCGGAGCAAAGCATATGGGAAAACGAACCCAATCTAAACATACTCGGGCTGTCCATGGATAGCGTTGGACAATTCGAAAGAATCAAGGTTATAAATATGCAAATGCATGCATATTTATAACTATGACGCTTTCGAACGGGAGACACATATTGGTTACGCATACTGATGATTCAAGACACATATATAGCTAGCTATCAAGTTTCATCGGAATAGATCAAATAATTAATGGGGGAGGAGGACATGTCATTTGTGCTCACCCACGAACGAAGGGGCAGAGCTCGTCAAACGCACGGCGAGGTCGTCGAACACCAAACCTCGCAGCGATGAAACAACTGCACATTTAAAACTACCCGATCAACACAATTATATATGATGTTTTTCATAACAAAATCGAAAAATATATGACCCCGTCGGCTTCTCGAAGGCCAAAGAACACCTTTTCGGGAGGTGTCGGGGGTCGGGGTGTCGTGTCGGTGTCGGGGTGCCGTGTCGGGGTCGGGGTCGGGGTCTCGGGGTCGGGGTGTCGGGTCGGGGTTGGGGTGCCGTGTCGGTGTCGGGGAAGGGGTGTCGGGTCAGGCTCGGGGTCGGGGTGTCGGGGTCGGGGTCTCGGGGTCGGGGTGTCGGGTCGGGGTGCCGGGTCGGGGTCGGGGTGCCGTGTCGGTGTCGGGTCAGGCTCGGGGTCGGGGTGCCGGGTCGGGGTCGGGGTCGGGGTCTCGTGTCGGGGTGCCGGGTCGGGGTCGGGGTGCCGTGTCGGTGTCGGGGTCGGGGTGTCGGGTCAGGCTCGGGGTCTCGGGGTCGGGGTCGGGGTCGCGGGGTCGGGGTGCCGGGTCGGGGTCGGGGTGCCGTGTCGGTGTCGGGGTCGGGGTGTCGGGTCAAGCTCGGGGTCGGGGTCTCGGGGTCGGGGTGTCGGGTCGGGGTGCCGGGTCGGGGTCGGGGTGCCGTGTCGGTGTCGGGGTAAGGGTGGGTGTGGTGTCAGGGTGTCGGTGTCGGGGTGTCGTGTCGGGGTCGGGGTGTCGTGTCGGGGTGTCGTGCCGGGGTGTCGTGTCGGGGTGTCGTGTCGGGGTCGGGGTGTCGTGTCGGGGTGTCGCGTCGGGGTGGGGGTGTCGGTCGTCGAGGTCGGGGTGTCGGTGGTCGGGGTGTCAGGTGTCGGGGTGTCGGTGGTCGGGGTCGGGGTGTCGGGGTCGGGGTGTCGGTGGTCTTCTTCTTCTCCTCCTCTCCTCTAGCTTTCTCCTCCTCCTCCTCCTCCTCCTCTCCTCTTTCTTCTTCTTCTTCTTCTTCTTCTTCTTCTTCTTCTTCTTTCTTCTCCTCCTCCTCCTCCTCCTCCTCTTCTTCTTCTTCTTCTTCTTCTTCTTCTTCTTCTTCTTCTTCTTCTTCTTCTTCTTCTCCTTTTTCCTCTTCTTAAACCTAGCACTAAGTAACCTAAAACAAAACTAAAAGTAATCTAAACTAAAAAACAGAAAAAACAGAAAAAATCTAAAACTAAAAAACTAAACTAAACTAAATCTAAAACTAAACTAAAAGTAATCTAAACTAAAAAACAAAAAAAGGAGAAGAGGGGTGGGGCTCACCTGCGGCAGGGGTGGGGCGCTCGCCGACGGAGGGGCGGCGGAGGGGCGCTCGCCAACGAAGGGGCGGCGGGGCGCTCGCCGACGGAGGGGCGACGGGGTGGCGCTAGCCGGGCGGAGGGGTGGGGGGTGACGGGGCGGAGGGGGCGACGGGGCGGAGGGGTGGGGGGCGACGGGGCGGAGGGGCGGGGGGGTGGGGGGGCGACGGGGCGGAGGGGGTGACGGGGCGGCGCCGGGCAGCGGGTGGGGGGCGACGGGTGGCGGGGCGACGGCGGGCGGCGGCGGGCGGCGGCGGCGGCGGTGGGGTGGGATGTGGTGGCGGGGCGCGTCGGGGAGGAGAGAGAGGGTGAGAACAGAGAGTAACGGGCGGGGGGGGGGGGGGTACGGGCCGTTAGGTACTCTCCTCTTTGCCGTCCGCCAATCTTTGTCGTCCGCCTTTTTGTCTCTTTGCCGTCTGCTAGTAGACGGCAAAGAGGTGGGGCGTTAAGTTTTTTCCAAATGGGCGGGGGGTGGGGGCCACCTCTCTCTTTGCCGTCTGCCAGCGGACGACAAAGATTCTTTGCCGTCTGCTAGCAGACGGCAAAGAGCTCGCAGATGGCAAAGACCTGTTTTGCCGTCTGACATTTCTTTGCCGTCTGCTTTTAGGTAGCTGATGGCAAAGAGCTTCTTTGCCGTCAGCTAGCAGACGGCAAAGAGCTGGCAGATGGCAAATTAGCTGATTCCAGTAGTGTAAGTCCCATATCTTTTGCCGGGGGTGCCCGGAACCCCTTCCGGTGACCCGATAAGTATCTGGTGCTTCCCGGAACACTTCCGGTGTCTGAATACAATCATCCTATATATCAATCTTTACCTCTTGACCATTTCGAGACTCCTCGTCATGTCCGTGATCTCATCTGAGACTCCAAAAAACATTCGGTCACCAAATCACATAACTCATATAATAGCAAATCATCATCGAGTGTTAAGCGTGCGGACCCTACGGGCTCGAGAACTATGTATACATGACCGAGACACCTCTCTGGTCAATAACCAATAGCGGAACCTGGATGCTCATATTGGCTCCTACATATTCTACGAAGATCTTTATCGGTCGTACCGTAATGACAACATACGTTATTCCCTTTGTCATCGGTATGTTACTTGCCCGAGATTCGATCGTTGGTATCTTCATACCTAGTTCAATCTCGTTATTGGCAAGTCTCTTTACTCATTCTGTAATACATCATCCCACAACTAACTCATTAGTCACATTGCTTGCAAGGCTTCTTATGATGTGTATTACCGAGAGGGCCCAGAGATACCT
The DNA here is from genome assembly GCF_002575655.3 of Aegilops tauschii subsp. strangulata. Taxonomy (NCBI): domain Eukaryota; kingdom Viridiplantae; phylum Streptophyta; class Magnoliopsida; order Poales; family Poaceae; genus Aegilops; species Aegilops tauschii. Next base: position 221,092,075 of record NC_053036.3, read on the forward strand.
CCCCGATACTCGGAGTGACAAATCCTAATCCCAATCTATGCCAACCCAACAAACACCTTCGGAGATACCTGTAGAGCATCTTTATAATCACCCAGTTACGTTGTGATGTTTGATAGCACACAAGGTATTCCTCCGGTATCTGGGAGTTGCATAATCTCATAGTCCAAGGAATATGTATATCACATGAAGAAAGCAATAGCAATAAAACTGAAGGATCAATATGCTAAGCTAACGGATGGGTCATGTCCATCACATCATTCTCCTAATGATGTTATCCCGTTCATCAAATGACAACACATGTCTATGGTTAGGAAACTTAACCATCTTTGATTAACGAGCTAGTCTAGTAGAGGCTTACTAGGGACACTGTGTTTTGTCTATGTATCCACACATGTATCAAGTTTCCGGTTAATACAATTGTAGCATGAATAATAAAAATTTATCATGATATAAGGAAATATAAAATAACAACTTTGTTATTGCCTCTAGGGCATATTTCCTTCAGCCGCGTCCTGGAGATCCCACATGGGGCGCGTGTGCGACTGGAGTGGAGCCAGGCGCTGCCTCAGGAACTCCTTCATGAGCATGCCCCCCGTCAGTGCCCTGGCATCAATGTCTAAGGTCATCTTCCTCAGGACAGGCGCCGCCTGGTGGTTGGAGAACTTCTCGTGACTCAACCTCTCGAGCCGCGCGGGCAGCGCGGTCGACAGCTCTAGCTGCTCGTTGAGGCCCTGGGTGTCCATGAAGACCCAGCGGCGCCGGAAGCTCTCCACCTTCTTCCCGGCCCTCATGAGCATGCTGTTCTTGTGGATTGCGATGAAGGACATGCAGCTGGACATGAAGGGGCCTCCCAGCTGTAGTGGTGATGCCTACCGACCGTTGAAGCAGAGGAAGTACATAACCATAGACGAGTAAGTACCTCTTCTTTGCGATTTTCTGCGTGTTGCATCCCTTCCTGACCATAACCCTTCAGGATCTCCTCAGGAGCAGACTCCATCCGTCCTCAGCTCACCCCAGGTTTCGAGCTCCCCCCAGAGGACCTCTGTGCGTGGTGCAGGGCCTGTCCTGGAGGCGGACGTGCCGACAGGGGGCCTTGACCCTGCGTTCCTGTCGTCCCTTCTTCACGGCCCGCCCTGGGGTGCAGAAGGCGTGTCGAGGAATCCTCCGTTGGCCGTCATCGGTGGTGGGGTGATCCCCGCCTTGACTTCACCTTTGAGCAGCGAGGCCATGCCATCCGGAGCCTCTTTCGAGGCCCGGAGGGTGGCGAGGAAGGCGCCGGCCTCTAGCCCTCCGCCAGGGGCAGTCAGGCCACCTCAAGCTTCCCCAATAACCTTCGGTGTGGAGGGTGGACTCGGCCGTGCGCTGGAGCTCGCGTGCGGGCATGGTGTCGTACGCCACGAGCTCTTCCGGGAAGCAATGGGTGCGCTGAGCCGGCTCGGAGGAGAGCTTGTCGACATCGACGTCCGCCTTGAGACGGAGAACCTTCGGCTGGCGGACGAGTGGTGTCAGTTGAAGGTTGGCATCAACCTTGGGCGTCTCCGGCATGAGCGCGCCAATGCGAAGGCCGAGGTGTCCCTTGCGACCTCACACGAGGCCTGCGCCCGGGCCTTGGAGGAGGCCAGGGCAGCCGACCATCACCGCGAGGCTACCGAGGGGTGCGAACGAGAACTCTTGGCCTTGAATGCTACCCTTGAATAGCGGATTGAGGCACGCAGGGCCGTCTTGGAGTCAATGAGGGGAGCGCCTTCCGAAGTGCAGGAGATCCAGAAACGCGAGGAGGCGCTGATGCTGGAGGCCTTAGAGCGCAGCCTCGAGCTAGAGCGGCTAGAGACGAGGGAGCGCCAGGTGACCATGGCTGAGGACGCCGTCACCATGCGTGAAGCCAAGATCCAGGAGGAGGTTGACCGGAGGGTGGCGAAGGCTCATGCAGATCTTGCCGACGAGGAATGCCTAGCGCTGATGTTCCTGGAGGCTGAGGCTAAGGGCAGGACCACTGCCCTTAGGACGAAACAGGACGAGGCGGAGCAGCGTGAGAGGGCTGCTGTGGCAGCTCAGACCTCCGCCCAGGCTGACTTGGCCTCCGCGCACGCCGACTTGCTCTCCCTCCAGCAACAGATCGACAGCGCCGCGTCCCTCGTGGAGAAGAACACAGAAGAGGTGTGTCGTCGATGAACACTGCAACGTTAGCACGCTTGTATGCTCCAGGACCTCAGGGCGAGATCCAACCGAGCACTGAGCACTATCTGCGAGGAGAGTGCCCCTCACCCGCGCGAGGAAGATTACGCCAGCCACCTCCACTTCTTCACCGAAATTGTGACGCGCCTGGAGGACCGGGTCGTGAGGGCTCGTGAGCTCATTGAGGAGAGGAGCCGGGGCTTCCTCGGGCGCGCATTCTCGCGCGTCTTCAGTCACCTTCAGAGCCTTGATCCTTATTTCGACTTTGATGTTGCCATAGTCCCCGTGCCTAGGGTTATCCGGGACAACTTGTCGGGCTGGGTGGACGTCCATGTGGATGCCCTGGTCGCAGAGTTCGCTCCCGAGGATGACGCGGTCATGATCGCGGCCGATGAAGGTGGTGCACATGACGATGATGAAGATGACGCCAGTGATAGCACGGGTGGCGCGGATGAAGACGATGAGGACGGCATCGAAGGCAGCGCCTCCGGCTAGGCCTGCATTTCTCTTTGCCTTGATCTGCCTGAAAAAGACTTTTGGGCACAGCCCGGCGGGGGTGAAAGCATTTTTGGAGGGGGCCCTTATAATATAATGTATGAAATGATGATATGCCTTTGAGGTAGAATTTGAGATGTGCCGCCGCGAGCCCGTGGGCTCCCGAGCGGGGCAGTTGCTGCGACTTATCTTTGATTCTGTAGGTCTTGAGTGGGTCCTGATGTCGCCGGTCGGACCTTCCTCCTGAGGCGAGCCCTTAGGGGCTCGCGAGGTTCTGGGCCTCCTGAGAAGCCTGTGGACCCATCCGTGGGGGCCTCGCGAGGAGCGTACGTCGGACCACGACAGGACGCGCACGCAGCAATTTTGCGGCGCATGCACTTTTGGCCCTGAGGGGGTCCCATCCGGGTCGCCCGGACGCGCTTGGCGTTTTTCTGAGACCAACCCCCGCTCGCGGGGCACTCGCGAGGAGGGTGCCGAGGGTGCGAGCCATGAAAAACAAAGCATGCAACCAGAACGCAAGAAATCAGCACAAACCAGAGAGAACTCCCCACGTTTTAGATAACACAAAAGAACTTCAAATCTTAGTCCAAAACGGCGGCGAATCGAGCTACAAAAAGAAAGGCGAAAGCAAACAGCCGCGTCCGGCACCTAGCTAGTATTCTTGTCTTCCCACCAGGGCGGAGCTAAGTGCTTTCACTGGATGTGAGCATAGTCATTGGGGGACGATGTCGATGGCCAGCGCGGAGCATGGTGCTTCCACTTGGACGTGGGCGGGAGCCCCCGAGTCTGAGCGGCGGCGCTCTGGAGACTCTGGGGCGTGTACATCCCCACTCATTATTACGTGAGAGTGTCACAAGCAGATACCTTCACAGGCGTGAGCCTTGCTTCATATCGCCTGACGAGGGCCACGCCCTACGCCTCCCCCGACCACCATTGGGGCGTTCAGTAACCAGGACGAGGCCAAGTGGCAAGGGGGATGCTGGCGGCGCCCGCAGCGACCACGGGCCCTCTGCTGGGGGGAAGGGCTCACCAACGCCTCCCCTAATAGAGGACCTACCTCCGTGCAGCGTCTTGCTCCATGCGGTGCGAGGGGGGCCCTGCCTCCGGGCCCGGCCCACGTAGCCCCCAATGCACTGGTCCTACCGGGAGCCGGGACACCGCCCTGGGGTCTTCGGCCGCTGCTATGGCCTGGTTCACCTGCGGTCCATGGTTAGAGTAAGCATGCCCCTGGGGTGTCGACCATACCCTGTGCTCGTTGTCGTCGAAGGGTTCGGCGAAGCTTCCGGGCGGCTCGCGGAAAGCCCCGGCCTCCAGCGTACCTTCTGCCCAGCTCGGCTCGGGGAACGAGCTGGGGTCTTCCTCAGGCGTGTACTCCAGGTCCATCATGCGAGGCACGTAGGCATCTTGGGCTGCTGCGCTGGAGCCTTCGCCTGGGTGCCCCACACCCGAGGCCACCAGGACATGCGCCTGGCCCTGGTGGTTGCGGGGCAACATCCCAATGCGGCCCCGCAGGGGACCGCCAGTGCTTGCCCCGGCTGCAGGAGGTGCGCTCGCGGTAGGACGAATAGCGCCGAGGGCCCTGTTGTTGCTATCGAATCCCTCGGGTGCTCCGGGGGGCGCACGGGCGTGCCGGGGCCCAGCGCGCGCTTCTGCCACTACCTGAGGCGTGGACATGGAGCAGAAGGGCGCCGCACCCCTGCAGGCGGCATAGAGTAGTTCGGCGACCCGCTCCAGCAGGGCGTCGCGGCCGCCCTCCGCCAACCTGCAGCGCAGTAGCTCTCGTGCCACGATGATCGCGGCCCGCATGTTCGCCTGTTCTCGACGAGTGTGCGGCGCCGTCGCTGCAGCGTAGCCCAAAGACCGCGTGGCGGCGCGTGTACGTCGAGGTGGGGTGTGCGAGCCGCTTGGAGCGCGGAGAGGAGGTCTTCCTGGGCGGATGACACCGCCCGAGCGGGCCAAGTGGCCCAGTGCTTGGCTTGAGCACTCTGATCGTCGGCCAGCGGGGCTTTCGGGCGATGACGGGCCGGCGGGAAGAAGAGAGGCCCCGACGCACCCCTACATGGCGCGCCAAATGTCAGATCCGGGGTTCCGCAGACCCTTGAGAGGTTCGAACTCAGGGGTGCGTGCGAAGAACTCTCCCCTCCCAGTATTCCTGCTCAGTGATTCCAAGGCCTAGCTCGACGAACCCAAGGGACATGAGACACAGCAGTTTATCTTAGTTCGGGCCACCTTGCAGTGTAATACCCTACTCCAGCTTTGTGGTGGATTGCCTCGAGGGGCTAAGGATGAACTAGTACAGTGGTTGAATAGCCTCAGGAGGTGAGGTGTTCTTGAGCTCGATGAGCTGGTGAGGTGGTCAGGGTGGAATCGATCCCCACCTCTATGGTGGTGGCTAAGTCCTATTTATAGTGGCCTTGGTCCTCTTCCCAAATGTAGGCGGGAAGGGATCCCACAACAGCCAAATTTGAAGGGGGACAACTAGTACAAGCTATCCTGACAAAAGTAGTCTTCACCTGCAAAAGGTCTGGTGGTGACGCTGTGGTGGGCTCCGCGATGACCTCCATCCTGCCGTCCTGGCAGTCTTGGTCTTGTTGCACCGATATGGAAACCTTTAGTTGATTCCTCGGGACCGTGCGCCTGCGCTTGCCTCCTTAATACCAAAGAGGAAACTGGTACACTGCGCCCGCTGGCGCCCGCCTGGCCTTGGTCATCATGGCTCATGTCATATGAACCTCGCGAGGCGCACCTTGCATTAATATCTCCGCTCCTCGGGAGCCAGCCTAGTGAGGCGGCCCCTAGGGAGGTCTTGGTGTCGTCCGCCTCGCGAGGCTTGGCCCCTCGCGAGGGTCTTGAGTCGTTATTGCTGAAGGTGGGCCATACCGGGCCGTTGACACAGCCACGCCATGGGCCGCAGGCAGGCAAGTCTGGGTACCCCCGTTCCCAGGATGCCGACATCTACGGGTTGCGCCGCAGACTTCGGCTTCTTGGGAGCCATCTGCAAGGGCACCGACGTCGGGGTTCGAGAAGGAAGGGGGAAGCCGGGCTCGATTGTATTTGGAGAGGTCCTTGGCGGAGGAAAGGGGATCTAAAGCTAGGCACGAAGGAGTAATGATGGACTGGCGTGGTGAGCCAGTCTTTTGTCAGTCCGGACAGTTGCCGAGGCAACGTGGGGAAGCGGAGGCGTCCGCGTCCTGCCGAGCGCCACGCGTCAGCCTGGCCCACAAGTGATTGGGGCCCGCGGCGCTTCACCCTTGCCCCTTGGCTTCGCCTTGAAGCCGGCCCGAGCGCGCCTTGGGACTGGGGGCTAGTGTCGGCGTTCTGGGAACTAGGGTACCCAGACTTGCCTGCCTGCGGCCCATGGCATGGCTCACTCGATGGCTTGGTATGGCCCGTCTCTAAGACCACCAAGACAAGACCCTCGCGAGGCGGGCAACACCAAGACCTCCCGAGGGAGCGGCCTCCCCAGGCGGCCTCCCGAGGAGCGGAGATTTCTATGCAGGTACCCGGCCTCATGAGGCCACGATGACGTGAGCCATGATGACCAAGGCCAGGCAGGCACCAACGGGCGCAGAAGAGCCAGTTTCCTCTTTGGTGCTAAGGAGGCAAGGACAGGCATGGGTTCCCGAGGAACCCCCCAAAGGTTTCCGTTCCAGTGCCACAAGACCAAGACCACAGGCTCGGCAAGGCGGAGGTCACCACCGAGGCCACTACTGCGTCACGGCCAGAAGCTTTGTAGGCGAAGACCACCTTTCGTCAGGATTAGATGTACTAATTGTCCCCTTTCAAATTGGCCGTTGTGGGATCCCTTCCCGCCTAAGTTTTGGGGGAAGAGGACCATGGCCACTATAAATATAGGTTAGCCACCACCGTAGAGGGGGATCCGGATCCGATCCTACCCCTTTTCCACCCTCACAAGAGCAGCCCTCGCGAGGTTGTTCATCCACTGTACTAGTTCATCATCAGCCCCTCGTGAGGCCAATCCACCACAAAGCAAGAGTAGGGTCTTACACCGCAAGGTGGCCCGAACCTGGGTAAACTGCCATATTGATCTTCTTCCTTACTCATGAGAATCCGGCTAGGCTAGGCTGTGGGGTGACGAGCTCTCAGCTTGAGAGGTTGAGACCTTTGCACACGCCCCAGAGTTCGAACCTTCTTGGGTCTGCAGAGCCCTGAATCCGACAAACACTAGTAGTTGGAATAGCGTCTACCCACTTAGTAGAGTATACCCATTAGAGGAAGGAAAAGGTCCCATATAATCAAAGCCCCAAACATCAAATGGTTCAATAACAAGTGAATAATTCATAGGTATTTCCTGACATTTACCAATATTACCAATTCTTTGACATTCATCACAAGATAAGATAAACTTACGAGCATCTTTGAAAAGAGTAGGCCAATAAAAACCGGGTTGTAATACCTTGTGTGGAGTTCTATCTCCTGCATGATGTCCTCCATAGGCTTCAGAGTGACATTTCTGAAGGATTTGTTCCTATTCATGCTCAGTTATACAACGTCTAATAATACAATCTACTCCCTCTTTATAAAGATGTGGGTCATCCCAAAAGTAATGTCTTAAATCATAGAAGATTTTTTTTCTTTTGTTGATATGTGAAACTAGGTGGTATAAATTTAGCAACTATATAGTTAGCGTAGTCTGCATAACAAGCAGTGTTATGAGAAGCATTTATACATCTAATTGTTCATCAGGGAAGCTATCATCAATAGGTAGTGGTCATCAAGAATGATTTCTAACCTAGACAAGTTATCAGTTATGGGGTTCTCATCTCGTTTCCTATCAGTCATGTGCAAGTCAAACTCTTGTAACAAAAGAACCCACCTAATGAGTCTAGGTTTAACATCTTTGTTTTCCATAATATAATTAATAGAAGCATGATCGGTGTGAACAATTACTTTGGAATCAACTATGTAAGATCTGAATTTATCACAAGCAAACACAACTGCTAGAAATTCTTTTTCAGTAGCAGCATAATTTCTTTGGGCACTGTCTAGAGTCTTACTAGCATTATAACATTTAATCTTTTATCAAGTCTTTGTCCTAGAACAGCACCAACAACATAATCACTAGCATCACACATAATTTCAAAAGGCAAGTTCCAATCAGGTGGTTGAACAATAGGTGCAGAAGTTAAGGCGTTCTTAAGTGTTTCAAAGGCTTCTACACAATCATCATCAAAAACAAATGGAACATCCTTCTGCAAGAGATTGGTAAGAGGCCTAGAAATTTTTGAGAACTCTTTAATAAATCTCCTATAGAAACCAGCATGACCAAGAAAACTTCTTACACCTTTAATATCTTTAGGACACGACATTTTCTCAATTTCATTAACTTTAGCTATATCCACCTCAATACCTTGTTCAGAAATTTTGTGCCCCAAGACAATACCTCCATTCACCATAAAGTGGCACTTCTCCCAATTCAAGAAAAGATTAGTTTGTTCACATATCTGCAAAACTCGATAAAGGTTGCTTAAGCAATCATCAAAAGAAGTTCCGTAAACGGAAAAATCATCCATGAAAACCTCAACAATCTTTTCACAAAAGTCAGAGAATATAGCAGCCATACATCTTTGAAAGGTAGCAGGTGCATCGCATAAAACAGAAGGCAGATGTCTATAAGCATAAGTTCCAAAAGGGCAAGTAAAAGTGGTTTTCTCTTGATCAGGTTGTGGTACGAGTATTTGAGAGAAAGCAGAATATCCATCACGAAAGCAAAAGTGTGTGTGCTTAGATAATCTTTCTAACATTTGATCAATAAATGGTAGAGGGTAATGATCCTTTCTAGTGCCTTTGTTTAATTTTCTAAAATAAATTACCTTTCTATAACCAGTCAAAATTCTTTGTGGGATAAGTTCAATTTTATCATTAGGGACAATGGCAAGACCTCCTTTCTTAGGAACACAATGAACATGACTCACCCATCTACTATCAGCTATAGGATAAATTATACCTGCTTCCAGAAGCTTTAGTATTTCAGTTCTTACCACTTCCTTCATCTCAGGATTCAGTTGTCGTTGATGATCAAGAACTGGTTTAGCACCAGGTTCCATATTAATCTTGTGCTGAAAGAGAGTGGGACTAATGCCCTTAAGATCATCAAGAGTATATCCAATAGCAGCTTGCTGCTTCATTAGAGTTTTTAATAATCTTTTCTCTTCAGGCTCTGTAAGTTTAGCACTAATAATAACATGATATATCTTCTTTTCATCTAGATAAGCATACTTCAAAGTATCAGGTAATTGATTCAATTCAAACACAGGATCACCCTTAGGTGGAGGAGGACCTCCTAGAGTTTCAATAGGCAAATTATGTTTGAGAATAGGTTGTTATTCAAAGAACATCCTATCTATTTCATTTCTTTCATGCACGTGCATATCATTTTCATGTTCGAGAAAATATTGTTCTAGTGGATCAGTAGGGGTACGACAATAGAAGCAAGACCAATTATTTCATCCTTACTAGGAAATTATTTATCACGGGGTTGCCTAAGAAACTTAAAGAAATTAAACTCATGAGACACATCACCAAAATTAACACTGGCTATTTCTTTCTTGCAATCTATGTTAGCATTAACAGTGTTCAAGAAAGGTCTACCAAATATAATGGGACAAAAATCATCTTGTGGAGAACCAGGAAGTAGAAAATAAGTAGGGTATTTTTTGTTTCCACACAAGACTTCAACATCTCTAACAATCCCAAGTGGTGTGATAGTATCTCTATTTGCAAGTTTAATAGTAACATCAATATTTTCTATTTCAGTAGGTGCAACATCATTCAAAATTTCTCGGTAAAGAGTAAAAGGAATATCACTACCACTAGCACCTATATCACCTAAGCCGTGATAACAATGATCTCCTATTTTAACTGCGACAACAGGCATGCCAACACTGGGGTTATTCTTATCTTTAGTATCGGGTATTGCAATTCTAGCAGCTTCATCACAGAAGTAAATAACATGCCCATCAACATTATCAACCAAGAGATCTTTAACCATAGCAATACTAGGTTCTACTTTAATTTGTTCAGAGGGTCTAGGTGCTCTAATATTACTTTTGTTGACCATGGTCGAAATCTTAGCAGGTTCCTTTATCCTAACAGGGAAAGATGGTTTTTCAATATAAGCAGTAGGCATAATTGGATCAACATTGTAAATAATAGTTTCATCCTTAACTATAACGGGTTCCTTAATATTTTCTTTAATAGGGGGATGATATTTAAACCACTTATCCTTAGGGAGATCAACATGAGTAGCAAATGTTTCACAAAAAGAAGCTACTATCTCAGAGTCAAGTCCATATTTAGTGCTACAGTTATGAAAAGCATCAGTATCCATAAAAGTTTTAACACAACCAAACTCAAGTTTTATACCTGACCCCTTACCTTCGTCGAGTGCCCAATCTTCAAAGTTGCCTTTAATTCTTTCCAAGAGATCCCATCTGAAATCAATAGTCTTCTTCATAAAAGAACCAGTACAAGAAGTATCGAGCATGGATTGATCATTACGAGAAAGCCAAGCATAAAAATTCTGTATAATAATTTCTCTTGAGAGCTCATGATTGGGGCATGAATATAACATTGACTTAAGCCTCCCCCAAGCTTGAGTGATTCTTTCTCCTTCACGAGGCCAAACATTATATATATAATTCCGATCACGATGAACTAGACGCATGCGGTAAAACTTTTGATGAAATTTCAATTTCAATTGATTCCAGTTCCAAGCTCCAATATCAGCACATAGCCTATACCATGTCAACGCTTTCCCCCAAAGATAAGTGGAAAACCTTCTTCTTAACTTCATCTTCGGGTAAACCTGCAAGCTTGAACAATCCACAAATTTCATCCCCATATATCAAGTGCATATCAGGATGCTTCGTTCCATCTCCTGCACAAGGATTAGCTAACAGTTTCTTTATCATACCCGAAGGGATTTCATAAACAATATTTTTAGTAGGGGAAGTAGGTTGGGGGGTAACTCTTTGTGTTTTCGGTCGAGGTGATGATACCCCAAACAAACCCCTCAAAGGATTGCTTTCCATAGTAACAAGTCATAGTAAATTTTAGCATGTAATATAAAATTTTCCTTACAAATTTCCACTTACCAAGAGTGCTTCCATCCCCGGCAATGGCGCCGTAAATTAGTCTTGATGACCCACAAGTATAGGGGATCAATCGTAGTCCTTTCAATAAGTAAGAGCGTCAAACTCAACGAGGAGCAAAATAAAATGACAAGCGATTTTCAGCAAAGTAATTTCTGCAAGCACTGAAATTGTCGGTAACAGGTAGTTTGATAGCAAGATAATTTGTAACAAGTAACTAGTAACAATAAGTGCAGCAAGGTAGCCAAATCCTTTTTGTAGCAAAGGACAGGCCGGAACGGTCTCTGATAATAAGTAAAACGTTCTCGAGGACACACGGGAATTTCATCTAGTCACTTTCATCATGTTTGTTTGTTTGATTCGCGTTCGCTACTTTGATAATTTGTTATGTGGGTGGACCGGTGCTTGGGTGCAGTTCTTACTTGAAAAAGCCTCCCACTTATGATTAACCCCTCTTGCAAGCATCCGGAACTACAAAAGAATAATTAAGATAAAATCTAACCATAGCATTAAACATGTAGGTCCAAATCAGCCCTTATGGAATAGCGCATAAACTAGGGTTTAAGCTTCTGTCACTCTTGCAACCCATCATCTAATAACTACTCCACAATGCATTCCCTTAGGCTCAAATATGGTGAAGTGTCATGTAGTCGACGTTCACATAACACCACTAAGGAAATCACAACATACATATCATCAAAATATCGAATGAATATCAAATTCACATGATTAGTTGCAACATGACTTCTCCCGTGTCCTGAAGAACAAAAGCAAATACTCATTCTCAAGTTCAAAGGAGTAATAAATATCATAATGGATCTGAACATATAATCTTCCACCAAATAAACCAACCAGCATCAACTACAAGATGTAAGGAACACTACTGGTCACCCACAGGTATCAATCTGAGGTTTTGATTCAAGATTGAACACAAGAGATGGACTAGGGTTTGGAGATGAGATGGTGCTGGTGAAGATGTTGATGAAGATTGATCCTCCCATGGTGAGAGGGTTGTTGGTGATGATGATGGATTCGATTTCCCCATCCTAGAGGGAAGTGTCCCTGGCGGAATCGCTCCGCCGCCCAAGTTCCGCCACGAGGCGGCGGCAGTCCGTCCCAAAAGTCCTCTCCTTTTTTTCTAGGTTGAAAGACCTTATGTACCAGAAGATGGGCACCGGAGGTGGGCCAGGGCCCCCACTACCCACCAGGGCGCGCCATGGTGCCTAGTGGGCACCTGGCTGTCCCCCTCTGTTATTTCTTTTCTCCAATATTTTTCATATATTCCAAAATAATTCTCCTTCAAATTTCATCTCATTTAGAGATCTGCAGAATAGGTATCTCTGACATAGCTTTTTCAGGTCCAGAATTCCAGCTGCACGTATTCTCCCTCTTTGTGTAAACCTTGCATATTATGTGAGAAAAGGCATTAGAATTACTCCACAAAGTGTAATATTGAATAAAAACACTATAAGTAACAATAGGAAAACATGATGCAAAATGGACGTATCAAAGCAGAGTCACAAGCTCTCACCTAGATGGGATGGTCCATTTATCATAGACTAGGCCCTGATTGGAGGCGCTTATCGAATCCGAGATCCAATGGATGGGCGCCTAGAACCCAATCCTTGGTATGTCGCACTGCTCCGGTATTTCTACGGCTAACCCCTGGCACACCTCTCCCTATGTACATACTTCTTCTTTCCCTTTTTTGCATTTAGCATTCCTTTGTTTTTTCGGCCACCTCGGAGGCATCTTTCAGATGCCTTCCCTTCAAGTCCATCACGGAATAAAGCATGCTATTTTCAAAATGTGTGTTGATCCCATCTCTTATACCCTATTATAACTAAAGCCAAAATATGCATCAATTTGACTTAAGATTTGGCCAAGCGGGTTGCCGGACTCCTGTGCTTGCCCCTTATGTTCCCGATTATTCGGTTAAGGGGCAACGGGAGCAACACTGTGATCGTTAATCCCGAGTAATCCAGAGCAGTAGCTCAGACGAATAAATCCGAAAGCTAGCATTCTTAAGTTTTCAAATTAGTCAGCCATGACACAGGAATAGAATCGGGGGGGTCTTTTAAACCCTGACCAGTGGCTTTATCCCCGAGGTCACCTGTCTTCGGACAAAAGTGCTTGACAAAATAACCAGAGGAAAGGAACTGCTGGAAGAACTATTTTTCTCGGAAGATGTTTTTTATGTTAAAAAGTAATATAACATAACTTTCTGACCCACTCTTGTCTTTCGAACCAAATAGCCGATTCCCTTGTCCCCGAAACATCTGGACCCATTACATCGGCTGGTAGTAAGGGTCGCTCCTCGACCACTAGAAGGGGAGGTAGAAACTGATGGCTGGTTGACAGAGTTCAGATGTGCAGAATGATTAATGGTGTAAAGTACTTTAATACATAGAGTCATACCCGAAACACTAAACTACACTTGGTCCAGCCCATCTATTAAGACATCTAGGGCACAGCCTTTCTTCGAAAAGTGAGTGACAGGCATGACATTTTCACATATACGGCTTGTTGGTATTTCTTTCCCATTAGGTCCCATGGGCCCTACCTTGGCCAGATGTGCTGTCTCCTCGCCGGTATACCGCATCTTTACCATGCCCCAAGCCTCCCCGCTCCCTCCCCAGGCTTGAATTTAGCGTCGAGCTCTCTTCAAACGCTCGGCAAGGACCGCCATATATTCGGGCACATGCTGTTCCTCGGGCTATAATGCCTTATAAACTCCCTTCATCGCCTTCTGAGCATATTCATGCACCACGACAAGATGAGTGAAGGCGTCTTCGGGCAATGGTTCTGTAGCCTCAAGGGGCTGACTCGCGAGGGAAACTGCCATGAAAACACATATTAACCTACCGATTATATCACAACCAAGAAACCATCTTCGAATGGATACATAAGGTTACCAAAGACTGCTTCACTTGTCTGTCGCTCTTTCGCTTGGGCGGCGGCCAGTTGAGCTTTGAGATTCTCAATCTCCTGCACTTGTCGGGCATTTTCAGCTCTCAGCGCTCTTGTGTCTTCCCTTCTTTAGGTTAACACGTGCTGGCCAGCTTGCCGCTACGAGTCTACATAATGCAAATCTTCGCGTGCCTGTTTGAGATCCCTTTTGAGGTGACCAAGGACTTGAGCTGCTGAAGTACACCATGTCATGTGACTTTGGGATAATTGAACCACAAGCATGTCAGGTAAAACATAATGACTTACCATATGCTTCTCGGGTAAATTCCTTTACACGCTCCACTTCTGCTAGAGTAGTGTTCAGCTTCCCCTTCATCTAGTCGAGTACCTCAACCAGTTGATTGTTTTTCTCCTGGTCTCCTTGCAAAAGGAGCTACCTTCACTTAGCCTTACTACAGCCACAAGTTTCCATACCAAGCCTTAGGGGCTACTGCCAGGCACGGCAGATTAAGTTTGCCTTTAGGCAAACAAATTACGACCAACACAAGATATGGCCGGAATAATGTGGCTTCGGACAAAACCTTACATGCAAGCCCTGTGATAAAACACACTGCCTCTTCAAAGACAGAGCTGGTCACTCCGAGGTAGGCATCCACCAAACTAAGAGCATTAAACTCTTGGCTAGTAAAGGTGGAATCCCTTAAAGAGGCCTTCCGTCGTCGGTGGTTCATGGCGCTCTGGAACTCAGAGGTGGTGGCCGAACAGGTCCCGGAATCCGCTGGCTGAGGTGCCTCGGGAGCGCCCCCCCAAGGTGGGAAGGGGTCCCGTGCTACTATTCGGAGCCGACGTCCTGTTGACTCTTGTGCCCTCCGTTATCGGAGGAGGGATGGGCTGCCCATGACAAGATTGTAATAATTAAGATCCATGATAAGTTATTCTCGGAAATGCAGTAACAATACGGGTGAGTTGAGGAAGTATTTCGGCCTACCTCCACGGTTGCCGTGCGCACCCGAGCTCCCGGCATCTCCTGCAGTGGGTTCCTTTGAGGGGCCGGTCCTCCACGCGGACATTTTGCATGTCGTCCCTTTGGAGTAGAAGTTAGAGGACTAGGGGCTTCGGGACGAGAGGCTCTCTTTCGATTAGAGGAGGGGGGCTTTACCGAGGAGGCCAGCCGTGTTTTTGGCACGTCCGGAGTGATGGCAACCCTCAAGCCATCAAGGCTCTCCACGTAGAATTTCCTCTCTTCATATATGAGGGACATCTCTTCGTCCTCATTAATGAGAGGGTCATCTTGTAACGCCCCAAGACCGACGCTTCAGAAGACTTCCATATTTTTTTCGTGATCACTGTGTGTTTCTTTTGTGCTTGCTCTTTTATTTTTGCATTGCATCATGTCATCATGCCATCATGTCTTTTAATTTTAAAAACTCAACTAAGTAAATTGCATGGATCTTCGATCCATTTAAATCGAGGGAAATGCACATGGTGATTTCTCCTTATAACATATATCCTCCCAATATTATTAGGGAACTATATTAAAATATTCCATTAGTTGGAGTTCACCATCACACACTTGCAAATATCCCAATGCCTTTGTTATCTTAATTCTTGGTCTCCAACCTCGCCTTATATTTTTTCATCATATTCCGGAGCTCCACCAAAAATCCGAACATTTTTGGACACTTCTAAAACCTTGTTCTAGTTCAAACCATTTGAATTAAATTCAAAGAGTTTGAATTTAAACTTCGTTCAGGCCACTTCTATTTTTCCTGGATCAAGCTCATTTTTATGAGTCCGGAAAAATTAACCTCCCGCGCAAATTCTATCCCTAACACTTCCTTTCTTCCCTTTTTCTTCTTTCATATTTTCTGTTTTGGGAGATAAAAGAAGAAGAGTGAGGGAGAGAGAGCTTAGCCCAGAAGGCCACTCAGGCCCAGCAGCAACCAGCCACTAGAAGCCCATCCGGCTCCCCTGTTCTAACCCTAGCTCTCTCACCGATCCCCCACTCCCCCTCGTCCATCCTCCATCGCCGCCAGTGCTCGATCCCCTCGCCCTCTCCTCGATCCCCTCCCCCCACCTCGCTCCAGCCACCGCAGAACCAGGCTGCCGCCCGCTCTCTGGTCCACCATCGTCGTCGGAGCCCCGCGCCAAGACCGCCCCTCGCCTGGACCCGTCAAGCCCCGCCACCGGCCTGTTGCCCTGCTCGACCCCGACCTCCACCATCCCGCTTCAAGCTCTGCCATCGCCGCGTCCTCCCTCTGCCTCCTCGCCATGGCCCTCGCGAGCTTCCTCCCGCGCCGCCTCTCCTCCTATTTCTTTTCTCGCCTCGCCCCGCGACCCCGCCGCCGCTCCGGCCGGCGAGCCCATGCTCCGACGCCGCCGTCCTCGTGTTGTAACGCTGTCGGCAAGCCCTGCCTCTGTCTCCTCCTTCCCCGCGCATGAGATGCTCTCCTCCACCAGCCACCTCCCGCTCGCCTCCTTCTTCTCTTCCTCGCGCGCCCGCGACCATGGCTGCCTCGTCATCAAGCTCGCCGTCGTCTCCCTGGTGGCCGACTGCGTCGACCTCCTCTGCAAGGACAAGCCACTGCTGCTGCCACCACCACCACCTTGCTCCGTCGCTCGCCTCCCCCACGACCTCGCGTCGCCCCGCTGCCCGAGCCGTCCTCTCCGCCCTCCTCCTGCGCCGCACACACACGCCCCGCGCCTCACCTCCATGGCCGTCTGCCCGAACCACCACGACCACGTGCGCCTCCTTCATGGTTGCCGTGCTGTCGGTTTTTCATGCCTCGTCCTGCTGCTGTGGGTGCCTCACGAGCCGCCGATGTCCTCGCGAGCTGCTCTGTCCGATAGGGCTCCCTTCCAAGACGAGCTGGCTGCCCCGTTGGCCATGCTGCCTTTGTCGTGGCCAAGTCAACCCAGACGCCCGGAGTACATCTTTGGTTGCACACCAAGTCGGCCTTGCCTTGCTGCCTCCTGTACACTGTTGGTCAACAGTTGATGCACGCAAAGTACTTCGACTACAGCCGATGCCCCGAGGACACCGAGTAGGACTACTCACGGGACCCATCAAGTTCATCTACATGCGTGTATGACTACACATTCGGGATGCGTCTAGTACCTCTACGGAAGACACGAACGTCTATGAACCGTGTACGACGAACATTGCCAAAGACCGTCGAGTGAACCACTACCGTCGCCGTGGATTCGACAAGACAATGTGTACCACTACTTCCACGACGACCGTGTACCACTACCATCGCGAGAACGACTACTTCCACGATGACCCCACGAACAACTACTTCCTCTACATTGCACCGACTCGATCCGCCCCGAAAACGCACGCTTCGAAGGTATAACCGCCGAGATGACCTTTCGAGAACGAATGTTTGCGATGCATGAGATGCTCGTGTTTGCACCGTGTCTGAGAGAGGTCTTTGCACGTTCCTCGTTTCCTTACCACTAATCCGTGGGAACCCAGTAACCGGGAGCACCCCACCATCTCTTGCGTGTTTCACACATCCGCACAATTCTATTTTGCGCCGGTATCTCCATGAGCGACCGGAACCGATATGTTGCCGTGGCATCATTTTTGTTATCGTTGCCGTGGCACCCTTTTTCGTTCCACCACGGTAACAAAGGCTTCATAACATGCTCATGTCCACGTTTTCATAAAAATTGCTTAAAAACTTGCATATGTCATTCGCATTATGATAACAACATTTAAATGCCTACAATTGATGTTTGCATTAAAATTGCTAAATGACATGAGGATTTTTCGGAATTATTGTTTGTTGTTCCGGCCTCATTTAAATTGCCTAGATAGTTAGTTTACTTATGCTTCACCTCTTGCCATGTTAATCAACATTTAATATTGTTGGGTTTATAACCGAGAGAACTAAACAATTGTTGTGGTGTTTCGTCAACATGCAACTCGTTGCATATTGAGCTCCACTTAACTAGTAGTTCCATTTGTGCACTTTGCCATGCCATGCCTCTTTAAACCGGACATGCATCATACTTGTTTGTGCATCATGCCATGTGTATGTGGTGGTTGTTTACTATGTTGCTTGTTTCTTTCCGGGTTGCTTCTCTCGTTAGCTTCGGTTTCGTTCCGGAGTTGTGAGGATTCGTTCGTCTACGTCCGCTTGTCTTCTTCATGGACTCGTTCTTCTTCCTTGCGGGATCTCAGGCAAGATGACCATACCCTCGAAATCACTTCTATCTTTGCTTGCTAGTTGTTCGCTCTATTGCTATGCCGCGTTACCTACCACTTGCTTATCAAGCCTCCCAAATTGCCATGAACCTCTAACCTTTGTCACCCTTCCTAGCAAACTGTTGTTTGGCTATGTTCCCGCTTTGGTTCAGCCCCTCTTATAGCATTGCTAGTAGCAGGTGAAGATGAAGATTGCTCCATGTTGGATTATGTTTATGTTGGGATATCACAATATCTCTTATTTAATTAATGCATCTATATACTTGGTAAAGGGTGGAAGGCTCGGCCTTATGCCTGGTGTTTTGTTCCACTCTTGTCGCCCTAGTTCCGTCATTCCGGTGTTTGTTCCTTGATTTTGCGTTCCTAATGCGGTTGGGTGATTTATGGGACCCACTTGACAGTTCGCTTTGAATAAAACTCTTCCAGCAAGGCCCAACCTTGGTTTTACATTTGCCTTACCTAGCCTTTTTCCCTTGGGAGTCGCGCATCCTGAGGGTCATCTTATTTTACCCCCCGGGCCAGTGCTCCTCAGAGTGTTGGTCCAAACTAGAGCCACTTGCAGCGCCACCTCGGGGAAACTTGAGGACTGGTTTTAGTTGTACGTAGTGTTCATCCGGTGTGTCCTGAGAACGAGGTACGTGCGACTCCTATCGGGATTGTCGACACATCGGGCGGCTTTGCTGGTTTTGTTTTACCATTGTCGAAATGTCTTGTAACCGGTATTCCGAGACTGATCGGGTCTTCCCGGGAGAAGGAATATCCTTCGTTGACCATGAGAGCTTATAATGGGCTAAGTTGGGACACCCCTGCAGGGTATAAACTTTCGAGAGCCGTGCCCGCGGTTATGTGGCAGATGGGAATTTGTTAATATCTGGTTGTAGAGAACTTGACACTCGACCTTAATTAAAATACATCAACCGCGTGTGTAGCCGTGATGGTCTCTTCTCGGCGGAGTCCGGGAAGTGAACACGGTTTCTGGATTATCTTTGACGTAAGTAGGAGTTCAGGATCACTTCTTGATCATTGCTAGTTCACGACCGTTCCGTTGCTTCTCTTCTCGCTCTTATTTGCGTATGTTGGCCACCATATATGCTTAGTGCTTGCTGCAGCTCCACCTCACCACCCCTTCCCTACCCTTAAGCTTAAATAGTCTTGATCTCGCGGGTGTGAGATTGCTGAGTCCTCGTGACTCACAGATACTTCCAAACAGTTGCAGGTGCCGATGGTACCAGTGCAGGTGACGCAACTGAGCTCAAGTGGGAGCTCGATGAAGATCTTGTTCGTAGTGTTGTTTCGTTTCCTGTTGATCAGTAGTGGAGCCCAGTTGGGACGATCAGGGACCTGGCAGTTGGGTTGTCTTCTTTTATTTTGGTTCCATAGTCGGACCTATGTGTGCATCTCTGAATGATGTATGTTTTATTTATGTATTGTGTGAAGTGGCGATTGTAAGCCAACTCTTTATCCCATTCTTGTTCATTACATGGGATTGTGTGAAGAGGACCCTTCTTGCGACTAAACCACAATGCGGTTATGCCTCTAAGTCGTGCCTCGACACATGGGAGATATAGCCGCATCGTGGGTGTTACACATCTGCCCAGTGATGTGTCTCTGGTTCAGGCGCATGGCTGCTTAGTGTCTCGACCCAGCGCCTCCATGTCTGTCTAGGTTCAGTAAAGGGCCGGTCAGGGGAATTAACCATAAAACAACTCGGATGAATAATAAGGGCTAAGGAAACTTACTATCTCTGCATGATTGTAATCAGACAACCCGTCGCGGAACTGCCGTCTTGCGAACTCCTTTGCCGATCCTTGATAAATGCCTGCTAGAGTGGTCCCAAAGACCATCGGGTCATCAAGGTTTTCTCGGACAAATCAGGAGGTGTCGCCGATTGCATTGTAGATGCACTGCAAGTGTGGGCATTGCCGAAGTGGTTGGGATCTTCGGTCGTTCGCCGTGGCCATTACATGTATAATGGTGAGGCCAGTATTTGTCAGCAGCTTTACTTGGGCTGCCAGGCAGGTTACGTTGGTATCATCCTCCTAAGCAGCAGTTCACGATTTCCAGCTATAGTGCTTCTTTGGGGGTTCTGAGGAGAAAGCAAGGAGCCCAGGCCGAACTGGGTCACTCAGAAGTCGGTATCCTCCCGAGGAGCACCTGGAGGGTAGTCGGTCCCTTCAATTTGGCAGACCTCGGCAGCTCCCACCTCGTACAACACCTCGGTACGGGAGTAGGGCATAATACAAAAGTACCTCCGCGAGAGCCCGAAGTGTGCCTCGCATCCAAGGTGCATCTCGCAAAGGGCGACGAACCCATCGATATGATTGAGTTGGGAGTGAGGTGGTGAAGTTGGAGCCCATCAAACTCGAGCAAACCCCTCAGGTAGGGGTGAATTGGAAATCCCAGGCCATGGAGAAGGAAGGGAACAAAGCATACCAGTTCACTCTCGCGTGGGGATGGATGGCTTTCTACATGTGCTTGCCCATTCATGGATGTCAATCCCGGGCGAGTGGATGCTAGATCTGAATCTGGCAATGGGTGGCCAGGTGCTCTAGTTGGAGACAAGGGATGGAGCAGCTCCCCAGTCACCCTTGACGGGACCATGAGGTTGCCTCGAGGAACCCACGTTGCTCGCCATTGTTGAGACTCTCGGGGTTGGGCCAGGGAGTAGAGGAGAAAGTACGCGAAGATTGGTATGGACGGGGTCGAGATGCGCTCTGTTCTAAACCTAGATTATGTGGTTATAAATAAGAGGGAAAAAGGCTGACTCTTCAACGTCCCACCATAAAGTGACTCGGTTCCCCCAAAACACACGACGATCGAGGTCAAGGATTTTGCACCACGTGTAGTGGACCGGGCCTCGAGAAAAACCTTCTATAAGACCGAAGACCTCATAGCCCAACTGAGGAAAGTATTGAGAAGGAACTCTCCTGTCGAGCCAAGACTCTGGAGCTGAAGTTCGAGAATATCGTGCTCGGCATCGAAGACCAGTTCAAGGGCTACTAACGATGTCCTGGATATAGGGGTACTAATCCGGCCGGCCTATAGCCTTCGGATGAGCCGGTGGGCCCTCATTCTCTTCAAGGTGGACTCCAGATGCCGTGAGCCTAGGCGTGATCAAGACTTCCTCTGCCAAAGACTTGACGTATACTCCAGGACATCTCCTGCCACGTCCATGCGATTCCCTGGATACCGACCATGTAACCGTAGATGCCCTACCTGGCGTGTATGTAGGCCAAGGGATTTAGCCCATAGAGGGGACCGAATCACAACTACATTCACCTAGCCCTAGAGTTAGAACACAACTTACCATCTCGAGGTAGATCAAGCTTGTACTCGATACATCTCCATAAATATTAACAAGAGCAGGATGTAGGGTTTCACGTCAATCAAGAGGGCCTGAACCTGGGTAAACACCATCTCCTTTGTTCCTGTTACTACCGATCCAAGATCCACATCTCGGGACCCCTACATCGAGGTCTGCCGGATTTCACACCAACACTGAATATGAGGGAGAAATCAGTGAGCAAGGCGATCTGAGGCCCAACATCGGCCAGGATGGGCCAGCCAAACAAATATCCTTACGCGGAGTTGTGCCCAAGGTTTCCAGTTCAACTTCCATAAGGGGATGACAATGGATCCATCAAACATTGCACGGTACCAGGGTCTAGCGGTATACATGTAGGAGTCGGTCTATTGCCAGGAGATGCAGTCTCGCACATCGGAGAGGATAAAGTGGCAGAGGCGATGCCAAAGGACCACTTATTGGATAAGGTCATTGGCCCGTGTGCGCCACAAATGTCTAGCACACAAACACGCACCAGCATGGACACAACGAGTTTTTCTGATCCACCGTGGCACCTTGGCAAAGATCAATGGAGCAATTCCAGAGATACAGGCGTCGTCCACCTAGTGGTCTTCCTAGAACCGACAAGATTTGTCGCCTCCCAAGGTCAAAATTGTAGTAGCACAAAAACCAGCGTCTACTTTCGGGACACATGGGATGTGAAGGTGCTGCCACAGCCTAGATGACTCAATTCTCTGTAGCCAGAGCCACCTAATACGCAGCATGATCATTGAGATCTGCAAGCCATGAATTCCAAGGCCACTAAGGGGCAATAGGCGGCACACTCTCTGCCAATTCATCAGAGAACGACCACCATTGGCGCTCTTGCACCATACCTAACACTCAGGGAAGTACTTAGCTTTAAGAATGCGAGCCCAATGACCTAGGTCATTTTGCGATAATTTACAGATCCATTTAACAATAACCGTCAGGTTCACGAGTTTGATGTTAGTTATGCCTAGGCCACCTCACGGGGTTCTGCCCATTTGATCATGTGGTACTTATCTTTTTTTCCATTCGCCTCCCAATAAAAATGGGCTCTAACTTTGTCAAACTTGACATGGATTCCCGCCCCAAGCAGGAAAGGCCCATAGCAAAAGTGGGGATTGCCGAAAGGCAGGCGTTGGTTAGGGTAAGCCTAGTTGCAGAGGACATTAATTTCCGTTGCCAAGGGTCACAATGGTGAACAAATTTCTGAACCGTAGGATCCCAGTTCGTCTCGGTGAGGGCTCTGTCCGTGCACAACACACCTAGGTAGGAGATAGATAATTTTCCTTGTTTACAGTTGAGGTGGTTAGCCATCCATTCTCCCTCCTCTACTGACATACCTAATGGGAAAACTTCACTTTTGGCCAAGGTTATCTTCATACCCGACATGTCTTCAAAGCATACTAAGAAGATTTTAATTGTGGCAATACTAAGTGGATCTAGCTCGAATAGGAGCATCATATCATCAACGTATTGTAAATGGCAGATCCTTCAGGTCCCCAGAGGTCTTCACTTTGTCTAATATTGTTGAAACCGAGTCAGCCACAATGTCAAAAAGCAGGGGAGAGATAGGATCACCTTGATGCAATCCTCTTTAATTTTTGAAGAAATTACGAACCTCTCTGTTAACATTAATGGCCATTTGGCATCCCCCAACCAATTGCATGACACGGTGTGTGAATGCCGACGCGAGTCCCTTACGTGTTAGTATTTGATGGAGGAAGGACCAACTCAGCATGTCGTAAGCCTTTTTGAAATCGAGCTTAAGGATAACTGCGGGGGTTTTCCTTTTTCCTAAGATCATGCACAATCTCATTGAAGTAGAGTACCCCTTCCAGGATGAACCTACCCTTAATAAATGCAGTGTGGGACCGGTTTACAATTTTGGCTGCCACCAGCCCTAAGTGCAACATTTAACACATGGCAACTAGCTTAAAATTACGTTCATTAGAGTGATGGGCATAATTGGGTAATCTTGTCAGCTCCTGGAATTTTGGGAATGAAAGCAATGATCGCAAAACTGATCCTCGAAATATCAACCTGACCTAGCACAAAGCCGTTGATAATATAAATAATGGGAAGCTTGAGCACAGACCAACAACGCTTAAAGAACGCAACCGGAACCCGTCTGGCATGGGTGTTATGTCAGTTTTGGTGGCACACCATCAATTTCTTTGGGCGAGAAACTGAGCTCGAGTAGCGAGTTATCAACCTCACAGAATTTTTGGTGGGGGGCTAAAGGTTGGCGGCTAGGATACGAATGTGCAACTAATCCGCGGGTGGTTTTGGTAATTCATAACAACATTTACACCATTGAACTAATGCCTACTAAAAAAATATGCTCAAAATGCAAAGGACAAACATTGGCAAAGCTCCAAGATTCTACATTTTTTCTTAAGTGACCAAAGATCACATTGAGTCCATACGAAAGGCAATATTATTAAGGATGAGGTTTTGATCATTGACTATCTGCTCAAATGCTTAGAGATATAGCTCCAAAATCTTAACTACACTCTCACATTCATCTATGTCCAAAACCCTAAAGTCTATCTTGGTCCAACCGTAACAAATCCATTCAGACCCACCGACAAACACTTGACTAGCCACTACCTAAACCCTAGCAACTCGATCTCACCGAGGCGACCCTTCGGTCTCACCGAAGAGCACTTGCTAACCATTTTTTTCCTATCGATTTCATATCAGAAATTTCAAGTGGTTTCGATGGTCTCACCAAAGTGTGAAAAGTGATTAGGTCATCACCCATTGGTGTCACCGAGCTGTTCCATTAGGTCTCACCAAAAAGCCTAAAGTTCACACCTTTTGAACTAGTCAGTCTCACCAAGTGTTCTCACCCGGTCCCACTGAGTTGTGCATAAAGTTGTGTAACAGTTAGATTTTTGGTGCTGCCTATACATACCCCCACCCATTGCACAAACTCTCGAAGAACAACCAGGACGAAACTACCACCTCCCATATCCAATTTCTAAGGGAGAACGACCTACACTTTTGTTAAAATCAAAGGGATTCCACTCCAACCTTTGATCCTTGATTTGTACCTTCCCCAAGTTGCTTTCCACTCAAATCCTTCTCCTACCACATAGCCAATCTGTGAGAGAGTGATTGAGAGTTGAGCAGACTATCTTTTGATGCACAAGACAAGGAGTTCATCATCAACAACAACATCTATTACCTTTTGGAGAGTGGTATCTCCTAGACTGGTTAGGTGTCACTTGGGAGCCTCCAAGCATATGGAGTTGAACCAAGGAGTTTGTAAGGGAAAGGATATCTGCTACTTCATGAAGATCTACCCCAAGTCAGGCTAGTTCTTCATGGGCGTAAGCCATGATGGCATAGACAAGGCTATTTCTTCGTGGACCCTTTGTGGGTGGAGCCCTTCGTGGACTCGCGCAGCCTTACCCTCCATGGGTTGAAATCTCCATCAACGTCAATGTGCAATAGCACACCTAGCAGAACCACGAGAAAAGTCACCATGTCTTTGCTCCGTTTGATTTTCTACGACCCCTCCTTTACATTCATATGCAATGTCTTTACTTTCCTCTGCCTACTATCTTAGACTTACATGTATAGGGTGTGAAAAGACTTGATATAATTGCTAAAGTTTTCCAAGAACTAAAATTGGGAAAAGGGTAAGTTTTTATTTGGTCAAGTAGTCTAATTACGCCCTC
This sequence comes from Aegilops tauschii subsp. strangulata, assembly GCF_002575655.3. Classification (NCBI taxonomy): domain Eukaryota; kingdom Viridiplantae; phylum Streptophyta; class Magnoliopsida; order Poales; family Poaceae; genus Aegilops; species Aegilops tauschii. The sequence continues at coordinate 221,116,999 of NC_053036.3, forward strand.
TAGACATACTTGCGATCCTACAAGTGCTATCAGAGCTTTAGTCTCCATGAATTTGGTCTAACCACCAAGGAGAATATGGCGTCTAGTGAGGGAAATTATCACTGTAGAGGTCCATATTTTGATGGTACAAACTTTGCTAGTTGGAAGCATAAGACAAAAATGCATATTCTTGGTTATAACTCTGTCGTTTGGGCTGTTGTTCATGTTTGCTTGCAAGGTGAGTTCTTTGAAGATGGAAAAGAACCAGACCGTGAAGCAACCGTGAAAGAATTGAAGATGTTGCAATACAATGCTCAAGCATGTGACATTGTCTTCAACAGTTTGTGTCCCAAGGAGTTCAACAAGATTAGCCGCCTTGAGAATGGAAAGGAAATTTGGGATACTTTGGTTGATGTGAATGAAGGTACCGAGTCTGTCAAGGAATCCAAGTTGGATGTGCTCCAAAGTCAACTTGAAAAGTACAAGATGAAGGATGGTCAAGGAGTTACGGAAATGTACTCTAGGCTCGCTCTCATTAAAAATGAGATTGATGCCTTAGGAAGTGAAGAGATGACTGCTAAATTCATCATCAAGAAGATCCTTAGAGTCTTGGATAGAAAGTATGACATTGTATGCACATTGACCGAAATGATGCCAAATTACAAAGTCTGAAGCCCAAGAAGTCAATGGAAGGATTGTTGCTCATGAAATGTCATCAAGGACAAAGAGGAGCTACACAACAAGTCTATTGGTGCTTATAAGGCTTCAAGTGATGCTCCACGAACTTCAAGTAAGAAGCTAGTGTCTGTCGGTGCAACAAACCTTCACGTATGTTGCTTGGATTGTACACAAGCACGATGACAAGGATACAACTTCACCAAGCATCCAAGCCAGAGAAGCAGCTCTTTGAGAGATCAAAGGGCGGATCAAGAAGACCAAGAAAATCCAAGGTAATAAGATATCACTTTGGGAAAGCCTCCCTTGCTGGGAAGGAGAGCCTGGTCATGTCGAGGCCGCCCCGAAGATAAGTCCAAGGTTTCCCCGATAGGCTTGCCTGGGCCGCCAAGGACAAATCAACCAGCCAAGGCTCTCCACTGCTCCACCGCACCGCGATGCCAATCACCTATCAATGCAGTGTCAAGCCCCCGAGATGATTAAAGGGCTTCTGGTAAGCACGTGGCAGCCATTTGGAAGGCAGATTACCTCTATATGACACCCGTCCAAAGGTGTGCCAAGCAGATAAGCAGAAGATGATTAAGCGGCGCGACAGGCCTACCGGGCTGCATCCTCAACACGACTCCTAGCAGTGCATTTAACGCATTTTGTCCTAACTACCAGATTTAGGTATGATAGCACTATTAGCTATATAATCACTAGGTAATGACTGTTTCGCCACTGTGGTTACCCCTTAGCCTATAAAAGGTGGGATATGGAAAATTAGAGAAGGATTCGAACCCTGGCACATTTGTATGCACGTAGCTGCTCTCCCCGAGGCGACCTTGCCGGGCTCGAGCGCTGCGTGCCCATCGTGATCCTTTCCTCAATCCACCAAACCAGGAGTAGGGTTTTACGCTTCTCAGCGGCCCGAACCTAGGTAAAAACCACCCGCGTCACCACTGTCGTGCTGCTTCATGGCTTCTGCTCTTTGTGCAACGTGACCTTCCCCCTTACCGAACCACAAGGGGCCGATGGCCCCATAGGTGGCCGTGTTCCACCACGACATCTTTGGCGCGCCAGGTAGGGGGTCGGTCGCTTGCGCGAATCTGAGGTTGTGAACAGCGTGCCAATCTTCATCATCATCTCCTTCATCGTTAGCTTCATCATCCATGGCGCCCAAGAAGAAGCCCGGTGCAACGGCTCGTCCTTCCACTTCGGAAACACCCTCGCACGCAGCCATTCATGCCATAGGCGTTGCGACAGCGTCGGGAGATGCGGGTGCCGTAGGTGACACGACCAGCATAGGCGGCACTGTCGTCGTGCCCCCCATGCCGAATTGGGAGCGGAAGATGCCGGGGGTGGGAGATATCAACAACACCGCAATAGCCATGTTCTGCAGGACGCGGACGGGGAGAACTTCAGTCTCCACCTCCCCATCGCGCTAGTATAGTGACAACACCCACTCTGGTGTGAGCCGTGACCCCGTAGCTGCCCTTGTTGCGGGTGTGGCTACGGGGTACATGCCTCGCCTGGGGCGGGAAAACCAAGACGGAGCGCCGAATGAGGTTGTCGACCCTCAGGAGCACCCTACTCACCACCGAACTGCCGTGGCGGCCGGCTCGCAGCGGCGAGAACGCGGTGCCGGCCCTGCTGGTACTACCAGGAGTCGGGCCACATCACGGTCTAGCTCGTCATCAATGCCAAGCACTGCTTCGGAAGCCATGGCGCGGGCCCAAATCCTGCTAAGAGTTCCCGCCAGTAGCTAATCAAATGGATGAATGGAGAGCCACCATCCAGAGTTTGATCGGCTTCTCAGAAGCCGGAAAATCCCAGCAGGCAGGGTCACCACAGCACCAACGAACAACAACAGCAGCTTGGACTGCTGGCCGTGTCGAGGGGGCCACGCCAAAGGTGCAGTTCCCTCCACGGCAGCAGACCCAGGGGAAGCAACAAGGGCAACACGACCATGAGCCTGACGAAGCATCGATGGTCTCTTCCGACCCGCGGGCCCGTCGAGATCAGCGGCAGGTCTTGGAAGATCGGCAGAGGGAAGATGCGCGCGTCACTATAGAACGGCGTTGTGAAACCCGCAGCCAATCTGATAGGCGCAAACCCGCGGCCAGTGAAGGCAGATACTTACCTTTCGAGGTTGGGTGCCCTGCCTTCACTCGCGAGCTCCTGCAAGTCCGTTGGCCATCTGCCCGCATTTTGAAGCCAGAAATACCAGAAAATACGATGGAAGGCTCAACCCGACAGAGTTCTTGAGCATTTACACAATTGCTGTTCAAGCCGCCGGAGGGAGAGATGAGAAGGTGTTCATGAACTACTTCCCTTTGGCACTCAATCCAAACATGAGGTCGTGGTTGATGCACCTGCCAGAGAACTCCATTTCTTCCTGGGCTGACCTGTGCAATGGGTTTGTTGGTGCCTTCCTGGGCGGCCACCAAGAACCAGGATGGCCCAGCGACTTGCAACTACTTCTGCAGAAGGAAGGGGAAAGTTTGCAGAAGTACATGCAAAGGTTTAGCCGGGTTCACAGGAACATTCCAGATATCCACCCGGCAGCTGCTATTGCCGCGTTCTAGTCAAACATACGCAACAGAAGGATATGTTCCAAGATGAACGTCCGGTTTCCCAAGACTGTGAATGAGCTATACACCTTGGCGGATAAACGCGCCCGCACAGAGGAAGGGAGGCGACTCCCTGGAGAAGAGGACGACATCAAAGTTGATTCAGAGGATGATGATGATGCAGTTAACCCGAAAAGGAAGAATCAGAAGTGCAACAAGAAGCGCAAAGAGAGCTCAGTAATGGTTGTTGAGGGTTCTGGCACCCCTAGTACCGGCAAGAAAGCCAAGACTGAAGCCCACGGAAAGGAAGTTGCTGCGTGCACTACTTGCCGGGAGGCTGTGGCAGCAGAAAAAGCCAGGAAGACCGACGGACCATACTGTAAGATCCACCGAACCAAGGGCCATTATCTCCAAGAGTGTCATCAAGTTGAACAACTTGTCAAAAAACAAAAAGCTGAGTATGAGAAGCGTGACAAGGAGAGAGACGAAGAAGGTGCTGGCGGGAAGGGCCGAGGCGGCAGAGGAGGCCGCCATGGCAAGACTCCCCAGCAGAAAGAAAAGCCTGCTAGAGGCCGTGAAAAGAAGGAAGGTGATGATGAAAGTGATGAAGGGGACGAAGAGGAGACCTGTGAGTAAGAATTCCAGAAAGAAACCGAGGCCTTGTGCATTGACGAAGGCGCTTCTTTGCACTCCTCTCACCGCCAGCTCAAACAGTGGGCGCTTGAAGTCAATGTCATAGAGCTAGCAGCAGATTCTCGGAAGCCGCTCAAATGGTCCTGCACGCCTATCATCTTTGATGAAGAGGATCACCCTGACCGCACCACCACGGTAGGGTGTTTGCCGTTGTTGGTTTCTCCAACAATCCGCAACCTCAAAGTCACAAAGATGCTAGTTGACAGCGGGGCAGGGTTGAATATGATTTCCCCCAAGGTTATTAGCAAACTTCAGATATCAGATGAAGAGCTCAATATTACTGGCACGTTTCAAGGAATCAACCTCGGCAGTAGTCGTCCTAAGGGGAAGATTACGCTGCTAGTGACATTTGGCGGTGAGCTAAACTACCGGACCGAGAGGGTTTTGTTTGATGTGGTCGAGCTCCCCTTGCCATACAATGGGATTCTTGGTCGTCCAGCTCTGGCAAAATTCATGGCGGGATCCCACTATGTATACAACACTTTGAAAATGCCAGGGCCAATGGGCATCATTTCCATCCCGTCAGACAAGAAACATGCAATCATATGTGTGGATAAAATGTATCGGGATGCGATAGCTGCCGAGGCCACTGAAGCTGTAGCTCCCATCGAGGAAACCAAGAAAGAAAAGAAGGCTAGCAGATATGCCGTCAAGGAATCCGGGAAGCGCGCCTCTCCGGAGTGCGGTGTCTTGGATTCCGGGCTCCGCAGGCCAAAGATAGATTTGAACACTCTGGTGCGTGCGAAGAACTCAACCTCCCCAGCCTGCCAACTCGTCGATCCCACGGCCTAGCTCGATGAACTGGAAGGAAACAAGACACAACAGTTTACCCAGGTTCGGGCCACCTTGCGGTGTAAAACCCTACTCCTGCTTTGTCGTGGATTAGCCTCGAGGTGCGCTGAGGATGAACTAGTATAGTGGAAGAACAACCTCAGGAGGTGTGTTCTTGGGTGAGCTAGTGGGTGTGTGGATGGACTGGATCCGATCCCTCTCTACGGTAGTGGCTAGGCTCTATTTATAGTGTCCTTGGTCCTCTTCCCAAAATGAAGGCGGGAAGGGATCCCACAATGACCAAATTTGAAGGGAGACAACTAGTACATCTTATCCTCACAAAAGGTGGTCTTCGCTTGCAAAGCTTCTGGTCGTGACGCCGTGGTGGGCTCAGCGATGACCTCCGTCTTGCCGTCCTGGTGGTCTTGGTCTTGTAGCATTGAAATGGAAACCTTTAGTTGATTCCTCGGGACTCCGCGCCTGCACTTGCCTCCTTAGCACCAAAGAGGAAACATGCGGCTCTGCGCCTGCTGGCGCCCGTCTGGCCTTGGTCTTCATGCCTTGCGTCATCCGAACATCACGAGGTGAGGGCTTGCATAGAAATCTCCGCTCCTCCGGAGCCAGCCTGATGAGGCCACCTCTTCTGGAGGTCTTAACGTCGTCCACCTCGCGAGGCTTGCCCCTCGCGAGGGTCTTGTGTTGTTGGTGCTGAAGATGGGCCGTACCAGGCCATTGATAGAGCCACGCGATGGGCTGCAGGCAGGCAAGTCTGGGTACCCCGGTTCCCAGAACAACGACAGTAGCCCCCGGGCCCAAGGCGCACTCGGACTTGGCTTCGAGGCGAAGCCAAAGGGCAAGTGCGGAGCGCCGCTGGCCCCAACCGCATGCGGCCTCGGTCGACGCATGGCGCTTGATGGGACGTGGGTGTCTCCACTTCCCCATGCAGATTCGGCAACCGTCCCGGGCTGACAAAAAGGCTGGCGCCTGCCGCTGAGCCTTCATTGCCTTTCCTTTGTCTTTGCTCCAGATCCCCTTCTCTCCCTGCTCAGTGCACCTCCAGATATGCCGAATCTTTCCCTGAGCTCACCACTGATGGCCACCGACAAGGCGAAGTCAGCAGCTCCTGCCGCATGCTTGGCCTCCTCACCTGAGCCGGCCCTCAATGCGTCCACCGTCACTAAGGAAAAGCGTCTTGCCGCCGTGCTCCCGCTGATAGCGAGCGACGCCAATGAGGGGCGGGAGACGGTGCTCTGGGTAGGCTCCGCCGATCCAGAATCCCTAGAGGAAACCTTCTACCCCTTCTTCCTGCATAGCGTCTTCGCTGGGCTTGTCCCCCCTTTCTCCAATTTCTTCTAAGCCATCCTCATCCATTACCAGATCCATGCCCTTCATCTTCATTCCAACTCCATCCTCCTCCCGTCGATCTTCTCCTTCTACTGCGAGGCAGTTGTGGGGGTGGTGCCCTCCATTGCGATATTCTGCCATTTCTTCTACCTCCAGATGGGTAGCGGCCACTCCGGGTGTGTCTGTCTCGTCTCGTCTCATGGTAGCAACGCGATCTTGAGGGCCGGGAAGAAGGTGGAGGACTTCCGGCACAAGTGGATCTTCATGGATGCCAAGTGCTCCCATGCTCGGCTGGAGCTGCCGACCGTGTTACCGACGAAGCTGGACCAGTGGCTCACGAGAAGCTCACCAACCCCCGGGTGGAGCTGCTGCTGGAGAAGATGACCGCTGACCTGAAGGCGGAGAAGCTAGCAGGGCCATGCTCGTCAGGGAGTTCCTGACGCAGCGCCTGGCCCCACTCCAGGCGCACTCACGCCCTCTAGTGAGCTTCAAGGGTGCAGAAGACAACCTCGGCTGCGCCCGGGCAACCTGTCCGACGAGGAGCCGAGCAAGGCCATGCGCACCTTGCTCGAGAAGAATCCGGGCAGCCTCTATGAAGCCTATCTCCCTCTGTACCGCCGCACCGACGGAGAGAATGTAGTCGCCGCCATTCCCATCTTCAACGAGCGGGGGCTCGTGCCGTTGAAGCCCTCCCGTCCCTCTAGCTCCCCGGTGACGGTGTCCTCCGGTGAGCACTCCGAGGAGGACGAGAAGGGGGACTTGGAGGCGACCTTTGTTGGAGATATGCCCTAGAGGCAATCATGTATGATGATATTTCCTATGTGTTTATGAATAAAGATATTCCTTGGACATTATCAATGATGTGTATCAGCAAGTACGTGACTTGTTTGTGGGACTATGCATTGTATGATGATGTCCTAAAAGCTCCCTAGTCGAAAGGGCTGTGTGGACGCGCAGCTGACTAGACTAGCATATGACACGGTCGATGGCTTGGTCTCACTAGCCATGGAGCATTGGATGCTAACCGGATAATATGGACTTGGAAAGGTCTAGTCGGATTCGACGTAGTCGGATCCGAGTCAAGGTAAGGTCCGAGTCGGATAGACCCAACTATGAGACGCAGCGATATGTCATCTGTGAGTCTCTAGTACAACATACGTTCTATGTCCTAAGACCTAAGCTGGTACATGTACTCGGGATGATGACAGACCTGCTTTGGGCCGACCAAACGCTACTCCATGACTGGGTAGTTACAAAGGTAGGTTTCGGGCTTGTCCAGACCCATGCTGCGAGACATGGTCGAGCAAGATGGGATTTGCCCCTCCGACTAGGAGAGATATACTCTGGGCCCCTCATGTGATCCGACCAAGATAAGCATGGGCATGCGACAAGGATTATGAGATAATCCGGATAGTGGTCGGAATCACTTGAACGAGAAAGAGGTCGGGCTAGCACAAGGATGACAGACTCGCCTTGAGCTCGACAATGTATATCATGTGGCAAAAGGAATGGAGTGTGATGTACAGGTTCGCTAACCAGCTTCATAGTCTGCTTGGTGTTCGGCATGCCTTGCTAGAGGCCGCTACCAACCGTGCAGTTCGGAGGTGATCCGAACTGCGACCAAGCCGACTTGAACCTAAGGGGTCGCGCGCTTAAGGGAAGGAACCTGCGAGGGCGGATCCGAGGACACTGGTTGAATGTGATCCGAGCTGTATTCGGATTGTGGCCGAGTAGACTTATGGGCTTTAGGGTCCGTGCGAGGCCCAAGTGTTGAGCCCGCGACGGACGCCTATATAAAGTGGAGGTGCAGCACACTCATGCGGTTGATCGCTTCGGCACTGTCACTAGGGTTTGCAAGTGTTGCGAATAGACACCTCCACTCGCCGCCGACTGTGTGATCGGACCTAGTAGTCCGCCGCACGGTGTTCCTCCTGCACGCTCGGATACCGTTAGAGGCGGTGCACTTGCGCCGCTCTGGCGAACTTGTACGTGGGATCGGACTACCAGCTGTTCGAGGGAGATCAAACGAGGAGGAGACGAACCACGCGGACGCGCTGCCCCAACTCTTCTTCTGCTGCACGGCACTGCGCGTCTAGTGGTAACGAACTGTGATCCATCTCCCGTAGCATGTTCTTGGTTGTTCTGCGTGTAGGATTTTTTAATTTGCAGTCGACGCACCCTACCGTAGAACCTAATAGTGGTATCAGAGCCTCTGCTATAGGATTTGGTTTCAGATCATATGCATATTAGATATGTGGAGGCGGGAGATGAGATCTGTTTCGTTGAAGAGATCGGCTATGTGCACGGTTGATGTGATCAACTGCACATGGGGATCGTTGAGACTATGTTTTCTATCAATCGGGATCGATGAGGTTGTGACATGATCTACCCCTACCGGTCGGTTATCCGCCATCGGGGTTAACCGTGAAATGTAAATCTGAATCGGATTCGCGATGATCGATGAGATCGGTCAGATCAGAGAATTCGGCGTGATCGGAGTTCAGATGTGCCGCCATGTGCGTAGCGCCTTGTATTTCGTACCCAACACACAAACCGGTAGAATGCGATTCTATGCATAACTTAGTTTTGCAGATTTGATGTGAATAGTATGGCTCATGTGTATGTGATGCATGTGTGTAATTTATACATGGCCTGCCCGTCATGTTTGTCAGCCGGCGGGAGCCAAAGTGTTGTCATTATATTGTATAACGACCTGCGTGTCGAGTTGTGACTCTATGTAAAATTCATTACTAGTTGTAGTAGTTGGATAATAGAGATCCGGTTGGTGGCTTGGCGTCCCGGCGTGACAAACAAGATGGAGTTCCTAGATGGTCATCGGAGTCAGAGCCGACCTAGAAGAACATCCATGAAGGAGCCATACTATTTCACAATATATGTTTATTTGTGATTGTTATGCTTCTTGTTTTCTATGCATGTTAGAATGCTAGAAAGGTCCCTCATGAATATCAAGTGAATTGCCATCCCCGATGTTGCACCTTCGCACGTCAAGTACGTCTAGTAGTGGGCTCATAAAATTGAGGTGCTGCTGGGTGTCCTTGAACTGAAGGGTTCGTGTCGGACACGGACATGCACTGCATCAGGTTAACTTGACAAGGCTATCCAAACGGTTTTGGGCCTTGTGGCAAAGAAGGTTGGGGGCCGGGGTATGAGATACCTTCCCGACCGATAGGAGTCATATAGAGATACGATTAGCAAGGAGTTGCTTACCGGATAGGCATGTTGTCTAGCAGTGATGCTAAAGCTCACTAGTCGAATGCGCTAGTCGGATCCTGAATCACTGAAAGTTTGCGGAGGGATGCCAACTTCAGTGGGAGTATTTTCGTTTAAGGCTAGAATTAATCTATATAAACAAATTGCTTAGTGATTGCCTATTTTCTGTTGTAGATCAATGGCACCACCTGCTCAACCCAACTTTGCATTGAAATCAATTCTGGAAAAGGATAAACTGAATGGAACAAACTTTACCACCTGGTATAGAAATCTGAGAATTGTTCTCAAGCATGATAAAAAGGAACATGTTCTAGAGGATCCACTTCCAGAGGAACCTGCCGATAATGCTAGTGCCACTGCTAAGAATGCCTACCAGAAACTCGTTGATGAATCAATGGACATCAGCTGTCTGATGCTGGCTTGTATGGAGCCCGATTTGCAACAACATTTCGAAAATGTTGAGGCTTACGATATGATCGAGAGTCTCAAGAGCATGTTTCAGACACAGTATAGGACCGAAAGGTTCAACGCTGGCAATCCTTGATGGATTGCAAGCTGAAGGAAGGTGATCCACTAAGCCCACATGTGATCAAGATGATCGGATATGTGCAAGCTTTGGATCGGTTGGGCTTCCCGCTCTTGGATGAGCTGGCTACTGATGCAGTTCTGGGTTCTCTTCCACCCTGCTATGGGACGTTCATCTCGAACTATCATATGCATGGCATGGATAAGAAGCTCACTGAATTGCATGGGATGCTCAAAGTGGCAGAGCAGGATATTAAGAAAGGCACGCATCAAGTGTTCATGGTGCAGAAATCGGCTAAGTTCAAGAAGAGTTGGTCTAAGAAGAAGGCTAAGGCAAAGGGCACGGAGATGGTAACCTCCGCCGCTGCGCCGAAGTCTGGACCGGACTCGAAGACCATTTGCTATCATTGCAAGGAGACCGGTCACTGGAAGAGGAACTGTAGCAAGTGGCTTGCAGAGCATGGCAAGAAGGCCGGAAATGCTTCTTCAGGCAAAGGTACACTTGTTGCATATGTTATAGACATTTACCTTGCTGACATACTTAATAGCTCTTGGGTATTTGATACCGGATCGGTTGTTCATATTTGCAACTCGATGCAGGGGCTGGTAAGAACTAGGCGTGTGGCACAAGGGGAGATTGACATCAGGGTCGGCAACAAAGCAAGAGTTGCTGCGTTGGAGGTCGGCACGATGCAGCTCCAGCTTCCTTCTGGATTTATTTTGGAATTGAATAATTGTTATTACATTCCTGCACTTAGTCGGAACATTATTTCTGCCTCATGTTTGATGAGTCAGGGTTATGAATTCAATTTAAAGGACAATGGTTGTTCGTTTTATTTGAATGGTATGTTCCACGGCTATGCACCCATTGTTGATGGTCTATTTATATTGAATCTGGAACAGGAACCGGTCTATAACGTGAATGTCAAGAGGCATAAGCCTAATGAGATAAATCCGACATACTTCTGGCATTGCCGGCTTGGACACATTAGTCTGAAACGCATGAAGAAGCTCCATGATGATGGGCTCCTAACTTCGTCCGACTTCGGGTCGTTCGAGACATGTGAATCATGCTTGCTAGCAAGATGACTAAGTCTCCTTTCGCAAAGTGTTGCGAGAAGGCGTCCGAGCTATTGGAATTTATACATAGTGATGTGTGTGGTCCAATGAGCACAACTGCCAGAGATGGCTATCAGTACTTCATGACTTTCACCGACGACTTGAGTAGATATGGATATATCTATTTGATGAGGCACAAGTCGGAAACTTTTGAAAAGTTCAAAGATTTTCAGAACGAGGTTGAGAATCAGCTCGGCAAGACTATAAAGCTTCTACTATCTGATCGTGGAGGTGAATACATGAGCCAGGAGTTTGATGATCATCTGAAAAGCCGAGGTATAGTACCTCAGCTCACACCTCCGGGTACGCCACAGAGAAATGGCGTGTCGGAATGGAGGAATCGTACCTTGTTGGACATGGTCCGGTCTATGATGAGCAAATCGGATTTACCCTTGTCATTCTGGGGATACGCTCTAGAAACTTCAGCTTTCACAGTTAACAGGGTACCATCAAAATCCGTAGATAAGACACCACATGAGATGTGGACCGGGAAGACTCCCAGTTTGTCTTTTCTAAAGATTTGGGGTTGTGAAGCATTTGTCAAGCGACTTATGTCAGACAAGCTTACACCCAAATCGGATAAGTGCATATTCGTGGGATATCCGAGGGAAACCTTGGGATATAGCTTCTACAACCGGGAAGAGAACAAGTGTTTGTTGCTCGGAACGGGGTTTTCCTTGAGAAAGAGTTTTTCAATCGGGAGGCCAGTGGGAGGACGGTCTGACTCGAAGAAATTCGAGGACCACTCGGGGACGGCTCGGCTGATGATGAGATCATACAGGAGTCGGTCAGGGAACCCGTAGTGGAAGCGGCACCGGAACCACGGAGGTCGGAAAGATTGCGCAGAGTGCGCGATGTATTGTTGCTAGAAAGCGATGAGCCAACCACATATGCGGAAGCGATGGTGAGCCCAGATTCCGAGGCATGGCTGGAGGCCATGAGATCCGAGTTAAAGTCCATGGATGAGAATCATGTCTGGGACTTGGTTGATCCGCCGCCTGGCGTAACGGCCATTGGTTGCAAATGGGTCTTTAAGAACAAAACCGATGTGGATGGAAATGTTCAGATCCATAAAGCTCAGCTTGTCGCTAAGGGTTATGGACAAGTTCAACGAATTGACTACGACGAGACTTACTCCCCAGTAGCGATGCTGAAGTCGGTGAGGATCGTACTAGCTATAGCTGCATATTTCGATTACGAGATATGGCAGATGGATGTCAAGACGGCTTTCCTTCACAGAAATTTAACCGAGGACGTGTATATGATATAGCCCGAGGGTTTTGTTGATCCGACTAACACTAGTAAGGTATGCAAGCTCAAGAGATCCATTTATGGGTTGAGGCAAGCATCTCGGAGTTGGAACATTCATTTTGATGAGGTCGTCACTGGTTTCGGTTTCATCAAAAGCGAAGAGGACTCTTGTTTGTACAAGAAGTTAAGTGGGAGCTCGATAGTGTTTTTGATCTTGTATGTGGATGACATACTACTAATCAGAATTGATGTTTCGATGCTGAACTCGGTCAAGGAGTCATTGAATGGCAAGTTTTCGATGAAGGACCTTGGTGAGGCAATGTACATTTTAGGCATTAAGATCTATAGAGATAGATCGAGGAGGCTGCTCGGCTTAAGCCAGAGCATGCACATAGATAAAGTGTTGAAGCGGTTCAACATGAGTGAGGCGAAGAAAGGGTTCTTGCCACTCTCACATGGTATAAGGCTAAGCGAGACTCAGAGTCCTTCGACATCTGATGAGCGAAGCAGGATGAGTAGGATTCCGTATGCCTCGGCACTCGGATCCATCATGCATGCCATGATATGTACAAGGCCTGATGTTGCTTTTGCAATAAGCCTAACAAGCAGATACCAGGCCAACCCAGGTGAGAGCCACTTGGCAGCGGTAAAGACTATTTTGAAGTACCTAAAAAGGACTAAAGAGATGTTCCTAGTTTATGGAGGTGAGGAAGAGCTCGTCGTAAGGGGTTACCCCGACGCTAGTTTCCAAACCGACAGAGATGATTGTCGATCATAGTCCGGATTCGTGTACGTCATGAACGGAGGAGTAGTGAGCTGGATGAGTTCCAAGCAAGATACGGTGGCCGATTCTACCATAGAAGCCGAATACATTGCGGCTTGTGAAGCTGCAAAAGAAGGTGTTTGGATCTGGAACTTTTTGGATGATCTTGGTATTTTCCCAGCCTCGGTAAAACAGTTGGACCTTTATTGTGATAATTCTGGTGCCATCGCACAAGCCAAGGAGCCGAGGAATCACAACAAGGTCAGACACATAGATCGGAAATATCACCTGATACGAAAGATCGTAAAGAATGGTGATGTCGAGTTATGCAAACTTCACACGGATGCAAATGTTGCAGATCCGTCGACTAAGCCGCTTCCACAACCCAAGCATGAGGGGCACGTTAGAGCTATGGGCATTCGATGTCTATTTGATTGACTCTAGTGCAAGTGGGAGACTGTTGGAGATATGCCCTAGCGAAATCATGTATGACGATATTTCCTATGTGTTTATGAATAAAGATAGTCCTTGGACATTATCAATGATGTGTATCAGCAAGTACGTGACTTGTTTGTGGGACTATGCATTGTATGATGACTGTCCTAAAAGGTCCCTAGTCGAAAGGGATGTGTGGACGCGCAGCTGACTAGACTAGCATATGGCACGGTCGATGGCTTGGTCTCACTAGCCATGGAGCATTGGATGCTAACCGGATAATATGGACTTGGAAAGGTCTGGTCGGATTCGACGTAGTCGGATCCGAGTCAAGATAAGGTCCGAGTCGGATAGACCTGACTATGAGATGCAGCGATATGTCATCTGTGAGTCTCTAGTACAACATACGTTCTATGTCCTAAGACCTGAGCTGGCACATGTACTCGGGATGATGACATACCTGCTTTGGGCCGACCCAACGCTACTCCGTGACTGGGTAGTTACAAAGGTAGGTTTCGGGCTTGTCCAGACCCATGCTGCGAGACATGGTCAAGCAAGATGGGATTTGCCCCTCCGACCAGGAGAGATATACTCTGGGCCCCTCATGTGATCCGACCAGGATAAGTATGGCCATGCGACAAGGATTATGAGATAATCCGGATAGTGGTCGGCATGACTGGAATGAGAAAGAGTTTGGGCTAGCACAAGGATGACAGACTCGCCTTGAGCTCGACAACGTATATCGTGTGGCAAAAGGAATGGAAGTGTGATGTACAGGTTCGCTAACCAGCTTCATAGTCTTCTTGGTGTTCGGCATGCCTTGCTAGAGGCCTCTACCAACCATGCAGTTCGGAGGTGATCCGAACTGCGACCAAGCCGACTTGAACCTAAGGGGTCGCGCACTTAAGGGAAGGAACCTGCGAGGTCGGATCCGAGGACACTGGTCGGATGTGATCCGAGTTGTATTCGGATTGTGGCCGAGTAGACTTATGGTCTTTAGGGTCCGTGCGAGGCCCAAGTGTTGAGCCCACGATGGACGCCTATATGAAGTGGAGGTGCAACACACTCATGCGGTTGATCGCTTCGGCGCTGTCACTAGGGTTTGCATGTGTTGCGAATAGACACCTCCACTCGCTGCCGACTGTGTGATCGGACCTAGCAGTCCGGCACACGGTGTTCCTCCTGCACGCGCGGATACCGTTAGAGGCGGTGCACTTGCGCCGCTCCAACGAACTTGTACGTGGGATCGGACTACCAGCTGTTCGAGGGAGATCGGACAAGGAGGAGACGAACCACGTGGACGCGCTGCCCCAACTCTTCTTCCACTGCACGGCACTGTGCGTCTAGTGGTAACGAACTGTGATCCATCTCCCGTAGCATGTTCTTGGTTGTTCTGCGTGTAGGAATTTTTAATTTGCAGTCGACGCACCCTACCGTAGAACCTAACAACCTTGGAGGGGGTCACTACTGGAATCAGGATCTTTGCCGGCAGCCTGATCTTTGCCGTCAGCCACTTGACAACAAAGAAGGTCTTTGCCATCAGCTTACATAAAACAGACGGCAAAGATCATGTTTGCCGTCAGCCAGATCTTTGTCGTCCGCTAGCGGACGACATAGAAGCTTTGCCCTTCGCTAGCAGATGGCAAAGAAAGAGGGTGGCCCACTCGCGAGAGCCACCTAACGGCCACTTTCTTTGCCTTCAGCTCTCAGATGGCAAAGAAAGTGACCAAAATAACGTCCGTTAGCTAGGCTCTTTGCCGTCTGCTAGCAGACGGCAAAGAACCGTGCCCTAACTAAAATGCCAACGACGCTCGCGCCCCATCTCTCTATCCCCCCCTCTCTCTCTACGCCCCGTGCCGAGCCGTCGCCGCCCCGCGCCACCCCGCCCCGGTGCCGCCGCCGCCACCGCCGCCCGGGCGACCCCCTCCTCCGCCCCGCGCCACCCCCATCGCCGCGCCGGCAACGTCGCTTCGGTGACCCCTCCTCCGCCCTGCGCCACCCCCGTCGATGTCGCACCCGCCCTCGCTACCGTCGATGCCGCACCTGACCCCGACGCCGTCACCGTCGACCCCCCCGGCCCGGCCCCTCCACCGAGAAGGATGCCCAACCCCCTCTGCCTCCGACCCCGACCCCGGCCGTCCCCAACACCGAGGTGCGCCACCCCTCCCTCTTCTCTCTCTCTCTCTCTCCGACTGGTCTCTGTGCCGATCGAAGCTACGTAGGCGCAGATCGATGAGGAGGAGAAGGGCGCCCCATCCTCCACCCGGCCACCCCGGCGCCCCTCCAACGTCGGCTTCGGGCTGCTGCAGAAGATGGGATCCAAGTCCGGCAAGGGCCTCGGCAAGAAAGTGCAAGGTTTCTTTCTTTCCTCTGCTCTCACCTGCTTGCACTACAAAAAAAGACACATCCGTGACATTTTGGGCCAAACGAATTTTTTTTCTGTCATACTTATGACACTTCTATGACGATAATTGTGACAAAACCGGGTATCATCATAGATGTGGTGGGCTCCACTTCTATGACAAAAAATCATGACAGAAAGTGGGCTTTTCGTCCTGGGCGGGCCGGAGACACAGCTGCATGACATTCTTTGGGCCGTCCATGACGGAAAAAACCGTGGTAGACGCGAGGGCGAGGAAAATATCGGGGTGTTCCCGGTTACGGTGGGTGGTCGGGGCCGAGCAATGCGCGTTTCTCTCGTACACGCATGCGCGTGGGTGCGAGGCGTTGGGCTCTAACTGAACCCGAGCGATTGCACTGCAGGCTACACATTACTGAATCCGAGTGATCGATCGATGGCTGTTAACTGAACCCGATTGAGCGTTTCCTTCGCTACTGCTGCTAACTGAAGCCGATCGATGCTACCTCTGGATGAACATTGAGCGTTGCTGGGGGGGTTTGGATGAACAGTTCCCGGTAGGGGTGGATTAACAGGACCCCGTGGTGTTTCCTCTGGATGAACAGTGAGCGTTGCTGGGGGGGGAGGGGGGTTTGGATGAACAGTTCCTGGTGGGGGTGGATGAACAGGACCCCGATCGATCGATCCGGTTGGGGCTGGATGAACAGGACCCGGTGGAGGGCTGGATGAACAGGACCACCCCGTGGAGGGCAAGATGAACAGTAGACGGTGGAGGGCTGGATGAACAGTATCCCGTGGAGAGGACTGGTTGAACAGTAGCCGGTGGAGTAGCGTGCGGTGGAGGCTGGATGAACAGGAGCCCGTGGATGAACAGTCGCAGGTGGAGGCTGGAGAAGGTCGACAGTGGATAACAGTAGCCCGTGCAGGCTGGAGGGAGTCGACGGTGGAGATGAACAGTATCCAGTGGAGTCCGTTTTGCGGTATGCCACACCCCTCCCGATGAACAGGACCCCCGTTTCGACCGTAGCACTCCAACACAAGTCCGGTTCCTCCGTTTTGCGGTACGCCACACCCCTCCCGATCAACAGGACCCCCGTTTCGACCGTAGGAGGTCCGTTTCCTCCATTTTGCGGTACGCCAGACCCCTCCCGATGAACAGGATCCCGTTTCGACCGTGGCCGGTCGAACACAACGCCGTTTCCTCCATTCTGCGGTATGCCAGGCCTCGTTTCCATCGGCTGTTCCGTCCAAGCCCTCCCGATGAACACAACGACGCATTCCGTTCCGACCCAGCTGGTTGGCTCCCCATGAACATGATGACGACGCTGTTTCTCCGTTCCGACCCAGCCATGTACACGAGCCCTGGCCGTACGTACGCGCGAGTAGGCGTTCGAGACCCTGCCCGTATGTACGTACGTGGTCGTATTTACTTTCTTGCACCCTGGACGATGTACATACGTGTACGTGCTACATGCGCGCCTCTGCTACGACACATGCGCGCCACTACATCGACCAGTATGTACGTTCACGTTCGCAACCAGAATGACAACGCTACGTGCGCTTCGACCAGGTGGGTCCCGACTGTCAGGCACTTCCTTGCGTGCGAAGATGTAGCTGGTGGGTCCCAGCAGTCAGGGGGGCGAATCATTTTTTTTGCCCGGACGCACTTCCTTGCGTGCGAAGATGTAGCTGGTGGGTCCCAGCAGTCAAGGGGAAAAGTTTTTTTTGCAAAATACGGTGGCGCGTCCAGTGGGTCCCCGCTGTCAGGTGGAGGAATAATTATTTTGCGCGTAATAAGGAGGCACTTCCTTGCTGCGGTCGTGGACCCTACTGTCAGCCTCTCCACGTACAGTCCACGTCCAATGGAAGCCCTTCCTTGACCACGTTGACCACGCCGTGCCGAGAGCACCAGGGCGGTGGACGATGGCGAGGCCTAGGAAGGGGACAACATGGAGCCGGGGAAGACGCGGCAGTGGATGCCCACGCATAGAGGAGTATGAGGGTTCAGTGGTTCGCTGCGGTGTGAGGCTGCCGTCGCCGCAGAATAACAGGGGTGTGGGTGAGTAGAGGGATGGCCTGGCCAGCGGTGGGAGTAGTAGGGGGCGGTGGGGCCTCCGCCACATCGCAGTCGGCCACGGGAGGCAGGAGCACGAGGCACGACCGACGCTGGTTTGGGCGGCTGGAGCAAGAAGACCAGAGGTTGAAGAAGCACTACGGCCGTTGATGGACATCGTACGGTCAGTGGAGCTAGAATCGTGCATATTGACTAAGTTGACAAAGCCCTCCGTCCCCGTCAACTTAGTAGGCCCACAAGTCAGCCTGCCACTATACTGGGTCCCAGCTAGCAGGGGGAGTATTCATTTTTTGTGCGTAATAAGGAGGCACTTCCTTGCGTGCGAAGATATAGCTGGTGGGTCCAAGCTGTCAGCGGCGGTAACATTTTTTTCGCGAAATACAGAGGCTCTTTCGGTGGATCCCAGATGTCAGGTGGAGGAATCATTATTTTGCGCGTAATAAGGAGGCATTTCCTGGCATGCGTCCGTGGACCCAGCTGTCAGCCTCTCCACTTACAGTCCACTTCAGATGCATGTCGGTTGTTGACCACGTTGACCAGGCCGCGCCGAGAGCACCAGGGCGGTGGACGATGGCGAGGCCTAGGAAGGGAACGACACGGAGGCAGGGAAGACTCGGCAGTTGTTTCCCACGCAGAGGGGAGTACGACTGTAAGAGGGTTTACTGGTTCGTCTATCGTCGCCAGAGAATAACAGCATGTGTGGGGAGTGATGGCTAGGCCAGCGATGGGAGTATGGTGGGGCGGTGAGGCCTGCGCGGCAGCACAGCGGGCCGCGGGGAGGAGAGCAGGCAGTCCCGCCGGTGCTTGTTTGAGCGGCTGGAGCAGGAAGAGCAGAGATTGAAGAAGCACGACGGCCATTGGATAGAAATCCAGCAGTCACTGCTTGTGCGTCAACCTTTTTTTAGGAAAGCCTCAAATATGTGGAAAACAGCAGACAACCCATCTGCCATTATTTCTAATAATTTACAGCCCATTTGGTAATTCTTAAGGTTTTTTTGGAGCCCGTATTCTTTTTGGTAGCATTACAGCCCATATTGTGGCCACAGTTAAAAAATTATACGAAATTTTGCATATTTCGGTGGGGTCCGAACTGTTTTTAATCCCAAAATTTCGAGTCACATTCAAACTGATTTTAAAAATAAATGTATATCAATATAAAATCCAACAAATTGTACACACATAAAAATCAATGCAATTTAAAATCTCGAAATTAAAAAAAGAAATTTGAAACTAATTGCCGGTTTTATGTGTTTTAAAAATGTACAACCCATTTCTCATTACTGATAGGCCATTTTCTCGGCCAGCCGAAGGAAGCTCTCCTCGTCTTGAAAGATTTGCAGCCCAACAGGCCTGACAAAGCGACTTACTTGGCAAATCACAAAAAACTGGGTTGTGGCCGTGGACCCAGCTGCGGCCGTGGACCCAGCTGTCAGCCTCTCCACGTACAGTACTCTTCCGATGGAAGTCGGTCATTGACCACATTGACCACGCTGCGCCAAGAGCACCAAGGCGATGGACGACGGCGAGGCCTGGGAAGGGGACGACGCGGAGCCGGGGAAGACGCGGCAGTGAATGCCCATGTGGAGAGGAGTACGAGGGTTCACTGGTTCGGCTGCGGCATGAGGCTGCCGTAGCCGCAGAATAACAGGGGGTGTGGGTGAGTAGAGGGATGCCCTGGCCAGCAGTGGGAGTACTAGGGGCGGTGAGGCCTCCACTGCATCACAGCCTGCCACGGGAGGCAGGAGCACGCGGCACGACTGGCGCTGCTTTGGGCGGCTGGAGAAAGAAGACCAGAGGTTGAAGAAGCACTATGGCCGGAATGGACATCGTACGGTCACTGGAGCTAGAATCGTTCATATTGAGTAAGTTGACAAAGCCCTCCGTCCCTGTCAACTTAGTAGGACCACAAGTCAGCCACCCACTATGGTGGGTCCCAGCTAGCAGGGGGTATTCATTTTTTGTGCGTAATAAGGAGGCACTTCCTTGCGTGCGAAGATATAGCTGGTGGGTCCGACCTGTCAGCGTGGGGAACATTTTTTCATGAAACACAGAAGCCCTTCCCCATCTCCGGGTCATTCTAGTCTGGGGCCTCGCCATCGTCCACCACCTCGGTGCGCTCGGCACGGCGTGGTCAACATACGAGAGTCATCGGAAGAGGACTGCACGTGGAGAGCCTGACGGCTGGGCCCACGAGGTCCATGGTCGCACGCAAGGAAAGTTCCTCATTATTATTATTATTATTTTGTAAGAACTTTCAACTTATGAAATAAAATATCATTTAAATTTGATGAGTTAATAGTACGTGGGGTATTATTATTTTTTTAGGCTAGACGTGGGACAGTTGAGTTGGTTCTAGGGAAAAGTACTGGGAGAAAACTGAGTTTACATCGGAAAAGAAAGTGGGAGAAAATTAAGATATAGGATTAATGAAAACGAAAAATAAAGGAAGTGGGAAGGTCTATAAAATGGTTGGACGAATGACAGGTTTAACGGAAACTTATGTTGTTTCTAATATATATGTGTGTGTGTGTGTGTGTGTGTAATAAAATAAGATATAAATATAGGTTCAGTTTTCCATTCTTATAGAAAACAAGTTCAGTTTTGCATTCTTATAGAAAAATAGAACTGAGCTGTGCGTCCTCTTGAAAAAACAAACATAACTTGGGCTGCTGATGTTATAGACAAGCTAGGTTGGGAGGCCCAGAGGCCGCTTGATATCGCTGGATCCAAAAAATGTTGAAACATGTCGTGGGCTGCCCATGTTAAACAACAAAACCTAGGCCATGGACCTGGTGGGCCCGGGACTGTCAGCCTCTCGATGAACAGTTGTCTCCCGATTCCTCTTGTTTTGCTGACCATGTTGGGAACGATAGACGGCGGCGCCACGGCTAGAGCACCAAGGCGGAGGACGACGTCGAGACCTCGGACCGACCGAACCGGAGCGGGGGAAGACGCAGGCGGAGGGGACTACGAGGGTTGACTTGTTCGGGTGCAGGGTGGGCCGGTGGAGGTGCCGCCGTCGGACAATGTGTGGTAGTAGAGGGATGGCCTGGCCAACGCCATAGGCTATGATGGCCAGCCGCTGTATAGGAAGAGGACGAAAGATTGAACAAAATAAAGAAATACAAATGGATAGGTGGTTGGTCCCATATGTCTGCGTACGAGACCTGTTGAGTCCACCTGAGGAGGGGAATATGTTGGGAGGAAGGAGATTCAAAGCACGGCAGCCGAGTGAACTAGTTTTTTTAACGGACAAGTGAACTAATTACATACATAAGCAAATAGCCACTAAAAGAAGCAAACATGTTAATGGGTTCTTAAAAGAAATATTTCGGACAAAACAGATAATTATGACACATAGGCTAATGCATGAAACACTCAGATGATAAAGGTTCTTATAAATAGATAAAGTACAACATCTAGACCTTCCTGGCACGCTTGATCATGACGTTGCGGCTGTCCGTGTACTCATCGGTTACGGGAAGCAGACACACCCTCATGTCCAAGATCTGCCTGTACATGTCGTAGCATGCGTATGCGTCCTTGGCCGCGTAGGTTATGTAGGCTAGATTCAGAGGTACCTCCCACGTGTTCAGGTCCTTGGTATCATTGTCTTCTTTCATGTTGGCGTATCAGGGGTCAATGATGGTCTCGGCGAGGTCAACCACGGAGTCCTTCTCCTGCCCGTTGCTGATGATCTTGTATTGCTTCTGGATGTCGACAAGCTTGTTGCACCAGATGGCCGAATCGTCGCGTTCTTCCTTCTCTACACCATAGCGAAGGTGCAGTCGGCGCTGCCGATGAAATGGGCAAATGCTCCAGAGCCTCTGATGGCCCTACAGAAGTGGTAGATGAGAACCTCATCCCGCACACATACCTGGGCGACGGCAATCCGCTGGTCCCTGTCAGGAGACGAATGGATGGGCACAAGGTCTAGTCCTGCAAACTTGTGCCTTCTCGTCCTGTAGGTACTGCTTGAACTCGGCGAGGCTGAGCTTCACCGAGTCCGGATCATTGGTGTACATCACATTCAACTTGCTGCAGCCATAGGACTGAACGGCGAACTCAAAGGGAACTCCTTGTTGAAGTCCATATCCAGCAGTCTCACCCCTCGGATCGCCATTGGAGTCTCTTCAAGTGAACGAGTGTGTAGGCGATGGCAGCAGTTCGTTTTTCAGCTCTTGGGGAACTGGATTCAACAGTAAACTGAGTGTGTACAGGCGACAACAGTTACTACCCCTCCCTCGTCCGCTGCACGCCCGGCAGAAGATGCACCCTCGGCGCATTCGAACGCCTCTATTAAGAAACCTACTCCGGCCACACGTCGGTTCACGAGAGGGTCTGTATTGGTACTGTAATAACAGGAGTTAGTGGTCACTTTAATTAAATTTAATTAGCTTTAATAGAAATTTATACTTAAAACAAGCAATGCATTGGCTCGTTCTATCAGTGCCACAGGATCAACATGCACAACAATTAGAATTATTATTCTCAGGACGCACACGATCAGCACATTTGTCGCACTTTCACAAAGATAATACTACCAAGTTTGAACTGTTTGTTATGGTTGTTGTCCTCTGCATCATCATGCCGTGTTTCCCAGCTTGCAAGATTCAGAACCAACAAATAAGATCCAAATAATAAGTACAACAAAGATGCCTACAGATCTCATTGATTCCCAGCTTGCAAGATTCAGAACCAACAAATAAGATCCAAATAATAAGTACAAAAAAGATGCCTACACATCTCATTGATTCCCAGCTTGCAAGACTCAGAACCAACAAATAAGATTCAAATAATAAGTACAACAAAGATGCCTACACATCTCATTGATTCCCAGCTTGCAAGATTCAGAACCAACCCATTAGAGCCTTTTGATAAAGTGAATATTGGGATTAAATCCATCTTGGCTAGCCATGTCATACAATCGAAGAAGTTGGTGAATGCTCTTGACCGTCACAACATCTGTAGTTGAGTATTCCTGTTTGCACAGCACAAACAAGAAGAGCATGATTTCACTTTAATAGTGGCCTCCTTGAACTCAACCTGCAGCTCCACTCGGATGAGGCCTGCCTGCAGTTCCATGATTCAATTCATGCGCCTTTTTCTGCAGTTCACCTGAAATGAAGCAAAGATTGCATCATTCAGCTTGCAAGAAGTACTTGCTCTCGTGAGCTGGCAGGTTCTTCTTTAGTAGTTGCACTAAAATTGAGGAACATTAAGGTTGGCTGTCCGTCTCATGTAAGGTGCAACTATAATTTTCTTATCCTTTTGTGCAGTTCCACTAAAATAAAGTGCCATTGTGGTGACAGTGACGGCTCATCTTGCAAAGGCTAATAAAATGTTGCACGAGATTACCGGCAGAACTTGACTGAGATTTTGGAAACTCCAATCACCATTTTGTGCAGTTCCACCAAAATTGAGAGATGTTGCCCACGTGAGATTTTAGTTGAACTGCACAAGACACTCATTCCAAAAAAAGTGTTTTGTGTAGTTCACCAAAAGGTCACAATAGCAACAAGGTGAAATGGATATCCCTATCTGCACAAAAAGATAGAAAGTAAACAGTTGCTGGTCAATAAGAATATACGAAATGAAAAGAAGCATCTTAATTATGTTCATGGCAATCGCGCAAGGACAGTAGAAATTTTAAAACGTCAGCAGTGCTTCATGTTACCAGAAGCATTACGATCAACAATGAGATTCCTCAAATATGGGATTACTTTAATGGTGGTATTGCTTGTTTACCAGATACAGTAACTCAACAGTAGCTAAAGAGTTGGTTTAAGGGCATGGGACCTTGGGGACACCAGGACACTCAGCAGCGTAAAGGAGCAACTTACATATCATACTGGGGAAAACAGCAGGAGTGCCATTTGTAACATAGTTTAATTGCATCTTATCACTGGAGGCATTAGATTAACAATAACACTGGTTAGACATGTCCCTAAGGTAACAATGTGATCACTTCATTTTACATGAGCCCTTACATTAACAACCGCAAAAGGTTGGTATAAGGACATGCGACAGTGGATGCATCAGCACAATGTACCTACAAGGAGGCATAAAGTGGTGATGCCGAGTTTGTTCATGCTATGTGAGGGCAGCAAATCTAATCCTGGAGACCTTTTACTATGTGAGGGCAGCAAACCTAATCCTGGAGACCTTGTACTATGTGAGGGCAGCAAATCTAATCCTGGAGACCTTTTACTATGTGAGGGCAGTAAATCTAATCCTGGAGACCTTTTACTATGTGACGGCAGCAAATCTAATCCTGAGACCTTTTACTATGTGAGGGCAGCAATTCTAATCCTGGAGACCTTTTACTATGTGAGGGCAACAAATCTAATCCTGGACATACTCTGTTGACTTGTCCACCAGCCGCCACTTTCTATCCTTTTTTCAACCAATAATAGATTTGTTCCTTATCCAGTTTGTACTGCGTTTTCCCATTATTTCCTTTTTCAACCAAGTGACCGGTTGGGTATCCGGTCTCTACTACTTTCACCATATTATTTCCTCTTTGAATCAAGTCCTAGATTCATGCTACAACTTTCCCCCCTTTCTTCGTTGTTTGAACAAAGCCCTAGATTCGAATGCATGAAGTAGCTTTGCCTCTAATAATACTAAAAATTTAGGTGGCTTTGGAAGAGCTGATGGGAGTAGAAAAAGATGCACATGCAGACACGTGGGGAGCTGGGGCAGTAGAGCAAGGCCGCTTTCGAAGAACTTATACCTGAGGGTCGTCGGGATGTCGGCGGCGGCAGGTTGGATCTGCGGACAATACGACAGGGAGGAAGAAGGGTTGGAGGACCTCCCGAGCCGGCGCTGTGTCGGAGAGAACAGCACGGGCAGAGGATTGTGCCCCTCCGGCAGCTGTGGGTTTGCTCCCTCGCCGGCGATGACCACGTGAATGATGCACCTAGTCCTCTACACACACCAGTCGAAGGGATCCGGCCGGATCTGTGACCAGCGGTGAGCAGAGAGAAAATGTCGCTACCGCTGTCTTGTTTATATCTGGAGAGGGTGAGAGAATGAAGAGAGCAACCCTAGTAAAGCAAGCGCTCAGGCCCCTGCGTACATATATAGTGGAGTGATTATCTTTTTCTCTCCACAACAAGCGTTTCAATTTGTGTATGTGGCATTAAAGAAAAGAAACTCTCTATTTAAGGTGACTACTTGTACGACTCCTACTTACTACTACTATTAGTAGTATTGTTTACTTGTGCTCCCCGGCCCTCCATTCATTGGACAACCCCACGGGTGAATAAACATACAATACTAGTATTAATATAGAACGAACAAGCTCGAACTATTTTCGCGTAGTTAAAAGTTGAGGGTGGGGCTTTTCCCGGGCAGTACGCGCGGCAGTTTTCTCGTAGGCGGTTTGATAGAGAGGCGAGGAGGGTGAGGGAGTAGCGGATTCAACTTACTTACTGCTGGAAAGGTCGGGCTGTGCGATTTGATGGAGCGTTACTGTTTGGATCCATGTGTTAGAGTTAGTTTGAACTCAACTAACCCAAAAATATCCAAACAGGAGGGTTAGTTTGGGTTACTGTTTGGATCCATGTGTTAGAGTTAGTTTGGGTTAGTTTGAACTCAACTAACCCAAAAAAAATCTAACCCACCCAAGAGGTGCTTATTTGGGTTAGTTCTTCTCGGGGCACTAAAAAACACGTTTTTCTCTCGCTCTCCCCGCAGCAGATCCCTCCCCACTTCCTCGAAGCTTCTCGTCCTCTCCCTCCCTCCCTCTTGCACCGCCCATGAAGGCACCTCGCCGTATCCGCGCTCCATCTAACCCTGTCATCCAAACACCTCTTTCGCTAGAGTTACTTCAGGGTTAGTTCAGGATTAGAATCTAACTCTAATCTTTAAATTAGTTAGAGTATCCAAACAGGGCCAGGCGGTACGACCAGGGTGATGCCCCCCTTCCGTTCCGCACTCTAATCTGGTGCATGACACGTATTACGTCGACCCGGATGCTGCTGGCTGTCCCACATGTCGGCGAAGTAGTACGTAGTAGTAAGAAGAAGCAAAGAATCATGCGGTATGAGTCTTTCTAGAGATTCCAACAAGTGACTAGACTACACCGCGTGCAGTATCTCAAATCTCAAAACTCCCTTCTGGTTTATAGGGCTCAAATCTCAAATCTCATCAACCAAAGCATTTTGTGATTGGAGGAATGTATCTCGTACTTTACAAAACTACCCTAATTAAACTCATGCATTAATTACATAGTTCTCTTATTTTCCTCTCCACCTTGGTCGCGGTGCACAATATTGACCACTCCTATATGACTAGCCACTCTATCTACATGCTGGACATCAAAGCATTCGGGCCCGCGTGCCATCCACCAAATCACAGCGAGGTGCTACAGTCGAAACTCACCGGTCACCCCGGTGTGGCCGTCATGACCCGTCATATCACAAAACCCACACCTTTATCAGCAGTGGTAAAGTGACCTCGAAGTTGGAATGGACAAAGCAACCATCATTTCACTAGAACGCTCGTTGAAGCCCTTTCTCCCCTTTCTTGAAGAAAACCTCACTCCAGGCTACTCACTTCTGCCATTTTTCTTCTGTACCGACGAAGGAAAGGTGGGCGAATCAGTGATGCTGCTATATTTTCATTCCAAGAATCTTCTTTTTGCGAAGCACCGACCGATTCTCACAGCCTATTCTTTTCCCGTTTTCATTGCGATTGTGGTTTCCTTTCGACTGCTTTTTGTTTGGCAGTTCATTGATGGATCCTGTAGCACTAGGCAAAGAGTTGTCGGCGGACAACCCACTGGAGACAACCATCTCCAAGAAGCGAGCACCAACCAACGAGTTGACCATGTTGGCGGGCCAACCCATGGAGACAAATAACTCCAAGAAACAAGCACTGGCCAAAGAGTTGATGACGTTGGCGGACGAACTCCTCAAAGAAAGTTGGAAGAACAGCAAGGGCCCCACCGTGCCTACCCCAGAAACTCTAATGGCCACCTATGCGAGGCTCAAGGCCGAGTTTGAGGAGATAGTCGCCGTTGAGAAGCAGTATTCCCCTGGCAAGGTAATGGCCCCCATCGAGGACGAGGAGATGGCCCCTGGAGGGATGGGATCCCCCGGTGAGCTGCAAGGGGTAAAAATAATGGCTTATTACCGAAAGTTGTGGTTTTTGATTATTTGCAATGTGCTTGCTAATATGTTAGGGTTGTGCAGGTGCCGGTGGACGTCCTTGATGATTCCGATGTCGCGGCTCGTCCTGTGGACAATGGCCCAGAGATCGTTTTTGATGTCGCGGTCCATCCTGTTGGCATCGCCCCGGAGATCGATTCCGATGCCGCTGTCCATCCTGTGGACATCGCCACAGAGATCGATTCCGATGTCGCGGTCAGTCATGTGGACATCGCCCCAGAGATCGTTTCCCATGCCGCTGTCGTTGAGTGCTCTTTCAGGTTCTTGCTTGTGAACGAATCACTACATGCTGACTAGGTTCGAGGTGACATTCCTTGGGACCCCGATGGATCCTGAGCACGGAGACGAGGAGAAGCAAGGAGCACACATATGGAAGAGAGAAACTGGAGCGTGCTTGTGGAAGCAAAAGGAGAAGAGCTGCAGCTTAGAGAGTGATCAAGCGAGTGTTACTTCATAGTGCCCGGTGAGCTATTTCATGACCCATTCTGAACATCATAAATACATGCTGAATTCAATTGCTAGTTGGGTTGCTTGAGCCAGTTATTACTTGTTGTCAAGCTGAAATTCACCTTTGGCATCGTGCTTGATGTGATTTTGTGAACTTGATTTCTGAATGCCTTGTAAACTAGTGATCTACACCATGCGTGCTTGGCTGAAATTAGTGAGAACTATTAGTTTTGAGTGCTCAAATCCCTAGTACACTAGAAAACTTCGTCATTTTCTGCATTTACTATGATACACCTAGATCACCATGTTTAGATGCTGAATTTATGCGAAGTGTGTTCCCATTGAGAGCAATCACCTAACCACTATGGATTAGCATGCTATGTTCCCTGGATTTCAGGGCCATTCACCCGCTGAATGTCAGCGTTGTTACTCTCACCCTCCGGATTGTTTTGGTATGATCTTTGCTCAACAACATAGCTCATGCCAAAACAATTACACACATGGGTGGCCTGAAAACCAGAATATGTCATATAGGAACAACAACCCTGAGATCTCATCATTTGCTTCTAGTAATCATATGCAGGGATTTAGGTACAATGAGGAGAGCCACAACTATGCACCACAACAATTTCATTCAGCTCCTACTCATATACCACAGTACCAGGAGATGTGTCCAATGGAGTTAAATGGTCCTTCATTTGGTCAACCAACAACTCCAGCACCTGTTGTGCAATCTCATGTGCAAGTGCCCACACAAGATGAGTTCGATGACATAGACAAGCTCACACTTTTGAGTCTCGAGTTCACTTGGAGTGCCGAGGATGATCCTATTAGGAAGGTTATAATGGAGGAAATGAAGAAGATTAAGAGTGGAAAGGAGCTAGTGGAAGAAGTAAGGAAGATTGAGAAGAACATCAACGCTGGCAGTACTATCTCTTCCCTCCTTGAGTTGAGTGTTGATGGGATATCCCTTGAGGTGTGTGAGGTTCCAACACCGTCACATCCAGCTGAGCAAGATAGCAAGAGCCCAGAGGAAGAGATACCTCAGACTGAAGAAGATGACCTAGAAGACGAGGAACAAGATGATGAAGAGCTCAAATTCCCAAGTGATCAAGATGAAGACAAAAGAGCTACTACTCTTGAAGAAGTAAAAGAAGCTGCTGTAGATGAACTTGAAGAACCAGAAATTCATTTGCCCATCGTCATACAAGAGCGTGACGTAGCAGGTATATCCAATCCTCTCAGTGACATGCATCCTTGTAATCTCTTTGATACTACCTTGCATTGCACGATACCATCACTTAAGCTAGACTTGAAAATTTATTTGCTTGGACATGATCATACATATCCTATTAGTGGCATTACTCTCATTTGTGATGATCACAGTTACTTTCCTCGTGCCAGTCCTATGCTAAATGAAACATATCATTCCCATGCTAGTCTTGAGCTTAATGATAAATATCATCCTCATGTTAGTGTTGACCTTGCTGATTTCGACCATCCTAAACATGTGCTTTATAGCTATGCTTATGTAATTGGATATTCGATTGATGACTTGGAGGGTATTATCCCTACCACATGCATTTTCTCTTTCGTTGAGTGCTCTTTCAGGTTCTTGCTTGTGCACGAATCACTACATGCTGACCAGGTTCGAGGTGACATTCCTTGGGACCCCGGTGGATCCTGAGCATGGTGACGAGGAGAAGCAAGGAGCACACATATGGAAGAGAGAAACTGGAGCGTGCTTGTGGAAGCAAAAGGAGAAGAATTGCAGCTTAGAGAGTGATCAAGTGAGTGTTACTTCATAGTGCCCGGTGAGCTGTTTCATGACCCATTCTGAACATCATAAATACATGCTGAATTCAATTGCTAGTTGGGTTGCTTGAGCCAGTTATTACTTGTTGTCAAGTTGAAATTCACCTTTGGCATCGTGCTTGATGTGAATTTGTGAACCTGATTTCTGAATGCCTTGTAAACTAGTGATCTACACCATGCGTGCTTGGCTGAAATTAGTGAGAACTATTAGTTCTGGGTGCTCAAATCCCTAGTACACTAGAAAACTTCGTCATTTTCTGCATTTACTATGATACACCTAGATCACCATGTTTAGATGATGAATTTGTGCGAAGTGTGTTCCCATTGAGAGCAATCACCTAACCACTATGGATTAGCATGCTATGTTCCCTGGATCGGTAGCATGTGAACCAGACATGGAGAAATGAGGATTCCTTTTTTTGTGCTTATGTGTTGTTCATTAAAAAAATTATATCTTATAATGAATAATTATCTGATCTTACCTAACAGTAGCATGTCATGTTCCCTGGATCGGTGGCTTGTGAAATCTGGTTGGATTGGATAGGTGTTAATTATATTAAAAAAATGTAATTGTCGAACCAGGTGTATACCATGTTCTCGGGATCGGTTGTATGTTCCTTTGGGGAGACAAACAAAAAAACTAAAAATTGGTCGAGCCAGGTGTATACCATGTTCTCGGGATCGGTGGTATGTTCCTTTGGTGAGACCGGTAAAATATTATCATTGTTGCTTCCTCCAAATCCAGTAAGTGGTTGTACCACAATGTTGTGTTCATGGTAATAAGTGTTTCTCGGGATCATGCTCTCTTTAGGAACCTTTGGCACAGTCATCATTTAAACTTGTTGATCCTCTTTTATCATTGTAAAAGTTTAAAATGGTCATGCTTACTAGTATCCTACTGCTTTGTAGCACTCTTAACCATTAATTTTCACTAGCTAAGTCTGAAGCATGCCTTGTTTGGAGATCTATTTTACCAGGACATTCTTTACTCAGTTCACTGTTCACATTCTTGCTCTTGTCATATGCCTTTGCTTGAGGACAAGCAAATGTTTAAGTGTGGGGGAACTTGATAAGCACATTTCATATACATCTTTTGGCACTTAAATATGCGGTTTATTGAGATATGACCATCAATTCTTGCTGTGAAATATTGAATATTTGCATGAAAATCATATAAAGAATCATTTACAAGTCATTTGTTTCTTTTGCAGAAAAGTGCGCAAAGGCACTATAAACTTCCAAGATCTGGACTAGGTGGCTAAGAGAATTAGTCAAGTGAAAAGAAGAGAAGGAAGAATGGACTTGTGTGTGATGATAAGAAGTAACTAGAGGGGCTAGCCAAAGAAGAGAGGGACCAACTTGGGAAGAAAGAAGAGAAGTAGGAGGGCAAAATTGCAAAGTGGCAGATCAGATCGTGAGGGATCAAAATCCCTAGCACAGCCACCGATCCCCTTTGGGCCTAACACTTCTCTCTCCCTCCCCTGATTTCTTCTACATCTCAGGCCGCCGCCACGGCCAGGCCGACGTGGTAGGTGCGCCACCAGCACCCAGCGCCACCCATCCACCATCTTCGCCGCCGCGCCACCGCACCAACAGCCTCCATCGCCCCCATCCTCTGCAACATCCATCCATTTCAGCCGCCACCGCGCCTAGATCCTTCCCCCTGCTGCCCGCTTCCCTCTTCTTCTCCCCAATCTTCCTCTCCTAACCCTTCTGCTCCTGCTTCCCTCATCCTTGCTGCTGCTCCCTCCCTCTCCTAGCGCTGCTGCTTCTCTTCTCTTCAACGCCTATTACTGCTCCTTCTTCCTATGCGCCCCTGCTGCTCCTCTCTCTCGCAACTCCTGCTGCTGTTCTTCTTCATCTTCTCCTCACCTTGCTGCTGCTCTGAACCTTAACTTGTTGCTGCCACTTCTTCTTCTTTGAACCCAACGCTGCTAGCTGCTCCTCCTAGTGCCGCTTCTCTTCTGCCCAACAAAATTGCTGCTGCTCGATAGTTATATATATATTCATGTCTGCATTTTGATGTTTGCTTGTGTTAGAATTTTATTTCTCAACTAAAACAAAAACACCAAAAAAAATACATTGAGTAAAATCTGAATCTACCTTTGCTTATCTGCATTTTCTTTGGCGACATCCCTGTTTAGTTTAGTTTTACTTTCTTGCTTTCATCACCTGAATCGTGTTACCTAGCTTTAGCCGAGCATAGTCGCCGTCGCCTAGTCCCTGTGGGGAACACGACGCTCACAGAATTGGGCGAAATACCCCACTGCACTTTCAATTGATCAGGCTTCCACTGGTACGTGGGTGGGAGCTCCCTTTGATGGGAGACTCCGGGGCGTGTACAACCCCGCCCTGACATGTGGCTTGCACGGCAGGGCTGGAGAAGGTGTGTATGGGCACTCGGGAGCTAGCGCGGGACTCACGAGGCCCTACCTCAAGGCGGGTTGCACCTGAATTTGATTCAGAACACTTGTGATAGTCCTACGAGATGGTTAGGCGGCCTGCATCGAGTGAATCTCCTGAGGATATCGCATGAGAAGGCCAAACACCAACGACCCTAGGAGGTGACGTGAATGGGACCGGCCCGCCAGATAGAGCTCAGCCGTTGGGTTTGTCGACGCTGCAGGAACGGACCCGAGCACGGACGCTGTGTCCAGTCTTCTCATGTAAAGATCCTGAAGAAAGACAACCGGCGTGCGGCTCCCGT
This sequence comes from Aegilops tauschii subsp. strangulata, assembly GCF_002575655.3. Lineage (NCBI taxonomy): Eukaryota > Viridiplantae > Streptophyta > Magnoliopsida > Poales > Poaceae > Aegilops > Aegilops tauschii. Next base: position 221,148,915 of record NC_053036.3, read on the forward strand.
GGTGGCGAGGAACCGGGTCGCGCGCCCTAACTTATCTGCCCCACCCCGCCCCCCCGATTAGCTCATGCGAGAACAAGGCACCATGGACCATGGGAGGTGACGTGCACGGGAGCTGGCACACGAGCCAGAGCTCAGCAACTTGGGTTTAGCAACGCTGCAGGGATGAACCCGAGCATAGACGCCATGCTAGTCCTTTATCATCAGGCGGTCGTGGGCGGGTTTGCAAGGGCACACGGCGTTCATGGCGACAAAGCACCGGACAGGCAGGAGATAATAATAAAGCAACTGATGGATAGGGTAAAGCCAATTCTGATAGATGCAAAAAACGATACATGCCGCAGGGACAGACCCACACGGCTTGGGGATGATGCAGCCCGAGGAGCGCCCCCAACTGAACAAACCAAAAAATGTCACCTGGCACCATTGCTGAAGAAGTGTTGAAGTTGATGGAGACGTGTGCTGCAGAAGTCGCTCCTCACAAGTCGCCCAGGTCCTGAACCTCGCGAGGCTCTGGAGGCCCGGGGGGCTTGCGAGGATCCATCACCACCTCCGACAGGATCGCCTGATGAGTGGCCTCATGATTCGCCAGGACGCCCCACATGTGGCGCTGGTGCGTGGCAGCCCTGTTCAGCAAACCGAAAGGCATGTGAATGTAGCTGTGAGGGGGGCCCTCGCACCAGCCGACGTGGGACGGCTAGAAGAGCTCCTGAGACGCGGATCTGTTGAGCCATGGGATATTGACGCAGACATGCTGTCGGATTACGGGTTCCGGCAAACCCTTGAGGTTCGAACACTGGGGTGCGCACGAAGATCTCTCTCTCCCTTGCTCGCTCTCACAACGATCGCAAGGCCTAGCTTGACGAACCCAAAGAACGAGAGACACGGGAGTTTATACTGGTTCGGGCCACCGATGTGGTGTAATACCCTACTCCAGTGTGGTGTGGTGGATTGCCTCTTGGGCTAAGGATGAACAGTTACAAAGGGAAGAACAGCCTCCTGAGGAGAGGTGCACTTATGCTTGGTGAGTTTGTGTGTGTGTGGATGGAATCTGTTCCTCTCTATGGTGGTGGCTAGTCCTATTTATAGAGGCCCTGGTACTCTCCCCAAATGTTAGGCGGGAAGGGATCCCACAACGGCCAAATTCGAAGGGAGACAACTAGTACAAATTATCCTGACTAAAGGTGGTCTTCGCCTGCCAAAGGCTCTAGTGGTGACGCTGTCTTGGGCTCCACGGTGACCTCCGTCCTGCTGTCCTGTTGGTCTTGGTCTTGTTGCACCGATATGGAAACCTTTGCCTGATGCCTTGGGACTGCTCACCTGCGCTCGCCTCTTTAGCAGCAAAGAGGAAACGAGGACACTGCGCTCACTGGCGCCCACCCGGCTCCAGTCGTCATGGCCTGCATCACGGGAACCTCGCGAGGTACCCCTTGCCTTGATCTCTCCGCCCCTTGTGAGCCAGCCTGGTGAGGCCGCCCCGGAGGAGGACTTGCATCGTCCGCCTCGCGAGGCTTGGCCCCTCGCGAGGGTCATGAGTGTTTGCTGGTGAAGATGGGCCGTACAGGGCCGCTAGTGGAGCCACGCCGTGGGCCGCAGGATGGCAAGTCTGGGGACCCCCATTCCCAGGACGCCGACAGTAGCCCCCGGGCCCAAGGCGCGCTCGGACTTGGCTTCGAGGCGAAGCAAAGGGGCAAGTGCGGAGCGCCGCGGGCCCCAACAGCCTGCGGCCTTGGTTGACGTGTGGTGATTGATTGGACGTGGGCGTCTCCGCTTCCCCACGCTGCCTCGGCAACTGCCCGACCGAAAAAAGACTGGCGTGGGCTGGGTTCACCTTCATCGCCTTCCTTCGCCTTGCTCCAGATCCCCTTTCTTGCCCTTCGCTTCTAGAGACTTCAGATCCGCCCGGATCCTCCTTCAAGCTTGCCGTCGATGGCGCCCAAGAAGGCTCGGGCCACTCCTCCGCCATCCCGGTACGAGCCCGCGCTCGACGCGCCGAGCATGTCGGAGAAGAACCTCGCCGCCGTGCGCCTGATGACGGCGGAGGGTGACGAGAAGAGGAAGACTGTGCTCCGGGTCGGCTCTGTCAGATTTCGGGTTCCGACAAAACCCTTGAGGTTCGAACACTGGGGTGCGCACGAAGATCTCTCTCTCCCAAGATCGCTCTCGCAACAATCACAAGGCCTAGCTTGATGAACCCAAAGAACAAGAGACACAAGAGTTTATACTGTTTCGGGCCACCGATGTGGTGTAATACCCTACTCCAGTGTGGTGTGGTGGATTGCCTCTTGGGATGGGGACGAACAGTTACAAGGGAAGAACATCCTCCTGAGGAGAGGTGTTCTTGTGCTTGGTGAACTTGTGTGTGGCTATGGATGGAATGGCTCCGATCCGAGATGAGATGAGGAAGATCTGATCCCCTCCTATGGTGGTGGCTAGTCCTATTTATAGAGGCACTGGTCCTCCCCAAATATTAAGCGGGAAGGGATCCAACAATGGCCAAGTTCGAAGGGAGACAATTAGTACAAGTTATCCTGACTAAAGGTGGTCTTCGCCTGCCAAAGGCTCTGGTGGTGACGCCGTCTTGGGCTCCACGGTGACCTCTGTCCTGTCGTCCTGCTGGTCTTGGTCTCGTTGCACCAATATGGAAACCTTTGCCTCATGCCTCGGGACTCCTCGCCTGCGCTTGCCTCCTTAGCACCAAAGAGGAAATGAGGACACTGCGTGCTCGCGCCTGCCTGGCTTCAGTCGTCATGGCTTCCGTCACGCGAACCTCGCGAGGTACCCTTGCCTTGATCTCTCTGCCCCTCGCGAGCCGGCCTGGTGAGGCCGCCCCCGAGGAGGTCTTTTGTCGCCCGCCTCGCGAGGCTTGGCCCCTCGCGAGGGTCTTGAGTGTTTACTGGTGAGGATGGGCCGTACGGGGCCGCTAGTGGAGCCGCACTATGGGCCGCAGGTAGGCAAGTCTGGGGACCCCCGTTCCTAGGACGCCGACAGTAGCTCCCGGGCCCAAGGCACGCTCGGACTTGGCTTCGAGGCGAAGCCAAAGGGCAAGTGCGGAGCGCCGCGGGCCCCAACAGCCTGCGGCCCCGCTTGATGCGTGGCGATCGATTGGGCATGGCGGCTCCTCTTCCCCATGCTGCCTCGGCAACTGCCTGTCTGCAAAAGGCTGGCGCGGGCAACGCTTGCCTTCATTCTTTCCTTCGTCTTGCTCCAGATCCCCTTTCTCGCCCCTTGCTTCCGAAGCCTCTAGATCTACTCCAATTCCCTTCCAAGCTAGCGACTAATGGTGCCTCGAAAGGTCAAGGCTTCTTCATCGCCCGCCTGGTACGAGCCGGCTCTGGACGCGCCCAATGTCTCGGAGAAGAACCTCGCCGCCACTCGTCTGCTGACAGCGGGGGAGAACAACGAGAAGGGGAAGACCGATCTCCGGGCCGGCTCCGCAGAGCTGGAGGCTTCAAGGAGTACCTTCTACCCCTTCTTCATGAGCGTCGTTGCGGGGCTGGTTCCCCCCTTCTCCGACTTCTTCTACGCCGTCCTCATCCACTATAGGCTGCAGGCCCTTCATCTTCATCCCAACTATGTTCTTCTTCTGTCAATCTTCGCCTTCTACTGTGAGGCATACATCGGGGTGATGCCGTCCGTGGCTTTGCTGCGCCACTTTTATTCCTCCATATCAATGATGACCACACCTCAGGGTGCGCGAACTTCGTCGCAGCCGGCAAGGCCAACGCAATCTCGAAGGCTGAAAAGAAGGCCGATGGCTTCAGGAGCAAGTGGGTCATGATGGATGCCAAGTGCGTCCACCCACGGTTGATGCTGCCGACGGAGATGCCCCAGTCCAATGAGGGGTGGCTCTGCGCGAAGCTTACTGACGACCGGGCGAAGCCAGTGCTGGAGAAGATGACCGCCGACCTGAAGCCGGGCAACGCGAAGGCGGCGAAGTTGACGGGGGCCATGCTCTTGAGGGAATTCCTGATGCTGCGTGTGGCTCTGCTCCAGGTGCGCTCACGCCCCTTGTGGACGCTTGGGGCGAAGAAGATAAGCTCCACTTGAGTCCGGAGGCCTTGCCTGGAGAAGAGCTGGCCGTGGCTCTCCGCCTCCTGGTCGGGGGCGACCAGGAATATCCGCCGAGCGCCTTCGTTCCCTTGTTCCTTCGCAAGGACGGGGCGCAGGTCGCGGCCGCCATGCCCACCTTCGGCGAGCGCGGGCTAGTGCCGCCGGTGCCCCCTGGGGCCCCGACTATGACGGCGCCGGTGGACGTGTCTTCTGGCTATTCCTGCATGGAGGGGGAAGAGGAGGAGGACGAGGAGCGCAACTTGGAGGTGACCCGCGAGGGGATGGGGGAGACCTCTCCCTTGCGCAAGGAAGACATCCTCCGCACCTTGCCTGATGATGATGACGAGGCTGAAGTCCTCTCGAAGAAAGGGGAGCCACCCGTGGCGGCTGGGGGCGCTTCGAGGTCCAAGGCCAGCCCTCAGAGGAAGCCACCGGCCGAGGTTCCGACGAGGGTCAGGTTAGCACTTATCTCCCGAGACGACGCTTCTGCTCCGAGCCATGTGCTGCCCCTTCTTCCGCTCCTGGAGCCCGCGCACCTGCGCCTCAGGCTGCGAGGCTCTCAGGCTTCAAGCTCAAGAAGCGGAGGGATTACGCCGCGGTGGACCAGTAAGTGCTATTGTCCTGCCTTGTTCTTGCTTCTACTGCTCATCCTTGACGCTTCTCCGTTGTGCAATTAGGCCAACGCCCGCGGCGAAGAAGAGGAAGGAGGACGAGGTGGTGTTACTTGAGACCAGGTCGCCTCCTGCGGCCGCACCCCTCTCCATGTGTAAGGGAAGCGATGGCGTTCGCGCTTCTCCAGCCCGATCATCCTCGCAAGGCTTGGGGGAGCATCCTCGGGAGGAGTCAGCCCCCGAAGCCCTGCTGGCTCCGGAGGTGTCGACGCCCGGCTTGGTCGCGGAGGTCCCCAGAGCTCAGGAGCTTCCAGCCTCCCAGGCCATGGTGACGACGTCGCCTCCTCCCCCTTCTGCCGCACTGCTATCTTCGGGTCCTTCCGCCTCTCCTAACGTCCTGGAGCGCGCTCTTTCCGCGATGACCCTGCTGCGAGAAGATCTCCGGCGCGCCGACCCCCGCCTGGTAGCCAGGCGCCTGGAGCTGGTCTCTGGTTGGCTTCACTCAGACGTGTCCGTTCGGGCGGCGCTGAGCCAGGCAACAGCAAACTCCGAGAAGGACAAGCAAGCCGCTGCTCTGGGTTCGGCCGCTCGCGAGGTGGCGCTAAAAGATGTCGAGGCCGCCCAGGATCGCTGCCGGGTGCTGGAGGCCGAACTGAAGACTCTGCGCAGCGAGTGTGCGGAAGAAGCTCGAGGCCGCAAGGCGGAGGAGGAGAAGATGAAGGCCCGGGAGGATGCCATCAAGGGTCGCGACGCCGAGCTGGAGCAGTTGGCGAAGGCACATGCCGCGGAGCGCCGCCGGTTGGAGAAGCTGGAGTAGAAGGTGGAAGCAGAGAAGGATGAACTTGACGCCAAGGCGAAGGTCCTGGTCGAGGACTGCGCGGCCTTCAAGCTCCTCAAGGAGAGCTCCCGCAAGGCGCTACGGTCGCTCTATGAGAAGGGCTTGGAGGAGCCGCTGGCTACCGCCAACGAGGGCCCCGTCCAGCTTCTTCCTTATCTGGTCGAGGCGCTTGAGGAGGTCATGAGCGGTATCGGCCCCTTGGCTGCGGCGAAAGCCCGCATTCTTTCATTGGCCGCGCTGACACGCGTCTTCAGCCACCTTCATCTTCGCGATCCCGCCGCCCACCTTGACGAGCTGCTGGAGCCCGTGGACACCGAGCGCTGCACAGCTGCTGCTGAAGCCGTGAAGGGTCAGGTGGAAGCCTTGCTGAGGAAGTTCCGCGCCTTCAACCCCGCACTGTCCTTCTCCTGTCGATCTTCGCTTTCTATTGCGAGGCGTACGTCGGGGTGATGCCGTCCGTGGCACTGCTGCACCACTTCTTCTTCCTTCGGCTTAAGGAGGGCCCCTGCTTAGGGTGCGTCGGCTTCATCGCGGCGAACAAGACTAATGCCATCTCGAAGGCCGGAAAGAAGGCCGAGGGCTTCAGGAGCAAGTGGATCCTGATGGAAGCCAAGTGCTCCCACCCCCGGCTGGTGCTGCCGACAGAGATGCCTGTGTCCCAAGAGGGATGGCTTCGCGCGAAGCTCACCGACCCTCGGGTGACGAAGGTGCTGGAGAGGATGACTGCCGACCTAAAGTCCGGCGACTCGAGGACGGCGAGGCTGACGGGGGCCATGATTGCCAAAGAGTTCATGGCGCAGCGCGTGGCTCCCCTCCAAGCGTGCCCGCGCCCACTTTGGAAGCTTGGAGACGAAGGGGACGACCTCCGTCTGTGCCCGGAGCCCCTTTCTGATGAGGAATTGCGCTCGAGCCTTCGCTCCTTGGTTGGGGACGACGAAGGGTACCCGTCTGATTGCTTTGTTCCCTTGTTCCACCGCCCTGACGGGGCGGAGGTCGGCGCCGCCATGCCCGTCTTTGACGAGCGCGGGCTTGTGCCGCCTGCGCTCTTGAGCGCTCCTTTGACGATGGCCCCGGTGGACGTGTCCTCTGACGAGTCTCATGAGGGGGAGGAAGAGGAAGAGGAGGAGGAGGAGCACGACCCGGAGGCGACCCACGAAGGGGCGGGGGAGACCTCTCCCTTGCGCTAGGCCAACATCCTCCGCACCCTGCCTGATGATGATGACGAGGACGATGTCCCCCTGGAAGGGAGGGAGCTACGCGCGGCCGGTGGCTCCTCGAGGTCCAAGGCCAGTCCTCGGAGAAGGTCACCGGTCGAGATTCTGACGAGAGGAAGGTCGATGCTGGTCTCCCGAGACGACGCCCCTGTTCTGATGCTGCCTAAAGCTGCTTCCAACTTGCCTGCTACCCCCTCTTGTACGCCTAGAGCCCTTGCGCCCGCGCCTCAGGCTACGAGGCTCTCAGGCTTCAAGCTCAGGAAGCAGAGGGACTACGCCGTAGTGGACCAGTAAGTATTCCTGTCTTGCCTTGCTCATGCTTCTGCTGCTAATTCTTGACGCTTTCCATTGCTCGACTAGGCCGACGCCTGCATCGAAGAGGAGGAAGGAGGGTACGGTGGTACAACTCGGGACCACACCGCCTGCAACGGCCGCACCCCCCTCCGCAGGGAAGGGCAGTGGCGGTGCTCGCGCTTCCCCGGCCCGATCGCCCTCACGAGGCTTGGAGGAGCGCCCTCCGGAGGAGGCAACCCCCGTAGCCCCGCTGGCTCCAGGGGCGCCGGCGCCCGGCTCGGTTGCTGGAGTCCCCGAAGCTCAGGAGCCCCCAGCCTGCCAGGCCATGGTGGCGATGCTGCCTCCTCCTCCTCCTGCCGCACTGCTGACACCGGATCCTTCTGCCTCCTCTGACATCCTGGAGCGCGCTCTTTCGACAATGACCCCCGCCTGGTAGCCGAGCGCCTGGGGCTGGTCTCTGGCTGGCTTCACTCAGACATGTCCGTTCGGGCGCCGCTGAGCCAGGTGGCAGCAACCTCCGAGAAGGACAAGCAAGCCGCCGCTCAGGTCGGGGCCGCCCAGGATCGCTGCCGGTTGCTGGAGGCCGAACTGAAGACTATGCGCAGCGAGCGTGCGGAAGAAGCTTGTGGCCGCAAGGCGGAGGAGGAGAAGATGAAGGCCTGAGAGGACGCCGTCAACGGTCGCGACGCCGAGCTGGAGCAGTTGGGGAAGGCACAGGCTGCGGAGTGCAGCCGGCTGGAGAAGCTGAAGCAGAGGATGGAAGCGGAGAAAGCCGAGCTTGACACCAAGGCAAAGGTCCTTGCCGAGGACCGCGCAACCTTCAAGCTCCTCGAGGAGAGGTCCCGTGTGGCGCTGCGGGCACTCTACGAGAAGGGCTTGGAGGAACCGCTGGCTACCGACGATGAGGGCCCCACCCAGCTGCTTCCTTATCTGGTCGAGGCACTTGAGGAAGTCGTGAGCGGTATCGGCCCCTTGGTAGAGGTGGAAGCCCGCGTTCTTTCCTCGGCCGCACTGACGTGCATCTTCAGCCACCTCCATCTTCGTGATCCCGCCGCCCACCTTGACGAGCTGCTGGAGTCGTAGATGCCGAGCACTGTGCAGCTGCTGCCGAAGCCGTGAAGGGTCAGGTGGAGGCCCTGCTGAAGAAGTTCTGCACCTTCCATCCCACGCCCTCAACTGGTGGTGCTGCTAACCCTTCAACTCCGGCGGGTGGTGCAGGTGAGGGCGACGCCGCTATGGGAGAAGCATCCCTTGTGGGCGATGGCGGCGTCCGGGGATGACAAGATGGCTTGTTGGCGGCTCCTTTCCTGTTTAGCTTTTGCAATATGCACCATTCCTCATGGAGGCGTTTAAACTTGCATTTGGTATCGGAAGAACAGTATGTCTTCTAATATTTGCTTGAGATTTCGCAATTTCCTTCCCATTTGCTTTACGTTCTACGTCGGCAGGGCCCGACCCCGCGCATACCTCAGCCGCCGTTGGGTCGTCCGGATCACCAGGACGAGACCAAGGGGTGAGGGGCTACGTGGCCAGTTAGGCTCCTGAGTCGCGATGCTCAGGAGTCCCCCTTGACATGCAAATAGCTTACACAAAGGAGATGCAGGAATAGGTCTAGTGTTCTACATCGGCAAGGCCCGACCCCGCGCATACCTCAGCCGCCGTTGGGTCATCCGGATCACCAGGACGAGACCAAGGGGTGAGGGGCTACGTGGCCAGTTAGGCTCCTGAGTCGCGATGGTCAGGAGTCCCCCTTGACGCTCAAACGACATTCATACCTTTTCCCTCGCCGAGGCTCCGCTCGGGAGGGCGCGCGACAACCAGGCCCGAGGGACATGGCGGGGTGGCGTATGCTTGGGCGTGACCCGAGCGTCGCCCCCGTGCCTTGCCCCCTCGCGCGACTGTCCCGAGGGGAGGTGTTGCGATGAGGCCAGACACTGAGCTCAAGGGCTCCCTGAGGTTGATACGGCCATGGGACCGCCCTTAGTTGTTTATCACCAGCGTGGAGCATAGCGCTTTCGCTCTTGCACGGGCATAACCGCTCCTTGGCCCTGTCGACTGCCAGCGCGGAGCATGGTGCTTCCGCTGGTGCGTGGGTGAGGGCTCTCTCTGAGTGGAGCCCCCGAGGCGTGTACAGCCCCGCCCTGACACGTGGCTTGCACGGCAGGCTAGACGTGGTGTGTCTGGGCACTCGTGAGCCAGCGCGGGACTCACGAGGCCCTACCTCAAGGCGGGTTGCGCCTGGTCTTGGTTCTTGCTGACTGCGGTGGTCCTGCGAGATGGTTAGGCAACCTGCGCCGAATGAATCTCCTGAGGTTAACGCATGAGAAGGCCAAGCACCAACGACCCTAAGAGGTGACGTGAATGGGACTGGCCCGCCAAACAGAGCTCAGCCGTTGGATTTATCGATGCTAGAGGGACAGACCCGAGCACAGACGCCGGGCCTAGACTTCTCATGCGAAGGATCCTGAAGAAAGAAGATCGGCGCGCGGCTCCCGTAGTGGGCGATAATCAAGCAGGCGATAACCATAGATAGATTATGCATGAAAAGCGAACTAGCTTAGGTAAATGGAAGAACGATACATGCCACTGGGTCGGACCCGAGCGGCCTGGGGATGATGTGGCCCGAGGGGTGCCCCCAGCAGAGTAAGCTACAGACATAAAAGGATATGTGCCGCAGGGACAGGCCCATGTGGCCTGGGAATGATGCAGCCCAGGGGGCCCTCCCAGCTAAATAAACTTGGAAAATGTCACCTGGTTCCGTTGTCGAATAGATGTTGGGGTAGCTGAAGGTGCGTGGCGAAGGGGTTGTTCCTCATGAGCCACCGGGGCCCTGAGCCTCGAGAGGCTCCTCGGGGGTCCAGGTGGTTCCTTGAGGACCGTCTCCATCTTTGCCAGGACCGCGTGATGCCTGGCCTCCTGGGTCGCCAGGACACTCCGCAGGCTGCGCTGGAAGGCGGCCGCCATGCTCGGCAGGCTGAATGGCATGCGAACATAGTTGTGAGGTGGGACCTCGCAACGTCCCATGCGCGAAGGTCAGAAGTGCTCCTGAGAGGCAGCTCTGTTGAGCCCTGAGATGTCGACGCAGACGCGCAGCCCGCCATCCTCGCCTGGATGGGGAGCTGCTCCAGGTGGGCGGCGGTCGCTGCGCATGGATCTTGCATCCTGTAGCTCCTGAGTGGTCTTGGCGATGAACTCCTGAGTGTTGGGCACTCCTCGCCCGGTGTCCTCCTGAGGGAAACTTGCCACAAAGCACACCTCCATGTGGTGCCCGAGCACCTCCATCATGACCTGGGCTAGGTCTGAGGCCCTCCAGAAGAGAGCCCCCGAGCCTTGCCCGAGGAGGGCGCCAGGCGCGCCTTCCTATGCAGGGGAGGGAGGCGCCCCAGGCGCGGGCGCTGATCCTGATGTGGCACCGCTAGAGGCGCCACTCCCTTGAAGCCCTGTGCGGAGTAGTTGCTTCTTCTTCTTGGGGATGGCCTCAGGAGGGTACCGCGCACCATTGTTGTCAGGGTCTTCGATTGCTGCGGCTTGGAAGGCGCGCTCGAGGGAGCACACCGCATCTCTTTCTTCACAGGGGACTGTGATGATCCCGCCGCTTCCTGGCATCTTGAGGACATTGTAGTCGTGGTGAGTTACCGCCATGAACTTGGCTAGGGCTGGATACCCGAGGATGGCATTGTACGATAGACGAATATGAGCAACATCAAAGTAGATGAGCTAGGTGCGGTAGTGGTCGCGCTGTCCAAAAGTAATAGGAAGGCGGACCTGCCCTATCGGGGTGGTGGAGTGTCGGTGTACAAAAAGAGGGGCACACTTTTGTACCCCTTTACCGGTGCATGGGCAGTCGGCGTCGCGCCCACGACCACACCAAGCAGAACAAGGGAGGTGAGCCAAGGTAAGACCGAAGCCCAAGACAATCAAAGCAAAGCCAAGGCCAAGACCACAAAGAACAGAGGGACGAAGCAGGTTCCCCCGGCAAGACCCTTGCCGGGCGGCCTCAGCGGCCCCGGCAAGACCCTTGCCGGGACAGCTCACCCCACAGCAACAGAGCGAGCCACCCTTGAGCCCACGACCCCCAGCGCCATCATCAACATGGGGCCAGGGCTCGGGAAGGCACCTCTGTGGTGGCATGCAGATCTTTCTGAAGACATATTCAAGATCAGATGAGGATTAGAAGACGACGATTCTCGGCAAGATCCCTGCCGAGGAAGGCCACCAAACACCCGGCAAGGTCCTTGCCGGGGACGACAGCACGCCACGGCAAGACCCTTGCCGGGGACGACAGCATGCCATGGCAAGACCCTTGCCGGGCCACCCTGCAAGGCCCTCGCCAAGGACGCCAGCGGGGCCACTGCCGAACCCGCGCCGGACAAGCTTCCACCACCGTCCACATGCAGCTGCTAGCCCAACCAGCTGGGCGGGCACCTGCGTGGCAACATGCAGCTCCCAGGCCAACTCATCGAGCGCCTGCGTGGCGGCATGCAGATCTTCGTGAAGGCTCCGCCACCGCGCCACCTCAGCTGTCTGGATGCCTACTTGGCACCACGCACCTCACTGGCCAGGGCGCGTGTCAAGGCGAGGAGGAGCGGCGACGGACGGGACGGGCCTGGCCCCTGTCCCCAATAAAGCAAGGGGAGACCTAAGCTATGCATTAAATGCATCTTGTCCTGTAATACGATTGATAAGCTCAGGGCGCTGTACGCCTTTCCACCTCCTGTGTGTCACTGTGGCAGCCCCTTTCAACTATAAAAGGAGGCCCATGGCATACTGGAGGACGATTCGGCTCTTTCGAACCACGCACTGACCACAGCTAGTTCGAGAGCTCAAGAACTCTCACATATACACCCACCAAAGCAGGACTAGGGTTTTATGCATCCTCGCGGCCCGAACCTGGGTAAACGATCCCTGTGCTGTCTACTAGCCCTGCTCTCCTCGCAACCCTGCGCCCCGGCAACCGTAGTAGGGATTCTTGTGATCCCATAGGTGTTGTTCCACACCGACAGCTTTGGCGCGCCAGGTAGGGGGCCCAATTGTGAGAATCTGGTCTGGTAGTTAAACTAGCAGTTCTTCGTCGCCATGGCCCCTAAGAAGAAGACGGCCACGGCTGTCGGCTCGTTGGGAGCCGAACGGCCCGTGCTGGTGCGGACGAGCAGCGGACCAGTCGCAGACAGGACCCGGGCCGCGGCCCGCGAGCACCAGCATCGCCCAGGCAGTCGGAGCCTGGCAAGCGGCGTCGTTCGCGCGCCAGACGACTGGCTACACGTCGCCGAATCCAAAGACGGAGCTGGGCCCCCCGCAGGCGGCGCGGGGCCCTCCAGGGGCGTCGTTGTGCCGACTCCGGGCGGCACGGCGACCTCTAGGACGCCTACACCGGCGACCACCGCGCGTTCTTCCCATGGTGTGCGCACCGAGCAGCGTCACCACGTTGGTGACCCTGGGCACCGCCGTGGGAAGAGCCCTGTGTGTCATCGGCAAGATGAAGGGGTTCAGCACGCTCGCCAAAGAGCTGGTGATAATGGCACGCAGCCGCTGGGTCGTGACAGAGCTCCTTCTAACATAGTTAGAAGTCGGAGCGCGTCGCGATCCACGCAGCTGTCGCCCCGCCCACACCAGCGGAAGCTTTGGCGCGCGCGCAGCTGCTCCTCGATTTCCCTCCTGCTGCTGAGAAGCTCGACGAGTGGAGGGCCACCATCAGGAGCCTCGTCGTCGTCGCCAACCAAGACGATCCGCGACTAGCGGGGTCCTCGGGTCGGCGCCCCATCGAGCCATCACATGCTGGCGCTGGGAGGACCGAGGAAGTTGCGGCCACGATGCACTCTCCTCATCCTCGCCAGCCGTCGCGGGCGTCGGCCCGTCGTGGCGACGCTTGTGATAACATCTCCATAGCGTCGTCCGACCGGCGGACCCTCCGCGACCAGCGCCAAGTCCTTCGGGAACGAGCTCACGAAGACGCTCGAACCACTGTCAAGCATTGGCGCGAAACGCGCCGCCAGTCAGACAAGCGGGCAGGACCCGCTACGGACCACCCGACACCGGGGGGCTCCGGCGGCCTACCTTACGAGGTGGGCTGCCCGGCCTTTACCCGTGAGCTGCGGCAGTTCCAGTGGCCGTCCCACCGCACGTTCAAGCCCGACGTCGGCGAGAAGTACACTGGCAAAATCCATCCGTCCGAGTTCCTCAGCATCTACACCATCGCGATGCAGGCTGCTGGGGCTCGCGACGACAAGGTGCTTGCCAACTATTTCCCGCTGGCGCTCAAGCCCAATGTGATGTCTTGGTTGTTGCACTTGCCGGTGGATTCCATTTCTTCTTGGTCGGATCTGTGCCATGAGTTCGTTGGCGCCTTCACAGGAGGCCACCAAGCTCATGGCCATGCCAGTGATCTGCACATCATTCCCCAGAAGGAAGGGGAGACCCTACGCAAGTACATCCAGAGATTCAGCCGGGTGCAGTACAACATCCCCGACGTTCATCCCGCCGCTGTGATTAGCGCGTTCCACCAGAACGTGCGCAATCGCAAGATGCGCGAAGAGCTGGCGATGACCAAAGTTAATGACGTGGCCGAGCTCTACGTCCTGGCCGATAGGTGCGCCCGGGCTGAAGAGGGAAGGAAGTACCCTGTGATGACACTGGCGCGGAAATCGACTCTACCGGTGAAGACGCCGCTACCTCGACGAGGAAGGGTCGGTGTCGCAACAGGAAACGCAAAGGCAAGACCGTGCTTGCCGTTGAGGGATCTGACGACACCGGTGCCGACAAGAAGGTCAAAGCAGACGCCCCCGGCAAGGAGATTGCTGGGTGCGCTGCCTGCCGAGCCTTGGCGGCTACCGACAAGCCAGGAAGCTCCGGCAAGCAATACTGCAAGATCCACCGCACCAAGGGCCACGACCTCCAGAACTGCCGGCAAGTCGAGCTGCTTGCTGAGAAGCAAAAGGCTGAGTACGAGAGATGGGACAAGGAGCAGGACCAAGATGGTGCGGAGGGGTCCGGCAAGAAGCGTGGCGGCCAAGGAGGCCGCCCCGGCAAGGACAACCAGCAAGAGAGGCCCGCCCGGGGCCGCGACAAGAAACAGGAAGACGATGATCACGACGAGGACGACGAGTCTGGTGAGCAAGGGTTCCAGAAGGCTACGGAGGCCATGTGCGTCGATGGTGGCACCTCGCTGCATACCTCTCATCGCTAGCTCAAGCAGTGGGCGCGTGAGATTACGACAGCAGAGCTGTCGTTCGACGCTTAGAAGCCGTTGAAGCGGTCCAGCACGCCCCTCATCTTTGACGCCGAGTACCACCCTGACCGCACTACCGCGGTCGGGTGTTTGCCATTGTTGGTCTCACCAACAATACGCAACCTCAGAGTGAACAAGATGTTGGTTGACGGCGGGGCCGGTCTGAACCTGATCTTGCCTGTCGTGATCAAAAAGTTGCAAATCTGATGGAGACCTCGAGGAAACAGGCACGTTTCAAGGGGTCAATCCGGGGAGGAGCCAGCCGAAGGGAAAGGTCACACTGCCCGTGACGTTTGGAGGAGAGTTGCACTACATGACGGAGAGGATCGTCTTCGACGTAGCCGAGATCCCCTTGCCCTACAACGGGATCCTCGACCGCCCAGCACTAGCCAAGTTCATGGAGACGTCACACTATGCCTACAACATGCTAAAGATGCCCGGGCCGTTGACCATCATCTCCGTCCCCTCCGACAAGAAGGACGCGCTGATCTGCGCCGACCAGCTCTATCGAGAAGGAGTTGTAGCGGCTGCCGCCAAGGCACCTGTTCCTGCCGCTGAAGCCCCGGGAGGGAAGAAGAAGCCCGGCAAGACCTCTCGCACCCACTCCGGCAAGCGCACCTCCTCGGAGTGTTGTGCTACCGTCGAGGACGTGCCAGAGAGCTCTATCGACAAGAGCAAGAGACCTAGGGCCGAGCCGCCGCAGACCAAGAAGGTGCCCGTCAAGGAGGATGGCACGGGAGGGGCCTTCACCATAGGCTCCACCCTCGACAGCAAATAGGAAGGCGCGCTCATCACCTTCCTGCGGGCGAATGTCGACGTGTTTGCATGGCAAGCATCCAACATCCCCGGTGTTCCCAGGGAGGTGACTGAGCACCACCTAGCTGTCTGCCCCCACGCGCGGCCCATCAAGCAGAAGCTCAGAAAGCAGGCTCTGGAGAGGCAGGAGTTCATCACAGAGGAGATGAGGAAGTTGGAAGCGGCGGGTTTGGTGAGAGGAGTGCTCCACCCGACGTGGTTGGCCAATCCGGTAGTGGTGCGCAAGGCGAATGGGAAGTGGAGACTGTGTATTGATTACACAGATATCAACAAGGCTTGCCCTAAGGACCCCTTCCCGTTGCCACGCATCGACCAGATTGTTGACTCCACGGCCGGGTGCGATCTGCTATCATTCCTCGACGCCTACTCAGGCTACCACCAGATCTTCATGACGAAAGAGGATGAAGAGAAGACAGCATTCATCACCCCATGTGGTACGTATTGCTTTTTACGAATGCCTTTCGGGTTGAAAAGTGCTGGCTCAACATTCGCAAGAGCAGTCCAAATTGGTTTTGAACCTCAGCTCCATAGAAATATGGAGGCCTACATGGATGACATAGTGGTCAAAACCAAGGACGGGCCAACTCTTGTGCAAGATCTGGAAGAGACATTTGCTAACCCGCGCAAGATCAACCTCAAGCTGAACCCTAAGAAGTGTGTCCTTGGCGTTCCATCCGGCAAGCTTCTCGGGTTCTTTGTGTCACAGCGCAGGATCGAGGCAAACCCAGACAAGATCAAGGCTATTGAGCAGATCGAGGCGCCCAAGCGGATCAAGGTTGTGCGTCGGCTCACCGGCTGCGTTGCCGCCATGAGCCGATTCATCTCCAAGTCCGCCGAGCGCGCCCTTCCCTTCTTCAAAATCTTGAAGAAGGCAGGCCTGACAGAGTGGACCCCAGAAGCCGAGGCAGCACTGCAGGATCTGAAGAAATACCTTTCCTCCACGCCAATACTGGTTGCGCCTAAACCACAAGAGCCGTTGCTGCTATATCTGGCGGCGACGAATCAAGTGGTCAGCACCGCACTGGTGGCACAGAGGGAGGTCGACGAAGAGGCAGCAATGGCGGCAGAACCAGCGGATGGCAAGCCAAAGATTCCCCCGGCAGGGCCTGGTGCCGACAAGGCGCGGCCCCCGGCAGAGTCTGGTGCCACCAAGGCGGTGCCCGCGCAGTCGAGTGAGGTGATGCCGAAGAAGAAGATGATGCAGCACCCGGTTTACTTTGTCAGCTCCCTCTTGCAGGGGGCTAGGTCGAGGTATTCCGGTGTGCAAAAATTGCTCTTCGGCCTCCTTATGGCCTCGAGGAAGCTGGGTCACTACTTCCAAGCCCACGAGATCACTGTCGTCACCCGCCTCCTGTTGCAATGGATATAGCACAACCCAGACGCAACCGGAAGGATTGTGGAATGGGCCTTGGAGCTGTCAAGCTTTGGCTTAAAGTTTGAAAGTACCTCAACAATTCAGAGCAGAGTCTTGGCAGAGTTCATCGCAGAATGGACCTCGACGCCTGACGAAGAAATCCAGGAGACCACTCTCCCCGGCGAGGAAGCAGACCGCGACTGGATCATGTACTTTGATGGGGCTTTCTCGCTGCAAGGCGCCGGTGCCAGTGTTCTGCTCGTCGCACCCACCGGAGAACACCTCAAGTACGTGATCCAGATGCACTTCCCCAGGGAGATGTCCAACAACAACACTGTTGAGTACGAGGGATTGCTTGCCGGTCTCAGGATCGCGGCAGACCTCGGGGTTAAGAAGCTCATCGTCAGGGGTGACTCGCAGCTCGTTGTCAGGCAGGTCAACAAGGATTATCAGAGCCCATTGATGGAAGCTTACGTAGATGAGGTGAGGAAGCTGGAGGAACGCTTTGACGGTATCCAGGCGGAGCACGTCCCCCGAGCAGAGAACGACATCGCCGATTACCTGTCAAAGCATGCCGCATTCAAGCTACCTGTGTAACCAGGTACCTTTTTGCTCCGGTTAACTCAACCATCCGTCGAACCATCAGCGGGGCAGAACAAGCGGAGGAAATCAGGTCCTGGCAAGTACTTTCCTACCAAGCCCCCTGGGGCTGCCGGCAAGGGTGCTGCCGCGGACGCTGAGCCTGCCCAAGAGCAACTGGCTCCGGCAGGGCGTCAAGCCCTGGCCGTAGAGACAACCGCTCTCATGGCGGAAGAGATGCCTTTGGTCCTTGCCGTCGAGCCCCAGGCTGCGGCATGGGCGCAGCATACCGTCCAATTCCTCCAAACAGGGGAGCTTCCTAAGGAGCAGGAAGAAGCAGAGAAAGTAGCCCGTCGGTCCGCCTTGTACCAGTTCGTCGATGACGTCCTGTACCGAAGAAGGCCGAACGGTGTGAAACTCAAGTGCATCCCCTGGGAGGAAGGACTGGAGCTGCTGGCGGAGATACATGGAGGCATATGTGGCTCCCACATAGGGTCGAGGGCCCTTGCCGGGAAGGCGTTCCGGCAAGGTTTCTTCTGGCCCACCGCCCTCTAGGATGCGACGGCACTAGTAACCAAGTGTGAAGCGTGCCAGTTCCATTCAAAGAAGCTTCATCAACCAGCCCAAGCCCTTCAAACAATCCCTCTCTCCTGGCCATTCTCGGTCTGGGGGCTCGATATACTGGGCCCTTTCCCCACGCTGTCGGGGGCTTTGAGTACTTGTACGTTGCAATCGACAAGTTCACAAAGTGGCCGGAGGTGGAAGCAGTGAGGAAGGTGACTGCTCAGTCAGCCGTCAAGTTCTTCAAAGGACTGGTCTACCGTTTTGGTGTGCCAAACAGAGTCATTACCGACAACGGCACACAGTTCACAAGCCACACCTTCATGCAGTACATCCAAGACCTCGGCAGCAAGGTCTGTTTTGCTTCCGTGACACATCCACGGAGCAACGGCCAAGCGGAGAGGGAAAATGCTGAAGTACTGCGAGGCTTGAGAACGAAGACCTTTGACAAGCTGCACAAGAGTGGAAGGTGCTGGATTGATGAGTTGCCGGCGGTTCTGTGGTCGATCAGGATGACGCCAAATCGAGCCACCGGCCCGACACCTTTTGCCCTGGTATACGGGGCAGAAGTAGTTCTCCCCATGGAACTCATATACGGGTCACCTCGAGTGCTCGCTTACGATGAGCTTGAGCAAGAGCTGTTGCACCAAGATGACGCGACGCTCCTTGAGGAAGATCGTCTTCGGGCGGCTATGAGAGCGGCACGCTACCAGCAAGCCTTGCGCCGCTACCATAGCCACAAGGTTCATGCCCGAAGCTTTGAGGAAGGCGACCTTGTTCTTTGGCGCGTTCAGTCGGCCAAGAATTCCAGCAAGTTGACACCGAAGTGGGAAGGCCCTTATCGGGTAATGCGAGTCACCAGGCCTGGCGCAGTCCGCCTGGAGACCGAGGATGCCGTCCCAGTGAGCAACTCCTGGAACATCGAGCATCTTCGCAAGTTTTACCCGTAAGGCGCGGCTTGCCGGGCCTCCCGGCAAGCTACCTTTTGTACAAGCTTTGCCGGTAAGGCATGTGACCCTTTGTACAAAGCCAGGCGCAGACCCTGAGCATAAATAAATGAAGCGCTGGCGCCCTAAGTCATAGCATGCATGCTAGGTCGAGTCTCTTCCTCGGTTAGGGTTGATAGTGCTCAGCAGCGACTAACCCCTAGCTTAGAGGTCGAGTGCATGTCTATCTGTTCCCCTTCTGTCCTCTTTTGGTTCGCAGGGCACATGAGCACTTCTGCCGAGCTACTTGGAAGAAAGGAAACAGACCGGTGTCCCGACCCCGGCAAACCAGAGTTG
The DNA here is from genome assembly GCF_002575655.3 of Aegilops tauschii subsp. strangulata. Taxonomy (NCBI): domain Eukaryota; kingdom Viridiplantae; phylum Streptophyta; class Magnoliopsida; order Poales; family Poaceae; genus Aegilops; species Aegilops tauschii. The sequence continues at coordinate 221,167,740 of NC_053036.3, forward strand.
CCGGGGGCTACAAGCACGAGGATCCAACCGCGGCAAGATAAGACTGCCGGGGGCTGCAGATCCAGATAAGTCTTTTTATCCCCTGTCATACATTTCGAAACGGGACTGGGGCATGTGAAGCCTCGTTTCTATCTCTAGGCTGTCGTGCTCCCCTTTTTCCCATACCTAAGGATTATTTCCTAGGTCCGTATTTGGTTGTAGCCGCGGCGGCAAGGAGGTGGGACGAGGAGCCTGAAGCCCACTTCATCCCTGCCTCCGCCAAGAGCGCGAGAACGGTCGAATGGAGTGGGGGGAATGGCAAGGCCTGTTGCCGGGCAAAAAACGTTTATCCTAAACAATAATGAGGATTCGCTCCTTGTCGCGGGATTTACCCACGAACAAAAAGCCCGGCAAGCATCCCTTTTTCATTAAAAACATCCCATACAGGTACAGTTCATACGAAATGAAAAACATGGACAAAGGGGATTACAAGCTTTAAATTTAACAAGGCCCGCAGGCTTACAGATTAAAAAAAGAGATAAGGTGCCCGTGATCCTTTTCTTGTCCCTCTCCTCAAGAGGCAGTTCAAGGAGGCGAGAGGGCAAAAGGGGCGCCTAGGCGAGCTACGAGCAGCAGAAAGCACCAAGAGAACACCTCAGTGGCCGCCCACGGGCGGGCCGGTGATGACGGTGCCGGGAAGGAGCTGGAAGACGAGGAGGCAGGACCGGCAATACGCGATGAAGGCGTCAGTGTCTGCGTACTCCGAGTTGACGGCCTTGCCGCCCGCCCTCTTCCTCTTCCGCAACCTCCCAACGCCAGCTGCCCAAGGAGACAGCCCCGAGAAGTTCAAGGAGTTGGCCCCGCCCCCGGCAAAACCTTGCCGGAGGAGCGGCTAGGTGCAGATGCTGCTGCTGTTGCACCCGCCCAGGCGCGGGGCGTCCGACGCCTAGTCGGACTCATCCCCGCTGTCCTCCTCGTCACTTTCGCTCGAGGAAGAGCTTCCATCGTCGGAATCTCCATCAGAGGAGCTCTCCACGCAGCATTTCAGGCGAGTTCCAAACTCTCCGAAGACATTGACGGAGAGCAGGCCGTCCTCCATTAATTTGAAATAGAGGACGAGCCCCGCCGTCAGGCTGTGGATGCGGGCAAACGTCTTCCATCCACGGTGGAGGTACATAACCCGAGGAGCCGGGAAGTCGACGTCAACCCGCGTGCCCCCGTTCCCACAGCCCCTCATGTGCAATCTGAGGGTCTGGGTGGGTCACGCTCCATCACCCAAGCAAACGGGGCGGGGAGACGAAGACGACGTCGCGGAGGCCGGCGCAGCCTGATGAAGAACTCGCAAGGCTGGTCTTCAACATGGCCCTCCATCGGGAAGGGCATCATTGGCAGGGCAAGGCCGGCTCACCCACGGCCTCTGCCCCGGCCTCGCCCACGGCCTCGGCCCCTCCCCCTTCCCCTCGCGGCCAATTCCACCACCGTGGGCTCAGGAGGAGGAGGGACGCGATGTCGAGCGGCGACCCTCGCCGCCATCGTCGAGGGACCAGGATTCCCCTTCTCCATGGCGGGTGAGAGGAAGAAGCAGAAGCAGGAGGGGATAGAAGATGGAAGAATGCGGGATGCCATCCCCCTTCCCCCTCTTTATAAAGGAACGGGGTTGGGGCTCGGCCGCCCCTCTCGGCCAATCCAAACACCGGAGGCGCAGGGAATCAGGACTGACCCACTGCCCAACCAGCGACGGCCGGGTTTCCCGCCTCCACCGTTTGCCACCTCGGGCGCATGAAAGACGCGTGGCAGACGTGCAGAACTGAGGGGACGGGTGAAGCGACCTCTCCCCACCCCGTGATCGTGGGGAGTGGACGCCTTGAAGACCGCACCCCGCCCCCGCTCAGTAAATGAGCCGCGCCTCCACGCCTCCCTCTTTTTACGGGGAGGGCGCGAGCCGCCTCTTTACTGCGATATGACGCATGCGTGTAGAAACCGCCCCATGCATGCCGCCCACGTCACGCACGCCCTTCCAAGCCGCGCCGCGTGCGCGGGTCGTGGGAAGCGGAGCGCGCGAAGGGTCTTACCACGGTAAAAACCGCCCCACCTGCCCGCGCACCATTTTGGGCCTGGCCCAACAACGTGTCGCGCTTATGTGTGGCCCAGGCCCGGGGGCTCCTGTCGGTGTACAAAAAGAGGGGCACACTTTTGTACCCCTTTACCTGTGCATGGGCGGTCGGAGCCGCGCCCACGACCACACCAAGCAGAACAGGGGAGGTGAGCCAAGGTAAGACCGAAGCCCAAGACAATCAAAGCAACGCCAAGGCCAAGACCACAAAGAGCAGAGGGACGAAGCAGGTTCCCCCGGCAAGACCCTTGCCGGGCAGCCTCAGCGGCCCGGGCAAGACCCTTGCTGGGACAGCTCGCCCCACACCAACAGAGCGAGCCACCCTTGAGCCCATGACCCCCAGCGCCATCATCAACGTGGGGCCAGGGCTCGGGAAGGCACCTCTGTTGTGGCATGCAGATCTTTGTGAATACATATTCAAGATCAGATGAGGATTAGAAGATGATGATTCTCGGCAAGATCCCTGCCGAGGAAGGCCACCAGACCCCCCGGAAAGGTCCTTGCCGGGGACGATAGCACACCACGGCAAGACCCTTGCCGGGCCACCCGGCAAGGCCCTCACCAAGGACGCCAGCGGGGCCACTGCCGAACCCGCGCCGAACAAGCTTCCACCACCGTTCACATGCAGCTGCCAGCCCAACCAGCTGGGCGGGCACCTGCGTGGCAACATGCAGCTCCCAGGCCAACTCATCGAGCGCCTGCGTGGCGGCATGCAGATCTTCGTGAAGGCTCCACCACCGCTCCACCTCAGTTGCCTGGCTGCCTACATGGCACCACGCACCTCACTGGCCAGGGCACGTGTCAAGGCGAGGAGGAGCGGCGACGGACGGGACGGGCCTCGCCCCCGTCCCCAATAAAGTAAGGGGGCACCTAAGCTATGCATTAAATGCATCTTGTCCTGTAATACGAGCGATAAGCTCAGGGCACTGTATGCCTTTCCACCTCCTGTGTGTTACTGTGGCAGCCCCTTTCAAATATAAAAGGAGGCCCATGGCATACTGGAGGAGGATTCGGCTCTTTCGAACCACGCACTGACCACAGCTAGTTCGAGAGCTCAAGAACTCTCAGAAATACACCCACCAAAGCAGGACTACGGTTTTACGCATCCTCGCGGCCCGAACCTGGGTAAACGATCCCTGTGTTTTCTACTAGCCCTGCTCTCCTCGCAACCCTGCGCCCCGACAACCGTAGTAGGGATTCTTGTGATCCCATAGGTGTCGTTCCACACCGACATGGAGCCGTCAGTTACTCCTGAGAAGGGCTTGGTGGGCTGAAGCTGATCGTATGGCACTTGAAGGCTGTCGAACGTCTCGACGGACAGGACATTAAGCCCTGCATCACCGTCAATGAGGGTCTTGGTGAATTGTACGTTGCTGATGATGGGTGAGCAGAGCATCGGGAGGGCGCCAGCAGTGGCCACGCACTTGAGCTGGTCCGTCGAGCTGAAAGTGATGGCGCACTTGGACCACTTGAGTGGGCGTGTGGCCTCAAGCCTCGGAAGGGCTGCGTTCACCTCGCGAGCAAACTGCTTGAAGATACGCTGAGATGCTGGGGCCTGAGCCCCGCCCAAGATGCAGGCGATAGCAGACGGTTCCTGGAAGCCCCCAGCCCCCTCGCCCTGATGGTGGTCGTCGTTCCTTCTTGGTGGTGGGAGTAGCGGAGGAAGACCGGCATTGCCCTAAGGGCGGTCCTTGCGAGGCTGATCCCTCGAGGCGCCCTCAGGAGGCCGGTCCTGCCAGCGGTCCTCGCGAGGTCGGTCGCGCCACTCCAGGCGGGGGCCACGATCGTCCCAGCGTCCTCCGCCTCGTCCTCCTCCTCGGCCGTAGCCCCGGTTGTTGGCTCGGGGCATCGACCAAAGCATCCCTCTCGAATGGCCCTGAGCTCTTGATAGTCGTTGGTGTTGTGGCTGTGTACATTGTGGAAGGCGCAGAACGGTCGGCTGCTCTTGGACGACTCAGGATGGTCCCGGCTGCGCTTCGTATCCGGCTCCGCCGCGAGCACGGCCACCCCCTTGCGCTTCACGTCTTTGGCCTTAGCTTTCTTCTCCTCGGGGTTGGTAGCAGGGAGCTCGAGGAGGGAAAGGCGCCCTTCCTCAGCTCTTGCGCACTTGGTTGCCATATTGAACAGCTCCAGAGCCGTGCATAGCTCCTCGTGGATAGCGAGCTCCTCCTCCATCTTGATGTCGTGAACGCCATCAGAAAACGCCGAAATGATGGCCTCGTATGTCACCTTGGGGATCTTGAGAAGAACGCTGTTGAAGCGCTGGATGTACTTTTTCAGGGTCTCTCCCAGCTGCTGCTTGATGCGGAACAGGTCACCCGTGGCCGGAGGGCGGTCGCGAGTGCCCTGGAAGTTGGCGATGAAGCGGTCGCGCATCTCATCCCAGGAGGAGATTGAGCCCGAGGGCAGGTTCAGGAGCCACGAGCGAGCACCATCGTTGAGAGCCATGGGGAACCAGTTCACCATGACTTTCTCGTCGTCGTTGGCCGCCTCGATGCTCAGCTCGTAGAGCTGCAGGAACTCTGCAGGGTCGGGGGTGCCGTCGTAGCGAGGAGGCAGGTCAGGCTTGAACTTGCCCGGCCAGACGACGCTTCGCAACTCCGGAGTGAAGGCGCCGCAGCCCGCTATGGCCACCGGCGCCCTTTGCTGATGCGGAGCCTGCCCTTGAGGCCCGTGCGCCACCATTGCAGGCGGCACGTGGTCTTGTCGCGGTGGCGCGGAGAGCGCAGGAGCATTCTCTTGCGGCCGGGGGACTTCTTGGCAGTTTCCTTCTTCTCGCGCGGGCGCCCGACACGGTGGGTCACGCCGGGGGGCCGCGCGCCTTGGCGCCAGAGTGTCGTCTTGGTGCGGAGGTGGTGGAGGTGCTCCGTGAGCTACGTCGCCCGCAGTTGGCGGAGGGCGAGGCAGCGAGAGGGAGGGCGCAGGGGAGCCCCCAGCAGCGCTGACGAGCTCGGCGATGCGGTCCAACCAGTCCTCGTAGAGGTCCTCGACCGGGCGGTAGCGCAGGAGCTCGCATGCCATGAGCAGTGCGGCTTGCGAGTCCGTGGGAGCACGACGAGCGTGATACGATGAGCTCGCTGGGGTCAGCGACGGAGTGGCGGTGCGGCCATCCCGCCGCATAGAGGGGTGCAGCAATGAAGCTTGCTGCTCATTCCTGGTCGGGCCGGTGGCAGCGTTGGCACTAGGCGATGGAGAACGGCGGGGTGGTCCGCCAACGGGCGCCATCTGGGCGACGCTGGTGGCAAGGGCGTCCCGGTGCTCAGCGCGGGCTCGGCGTGCGTCAGCCATGGTTGCGGTGGAGCAGTGGAGCATGGATTCGGAAGAAAGGCTTCAGCGCACCCCTACCCGACGCGCCAAATGTCGGATTAGGGGTTCTGGCAAACCCTTGAGGTTCGAACTCTGGGGTGCGCATGAAGATCTCTCTCTCCCTTGCTCGCTCTCGCAACGATCGCAAGGCCTAGCTCGATGAACCAAAAGAACAAGAGACATGATAGTATATACTGGTTCGGGCCACCTATGTGGTGTAATACCCTACTCCAGTGTGGTGTGGTGGATTGCCTCTTGGGCTGAGGATGAAGAGTTACAAAGGGAAGAACAGCCTCCTGAGGAGAAGTTCTCTTATGCTTGGTGAGTTTGTGCATGTGTGGATGGAATCTGTCCCTCTCTATGGTGGTGGCTAGTCCTATTTATAGAGTCCCTGGTCCTCTCCCCAAATGTTAGGCGGGAAGGGATCCCACAACGGCCAAATTCGAAGAGAGACAACTAGTACAAGTTATCCTGACTAAAGGTGGTCTTCGCCTGCCAAAGGCTCTGGTGGTGTGCTACCTCTTGAGCACTGTGTTGGTTTTCCCTTGAAGAGGAAAGGGTGATGCAGTAAAGCAGCGTAAGTATTTCCCTCAGTTTTTGAGAAACAAGGTATCAATCCAGTAGGAAGCCACGCACGAGTCCCTCGCACCTACACAAACAAATAAGATCCTCGCAACGAACGCAATAAAGGGGTTGTCAATCCCTTCACGGTCACTTACGAAAGTGAGATCTGATAGATATGATAAGATAATATTTTTGGTATTTTTATGATAAAGATGCAAAGTAAAAATAAAAGGCAATAAAAATAGCTAAGTGTTGGAAGATTAATATGATGGAAAATAGACCCGGGGGCCATAGGTTTCACTAGTGGCTTCTCTCGAGAGCATAAGTATTACGGTGGGTGAACAAATTACTATTAAGCAATTGATAGAATTGAGCATAGTTATGAGAATATCTAGGTATGATCATGTATATAGGCATCACGTCCGCGACAAGTAGACCGACTCCTGCCTGCATCTACTACTATTACTCCACACATCGACCGCTATCTAGCATGCATCTAGAGTATTAAGTTCAAAAGAACAGAGTAACACTTTAAGTAAGATGACATGATGTAGAGGGATAAACTCATGCAATATGATATAAAAAACTCAATCTTCTTATCCTCGATGGCAACAATACAATACGTGCTTTGCCGCCCTTGCTGTCGCTGGGAAAGGACACCGCAAGATTGAACCCAAAGCTAAGCACTTCACCCATTGCAAGAAAGATAAATATAGTAGGCCAAACCAAACTGATAATTCGAAGAGAGTTGCAAAGATAACCAATCATACATACAAGAATTCAGAGAAGATTCAAATATTGTTCATAGATAAACTTGATCATAAACCCACAATTCACCGGTCTCAACAAAGACATCGCAAAAGAAGATTACATCGAATAAATCTCCACAAGAATCGTGGAGAACTTTATATTGAGAACCAAAGAGAGAAAAAAAGCCATCTAGCTAATAACTATGGACCCGAATGTCTGAGGTAAACTACTCACACATCATCAGAGAGGCTATGGTGTTGATGTAGAAGCCCTCCGTGATCAATGCCCCCTCCGGCGGAGCTCCGGAAAAGGCCCCAAGATGGGATCTCACGAGTAAAGAAGGTTGCGGTGGTGGAATTAGGTTTTTGGCTCCGTATCTGGTAGTTTGGGGGTACGTAGGTATATATAGGAGGAAGAAGTACGTCGGTGGAGCAACGCGGGCCCCATGAGGGTAGAGGGCGCGCCCAGGGGGGTAGGCGCGCCCCCTACCTCGTGCCCTCCTTATTGCTTTCTTGACGTAGGGTCCAAGTCCTCTGGATCACGTTTGTTCCAAAAATCACGTTCCCGAAGGTTTCATTCCGTTTGGACTCCGTTTGATATTCTTTTTCTGCGAAACTCTGAAATAGGCAAAAAACAGCAATTCTGGGCTGGGCCTCCGGTTAATAAGTTAGTCCCAAAATAATATAAAAGTGTATAATAAAGCCCATTTAACATCCAAAACAGAATATAATATAGCATGGAACAATAAAAAATTATAGATACGTTGGAGACGTATCAAGCATCCCGAAGCTTAGTTCCTGCTCGTCCTCGAGTAGGTAAATGATAAAAACAATTTTTTTGATGTGGAATGCTACTTAGCATAATTTCAATGTAATTCTTCTTATTGTGGCACGAATGTTCAGATTTCATATGATTCAAGATAAAAGTTTAATGTTGACATAAAAACAATAATACTTCAAGCATGCTAACCAAGCAATTATGTCTTATCAAAATAACATAGCCAAAGCAAGTTATCCCTACAAGATCATATAGTCTGGCTGTGCTCCATCTTCCACACACAAAATATTCATATCATGTACAACCCCGGTTTTAGCCAAGCAATTGGTTCATACTTTTTAACGCGCTTCAGGCTTTTCAACTCTTACGCAATACATGAGCGCAAGCCATGGATATAGCACTATGGTGGAATAAGGTATAATGATAGGGGTTATGTGGGAAGACAAAAAAAGGAGAAAGTCTCACATCAACGAGGCTAATTAACGGGCTATGGAGATGCCCATCAATTGATGTCAATGCAAGGAGTAGGCATTGCCATGCAACGGATGCACTTAGAGCTATAAGTATATGAAAGCTCAAACAAAAGAAACTAAGTGGGTGTGCAACCAACTTGCTTGCTCACGAAGACCTCGGGCATTTGAGGAAGCCCATCATTGGAATATACAAGCCAAGTTCTATAATGAAATTTCCCACTAGTATATGAAAGCGACAAAATGAGAGACTCTCTATCATGAAGATCACGGTGCTACTTTGAAGCACAAGTGTGGTAAAAGGATAGTAACATTGTCCCTTCTCTATTTTTCTCTCATTTTTTTATTTTGGCCTTTTCTCTTTTTTTATGGCCTCTTTTTTTTAGTCCGGAGTCTCATCCCGACTTGTGGGGGAATCATAGTCTCCATCATCCTTTGCTCACTTGGGACAATGCTCTAATAATGGTGATCATCACACTTTTATTTACTTACAACTCATGAATTACAACTCAATACTTAGAACAAAATATGACTCTATGTGGATGCCTCCGGCGGTGTACCGGGATATGCAATGAATCAAGAGCGACATGTATGAAAGAATTATGGATTCTTTGCCACAAATACAATGTCAACTACATGATCATGCAAAGCAATATGACAATGATGGAGCGTGTCATGATAAACGAAATGATAGAAAGTTGCATGGCAATATATCTCGGAATGGCTATGGAAATGCCATAATAGGTAGGTATGGTGGCGGTTTTGAGGAAGATATAAGGAGGTTTATGTGTGATAGAGTGTATCATATCACGGGGTTTGGATGCACCGGCGAAGTTTGCACCAACTCTCAAGGTGAGAAAGGGCAATGCACGGTACCGAAGAGGCTAGAAAATTGCGGAAAGGTAAGTGTGCGTATAATCCATGGACTCACATTAGTCAAAAAGAACTCATATACTTATTGCAAAAATTTATTAGCCCTCGAAGCAAAGTACTACTACGCATGCTCCTAGGGAAAGGGTTGGTAGGAGTTAACCATCGCGTGACCCCGACCGCCACACAAAGGATGAAAATCAATAAATACCTCATGCTCTGACTTCGTTACATAATGGTTCACCATACGTGCATGCTACGGGAATCACAAACTCCAACACAAGTATTTTTCAATTCCACAATTACTCAACTAGCACAACTATGATATTACCACCTTTATATCTCAAAACAATTATCAAGCATCAAATTTCTCATGATATTATAATTAAAGAAAATTGCCATGCTTATTTTAAGACTCTCAAAATAATATAAGTGAAGCAGGAGAGATCAATAGTTTCTATAAAACAAATCCACTGCCGTGCTCTAAAAGATATAAGTGAAGCACTAGAGCAAAACTATATAGCTCAAAAAATATAAGTGAAGCACATAGAGTATTCTAATAAGTTCCAATTTATGTGTGACTCTCTCAAAAGGTGTGTACAGAAAGGATGATTGTGGTAAACTAAAAAAACAAAGAATCAAATAATACAAGACGCTCCAAGCAAAACACATATCATGTGGTGAATAAAAATATAGCTCCAAGTAAAGTTACCGATGGAAGTAGACGAAAGAGGGGATGCCTTTCGGGGCATCCCCAAGATTTGGATTTTTGGTGTCCTTAGATTATCTTGGGGTGCCATGGGCATCCCCAAGCTTATGCTCTTGCCTCCTTGTTCCATAATCCATCAAATCTTTCACCTAAAACTTGAAAACTTCACAACAGAAAACTCAGCAGAAAATCTCGTGAGCTCCATTAGCGAAAGAAAACAAAACACCACTTCAAGGTACTGTAATGAACTCATTCTTTATTTATATTGGTGTTAAACCTACTGTATTCCAACTTCTCTATGTTTTATAAACTATTTTACTAGCCATAGATTCATCAAAATAAGCAAACAACACACGAAAAACAGAATCTGTCAAAAACAGAACAGTCTGTACTAATCAGTAACTAACGCAAACTTCTGGAACTCCAAAAAATCTACCAAAACAGGAAGACCTAGAAAATTTGTTTATTGATCTGCTGCAATTGAAATCAATATTTTATCACGTTCTGGTGATTTTTAACAATTGTTTTCGTGTCGGGACCCCGATTCCAAGTCACATCGATCTAGCCGGTAACACCTCATATCAGATTGCGGCCTCACGCACGGTATTCCCACGGGTGTCGCCTTACCATGGCCCGGGACCGTTTGCGTCTTTTAGCTCACGTATATGATAGTGTCGCTAGCATCCATATGACAGAGAACCCGGGCCGACATGACTAGTCGTGAACCCAAAGTGGCACTAACTTACGGGGACAGGCATACATGAATCAACATCGAACGTGTCGGTCAGCAGCGTGCGAATCCGGGCTGTAGCACTGGGCTAACAGGACTCCGGGAACCCGGGCTGTAGCAGGCTAGGCAGGACTCCGGATGTCACCGCGTGACATTTCCCCGAAGGGACAGACACAGGAACGAAGTGAATCACATGCCGGCCAGTCAAGTGTTCCGGAGCAGTAGTGCTGGGCTAGCAGGACTCCGGTGAACCGGGCTGTAGCGGACTACTATGGCTCATGGAAGCACAAGACTACATTTCCCCATAAGAGAGGCTACCAAGGATAAACAACTAGGTTGTCGGATGCCACACATACCAAGCATTTCAATCATACACACAATATGCTCGATATGAGCAAATACAACATGGCATCACAACAAGACTCTGCGACTCAGAGTATTTATTCATTAGGCTCCGAAGAGCCAGATATTACAAACATGGGTCTCATGACCCAACATTCAGAGCATACAAGTCAAAGCACATGCGGAAGCTTAACATGTCTGAGTACAGACATCTATAAATGAAAAGGCTGAGAAGCCTGACTATCTACCAGATCCTGCCGAGGGCACAAGATCGTAGCTGAGGTAACAAGCTAAACGTCGAAGTCCACACGGAACTACTAGCGAGACTGACGTCTCTCTGCAAAACATAAAATAGGCAAATGTGAATACAATTGTACCCAGCAAGACTTACATCAGAACTATCTACATATGCATCGGTATCAACAAAGGGGGTGGTGGAGTTTAACTGCAGCAAGCCAGCTTTGACTCGGTGGCTATCCTAAACTATGACTGCAAGTAACTCTTTTGAGGTGGCGCACACGAGTCCACATATTCACCATATCAATACACCACTATGGATCCGCTCCCGTCTCCCTACGAGAACGCCATCAATAGCACTCACGCTTATCTTGCGCATTTTAGAGTATCCACTTTCACTTGTCTATGAACTGTACAGGCAACCCAGAAGTCCTTTACCGTGGACACGGCTATTCGAATAGATCATATTAACCCTGCAGGGGTGTACTTCGTCACACACGCTCTCGCCACTTACCACCATGTACACCTCGTGTACCTCGGCAACCTTCAAGCGGAAGCCTGGCGAGGGAGTCGGCCACGACCTGACTAACCACACAAGTTTCTCGTCCAGGTTTATCGCCTATTCGGGTTCCATCCGCAAGGAGATCCGGCCGGGGTGTCGCTCACGGCCCCAAACGATGTGTGCAGGGTTCCCGAGCCCACCATCCGGGTGCCACTCGGTACACCAGGCCACGTGTGCCTAGTCTATCCCAAGCCCACCTGTACCGGGTGCCACTTGGTAGACTACTAACACTACCTACAAACACCAGAGACTAGTTGCAACTCCTGGACAGAGATCGAGGCGGTTAATAAGCCGAGAGGGGTCGAGTTACCGGAACCCAATGTGTGGTAGTAACTGTTCATGGATCACAAACACAGAACTCAGTTCCTGAGGACGGTTTCAATGAGACAACCCACCATGTACTCCTACATGGCCTCTCACCGCTACCTTTACCAAATCGTGTTCACACACTTAGCTCTCACACAGTAGGACATGTTCACAACTTTCCAATTCATTCCCGATGAATCAGACCTGACACAACTCTAAGCAATAGCAGGCATGACAAACAAGCATGAATGAGTAGGCACATCAGGGCTCAAACAACTCCTACTCATGCTAGTGGGTTTCATCTATTTACTGTGACAATGACAGGTCATGCAGAGGAAAGGGGTTCAACTACCGCAACAAGTAACAGTTGAAGCGTTGTTGTCCTAATGCAGTAAAAGAGAGCAGGAGCGAGAGAGTGGGATTGTATCGGAATGAGCAAGGGGGTTTTGCTTGCCTGGCACTTCTGAAGATAGCATTGAGTCTTCATTAGTGTCAACGATCACAACGCCGAAACATCATCTACCGGGGGGGACAAATACCGGCAACAGAGAAGAAATCAATCAATGCAATGCACAATATGATGCATGATCATGACATGGCAATATGCTGTGAATTGACCTAATGCAGCTAGCAACAAGTGCAAGGGAGTCCATTTGAACCAAAGGTTCAAATGCAAACTCTAGTTTGAGCATTTAAAATGCCATTTGAATGTTTTCACTTATACAGCAGGTATAAGTTGGTTTTTCATGCATGAAAGTAGCATAAATGGATAGATTGGATTTTTCTGATAATTTTTCATATATAAATTATTTGATTTGGAGCTACGGTTGAATTTCTATGGGTTTTTGAAGTTTTAAACATTTTCTGGAATTTTCAGATTTATTACTAAATAAGAAAATCCCAGCAAATGTATTTATGACGTCAGCAGTGTGTCATAGCGACATCAGCAGTCAACCACGGTCAAACCTGACGGTGGGACCCGCATGTCATTGAGACAGTGTTGAACTCCGGTTAACCCCGCGTTGACTCAGCTTTGACCCGTCGTGGGGCCCGGTGTCAGTGACACTGGGTTAAACTAACCACGGGGTTAGTGGCTAACCTAATCTGCCACGTCACCTAGCCGGCGTTTAGCCGCCGGTGCTAATCAGGACGCGGCGGCGCTCCTCGTCTGGCCATCTCCGGCGATGAGAGCTCGCGTGGCTGGGCGCGTTCGAACCGGAGCAAGGAGGCGCGTAGGTTGGTGGCCTCAGGCGATGCTAGGGTGGCCGGGAACGTCGACGGCATCGAGTTCCGCGGCGGCGCAGCTGCGGCTTGCACGGGTGCGAGGGCCACGGTGCACGAGCGGGCGACCTAAGGCGCGCTACGGGTTCCTGGAGAAACCCGGAGCACGACTCCATGCTTGGGTTGGTCGGGCGGGGCAGCTAGCAGCGGCGAGCTTCGCGGCGGCGGCAGCGAGTGCTCGGCCATGGCGGGGATGCGGTTAGAGAGCGGGAACAGAGGGGGTGAGCACGAGGGAAGGTGTAGGAGCTCACAAAGATGCGGTAGAGAAGGTCAACGTGCTCGGGGAAGCGTCGGAGGCGACGGATTGACGACGGCGATCTCGGGCGCCCGTCGGTGTAGATGATGATGATGGCGTCACTGCAGTGCTTCCCGGCTTGCTTGGCTCGGTAGAGGTGACGAGGACGACGTCACGGAGCTCATGGGCACGTCGGAGGGGCGAGGGGGTGGCTGTGGCTACGGTGGTGCTCGTCGGCGGCGACGGCTGCGCTCGGCGCGGGTGAGAGGAAGGGGGCAGAGGGGAGAGAGCCACGGGGAGAGTGAGAGAGGGCCAGAGGGGTTGCGTGGCGCCCTTAGCCAGCTCCAGGCGGTCGGCGGCAAGCAGGAGGTGGCGAGCTACGGGCACGCGCGCGTCGGGCACGCGCTCCGCGTCCGATTGGCGCGAGGTGGAAGACGACTGGCACTTGCCAGGTGGGCTGGGCCGGCTGGAGGAGCTGGGCCAGGTAAGTGGCCCAGGTAGGTTTCCTTTCTCTCTCTTTTTTTATTTGTTTCTGTTTTCTAATATTCTGTAGTCTTTAGGGCTTTATTAAAAATACTTAGACACTTCCAAAAATCATGAAACTACTCATGATCACTGTTGGGAATATATCCTACAGTAAACATTTTAGTTTATGATTATTTGAGCATTTAAAATATTTAATAGCATTTAAATGCCCAAATGCAAATAGAGTATGATTTAATCCAGAGCCCAAATATGTCATGGAAAAATGTGCAGCACCTCTGGTTATTGTTTCCAACATTTTCTAGAAATGATGAACATTTTTGAAAGCCATTTGGAAACACTGAGAATATTTTAGTTGAGCCTAGTGAATTCCTTTGATGCTAGGGTTTATGCAATCCCCATTTCAATTTTCTGCAAAATTCAAACATGATGCACACCTGAAGCTAGCCTAGTGCAATACGAGAAGCTAGGGATGTGACAACTCACCCCCACTAAAACAAGAATCTCGTCCCGAGATTCAAGCGTAGGGTAAGGTGAAAGGGGAACGCAACTAACATAATCTTCACGATCCAATTGTTCTCCTCGAAGGTGTTGATTCATTGCATCATCTTGATCTTGACATCTTTTCTTTCGAGAGCTTCATCCAACTATGATGACGGAAGAGAGGGAAACTCTACAGGATTGATCTTCTCGAAGATCGAGCTATACAAGATCAACTCATGGAGTGAGACGTTGGAACAACTCTTGAGTTGAGACAGTGGATGGAAAGAAAACAGATGACAAAGGTTTCAAGTAGCGAGGAGAAATCGACATGACTCCATAACGGGGCACCTTAGGAAAGGTGACTCGTGGAATTCTTCCCTTAAGTGGCAAAAAGAATTACTTTTGATACAAAGATCATTGAAACTCTTTATACCAGCGTAAGGCAATTTACAATGATCGTTTGAAAGAATTCAAAAGAATGGCACACTCAATTTGGAAAGGAAGCTATGGTTATAGAACAACTCGGCAAATGGAAGGCACATTCCAGTTGATACCAAGGATATAACCTAGTGACTGAGCGTGCTTTCAAGAACTTGAGCATTTCCATGTTCATCAAGGTTTTACCAACATCCCTGCCGAGGATCCTGGCAACACATCATACTACCATAATGAACGGTGATGGAGGATGCAGGTGCAAAGGAGGACAACACTTTCTCAGATTTCACCTTAGCGAAGCCAAGGGAGCAAAATCTGGATGATCGACCGAGAGACATTTAGCACTCCGCTTCTAATCTTCTCCTTGATGTACTGGTTACTACGGTCATGCTTAAAAGCATCAACATGGCCATCAAGTAAAGGTCTGACTTCGGGAGCACAAAGGATCCATAAGGAACACTTCTAGAATAAGTCACACGAAATCCTCATGGAGAAGATGGTTAAATAGCTCAATCAAGATACTACAATGATAGATCTTCCGGCTAGGTGTGTCGGCCAGAACATCAACCCTGTCGGGACCTACATCATAATCTTGGAAAAGTTCCAACCATCATATCTGCCCGAGATTCAGATCTGGTTGGTGTCAGGATATTCCAGACTCATCCAGTCTAGAGAGAAAAATGAAAGTTTGCAACACAAATCGACGAGATGACGTTGCGAGATTCTCGGGAGATGAACTACGATAGCAAGCTCCAAAACATGAGCTGGTTCTGCTACACACCTGTGAACACACTGTCCTAGACAAGCACGATCACATGGTAGTCCTATAATAAAACACTACCGAGTTCTGGTTGGGAACCATCATCGAGGATAACGGAATCTTGTACAAATCCGTCTGGTACCTTCAGGACTAGCACTTAAAACTTATTATCCTTGAACAAATCATTCAGTGGCTTGGTGTGCTAGGAACACATATAGAATGAAGGTTGCAAGTCTCCAGACCACAGAACACTTCGCACATATGCATGACTGACTTGGGATGATTCCAAAGGGAGCAAAACAAGCTTTCTCGAATCCACGGCGGCAGCTTACATCAAAAGCACGTGAATTAGAGGAAGTCACTACTTTCATCCAAACATATACTTCATGAGCTAGCACGAAGAAAATGCTTTCAAAAAGTTTCCAACACTAGCTGGATGTTCAATACGAGTCATGGAGAAGGTAGCAGTGTTGCTGATGGGCTCAACAACAATTCATCCAGGTTTCCATGGAGATGGAATTCCATAATTATGTGAACAAGTGATAGCGTTGGTCAGACCCAAAGATGTAATGGTGTATGCTCGAGGAATCAACCACGAGTAAGACAACATTACGAACATCGTTGGTTCTGATTTGATTTGATATGAACCCATACTCAAATCAAAGTTTGTTTAAGATGTTAGGTCCATTAATTGATCACAAGGACCAATCGATGCAGAAATCATCTTTCTACAACAAACACACACACAAGAGATATCCTTTGGAAAGAACTAAGTCAGGCAAGCTTTTATCTTCCAACTCTCCAAGTTGTTGTTTAGCTTAACCAACTAGCTCAAGGTATCCAACACAGATTCTTGGAGAAAGAGTAGTTTATAGGAAAACCATTTGATCACGAGCTCAACATAGCGGTCAGGTGACAACCTGGTGATACTTCTGAGAAGATATTCGGAAAATCACGAACCACCGATATGTTACTAAGCTCGAGAATAATCTTGCTTTTCAGGGCAAGACGATATGATCAACTGAGCAAGGGTTTGACAAAATCCTAACTCATTGATTGAAGAGTGCACCAAAAATAAGGACTAGGTAGCACGATCAATCTTAGGATGATGATTCAATAACCAGCACGCTAAGAATGAGAGTATTGCCATTAACTACCAAGCAACGAGTTGCTCAGAGTATTGATTTCACACATCACGGTTCACTTGTCGGTATTCCGGTTGTGACAACACGGGACCGAGGAATGAATAATGATGGCGAGAAGTATCACTGCGTCAAGAATTCATGAGAGGTGGTGCAATTCTCATGACACTCTTGGCATAAAGATGGTAACACTCCAAGGTAGAGCAGAGCAAAAAGCTGGATTGGCATCTTGGTCTGCAGAATACAATTGCTTTGACCCGATCCTAGATATGGATGAGGTTCTGGAGTTAGTTTCTCCTAGTCATTCTGAAATAGAACGGCTTGACAGACCACAAGAATAATAGGCATCGATAACACGATCGCACACATACCCTTGACTATCAATTGATAGATGAAGGTCGGAATACAGCTAAAGAGGGACAACCCAAAAGAACATATGATTTTCTGAGTTGCGGATGCATGGATTAGTATGTCGAACAAGTTCACCATATTTCTTCCGGATAATCCATGCAGTGGAGGAAGGACTGGCAGAGTCACAATATGAATGGAGTACTCCTCAAGAGCGCCCTGGTTGTGATCTTTTGGTTAAAAGAACTTCTGCCATAATGGTTCATGGTATTGGAAGAATGAGATACCACGGACCTCGAAGACTATCACAAAGGTTACTAATATCCTAAAGGAACTAGCAACACTATCAACACGAGGTAAGTAGAGTGAATCTTGGGTTCAAGAACCCAGAAATAGAATACCTACTACTAAATGGCATCACGGGATGCTTTCAAGAATAATGGCCAGAATCATCACACTGGGAACACAAAACATGGCTAGATTACTAGGTGACTCCCTATAACACCTAGGGTCATAGTAATAGCTCCAACATATATGTCGAGGTAACAGAGTACCTCAACTCACCGATTAGTGTGGTTAATCTGGCCCAAAGGGACGCAAAAATAGAGGGAAAGGATTTTGCAAATGCATCAGGTTGTTTAGAAACCTGGGATGACTCGGACAGCATAACGACTGCAAATGCTTAGAAAGGATTTGAGACATTCACAAGGATTTGCATAGTCACTTAACAACATCATATCAAGGTTCTGGGATGAACTGTCAACTCATGGAAGTAGTAGAAACTGAACTGAGGCTTGAAACCAACAATCCTACGAGTCTACGGATTAGTAACACGTGATCCTGATAGAAAGATGAGAAGCCTAGTTCTTAATCCCCGCAGAAGAGAAGAGGGTGACTCAGATCAGAAGGGCATAAGGTAAAGGAGTAAAAAGAGCCTTACGTTCCCTTCCACAATCAATTTCCTTATATAACTAAAGCATTTCTAGACTCAACTTCGACCAGTTTGGCTTCGTAAACCTACAGGCAGTCAGGCTCTGATACCAAAAGCTGTCGGGACCCCGATTCCAAGTCACATCGATCTAGCCGGTAACACCTCATATCAGATTGCGGCCTCACGCACGGTATTCCCACGGGTGTCGCCTTACCATGGCCCGGGACCGTTTGCGTCTTTTAGCTCACGTATATGATAGTGTCGCTAGCATCCATATGACAGAGAACCCGGGCCGACATGACTAGCCGTGAACCCAAAGTGGCACTAACTTACGGGGACAGGCATACATGAATCAACATCGAACGTGTCGGTCAGCAGCGTGCGAATCTGGGCTGTAGCACTGGGCTAACAGGACTCCGGGAACCCGGGCTGTAGCAGGCTAGGCAGGACTCCGGATGTCACCGCGTGACATTTCCCCGAAGGGACAGACACAGGAACGAAGTGAATCACATGCCGGCCAGTCAAGTGTTCCGGAGCAGTAGTGCTGGGCTAGCAGGACTCCGGTGAACCGGGCTGTAGCGGACTACTATGGCTCATGGAAGCACAAGACTACATTTCCCCATAAGAGAGGCTACCAAGGATAAACAACTAGGTTGTCGGATCCCACACATACCAAGCATTTCAATCATACACACAATATGCTCGATATGAGCAAATACAACATGGCATCACAACAAGACTCTGCGACTCAGAGTATTTATTCATTAGGCTCCGAAGAGCCAGATATTACAAACATGGGTCTCATGACCCAACATTCAGAGCATACAAGTCAAAGCACATGCGGAAGCTTAACATGTCTGAGTACAGACATCTATAAATGAAAAGGCTGAGAAGCCTGACTATCTACCAGATCCTGCCGAGGGCACAAGATCGTAGCTGAGGTAACAAGCTAAACGTCGAAGTCCACACGGAACTACTAGCGAGACTGACGTCTCTCTGCAAAACATAAAATAGGCAAACGTGAGTACAATTGTACCCAGCAAGACTTACATCAGAACTATCTACATATGCATCGGTATCAACAAAGGGGGTGGTGGAGTTTAACTGGAGCAAGCCAGCTTTGACTCGGTGGCTATCCTAAACTATGACTGCAGGTAACTCTTTTGAGGTGGCGCACACGAGTCCACATATTCACCATATCAATACACCACTATGGATCCGCTCCCGTCTCCCTACGAGAACGCCATCAATAGCACTCACGCTTATCTTGCGCATTTTAGAGTATCCACTTTCACTTGTCTATGAACTGTACAGGCAACCCAGAAGTCCTTTACCGTGGACACGGCTATTCGAATAGATCATATTAACCCTGCAGGGGTGTACTTCGTCACACACGCTCTCGCCACTTACCACCATGTACACCTCATGTACCTCGGCAACCTTCAAGCGGAAGCCTGGCGAGGGAGTCGGCCACGACCTGACTAACCACACAAGTCTCTCGTCCAGGTTTATCGCCTATTCGGGTTCCATCCGCAAGGAGATCCGGCCGGGGTGTCGCTCACGGCCCCAAACGATGTGTGCAGGGTTCCCGAGCCCACCATCCGGGTGCCACTCGGTACACCAGGCCACGTGTGCCTAGTCTATCCCAAGCCCACCTGTACCGGGTGCCACTTGGTAGACTACTAACACTACCTACAAACACCAGAGACTAGTTGCAACTCCTGGACAGAGATCGAGGCGGTTAATAAGCCGAGAGGGGTCGAGTTACCGGAACCCAATGTGTGGTAGTAACTGTTCATGGATCACAAACACAGAACTCAGTTCCTGAGGACGGTTTCAATGAGACAACCCACCATGTACTCCTACATGGCCTCTCACCGCTACCTTTACCAAATCGTGTTCACACACTTAGCTCTCACACAGTAGGACATGTTCACAACTTTCCAATTCATTCCCGATGAATCAGACCTGACACAACTCTAAGCAATAGCAGGCATGACAAACAAGCATGAATGAGTAGGCACATCAGGGCTCAAACAACTCCTACTCATGCTAGTGGGTTTCATCTATTTACTGTGACAATGACAGGTCATGCAGAGGAAAGGGGTTCAACTACCGCAACAAGTAACAGTTGAAGCGTTGTTGTCCTAATGCAGTAAAAGAGAGCAGGAGCGAGAGAGTGGGATTGTATCGGAATGAGCAAGGGGGTTTTGCTTGCCTGGCACTTCTGAAGATAGCATTGAGTCTTCATTAGTGTCAACGATCACAACGCCGGAACATCGTCTACCGGGGGGGACAAATACCGGCAACAGAGAAGAAATCAATCAATGCAATGCACAATATGATGCATGATCATGACATGGCAATATGCTGTGAATTGACCTAATGCAGCTAGCAACAAGTGCAAGGGAGTCCATTTGAACCAAAGGTTCAAATGCAAACTCTAGTTTGAGCATTTAAAATGCCATTTGAATGTTTTCACTTATACAGCAGGTATAAGTTGGTTTTTCATGCATGAAAGTAGCATAAATGGATAGATTGGATTTTTCTGATAATTTTTCATATATAAATTATTTGATTTGGAGCTACGGTTGAATTTCTATGGGTTTTTGAAGTTTTAAACATTTTCTGGAATTTTCAGATTTATTACTAAATAAGAAAATCCCAGCAAATGTATTTATGACGTCAGCAGTGTGTCATAGCGACGTCAGCAGTCAACCACGGTCAAACCTGACGGTGGGACCCGCATGTCATTGAGACAGTGTTGAACTCCGGTTAACCCCCCATTGACTCAGCTTTGACCCGTCGTGGGGCCCGGTGTCAGTGACACTGGGTTAAACTAACCACGGGGTTAGTGGCTAACCTAATCTGCCATGTCACCTAGCCGGCGTTTAGCCGCCGGTGCTAATCAGGACGCGGCGGCGCTCCTCGTCTGGCCATCTCCGGCGATGAGAGCTCGCGTGGCTGGGCGCGTTCGAACCGGAGCAAGGAGGCGCGTAGGTTGGTGGCCTCAGGCGATGCTAGGGTGGCCGGGAATGTCGACGGCGTCGAGTTCCGCGGCGGCGCAGCTGCGGCTTGCACGGGTGCGAGGGCCACGGTGCACGAGCGGGCGACCTAAGGCGCGCTACGGGTTCCTGGAGAAACCCGGAGCACGACTCCATGCTTGGGTTGGTCGGGCGGGGCAGCTAGCAGCGGCGAGCTTCACGGCAGCGGCAGCGAGTGCTCGGCCATGGCGGGGATGCGGTTAGAGAGCGGGAACAGAGGGGGTGAGCACGAGGGAAGGTGTAGGAGCTCACAAAGATGCGGTAGAGAAGGTCAACGTGCTCGGGGAAGCGTCGGAGGCGACGGATTGACGACGGCGATCTCGGGCGCCCGTCGGTGTAGATGATGATGATGGCGTCACTGCAGTGCTTCCCGGCTTGCTTGGCTCGGTAGAGGTGACGAGGACGACGTCACGGAGCTCATGGGCACGTCGGAGGGGCGAGGGGGTGGCTGTGGCTACGGTGGTGCTCGTCGGCGGCGACGGCTGCGCTCGGCGCGGGTGAGAGGAAGGGGGCAGAGGGGAGAGAGCCACGGGGAGAGTGAGAGAGGGCCAG
Organism: Aegilops tauschii subsp. strangulata; assembly: GCF_002575655.3. NCBI lineage: Eukaryota > Viridiplantae > Streptophyta > Magnoliopsida > Poales > Poaceae > Aegilops > Aegilops tauschii. The sequence continues at coordinate 221,189,149 of NC_053036.3, forward strand.
AGGGGTTGCGTGGCGCCCTTAGCCAGCTCCAGGCGGTCGGCGGCAAGCAGGAGGTGGCGAGCTACGGGCACGCGCGCGTCGGGCACGCGCTCCGCGTCCGATTGGTGCGAGGTGGAAGACGACTGGCACTTGCCAGGTGGGCTGGGCCGGCTGGAGGAGCTGGGCCAGGTAAGTGGCCCAGGTAGGTTTCCTTTCTCTCTCTTTTTTTATTTGTTTCTGTTTTCTAATATTCTGTAGTCTTTAGGGCTTTATTAAAAATACTTAGACACTTCCAAAAATCATGAAACTACTCATGATCACTGTTGGGAATATATCCTACAGTAAACATTTTAGTTTATGATTATTTGAGCATTTAAAATATTTAATAGCATTTAAATGCCCAAATGCAAATAGAGTATGATTTAATCCAGAGCCCAAATATGTCATGGAAAAATGTGCAGCACCTCTGGTTATTGTTTCCAACATTTTCCAGAAATGATGAACATTTTTGAAAGCCATTTGGAAACACTGAGAATATTTTAGTTGAGCCTAGTGAATTCCTTTGATGCTAGGGTTTATGCAATCCCCATTTCAATTTTCTGCAAAATTCAAACATGATGCACACCTGAAGCTAGCCTAGTGCAATACGAGAAGCTAGGGATGTGACATTTCGTGAACAGAAAGTTTCTGGGATTTTCGGCAAGATCAAATAACTATCATCCAAGAAGATCCTATAGGTTAAACTTGGCACAAACACTAATTAAAACATAAAAACAAATCTAACCAGAGGCTAGATCAAATATTTATTCCTAAACAGAAGCAAAAAGCAAAAAACTAAAAATGAAATTGGGTTGCCTCCCAACAAGCGCTATCGTTTAACGCCCCTAGCTAGGCATAATAGCAATGATAGATCTAGGTATTGCCATAATCATAGGATAGATCATTAAAACTCATTTCATATTCTCTATGTTCAGCAGCGATTTTTCTTTGAGGCAAGCAAAAGTAATCAAAAGGGCTAAATTTAATGGGACAAAAGTCCCCAAGATCAACTTTAGGAGGTATAGGTTCCTCCTTCGGCCCTTTGTATTGCACAACCAATTCATCATTATAAGCATTCTTTTGACAGAACTTTGTGAGCCTATACTCGAGAGAATATCCTAGCTCATTATTTCGAATAGCAAAATCATTATTATGTTCAGAAATTCTATCAACTAGAACATTGGTAGGAACCTTTTTTCTAAGGTTCTCATTAAAAGCAACATAGTCCAGAGATTGAAAACGCATTATTTCCTCTTGATCAAATAGGATAGTTTCTATGGGAGGACGGCCAGCGTCCACCCTATAATGCGCAAAGTTTTCTTTGGCCTCTTTTATTATAAATCTGAACTCATGAGCCAAAAAGATAGTAGCGGCACGCTTAACAGAAGAATGCTCAATATTAGAAAATTATAGGAAAATCCTTTGTATGCAAGGGTGCATGTGCATAAATTGCCTTTCAAGTTCAACTACAAGCATGGCAATAGCGTCCGCAAGATTACTATTTCTATGAAGAATAGAACTGCCCATAGAAGGCAAAGCACCGGCACAAGTAAAGAAATCTTGAATAACCACTTTTCCAATAATATTACCACTACCAATTCGGATTTTTTTTGTATGTAAGATAGGGGGTTCTTCAGCAGGAGCATCAGAATTTTCCATGTTATTACTATTGTCCATATCGACAATAGTTTCCCCAATTTCAGACATAACGGCAGAAAGTGCGAGGAGCAAAAAGAAAGAGGGAGGCAAACGGAAAAGAGAGGGCGAATAAAACGGCAAGGGTGAAGTGGGGGAGAGGAAAACAAGAGGCAAATGGCAAATAATGTAGGGATAATTAGATTTATGCCCCTAGTTGTGTCCCACTCGGCTGTTTTACCCCTAATTTCCAAAAGTCACCGCTTCTGTCCAAGTCACTTCGCTCCTCTTATGCTTTTGCCCTTTGACCGTTTGACCGTCAGTTTGAAAACTTCATAACTAATTCATACTAAATCAGAAAAATGCAAATAAGATACCAAAATGTTCGGAAAAACATCACCTATATGTCAGTGTCATTTGCATTCATGAAAAAAAGTGTTTGAAAGTGCCCATCTGAGTTTTAGCTCTTATGCTACCACCATGAATAGTAAAATCTAAAAAATTCAAAAAATTCAAAAACAAATTTGGTGGCAAAGAATGACAAATGTTTGAAGTGTTTGCCAAGTTTCATTAGGGAATGAGCTTCGTGGGTGCCTCAGCAAAAAAAACAATCAGCACTCCAAAATAGATTATTTTTTTGCCATGACTTCCACGAATGTCGTTCCCTGATGAAACTTGACAAGCACTTAGAACATTTGTCGTTCTTTGCCACCATATTTTTTTTGATTTTTTTTATTTTTTTTAGATTTTACTATTCATGGTGGTACCAAAAGAGCTAAAACTTGGATGTGCACTTTCCAACACTTTTTTCATGAATGCAAATGACACTGACATATAGGTGATGTTTTTCTGAACATTTTGGTATCTTATTTGCATTTTTCTGATTTAGTATGAATTAGTTATGAAGTTTTCAAACTGATGGTCAAACGGTCAAAGGGCAAAAGCGTAAGAGCAGCAAAGTGACTTGGACAGAACCGGTGACTTTCGGAAATTAGGGGTAAAACAGACGGGTGGGACACAACTAGGGGCATAAATCTAATTATCCCAATAATGTAATGCGGGAGATAAGGGTTTGTGATGGGTACTTGCTATGTTGACTTTTGCGTAGACTCCCCGGCAACGGCGCCAGAAATCCTTCTTGCTACCTCTTGAGCACTGTGTTAGTTTTCCCTTGAAGAGGAAAGGGTGATGCAGTAAAGCAACGTAAGTATTTCCCTCAGTTTTTGAGAACCAAGGTATCAATCCACTAGGAGGCCACGCACGAGTCCCTCGCACCTACACAAAGAAATAAGATCCTCACAACCAACGCAATAAAGGGGTTGTCAATCCCTTCATGGTCACTTACGAAAGTGAGATCTGATAGATATGATAATATAATATTTTTGGTATTTTTATGATAAAGATGCAAAGTAAAAATAAAAGGCAATAAAAATAGCTAAGTGTTAGAAGATTAATATGATGGAAAATAGACCCGAGGGCCATAGGTTTCACTAGTGGCTTCTCTCGAGAGCATAAGTATTACGGTGGGTGAACAAATTACTGTTGAGCAATTGACAGAATTGAGCATAGTTATGAGAATATCTAGGTATGATCACGTATATAGGCATCACGTCCGCGACGAGTAGACCGACTCCTGCCTGCATCTACTACTATTACTCCACACATCGACCGCTATCCAGCATGCATCTAGAGTATTAAGTTCAAAAGAACATAGTAACACTTTAAGTAAGATGACATGATGTAGAGGGATAAATTCATGCAATATGATATAAACCCCATCTTGTTATCCTCGATGGCAACAATACAATACGTGCCTTGCTGCCCCTGCTGTCACTGGGAAAGGACACCGCAAGATTGAACCAAAAGCTAAGCACTGCTCCCATTGCAAGAAAGATCAATCTAGTAGGCCAAACCAAACTGATAATTCGAAGAGACTTGCAAAGATAACCAATCATACATAAAAGAATTCAGAGAAGATTCAAATATTGTTCATAGATAAACTTGATCATAAACCCACAATTCATCGGTCTCAACAAACACACCGCAAATGAAGATTACATCGAATAGATCTCTACGAGAATCGTGGAGAACTTTGTATTGAGAACCAAAGAGAGAGAAAAAGTCATCTAGCTAATAACTATGGACCCGAAGGTCTGAGGTAAACTACTCACACATCATCGGAGAGGCTATGGTGTTGATGTAGAAGCCCTCCGTGATCAGTGCCCCCTCCGGCGGAGCTCCGGAAAAGGCCCCAAGATGGGATCTCACGAGTACAGAAGGTTGCGGCGGTGGAATTAGGTTTTTGGCTCCGTACCTGGTAGTTTGGGGGTACGTAGGTATATATAGGAGGAAGAAGTACGTCGGTGGAGCAACATGGGCCCCACGAGCGTAGAGGGCGCGCCCAGGGGGGTAGGCGCGCCCGCCTACCTCATGCCCTCCTGATTGCTTTCTTGACGTAGGGTCCAAGTCCTCTGGATCATGTTTGTTCCAAAAATCACGTTCCCAAAGGTTTCATTCCGTTTGGACTCCGTTTGATATTCTTTTTCTGCGAAACACTAAAATAGGCAAAAAAACAGCAATTCTGGGCTGGGCCTCCGGTTAATAGGTTAGTCCAAAAATAATATAAAAGTGTATAATAAAGCCCATTAAACATCCAAAACAGAATATAATATAGCATGGAACAATAAAAAATTATAGATACGTTGGAGACGTATCATGGTGATGCCGTCTTGGGCTCCACGGTGACCTCCGTCCTGCCGTCCTGCTGGTCTTGGTCTTGTTGCACCGATATGGAAACCTGTTCCTGATGCCTCGGGACTCCTCGCCTGCGCTCGCCTCTTTAGCACCAAAGAGGAAACGAGGACACTGCGCTCGCTGGCGCCCGTCTGGCTCTGGTCGTCATGGCTTGCATCACGGGAACCTCGCGAGGTGCCCCTCGCCTTGATCTCTCTGCCCCTCGCGAGCCAGCCTAGTGAGGCCGCCCCTGAGGAGGTATTGCGTCGTCCGCCTCGCGAGGCTTGGCCCCTCGCGAGGGTCTTGAGTGTTTGCTGGTGAAGATGGGCCGTATAGGGCCGCTAGTGGAGCCACGCCGTGGGCCACAGGCAGGCAAGTCTGGGGACCCCTGTTCCCAGGACGCTGAAATGTTGTACTGGGGTGTGGGCGACGGCGCTCGTCACACATGGCTTGCACCTCCTGTAGCTCCCTGATTGCCTTGGCGATGAACTCCTAAGCACCTGATGCCTCGCGCCCTTCGCCCTCCTTTGCGCGCATTGAAGCACGCCTCCACATGGTGCCCGAGCACCTCCCTTGTGACATTGGCCAGGTTGGAGGCCCTCCAGAGGAGAGCCCTCGAGCCCAGCCCGAGAGGGGTGCCAGGAGCGCCTTCCTATGCGAGAGGGGAAGACGCTCCATCAGTGGGCGCATGTCCTGAGGCAGGGCCACCGGCCGCTCCATCCTCCTCAGGTCTGAGTCTGAGCAGCTGCTTCTTCTTCTTGGGGACGGCCTCAGGAGGGTAGACAGCACCCTCGCCATCTGGGTTCTTGACTGCCGCAACCTGGTAGGCGCGCTCGAGGGAGCACACCGCGTCCTTTTCGTCGTAGGCGACCATGATGATGCCTCCGCTTCCTGGCATCTTGACAACATTGTAGCCATGGTGAGTCGCAGCCATGAACATGGACATGGCCGGATACCCAAGGATGGAGTTGTACGGGAGGCGAATGTGGGCGACGTCGAAGTCGATGAGCTCAGTGTGGTAGTTGTCGCACTTGCCGAAGGTGACATGAAGGCGGATCTGCCCTATCGGGGTGGTGGAGCCGTCGGTCACTCCTGAGAATGGCTTGGTAGGTTGAAGCTGGTCGTATGACACCTGGAGCCTGTCGAACGTCTCGACGGAGAGAACATTGAGCCCCGTGCCGCCATCAATGAGTGTCTTGGTGACGAGGACGTTGCTGATGGTAGGCGAGTAGAGCATCGGGAGGGCGCCGGCAGCGCCCGTGCACTTGAGCTGATCAGTAGCGTCGAAGGTGATGGCGTACTTGGAGCACCTGAGCGGGCGCGTTGCCTCGAGCTTGGGGAGGGCTGCGTTCACCTCACGAGCGAACTGCTTGAAGATGCGATGGGAGGCAGGGGCCTGAGCGCCGCCTAGGATGCACGCCATGGCACAAGGCTCTTGGAAGCCCCCAGCCCCATCATCTTGGTGGTGGTCATCATTCCTTCTTGGCGGCGGCGGCAGCAGAGGAAGGCCAACGTTGCCCTAGGGACGGTCCTCACGAGGCTCATCCCTCAAGGGGCCATCGCGAGGCTGGCCCTGCCAGCGATCCTCACGAGGTTGATTGCGCCAGTCCTGGCAGGGGTCACAGTTGTCCCAGCGTCCTCCGCCGCGGCCTCCTCCGCGGTCGTAGCCTCGATCGTTGCGCTCGAGACGATGACCAAGGCGCCCGTCGCAGATGGCCCTGAGCTCCTGGCAGTCGTTGGTGTTGTGGCTGTGCACGTTGTGGAAGACGCAGAACGGGCAGCTGCTCTTGGATGAATCCGGATGGTCACAGCCGCGCTTCATCTCAGGTTCGGCTGCGAGCATAGCTGGCCCCTTGCGCTTCACGTCCTTGGCCTTGGTTTTCTTGTCTTCTGGGTGAACCTCCTGAAGCTCCGGGAGGGAGAGGCTACCTTCCTCAGCTCTCGCTCACTTGGTCCCCATGTTGAACATCTCCAGAGCCGTGCCTTCATCTTGACGTCCCGAACGCCATCAGTGAACGCCGAAATGATGGCCTCGTCCGACACCTTGGGAATCTTGAGGTGAACATTGTTGAAGTGCTGGATGTATTTTTGTAGGGTCTCCCCTAGCTGCTGCTTGATGCGCCGCCGGTCACCTGCAGCCAGCGGGCGGTCATGAGTGCCCTGGAAGTTGGCGACGAAGCACTCTCGCATCTCATCCGAGGAGGAGATCGATCCCGCGGGGAGGTTCAGGAGCCACGAGCGTGCGCCGTCCTTGAGGGCCATGGGAAACCAGTTGGCCATGACTTTCTCATCGCCGTTGGCCGCCTCAATGCTCAACTAGTAGAGCTGCAGGAACTCGGCAGGGTCGGGGGCGCCATCGTAGTGCGGAGGAAGTTTGGGCTTGAACTTCCATGGCCAGACGACACGTAACTCTGGGGTGAACGCGCGGCATCCTGCCGTGGTCACGGGAGCCTGCTGTAGAGGTGGAGCCTGATCTTGGCACCCGCGCACCACCACCTCGGGCGGCACGTGGTCTTGATGTGGCGGTGCTGGGAGCGCGCGAACATCTCCTTGCGGCCGCTGCACCACTTGGCAGCTTTCATCGTCGCGCGTCGGTGCCCTGCATAGACCCGCCATGGAGCGTCACGCCTTGGCTCGGGGACGACATCTTTCCTGGGAGGTGGAGGAGGTGCATCGTGGGCCACATCGCCCGCAAGAGGCGGCGGGGAGGCAGCAAACGGGACGATGCAGGGGCCTCCCCGGCGGTGCTAACGAGCTTGGCGATGCGGTCTATCCAGTCCTCGTAGAGGTGGTCGGTCAGGCGATAGCACAGGAGCTCGCGTGCCATGAGCAACACAGCCTGCACGTTTGCCGGCCCGCGACGAGCATGAGAAGACGAAGCAGCCGCCGGAGTCACTGGCGGAGTGGTGGTGCATCCATCCCGCCGCACAGAAGGCTGCAGCGACGAAGCCTGCTGCTCGTGGGCCGCGGGGCCGGTGGCAGCGTTGGCCACAGGCGACGCGAAACGATGGGGAGTGACATCGCGTGCCGGTGGCATCTGGGCGATGTGGGCGGCGAGGGTGGCCCGGCGCTCAGCTCAAACTTGACGTGCATCAGCCATGGGAACGGCGAAACGGGGGCGGATCGACCGAAGGAAGAGAGGCTCCGATGCACCCCTACCTGGCGCCAAATGTCAGATTCTGGGCTCCACAGATCCAAGATAGAATCAAACTCTGGGGTACATGCGAAGAACTCAACCTCCCCAGCCTACCAACTCATCGATCCCACGTCCTAGCTCGATGAACTGGAAGGATGTCAGGACCCCGATCCTAAGTTACACTGATCTAGCATGTAACACATCATATCATTTTTTGGCCTCACGCACGGTATCCCCACGGGTGCCACCTTACCTGGCCCGGGACCATTTGCGCCTTTTGGCTCACGTATATGATAGTGTCGCTAGCATCCATATGACAGAGAACCCGGGCCGACATGACTAGTCGTAAACCCAAAGTGGCACTAACTTACAGGGACATGCATACATGACCCAGCAACGAATGTGTCGATCATCAACGTATGAACCCAAGTCGTAGCAATCTACAAGGACTTAAAGGAATAACGCGTGACATTTCCCCGAAGGGACAGACTCAGGAACGAAGAAGGACACATGCCGGCCAGCCTAAGTGTTCCGGAGCAGTAGCAAGCTACCATGGCTCAGTGGAACCACTAGGAGACATTTCCCCACAAGAGAGGCTACCAAGAATAAACAACTAGGTTGTCGGATCCCACACATACCAAGCATTTCAAAAATACACACAATATGCTCGATATGTGCAAATACAACATGGCATCACAACAAAACTCTATGACTCAAAGTATTTATTCAGAAGGCTCCGAAGAGTCATACATAGTATGAATTACAATCATGGGTCACATGACCCAACATACAGAGCATACAGGCAACGGAAGCATAGACATGTCTGAGGACAGACAACTACAAATGAAAAAGGCTGAGAAGCCTGACTATCTATAAGACCCTCCTAAGGGTACAAGATCGTAGCTGAGGTAACAAGCTAAATGTCGAAGTCCACGCAGAACTACTAGTGAGACTGAAGTCTCTCCGCAAAAACATAAATTAAGCAAACGTGAGTACAAATGTACCCAGCAAGACTTACATCAGAACTAGCTACATATGCATCTGTATCAACAAAGGGGGTGGTGGAGTTTAACTGCAGCAAGCCAACTTTGACTCAATGGCTATCCTGTACTACGACTGCAAGTAACTCTTTTGAGGTGGCGCACACGAGTCCACATATTCACCATATCAATACCACTATGGATCCGCTCCCGTCTCCCTACGAGAAGGCCATCCATAGCACTCACGCTTATCTTGCGCATTTTAGAGTGTCCACTTTCACTTGTCTATGAACTGTAAAAGCAACCCGATAGTCCATTACCGCGGACACGGCTATTCGAATAGATCATTTATAACCCTGCAGGGGTGTACTTCTTCACACATGTTTCCACCACTTGGCGTCTGCACATGACATGTGCTCGGCAGACTTCAAGCGAAAGCCGACGTGGGTGTAGACCACGACCTGACTAACCACACAAGTCCCTAGTCCAGGTTTATCACCTATTCGGGTTCCATCCGCAAGGAGATCCGGCTGGGGTGTCCTCAACGGCCCCAAACAATGTGTACAAGGTTCTCGAGGCACCAAACGGGCGTCTCGGTACACCGGGCCACATACCTACCGCATCACAGCACACCCCTAGGGTCAGCGCTGCGCATGGCCTCCAGTATACTACAAACACCAGAAACTACTTGCAGCTCCTGGACAGAGGACATGGGGATTAATAAGTCGAGCGGGGTCATATTTCAGGGCCCAACGTGTGGTAGAAGCTGTTCTTGGATCACAAACACAGAACTCAGTTCCTGAGGACGGTTTCAATGAGACAACCCACCATTTACTCCTACATGGCCTCTCATCGCTACCTTTACCAAATCGTGTTCACACACTTACCTCTCAACAGTAGGACATCATGACCAGATTCCAATTCATCCTTGATGAATCAGACCTGACACAACTCTAAGCAATAGCAGGCAAGACAAGCAAGCAGAAATGAGTAGGCACATCATGGCTCAAACAAATCCTACTCATGCTAGTGGGTTTCAACTATTTACTGTGGCAGAGACAGGTCATGCAGAGAAAAGGGGTTCAACTACCGCAGCATGTAACAGTTGAAACGTTGTTGTCCTAATGCAATAAAGGAGAGCAGGAGCGAGAGAGTGGGATTGTATATGAGTGATCAAGGGATTTTGCTTGCCTGACACTTCTGAAGATAGCATAGCTCTTCATCGGTGTCATCGAGCTCATCGTCGGAACCACGTCTACTGAGAGGGGACAATCACCGGCAAAGAATAGGGAACATAATCAAAGTAGTGCAACAATATGATGCATGAATGTGACATGGCAATATGCTGTGATTTGAGCTAATGCAGCTAGCAACAAGTTAAATGAAGTTGGTTAAGGTTCAAATTTGAACTCCATATGTGAAATTCAAATGCCATTTATTTGATTTGTCCAATTCAGCAACTATAAGTTGTTCCAACATGCATGAAAAAGGTACAGATGGACAGATTGATTTTTTCTGATCATTTTTCATATACAATTGATTTCATTCTGAGTTATAGATTAATTTCTATGATTTTTTAAGTTTAAATCATTTCCTGGATTTTCTGGTTATTTAGAATTAAAACAAAATCCAGTAAATGATTTACTTCGTCAGGATGACGTCAGCAAGTCAACGGGACAGCCCAGGTTAAACTGACCAGTGGGTCCCGTATGTCAGTGACTAACTAACTAACCTAGGTTAATTAGTACTCCCTCCATCCCAAAATAAGTGACTCCACTTTGTACTAGCTTTGTACTATTGAAAAGATTTTAAGTTGAGCCTGGTTGAATTCCACTTGGTGCTAGGGTTTGAACATCCCCATTTCAAATTTCAAATAAATTTAGACATGATGCATGGGTGATTATGCAACTATTTGCAAACAATTTCTAGGGCTGTGACAACTCAACCCCACTAAACAAGAATCTCGCCCCTAGATTCAAGACATGAGTTGAGACTCAAAACACACATCAGAGGGATGAAAAAAAAACATATGACGAAGGTTCAATTTGGTAGGCAAGAATCCCACGCCTAAGTAAGATGGTGCATATGTTTCAAAGTAGCGAGGAAATAATTGCCATGATTCCATAACGTGACACCTTAGGGAAGGTGACTTGTAGAATTATTCCCTTAAGTGGCAAAAAGAATTACTTTTGATGCATAGATCATTGGAACTCTTCATTCCAGCCTGAGGCAATTCACAATTGATCATTTGAAGGAATTCAGAAGAATGGCATACTCAGTTTGGAAAGGAAACACATTCCAATTGATACCAAGGATATAACCTAGTGTCGGAGCGTGCTCTCAAGAACTTGAGCATTTCCATATTCATCAGGGTCTTACCAATATCCATGCCGATGATCCTGGCAACACATCATACCACCATGATGAATAGTGATGGACGATGCAGATGCAAAGGAAGACAACACCTTCTCAGATTTTACCTTAGCAATGCCAAGGAGACAATACCTAGATGATCGACCGAGAGACATCTAGCACTCCGCTTCTCATGTTCTCCTTGATATACTAGATACCACGATCATGCTTAAAGCATCAACATGGTCATCAAGTAAAGGTCGGACTTCGGGAGCTCAAGAATCCATAAGGATCAACTTCTAGAATAAGTCATGCGAAATCCTCATGGGGAGTGACCAAATGGCTTAATCAAGATACTAGAATAATAATGCTTCTAGCTAGGTGCGTCCACTTCACTGGAACCTATATCATAGTTCTTAGAAGAAGTTCCAACCATCATATCTGCCTAAGATTCAGATCTGGTTGGTAGCAGGAAAATTCAGACAACGTGGCTGGAAAGAAAGTTTGCAACACAAACCGACGAGATGACGTTGCGAGATTCTCGGGAAATGAACTACGATAGCAAGCTCCAAAACATGAGCTGGTTCTGTTACATACATGTGAACACGCTGTCAAGAGCCGGCATGACCACGTAGAAGTCTTACAATGAAACACTATCGAATTCTGGTTGGGAACCATCAACGAGGATATCGGAGTCCTTACATAAGTCCGGATTAGCTCTTAAGAAGGAACTTCTTCTCCATGAACAATTCAATCAGTGGCTTGGTGTGCAAGGTAATACATATAGAATGGAGGTAATTAATCTACCAAACCATATAATACTTTGCACATGCATGACTGACTTGGGATGATCCCAAAGAAAGCAAAACAAACTTTCTCGAATCCATGGCGACAACTTGCATCAAATGCACATGAACTAGAGGAAGTTACTCCTTTCATCCAAACATATCCTTCATGAATGGAACACGAAGGCATTGCTTACAAAGTTTCCAACACTACTTAATGTTCAGCACGAATCATGGAGAGGATAACAAATGTTGCTGATGGTCTCAACAACAACTCATGAAAATTTCCATAAAGATGGAATTCCATAATTATGTGGACAAGGTTATAGCATTAGTCAGACCCAAAAGATATAATGGTGTATGCTCGAGGAAACAACCACGAGTAAGACAACATTATGAACATCGTTGGTTCTGATTTGATTTGACGATAGCCCATACTCAAATCAAAGACTGGATAAGACAATAGCTCAAACAAGTGATCATGGGGAATAATTCATGAGGATATCATCTTTCTGGAACACACACACACAAGATATCCCTTTGAAATGAACTAAGTCAGGTGAGCTTTTATCTCCCAACTCTGCAAGTTGTTGTTTTAGCTTAACCAACTAGCTCAGGGATACCCAACACAGATTCTTGGAGAAGGGGAGGTTTATAGGGAAACCATTTGATCACGAACTCAACATAACGGCCAGGGGACAACCTGGTGATACTTCCGTCAAGGTATACGGAAAATCACGAACCACCGATATGTTACTAAGCTCGAGAACAATCTTGCCTTTCACGGCAAGATGATATGATCAAAAGAGCGAGGGTTTGACAAAATCGCAACTCATCGATCCAAGAGTGCACCATAAAATATGGACTAGGTAGCACGATCAATCTTAGAATGACGATTCAATAACCATCACGCTAGGAATGGAGTTATCGTCCATAAACTACCAAGCAACGGAGTTGCTAGGAGTATTGATTTCACACATCACAATTCACTTGCCGGTATTCCGATTACAACCACACGGGACCAAGAAATGAATGATGATGGTGAGAAGTATCGCTGCATCAAGATTTCATAAGAGGGTGTGCAATTCTCATGATACTCTTGTTATGAAAGAGGGTGATACTCCGAGGTAGAACAAAACAAAAGCTGGATAGGCATTTTGATCTGTGAGATACAACTGCTTTGACCCAATCCTGGATATGGATGAGGTACTGGAGTTTGTTTCTCCTAGTCAGTCCAAGATAGAAGGCTTGACGAACCACAATGATAATAGGCATCGACGAACACGATTGCACACATACTCTTGACTATCAACCGATAGATGATGGTCGGAATACAACTGGAAATGGACAACTCAAGGAGCGTATGATTTTCTGAGTTGTGGACGGATGGATTAGCATGTCGAACAATTTCAACATATTTCTTCCAGATAACCCATAGAGAAGAGAAAGGACTGGCAGATTCACAATGAACAATGGGGTACTCATCAAGAGCACTCTGGTTGTGATCTTTTGGTTCAAAAGAACATCTGCCATATTGGTTCATGGTATTGGAAGAATGATATACCACTGACCTCGAGGACTATCACAAAGGTTACTAATATCCTAAAGGAACGAGCAAACACTATCAACATGAATGAGCAGGGTGAATCTCGGGTTCAAAACCCAGGAGTAGAATGCCTACTAACTATATGGCATCACGGGATGCTTTCGAGAATGACGGCCAGAATCATCACACCGGGAACACAAAACATGGCTAGGTTACTAAGTGATTCTCTAAGATGCCTAGGGTCATAATAATAGCTCCAACATATATTCTAAGGCAATAGAATACCTCAACACACTGATTAGTGTGATTAATCTGGCCCAAATGGACATCGGGAACATGGAGGAATGATTTGCAAGTGCATCAGACTATCTAGAAACCTGGGATGACTCGGATAACATAACGGCTATAAATGCTCAAAATATTTGAGACATCCTGCAAAATGGTGGCATAACCACTCAACATCACAATATCAAGGTTCCGAGACCAATTGACGATACATGGAAGTAGTAGGAGCTAAACTGAGATTTGAATCCATTAATCCTATGAGTCTACAGATTAGTAACACGTGAAACTAATAGAAAGATGAGAAGCCTAGTTCTTAACCCTGTAGGAAAGATAGGATGACTAGGATCAGAAGGACATAAGGTATAAGGAGAAAAAAGAGCCTTACGTTCCCTTCCACAATCAATTCCCTTATATACATAAAGCATTTCTAGTCTCGACATCGACCAGTTTGGCTTGGTAATCCTACAGGCAGTCAGGCTATGATGCCAAAGCTGTCAGGACCCCGATCCTAAGTCACACTGATCTAGCATGTAACACATCATATCACTTTGCAGCCTCACGCACGGTATCCCCACGGGTGCCACTGGGACCGTTTGCGCCTTTTGGCTCACGTATATGATAGTGTCGCTAGCATCCATATGACAGAGAACCTGGGCCGACATGACTAGCCGTAAACCCAAAGTGGCACTAACTTACAGGGACAGGCATACACGAGCCAACAACGAACGTGTCGATCATCAACGTATGAACCCAAGTCGTAGCAAGCTACAAGGACTTAAAGGAATAATGCGTGACATTTCCCCGAAGGGACAGACACAGGAATGAAGAAGGACACATGCCGGAGCAGTAGCAAGCTACCATGGCTCAGTGGAAGCACTAGGAGACATTTCCTCATAAGAGAGGCTACCAAGAATAAACAACTAGGTTGTCAGATCCCACACATACCAAGCATTTCAAAATCATACACACAATATGCTCGATATGTGCAAATACAACATCGCATCACAACAAAACTCTATGACTCAAAGTATTTATTCAGAAGGCTCCGAAGAGTCATACATAATAAGAATTATAGTCATGGGTCACATGACCCAGTATACAGAGCATACAGGCAACGGAAGCATAAACATGTCTGAGTACAGATAACTACAAATGAAAAAGGCTGAGAATTCTTACTATCTACAAGACCCTCCCAAGGGTACAAGATCATAGCTGAGGTAACGAGCTAAATGTCGAAGTCTTTGCGGAACTACTAGTGAGACTGAAGTCTCTCTGCAAAAACATAAATTAAGCAAACGTGAGTACAAATGTACTAAGCAAGACTTAGATCAGAACTAGCTACATATGCATCAGTATCAACAAAGGGGGTGGTGGAGTTTAACTGTAGCAAGCCGACTTTGACTCATTGGCTATCCTTTACTACGACTGTAAGTAACTCATTTGAGATGGCGCACATGAGTCCACATATTCACCATATCAATACACCACTATGGATCCGCTCCCATCTCCCCACGAGAAGGCCATCCATAGCACTCACGCTTATCTTGCGCATTTTAGAGTATCCACTTTCACTTGTCTATGAACTGTAAAAGCAACCCAGTAGTCCATTACCGCGGATGCGGCTATTCGAATAGATCATTTATAACCCTGATGGGGTGTACTTCCTCACACATGTTTCCCCCACTTAGCATCTGCACACGACATGTGCTTGGCAAACTTCAAGCGAAAGCCGACGTGGGTGTAGACCACGAGCTGACTAACCACACAAGTCCCTAGTCTAGGTTTATCGCCTATTCAGGTTCCATCCGCAAGGAGATCCGGCCGGGGTGTCCTCAACAGCCCCAAACTATGTGTACATGGTTCCCGAGGCACCAAACGGGCGTCTCAGTACACCGGGCCACATACCTACCGCATCACAGCCCACCCCTAGGGTCAGCACTACGCATGGCCTCTAGTATACTAGATTAAGGAAATATGCCCTAGAGGCAATAATAAAGTTGTTATTTATATTTCCTTATATCATGATAAATGTTTATTATTCATGCTAGAATTGTATTAACTGGAAACTTAGTACATGTTTGAATACATAGACAAATAGAGTGTCACTAGTATGCCTCTACTTGACTAGCTCGTTAATCAAAGATGGTTAAGACTCCTAGCCATGGACAAAGGTTGTCATGTGATAAACGGGATCACATCGTTAGAGAATGATGTGATTGACTTGACCCATCCGTTAGCTTAGCACGATGATCGTTTAGTTTGTTGCTATTGCTTTCTTCATAACTTATACATCTTCCTATGACTATGAGATTATGCAACTCCCGAATACCGGAGGAACACTTAGTGTGCTATCAAACGTCACAACATAACTGGGTGATTATAAAGATGCTCTACAGGTGTCTCTGATGGTGTTTGTTGAGTTGGCATAGATCGAGACTAGGATTTGTCACTCCGAGTATCGGAGAGGTATCTCTGGGCCCTCTGGGTAATGCACATCACTATAAGACTTGAAAGCATTGTGACTAATGAGTTAGTTGTGGGATGATGCATTACGGAACAAGTAAAGAGACTTGCCGGTAACAAGATTGAACTAGGTATTGAGATACCAACGATCGAATCTCGGGCAAGTAACATACCGATGACAAAGGGAACAACGTATGTTGTTATGCGGTTTGACCGATAAAGATCTTCGTAGAATATGTAGGAACCAATATGAGCATCCAGGTTCCGCTATTGGTTATTGACCGGAGATGAGTCTCGGTCATGTCTACATAGTTCTCGAACCCGTAGGGTCCGCACACTTAACGTTCGGTGACGATCGATATTGTGAGTTTATGTGTTTTGATGTACCAAAGGTTGTTCGGAGTCCCGGATATGATCACGGACATGACGAGGAGTCTCGAAATGGTCGAGACATAAAGATTGATATATTGGATAGCTATATTCAGACACCGGAGGTGTTCCGGTTGATTTCGGAGAAAACCGGAGTGCCGGAAGGTTACCAGTACCCCCCCGGGGAACTAGTGGGCCTAGATGGGCCTTAGTGGAGAGAGAGGGGCTTCCAGGGCAGCCCGCGCGTCCCCTCCCCCTTGAGTCCGAATTGGACTAGGAGGGGGGTGGCGCCCCCCTTTCCTTCCCCTCTCCCACTCCTTCCTTCCCCCTCCTAGTAGGACTAGGAAAGGAGGAATCATACTCCTACTAGGATGTGGATTCCTCCCCTTCTTGGCGCGCCCTAGGGCCGGCCGGCCTCCCCCCTTGCTCCTTTATATACGGGGGCAGGGGGGCACCCTAGAACACACAACAGACAACTGTCTTAGCCGTGTGCGGTGCCCCCCTCCATCATAATCCACCTCGGTCATATCGTCGTAGTTCTTAGGCGAAGCCCTGCGCCAGTAACTTCATCATCACCGTCATCACACCATCGTGCTGACGAAGATCTCCCTCGACACTCAGCTAGATCGAGAGTTCGTGGGACGTCACCGAGCTGAACGTGTGCAGATCACGGAGGTGTTGTACTTTCGGTACTAGTATCGGTCGGATCGTGAAGACGTACGACTACATCAACCGTGTTTTCATAACGCTTCCGCTTATGGTCTATGAGGGTACGTGGACTACACCTCTCCCCTCTCGTTGCTATGCATCACCATGATAGATCTTGCGTGTGCGTAGGATTTGTTTTTTGAAATTACCGCGTTCCCCAACAGTGGCATTCGAGCCAGGTCTATGCGTAGATGTTATATGCACGAGTAGAACACAAAGAGTTGTGGGAGATAATAGTCATACTGGTTACCAGCATGTCATACTTTGATTCGGCGGTATTGTTGGATATAGCGGCTCAGACCGACATTACGCGTACGCTTATGCGAGACAGGTTCTACCGACGTGCTTCGCACACAGGTTGCTATTGGGTGTCAATTTCTCCAACTTTAGTTGAATCAAGTGTGACTACGCCCGGTCCTTGTTGAAGGTTAAAACATCACACTTGACGAAAAATCGTTGTGGTTTTGATGCCTTGGTAAGAAGGGTTCTTGCTCAGCCCGTAGCAGCCACGTAGAACTTGCAACAACAAAGTAGAGGACATCTAACTTGTTTTTGCAGGGCATGTTGTGATGTGATATGGTCAAGACATGATACTAAATTTTATTGTATGAGATGATCATGTTTTGTAACAGAGTTATCGGCAACTGGCAGGAGCCATATAGTTGTCTATTTATTGTATGAAATGCAATCACCATGTAATTGCTTTACTTTATCACTAAGCGGTAGCGATAGTCGTAGAAGAAATAGTTGGCGAGACGACAACGATGCTTCGACGGAGATCAAGGTGTCAAGCCGGTGACGATGATGATCATGACGGTGCTTTGGAGATGGAGATCAAAGGCACAAGATGATGATGGCCATATCATATCACTCATATTGATTGCATGTGATGTTTATCCTTTATGCATCTTATTTTGCTTAGTTCGGTGGTAGCATTATAAGATGACCTCTCACTAAATTTCAAGGTATAAGTGTTCTCCCTGAGTATGCACCGTTGCTACAGTTCGTTGTGCCGAGACACCACATGATGATCGGGTGTGATAAGCTCTACGTTCACATACAACGGGTGCAAGCTAGTTTTGCACACGCGGAATACTCGGGTTAAACTTGACGAGCCTAGCATATGCAGATATGGCCTCGGAACACTGAGACGGAAAGGTCGAGCGTGAATCATATAGTAGATATGATCAACATAGTGATGTTCACCATTGAAAACTACTCCATCTCACGTGATGATCGGACATGGTTTAGTTGATATGGATAACATGATCACTTAGATGATTAGAGGGATGTCTACCTAAGTGGGAGTTCTTAAATAATATGATTAATTGAACTTTAATTTATCATGAACTTAGTACCTGATAGTATTTTGCATGTCTATGTTGTTGTAGATAGATGGCCCGTGCTGTTGTTCAGTTGAATTTTAATGCGTTCCTAGAGAAAGCTAAGTTGAAAGATGATGGTAGTAATTACATGGACTGGGTCCGTAACTTGAGGATTATCCCCATTGCTGCACAAAAGAATTACGTTCTGGAAGCACCGCGAGGTGACAAACCCGCTGCAGGAGCAACGCCAGATGTTATGAACGTCTGGCAGAGCAAGGCTGATGACTGTCGGATCTCGGGTTCTGGCAAAACCCTTAAGGTTCGAACTCTGGGGTGCGCGCGAAGATCTCTCCCTCACGGATCTCATACTCGCACGGTTCGCGATCTCTAGGCTAGCTCGACGAACTCGCAACACAAGGGACACAAGATTTATACTGGTTCGGGCCACCGTTGTGGTGTAATACCCTACTCCAGTGTGTGGTGGTGGATTGCCTCTTGGGCTGAGGATGAACAGTACAAGGGGAAGAACAGCCTCCTGAGGACAGGTGTTCTGGTGCCTGGTGAACAGCTAGTACAGCTTATCCTGACAAAAGTGGCCTTCGCCTGCCAAAGGCTCTGGTGGTGATGCCGTCTTGGGCTCCACGGTGACCTCCGCCTTGCCGTCCTGCTGGTCTTGGTCTCGTTGCACCGATGTGGAAACCTTTTCCTGACGCCTCGGTACTCCTCGCCTACGCTTGCCTCCTTAGCACCAAAGAGGAAACAAGGACACTGCGCGCACTGGCGCCCGCCTGGTCTCTATCGTGATGGCTCACGTCACGAGAACCTCGCGAGGTTTGCATTGCCTTGATCTCTCCGCCCCTCGCGAGCCAGCCTGGTGAGGCCGCTCCCGAGGAGGTCTTGCGTCGTCCACCTCGCGAGGCTTGGCCCCTCGTGAGGGTCTTGAGTGCTCGTTGGTGAAGATGGGCCGTACGGGCCCGCTCGTAGAGCCACGCCGTGGGCCGCAGGCAGGCAAGTCTGGGGACCCCCATTTCCAGAACATCGACAGTAGCCCCCGAGCCCAAGGCGCGCTCGGACTGGCTTCGAGGCAAAGCCAAAGGGCAAGTGCGGAGCGCCGCGGGCCCCCACAGCCTGCAGCCTTGGTCGACGCGTGGTGGTTGATTGGACGTGGGCGTCTTTGCTTTCCCACGCTGCCTTGATAATCGCCTAGCTAGGCAGCCACCGCAGTCTACACGGTTTCCTTCCCCTCGTTGCGGCGTGCTCCCCCAATTCTTCCGCTTTCTCGAAGCCCACCTCCTTCTCCCAATCCGATCTGAGCTCATCTCTCCCATCGCCATGGCGCCGGATCATACGGAG
Organism: Aegilops tauschii subsp. strangulata; assembly: GCF_002575655.3. Classification (NCBI taxonomy): domain Eukaryota; kingdom Viridiplantae; phylum Streptophyta; class Magnoliopsida; order Poales; family Poaceae; genus Aegilops; species Aegilops tauschii. Next base: position 221,208,837 of record NC_053036.3, read on the forward strand.
AAAGGGAAGCAGCCCATGTCCTCTGCCGAACTACATCCAGCCATTGAGCCCGCCGTTGGCAGGTCGCTGGTGCTCAACCGAGAAGCCATGGACAAGGTGTGCCCCATGCTCGCCTCCAACTTCAATGAGTGGGGGAAAACGGTGGCCTAGCCTGCATCTCGAGCTCGTGTCGACAGGACGGCCATCGAGGTCCCCTTCTTCATCAATGCCCTCTGGGTCGGCCTGGTTCCTCCCTTTTCTACCTTTTCAACGCAGTGCTTGCCCATTACCAGATCCACATGCTGCACCTCGATCCTCAATCCGTGACCCTTCTCACCGTCTTCGCCTTTGTTTGCGAGGCCATGGTGGGCGTTGCTCCTTCCGTGGCACTCCTCCGCCACTTCTTCTTGTTGCACCTGACTGATTTCCGACAGACCTCGGGATGCCAGAGCTTCCAGGCCGTGGCGGCAACGGCCGGCGCGGGGATTGACTTTGAGCTTCCACCATCCACGAGTGAGTTTCGGACGCGGTGGGTATTTGTCAATGTTGGAGTGTGCAGCCCCCTACTCTCTTCCCCGTCGGCGCCCGCCATTCCCAACTCCGGTTGGTGCCACCAGAGGCTCGCCGATCCTTGGCTTGTCCCCGTCTGGCTCAGGTTGAAGAGGCTGAAGGACCGCGGCGTGACTGCGCCTATGGTGGTGCAGGAGTTCGTCCGGCGCCGAGTTGCTCCACTTCAGCGACACTCTCGACCGATGTGGGCCTTGCTCACCAGCAACGACCACATGAGACTTCAGGAGTCCGAGCTCCTCATTGAGGCGCGACGAACGGTGCTTGAGGTCCTGATAGGCGTCCCGTTGCCTGACGACATGCTAGGGAAGAGTTGTCTTTTGTACCGCTGCTTGAACAAGGTGCAATTTGTGGAGCACATGCCCTCCTTCGATGACTGGGAGCTGCGTCCAGTCAGCCTTGTGGGGCCCCGTGAGAACCCCATCATCGTGGTCCCTCTCCTTGCCATCAGCCCCGATACTGTCCCAAGAGTGGACGCTGGGGGGCAACTATCGTCGGAGGCTGGGGGCGCTAGTGCAGATGTGTCGACGCAGCCTGAGGCTCCCGAGGCGTCATCCTCGGGAACCCGTGATCCCCACGCTGGGGCGGCAGCTGAAGGGGCGACACATCCCGTTGTTCCTGATGTCGAAGCCCCTGAGGCCTCGGCAGGTTGCTGCGAGGTGGAGCCTGACAGCTTCCCCTAGCTTGGCGCGCCTGAGGCCTCCTTGGGCGCTTCTCCAGTTGCACCCCGAGATGGTCTCCATGTTCACCGCTTCGGCCGGCTCCGCGTGGACTTCGAGGAGCTTCGCAAGAGGAAGGAATCTCCGAGCTGCAGCAGTAGCGCCTTCGGGCCGTTGAAGCGGAGGAAGTATATGGCCATTGACGAGTAAGTACCTTATCTTTGTGATTCTATGAGTGATGCTTCTCTTCCTGACGATGGCTCTTCAGGATCCCTTCCGCCAGGGCCGCGGAATCTCCTGAGAAGCGGCCTCCTCTCACCCCGTCTCCCCCGCCAGACTTGCGCGCTGCGAGCCCGCACACCGCCCCCAGCGTGGGACCAGCCGAGGAAGCCAGCCCGCCAGCGGGGTGCCTCGAGCTCATGCCTTCGTCTCCTCCTCTTGCCGGCCTCGCTTGGAGCGCGACCAGTGTGCCAAGGGCCCCTCCCCTGGTCTTGGACGGCGGTTGGTTGGCTTCGATCCTGGGGTCCTCTTCAGGCGGCGGATCTTCGCTCATCTGGGCCCCTCGCGCAGCTGGACCGGCAGCCGGGCGGGCACCAGCCCCCAGCCCCCCGCTGCTAGGGGGCGTGTCGCTTCGAGCCCCTTCCGCGTCCCCCGCGGCGGAGGACGGAGTCAGCAGCATGCTCAAGTCTGCGCAAGAGAAGAGCGTCGTCCGCCACGAGCTCTTTCAGGAGGCGATGGGCGCGATGAACCGGCTAGGTGAAGAGCTCATGGATGTGGACGCGCGCCTTGTGGCCGAGGGTCTTCATCTGGCAGAGGAGCGGCACAAGCTGAAGGTGGCTATCAACCTCGGGCGCCACCAACGTGAGCTTGATAATGCGAAGGCCGAGGCCTCTCTCGTAGCCTCGCGTGAGGCCTGCACTCGAGCTCAGGAAGAGGCCCGAGAAGCTGACCGCCGTCGCGAGGCCGCAGAAAAGCGCGTGTGGGAGCTCCAAGCCAGGAGCGCCTCCTTGGAGCGGCAAGTGGAGGAGCGCAGGGCCGCCCTTGCGTTGTTGAGGGGGACGCACGCTGAAGAATAAGAGATCCGGAAGCGCGAGGAGGCGTTGGCACTGGAAGCCGTGGAGCGTAGCCTCGAGCTCGAGAGACTGGAGACGAGGGAGCGTCAAGCTGCCCAAGCGGAAGATGCCGTTGGGGCGCACGAGGCCAAGGCCTAGGAGGAGATCGATCGCCGGGTGGCCGAGGCCCGCTCAGATCTTGAGGGTAGGCACGAGCTGAAGTTGAAGCTTGCGGAAGCTGATGCTGCAGGTAGGACTGCTGACCTTAGGCCCAGGTTAGCTGAGGTGGAGCGGCGCGAGGAGGCCACGGCATCCGCCCTGGTCTCAGCGCAGGCGGAACTGGCCTCCGCCCGCGCCGAGCAGCTCTCTCTTCAGCAGTGAGTCGCTGACGCCGAGTCCGTTGCGTGGCAGAACAGGGAGGAAGTGCTCTAGCGGCGGACACTGGAGCGCGTGCACGCCCCCATGCTTGAGGGTCTCAGGAACAGGGCCAACTCGGCGCTGGGCCACATCTGCGATGAGAACGCCCCTCATCCCCCACGACCGACTACGCCAGCCATCTCCGCTTCTTCACCGACGTGGAGACGCGCCTGGAGAATCATTCTGAGAGGGCTCGCCATCTTGTTGAAGAGAGGAGCCGCGGTCTACTAAGGTGCGCATTCTCCCGAGTCTTCAGCCATCTCCAAAACACCTACCACAACTTTGACTTTGACGCTGTGATTGCCCCCTTTCCGGAGGCCATCCGGGACGACCTGGCGCGGTGGGTGGAGGACAATGTGGACGCGCTGGTCAGGGCCTTCGCTTCCGAGGATGACGCGGTGGTGGTTGCGGCGGATGAAGGCGATGTGGTTGAGGATGGTGACGGTGGCGCTGGTGAAGGTGATGGTGAGGCTGGCGATGATGACAGCAACGCCAGCGACGCGCCTGAGGGCGACCCAGGGGACGCGGCGAGCGATTTGTCTGACTGGTCCCGTGTTCCCCTGCTGTTTATGCTGCACACAAAGCTCAGGCACGACCCTAGAGGTTGTAAGAGCATTTTGGGAGGGGGAGCCCCTCATGTAAACAGATTACTATCCCTACTTTTGAGACAAGCTGAACATGTGCCTTCGTAGGCTCATGAGTCCCGTGGCGAGTTTGTTGTTGTAATTTACCTTGACCTGGGCAGGTTCCGAACTGACTCACCAGGTTGTAAGTTCCTGAGAAGCTCCTGAGGCGCCTGTCGATCCGCCCGAGAGGGCTTCGCAAGGAGCAAGCGCCAGCCATGATAGGGCATGCGCGTGGTGCGCGCGTGCCATGGCCAGCCCCGCTTGCGAGGGGCTCGCGAAGGGAATGCAATAAGGCAAGAACCAGATAGCAAGAAACCGAGAACAGGCAACCCCCCCCCCCCCCCCCCGCACGCATCAATGAAAATTCAACTTCAACTTAAATTCAAATCCAGAAGGTAGGGCTACAGAAAAGGGATCCAAAGCAAATGGCCGCGTCCGGCGCCTAGTCTAGTCTTCATGTCTTCGAGTTTTCTCACCAGCGTGGAGCTAAGTGTTGCCACTAGGACGTGGGAGGGAGCACCCGAGGCCCAAGGGCGGCACTCCTGAGGCTCCGGGGCGTGTACAGGCCCACTCATTATTACGTGAGAGGGTCATGAGCGGAGACCTTCACAGGCGTGAGCCTTAATTCATATCGCCAGACGAGGGCCCCGCCTTGTGCCACCCTCTACCACCGTTGGGACGACCGGAAACCAGGACGACACCAAAGGGGGCAGAGGGGACGCCAGCGGCGCCCTCGGCAACCACGGGTCCTTTGTCGGGGGGAAGGCTCCCCGGCGCCTCCCCGGCAAAGGGCCTACCTCTGGGCGACGCCTTGCTCCGCGTGACGCGGAGAGGGGCCTTACTCCTGGCTCCTCCCGTGCAGCCCCCAGTGGGTCTCTCCTGGTGAGGCGGATATCGCCGTGCCGGAACCATCGCCTAGTGCTGTGACCTGATTCACTTGCGACTCATGGTTATCGTAAGCTTGCCCCTGAGAGATTAGTGGTACCCTGTATCTGTTGTCGACGGCGCGGTTGGTGGGGCTCTCTGGCGGCTCCTGAAAGGCCTCAGCTCCTAACGCCTCCTCCTCCCAACCTGATCCGAGGAACGAGCCGGGGTCGTCTTCCGGCGTGTACTCCTGGTCCATCATGCGGGGCACGTGGGCCTCCGAGGCCGCTGCCCCGAAGACCTCGCCGAAGTGCCCCACGCTCCATGTCGCCCGACCCGTCACGCCGTCCTGAGGATGGTAGGGCAGTGTTCCTATGGGGCCGTGTGCGGCAACGCTCGTGCCCGCACCCATCTGGGGTGGTGCGGGCGCGATGGGGCGCCCTCCACTAGGGATTGCGTTGATGTCGACGAGGCCCCCGGGCGCACTCGGGAGCACGCGGGCGCGGCGAGGCCCGCCGTGGGATCCGGCCGTCGCCTGAGGCATGAGCTGGTAACAGAAGGGCGGCGCTCCCGTGGCCGCTGCGTCCAGTAGCTCGGCGACGCGTTCCAGCAGCGCATCCCGGCCACTCTCCATCAGTCGGCACCGCAGCAGCTCCCGCGCCACCGTGAGTGCAGCCCGCATGTTCACCTGCTCCCGCCGGGTGTGTGGCGCCGTTGCCGTGGCGTGGCTTGCGGCCCTTGCAGCTCGCGCTTGTCGTGGAGTAAGGGTGGACAGAGCCTAGCCGCGCCGCCCGCGCCCAGCAGCGTTAGGTGGCGTTCGTGCCGCTTGGAGCGCCGGGTTGAGGTTTTCTTGGGCAGGCGGCGCCGCCCGGGCTGGCCAGGCTGCCCAGCGGTCGGTGTCGGTCCTTGGGTCGCCGGACATCGGAACCGCGGAGCGTTGGTGGATCAACTAGCGGGGAAGAGGCTCCGGCGCACCCCTACCTGGCGCGCCAAATGTCGGATCTCGGGTTTCGGCAAAACCCTTAAGGTCTGAACTCTGGGGTGCGCGCGAAGATCTCTCCCTCACGGATCTCGTCCTCGCACGCTTCGCGATCCCTAGGCTAGCTCGACAAACTCGCAACACAAGGGACACAAGATTTATACTGGTTCGGGCCACCGTTGTGGTGTAATACCCTACTCCAGTGTGTGGTGGTGGATTGCCTCTTGGGCTAATGATGAACAGTACAAGGGGAAGAACAGCCTCCTGAGGAGAGGTGTTCTGGTGCCTGGTGAACTTGACGGTGTCAGGATCCCCCCTTCCTACTGTGGTGGCTAGTCCTATTTATAGAGGCCCTGGTCCTCTTCCCAAATATTGAGCGGGAAGGGATTCCACAACGGCCAATTTGAAAGGGGACAACTATTACAGCTTATCCTAACAAAAGTGGTCTTCGCCTGCCAAAGGCTCAGGTGGTGACGCCGTCTTGGGCTCCACAGTGACCTCTGCCTTGCCGTCCTGCTGGTCTTGGTCTCGTTGCACCGATGTGGAAACCTTTGCCTGAAGCCTCAGTACTCCTCTCCTGCGCTTGCCTCCTTAGCACCAAAGAGGAAACAAGGACACTGCGCGCGCTGGCGCCCGCCTGGTCTCTATCATCATGGCTCACGTCACGAGAACCTTGTGAGGTTTGCCTTGCCTTGATCTCTCCGCCCCTCGCGAGCCAGCCTGGTGAGGCCGCTCCTGAGGAGGTCTTGCATCGTCCACCTCGCGAGGCTTGGCCCCTCGCGAGGGTCTTGAGTGCTCGTTGGTGAGATGGGCCGTACGGGCCCGCTCGCAGAGCCACGCCGTGGGCCGCAGGCAGGCAAGTCTGGGGACCCCCGTTCCAAAACGCCGACAATGACTACTCAATAGTTCAGTGTGCCATGCTTTACGGCTTAGAACTAGGACTTCAACGACGTTTTGAACGTCACGGAGCATATGAGATGTTCCAGGAGATGAAGTTAATATTTCAAGCAAATGCCCGGATTGAGAGATATGAAGTCTCCAATAGGTTCTACAGCTGCAAAATGGAGGATAATAGTTCTGGCAGTGAACATATACTCAGAATGTCTGGGTACCACAACCACTTGACTCAACTGGGAGTTAATCTTCCTGATGATAGTGTCATTGACAGAGTTCTTCAATCACGGCCACCAAGCTAAAAGAGCTTCGTGATGAACTATAATACGCAAGGGATGGATAAGACAATTCCCGAGCTCTTCGCAATGCTAAAGGCTGCGGAGGTAGAAATCAAGAAGGAGCATCAAGTGTTGATGGTCAACAAGACCACCAGTTTCAGGAAAAAGGGTAAAGGGAAGAAGGGGAACTTCAAGAAGAACAGCAAGCTAGTTGCTGCTCAAGTGAAGAAGCCCAAGTCTGGACCTAAGCCTGAGACTGAGTGCTTCTACTGCAAAGGGACTGGTCACTGGAAGCGTAACTGCCCCAAGTATTTGGCGGAGAAGAAGGATGGCAAAGTGAAAGGTATATTTGATATACATGTTATTGATGTGTACCTTACTAATGCTCGTAGTAGCGCCTGGGTATTTGATACTGGTTCTGTTACTAATATTTGCAACTCGAAACAGGGGCTACGAATTAAGCGAAGATTGGCTAAGGACGAGGTGATGATGCACATGGGAAATGGTTCCAAAGTCGATGTGATCGCCGTCGGCATGCTACCTCCACATCTACCTCCGGGATTAGTTTTAGACCTAAATATTTGTTATTTGGTGCCAGCGTTGAGCATGAACATTATATCTGGATCTTGTTTGATGTGAGACGGTTATTCATTTAAATCAGAGAATAATGGTTGTTCTATTTATATGAGTAATATCTTTTATGGTCATGCACCCTTGATGAGTGGTCTGGTTTTACTAAATCTTGATAGTAGTGATACACATGTTCATAGTATTGAAGCCAAAAGATATAAGTTTAATAATGATAGTGCAACTTATTTGTGGCACTGCCATTTAGGTCATATTGGTGTAAAGCCCATGAAGAAACTCCATGCAGATGGGCTTTTGGAATCACTTGATGCTTGTGAACCATGCCTCATGGTCAAGATGACTAAGACTCCGTTCTCCGGAACAATGGAGTGAGCAACAGACTTGTTGGAAATAATACATACTGATGTATGTGGTCTGATGAGTGTTGATGCTCGCAGTGGGTATCATTATTTTCTTACCTTCACAGATGATTTGAGCAGATATGGGTATATCTACTTGATGAAACATAAGTCTGAAACATTTGAAAAGTTCAAAGAATTTCAGAGTGAAGTAGAAAATCATCGTAACAAGAAAATAAAATTTCTACAATTTGATCGTGGAGGAGAATATTTGAGTTACGAGTTTGGTCTTCATTTGAAACAATGCGGAACAGTTTTGCAACTCACGCCACCTGGAACACCACAGCGTAATGGTGTGTCTGAACGTCGTAATCATACTTTACTAGATATGGTGCGATCTATGATGTCTCTCACTGATTTACCGCTATCATTTTGGGGTTATGCTTTAGAGACGGCTGAATTCACGTTAAATAGGGCACCATCTAAATCCGTTGAGAGGACACCTGATGAACTGTGGTTTGGCAAGAAACCCAAGTTGTCGTTTCTTAAAGTTTGGGGTTGCGATGCTTATGTGAAAAATCTTCAACATGATAAGCTCGAACCCAAATCGGAGAAATGTGCCTTCATAGGATACCCAAAGGAGACTGTTGGGTACACCTTCTACCACATATCCGAAGGCAAGATATTCGTTGCTAAGAATGGGTCCTTTCTAGAGAAGGAGTTTCTCTCGAAAGAAGTGAGTGGGAGGAAAGTAGAACTTGATGAGGTAACAGTACCTGCTCCCTTATTGGAAAGTAGTTCATCACAGAAATCAGTTCCAGTGATTCCTACACCAATAAGTGAGGAATCTAATGATGATGATCATGAAACTTCTGATCAAGTTACTACAGAACCTCGTAGGTCAACTAGAGTAAGATCCGCACCACAGTGGTACGGTAATCCTGTTCTGGAAGTCATGTTACTTGACCATGACGAACATACAAACTATGAGGAAGCGACGATGAGCCCAGATTCCGCAAAATGGCTTGCAGCCATGAAATCTGAGATGGGATCCATGTATGAGAACAAAGTATGGACTTTGGTTGACTTGCCCGATGATTGGCAAGCCATAGATAATAAATGGATCTTCAAGAAGAAGATGACGCTGACGGTAATGTTACTGTCTACAAAGCTCGACTTGTTGCGAAAGGTTTTCGACAAGTTCAAGGAGTTGACTACGATGAGACCTTCTCACCCGTAGCGATGCTTAAGTCCATCTGAATCATGTTAGCAATTGCCACATTTTATGATTATGAAATTTGGCAAATGGATATCAAAACTGCATTCCTTAATGCATATCTTAAAGAAGAGTTGTATATGATGCAACCAGAAGGTTTTGTCAATCCAAAAGGTGCTCACAAAGTGTGCAAGCTCCAGCAATCCATTTATGGACTGGTGCAAGCCTCTCGGAGTTGGAATATATGCTTTGATAGTGCGATTAAAGCATATGGATTTATACAGACTTTTGGAGAAGCCTGTATTTTGAAGAAAGTGAGTGGGAGCTCTGTAGCATTTCTGATATTATATGTGGATGACATATTGTTGATCGGAAATGATACTGAATTTCTGAATAGCATAAAAGGATACTTGAATAAGAATTTTTCAATGAAAGACCTCGGTGAAGCTGCTTATATATTGGGCATCAAGATCTATAGAGATAGATCAAGACGCTTAATTGGACTTACACAAAGCACATACCTTGACAAAGTTTTGAAGAAGTTCAAAATGGCTCAAGCAAAGAAAGGGTTATTGCCTGTGTTACAAGGTGTGAAGTTGAGTCAGACTCAATGCCCGACCACTGCAGAAGATAGAGAGAAAATGAAAGTCATTCCCTATGCTTCATCATAGGTTCTATCATGTATGCAATGCTGTGTACCAGACCTGATGTGTGCCTTGCTATTATTTTAGCAGGGAGGTACCAAAGTAATACAGTAGTGGATCACTGGACATCGGTCAAGAATATCCTGAAATACCTGAAAAGGACTAAGGATATGTTTCTCGTTTATGGAGGTGACAAAGAGCTCGTCATAAATGGTTACGTCGATGCAAGCTCTGACACTGATCCGAATAACTCTAAGTCACACACCAGATACGTATTTTTATTGAATGGTGGAGTTGTCAGTTGGTGCAGTTCCAAGCAGAGCGTCGTGGAAGGATCTACGTGTGAAGCAGAGTACATAGCTGCTTCCGAAGCAGCGAATGAAGGAGTCTGAATGAAGGAGTTCATATCCGATCTAGGTGTCATACCTAGTGCATCGGGTCCAATGAAAATCTTTTGTCACAATACTGCTACAATTGCCTTGGCAAAGGAATCCAGATTTCACAAGAGAACCAAGCACATCAAGAGACGCTTCAATTCCATCCACGATCAAGTCAAGGAGGGAGACATAGAGATTTGCAAGATACATACGGATCTGAATGTTGCAGACCCGTTGACTAAGCCTCTCTCACGAGCAAAACATGATCAACACCAAGACTCCATGGGTGTTAGAATCATTACTGTGTAATCTATATTATTGACTCTAGTGCAAGTGGGAGACTGAAGGAAATATGCCCTAGAGGCAATAATAAAGTTGTTATTTATATTTCCTTATATCATGATAAATGTTTATTATTCATGCTAGAATTGTATTAACCGGAAACTTAGTACATGTGTGAATACATAGACAAACAGAGTGTCACTAGTATGCCTCTACTTGACTAGCTTGTTAATGAAAGATGGTTAAGTTTCCTAGCCATGGACAAAGGTTGTCATTTGATAAACGGGATCACATCATTAGAGCATGATGTGATTGACTTGACCCATCCGTTAGCTTAGCACGATGATTGTTTAGTTTGTTGCTATTGCTTTGTTCATAACTTATACATGTTCCTATGACTATGAGATTATGCAACTCCCGAATACCAGAGGAACACTTAGTGTGCTATCAAACGTCACAACGTAACTTGGTGATTATAAAGATGCTCTACAGGTGTGTCCAATGGTGTTTATTGAGTTGGCATAGATTGAGATTAGGATTTGTCACTCAGAGTATCGGAGAGGTATCTCTGGGCCCTCTCGGTAATGCACATCACTATAAGCCTTGCAAGCATTGTGAATAATGAGTTATTTGCGGGATGATGCATTACGGAACGAGTAAAGAGACTTTCGGTAACGAGATTGAACTAGGTATTGAGATACCAACGATCGAAGCTCGGGCAAGTAACATACCGATGACAAAGGGAACAACGTATGTTGTTATGCTGTTTGACCGATAAAGATCTACACAGAATATGTAGGAACCAATATGAGCATCCAGGTTCCGCTATTGGTTATTGACCGGAGATGAGTCTCGGTCATGTCTACATAGTTCTCGAACCCGTAGGATCCGCACGCTTAACGTTCGGCGACGATCGGTATTATGAGTTTATGTGTTTTGATATACCGAAGGTTGTTCGGAGTCCCAGATATGATCATGGACATGACGAGGAGTCTCGAAATGGTCGATACATAAAGATTGATATATTGGGCGGCTATATTCAGACACCGGAAGTGTTCCGGGTGATTTCGGAGAAAACCGGAGTGCCGGAGGGTTACCAGAACCCCCCCCCCCCCGGGGGGGGAACTAATGGGCCTAGATGGGCCTTAGTGGAGAGAGAGGGGCTGCCAGGGCAGGCCGGGTGCCCCTCCCCCTTGAGTCCGAATTGGACTAGGAGGGGAGGGTGGCGGCCCCCTTTCCTTCCCCTCTCCCACTCCTTCCTTCCCCCTCCTAGTAGGAATAGGAAAGGAGGAATCCTACTCCTACTAGGAGGAGGATTCCTCCCCTTCTTGGCGCGCCCTAGGGCCGGCCGGCCTCCCCCCTTGATCCTTTGTATATGGGGGCAGGGGGCACCCTAGAACACACAACAGACAACTGTCTTAGCCGTGTGCGTTGCCCCCCTCCACCATAATCCACCTCGGTCATATCATCGTAGTGCTTAGGCGAAGCCCTGCGACGGTAACTTCATCATCACCGTCATCATGCCGTCGTGCATATGAAGCTCTCCCTCGACACTCAGCTGGATCGAGAGTTCGTGGGAGGTCACCAAACTGAATGTGTGCAGATCGCGGAGGTGCCGTACTTTCGGTACTAGGATCGGTCGGATCGTGAAGACGTACGACTACATCAACCGTGTTGTCATAACGCTTCCGCTTTCGGTCGACGAGGGTATGTGGACTACACTCTCCCCTCTCGTTCCTATGCATCACCATGATAGATCTTGCGTGTGCGTAGGAACTTTTTTGAAATTACTGCGTTCCCAACACTACAGACACCAAAAACTGCTTGCAACTCCTGGACAGAGGACAGGGGGTTTAATAAGTCGAGTGGGGTCATATTTCAGGGCCCAATGTGTGGTAGTAGCTGTTCTTGGATCACAAACACATAACTCAGTTCCTGAGGACGGTTTCAATGAGACAACCCACCATGTACTCCTACATGGCCTCTCATCGCTACATTTACCAAATCGTGTTCACACACTTAGCTCTCAACAGTAGGACATGATGACCACATTCCAATTCATCCCCGATGAATCAGACCTGACACGACTCTAAGCAATAGCAGGCATGAAAAACAAGCATAAATGTGTAGGCACATCTTGGCTCAAACAAATCCTACTCATGCTAGTGGGTTTCAACTATTTACTATGGCAAAGACAGGTCATGCAGAGGAAAGTGGTTCAACTACCGCATCATGTAACAGTTGAAACATTGTTGTCCTAATGCAGTAAAAGAGAGCAGGAGGGAGAGAGTGGGATTGTATTGGAGTGATCAAGCGGGTTTTGCTTGCGTGGCACTTCTGAAGATAGCATAGCTCTTCATCGGTGTCATCGAACACATCGTCGGAACCACGTCTACTGAGAGGCGACAATCACCGGCAAACAAGAGGGAACACAATCAAAGTAATGCAACAATATGAGGCATGAATGTGACATGGCAATATGCTGTGATTTGAGCTAATGCAGCTAGCAACGAGTTAAATGAAGTTGGTTTGAACCCAAGGTTCAAATTTAAACTCCATATGTGAAATTCAAATGCCATTTATTTGATTTCTCCAATTCAGCAACTATAAGTTGTTCCAACATGCATGAAAAAGGTACAGAAGGACAGATTGAATTTTTCTAATCATTTTTCATATACAATTTATTTCATTCTGAGTTATAGATTAATTTCTATGATTTTTTGAAGTTTAAATCATTTCCTTGATTTTTTGGTTATTTAGAATTTAAAAAAATCCAGTAAATGATTTACTACATCAGCACTGTGTCAGGATGATGTCAGCAAGTCAACGGGACAGCCTAGGTCAAACTGACGAGTGGGTCCCGTATGTCAATGACTAACTAACTAACCTAGGTTAATTAGTACTAAACTGGATTAGTTAGCGAGGCAGGGCCCGCATGTCAGTGACTTAGGGGGTCAAATCCCTGGTCAGCTAGGTCAAACCCATCGGCGGCGTAACACCGGCGAGGCCAGACGCGGTGGAGCGGCGCGGAAATGCTGCTCCGGCGACCAAGTGGACGGCGGAGGGCATCTACGTGATGCGGACACTCCCCCGTATCGAGTGGTGGTGGTGGTTGGTCCTGGGGTGGCCGGAATCATCGCCGGCGACAACCTTGGCGGCTACCGGAGCTCGGGTAAGCTAGGGGCCATCGCTATGACGGGCCTGGCGGCGCGGGGTTAGCTCCTACGTGCTCTACGCAGCGCGGTTAACTAGATGGACATGACGGCCGGGCTGTTGCGTGGCCGGAAACACGTCGGCGGCGGGTGTGGGCGTGCTCGGTGCGGCAGTTAAAACGTGCGGCAGTGAGAACGGAGGGGAGGACGGTTAGTGTCTCACAGTGATCATGGAGACGCAGACAACGGGCTCGGGGAGGAACCGGAATGGAGCAGGGCGGCGAGGGGATCTCCGGCGACGGCGGTCGAGGATGAGCTCGGTGCAGCGCCTCCGAGACGAGCAATCGCTTGGCGCTCGGTCTGTTCGGTGAAGTGGACGTCGGCGGTGCTCATGGACACGGCGGGGTGACGAGGGGGCGACGGTGGCTGCTGCCACGTCGACGGCGAGCTCGTGGATGCGTCGGCCTTGGCGGGAGAGAGCGAGGGAGAGAGCAGGGGGAGAGAATGAGGTGTCCAGGGGGTCGGGGTGGCACTGAGGAGGCTCTTCGAGGCGCTCCGCTGGCGCGGGCGAGGCAGGCAGGCAGGATGGTAGCGTGGCGAGCTCGGCGGTGTCGCGGTGTCCCTCCTCTGCCTACTGGCAGAGGTAGGTGATGACTGGCACCAGGGCAGTGGGCTGGGCTGGCCAGGTAAGTGGCCCAGGTGGGATTCCTCTCTCTCTCTCTCTCTCTCTCTCTTATCTAGTTTTCTTTTTATCTTTTCTGGTGTTTGTTTTTTGGTTTATTTAAAATACCAGAACACTTCTAAAAATCCTGAAAAGTATTGTGGGCACTATTTGAATTATTCTCAACAGCCCCCAAATACTTTTAGAATTATTTGGACATTTGAAAATATTTATAGCTTTTAAATGTCCAAATGCAAATACTTATGATTTAATTCAGTGACCCCAAATGACTGAGAAAAAGTGCACTATTTTTGGCAGAGGTTCAAGACCAATCCAAAGATGATGAACTTTTGTGAAGGGCATTTTAGGTTCATTGAAAAGGTTTTAAGTTGAGCCTGATTGAATTCCATTTGGTGCTAGGGTTTGAACATCCCCATTTCAAATTTCAAATAAATTTAGACGTGATGCATGGATGATTATGCAACTATTTGCAAACAATTTCTAGGGCTGTGACAAAGGAAACGGTACACAACAGTTTACCCAGGTTCGGGCCACCTTGCGGTGTAAAACCCGGCTCCTGCTTTGTGGTGGATTAGCCTCGAGGTGGGCTAAGGATGAACTAGTACAGTCAAGGAACAACCTCAAGAGGTGTGTTCTTGGGTGAGCTGGTGTGTGTGAGGATGGATTGGATCCAATCCGTCTTTACGGTGGTGGCTAGGCTCTATTTATAGTGGCCTTGGTCCTCTTCCCAAAATGAAGGCGGGAAGGGATCCCACAACGGCCAAATTTGAAGGGAGACAACTAGTACATCTTATCCTGATGAAAGGTGGTCTTCTCCTGCAAAGCTTCTGGTCATGACGCCGTGGTGGGCTCAGCAATGACCTCCGTCCTGCCGTCCTAGCGGTCTTGGTCTTGTAGCATGGAAATGGAAACCTTTAGTTGATTTCTTGGGACTCCACACCTGCGCTCGCCTCCTTAGCACCAAAGAGGAAACCTGCTACTCTACGCCCGCTGGCGCCCGCCTGGCCTTGGTCGTCATGACTTGTGTCATTAGAACCTCATGAGGTGAGGGCTTGCATAGAAATCTTCGCTCCTTTGGAGCCAGCCTGATGAGGCCGCCCCTTCTGGAGGTCTTGACGTCTTCCGCCTCGCGAGGGTCTTGTGTTGTTGGTGCTGAAGATGGGTCATACCAGCCGTTGATGGAGCCACACGATGGGCCACAGGCAGGCAAGTATGGGTACCCCGGTTCCCAGACCGCCGACACGCTGCACCCGTCGATGACTTGCCGGAGTGTTACACTAGCATGAGATCCAAGGTTACTTCACCTGCTATAAAGAAGGTCCCGGCAAGGCTGGATGGCGCTGATGGTACATTCACCATTAGCTCCACCCTTGATGACAAATAGGAAAGCACGCTTGTTGCCTTCCTGTGGGCGAATGTCGATGTGTTTGCTTGGTAGCCATCTGACATCCCCGACGTTCCCGGGAGGTAATCGAGCACCACCTTCCTGTCTTCCTCATGCCTGGCCTGTCGAGCAGAAGGTCAGAAAGCAAGCTTTGGAACGACACCAGTTTATTGCCAAGGAAATCAAGAAACTTGAAGCAGCTGGTTTGGTCTGAGGAGTTTTGCACCCAACATGGTTAGCGAATCCAGTGGTAGTGCGCAAGGCGAATGGGAAATGGAGGCTTTGCATAGACTTCATAGATCTTAGTAAGGCGTTCCCGAAGGACCCTTTCCCCTTGCCATGCATCGATCAAATTGTGGATTCTACTTCCAGATGTGATCTGCTCTCCTTTTTGGATGCATACTCAGAATACCATCAGATCTTCATGTCTAAGGAAGATGAAGAGAAAACTGCGTTCATAACTCCACGTGGCACGCACTGCTTTGCACGGATGCCCTTGGGGTTAAAGAGCGCTGGATCCACCTTTGCGAGAGCAGTACAGATTGATTTTTAGCCACAGCTGCACAGAAATGTGGAGGCCTACATGGATGATATAGTGGTCAAAACCAAGGACAAATCAATGCTTATTCAAGATTTGGAAGAAACTTTTGCGAACCTGCGCAAGATCAATCTGAAGTTAAACCCTGAGAAGTGTGTGTTTGGCGTGCCCTCCGGCAAGCTACTTGGCTTCCTTGTGTCACACCGAGGGATAGAGGCAAACCTCGACAAGATCAGGGCAATCGAGCAGATCCAAGCACCCAAGACCGTCAAGGACGTGCGGCGCCTGACTGGATGTGTTGCCGCGTTGAGTAGGTTCATTTCTAAGTCAGCTGAGCACGCCATGCCGTTCTTCAAAATTTTGAAGAAGGCAGGGCCAATGAAGTGGACCCTGGAGGTGGAAGCTCCACTCTGAGACCTGAAGACATACCTTTCTTCTGCCCCCACCTTAGTCGCTCCTAGGCCACAAGAGTCGTTGTTGCTATATTTGGCGGCAACGAATCAAGTGGTTAGTGCAGCGCTGGTGGTGCAGCAGGAAATGGATGGAGAAGCAGCCACGACAGCCACTCCCTCCGGAGGTGAAACTGAACCAGTCATGGCAAGAACAAGCACAGACCAGGAGAAAGAAGAGCAAGATAGCAAAGGCGATTCCAAGACCATGGCAAGGAAGAGAGTGGTGCAATGGCTAGTTTACTTTGTCAGCTCCCTATTGCAGGGGGCTAGGTCAAGGTACTCTGGAGTGCAAAATTTGATCTTCGGCCTCATCATGGCCTCAAGGAAACTAGCCACTACATCCAAGCCCATGAGATCATAGTTGTCACTCGTTTCCCATTGCAACGCATACTAAGGAACCCTGAGGCCACCGGGAGGATAGTTGATTGGGCACTAGAGCTACCAAGTTTTGGTCTGAAGTATGAGAGTACCTCAACCATTCAGAGCAGGGCACTGGCGGAGTTCATCGCAGAATGGACGCCCACCCCAGATGAAGAAGTTTTAGACACGGCCATCCCCGGCAAGGAAGCACCCCAAGAATGGATCATGTATTTTGACGGTGCTTTCTCGTTACAAGGTGCAGGAGTTGTCATGCTTCTTGCTGCACCACCAGAGAACACCTCAAGTATGTGGTTCAGATACACTTCCCTCGGGAGGTGGCCACCAATAACACTACTGAATATGAGGGGCTCCTTGTCGGGCTCAGAATTGCAATGGAATTGGGAATCAAGAAGTTAATCATTCGTGGAGACTTGCAGCTCATAGTAAGACAAGTAACCAAGGTTTACCAAAGCCCGTTGATGGAGGCATATGTTGAGGAAGTGAGGAAACTGGAAGAACATTTTGAGGGATTGCAAACAGAGCATGTGGCACGTGTGGAAAACAGCATTTCTGATCATTTGTCAAAGTGCGCTGCACAAAAGCTCCCTGTGGAACCAGGGACTTTTGTTCTCCACCTGACTCAACCCTTAGTATCGCCGACAACAACGGCCAGAAAAAGGAGGAAGTTGGACTCCGACAAGCATCTCCCGGTAGGACTTCCCGAAGTCCCCGGTAGAGAGGCTGCCGGGAATGACTCTACTTCGCCTGGTGAGCAGCACCCTCCCGCCGAACTACAAGTTCTTGCGGTCGAGAGATGCGCTCCCACGAACGAGGAGGTGCCATTTGTCCTTGTTGCCGAGCCTCAAGCTCCAACTTGGGCACGTCACATAGTCCACTACCTCCAAATAGGAGAACTTCCCGAGGAGCAAGAACAAGCCGAAAGAGTAGCTCGGAGGGCTAGTATGTATCAGTTTGTCGATGACACGTTGTACAGAAGAAGGGCCAACGGTGTGAAGTTGAAGTGCATTTGCCGGGAAGAGGGGCATGAACTATTGGCAGAAATACACAAAGGCGTGTGCGGCTCCCATATTGGATCAAGAGCCTTGGTTGGAAAAGCTTTCCGGCAAGGTTTCTGTCGGATTCTGGGTTCCAGAAAACCCTTAAGGTTCGAACACTGGGTTGCGCACGAAGATCTCTCCCTTCCTAGCTCGCTCTCGCAACAATCTCAAGGCCTAGCTCGCCGAACCCAAGGAACAAGAGACACGAGAGTTTATACTAGTTCGGCCCACCGTTGTGGTGTAATACCCTACTCCAGTGTGGTGTGGTGGATTGCCTTGTAGGCTGAGGATGAACAATAGAAGGGATGAACAGCTTCCTGAGGAGAGGTGTTCTTGAGCTGGGTGAGCTTGTGTGTGTGAGGATGGTCTGAATGATCCGTCCCCTTGCTAGGGTGGTGGCTAGTCCTATTTCTAGAGGCCCTGGTCCTCTTCCCAAATATTAGGCGGGAAGGGCACCCACAACGGCCAATTTTGAAGGGAGACAACTAGTACAAGCTATCCTGACAAAAGGTGGTCTTCGCCTGCCAAAGGCTATGGTGGTGACACCGTCGTGGGATCCGCGGTGACCTCCGTCCTGCTAGTCTTGGTCTTGTTGCACCGATATGGAAACCTTTGCCTGACGCCTCGGGACTCCTCGCCTGCGCTTGCCCCTTTAGCACCAAAGAGGCAACGGGTACTCTGCGCCCGCTGGCGCCCGCCTGGCCTTGGTCGTCATGGCTCATGTCACGTGCACCTCGCGAGGTGCCCCTTGCATAGATATCTCCGCTCCTCGGGAGCCAACCTAGCGAGGCTGCCCCTAAGGAGGTCTTGTGTCGCCCGCCTCGCGAGGGTCTTGAGTGGTTGTTGATGAAGATGGGCCGTACCAGGCCGCTGGCTGAGCCACACGCCCTGGGCCGCGGGCAGGCAAGTCTGGGTACCCCCATTCCCAGGACGTCGACAGTTTCTACTGGCCCACGGCCCTCCAAGATGCGATTGAGCTAGTCACCAGATGTGAAGCCTGCCAGTTTCACTCCAAGAACATCCATCAACCTGCTCAAGCTCTCCATACGATCCCTTTGCCATGGCCATTTGCTGTCTGAGGGCTCAACGTCTTGGGCCCCCTTCCCCATGCTACCCAGGGCTTTGACTTCTTTTACGTTGCAATCGACAAGTTTACAAAGTGGCCGAAAGTGGAGCCTGTGAGGAAGGTAACCACACAGTCAGCTATCAAGTTCTTGAAAGGATTGGTGTGCCATCTGGGAGCACCCGCCAGAGTAATCACTGACAATGGCACCCAGTTCACAAGCCGCGCCTTCATGAAATATGTTCAAACCCTCGGAAGCAAGGTTTCGTTTTCCTCTGTTGCTCATCCCAGGAGCAACGGACAAGTTGAGAGGATGAACACTAAAGTGCTGCATGGGATCAAGACAAGGACTTTTGGTAAGTTGCGAAAGTGTGTCAGATGCTGGATCGACGAGCTGCCGGTGGTTTTTTGGTCCCTCCGGACGACACCAAATCGAGCTACCATCTAGGCTCCCTTCTCCCTAGTGTATGGGGCAGAAGCAGTGCTCCCCACAAAACTCATATACGGGTCACCTCGATTTTTTTCCTATGATGAAGTAGAGCAAGAGCAGCACCGACATGACGATGCCGTTCTCCTTGAGGAGAACCGTCTCCGAGCTGCCGTACGTGCTGCACGCTATGAGCAAGCCTTGTGCCGCTATCATAGCCGCAGGGTCCATGCCCAGAGCCTTGAGGAACGCGACCTTGTCCTTAGGCGTGTTCAGTCTTCAAAGGGTTCCAACAAGTTGACACCAAAGTGGGAAGGCCCTTACCGGGTAGCAGGAGTCACCAAACCTGGCATTGTCCATCTGGAGATCGAAGATGGCATCAAAATGCAAAACTCATGGAATGTTGAGCATCTTTAGAAGTTCTACCCGTAAGGCACGGCTGCCGGGCCCAGCCCCAGCAGCCACTGTCGGATTCTGGGTTCCGGCAAACCCTTGTGAGGTTCCAACTCTAGGGTGCACATGAAGGATTCTCTCTCTCGCTAGTTCGCTCACTCAACGATCTCACGGCCAAGCTCGACGAAACCCGAAGAACATGAGACATACAAATTTATACTGGTTCAGGCCACCGTTGTGGTGTAATACCCTACTCCAGTGTGGTGGCGGTGGATTGCCTCGTGGGCTGAGGATGAACTAGTACAATGGGTGAACAGCCTCCGGAGGAGAGATGTTCTTGAGCTCTATGAGCTGGAGAGGATGGTCTTGGTGGAATAGATCCGGTCCAAGAGGAGTTGCCTCCTATGGTGGTGCCTAGTCCTATTTATAGAGGCCCCGGTCCTCTTCCCAAATGTAGGCGGGAAGGGATCCCACAACGGCCAATTTTGAAGGGAGACAACTAGTACAAGTTATCCTGACAAAAGTAGTCTTCGCCTGCCAAAGGTTCTAGTGGTGACACTGCCGTGGGCTCCTTGGTGACTTCCGTCCTGCCGTCCTGCTAGTCTTGGTCTCGTTGCACCGATATGGAAACCTTTGCCTGATGCCTCGGGACTCCTCGTCTGTGCTTGCCTCTTTAGCATGAAAGAGGAAACTGGTACTCTGTGCCCGCTGGCGCCCGCCTGGCCTTGGTCGTCATGGCTCACGTCATGTGAACCTCGCCAGGTGCCCCGTGCGTATATATCTCCACTCCTCGGGAGCCAGCCTAGCGAGGCCGCCCCCAGGGAGGTCTTGGTGTCATCCGCCTCGCGAGGCTTGGCCCCACACGAGGGTCTTGAGCTGTTGCTGCCGAAGCTGGGCCGTACCGGGCCGTTGGTGGAGCCATGCCGTTGGCTGCAGGCAGGCAAGCCTGGGTACCCCCATTCCCAGGACACCGACAGTAGCCCCCGGGCCCAAGGTGCACTCGGACTTGGCTTCGAGGCAAAGCCGAGGGGCAAGTGCGGAGCGCCGCGGGCCCCAACCGCCTGCGGCCTTGGTCGACGTGTGGCGATTGACAGAACGTGGGCGCCTCTGGTTCCCCATGCTGCCTCGGCAACCGTCCTCGACTTGACGAGACCCTGTTGCATGCATTAGGAAAACCATCATTGCGTGTGATCGTGGAGGGCGGCGGTTGGCCTCCCGCTAACTATAAATGAGGAGAGGGGCGGAGGCCCCGTTGCTTATCTCCTTCCTCCTACTATGCGCTCTCCTCTTCCTCCTTGCTTCGCCGTCTCACCGCGGTACCCATGGTGCCGGCGCAGAGGTTCTCAGCCGCGGAGAAAGGTAAAGCCCGCCAGGAGGGGCTCGGCTTGCCTCCGCCCAAGAGGGGGCGTGGTCGCCCCCGCAAGCACGCCGTGACCCCGGCTGTTGTTCCTCTAGACACGGGCGAACTCCTTCGGGGTCCGGTGCCGTCCCTGGCTACCGCAGCGGCGCCTCTGCTCGCGGCGGGGGCCGCCCGAGACGTGGCAGTCCCGCCAATGAAGGGAGGTGTGCCATGGTTGCTCGGCCTCCCCGGCCATGCTTCCACTCGGCGGCGGTGCTGCCGGAGTTCGTCGTGTGGTTGGAGAACCCAGCCGGCACCTGGCTTCAGCTTCCGCGCTCCTTTGCCGGCGAGCTGCCAGCCACGGGTCCTGGCGGCCTCTAGCGGCAGGCCGACGCCTGCTGCAGCAAGGCCTCGTGGCTCGCAGTGGAGGTCTCCGTCGCGGGCAATGTGGCCCTGGCCCACGGCTGGCAGACGTTTGCCCACGCGCACGGTCTGAGCAGGTGGTGCACCCTCCACTTCAAGTACGATGGTGCCGCGACCCTCTTCGTGAGGGTGTTCAGGGAAGACGGTCACCGCGCTGGGTGCTGCCCTGAAGACAGCTGCGGCGACGATGTGCTCGACCTTGGCGCTGACCGTGACGAGGATTAGGACGAACTCGCCCTCGACGACGGCCATGGCTTATCCAGCAGCGGTGGCTCCCCCTCCGGCGAAAGCTCCAGCAGCAGCGGCTACGACCAGCCGCCACGTCATCGGGCTCGCTTCGAGGTCGGTGGCGGGTCATCCCGTCACCACGCCCCCAGTGAAGTGCGAGGAGGGCTCCGGCTGAGTCCGGGGGGGCGCTGGGAGCCGACCCTCGCGAGTAGCTGCGGGCGTGGGAGCCGCTTTTGACCGTCCTCTCCTCTCTTCCTGCATTCCAAGAAACAAGTATGGGGCCCTACGAGGGCATGTAATGAACCGTGATTTTCATGCCACTATGTCATGCTTATTGTTCCTGTGTTGTGTTGTGGTATTCGTACTTTATGTAGACGTAGAAAGATAACTTAGCTTGATGCACCTGGGGTAGTCTCCTGTCTCATGAGGACGTGTCCTTTGGCTCCTGGTGAGGCCCCTTCGTTGCTGGCTCAGGAGCCGTTGACCTCAGGAGGTGTCACAAAGCTGCAGAATTCCTTAGGACGTCTGTTGGGTGCCTTATCCTTCCTTATGCGAGGCCTCAGGTACGGGCTAATCATGGCCTGGTGCACCACGTCGCGGTACCCGTGGGGCACGGACTTAGAAGGGTGCGCCAATAACGAGCTCAATCGAGGGCGCCTCACGAAGATCCGGGGAGCCGAAGCTCTGGAGCGTCAGGGCTTTGGTGGGGTGTGTCCGTTGTTTAGGCTAGCCCAGCGCATGCACAGACCTGCCCAGCCCCCGCGCGAGGCGCACGAGGGAGGGCGTCGGAAAACTGCCATCCATCTTGGTGCAAAAAAGAAGAAGCGATCGAAGAAGAGGAAAGGGGAAACAAAACCAAATTCCAGAACTCCAAATTCCATTAAAATGGTTGCAAACCAGCTACAGAAAGCAAACGAACAGTCACGTCCGACACCTAATCTAGTCTTCTCACCAGCGCAGAGCTAAGTTCTGCCACTAGGATGTTGGAGGGAGCCCCCGAGGCCTGAGGGCGGCACTCCGGAGACTCCGGGGCATGTACAGCCCCACTCATTATTACGTGATAGTGTCACGGGCGGAGACCTTCACAGGCACTGGGCCTTGGTTCATGGGTAGAACTTTCGGAGGTGTTGGATGTTCCGGGCGTTCTGGATGGGGATCCTATTCTGCGTCTCCAGGCGCACGACACCAGGCCTGGAGACGCGGGCAATCCTAAACGGGCCCTCCCACATGGGTGAGAGCTTAGGCAGCCCTTCCCTGGAGAGCACCCACCCTTGGACGAGATCGCCAACCTTAAGCGTCCTGGAGCGGACGCTGCAGCAGTGGTACCGCCGCAGCACCTGCTGGTACCTTGCCGCTCGGAGTGAGGCTTGGCAGCGGCGTTCCTCGCCCAGCACGAGGTCCATCCCCCGCATGGCGTCCTGGCGCTCCTCTTCCAACGCCAAGACCCACGCGGAGCGATGCTTGACCTCGTGAGGGAGGACCGCTTCAGCTCCGTAGACGAGGAAGAAAGGAGTCTCGCCCGTTGGCTTGGTGGCGGTGGTGCGGATTGACCACA
Organism: Aegilops tauschii subsp. strangulata; assembly: GCF_002575655.3. Taxonomy (NCBI): domain Eukaryota; kingdom Viridiplantae; phylum Streptophyta; class Magnoliopsida; order Poales; family Poaceae; genus Aegilops; species Aegilops tauschii. The sequence continues at coordinate 221,231,651 of NC_053036.3, forward strand.
GCACAGACTGGAGGTCGTCGTGCCAGCCCCTGCCAGATGCCTCAAGCTTCTTCTTGAAGGTCCTTGTCTTGCGGCCTCTCAAGACCTCCACGTTGGTGCGTTCAGCTTGGACATTGCTTCTGGGGTGTGCCACTGAGGCGTAGCATATCTGCGGTCCAAGGTTAGCACAATATTTTTTGAAGAGGTTGCTAGTGAACTGCGAGTCGTTGTCGGTGATGATGCGATTAGGGGCTCCGAACCAGCTTACGAGGCCCTTGATGAACTTGACTGTGGAGCTGGTTGGGATGGTGCGAACATCTTCCAGCTCTGCCCACTTGGTGAACTTGTCGATGGCGACGTAGAGGTAGCGGTAGCCCCTGGGCGCTCGAGGGAATGGACCCAGAATGTCCAGCCCCCAGACCGCGAATGGCCAAGAGAGTGGAATGGTCTGAAGACCCTGAGCGGGCTGGTTGATTTCCTTGGCGTGGAAATGGCACGCCTCACAGGACCTCACCAGCTTGGTTGCGTCATTGAGCGCCGTGGACCAGTAGAATCCGCTGCGGAACGCCTTGCCCACCAGAGTGTGCGACAACGAATGATGCCCGCAATCCCCACCGTGTATGTCAGCTAATAGCTCGCATCCTTGCTTCCTGGAGATACACCGCAAGGAAACATCGTTTGATCGTTTTCGATACAGCTCACCCTCCTGAATGCAGTATGCCGTAGCCTACCGGGCCACGCGCTCCGCGCCTTCCTCCTTCTTTGGCAGTGTTCCTTGCACCAGGTACGCCCTGAACTCTTCGGTCGAGCACCCCTCCTGGGGCTCGAGCACCAGGAGCAGGCGTGCTCCTACGGTTGGACCGCAGGCAGGGGCTCCCGAGGCTGGTGGTGGGGGAAGCCCCTCCTGAGGTGGCGCCGATTCCGCAGCCGGAGGGGCTGCTGAAGGCTTGAAGAGTCGCTCTTCGGAGACGCCAGGCTTCTGAGGCAGGCGCCTGGACACCTTTTTGGCCATCTCGTCGGCTTCCCTGTTCGTGCCGCGGGGCACGTGCTGCAACTCTAGGCCCAAGAATTGCTTCTCTATTTTGCGTACCTCTGGGAGGTATGCCTCCATGTGCTCGTCCTTCAGCTCGTATACTTTGTTGGAGAAGTTGACGATGAGCTGCAAGTCACCCTTGATGGTGAGGCGTTTCACTCCCAAGGCTACCGCAGCCTTAAGGTTGGCGACGTGGCTTCGTACTCGGCGATGTTGTTGGAGACCTTCTCGCCCTGCTGGAAACAGAGCTGCACGACGTAGTAGAGCTTGTCCTGGGTGGGCGAGATGAGCACGGCTCCAGCCCCCGCGTCTTGATGCGCGAATGCGCCGTCGAAGTACATGACCCAGCCATCTGGCGCTTCACGCCCCGGCGAGAGGAATCGGTTCTCACCTGCTTCGGGTTCCGGAGCGTCGGTCCATTCCGCCACGAAGTCGCGAGGGTGGCTCCCTTGATGACCATGGTTGGGCTGAACTCCAGCTAAAACTCCTGCAGTTCGATGTTTCACTCGGTGACTCTTCCCGCAGCGTTGGGGCTCCGGAGCACCCTCTCCAGTGGGTAGGCTGAGATGACCTTAATGGGGTGGCCTTGGAAGTAGCGACACAGCTTGCGTGAGGCCACTAGGAGTGCGAGCAGAAGCTTCTGTGGCATAGGATATCGTGCCCTTGCGTCCCGTAACACCATGCTGACGAAGTACACTGGGTGCTCGACGAGGGTGGGAGCGTCGATGGAGCCCGAGGCCTCCAGAGGTTGAGACGCCTCCTGAGGTCGGGGGACCTCAGGAGCTTGGTAACCCATCGGGGCCACCACAGTCCCACGAGCGCCATCTTGTAGGGCCTGATCATCTGCTGGCGTCGTTGTGGCTTTAGTGGTGCCGTCTTGGTGCCGCATCTTCCCTGCTGGAGGTGCTCCATTACGCGGCGGGCCCTTGGCCTGGCGCTCCTCCCGGACAGCCACCAGCATCTCACTGGCGGAGTGAGGCGTGGCGGCCAGGTAGAGCACCAGAGGCTCGAGGGGACGAGGCGCTACCATCACCGGCGGGCTGGTCAGGTATCTCTTGAGGTCTTGAAGCGCCAGGTCGGCCTCCGGGGTCCACTCGAACGGGCCCTTATTCTTCATCAGCTTGAAGAACGCCAGGGCGCGCTCCCCCGACTTGGAGATAAAGCGCCCTAGTGAGGTCACGCATCCCGCGAACTTTTGCATTTCCTTGAGAGTTGCCAGCGGGCTCATGTCTTCTATCGCCTTGACCTTCTCCGGATTCGCCTCGATCCCAGCAGCTTGCCGGAGGGGACGCCGAACACTCACTTCTCCGGATTGAGCCACAGGTCCACCTGGCGCAGGCTGGCGAAAGTCTCCTCCAGGTCCTGAATGAGGGTCCTCACCTCCCAAGACTTTACCATGATGTCGTCGACGTAGGCCTCAGCGTTCCTCCCGAGCTGCTAGCCCAGGGCGATGTGCATCAGCCGCTGAAAAGTCGCCCCAGCGTTGCGCAGTCCGAACGGCATGCAGGTGTAGCAGTATACCCCACACGGGGTCAAGAAGGCTGTCTTCTCCACGTCCTCCACTGCCATCTTGATCTGGTTATAACCTGAGAAAGCATCCAGGAAACACAGCAGGTCGCACTCGGTAGTGGAGCCGATGATCTGGTCGATGCGTGGAAGCGGGAACGGGTCATGAGGGCAGGCTTGGTTGAGGTTGGTGAAGTCGACGCACATGCATTCCTTCCCGCCTTTCTTTGGCACGACGACGGGGTTCGCCAGCCACTCCGGGTACCGGACCTCGCGGATGACGCCCGCTACTTGTAGCTTGCGGGTTTCCTGGACGATGAAGGACTGCTTCTCCGTGGACTGTCGTCGCGCCTTCTGTTTCACAGGGCGCACATTAGGGCACACCCTTAAGTGATGTTCGATTACCCCCCTTGGGACCTCCACCAGCTGCTTGGGCTCCCAGGTGAATACCTCCATGTTAGCGCACAGGAACTTAACCAGTGCCTCTTCTTGGTCCGGGTCGAGGTTGGCGCCTATAGTGAAGGTGGCTCCCGAGGCCCCATCCTCCTCGACTGGTACTTGCTTCGTCTTGGCCCAATCTTGAGTGAACAGATATTTCTTTCTTGCTGGCGCAGCCCCTTTAGCCCCTGGTGCAGCTCCGTCAGCCGGGCGTGCTGCCGCGGCGGCCCTGAAGGCAAGCTCGAGAGCCGTTAGCGCTTCTTTGGTGTCCCCAGCGACGGTGAGGACGTCGCTGCTTCCCGGCATCTTCATGAGGTTGTAGGCCGGATGGGTCGCTACCATGAGCTGAGCCAGGGTAGGGTACCCGAGGAGGGCATTGTACGGGAGGCTGATGCAAGCGACGTCAAAGTCGATAAGCTCGGTGCGATAGTTGTCGCGGGTACCGAAGGTGACCGGGAGGCAGATTTGCCCTAGGGGCTGGTGGAGCGCTGCCAACTCCGGAGAAGGGCTTGGTGGGACGGAGCCGGCCGTACGGTATGTGAAGCAAGCAGAAAGCTTCCACGAAGAGTACGTTGAGGCCGTCTCCGCCGTCGATGAGTGTCTTGGTCACTGCTACGTTGCAGATGGTGGGTGTGCAGAGCATTGGGAGTGCGCCTGAGCTAGCAGTGGTTGTGGGGTGGTCCCCCGAGTCGAAGGTGAGGTCGGCCTTGGGCGCCGCCCATCCCGGAGGGGCTCCCTGATGCACAGAGGCGGCGCGGATTTGGCGGAAGAACTGCTTGACGTGGTGGTCCGAGGTCGGTGCCTGGGAGCCGCCGAGGAGGGCCGCAACGGCGAGGGGCGCCAGCGCCGCGAAGCATGCGACGAAAAGGCCGCGCAGCTCCTCCCAGGAAGCCACAAAAGATCCTAGTAGGTTGAGGAGCCAGGCGCGTGGCGCGCCAGCAAGGGCCATGGGGAACTAGTTGGCCATGACCTTGTCATCGCCTCCAGCTTCCTGAACGGCCTCCTCGTACGCTAGCAGGAAGGCCAATGGATCCGCCGCGCCGTCATAGCAAGGCGTCATCTCCGGCCTGAACTTGTGCGGACACTGCACTTGCCACAAGGCGGGGGTGAGGGCCCTGAGGCCCATGGCGCCATCATGGGCATCCGTCGGTCCAGTGGGAGGAGCGGCACCGGCCATGGGGGCCGGACAGAGAGGTGAAGGTGGCGGAGAGACAAAGCTTCGGCGCGCCCCTACCTAGCGCACCAAATGTCGGATTCTGGTACCGGCAAACCCTTGTGAGGTTCGAACTCTGGGGTGCGCACGAAGGATTCTCTCTCTCGATAGTTCGCTCGCTCAACGATCTCATGGCCTAGCTCGACGAACCCGAAGAACACGAGACACAGAGATTTACACTGGTTCGGGCCACCGTTGTGGTGTAATACCCTACTCTAGTGTGGTGGTGGTGGATTGCCTCGTGGGCTGAGGATGAACTAGTAAAATGGGTGAACAGCCTCCAGAGGAGAGGTGTTCTTGAGCTTTACGAGCTCCTATGGTGGTGGCTAGTCCTATTTATAGAGGCCCCGATCCTCTTCCAAAATGTAGGCAGGAAGGGATCCCACAACGGCCAATTTTGAAGGGAGACAACTAGTACAAGTTATCCTGACAAAAGTAGTCTTCGCCTGCCAAAGGCTCTAGTGGCGACGCTGCCGTGGGCTCCTAGGTGACCTCCGTCCTGCCGTCCTACTGGTCTTGGTCGCGATGCAACGATATGGAAACCTTTGCCTGATGCCTCGGGACTCCTCGTCTGCGCTTGCCTCTTTAGCACGAAAGAGGAAACTGGTACTCTGCGCCCGCTGGCGCCCGCCTGGCCTTGGTCGTCATGGCTCACGTCATGCGAACCTCGCGAGGTGCCCCTTGCATAGATATCTCCGCTCCTCAGGAGCCAGCCTAGCGAGGCCGCCCCCAGGGAGGTCTTGGTGTCGTCCGCCTCGCGAGGCTAGGCCCCTCGCGAGGGTCTTGAGCTGTTGCTGCCGAAGCTGGGCCGTACCGGGCCGTTAGTGGAGCCACGCCGTGGGCCGCCGGCAGGCAAGCCTGGGTACCCCCGTTCCCAGGACGCCGACAGCCACCATTTTGTACAAGCCTTGCCGATGCGCATATAACCCTTTGTACAATGCCAGGCGCAGACCCTGAGCATAGATAATAAAACGATGCGTTGGCGCCCTAAAAACATGCATGCATGTTTAGTTTAGCATAAATTTGCCACGATCGTTAAAGGGGGATCATATGCTGCTATGCTTTCCTCTGTACTAGGTACATGACTCTTGCCGTGGACTCGATCCTGAAAAGGAGAAATGGGAACAACTTTACATATCGATCCCCGACAAGCTAGAAAGATAAGTTTTCTCTGAAATATCCATAGCGTATCTCTATAAAGAAAAAAACTTGTGCATAGAAAAACCTTGTCACCTACAAAACATTTGTGCTCCCATACTTTCATTCAAATGTTGATTCGGTTAGGCTGGCCGAAGTGGCATTTGGCAGAGAAGGTTTGATGAGGGGCCGGTTTCCTTCGACTTTCCTAACCCCGACAGGCCAAGCCTCGTGGCAGCAACGAAGGGAACCAGCATGGTAGTTTGCCGGAAAAACTTGTCTACTTGAGAGTATAGAGGAGTCACTCCTCTGCATGGATAAGATACATGCACAAGTACCCGGCAAACATATATTTTTTCTTTAATATGCAGATAAATAAGTACAAATCTTACAGAGTACAAATATGGATAAAAGAGATTACATATTAAAGACTAAAGTTTGGCAAATGCATACATGTGTTAGATTAAAAAAAAGATAAGTGCCCCGTAATCCCTTTCTAGTCCCTCTCCTCTTAGGGACTACAGGGAGAAGCGAAGAGGCAAAAGGAGCACCTGGGCAGAAGCCCAGCATGACCCTGTCAGGGCCCGCGGGACGTAGCCTGACAATATCGGGAGTGCGCAGATGAAGGTGAGGGACGGAGAGAGCAGCTAGGCGATGCCCTGGTCACCTTCACCAGGCCAGCAAGACGCGGCAGCATGGACACCGGCAGGGAAGATGAAGCCGGAGCCCACAAGGAAGCCTGCTGGGGTCCAGCTGGAAGACTGCTGGAGGAGGCGGAGACACCATGCACACACAACACCCCGGCAAATCGCCTTGCCGGGGAGAAGATGCAGGTGCAGATGGTGGTGCCGCCAGCACCTTGCCGACGGTGACGGTGCGTCCGACGCTCAGCCGGAGTCAGAGTCGTCATCCTCCCACTCGGTGCCGTCGCCTTCGCTGTCACTGTCCTCCTCGTCGCTATCGCTTGAGGAGCTTTCGTCGTCGGTCAAGCTCTCCATGCAGCAACATAAGTGAGCACCCGAACGCCCGAAGACCTTGATGGAGAGTAGGGTGGCGTCCATTAAATTAAAATGAAGAACGTGCCCCACCGCCAAGATATGGGCACCAGCAATGGTTTTCCAGCCGTGCCGGAGAAGCATGACATGAGGTGCAGGGAACTCTACGTCCGCCCACATGCTGCCATTGCAACAACCCCTCATGTGCACCTCAGACCTAGCGGATGTTCTACCTCCATCACCCTTGCGAATGGGGTTGGAAGCCGAAGATGGCTGCGCGGAGGCCCGCGGAGCTTGACGATGAATTCCAGTGGCTGGTCCCCGACAAGGCCTTCATTCGGGCCTAGGGTAACAGGAGGAGGGGCGATCAAAGCACTGCCACGACCTCCTCGACCCCGGACACCACGACGGCCGCGTCCTCGTCCTCTACCGCCTCCTCTCATGCTGGGCTCCGCTCCTGCGTCCCCAGCGGGAGGAGGGAGGCACCGTCGAGCAGAGACCTCGTCGCCACCACTGGAGTACCACCACGCCCTCTGCCCCTTACCATGGTGGAGGGAAGATGCCAGGAGGAAGAAGGAGGAGATGTGTGTGAGTAAGCGCCTCGCCCACATCCCCTTTATATAGGCGAACGTGGCAGGGGGCTGGCTCCTCACCCAGGAGGCAACCGCCCCGCTCCCCAATCCGACTCCTCTGCATCACTAACAGCACACAGAATCAAGGCCGCCCTCCTGGGCCTATCCCTGGCGCCTGGCTTTCTGCCATGGCACTCATTCCCGCGCCCTCCGCGTCCTCCACCATGCGCAATGCATGCAGCGTACGTGGTGAAAACGGCTGAAGCGGTAGAACAAGTGAAATGGCAGTTACCACCCCATGAACATGGGGCGTGGGCAGCCACAGATCGTGGTGTAAAGTTCCCCACGTCATCTCGCATGACGCGCGGGAAAACCGGAAACTGACTCAAGCTCAGGTTAGTGAAGAAGGAAGGAAAATATCAAGGAAGAATAAAAAAATTACCACAAGTGTCCTGCCTATGTACCTGATAGGGCCTACCCCAACGGTGCTCGGCAACACATTTGGACCAGGCCTGGGGGCTCCTGTCGGTGCAACAAACCTTCACGTATGTTGCCCGGACTATACATAGACATGATGACAATTGTCGTGGTGGAACACGATCACCTATGGGGCCATCAGCCCCTTGTGGTTCGGCAAAGGGGGAGGGGCACATTGGACAATGAGTAGAGACCATGAAGCAGCACGACATGGGTGATGCGGGTCATTTTCACCCAGGTTCGGGCCGCTACGAAGCGTAAAACCCTACTCCTCTTTGGTGGATTGGATGGGGGACCGTGACGAACACGCAACACTCAAGCCCGGCAAGGTTTCCTCGGGGAGAGTGGCTACTCGCGTCAGAGTGTACAAGGGTCCGACTCGTATTTTAGGTTGCCATGGCCCTCCTTTTATAGGCTAAGGGGTTACCACAATGGCAAATTAGTCATTACCTACTGATTAGATAGCCAACAGTGCCATCATAGCCAACTCTGGTAGTTAGGACAAAGTGCATTAAATGCAGTGCTAGGTGTCACGCTGAGGATGCAGCCCGGCAAGCCTGTCGCGCCCGCTAAACTACCCTCTTGTCTGTCTGCATGACACAACTCTGGACGGGTGTCATACAGGGTGAATCTTCCTTCCAACGACTGCCATGTGCCAAATGACAGCCACTTAGTCATTTCGGGGCTCGACACCGCACTGATAAATGACTTGCGTCGCTGTGCGATGGAGCGGTGGAGTCTTGGAGGGGCGACCTGCCCTTGGCGGCCTCAACAAGCCTGCAGGGGAAATCTTGGGACTTGTCTTTGGTGAAGCCTTGATGTCTACTACACAACCTTCTTCTTGTAGACTCGTGTTGGGCCTCCAAGTGCAGAGTTTTGTAGGACAGTAGAAAATTTCCCTCAAGTGGATGACCTAAGATTTACGAATCCGTGGGAGGCGTAGGATGAAGATGGTATCTCTCAAATAACCCTGCAACCAAATAACAAAGAGTCTCTTGTGTCCCCAACACACCCAATACAATGGTAAATTGTATAGGTCCCAACCAACAGATATAAGTCAAGATAATGAGTAGTCAAATAATTATGTAACTATGTGAAGACTCTCTAACATTTAAGAATTTAAGATCACGGGATATTATTTAAACAGCAAGCAAATCCTAATAAAATGACATCTCAAGGATATCACATATCATGTGAAGAAGTAAAAACTTAGGCTCAACCGAGGCTAACCGATGATTGTTGATGAAGAAACATGGGATGCCAACCGGGGCATCCCCAAGCTTAGATGCTTGAGACTTCTTGAATTATTAATTACGGGTGTCTCCTTAATTCCTCTCATATCATAGTTTCCTGGAATCTTAAAAACTTCATGCGCACAAAACTCAACAAGAACTCGTGAGATAAGTTAGTATAAATCCATGCAAAACCTTATCATTCTCTACTATAGAAAATTACTACAATTATAGTTTGACATTGTATGCTAAATGCCTCTGCATATTTAATACTCCTATCCTCAAATAGAATCATTAAACAAGCAAACATATCCATACAATGCAAACATAACAGCAATCTATCTAAACAGAACAGTCTGTAAAGAATGCAAGAGGAATCATACTTCCCTAACTCCAAAAGTTCTGAAAAATTACCACACTGTTGAAAATTTGTTGTTACTCATTTTGTAAAAATTTCAAGATTTTATCATGTCCGGACTATTCACCAATATCCAGACAATCATAGAAATCTTTCTATTTTCAAAACAACAACATATAGACTTGCAAAATAAGCATGGTAAAGGCTACACTTGACCTTTTTATTGAACTAAAAGATTAAAAACATTACTATAAATAACAGCAAGTAAATCCTAATAAAAGAAAATGATGCTCCAAGCAAACTCATATCATGTGGTGAATAAAAATATAGCATCAAGTAAATTTACCGATGGATTGAAGACGAAAGAGGGGATGCCATTCGGGGCATCCCCAAGCTTAGTTGCTTGGGTGTCCTTGAATATTACTTTGGGGTGCCTTTGGAATCCCCAAGCTTAGGCTCTTGCCACTACTTATTCCGTAGTCCATCAAATCTTTACCCAAAACTTGAAAACTTCACAACACAAAACTCAACAGAAAACTCGTAAGCTCCGTTAGTATAATAAAGCGAATCACCACTTAGGTACTGTTGTGAACTCATTCTAAATTTATATTGGTGTTAAATCTACTTTATTCCAACTTCTCAATGGTTCATACACTCCGAAACTACCCATAGATTCATCAAAATAAGCAAACAACACAATGAAAATAGAATCTGTCAAAAACAGAAGAGTATGTAGTAATCTTGAAACTTCCTATACTTCTATAACTCCAAAAATTCTGAAAAATTAGGAAAATCTAGGAAATCCGTATATCAATCTTGTGTAAAAAAAGTCAGATCAAAAGCACGCTTTTGTGATGGGATTCTGTTTTTCAGCAAGATCAAATCAACTATCACCGTAAGCCATCCCAAAGGTCTTACTTGGCACTTTATTAAAACAAAAGCTATAAAACATGATTACTATAGTAGACTAATCATGTGAACACACAAAAACAGTAGGTATAAATATTGGGTTGTCTCTCAACAAGCGCTTCTCTTTAATGCCTTTCTAGCTAGGCATGATGATTTCAATGATGCTCACATAAAAGATAAGAATTGAAACACAAAGAGAGCATCATGAAGCATATGACTAGCACATTTAAGACTAACTCACTTCCTATGCATAGGGATTTTGTGAGCAAACAATTTATGGGAGCAAGAATCAACTAGCATAGGAAGGTAAAACAAGCAAAACTTCAAAACTTTCAACACATAGAGAGGAAACCTTATATTATTGCAATTCCTACAAGCATATATTCCTCCCTCATAATAATTTTCAGTAGAATCATGAATGAATTCAACAATATAACTATCACATAAAGCATTCTTTTCATGATCCACAAGCATATAAAATTTATTACCCTCCACATAAGCAAATTTATTCTCAAGAATAGTAGTGGGAGCAAACTCAACAAAATAACTATGATATGAGGCATAATCCAATTGAAAATTAAAATCATGATGACAAGTTTCATGGTTATCATTATTCTTTATAGCATACATGTCATCACAATAATCATCTTAGATAGCAACTTTGTTCTCATAATCAATTGAAACCTCTTCCAAAATAGTGGATTCATCACTAAATAAAGTCATGACCTCTCCAAATCCACTTTCATAAATACTATAAGATTCAACACCTTCCAAAATAGTGGGATCATTACCTAGAGTTGACACTCTTCCAAACCCACTTTCATCAATATAATCATCATAAATAGGAGGCATGCTATCATCATAACAAAATTGCTCATCAAAACTTGGGGGACAAAAAATATCATCTTCATCAAACATAGCGTCCCCAGGCTTATGGCTTTGCATATCATTAGCATCATGGATATTCAAAGAATTCATACTAACAACATTGCAATCATGCTCATCATTCAAATATTTTATGCCAAATATTTTATGAACTTCTTCTAACACTTGAGCACAATTTTCCTTTCCATCATTTTCATGAAAGACATTAAAAAGATGAAGCATATGAGGCAACTCAATTCCATTTTTTGTAGTTTTCTATTATAGACTAAACTAGTGATAAAACAAGAAACTAAAAGTTTCAATTGCAAGATCTAAAGATATACCTTCAAGCACTCACCTCCCCAGCAACGGGGCCAGAAAAGAGCTTGATGTCTACTACACAACCTTCTTCTTGTAGACTCGTGTTGGCCTCCAAGCGCAGAGTTTTGTAGGACAGTAGCACATTTCCCTAAAGTGGATGACCTAAGGTTTATCAATCCGTGGGAGGCGTAGGATGAAGATGTTCTCTCCCAAACAACCCCGCAACCAAATAACAAAGCGTCTCTTCTGTCCCCAACACACCCAATACAATGGTAAATTGTATAGGTGCACTAGTTTGGTGAAGCGATGGTGATACAAGTGTAATATGGATGGTATATATAGGTTTTCGTAATCTTAAAATATAAAACAACAAGGTAACAAGTAACAAAAGTGAGTAAAAATGGTATTGGAATGTTTGAAAACAAGGCCTAGGGTTCATACTTTCACTAGTGCAAGTTCTCTCAACAATGATAACATATTAGATCATATGGCAATCTATCAACGTGCGGCAAAAGTCACTCCAAAGTTCCTATCGCAGAGAACATAAGATGAAATTGCTTGTAGGGTACAAAGCCACCTCAAAGTTATTCTTGCTATCAATCCATTGTGCTATTCGTATAAGTGTCACAAACAACCCTGGAGTTCGTAGTAAAATAACACCATATGACACAAATCAATCAACCCTAATGTCACCTAGATACTCCAATGTCACCACAAGTATCCGTGAGTCAATTATACGATATGCATCAAACAACTTCAGATTCATAATATTTAATCCAACATAAAGAACCTCAAAGAGTGCCCCAAGATTCCTACCGGAGAAACAAGGATGAAAATGTGCATCAACCCCTATGCATAGATTACCCCAATGTCACCTCGGCAATCCGCGGGTTGAGTGCCAAAACATACATCAAGAACACCCCATTGTCACCACTGGTATCCCAAGCAAGACATACATCAAGTGTTCTAAAATCCATAATAGTATTCAATCCGATAATAGTGAAACCTCAAAGGTAAAACTCAATTCATCACAAGAAGGTAGAGGGGGAGAAACACCATATGATTCAACTATAGTAACAAAGCTCGCGGTACATCAAGATCGTGCCAAATCAAGAACACCAGAGAGAGAGAGAGATCAAACACATAGCTACTAGTACATACCCTCAGCCCTGAGGATGAACTACTCCCTCCTCGTCATGGAGACCGCAGAGATGATGAAGATGGCCACCGGTGATGGTTCCCCCCTCCGGCAGGGTGCCAGAACAGGCTCCCGTTTTGTTTTTCGTGGCTACAGAGGCTTGTGGTGGAACAACTCCCGAGCTAGGTTTCTTTTTTGGGGCTTTCTGGATTTATAGGAATTTTTGGCATCGGATTCACGTCAGGGGGGTCCACGAGGCAGCGACAAGATAGGGGGGCGCGCCCTAGGGGGGTGGGTGCGCCCTCCACCCTTGTCGTTGCCTCGGGACTCTTCTGGCCCAACCCTGATGCTTCGTGGGCTTCTTCTGGTCCATAAAAAATCACCATAAATTCTCAGCTCATTTGGACTCCTTTTGATATTCCTTTTGTGTAAAACTCAAAAACAAGGAAAAACAGAAAGTGGCACTGGGCTCTAGGTTAATAGGTTAGTCCCAAAAATAATAGTCACTCCATCCCAAAATAAGTGACTCAACATTGCACTAATTTTAGTACAAAGTTAGTACAAAGTTGAGTCACTTATTTTGGGATGGAGAGAGTATAAAATAGCATATTAATGCATATGAAACATCCAGAACAGATAATATAATAGCATGGAACAATAAAAAATTAGAGATACGTTGAAGATGTATCAAGCATCCCCAAGCTTAATTCTTGCTCGTCCTCGAGTAGGTAAATGATAAAAACAAATTTTTTATGTGGAATGCTACCTAACATATGTATCTGAGTAATTTTCTTTATTGTGGTATGAATCTTTAGATCCATAAGATTCAAAACAAAAGTGTAATATTGACATAAAAACAATAATACTTCAAGCATACTAATAAAGAAATCATGTCTTCTCAAAATAACATGGCCAAAGAAAGTTATCCCTACAAAATCATATAGTCTGGCTATTGTGGGGACCCCAACTTATAAGTCGTGATCGCCGAATGCACGTGTACAGTGATCCCAGAGATCAATGCTCACTGAACACACAGAAGCTGAATAACAAGAGTCTTACATCCATACATACCGTCTTACACAAGTAGGACCATTATGGTCGAGATTTGAGTTTATCATCGCAGCGGAAATCTTCATCGATAATTTGGGCCCATGCCATCTGCCTTAACCCTACAGGCATTCTGACTGGGAGAGCCTCCTAGCTCGCACGATCATCACCAAAGAACTCTTCTTCATATTCCTGCTCTTCCAGGCCTGGCCAAATAAATAGCCAGGGACAAGCCAGTGAGTACGTTTGAATGTACTCGCAAGCAACCAAAGGGTGATAACAGAATAATTATGCAAGGCTCTACTTCTAAATTAGCATTTTTGCAGAAAGCTAGTTTTTCTCATGCGAGTATGATCAACATTTATTCAAGGACATGAATGCATGTGCAACAATTATCAGGAGGTTAAGAACATCAACATCGAGAAATAGTTATAAACAACTCATGCACAAACTCACCGTGACTTCCTCACGAATCATACCAACAAGATTACCAAACCGTGTTGTTTGTTAGAAACATATGGACATAGTCTAAGCAGCACCACCCAACTGTCCTTGACCGTGGACACGGCTATTCAAAAAGTTTGACACTCTGCAGAGGTTGTACACTTTACCCACAAGAATTGGGAAGCTTTCGTGACATCCATGTTCCCGCAGTACCTCAAGTACTTAGGGGAAGCACCCGGTCACTATCTTTCCCTAGGCGACACTAACATAGGGTCCATTCGTTGGTACACGACCCTCGCGTATAAGCATATAGATCTTGGGACTCTACCCTTTTCATTATGACACATACACGAAGGGACCAATGGTGTGTCCGATGCCCTGTGAAAACAGTCAAGGACGCCTATCCAAGCACGACCCCATCCCGAGGGTGACCTCACGTCACCCCCGTCACTAGTAATGCGGGCACCATGCTAGTATCGGACTAGGTAATTAATAATGCCCCGTCCCATAAGGGGTAGAGTGGTTGTACATGTTTGGTTGGGACGCGAGAGAATCTTAAATCTAATCCATCTCTGTAAACAACACTTTGATCAAGCCTCGGTACACTACTTCTGGACCAAGCAGTGACCTAGTTCATCATCATCTCCCAAGGGCATTAGTGGCACCCACTAGGGCTATTTGCAAGTATGTCAAACCACACTTGTTTCTTTACCTGCATAACCCCGACCCATTTTGCGTAGCCAACTACTATAGCACATTTCAACAACCCATCAACACAACTCTAAACATTGATAGAGTCATGAACAATGCAAGTATCAACGGGGTATGCAATGGAGGCAAGCCTAGCAAGGTTTCCATTCAAGATATATCATGCACTCGATGAAACAACAAAAATGCTATTATGATGTAAAATGGTACCTCATGGTCAAAGGGCTGCTTGCCTGTCTTAACCAAGTCCTTGGGGTCTTCAAATCGTCTGGTCCTTCTCCAAGTACTCCGTCTACTTCGTCAACTAACAACGGAAATAATTATAATAAGCAACACAACAAGGAAAAAATAAAAGTGTTCTAAAAATATGAATTTGACTTTCTTAGGACATCTCTAGTTATATGAAAAATAACCAGAGTGGTTTCATTGGGATTGGATCAGTGGATAATTCTAAGCATATCAAAATGATGGAATCAATGGACTTAATGGATCTGCAAGTTGTCTATAGAATGCCTTTTTATAAAAATGAGTAACGGTACCCATTACATCAGGCATGATTTTAGAAAAATTTAGAAATTGGTTTCCCCAGATTCTGAGTCCAAATGAATCTCCTATGGAATTTTGAAGTGGACTTATGTGGATAAATGACCTATTTAATGGATCCAGTGAAGACCAAGCACACTAAAAATGTTCACTCTATCCCATTAAATGGATCTTGATTTTTGGAATCTCTGGAAATTTGAATCATCACATTTGGAGCTCTGATGAATTATTTATGGATTTTTGAATTTTACTGGAAAAAAGGAAAAAGGCTATACCACTTATTTTGTGCACTAGGCGAGGGATAGCTGATGGGCCGGCCCAGTGGCTGAGCCGCGCGGGCGCACGGGCGACGTCGAAGACGTACTTCGTGAATACACCTACACACAGAGGAGGTGGCCCTGAGTTGGACCTGGGTCCACTTAAAAGGGGAGCACCCGTCAGCCGCCCATACCGCGTCGCTGGGGCGCTTACAAGCGGGGCCAGAGCAGGAGGCAGGGCGCGCCCGCAGGTGCGTCTCCCTCCTCCCGCCCGACATAGAGGAGGAGGCAGAGGAGATGCCGGCGTCGACAAGCGGCGCTCCGGCTACCGTAGGAGGCGCCAGAGGCAGGGGAATGCTCGGGGAACTGTGCCGCACCCCTTCCCCCTGTCAGCGCGTCTAGGGGAGGGCGGAGGCGAGCGGGGCAATGGCCACGGTGGACGGTGCTCGCGCGAGATTCGGGCAAGGCAGGGCAAGCACGGGGAGGAAGGCCTGGTGTGCGGGGAGACTCCTTGGGACCGTGGGGGGTCCTCTGCAGCGTTTAGTGGGAGCAGGGGAGCAATGGAGGCTCGGGTTTGTCCGGGGGCACGCCGGCGACAACCCGGCCATGGAGGGGGGAGGAGAGCATGAGGGGGAGAGGGATGATGTCTGGGAGGTGCACGAGAGAGAGAGAGAGAGGGATCCAGAAGAGGCAAGGGACTGCTCGGGGGGAGGCTCTATATAGGGGGGCACCGATGCACCATGGGCATGGTCCAGGTCATGCTCGGGTGAGCTCAAGGAGGGAGAAGGAGCGCAAGGGAGGAGGGGCCTGATAGCATTGCATGTCGTGGACGTCGAGGTGACCTCGGGAGACACGAGGGGGAGAGCCGAGGTCGTTGGAGGCATTGAGCAGGGTGCGGCTACAGTGCCTTGGCGCACTGTAGGGCATTCCAGAGCGCATCCCTGGCCGGCATGGCCATATTTTTGGTGCTCTGGGCTTGGCCTCTAGTGTCTAGGGGCTCTAGGGGGAAGTAAATAAGTGGGGTGGAGCTTGGATGCCCTGGAGGAGCTCTGGTGAGAGAAGGGTGGTGAGAGAGAGGGGTTGTGGCTGTCCAGAGAGGTAAATGGGTGGTTTTACCCCTCAATCATTGCGCATTGGGAGAGAGGGAGTTACTGGAGGTAGATGATGACCAGGCACACCTCTGGTAGAAATTTGATGCAAAGGAGAATAGTGAATGTGGACCAAATGGTGGTTTTGGCTAAGTGCCAGAAGGTGTTTGATGCTAGTTTGGTCAAGCAAATGGATTCCAATGGACATGAAAATTAACAAGATCAGGTGGCATATAGAATTCAGGTTGTCCACCAATTTTGAGCTCATTTGAAGAAAGTTCCCAATGTAACTTTGGCAAACCCTAGAAATAGACAAAAATGAGTTTTCCAAGATTTATACATGCATATTTTTCCCCTTGATGCACCACTTGGTGTAGTGTCATTCTTTTGGATCATTTGAGCATGTCCACAAAAGTTGGGATGAAAAGGAGAAAGTTAGCTATGTAGAGTTGTTCAAATTTGGTTATGGACAAAGAGGGTTTTGGGGCCCTTTGATCAAAATATCCTTCTCTCCAACTTGTGCCATTTGGTCTAGATTCATAGTTAGACAATTTGAGCTTGTGTACCAAGTTTGAGATCATTTGGTCATGTTTGGCAATGTAAAGTTGTTCAAACTTCTAAATGGGCAGAAGTAGTTTTGAGGGGTTTTGGGGATGTTATCTTATTCTCCAAGACACGAGACTTGGCAAGATCACCAAATAGGGCATTTGTGAGATGATAGAATTTTCTTGGAATTTACAGAGAATATTTCCTTTGTAAATATTTCAAAAGCTTGAAATATCTAGAAAGGGTTTTTGAGGTATTTGATCAATATATTGAACACGACCATGTGTTGAAACTCATATATATGGACAATATATGTCCACTGAGCTTCCCTAAATTTTCCCAAATATTTTTGTAACAGTAAAATAATTTTAACCTATTTAAGACCATTTCTGGTCTTAAGAAAAAGCCTTTGAATAAAATAGTAATATAACTTTGGAAATAATATTTTTTTGGTTTTTGGGAGTCCTATATCTAATAGAAGTCAAATATAATTTTTGAAAGATTTTTCACACCCTTAATTAAGTACTTGTAGTTCAAGTCTCACTTCAAGGGTTTTTGGAAAACCTAATTTAGAAAAATACGTTTTTGCAAAATTATTTTTGTAAGAAAATACTATTATGTCCTATACACATTTCATGATAATTGGGCGAACTTTCGGATCAAGTAGAAGGCGTATAAGAGTTGGAGGATTTATTTGATTTTTAGAGCACTTGCAAACAATATACAAAAATCAAATCAAGCAAAGACCAAAACACTCAAAAGTTTTTGTCAAACCACATTTTGTCATGATTTATTAGCTTTAAGTGTAGTGCCATGAAAATTAGGGTGTGATAGACCTACCCCCTTACAAGAATCTTGTCCCCGAGATTCCCAAACTAGGCGCGGAAAGGAGTACAAAAATGGATTTGGGGTAGTCTTCATGTCCTCACACTGATTCTACTTCCGAGTGGTGCTCCATTGAACCTTGAAGTACTTGATGGTGTGGCTTCGTGTATGATGTCGTGCTTAATCCAGGTTGCTAATGGGTTTCTCGCGTAGGTCAGGTTGGCTGGGGGTCGATGGCTATGTGATCGATGTCCTTGTTAGTGATCAGTCTAGTTAGGAAGTCGTGTCGTGTGGAAAAATGTTGTGCACTTTGGATGACCCAGGTGGCAACTCCAGTTGGTAACCGTCTTCTCTTCGTCTTGGAGTGATCTTGGAGAGGGGCGATAAGTCTTGGTGTGAGCTTCTCTTTGACACGTAAATGCTTGGTTCCTTCGAGAGGAGGGGCTTGCAGATACACATGGTCTTCGACGCGGAAGTTTTCTTCTTGATGACGGTGGTTGGTATAGTTCTTCCTCCATGACAGGGCGGTCTTCGGATGTTCCTCAACCAGCTAAATGGTCCTTCTTCCGTCTTCGGGTAGACAAGTATGTCATCTACTAAAGATGACAACTAACTTGTCTAAGTACTCCATGAAGTCTACGGGGTACGTAAAGTAGGCTGGGGTATTGGTGGCAGTTGAGTATTGGCCAAGGTCTCCTCGACCTAGAGCCAAAGCCCATGGTCATGATCTGACCATGTTGTGGCTTGGTAGGGCTTAAGGGTTTCAAGGATTCTAGTGTGTGAGTGAACGTTTATCATCCTATCCTTAAGCATGGTTTCTGAGATGCCAATAGTTCTATCTAGTCCCTCAAACAATCGCATCATATTAGTGAAAGAATCATCTCGTATAAGTCAGCTCCAACCATTTCCCATGCTATTCATATCCACATGACTCCTGAGAGGAGGTCTAACAAATCATACCTGTCAACAATCCCCGAGCTCATATGTATGGCTATCCCTAAAAATCCATGGGTAGAGCATACAAGCTTCCGAGCTGGAATTAAACACGACAATCCAAGTGCTCATCCTATTCTCCCAAGGTCCAAGATAGTGCGTCTCTATCCTAAGGAAACACGTCGTAAGCCCCTCCAAGATCTTGTTTCATTCCTATGAATCAACTCCAACAGCCCATTAACTTCCATCAATCACTACATAATCCATTGTTTCTACATATCTGAAGTCTATGGTGTTCCACACGATCTTCCAATGTCCTATAATCCACAAATACTTGAAAGGGCTATCTCTACTATAGTAAATCCACCAATTCCCATTATCGGGGTCAAATAATCTTCCAACCTCAGCTTAAATGGATTCCCTAAATCAACGCTAACAATCAACCTCCTAGTTTATCGCCCGCCGAGAAACATGGTGTCATCATTGAGATCATCAGTCTATATCCAATTTACTCCGAATCATGTAGACTTACTCAGCATCTATACTCAATTGGGATCACCTATTTAAATCCAAATCTCATGTCCAACGAGAATTCCTACATGTTTCCCCCAAGTCATTATAGTAAAGCCAACCATCTCCTATCAATATCCCCTGGCTAAGTCAAATCCTTATACTTCCAAGAATTTCGGCTTGCGATCATAATCGTCCTACTAAATCCAAGTTACTCAGGGGTAATGAAAGCTATGCTACTCTATTAACATGATCCCACGAAGTTCGTCTATCAACATGAAAGCCTTATAATCCACCAAAGAGTCTTAGATAATTCCTCAAGGTCACTGATATAAACTCATCAAGTCATTTGTCCTCTATTCCTATATCCTCAAATTGGTCTTCCCTATGGCATTGTCAGTTCTGGTGCTACCTTAGGATGGTAATGTGCTAGTTCACTATGTCCACTAATTCCACAATGAACCAAGTGCTGTGCAATGTTACGAAAGCTTATCTGGTTCTCTTGCAATACCGTAGGATAAGCACATGGTTAAGGATTCGAGCAGGGGTATCTCGTGAAGTCTCGAAGGGTCTAGGGATGGGTTTCTAGTCCTGAGGGGTAAACATAACTCTACAGGGTTGCACTTGGTCGAGGAGGCTGTAGCAAAAATCTTCAGTGTTAGTTGGTTGCCAAGGTGGAATCCTCGGTGCATCCTGTCTTGCTAGTCTTCAGTTGACGAGGGAGATGAGAGGGAAAAGTAGCATAGAGGAGGTGTCGGGGGGATGAACCCCAGGCAGGCAACGGAACCCGGATCCTTTTCAAAAACTACGGGGCCAGCGTCGCCCCACAATCTGGCTCGCCCTTGGCCGGATCGCCCAACCCGGCCAGGCCCTGCGACCCGGCCAGGATCTGCAACCCGGCCAGACTCCTCGACTCGGCCCCAACAACCAAGCTCAAGACTTCTCCAACAAGCCAGCGCCGCCCTTGGCGTGTTCACCAAACCTGGCCAAGGGTCAGCGGCCGTCCCATCCCAGCCGTACGATGGGACGAGACTCCACCAACTGATGACCGCAGCCACAGTACCCCGCCCATGCCTCTGGTCAGCCGGACGAGGCAACAGTGCCCCCCACCTACCCGCTGACCAGGGCTGGCATGGCAACTATGCACCCAACGTTACCCATGATGCTGGCAAGCGACGACTCGGCCATGCCCTGACGAACGACAAGACAGCACGCGATGCCCCATAGGCGTATGGGGCCCGCGCCCGGCGAACCCGGTGAGCCCTGGTACCTGGCAGGTCCCAGCACCGGGTTCCTGGACACTGACAACCCAGCCCTACGGCCTTTGAACATTACCCTTGTACCCCTGGGGGTTGACCTATAAAACCCCCCAGGAGCCCTCATGCATACGGGCAATCAACACACACACGCATCCACCCACTCACACGTCTAGCGAGCAACACCCGAGGAGAGGGAGCAGCCTAAGCCTTGGCCCGACCTCCTTCTTCCTCCATACAGCTCTAGGAGCAACTCCGTACTGTTACATATAAACCACACTCAGCAGGACTAGGGCTGTTATCTCTCCGGAGAGCCCAGAACCTGGGTATGTCTTGCCTCCAGCGCTCGCTCATGCCGACCTCGCCTCTGGAGCCCACCAGTGCCCTCGAGCCTCCTCCTATCTTTAGCCATCCCTTGGCATCTGCCGTGCGCCCACCATGACAGTTGGCGCCCACCTTGGGGCAGCTCGAGGTCCTGGCCGGGAGCATGCTTCAGACGGGGATCTTCTCCGACTCCGACGAGCCCGTCACACTGGCGGACAATGTCATCGACGCGCTCGCCGCCTCCTTCGCCATGCTGCGCATCTCTGACGCGCCTACGGACAACGAGTACCCCCGCGAGGTACTTAGCTTTTCCGACTCCTCGCTCTCCATCAACAACGGCGCTCCTGCCGGAGCGATGGACCTCTGCGTGGAGGTCTTCGTCACCGACATCGACGCCTCCTCCTCGTCGAGCGCGGCAAGGAAGGCCGCCGAAGCTAAGGCCGCGGCGGTTAGGGCCGACTCGCTCAACCCGCTGCGCGCCACAATGCAGAGCCTCCGCGTCCCCATCGGCACCGACGTCGACGCCTCTAACATCGCCGAGGCCCGGACTCGCCTCAACGAGGATCGCCAGTGCCTGCTGGACCTCACCGAGACACTCGCCGCCACGTAGCGTCGCCTTGACTCTGCCCAGCTGGAGCGCGATGCCGCCTACGGCTTCACGCCTGCCGCCCCCGAGCCAAGCCGGGTCGCCGACGTGCGAGCCCGGGGTGGCGCGATCGGGCGCCCTTTCGGTACCCTCCCTCCCGTCTATGAGACCCCCGTGAAGAACATGCGTGCTGCCCAGGCGGCCGCGATTGGCCTGGATCAGCTCGCGGGCGAGGAGCTGCAGGATCGCTTCAAGAGGGTGAACGACCTCCTCGTCGCGGCCAACGCACAGCAGGACCGCCTCAACCAGCTCGCCAGGCCGGCCGGATCCGGCTCCGTCCGAGTCGCCGGACCCGGCGACAACCAGCATACGGCGTCTTCTCCACCCGGCGAGGCGCACTCCGGCCGCACCCGGACCCGGCGCAACCCCGCCCCGACGGTCGCTGGCGGCTTGGCGGACGAGCCGGCCTCGGAGGCCCGGCGCCGCCTCGACACACTGCTTCAACCCAGCCGGCGTCCGGCTGCAGGCGACCCGGCCCCCCGCAGCGCGGTCATCGACCGGCTGGGCCCGCGCACCATCGACGACACCGACGCTCACAACCGCCTCGACCGATTCGCCCTCTCCCAGGAGATGGAGGAGACCGGCCCCGTCGGACCGGCGTGCTTCGGGCCATGCATCCGGGGCGAGCCCTTCACCAAAGGGTTCACTCTCCCCCACGACACCCCAAAGTACAACGTCACTGTGAAGCCGGAGTACTGGCTCACCGACTACACCACCGCCATCGGCATCGCCGGCGGTAACCACCGCCTCGCCGTGCGCTACGTGCCTCTCATGCTCCAGGGGTCGGCCCGCACCTGGTTGAACAGTCTGCCGGCTGGCAGCATCAACGCGTGGGTCGACTTCGAGCAGGCCTTCATGCGCAACTTCACCGGCACCTACAAGCGACCCGGCCGCCCCAGTCAGCTCGCCATGTGCGTGCAGGGGCCAACGGAAACCGGCCGCGAGTACCTTGCACGCTGGACCGAGCTCCGGAACAGCTGCGGGGGCGTCCACGAAGTCCAAGCGATCCAGTACTTCATCAACAGGTGCCGAGACGGCACCCTCCTCAAGCACAAGCTCTTGCACTCTCAGCCGGCCACCATGGCCACGCTCATGGTGACGGCGGACAAGTACACCAACGCCGACTCCGCCATGAAGATCCAGGTGGCACTGGATGAAGTCGGCAAGGCCAAGCCGGTACCACCTACGAAGCCGGCAGATGAGGGGAGTCGGCAACAGCACAACCAACAGAACAACAAGCGCAAAGCCGATCAACCGGCTCAGCGCTACGACAACCGGCTCGTCACGGCCGCCGAGCACGCGCCCGCGACCGACCCGGCCGCCAAGCGCCGGAACACCGGCAAAACGACATGGCAGCCCGCCATGAGTTTCAAGGAGATGCTCGACACTCCCTGCAAGCACCACAGCGGCGCGAGGCCGTCCACGCACACGCTCCGATAGTGCGCCATCACCAAGCGCATCATGAGGGGCGACATCCCACCGCCTCCGGCTCCGGCTCCGGGAGCAGGGCAGCCGCCTCCGCCCCCACCTCCCTCTGGCGGCGCGATGCGCGATGACCCCTACCCGGCCCAGAACGCGACCTACGTCGTCTTCACCAGCCTCGGCGACGACAAGCGCAGCGAGCGCCTCCTTCGGCAGGAGGTGAACACCGTCATCCCGGCTAGGACGGAATACATGCATTGGTCGGAGCGCCCGGTCACCTGCACCCGGGAGGACCACTCGGCCGTCATGCCAAACCTGGGTGGTTACGCCCTCGTTCTCGACCCCACTATCGCCGCGCCCCGGTGCACGTGCAAATTCTCCCGGGTTCTCGTCGACGGCGGCAGCAACATCAACATCCTATACCGCGACACCATGACCAAACTCGGCCTCGAGGCCAAGTACCTGGAGCCAACCCAGACAATCTTCCACGGCATCGTACCCGGCCTCTCCTGCTCCCCGATCGGCCAGATCCGACTCGACGTCCTGTTCGGCGACAGCAGCCACTTCCGACGCGAGCCGATCTGGTTCGAGGTGGTGGACCTGTCCAGCGCGTACCACGCGCTGCTGGGCCGGCCCACGCTCGCCAATTTCATGGCGGTTCCCCACTACGCCTACCTGAAGATGAAGCTGTCGGGTCCAAAGGGCCTCATCACCGTCACCGGCGACTATCGCAAGTCCCTGGACTGCGCCCGAAACGGCGCCAAGCTAGCCGAGTCGCTGATCGTAGCCGAGGAGCGGCGCTAGCTCGACCGGATCGTCGCCCTGGCCCAAGAAGCGTCGACTGCGCAGATCCCGACCGAGGAGCCGGCCGATGAGGCCGCGTTCAAGCCCTCCAAGGAGACCAAGAAGGTGAAGCTGAACCCGGAAGACCCCAACTGCAGCAAGTACGTTGTCGTGGGCACCCGCCTCGACAGCAAATAGGAAGGCGAGCTCGTCGACTTCCTCCGTGAGAATCAGGATATTTTTGCATGGACCCCCAAGGACATGCCGCGAATCCCAAGGAAGTACGCCGAGCACAAACTCCACGTCCGCAAGGACGCCAAGCCTGTCCGTCAACCCCTATGATGTTTTTCCAAAGAGAAGAGAAGGACCATCGGTGAAGAGGTCGCCAAGCTCTTGGCGGCCGGCTTCATCATGGAACTGTTTCACCCCGAGTGGTTGGCCAACCCAGTCCTCGCCCTGAAGAAGAACAAGACCTAGCGCATGTGTATCGACTACACCAGCCTAAACAAGGCCTGCCCCAAAGACCTGTTCGCCCTCCCGCAGATCGACCAAGTCATCGACTCCACCGCCGGGTGCGAGCTCCTGTCCTTCCTGGATGCTTACTCCGGCTATCATCAGATCAAGCTGGACCCGGCCGACGCCTTGAAGACATCCTACATCACGCCCTTCGGGGCGTATTGCCACATCACCATGTCGTTCGGCTTAAAGAATGCCGGCGCCACTTTCCAGCGCTGCATGCAAAAATGCTTGCTGCCGCAACTCGGCAGCAACATCCACGTCTACGTGGACGACATCGTGGTGAAGACCAAGCAGCACCTCAGGCTCCTCGACGATTTGAAGGAAACCTTCGCCAACCTGTGCGAGTACAAGGTCAAGCTCAACCCGGAGAAATGAGTTTTCGGAGTCCCGACCGGAAAGCTACTCGGCTTCCTCATCTCAGAGCACGGCATTGAGGCAAACCCGGAGAAGATCAAGGCCACCGAGCGCATGCGCAAGCCGGCTCGGCTGCGCGATATCCAGAAATTCACCGTGTGCTTGGCCTCGGTCAGCCGGTTTCTCAGCCGACTGGGCGAGAGGGCCTTGCCCCTGTATCAGCTGATGAAGAAGACGACGCCGTTCGAGTGGAACGACCAGGCGGACGAAGCTTTCCGAGATCTCAAGCGCATGCTCTCCACCGCACCAGTCCTGGCCACACCGGCCGAGAAGGAGCCGCTGTTGCTCTATATCGCCGTGACCTCGCGGTCGGTCAGCACGGTGATGGTGGTCGAGCGACCAGAGAAGGACAAGGTCCAAGCCGTCCAGCGTCCCGTCTACTACCAGATCAAGGTGCTCTCCGCCTCGAAGCAGAACTACCCGCACTACCAGAAAATGTGTTACGGCGTGTACTTCACCGCCAAGAAGCTAAAACAGTACTTCCAAGAGCATGTCATCACCGTGGTCAGCACGGCCCCTCTCGGCGAGATCATCGGGTGCCGGGATGCCTCTAGCCGGGTCGCCAAGTGGGCACTCGAGCTGGCCGGCCACACCATCCTCTACGAGCCCCGCACCACGATCAAGTCCCATGCCTTGGCCGACTTCCTTGTCGACTGGACCGAGACCCAGTACCTGTCGCCGCCGCCGGACTCGATGCACTGGTGCATGCACTTCGACAGTTCGAAGATGCGACTCGGCCTAGGGGCCGGCATCGTGCTGTCCTCCCCCAAGGGCGACCGACTGAAGTACGAGCTGCAGATCCACTTCGCCGCCTCCAACAACGTCGCCGAGTACGAAGCCCTTGTGCACGGCCTCCGGCTTGCCAAGGAACTCGGCATCCAGCGCATCATATGCTACGGCGACTCGGACCTGGTGGTACAGCAGAGCTCCGGCGAGTGGGACGCCCATGACTCCAACATGGCGAGCTACCGCTTCCTCGTCCAGAAGCTATCCGGATTCTTTGCGGGCTGCGAGTTCCGCCACGTCCCGCGCGCAGAGAATGAAGCGGCCGACACGCTCGCCAAGATCGCCTCATCTCGGCAGTCCGTTCCGTTCGGCGTCTCCCTCGAGCATCTGCACAAGCCGTCCATCAAGCCATCTCCGGACTCCGAGTCCATCCACGCCCTAGACGACCCGGCCGCGCCTCAACCCGGCCCGGGGACTGCTCCAACCGACCCGGCCGCGGCTCAACCCGGCCCGGGGACTGCTCCAACCGACCCGGCCGCGCCTCAACCCGGCCCGGGGACTGCTCCAACTGACCCGGCTGCGCCTCAACCCTGCCCACGGACTACTCCGACCGACCCGGCCGCGCCTCAACTCGGCTCGGGGACAGCTCCAGCCCGGCCAACCACACCCCAACCCGGCCCTGGGGCCGCTGAACCCGGCTTGGGGGCTGCCACCCCGGAACACGTCGTGATGGCCGTCCTCGCCGGGGTCGCGGCACCATCCTGGGCCCTGCCCATCTCGGAGTTCCTGGAAAACGGGGTCCTTCCCATGGATGAGACCGAAGCCCGACAAGTCAGCGCCGAGCGTCTGCCTACATCATCATCAACAATGAGCTCGTCAAGCGCAGCTCCACCAGCGTGTTCGAACGCTGCGTCGAGTCCCCACAAAGAAAAGCAGTTGGCCCGAATCTCGGAGGCTACACCTAGTGGGTGCGCTGGCGCACCCCCACAAAGGAGAAAATGATGAAAACAAAAGCAGAACGCAAACGAAAACTTACAAAGACGGCACGCTCCAGCTCCTGCGTCGCCTAGACCTCGGCCTGGGCGAAGGCCTGAATACGGTCCGTCCGCCCTGCAGGCGGCGGGTCACGGCGGCCATCGCCGCCTCCTCCTAGCTCGGAGGACCGAAGGGGACCTCGCTGCTCCCGCTCCGTGACGGTCGCGGCTCGGCGACCCGGCGCCCTCCGCACCTGATTTCCAGGGCGTGCTCTCCACCGGCCGCCTCCCCTGAAGCCGGCGACTTCTCCGGCACCCTCTCCGGCACCGACGCCGGCTCGATTGGCGGAGCGGCTTGAGGCTCCACCAC
The DNA here is from genome assembly GCF_002575655.3 of Aegilops tauschii subsp. strangulata. Lineage (NCBI taxonomy): Eukaryota > Viridiplantae > Streptophyta > Magnoliopsida > Poales > Poaceae > Aegilops > Aegilops tauschii. The sequence goes on from NC_053036.3 coordinate 221,258,158, forward strand.
CACCGGCGGCGCCTCGCTCGCCGGCGTCCGGGACGCCCCCTCCGGCGCCGCCTGCACCGCCTCCTCCAAGATGGCATCGCCATCGCCTCCATCGGCCCCTTCCCGCTCGACCATGTCGGTTCGTGGCGGGGTGCCGTCCTCGACAACCACGACCTCCCGGTCTAGGTCCATCGCGTCCGCACGGCTGCCTTGGCCGTGCTACCTTCCCGACACTGGCGCGAAGACCGTCGTCGCCGCCATCGTCCCCGCCGGCATCTCCGGCCACGCCAGCCCCTCGCCAGCTTCCGCCCACGCCGTCGCGGCGCTGACCCAGGCCTAGGTCGACGCCGCCTCCGGCTCCGCCTGGGCCCGGTTCTGGTCCCGCCAAGCCAAAGCCCTCGGCATCGGCCGGGTCCAGACCAAGGTCCGGGTCCACTGGCGCCTCCTCCTCGTCCCGGTCAACGGTGCCGGATCGGCTGCTCCTGAACACGGAAGCCTTGGCGTACGCGGCATCCGCCGCCCCCATCGCCAGCGAGATCGGCGACCTGAAGCACAAGACAAAAACAATTACGCCGAGTCGAGCGGAGCCGCTCAGCAATTTGGCTCGAACAAAAAGGGTCACTTACCCCGGCACCACCAGAACGGCGGGCCTTGCCGCCCTCTCCGGTGGAGCGCGGCGCCTCCTCTTGGCGGGCGGCTTCGCACCTCCAGCCGGGCCCGCCGCGCGTTTCGCGGTTGGAGCCCGTGGCGGAACGCTGTCCTTCCCGTGCGGGCGCCGCGCTACCACCGCCCCCCGAGACGACCCTGCCCCGGCCGCGCTGCCGCCTCCTCCACCCGGCACCGCTACATCGGCGGCTCGCGTCAGCATCCCCAAAGCCGTCCCACGACCGACGACTCAAGAAGTATGAACAAGACTCACCTGCTCGGCGCCCTACGCCCGTGTCGGCGGCGGCCGCCTCCCCTCCACCATGGGCCTCGGGCTCCTCTGAGACAACCCGCACCACCTGCGCCCGCGCCTGGTCGTAAGGATGCCGGATGGCATTTAGAAGCACCTCGCACGTCGCGTTGGGACAAACAAGAAGATAAGCAACAGCGAAGTACGGCGACCAGGGACTCACCAACGGTGCCGGGTTCGAATCGCTGTACGAGGCCTTCCCGAACTCCCAGTCCACCCCCAAGTTGGCCTGGAGATGTCGTTGACCCGGCGCGCAACCTGGTCCGCCGCCAACCGCATGTTCGCCATGCGGTTGGGATCTTGGAGCGCCCGGTCACCTGCACCCGGGAGGACCACTCGGCCGTCATGCCAAACCTGGGTGGTTACGCCGTCATTCTCGACCCCACTATCGTCGCGCCTCGGTGCACGTGCAAATTCTCCCGGGTTCTCGTCGACGGCGGCAACACCGTCAACATCCTATACCGCGACACCATGACCAAACTCGGCCTCGAGGCCGAGTACCTGGAGCCAACCCGGACAATCTTCCACAGCATCGTACCCGGCCTCTCCTGCTCCCCGATCGGCCAGATCCGACTCGATGTCCTGTTCGGCGACAACAGCCACTTCCGACGCGAGCCGATCTGGTTCGAGGTGGTGGACCTGTCCAGCGCATACCACGCGCTGCTGGGCCGGCCCGCGCTCGCCAAGTTCATGGCGGTCCCCCACTACGCCTACCTGAAGATGAAGTTGTCGGGTGCAAAGGGCCTCATCACCGTCACCGGTGACTACCACAAGTCCCTGGACTGCGCCCGAGACGGCGCCAGCTCGACCGGATCGTCGCCCTGGCCCAAGAAGCATCGGCTGCGCAGATCCCGACCGAGGAGCCGGCCGATGAGGCCGCGTTCAAGCCCTCTAAGGAGACCAAGAAGGTGAAGCTGCACCCGGAAGACCCCAGCTGCAGCAAGTACGTTGTCGTGGGCACCCGCCTCGACAGCAAATAGGAAGGCGAGCTCGTCGACTTCCTCCGTGAGAATCAGGATATTTTTGTATGGACCCCCAAGGACATGCCGGGAATCCCGAGGAAGTACGCCGAGCAAAAACTCCTCGTCCGCAAGGACGCCAAGCTTGTCCGTCAACCCCTACGATGTTTTTCCAAAGAGAAGAGAAGGACCATCGGTGAAGAGGTCACCAAGCTCTTGGCGGTCGGCTTCATCATGGAAGTGTTTCCGCCCGAGTGGTTGGCCAACCCAGTCCTCGCCCTGAAGAAGAACAAGACCTGGCGCATGTGTATCGACTACACCAGCTTTAATAAGGCCTGCCCCAAAGACCCGTTCGCCCTCCCGCGGATCGACCAAGTCATCGACTCCACCGCCGGGTGCGAGCTCCTGTCCTTCCTGGATGCTTACTCCGGCTACATCACCATGTCGTTCGGCTTAAAGAATGCCGGTGCCACTTGCCAGCGCTGCATGCAGAAATGCTTGCTGCCGCAACTCGGCCGCAACATCCACGTCTACGTGGACGACATCGTGGTGAAGACGAAGCAGCACCTCACGCTCCTCGACGATTTGAAGGAAACCTTCGCCAACCTGTGCGAGTACAAGGTCAAGCTCAACCCGGAGAAATGCGTTTTCGGAGTCCCGGCCGGAAAGCTACTCGGCTTCCTCGTCTCGCAGCGCAGCATTGAGGCAAACCCGGAGAAGATCAAGGCCATCGAGCGCACGCGCAAGCCGGCTCGGCTGCGCGATATCCAGAAGTTCACGGGCTGCTTGGCCTCGGTCAGCCAATTTCTCAGCCGACTGGGCGAGAGGGCCTAGCCCCTGTATCAGCTGATGAAGAAGACGACACCGTTCGAGTGGAACAACCAGGCGGACGAAGCCTTCCGGGATCTCAAGCGCATGCTCTCCACCGCACTAGTCCTGGCGACACCAGCCAAGAAGGAGCCGCTGTTGCTCTATATCACCGTGACCTCGCGGTCGGTCAACACGGTGATGGTGGTCGAGCGACCAGAGAAGGACAAGGTCCAAGCCGTCCAGCGTCCCGTCTACTACCTGAGCGAGGTGGTCTCCGCCACGAAGCAGAACTACCTGCACTACCAGAAAATGTGTTACGGCGTGTACTTCACCGCCAAGAAGCTGAAACAGTACTTCCAAGAGCATGTCATCACCGTGGTCAGCATGGCCCCTCTCGGCGAGATCATCGGGTGCCGGGATGCCTCTGGCCGGGTCGCCAAGTGGGCACTTGAGCAGGCCGGCCACACCATCCTCTACGAGCCCTGCACCACGATCAAGTCCCGGGCCTTCGCCGACTTCCTCGTTGCCTGGACAGAGACCCAGTACCTGCCGCCGCCGCCGGACTCGATGCACTGGCGCATGCACTTCGACGGTTCGAAGATGCAACTCGGCCTAGGGGCCGGCATCGTGCTGTCCTCCCCCAAGGGCGACCGACTGAAGTACGTGCTGCAGATCCACTTCGCCGCATCCAACAACGTCGCCAAGTACGAAGCCCTTGTGCATGGCCTCCGGCTTGCCAAGGAACTCGGCATCCGGCGCATCCTATGCTACGGTGACTCGGACCTGGTGGTACAGCAGAGCTCCGGCGAGTGGGACGCTCACGACTCCAACATGGCGAGCTACCGCTTCCTCGTCCAGAAGCTATCCGGATTCTTTGCGGGCTGCGAGTTCCGCCACGTCTCGCGCGGAGAGAATGATGCGGCCGACACGCTCGCCAAGATCGTCTCATCCCGGCAGTCCGTTCCATCCGGCGTCTCCCTCGAGCATCTGCACAAGCCGTCCATCAAGCCGTCTCCGGACTCCAAGTCCATCCACGTCCTAGACGACCCGGCCGCGCCTCAACCCGGCCCGGGGAATGCTCCAACCGACCCGACCGCGGCTCAACCCGGCCTAGGGACAGCTCCAACCGACCCGGCCGCGCCTCAACCCGGCCCGGGGACTGCTCCAACCGACCCGGCCGCGCCTCCACTTGGCCCACGGACTACTCCGACCGACCCGGCCGCGCCTCAACTCGTCCCGGGGACTGCTCCAGCCAGGCCAACCACACCCCAACCCGGCCCTGGGGCCGCTGAACCCGGCTCTGGGGCTTTCACCCCGGAACCCGTCGTGATGGCCGTCCTCACCGGGGTCGCGGCACCATCCTGGGCCCTGCCCATCTCGGAGTTCCTGGAAAACGGGGTCCTTCCCATGGACGAGACCGAAGCCCGACAAGTGCAGCGCCGAGCGTCTGCCTATAGCATCATCAACAACGAGCTCATCAAGCGCAGCTCCACCGGCGTGTTCCAACGCTGCGTCGAGTCCCCACAAAGAAAAGCAGTTGGCCCGAATCTCGGAGGCTACACCAAGTGGGTGCGCTGGCGCGCCCCCACGAAGGAGAAAATGATGAAAAGAAAAGCGGAACGCAAACTAAAACTTAAAAAGACGGCACGCTCCAGCTCCTGTGTCGCCTTGACCTCGGCCAGGGCGAAGGCCTGAATGCGGTCCATCCGCCCCCACAGGCGGCGGGTCACGGCGGCCATCGCCGTCTCCTCCTGGGTCGGAGGACCGAAGGGGACCTTGCTGCTCCCGCTCCGCGACGGCTGCGGCTCGGCGACCCGACGCCCTCCGGAACTGAGCACCAGGGCGTGCTCTCCACCGCCCGTCGCCCCTGAAGCCGGTGCCTTCTCTGGCGCCCTCTCCGGCACCGACGCCGGCTCGGTTGGCGGAGCGGCTTGAGGCTCTACCGCCACCGGCGGCGCCTCGCTCGCCGGCGTCCGGGACGCCCCCTCCGGCGCCGCCCGCGCCGCCTCCTCCAAGACGGCATCGCCGCCGCCTCCATCGGCCCCCTCCCGCTCGACCACGTCGGTCCGCAGCGGGGTGCCGTCCTCGACAACCACGACCTCCCGGTCGAGGTCCATTGCATCCGCACGGCCGCCTTGGCCGTGCTCCCTTCCCGACACCGGCACGAAGACCGTCATCGCCGCCACCGTCCCTGCCGGCATCTCCGGCCACGCCGGCCCCTCGCTAGCTTGCGCCCACGCCGTCGCGGCGCTGGCCCAGGCCTGGGTCGATGCCGCCTCCAGCTCCGCCTGGGCCCGGTTCTGGTCCCGCCAAGCCAAGCCCCCGGCATCGGCCGGGTCCAGACCAAGGTCCGGATGCACCGACGCCTCCTCCTCGTCCCGGTCAACGGTTCCGGATCGGCTCCTCCGGAACACGGCGGCCTTGGCGGACGCGGCATCCGCCGCCGCCATCGCCAGCGAGATCGGCGACCCGACGCCCTCCGGAACTGAGCACCAAGGCGTGCTCTCCACCGCCCGCCTCCCCTGAAGCCGGCGCCTTCTCTGGCGCCCTCTCCGGCACCGACGCCGGCTCGATGGGCGGAGCGGCTTGAGGCTCTACCGCCACCAGTGGCGCCTCGCTCGCCGGCGTCCGGGGCGCCCCCTCCGGTGCCGCCCGCGCCGCCTCCTCCAAAACGACATCGCCGCCGCCTCCATCGGCCCCCTCTCGCTCGACCACGTCGGTCCGCAGCGGGGTGCCGTCCTCGACAACCACGACCTCCCGGTCGAGGTCCATTGCGTCCGCACGGCCGCCTTGGCCGTGCTCCCTTCCCGACACCGGCACGAAGACCGTCGTCGCCGCCACCGTCCCCGCCGGCATCTCCGGCCACGCCGGCCCCTCACCGGCTTGCGCCCACGCCATCGCGGCGCTGGCCCAGGCCTGGGTCGACGCCGCCTCCAGCTCCGCCTGGGCCCGGTTCTAGTCCCGCCAAGCCATGCCCTCGGCATTGGCCGGGTCCAGACCAAGGTCCGGATCCACCGACGCCTCCTCCTCGTCCCGGTCAACGGTGCCGAATTGGCTCCTCCGAAACACAGCGGCCTTGGCGGACGCGGCATCCGCCGCCGCCATCGCCAGCGAGATCGGCGACCTAAAGCACAAGACAAAAAACAATTACGCCGAGTCGAGCGGAGCCGCTCAGCAATTTGGCTCGAACAAAAAGGGTCACTTAGCCCGGCACCACCAGAATGGCGGACCTTGCCGCCCTCTCCTGCGGAGCGCCGCGCCTCCTCTTGGCGGGCGGCTTCGCATCTCCAGCCGGGTCCGCCGCACATTTCGTGGTTGGAGCCCACAGCGGAACGCTGTCCTTCCCGTGCGGGCGCCGTGCCGACACCGCCCCCCGAGACGACCCTGCCCCGGCCGCGCCGCCGCCTCCTCCACCCGGCGCCGCTACATCGGCGGCTCGCGTCAGCATCCCCAAAGCCATCCCACGATCGACGACTCAAGAAGTATGAACAAGACTCACCTGCTCGGCGCCCTGCGCCCGTCGGCCGCGGCCACCTCCCCTCCACCATGGGCCTCGGGCTCCTCCGAGGCAACCCGCAGCACCTGCGCCCACGCCCGGTCGTAAGGATGTCGGATGGCGTTTAGAAGCACCTCGCGCGTCGCGTCGGGTCGAACAAGAAGATAAGCAATAGCGAAGTACGGGGACTAGGTACTCACCAATGGTGCCGGGTTCGAATCGCTGTACAAGGTCTTCCGGAACTCCCAGTCCACCCCCAAGCTGGCCTTGGAGATGTCGTTGACCCGGCGCGCAACCTGGTCCGCTGCCAACCGCGTGTTCGCCATGCGGTTGGGATCTTGGAGGCCGGTCATCTGACCGATGAGATGGCTGCGCTGCTGAGCGGCAGCACCCGCCGGACGATGAAGGCGGTGATGAGGTCGGTGCAGGTGAGCCTCTCCCGCTCCTTCATCACCGACACCCGCTCGCACAGGTTGAGAACCTCCTGCGACGGGTGCTTGGGGTAGTACCCCTAGTTCTGCTTCCCCCACGGCGGCGAGTTGATGAACAGCGGAAGGTTGATGCGCTCCTCGCCGAGATTGCAGACATAGAAGAAGGAGTTCTTCCATTTCTTGGGAGAATCCTCCAGCGGCATCCTCGAGCAGTCGGCGCCCGACCGGTTGGTGATGACGGCCGCCCCGCACTCGGACATCTCCCCGGCCCTCGGCCCCTGCTGTTCAGGGAGAAGAAGCACACCCAGAGGTCGATCGATGGCTCGACCCCCAGGTACCCCTCGCAGAGGGTAACAAAGCCGGACAGCTGCACGATCGCGCCGGCGCCAAGATGGTGGGGCTGGAGCCTAAAGAACTCCAGAAAGTCACGGAAGAAGCCACTCGCAGGCAGCCCAAACCCGCGTTTGAAGTGCGGTAGGAAGACCACCCGCTCCGAGCCCTCGGGCCGTGGCTCCCGCTCGCCCTGCGGGAGGCGCGCCTCGACCTCCTCCGCCCTCGGCAGGCGCCTGGTGTCGCGGAGGTAGGCGATGTCGTCGAGGGTGACGGTCGAACCCATCGACGATCCTGACGGCAGCGCCATCGTCCTGAGCGCAGAAGAAGAAGGAGGAGAAAAGGAAGAAGATGGCGAGAAAGCTCTGCTCAAGACAGCGGGCGTTGCAGCTGGCGGCGGTCGTCGTAAGCAGAGGGAGGATGAAGAGGCAGGGGAGCGCGAGCGTGAATGATCTCCGCCGCCCCCTTCGCCCCCAATTTATAGGCCACGATTTGAAACATGGGGAAGTGGGATCGTTTGCGCTCGCCCTTCCCACTTCCCCGCAATAAGTGCGCACGTACGCATGCAGTAACTGCCTCAAGAATGGCAACCGACCCGCGGACGCCGCAATAAATCCGCGCGCGTGGGCGGGCACCAGGCCGTCGCCCCATCCCGTCACGCGCGTGGCCTATCAGGCCCCTCCGGCTCCCTGGCGCCACGTGGCGGCCGCACGAAGCCCGAAAGATTGCCCAAGATTTGTCGAACTCCTCGGTTTCCCGCCACGAGCGGGATGCCGTGATCCGACTTCCGGAAGCCGGCACACAGTGGGTGTTGCCGGACCCGACGGTCACCAAATCCGCCGCTGCAAGGGGGAAACTGCGAAGGCCCTCCCATCTGAAGACGGCGGACCTTCACAGCTTCGGGGACTACTGTCGGGGGGGATGAACCCCAGGCAGGCAACAAAACCCGGATCCTTTTCAAAAACAACGGGGCTAGCATCGCCTCTCGATCCGGGTCGCCCAACCCGGCCAGGCCCTGCGACCCGGCTAGGATCTGCAGCAAGGCCACACTCCTCGACTCGGCCCCAATAACCAAGCTTAAGACTTCTCCAACAAGCCAGCACCGCCCCTGGCGTGTTCACCAAACTCGGCCAAGGGTCAGCGGCCGTCCCATCCCAGCCGTACGATGGGACGAGACTCCACCAACTGATGACCGAAGCCACAGTACCCCGCCCATGCCTCTGGTCCGCTGGACGAGGCAACAGTGCCCCCCACCTACCCACTGACCAGGGCTGGCATGGCAACAGTGCCCCCACCTACCCGCTGACCAGGGCTGGCGTGGCAACAGTGCACCCAACGTCACCCATGACGCCAGCAAGCGGCGACCTGACGGAGTGCCACTATAGCTGACTCGACTCGGCCACGCCCTGACGAACGACAAGACGACACATGATGCCCCATAGGCTTATGGGGCCCGCGCCCGGCGAACCCGGCAAGCCCTGGTTCCCGGCGGGTCCCAGCACCGGGTTCCTGAACACTGACAACCAGGCCCTACGGCCTTGTAACATTACCCTTGTACCCCTGGGGGGTTGACCTATAAAACCCCCAGGAGCCCTCATGCATACGGGCAATCAACACACACACGCATCCACCCACTCACACGTCTAGCGAGCAACACCCGAGGAGAGGGAGCAGCCTAAGCCTTGGCCTGACCTCCTTCTTCCTCCATACAGCTCTAGGAGCAACTCTGTAATGTTACATATAAACCACACTCGGCAGGACTAGGGGTGCTATCTCTCCGGAGAGCCCCGAACCTGGGTATGTCTTGTGTCCCGCGCTCGCTCATGCCGATCTCGCCTCTGGAGCCCACCAGTGCCCTCGAGCCTCCTCCTATCTTTAGCCATCCCTTCGCATCTGCCGTGTGCCCACCACGACAGCAGGGGAATGCCTAAAGGGGTTTTTATAGTGCAAGTGCAAACAAACAACTGAAAAATGGCCAAACAAAAGAAACAAGGTAAGGAAGGTGATATAGTCGCGTACTTGTTGCCTAGGGCAAAAGGGCGATTTAGATCAAAACACAAACAATTAAAAACAAGCAATACACAATCATGGTTCTATTCGAACCATCATACAGACTCGACTGCGCATAGGGGGTACACGACTCATCCTACCCTAGGGGTTCTCGGACTTAGTAGTCGTGCTTTGCTTCATGCCTCATGCAGTCTTCTGGGTTCCCCTCGGGTGTCACTACGTCTCTTGTGGTTGTTTGATGGAACGGTCCGGGTTGAGCCTGAAGAGTCTTCAACAACTTCTTGCCTGTTGAAGTGATGGGGTGAAGGTGGCTCCTCGTAGCTGGTGTTGACTCGGTCTCATGTTGTCTTCTTAATCGTGACGATCCCTTTTGCCTTCTAAGGCGTCGAGGGTACCAGGTAGGCAATCCTTTATGCAATGACAATAACAAGGCATAGTAGAGGTCCAACATGTCGTTTTTGTTGATGATAACATGCACACCAAGAGCGGGGGATGAAGAGAACCATTTTCCTGCTCACTATAGTGAGGCGGACCTAATGGCGAGGTTCTCATCCACCGGTGGTTGCCGATACAAGAATGGTACGGACATGGTTGCTCTATTAGCAATGTATATCATGATCTTGCATATCTTACACCCTGATCGTCTTAGGACAAGATTGCATCATCCTAGGGCAATGTCGAGGGTGTCACCATCTTTCGGGTCTTGATGTCCTCATTCCTTGAGGATGCATCTTCTGTTGGTATCGTCTTGTTGTGGTGTCGCCAGTCTCGTGTCTAGAAGAGGTGGGTGATTGTCTGTTGATAACCCACAAGTATAGGGGATCAATTGTAGCCTCTTTGATAAGTAAGAGTGTCGAACCGAATGAGGAGCCAAAGGTAGAACAAATATTCCCTCAAGTCCTATCGACCACCGATACAACTCTACGCACGCTTAACGTTCGCTTTACCTAGAACAAGTATGAAACTAGAAGTACTTTGTAGGTGTTTTTGGATAGGTTTGCAAGATAATAAAGAGCGCGTAAATAAAAAGTAAGAGTTGTCTAAAAGAAGACACAACTAAGTTAGTTTTAGTAGAGAGCTTTTTGTCACGAGAAAGTTATTTGTCCCTAGGCAATCGATAACTAGACCGGTAATCACCATTGCAATTTTATATGAGGGAGAGGCATAAGCTAACATACTTTCTCTACTGGGATCAATGCACTTATGATTGGAACTCTAGCAAGCGTCCGAAACAACTAAAGATCATTAAGGTAAAACCCAACCATAGCATTAAAGTATCAAGTCTCTTTATTCCCATACGCAAACAACCTACTTACTCGGGTATGTGCTTCTGTCACTCACGCCACCCACCATAAGCAAATTATGAACATATTGCAAACCCTACAGCGGGGATCCCTCACGCTTGCACGACACGGAGAGCACCATAGGACAGCACCAATAATAAAACATGCAACTCAAACCAATCACGATCATCAATTAACCCATCGGACAAAATGGATCTACTCAAACATCATAGGATAGCCATATATCATTGGGAAATAATATATAGCATTGAGCACCATGTTTAAGTAGATATTACAGCGGGTAAAAGAGGGGTTACACCACTGCATAGAGGGGGAAAGAGTTGGTGATGATGGCGGTGAAGTTGTTGGTGAACATTGCGGTGATGATGATGGCCCCCGGTGGCACTCCGGCGCCACCGGAAGCGAGGGGGAGAGAGCCCCCTCCTTCTTCTTCTTCTTCTTTTTTTTGACCAGAAACAGTAGGAAAGGCTCCTACTGTGTAATTATATTGAAGAAAAGGATCTGTACAAGGTGAGTATTTACATCATGGGGGGGAGGGGACAGGGTATGTTAGACCACTTTGGGTCCCACCCAGAAGAACTAGAAAAAGAGGGGGGGTCTAGTGCAAAGAGTTTACAAAATCCAGAACTAGAGGCCTATATGCCTCTTTGACCCTATGCTCCAGAAGTTCAAAGTCTTTCTTGAATCTATCAAGCCACGATCGGAAGGAAGGATCTATTGATCTGAAGTGTTTGTTGTTTCGTTCCTTCCAAATGCTCCACGACGCCACACCAAATTTTTCAAACAACATGGGCGTGGGGTGGTTTGTTTGTTGGTCTTCAATAGCTTGCACCCTATCCCCGAAAGGTTCCCAGTTGATGTCCAGGGCTTGCCAGCATCGTTTACTAAACAAGCACGTGAAAATCATGTGCTCCACTGTTTCCTCGATGTTGTGCCCACACAGCAGACGGTTGTGGTCATCACGATGTTGTAGTGGCGTCTTTTTCAGCATATTCCGGGTGTTCAGCCTGTCATGGAGGAGAAGCCATGCAAAGACTTTCAACTTCATAGTACATTTAGACCTCCAAAGCCAGTCAAAAACTTTATGAGCGTGGACCTCCCGAAAGTAGAAATGGTAGTAGTCCGTTGATCTGTAAATAGATTTGCCCCAAACATAGCTCCAGACATCCGAGGCAGAGATCATAGGTTGGAATGATGAAGCGCTCGTTTGAATGTGCCGGACGTCATCAAACGCTTGGGGGGAAAGTGGCAGGTGAAAGGACAATCCAAGAGACGTGCTCCCCAAGAAATCACGGACAGAAATATCTTCATTAATTGCATACGAGTAAGCCCGAGGATGAGAGTCTAGTAACAGTTGATTAGTTCAGAGATCTTTCCAAAAGAGGGCGGTGGAGCCACTCACAATATTAACATGAGAAATCCCGCGAAATGTCGGCGTGAGCTTTAGTATGTCACGCCACCGAAAGATCCAACCGGATCCATTGCGTGTGGGATTTTCTGGTCATAGTATGTGTCCCAAGTAAGTTGCACCCATGGAATATCCAGTTTGTTATAAAACTTGTGTAAGAACTTCAGGAGGAGAGCTTCATTCTGGATCTTGAGGTTTATGACACCAAGCCCTCCATTCTTCTTAGGTTTACAAACCATGTCCCAGGCAGCAAGTGAGTTGGATTTCTCACCTTGATCAGTTTTTTTGACCCATAGGCATCTTCTCCTGATTTTATCCAGTATCTCAATGAGTTTAGGTGGGAACTTGAGTGTACACATAGCATAAATGAGTAGGGACGTGACTGTGATGTTGAGCAATGTGAGCTTCCCAGCGTACAACATGAGTGAGAGCGTGGAGGAAAGATTTCGTTCCACATTGCTAACCAGAGGCATAAAGTCAAGAAGTGTTGGTCGGGAGGTGCCTAGGGGCAGGCCAAGGTAGGTGAAAGGCATGGAACCAATAGAGCATCCGAAGATAGAGGCAATATCTGCAGCCAATCGCGGGTCCAAGTTGATGGGTATTAATGTGGATTTATGGAAGTTGATCTTCAGGCCAATAGACTGGGCATAATCAGATAGAATGTTCTTGATGATCACAGCTTGTCTAGGGCATGCAGGCATGAGAAGTAACATGTCATCGGCGTATTGGACGATCGGATAATCCATATTACCATTGGAGGGGAAGGGTAGGTGAATCAGACCTCTTCTGAAGGCATCGTTAATAGCTGATTGCAGAAGATCCGCAGCGAGGACAAAAATGAGAGGTGAGAGGGGGTCTCCCTGTCTGACGCCACGTCTGCAGTGAAATTGGCAGCCTGGCACACCATTGAGCAGGATAGATGAGCGGCCCGAGGAGAAGATTGTTCTGATCCAAGACAACCATTTTTCATTGAAACCCATGTGTTTCATAATGTTAATCATTGCTTCATGTTCAATGGTGTCGAAGGCTTTAGCAAAGTCTAGCTTCAGAAGTACAATTTGTCTTTTGGACTGGCATTGATGGGAGAAGGGTTTCCCCTCTGGTCCTTGGTCTCCATGGCGTGGGAGGGGCGAGAGCCCCTCCGATATTGGATTTGTCTCTCTGTCTCTCTTTGTTTCTGCGTTCTGGATTCTGCCCTTTCACCGTTTCTTTTATAACCAGAGATCCGTAACTCCGATTGGGCTGAATTTTGGACACGATCTTTATCCGGAAATTAGCTTTCTTGCGGCGAAAGAAGGGCTACAACCGCCTTACAGGGTGGCCACGAGGGTCCAGGGCGTGCTTGACCCCTTGGGGCGCGCCCCTGCCTCGTGGCCCCCTCGGGCATCGTCTCGCGTTGATTCTTCTTCCCAAAAATCATAAATATTCCAAAAAAAATCTCCGTCGGTTTGATTGGGTTTTCTATGAAACAAAAAACATGCAACAAACAGGAACTGACACTGGGCACTGGATCAATATGTTAGTCCCAAAATAATATAAAAAGTTGCCAAAAGTATATGAAAGTTGTAGGACACTCGCATGGAACAATCAAAAATTATAGATACGACGGAAACGTATCAGCATCCCCAAGCTTAATCCCTGCTCGTCCTCGAGTAGGTAAATGATAAAAAGATATTTTTTATGTGGAATGCTACCTAGCATAATCTTGATCGTGTAATCTAATCATTGCATGAATATTAAGACACGAGTGATTCAAAGCAATAGTCTATCATTTGACATTAAGACAATAATACTTCATACTAATAAAGCAATCATGTCTTTTCAAAATAACATGGCCAAAGAAAGTTATCCCTACAAAATCATATGGTCTGGCTATGCTCCATCTTCACCACACAAAGCATTCAAATCATGCACAACCCCGATGACAAGCCGAGCAATTGGTTCATAATTTTTAACGCGCTTCAGCCTTTTCAACCCTCACGCAGTACATGAGCGCAAGCCATGGACATAGCACTATGGGTGGAATAGAATATGATGATGGAGGTTGTGTGGAGAAGACAAAAAAGGAGAAAGTCTCACATCGACGCGGCTAATCAACGGGCTATGGAGATTCCCATCAATTGATGTCAATGTGAGGAGTAGGGAATGCCATGCAACGGATGCACTAAGAGCTATAAGTGTATGAAAGCTCAAACTGGAAACTAAGTGGGTGTGCATCCAACTTGCTTGCTCATGAAGACCTCGGGCATTTGAGGAAGCCCATCATCGGAATATACAAGCCAAGTTCTATAATAAAAATTCCCACTAGTATATAAAAGTGATAACTCAAGAGACTCTCTATATGAAGAACATGGTGCTACTTCGAAGCACAAGTGTGGTAAAAGGATAGTAACATTGCCCCTTTTTCTTTTCTTTTTCTTTTTTTCTTTTTTTTTTCCTTTTTTTGCGGGCTTCTTTGGCCCCCTTTTTTTATTTAGGATTCTTTGGCCTCTCCCTTTTTTTGGGGGCAATGCTCTAATAATGATGATCATCACACTTTTATTTACTTACAACTCAATATTACAACTCGATACTAGAACAAAGATATGACTCTATATGAATGCCTCCGACGGTGTACCGGGATGTGCAATGATCTAGCGTAGCAATGACATCAAAAAACGGACAAGCCATGATAACATCATGTTAGCTATCTTACGATCATGCAAAGCAATATGACAATAAATGCTCAAGTCATGTATATGATGATGATGGAAGTTGCATGGCAATATATCTCGGAATGGCTATGGAAATGCCATGATAGGTAGGTATGGTGGCTGTTTTGAGGAAGATATAATGAGGCTTATGTGTGATAGAGCGTATCGTATCACGGTGTTTGGATGTACCGGTGAAGTTTGCACCAACTCTCGAGGTGAGAAAGGGCAATGCACGGTACCGATGAGGCTAGCAATGATGGAAGGGTGAGAGTGCGTATAATCCATGGACTCACATTAGTCATAAAGAACTCATATACTTATTGCAAAAGTTTATTAGCCCTCGAAGCAAAGTACTACTACGCATGCCCCTAGGGGGATAGATTGGTAGGAAAAGACCATCGCTCGTCCCCGACCGCCACTCATAAGGAAGACAATCAATAAATACCTCATGCTCCAACTTCGTTACATAACGGTTCACCATACGTGCATGCTATGGGAATCACAAACTTCAACACAAGTATTTCTACAATCCACAACTACCCACTAGCATGACTCTAATATCACCATATTTATATCGCAAAACTATTACAAGGAATCAAACATATCATATTCAGTGATCTACAAGTTTTATGTAGGATTTTATGACTAACCATGTGAATGACCAATTCCTGTCATCTCTCTAAATAGATATAAATGAAGCAAGAGAGTTTAATTCTTTATACAAAAGATATGCCCACACTCTAACGAATATAAGTGAAGCAAAAGAGCATTCTACAAATGGCGGTTTTCTATGTGAAGAGAAACATGCAATCCAAACTTCAAATGATATAAGTGAAGCACATGAAGCATTCTATAAAGCCATACTCAAAGAATATAAGTGAAGTGGAATGAGAATTATATAAATCAACCAAGGACTATCTCATACCAGCATGGTGCATAAAAGAAAAATGAAAACTAAATGCAAAAGACGCTCCAAGATTTGCACATATCGCATGAACGAAACGAATCCGAAAACATGCCGATACTTGTTGAAGAAAGAGGGGATGCCTTCCGGGGCATCCCCAAGCTTAGACGCTTGAGTCTCCTTGAATATTTACTTGGGGTGCCTTGGGCATCCCCAAGCTTGAGATCTTGCCTCTCCTCCTTTTCCTCATATCGAGACCTTCTCGATCATCGAACACTTCATCCACACAAAACTTCAATAGAAAACTCGGTAAGATCCGTTAGTATAATAAAGCAAATCACTACTCTAAGTACTGTTGCAAACCAATTCATATTTTGTTTTTGCATTATAGCTACTGTAATATAACTTTTCCATGGCTTAATCTACTGATAGAAATTGATAGTTTCATCAAAACAAGCAAACTATGCATCAAAAAACAGAATCTGTCTTAAACAGGATAGTCTGTAATAATCTGAACATTCACCATACCTCTGATAATTCAAAAATTCTTCCAAAATTAGGAAAAATAAAAAATTTGTATAGAAAGACATTGCAAAAACTTTCAGAACCTTTTGACGTTCCAGTAAAAAAATGAAAAATCGCGCACTACAGCCAAAGTTTCTGTCCTGCACCGTACAAACCAACAAGCATTGTAAACATCCTAAAGGCAAACCTTGGCACATTATTTTTATAATACAATGTAATTGTACAAGGGGATAATTATTTTTATTGAAAAGTTTCTGTAATTAAGATTCACAAAGTTTCCGTGAGCATGAACAATGTTCAAGGAGCTGTCCCACTTCAACAATGCTTGTCTCTCTCACTTTCACTTTCCTTTTTGAAAAAGTTTTGGGTTCCCCTCTTTATTTTGTTTGTTTTTAAACTATATAAAAGCACACAATAGAAATAAATGACTCTCTAAAACTTCCGGATTGTCTCCCTGGCAGCGCTTTCTTTAAAGCCATTAAGCTAGGCATATAGTGCTCAAGTAATGGATCCACCCGATCCCAAGGTATATCAAAGCCAATTTTAATTAGCAATGATTTGGCATTTAGTAGTGAGCAAAAATCAACATATATCAAGCAATGACGAAGTCTAACTCTCTTCCTATGCATCGGCATGTCATAAAAGAACAATTCATGCACACATAGTAAAGGCCAATGCATAGTATAAACAGTTTCTTGCATTTTTATCATGTTGGAAACATAGAGAGGTGGAGATATAGTTCCTCTTTCATAATAATTGCAAGTAGGAGCAGCTAGCACATGCATATTATATCTATCAAAATCATCATGTGCAACGGTAAAAGGCAACCCATCAATATAATCCTTAATAAAGGCAAATTTCTCCGATATAGTGTAGTCGGGAGAATTCAAAAAGATAATAGGACTATCATGCGTGGGTGCAATAGCAACAATTTCATGTTTAACATAAGGAACTATAGCAAGTTCATCTCCATAAGCATAATTCATATTGGCATCTTGGCCGCAAGCATAGCAAGCATCATCAAAAAGGGATATTTCAAGAGAATCAGCGGGATCATAACAGTCATCATAGCAATCATCCTTCGGTAAGCACGAAGGGAAATTAAACAATGTATGAGTTGAAGAGTTACTCTCATTAGAAGGTGGGAACAGGTGATCAATCCGCTCTTCCTCCTTTTGTTCTTCGCTCTCCTCATCTTTTTCATCCAATGAGCTCACAGTTTCATCAATTTCTTCTTCCATAGACTCCTGCAAAATTTTAGTCTCTTCTTGGACAGCGGAGACTTTCTCAATAAATGCATCAATATCGGCATTGTATTCATAATTATCATAGCAATATTTAAGGATAGCTAAATTTTTAGGTCTATAAACAGCATCATAAAGATTTTCACACTCTTTAAATACAGATTCAATTTCATAAGCACCCATAAAAGCAACAAATTCTTCTATTTGTTCCACATCATAGTAATCATATATAACTCTAGCATAAGAAGCCAAGGTTTCATTATCATTAAATTTGCATGAAAAGGGAAGGTGTGGAGACTTCATCCTAGAGCAACAAGTATAATCATATCTCAAGCATAGTTGCCTAGCATACCACTTCAACATATAAATTTGATCCCATAATAGTTTCCCTTTTTGAGTCAAGCGATAATCCCTAAAGTATTCACGTTGATCCAACGTGTCTCCCATTACCAAATTGAATGGGGTTTTCTCAGGATTATCAAAGTAGTACATAATATCTATCACATAACGAGCATCGAGGGTTTTAGGAGGTTCCCCATCTCCATGAGTAGCAAGTAAACCTAATTTTTTTTGGTATTTCGTGTTCCATATCCATAACTAAAGATAGAGAACAACTAAGAACAACAAATAAAAATTACTTAGTGATAAAGAAAACAAGCACACACGAGAATATTCACCCCACGCTATTGCTCCCCGGCAACGGCGCCAGAAAAAGGTCTTGATAACCCACAAGTATAGGGGATCAATGGTATCCTATTTCGATAAGTAAGAGTGTCGAACCCAACGAGGAGCTAAAGGTAGAACAAATATTCTCAAGTTCTATCGACCACCGATACAACTCTACGCACGCTTAACGTTCGCTTTACCTAGAACAAGTATGAAACTAGAAGTACTTTGTAGGTGTTTTTGGATAGGTTTGCAAGATAATAAAGAGCGCGTAAATAAAAAGTAAGGGCTGTTTAAAAGAAGACACAACTAAGTTAGTTTTAGTAGAGAGCTTTTTGTCACGAGAAAGTTATTTGTCCCTAGGCAATCGATAACTAGACCGGTAATCACCATTGCAATTTTATATGAGGGAGTGGCATAAGCTAACATACTTTCTCTATTTGGATCATATGCACTTATGATTGGAACTCTAGCAAGCGTCCGCAACTACTAAAGATCATTAAGGTAAAACCTAACCATAGCATTAAAGTATCAAGTCCTCTTTATTCCCATACGCAAACAACCTACTTACTCGGGTATGTGCTTCTGTCACTCACGCCACCCACCATAAGAAAATTATGAACATATTGCAAACCCTACAGCGGGGATCCCTCACTCTTGCGCGACACGGAGAGCACCATAGGACAGCACCAATAATAAAACATGCAACTCAAACCAATCATGATCATCAATTAACCCATAGGACAAAACGGATCTACTCAAACATCATAGGATAGCCATACATCATTGGGAAATAATATATAGCATTGAGCACCATGTTTAAGTAGAGATTACAGCAGGTAAAAGAGGGGTTACACCGCTGCATAGAGGGGGGAAGAGTTGGTGATGATGGCGGTGAAGTTGTTGGTGAAGATTGCGGTGATGATGATGGCCCCCGGTGGCACTCCGGCGCCACCGGAAGCGAGGGGGAGAGAGCCCCCCTCCTTCTTCTTATTCCTTGTCCTCCTCCCTAGATGGGAGAAGGGTTTCCCCTCTGGTCCTTGGTCTCCATGGCGTGGGAGAGGCGAGAGCCCCTCCGAGACTGGATCTGTCTCTCTGTCTCTATCTGTTTTTGTGTTCCAGATTCTGCAATTGCACCGTTTCTTTTATAACCGGAGATCCGTAACTCCGATTGGGCTGAATTTTGGACACGATCTCTATCTGTGTCAGGACCCCGATCCTAAGTCACGCCGATCTAGCATGTAACACATCATATCACTTTGCGGCCTCACGCACGGTATTCCCACGGGTGCCACCTTACCTGGCCCGGGAGCGTTTGCGCCTTTTGGCTCACGTATATGATAGTGTCGCTAGCATCCATATGACAAAGAACCCGGGCCGACATGACTAGTCATGAACCCAAAGTGGCACTAACTTACAGGGACAGGCATACATGACCAAGCAACAAATGTGTCGGTCATCAGATAGTTATTCGGGCTGTAGCAACTGGGCTAGCAGGACTCCGGGATTCCGGGCTGTAGCAGGCTAACAGGACTCCGAAAGACACCGCGTGACATTTCCCCGAAGGGACGGACACAGGATCGAAGAAGGACACATGCCGGCCAGTCTAAGTGTTCCGGAGCAGTAGCAACTGGGCTAACAGGACTCTGGTAAACCGGGCTGTAGCAGACTACCATGGCTCGGTGGAAGTACTAGACTACATTTCCCCATAAGAGAGGCTACCAAGGATAGACAACTAGGTTGTCGGATCCCACACATACCAAGCATTTCAAATCATAACACAATATGCTCGATATGTGCAAATACAACATGGCATCACAACAAAACTCTACAACTAAAAGTATTTACTCATTAGGCTCCGAGGAGCCAAGTATTACAAACATGGGTCTCATGACCCAACATACAGAGCATACAAGCAACAAGCACAAGCGGAAGCTTAACTTGTCTGAGTACGGACAAGTATAAAAGAAAAAGGCTGAGAAGCCTGACTATCTACAAGACCCTGCCGAGGGCACAAGATCGTAGCTGAGGTAACAAGGTAAACGTCGAAGTCCACGCGGAACTACTAGCAAGACTGAAGTCTCTCTGCAAAAACATAAATTAAGCAAACGTGAGTAGAAATGTACCCAACAAGACTTACATCAGAAGTAACTACATATGCATCGGTATCAACAAAAGGGGGTGGTGGAGTTTAACTGCAGCAAGCTAGCTTTGACTCGGTGGCTATCCTAAACTACAATTGCAAGTAACTCTTTTGAGGTGGCGCACACGAGTCCACATATTCACCAAATCAATACACCACTATGGATCAGCTCTCGTCTCCGACGAGAACGCCATCCATAGCACTCACGCTTATCTTGCGCATTTTAGAGTATCCACTTTCACTTTCTATGAACTATACAGACAACCCAAATGTCCTTTACCGCGGACACGACTATTCGAATAGATGATGTTAACTCTGCAGGGGTGTACTTCTTCACACACGCTCTCGCCACTTACCACCATGTACACGTCGTGTATCTCGGCAACATTCAAGCGGAAGCCTGGCGAGGGAGTTGGCCATGACCTGGCTAACCACACAAGTCTCTAGTCCAGGTTTATCGCCTATTCGGGTTCCATCCGCAAGGAGATCCGGCCGGGGTGTCGCTCATGGCCGCAAACGATGTGTACAGGGTTCCCAAGCCCACCGAACGGGCGACGCTTGACATACCCGGCCACGGTGCCTTGTGTGTCCCAAGCCCACCTGTACCGGGTGCCACTTGGTAGACTACTAACACTACCTAGAAACATTAGAAACTAGTTGCAACTCCTGGACAGAGATCGAGTTGGTTAATAAGCCGAGAGGGGCCGAGTTACCGGAACCCAATGTGTGGTAGTAACTGTTCATGGATCACAAACACAGAACACGGTTCCTGAGGACGGTTTCAATGAGACAACCCACCATGTACTCCTACATGCCCTCTCACCGCTACCTTTACCAAATCGTGTTCACACACTTAGCTCTCAACAGTAGGGCATGTTCACCACATTCCAATTCATCCCCGATGAACCAGACCTGACTCAACTCTAAGCAGTAGCAGGCATGACAACAAGCATGAATGAGTAGGCACATCAGGTCTCAAAGAACTCCTACTAATGCTAGTGGGTTTCATCTACTTACTGTGGCAATGACAGGTCATGCAGAGGAAAGGGGTTCAGCTACCGCAGCATGTAACAGTTGAATCGTTGTTGTCCTAATGCAGTAAAAGAGAGCAGAAGCGAGAGAGTGGGATTGTATCGGAATGAACAAGGGGGTTTTGCTTGCCTTGCACTTCTAAAGATAGTATAGCTCTTCATCGGTGTCATCGAACTCATCGTCGGAACTATGTCCATTAAGAGGGGACAAATACTGGCAAACAGAGAAGGAACACAATCAATGCAATGCAAAAATATGATGCATGATCATGACATGGCAATATGCTGTGATTTTAGCTAATGCAACAGAAAGTCATTTTAATTGAAGTGGAATTCAAAGCTAGATCAAATTCCAACTCCAAATCAATTATCAAATTTGTCCTAATCATGTTTCATCCTAAACAGTGAGGTTAACTTTCTCAAACATGCCTGAAAATGCCATAAACAGATTCTTTGGATTTTTTTGATCATTTTTCATATAAATCTTTTCAATCTGAGTTATAGATTATTTTCTATGATTTTTAGAAGTTTTAACTATTTTCTGGAATTCATAAATCATTTCCTGATTAAATCCCAGAAATGATTTACTGCGTCAGCATTACGTCACGGTGATGTCAGCAGGTCAACGGACCAGCTCCGGGTCAAACCTGACGTGTGAGGTCCACACATCGGTGGCACAGGGCTGGTTTGGGTGAATGACAGGTGGGACCGGTCAACGCTGACTTCACCGAAGTCAAAGCTCACACATGGGGTCCACACAGATTAGCACTAATCTAAACAGGAAAATTAGACTAACCTAATTAGGTTCTGGGACCCACATGTCATCGACAGAGCGTACTAACTAAACTGGATTAGCACTTAAGCTTATGGTGCCACGTCAGCTGCCGGTGTTTAGCCGCCGGCGACCACAGACCGTGGCGGCGATGATCGGGATTGCGGCTCCGGCGACCAAAACGATGGCCGAGCCCATCTACGAGGAGCTGGGGCTCGTGCACATCCAACTATGGTAGGGGGAGGGCACGAGGTGGCCGGAGTTGGGCACGGTGTCGAGTTCCACGGCGGCCGGAGTTCGGACCTTGACGGAAACGATGCTATGGGGCATCTCCGGGCGAGCTCGTGGTGTCTGCGGGTTCCTGGGGGTGCGGTGAGGACGAAAACGTGCTCAGAAGCGACGTCTGTGGGCTCTAGCCTCGGCAGTGGCATGGCCGGCGGTGAGCAAGCTTTCGTCCTCGACGGCACTAGCCCTAGAGGACATGCGGGGCGACGGGAAAAGAGGTGAATGGCAGAGGAGCTCACAGAGGACTCGCTGAGCAGGCCAGTGGGCTAGGGGAGGCACAGAAGACGGTGAATCGGAGACGGCAATCGGCGGCGCCTGAGGTTGAAGATGATGGCGTGGAGGCGATGCAGAGCTTCCCGGCTCGCGTGGCTCGGCAGGTGGGACGGGGGCATCACGGGGGTTCTTCTGGAAGCAACTATGAGGCGAGGGGTTGGCGGTGGACGCGGCAACAGCGGGCGGTTGCGACGAGCTCCGCTCGAGCGCGAGCGAGGGAGCAGAGGAGGGGGCGGGAGAGCCAGAGAGCGAGGGGAAAGTGAGGGGAGGCGTCGGGCGTCTCCGTGGCGTGAGGGGGAGGCAGGAGGTGGCCGCCTTCGGCTGCACGCTCGCCACACACCTGCTTCTCCTTCTGGCAGAGCTTGAAGAAGCAGGCAGTGCTGGCTGGGCTGGGCCAGCCAACTGGGCCGCCAGGTGGCCTGGCTAGGTGGGCTGCCAGGTAAGTGGCCCAGGTGAGTCCTTCTCTCTCTCTCTTTTCTAATTCTGTTTCTGTTTTCTATTTATTTTGATCTGTTTTGAATTAGTAAAAATACTAACTCATTTTGTAAAATCCTGACAATAATTGTGGGCACTATTTGAATTATTTCCAACAGCCCCCGATTGTTTTCAGAAGTATTGAAGCATTTAAAATATTTATAGGCATTAAATGCTCCAATTCAAATATGTATGATTTAACTCAAAAATCCATAAATGGTCAGGAAATATGCTCATAATTTTTGGCAGAGGTTTTCACCTTTATCAAAAATCATGAACATTTTCAATGACATTTTGGGTTCTTTGAAAAAGATTTTATTTAAACCTATTTGAATTCTTTCTGGTGCTAGGGTTTGATCAATCCCCATTTCAGCTTTACATAAAATTTAATCATGATGCAACACACAAGTTCTAGCCTAGTGCAAGGTAAAGCTAGGGATGTGACAACTCACCCCCACTAAACAAGAATCTCGTCCCGAGATTCAAGACGTGAGGTAAGAAGACAAAGGGGACACAAGGCTAACACGATTTTCATGAACCAATTGCCCTCCTCGAAGATGTTGATCCATTACTTCAAATTGATCTTGATGTCCTTGCTTTCGAGATCTTCATCCATCACGGTGATGACGGAAAGAAACTCTACTGAAATCGATCTTCTCGAAGATCGAGCAACTCACGATCAACTTATGGAGTGAGATGTAGGAACATCTCTCGAGCTGAGACACAAAACACACATCGAGAGGGGAGGAAAGAAACAGATGACGAGGTTTCAATTTGTGAAGCTACAGTTCCACACTTGAATAAGATGGAGCATGAATTTCAAAGTAGCAAGGAGATAATTGCCATGATTCCGTAACGTGATACCTTAGGGAAGATGACTCGTCGAATTATTCCCTTAAGTGGCAAAAAGAATTATTTTTGATACAAAGATCATTGAAACTCTTTATACCAGCCTAAGGCAATCACAATCGATCATTTGAAGGAGTTCGAAAGAATGGCATACTCGGACTAGAATGGATGATGTGGACTACCTTGTTGAAGACAACGCAAAGGATGATTTTTGCTTACCATCAGAAATAGATGGGACCCATGGCAAGCCTACTTTTGAAGATGACCCTGAATAACAATTACTGAAAGTGCAGACCATAGCACAATGGCACAATGGCAGGTGCAAGCTGGGAGCCAAATGCAAATGCTGGGAATGTTCCAACCATCATATCTACCTGAGATTCAGATCTAGTTGGTAACAGAATACTTCAGACTCAACATGTCTGAAAAGAAGAATTGCAACACAAACCGACGAGATGACATTGCGAGATTCTCGGGAAATGAACTACGATAGCAAGCTCCAAAACATGAGTTGGTTCTGCTACAAACCTGTGAACACGTTGTCCTAGACAAGCATGACCACATAGTAGTCTTATAATAAAACACTACCAAAGTTCAGGTGAGGAACCATCATCGAGGATATCGAAGTCCTTACACAAGTCCGGATTAGCTCTTAGGAAGGAGCTTCTTCTCCTTGCACAAATCAATCAATGGCTTGGTGTGCTAGGGAATACATATGGAGTGGAGGTAATTAATCTACCAAACCATAGAATACTTCGCACGTATGCATGACTGATTTGGGATGATTCCAGAGGAAACAAAACAAACCTTTCTCAAATTCATGGCGGCAACTTACACCTAATGCACGTGAACTTGGAGAAAGTACCTTCTTTCCCCAAAACATATACCTCATGAGCGGAACACGAAGGCAATGCTTACAAAGTTTCCAACACTAGCTCAATGTTCAACATGAGTCATGGAGGAGACAAGGATGTTGTCGATGGGCTCAACAGCAATTTATCAAGATTTCCATAAAATGGAATTCCATGACTATGTGAACAAGGTGATAGCATTGGTCAGCCCAAAGGATATAATGGTGTATGCTCGAGGGATCAACCGCGAGTAAGACAACATTACGAACATCGTTTGTTCTGATTTGATTTGAGGATAACCCACACGCAAATCAAAGATTTGATAAGACAATACGTCCAACAACTGATCACGAGGAACAATCAATGAAAATATCATCTTTCTTCAATGCACACACAACACAAAGACATCCCTTTAAATGAACTAAGTTAGGCAAGCTTTTATCTTCCAACTCTCCAAGTTGTTGTTCAGCTTAACCAACTAGCTCAGGGGTATCCAACACAGATTCTTGGGGAAGGGGTGGTTTATAAGAAAACCAACTTGATCACGAGCTCAACATAACAGTAAGGGGGGAAACCTGGTAATACTTCTGAGAAGATATTCGGAAAATCACGAACCACCGATATGTTACTAAGCTCGAGAACAATCTTGCTTTTCAGGGCAAGACGATATGATCAAGAGAGCAAGGGATTTGACAAATTCCCAACTCATCGATCGAAGTGTGCACCAGAAATAAGGACTAGGTAGCACGATCAATCTTAGGATGATGATTCAATAACCAGCACGCTAAGAATGAGAGTATTGTCCATTAACTACCAAGCAACGTGGTTGCTAGGAGTATTGATTTCACACATCATGATTCACTTGTCAGTATTTCGGTTACAATAACACGGAGACCGAGGAATGAGCGATGATGGCAAGAGGTATCACTTCGTCAAGAATTCATAAGATGTGGTGCAATTCTCATGAGAATCCTGACATAAAGGGGGTAATACTCCAGGGTAGAGCACGACAAAAGCTAGAGTGACATTTGATCTGCGGAATACAACTGCTTTGACCCAATCCTGGATATGGATGAGGTACTGGAGTTTGTTTCTCCTAGTCATTCCAGAATAGAACAACTTGACAGACCACAAGAGTAATAGGCATCGATATCACAAATGCTCAACTACTCATGTCTATCAATTGATAGACGAGGGCCAGAAAATAACTAAAGAGGGACAACCGAAAAGAACATATGATTTTCTGAGTTGTGGGTGCATAGATTAGTATGTTGAACAAGTTCAACATATTTCTTCCGGATAACCCATGCAGAAGAGTAGGACTGGCAGAGTAACAATATGAATGGAGTACTCCTCAAGAGCACCCTGGTTGTGATATTTTGGTTCAAAAGAACTTCTGCCATAATGGTTCATGGTATTTGGAAGAAGGATATCCCATGAACCTCGAAGACTATTACAAAGGTTACTAATAACCTAAGGGAACTAGCAAACACTATCAACATGAAGTAAGTAGGGTGAATCTCGGGTTCAAGAACCCAGGAATAGAATGCCTATTAACTAAATAACATCACGGGATGCTTTCGAGAATGATGGCCAGAATCATCACACTAGGAATATAAATCATTGCTAGATTACTGGGTGGTTTTCTAGAATGCCTAGGGTCATAACAATAGCTCCAACATATATGTCGAGGCAACAGAGTACCTCAACTCACCGATTAGTGTGGTTAATCTGGCCCAAAGAAACATCGGGAACGGAAAGAAGGAATCTGCAAATGCTTCAGACTATTTAGAAACCTGGGATGACTCGGACAACATAACGGCTGTAAATGCTCAAAAAGATTTGAGACATCCTGCAAAATGGTGGCATAACCACGCAACATCACAATATCAAGGTTCTGAGACAATTCTCAACACACGAAAAAAAAGTAGGAACTGAACTGAGGCTTGAAACCAACAATCCTATAAGTCTACAGATTAGTAACGCGTGAACCTGATAGAAAGAAGAGAAGCCTAGTTCTTAATCACCGTGGGAAAGATCGGATGACTCGGATCAGAGGGCATAAGGTATAAGGAGTAAAAAGAGCCTTACGTTCCCTTCCACAATCAATTCCCTTATATAACTAAATTATTTCTAGACTCAACTTCGACCAGTTTGGCTTGGTAATCCTACAGGCAGCCAGGCTCTGATACCAAAGCTGTCAGGACCCCGATCCTAAGTCACACCGATCTAGCATGTAACACATCATATCACTTTGCGGCCTCACGCACGGTATTCCCACGGGTGCCACCTTACCTGGCCCGGGACTGTTTGCGCCTTTTGGCTCAGGTATATGATAGTGTCGCTAGCATCCATATGACAAAGAACCCGGGCCGACATGACTAGTCGTGAACCCAAAGTAGCACTAACTTACAAGGACATGCATACATGACCCAGCAACAAACGTGTCGGTCATCAGCGAGTGAATTCGGGCTGTAGCAACTGGGCTAGCAGGACTCCGGGATTCCGGGCTGTAGCAGGCTAACAGGACTCCGAAAGACACCGCGTGACATTTCCCCGAAGGGACGGACACAAGATCGAAGAAGGACACATGCCGGCCAGTCTAAGTGTTCCGGAGCAGTAGCAACTGGGCTAATAGGACTCTGGTAAACCGGGCTGTAGCAGACTACCATGGCTCGGTGGAAGCACTAGACTACATTTCCCCATAAGAGAGGCTACCAAGGATAGACAACTAGGTTGTCCGATCCCACACATACCAAGCATTTCAAATCATACACACAATATGCTCGATATGTGCAAATACAACATGGCATCACAACAAAACTCTACAACTCAAAGTATTTACTCATTAGGCTCCGAGGAGCCAAGTATTACAAACATGGGTCTCATGACCCAACATACAGAGCATACAAGCAACAAGCACAAGCGGAAGCTTAACTTGTCTGAGTACAGACAACTATAAAAGAAAAAGGCTGAGAAGCCTGACTATCTACAAGACCCTGCCGAGGGCACAAGATCGTAGCTGAGGTAACAAGCTAAACATCGAAGTCCACGCGGAACTACTAGTGAGACTGAAGTCTCTCTGCAAAAACATAAATTAAGCAAACGTGAGTACAAATGTACCCAGCAAGAATTACATCAGAACTAACTACATATGCATCGGTATCAACAAAAGGGGGTGGTGGAGTTTAACTGTAGCAAGCCAGCTTTGACTCGGTGGCTATCCTAAACTACAACTGCAAGTAACTCTTTCGAGGTGGCGCACACGAGTCCACATATTCACCAAATCAATACACCACTATGGATCAGCTCCCGTCTCCCTATGAGAACACCATCCATAGCACTCATGCTTATCTTGCGCATTTTAGAGTATCCACTTTCACTTGTCTATGAACTATACAGACAACCCAGAAGTCCTTTACTGCGGACACGGCTATTCGAATAGATGATGTTAACCCTGCAGGGGTGTACTTCTTCACACACGCTCTCGCCACTTACCACCATGTACACGTCGTGTATCTCGGCGACCTTCAAGCGAAAGCCTAGCGAGGGAGTCGGCCATGACCTGACTAACCACACAAGTCTCTAGTCCAGGTTATCGCCTATTCGGGTTCCATTCGCAAGGAGATCCGGCCGGGGTGTCGCTCAGGGCCCCAAACGATGTGTACAGGGTTCCCAAGCCCACCAAACGGGCAACGCTTGTCATACTAGGCCACGGTGCCTAGTCTGTCCCAAGCCCACCTGTACCGGGTGCCACTTGGTAGACTACTAACACTACCTACAAACACCAGAAACTAGTTGCAACTCCTGGACAGAGATCGAGTTGGTTAATAAGCCGAGAGGGGCCGAGTTACCAGAACCCAATGTGTGGTAGTAACTGTTCATGGATCACAAACACAGAACTCAGTTCCTGAGGACGGTTCCAATGAGACAACCCACCATGTACTCCTACATGGCCTCTCACCGCTACCTTTACCAAATTGTGTTCACACACTTAGCTCTCAACAGTAGGACATGTTCACCACATTCCAATTCATCCCTGATGAACCAGACCTGACTCAACTCTAAGCAGTAGCAGGCATGACAACAAGCATGAATGAGTAGGCACATCAGGGCTCAAACAACTCCTACTCATGCTAGTGGGTTTTATCTATTTACTGTGGCAATGACAGGTCATGGAGAGGAAAGGGGTTCAGCTACCGCAGCATGTAACAGTTGAATCGCTGTTGTCCTAATGCAGTAAAAGAGAGCAGAAGCGAGAGAGTGGGATTGTATCAGAATGAACAAGGGGGTTTTGCTTGCCTGGCACTTCTGAAGATAGTATAGCTCTTCATCGGTGTCATCGAACTCATCGTCGGAACTACGTCCATTAAGAGGGGACAAATACCGACAAACAGAGAAGGAACACAATCAATGCAATGCAACAATATGATGCATGATCATGACATGTCAATATGCTATGATTTGAACTAATGCAATAGAAAGTCATTTTGATTGAAGTGGAATTCGAAGCTAGATCAAATTCCAACTCCAAATCAATTATCAAATTTGTCCTAATCATGTTTCATCCTAAACAGTGAGGTTAACTTTCTCAAACATGCATGAAAATGCCATAAACAGATTCTTTGGATTTTTCTGATCATTTTTCATATATAAATCTTTTCAATCTGAGTTATAGATTATTTTCTATATTTTTTAGAAGTTTTAACTATTTTCTGGAATTCATAAATCATTTCCTGATTTATTTAAATCCCAAAAATGATTTCCTGCGTCAGCATTATGTCACGGTGATGTCAGCAGGTCAACAGACCGGCTCCGGGTCAAACCTGACGTGTGGGGTCCACACATCGGTGGCACATGGCTGGTTTGGGTGAATGACAGGTGGGACCGGTCAACGCTGACTTCACCGAAGTCAAAGCTGACACGTGGGGTCCATACAGATTAGCACTAATCTAAACAGGAAAATTAGACTAACCTAATTAGGTTCTGGGACCCACATGTCATCGATAGAGGGAACTAACTAAACAGGATTAGCACCTAAGCTAATGGTGCCACGTTAGCTGCCGGCGTTTAGCAGCCGGCGACCACAGACCGCGGTGGCAATGATAGGGACGACGGCTCCGGTGACCAAAACGATGGCCGAGCCCATCTACGAGGAGCTGGGGCTCGTGCGCATCCAACTGTGGTAGGGGGAGGGCACGAGGTGGCCGGAGTTGGGCACGGTGTCGAGTTCCGCGGCAGCCGGAGTTCGGACCTTGACGGAACCAAGGCTACGGGGTGTCTCCGGGCGAGCTGGTGGTGTCTGCGGGTTCCTGGGGTGCGGTGAGGACGAAAACGTGCTCAGATGCGACGTGTGTGGGCTCTAGCCACGGTAGCGGCATGGCCGGCGGGAGCAAGCTTTAGGCCTCGACGGCACTAGCGCTAGAGGACGTGCAGGGCGACGGGAAAAGAGGCGAACGGCAGAGGAGCTCACAGAGGACTCGCTGAGCAGGCCAGTGGGCTCGGGGACGCACTGAAGACGACGAATTAGAGTCGGCAATCGGCGGTGCCCGAGGTTGAAGACGATGGCGTGGAGGCGATGCAGAGCTTCCCGGCTCGCGTGGCTCGGCAGGAGGGACGGGGGCATCACGGGGGTTCTTCTGGAAGCAACTACGAGGCGAGGGGTTGGAGGTGGACGCGGCAACAGCGGGCGGCGGCAACGAGCTCCGCTCGGGCGCGAGCGAGGGAGCAGAGGAGGGGGTGGGAGAGCTAGAGAGCGAGGGGAAAGTGAGTTGAGGTGTCGGGCGTCTCCGTGGTGTGAGGGGGAGGCAGGAGGTGGCAAGCAGGAGGTGGCCGCGTTCGGCTGCGCGCTCGCCACGCACCTGCTTCTCCTTCTGGCAGAAGGTTGAAGAAGCAGGCAGCGTTGGCTGGGCTGGGCCAGCCAACTGGGCCGGCAGGTGTCCTGGCCAGGTGGGCTGCCAGGTAAGTAGCCCAGGTGAGTCCTTCTCTCTTTCTCTCTCTCTCTTTTCTAATTCTGTTTCTATTTATTTTGATCTGTTTTGAATTAGTAAAATACTAACTCATTTTGTAAAATCCTGACAAAAATTGTGGGCACTATTTGAATTATTTCCAACAGCCCCCAATTGTTTTCAGAAGTATTGAAGCATTTAAAATATTTATAGGCATTAAATTCTCCAATTCAAATACGATATGATTTAACTCAAAAATCCATAAATGGCCAGGAAATATGCTCATCATTTTTCGCAGAGGTTTTCACCTTTATCAGAAATCATGAATATTTTCAATGAAATTTTGGGTTCTTTGAACAAGATTTTATTTAAACCTTTTTGAATTCTTTCTGGTGCTAGGGTTTGATCAATCCCCATTTCAGCTTTACATAAAATTTAAACATGATGCAACACACAAGTGCTAGCCTAGTGCAAGGTAAAGCTAGGGATGTGACAATCTGGAAATTAGCTTTCTTGTGGCGAAAGAAGGGCTCCAACCGCCTTACGGGGTGGCCACGAGGGTCCAGGGCGCGCCCCCCTTCCTCGTGGCCCCCTCGGGCATCGTCTCGCGTTGATTCTTCTTCCCAAAAACATAAATATTCCAAAAAAATCTCCGTCAGTTTTTATCCCGTTTGGACTCCGTTTGATATGGGTTTTCTGCGAAACAAAAAACATGCAACAAATAGGAACTGGCACTGGGAACTGGATCAATATGTTAGTCCCAAAAATAATATAAAAAGTTGCCAAAAGTGTATGAAAGTTGTAGAACATTGGCATGGAACAATCAAACATTATAGATATGACGGAGACGTATCATCTGTCAAGGCGTCTCCCTTCTAGATTATCCACGAGGATTACAAGGAATCCCGTGGTCAGGGGCATGAGGGTACTAGCGATCACTTGCAGAAGTTTTGAAGGGGAAGAGGCCAATAAGGAAAGTATACCTTAGTTTTCGAAAAACTCGGAAGGGAAGAGAAGTATAGATAGTTTGAAAACTAGTAATAGTTTTAAAAAATAGTTTTACCCTAACTAACGACCATGCTAACTAAGGCTTCCTACAGTCAGGATGGCTCTAATACCAGCTCTGTGGGGACCCCGACTCATAAGTCGTGATCACCGAATGCACGTATACAGTGATCCCAGAGATCAATGCTCACTAAACACACAGAAGCTGAATAATAAGAGTCTTACATCCAAACATACCATCTTACACAAGTAGGACCATTATGGTCGAGTCTTGAGTTTATCATTTACAGAAGAAATCTTTGACGATACTTTGGACCCATGCCATCTGCCTTAACCCTGCAGGCATTCTGACTGGGAGAGCCTCCTTGCTCGCATGATCGTCACCAAAGAACTCTTCTACATGTTCCTGCTCTTCCAGGCCTGGCCAAGTAAATAGTCAGGGACAAGCCAGTGAGTATGTTTGAATGTACTCACAAGCAACGCAAGAGTGATAATGGAATAATTATGCAAAGCTCTACTGCTAAATTAGCATTTTTGCGGAAAGCTAGTTTTTCTAATGCGAGTATGATCAACATTTATTCAAGGACATGAATGCATCTGCAACAATTATCAGGAGGTTACAGACATCAACATCGAGAAAGAGTTGTAAACAACTCATGCTCAAACTCATCATGACTTCCTCACGAATCATGCCAACAAGATTACCAAACCGTGTTGTTTGTCAGAAACATATGGACATAGTCTAAGCTGCACCACCCAAGTGTCCTTGACCGTGGACACGGCTATTCGAATAGTTTGACACTCTGCAGAGGTTGTACACTTTACCCACAAGAATTGGGAAGCATTCGTGACATCCACGATCCCGTAGTACCTCAAGTACTCGGGGGAAGCACCCGATCACTATCTTTCCCTAGGCGACACTAACATAGGGTCCATTCATTGGTACACGACCCTCGTGTATAAGCATAAAGATCTTGGGACTCTACCCTTTTCATTATCACACATACACGAAGGGACTAACGGTGTGTCCAGTGCCCTGTGAAAACAGTCATGGCCGCCTATCCAAGAACGACCCCGTCATGATGGTGACCTCACGTCACCCCCATCACTAGTAATGCGGGGACCATGCTAGTATAGGACTAGGTAATTAATAATGCCCCGTCCCATAAGGGGTAGAGTGGTTGTACATGTTTGGTTGGGACGGCAGACAATCTTAAATCTAATCCATCTCTGTAAACAACACTTTCATCAAGCCTCGGTACACTACTTCTCCACCAAGCAATGACCTAGTTCATCATCATCTCCCAAGGGCATTAGTGGCACCCGCTTGGCTATTTGCAAGTATGTCAAACCACACTTGTTTCTTTACCTGCATAACCCTAACCCATTTTGCGTAGCCAACTACTATAGCACATTTCAATAACCCATCAACACAACTCTAAACATTGATAGAGTCATGAACAATGCAAGTATCAACGGGGTATGCAACGGAGGCAAGCCAAGCAAGGTTTCCATTCAAGATATATCATGCACTCGATGAAACAACAAAAATGCTATTATGATGTAAAATGGTACATCATGGTCAAAGGGCTGCTTGCCTATCTTAACCAAGTCCTTGGGGTCTGATACGTCTCCGTCGTATCTATAATTTTTGATTGTTTCATGCCAATATTATACCACTTTCACATACTTTTGGCATCTTTTTATATGATTTATTGGACTAACCTATTTATCCAGTGCCCAGTGCCAGTTCCTGTTTTCTGCATGTTTTTTGTATCACAGAGTATCCATATCAAACGAAGTCCAAATGGAATAAAATTTCATGGAGAATTATTTTGGAATATATTTGATTTTTGGGAGTTGGAATCACCGCAAACGAAGGCCCGTGGTGGGCACAACCCACCAGGGCGTGGTCCCGGAGCCAGGCGTGCCATGGTGGGTTGTGCCCACCTCATACATTTGTTGGAGCTCTACTTCGGGCATAAGGAAGCTTATATCCGGAAAACAATCATGTTCAAATCTCAGCGCAATCGTAGTTACGGATCTCCGGGAATATAAGAAATTGTTTTCGGCCACATCTGGAGAGTGCAAAAACAGAAGAGAATAGTGAGGGAGATCCAATCTCGGAGGGGCTCTCGCCCCTCCGCGGCCATGGAGACCAAGGACCAGAGGGGGAACCCTCCTCCCATCTAGGGGGAGTCCAAGGAAGAAGAGAAGGAGGGGGGCTCTCTCCCCCTATCTCCCGGTGGCGCCGGAGTGCCGCCGGGGCAACGATCGGGACGGCGATCTACATCAACAATCTTTCTACCGTCAATACCAACTTTCTCCCCCTCTATGTAGCGGTGTAAAACCTCTTTCCCCCACTGTATTCTCTACTTAAACATGGTGCTCAACTCCATATATAATTTCCCAATGATATTTGGCTATCCTATGATGTTTGAGTAGATCCGTTTCGTCCTGTGGGTTAATCGTGATCTTGGTTGGTATGATTGTATATTTTATTTATGGTGCTGTCCTGCGGTGCCCTACATCTCGCGCAAACATGGGGGATCCTCGCTGTACGGTGTTGCAATATGTTCATGGTT
The DNA here is from genome assembly GCF_002575655.3 of Aegilops tauschii subsp. strangulata. Lineage (NCBI taxonomy): Eukaryota > Viridiplantae > Streptophyta > Magnoliopsida > Poales > Poaceae > Aegilops > Aegilops tauschii. The sequence goes on from NC_053036.3 coordinate 221,292,088, forward strand.
CGCTTATGGTGGGTTGCGAGAGTGACCGAAACTTAAACCCGAGTAGGTGGGGTATGACGTATGGGAATAAAGAGGACTTGATACTTAATGCTATGGTTGGGTTTCATGACCTTAATGATCTTTAGTAGTTGTGGATGCTTGCTAGAGTTCCAATCATAAGTGCATATGATCCAAGTAGAGAAAGTATGTTAGGTCATGCCTCTCCCTCATATAAAATTACAAGAATGATTACTGGTACTTGTTATCGATTGGCTAGGGACAAATAACTTTCTTGTTGACAAAAACTCTCTACTAAAACTAACTTAGTTGGCTCTTTATCTAAACATCCCCTAGATTTTATTTAAGTGCTCTTTATTATCTTGCAAACCTATCCTATCACACCTACAAAGTACTTCTAGTTTCATACTTGTTCTAGGTAAAGCGAACGTCAAGCGTGCATAGAGTTGTATCGGTGGTCGATAGAACTTCAGGGAATATTTGTTCTACCTTTAGCTCCTCGTTGGGTTCGACACTCTTACTTATCGAAAGAGGCTACAATTGATCCGCTATACTTGTGGGTTATCAAGTCCTTTTCTGGCGCCGTTGCCGGGGAGCAATAGCGTGAGGTGAATATTCTGGTGTGTGCTTGTTTGCTTTATCACTAAGTAGTTTTTATTTCCTGTTCTAAGTTGTTCTCTATCTTTAGTTATGGATATGGAACACGAAACACCCAAAAAATTAGTGGTACTTGCTACTCATGGAGATGGGGAACCTCCTAAAACCCTCGATGCTCGTTATGTAAAAGATATTATGCACTACTTGATAATCCTGAGAAAACCCCATTCAACTTGATAATGGGAGTAACATTGGATCAACGTGAATACTTTAGGGATTATCGCTTGACTCAAAAGGGAAAACTTTTATGGGATCAAATTCATATGTTGCATTGGTATGCTTGGAATTTATGTCAGAGAATGATTTTACTTGTTGCTCTAGGATGAATGCTCCACATCTTCCCTTTTCATGTGAATTTAATGATAATGATACCTTGGATTCTTATGCTAATGGTATATATGATTATTATGATGTGGAACGAATAGAATAATTTATTGCTTTTAAGGGTGCTTATGAAATTGAATCTTTGTTTATAAAGTATGAAGCTTTTGATGATGATGTTATAAGCCTGAAATTTTTTCCATCCTTAAATATTGCTATGATAATTATAAATATAAGGGATAATTAGATTTATGCCCCTAGTTGTGTCCCAGTCGTCTGTTTTACCCCTAATTCCCAAAAGTCACCGGTTCTGTCCAAGTCACTTTGCTCCTCTTATGCTTTTGCCCTTTGACCATTTGACCGTCAGTTTGAAAACTTCATAACTAATTCATACTGAATCAGAAAAATGCAAATAAGATACCAAAATGTTCAGAAAAACATCACCTATATGTCAATGTCATTTGCATTCATGAAAAAAGTGTTGGAAAGTGCACATCCGAGTTTTAGCTCTTTTGATACCACCATGAATAGTGAACTCAAAAAAAATTCAAAAAAATACAAAAAATATGGTGGCGAAGAACAACAAATGTTCTAAGTGCTGGCCAAGTTTCATTAGGGAACGATATTCATGGAAGTCGTGGCAAAAAAATAATCTATTTTGGAGTGCTGATTGTTTTTTTTGTCGCGGCACCCACGAATGTTATTCCCTGATGAAACTTGGCAGGCACTTAAAACATTTGTCATTCTTTGCCACCAATTTTTTTTAAATTTTTTTGAACTTTTTTAGATTTTACTATTCATGGTGGTAGCATAAGAGCTAAAACTCAGATGGGCACTTTCCAACACTTTTTTCATGAATGCAAATGACACTGACATATAGGTGATGTTTTTCTAAACATTTTGGTATCTTATTTTCATTTTCCTGATTTAGTATGAATTAGTTATGAAGTTTTCAAACTGATGGTCAAACGGTCAAAGGGCAAAAGCATAATAGGAGCAAAGTGACTTGGACAGAACCAGTGACTTTTGGGAATTAGGGGTAAAACAGATGACTGGGAGACAACTAGGGGCATAAATCTAATTATCCCTAAATATAACTCCGATATTGATGAATTTATTGAGAATTCTCCGCTGTCCAAGAATAGACTAATATTTTGCAGGAGTCTACGGAAGAAGGAATTGATGAAACTGTGAGCTCATTGGATGAAAAAGATGAAGAGGAGAGCGAAGAACAAAGGAGGAAGATTGGATTAGCTACCCGTGCCCACCTTCTAATGAGAGTAACTCTTCAACTCATACATTATTTAATTTCCCTTCATGCTTACCGAAGGATGAATGCCATGATAATTGCTATGATCCCATTGATTCGTTTGAAATATCCCTTTTTGATGATGCTTGCTATGCTTATGGCCATGATGCCAATATGAATGATGCTAATGGAGATGAACTCGCCATAGTTCCTTATTTTAAGAATGAAATTGTTGCTATTGCACCCACACATGATAGTCCTATTATCTTTTTGAATTCTCCAAACTACACTATATCGGAGAAGTTTGCTCTTATTAAGGATTATATTGATGGGTTGCCTTTTACCGTTGCATATGATGATTTTGATGAATATAATATGAGAGAGGAACTACATCTCCGCCTCTCTATGTTTCCAACATGAAAAAATTGCAAGAAACTACTTATGCTATGTATTGGCCTTTACTTGATGTGCATGAATTGTTCTTGTATGACATGCCGATGCATAGGAAAAGAGTTAGACTTCGTCATTGCTTGATATATGTTGCTTTGTGCTCACTACTAAATGCTAAATCATTGTTGATGCAAATTGGCTTTGATATACCTTGGGATCCGGGTGGATTCATTAGTTGAGCATTTTATGCCTAGCTTAATGGCTTTAAAGAAAGCGCTGCCAGGGAGACAACCCGGAAGTTTTAGAGAGTCATTTATTTCTGTTGAGTGCTTTTATAAAGTTTAAAAACAAAAAAATATAGAGGGAACTTAAAACTTATCACAAAAGAGAAGCGATTGGAAGTTATGCATTGGAGAAGTGAGGGTCGACCTTGAACACTTGTGTTCATGCTCATGGAAACAATGTAGAATTTTTCATGAAGATTCTCACAAAAATAATTATCCCTTTGTACAATTCCATTGTATTATATAAATAATGTGCCAAGGTTGCCTTTAGGATGTTTAGATTGCCTGTTTGTTTGTGCGGTGCAAAACAGAAACTTTGGCTGTAGTGCGCGATTTTACATTTTTACTGGAACATCAAACGGTTCTGCAACTTTTTGCACTGTCTTTCTATACAAATTGTTTACTTTTCCTAAATTGTTTCAGAATTTTTGGAGTACTAGAAGTATGGTGAATGTTCAGATTACTACAGACTGTCATGTTTAAGAAAGATTTTGTTTTAGATGCATTGTTTTGCTTGTTTTGATGAAACTATTGATTCTATTAGTGGATTAAGTCATGGAAAATTTATATTACAGTAGCTACAATGCAAAAACAAAATATGAATTGGTTTTCAATAGTACTTAGAGTAGTGATTTTCTTTATTATACTAACGGATCTTACCGAACTTTCTGTTGAGTTTTGTGTGGATGAAGTCACTTTCTGTTGAGTTTTGTGTGGATGAAGTGATCAAAGATCGAGGAGGTCTCGATATGAGGAGAAGGAGGAGAGGCAAGAGCTCAAGCTTGGGGATGCCCAAGGCACCCCAAGTAAGTATTCAAGTAGACTCAAGCGTCTAAGCTTGGGGATGCCCCGGAAAGCATCCCATCTTTCTTCAACAAGTATCGGTATGTTTTCGGTTTCGTTTCGTTCACATGAGATGTGCAAATATTGGAGCATCTTTTGCATTTATTTTTCCTTTTTCTTTTATGCACCATGTTGGTATGAGATAGTCCATGGTTCACTTATAGAATGCTCATTGCACTTCGCTTATATCTTTTGAGTATGGCTTTATAGAATGCTTCATGTGCTTCACTTATATCATTTGAAGTTTGGATTGCCTGTTTCTCTTCACATAGAAAACCGTTATTTGAAGAATGCTCTTTTGCTTCACTTATATTTGTTAGAGCATGGTCTTTTGTAGAAAGAATTAAACTCTCGTGCTTCACTTATATTTATTTAGAGAGTCAAAAAGGGAATTGGTCAATTGCATGGTTAGTCATAAGATCCTACATAAAAGTTATGGATCACTGAATATGATAAGTTTGATTCCTTGCAATAGTTTTTGCGATATAGAGATGGTAATATGTGGGACGTACTAGTGAATGGTTGTGTTTAGTAAGAATGTTGGCGTTAAGGTTTGTGATTCCCAAAGCATGCACGTATAGTCTCTCATTATGCTATGAAGTTGGAGCATGATTTATTATTGATTGTCCTCCTTATGAGTGGCGGTCGGGGATGAGCGATGGTCTTTTCCTACCAATCTATCCCCTAGGGGCATGCGTAGTAGTACTTTGCTTCGAGGGCTAATAAAGTTTTGCAATAAGTATATGAGTTCTTTATGACTAATGTGAGTCCATGGATTATACGCACTCTTACCTTTCCGCAATTTGCTAGCCTCTACGGTACCGTGCATTGCCCTTTCTCACATCGAGACGTGGTGCAAACTTCGCGGGTGCATCCAAACCCCGTGATATGATACGCTCTATCACACATAAGCCTTATTATATCTTCCTCAAAACATCCACCATACCTACCTATTATGGCTTTTCCATGGCCATTCCAAGATATATTGCCATGCAACTTCCACCGCTTCCGTTTGATGACTTGAGCATTCATTGTCATATTGCTTTGCATGATCATATAGCTGACATAGTAGTTGTGGCTCAGCCACCGTTCATCATTTTTCATACATGTTATGCTAGATCATTGCCAGAGGCATTCATACAGAGTCATATTTTGTCATAGTTCTTTTGATTTATAAGTAAATAGAAGTGTGATGATCATCATTATTCATTTTTAGAGCAGTGCCCCAGTGAGAAAGGATGATGGAGACTATGTTTCCCCCACAAGTCGGGATGAGACTCCGGACAATGATAGAGAAAAAAATATAAAAAGAAAAAAAAGAAAAAAAAAGGAAAAAAGAAAGAAAGAAAAAAAGAAATAAGAAAAAAATAAACAAAGAGAGAAGGGGCATTGTTAGTATCCTTTACCACACTTGTGCTTCAAAGTAGCACCATGTTTTTCATATGGAGAGTCTCCTATGTTGTCACTTTCATATACTAGTGGGAATTTTTCATTATAGGATTAGATGCACACCCACTTAGTTTTCATATTAAGCTTTCATACACTTATCGCTCTTAGTGCATCCGTTTCATGGCAATCCCTACTCCTCGCATTGATATCAATTGATGGGCATCTCCATAGCCCGTTGGTTAGCCGCATCGATGTGAGACTTTCTACTTTTTGTCTTCTTTATATTTACCCCTATCATCATACTCTATTCCACCCGTAGTGCTATATCCATGGCTTGCGCTCATGTATTGCATGAGGGTTGCAAAAGCTGAAGTGCGTTAAAAAGTATGAACCAATTGCTCGGCTTGTCATCGGGGTTGTGCATGATAAATACTTTGTGTTAAGAAGACATAGCATGACAAGACTATATGATTTTGTAGGGATAACTTTCTTTGGCGTTGATATTTTGAAAGACGTGATTCTTTGTTGGGATGCCTGAGTATTGATGTCTTTATGTCAAATTATAGACTATTGCTTTAAATCACTTATGTCTTGATATTCATGTCATGATTAGATATATGATCAAGTTTATGCTAGGTAGCATTCCACATAAAAAATATCTTTTTTTTCATTTACCTGCTCGAGGACGAGCAGGAATTAAGCTTGGGGATGCTGATACGTCTCCGTCGTATCTAGAATTTTTGATTGTTTCATGCCAATATTATACCACTTTCACATACTTTTTGGCAAGTTTTTATATGATTTATTGGACTAACCTATTGATGCAGTGCCCAGTGCGAGTTCCTGTTTTCTGCATGTTTTTTGTACCGCAGAGTATACATATCAATAGAAGTCCAAATGCAATAAAATTTCATGGAGAATTATTTTGGAATATATGTGACTTTTGGGAGTTGGAATCACCGCAAACGGAGGCCTGTGGTAGGCACAACCCACCAGGGCGCGGTCCCGGAGCAAGGCGTGCCGTGGTGGGTTGTGCCCACCTCGTACGTTGGTTGGAGATCTACTTCGGGCGCAAGGAAGCTTATATAGGGAAAAAAAATTTGTTCAAATCTCAACGCTATCGGAGTTACGGATCTCCGAGAATATAAGAAACGGTTTTCGGCCAGATCTGGAGAGTGCGAAAATAGAAGAGAACAGAGAGGGAGATCCAATCTCGAAGGGGCTCCCGCCCCTCCACGGCCATGGAGACCAAGGACCAGAGGGGGAACCCTCCTCCCATCTAGGGGGGAGGCCAAGGAAGAAGAGAAGGAGGGGGGCTCTCTCCCCCTCTCTCCCAGTGGTGCCGGAGTGTCGCCGGGGCAACGATCGGGACGGCGATCTACATCAACCATCTTGCTACCCTCAACACCAACTTTCTCCCCCTCTATGCAGCAGTGTAACACCTCTTTCCCCCGCTATAATCTCTACTTAAACATGGTGCTCAACTCCATATATCATTTCCCAATGATATTTGGCTATCCTATGATGTTTGAGTAGATCCGTTTTGTCCTGTGGGTTTATCATGATCTTTGTTGGTATGCTTGTGTATTTCTTAATGGTGCTGTCCTACGGTGCCCTCCGTCTCGTGCAAACATGGGGAATCCTCGCTGTAGGGTGTTGCAATATGTTCATGGTTCGCTTATGGTGGGTTGCGAGAGTGACAGAAACTTAAACCCGAGTAGGTGGGGTATGACGTATGGGAATAAAGAGGACTTGATACTTAATGCTATGTTTGGGTTTCACGACCATAATGATCTTTAGTAGTTGTGGATGCTTGCTAGAGTTCCGATCATAAGTGCATATGATCCAAGTAGAGAAAGTATGTTAGCTCATGCCTCTCCCTCATATAAAATTACAAGAATGATTACCCATACTTGTTATCGATTGCCTAGGGACAAATAACTTTCTTGTTGACAAAAACTCTTTGCTAAAACTAACTTAGTTGGGTCTTTATCTAAACAGCCCCTAGATTTTATTTACGTGCTCATTATTATCTTGCAAACCTATCCTATAACACCTACAAAGTACTTCTAGTTTCATACTTGTTCTAGGTAAAGTGAATGTCAGGCGTGCGTAGAGTTGTATCGGTGGTCGATAGAACTTGAGGGAATATTTGTTCTACCTTTAGCTCCTCGTTGGGTTTGACACTCTTACTTATCGAAAGAGGCTACAATTGATCCCCTATACTTATGGGTTATCAGGGTCTTCAAATCTTCTGGTCCTTCTCCAAGTACTCCGTCTACTTCGTCAACTAACATCGAAAACAATTACAATAAGCAACACAACAAGGCAAAAATAAAAGGGATAATTGATCTTATGCCCCTAGTTGGGTCACACTCGGGAGGTTTACCCCTAGTTTCCAAAAACACTTGTTCTTGCCCAAACCACTTTGCTCCTCTTATGCTTTTGCCCTTTGACTGTTTGACCATCACTTTGAAAACTTCATAAAAAATTCATACTAACTCAGGAAAATTCAAATAAGATATCAAAATGTTCAGAAAAGCATCACCTATATGTGCATGTCATTTACATTCAATAAAAAAGTGTTGGCTAGTCCCCATCTTAGTTTTAGCTCATATGATCTTAGCATGAACAGTAAAATCTAAAAAATTCTAAAAATAATTTGGTGGCAAACTTTGACCAATGTTTTGAGTGCTTGCCAAGTTTCATATGGGAATGACATTCGTGGAAGTCATGGCAAAAAAACAAAAATCAATGGTCCAAAATTTCATTTTTTTACCACGACTTCCACGAATGCCATTCCCTTATGAAACTTGGCAAGCACTCAAAACATTGGTGAAAGTTTGCCACCAATTTTTTTTAGAATTTTTAGAATTTTTTTAGATTTTACTGTTCATGCTAAAATCATATGAGCTAAAACTTAGATGGGGACTAGCCAACACTTTTTTCATGAATGCAAATGACATGCACATATAGGTGATGCTTTTCTAAACATTTTGATATCTTATTTGAATTTTTCTGAGTTAGTATGAATTTTTTACGAAGTTTTCAAAGTGATGGTCAAACGGTCAAAGGGCAAAAGCATAAGAGGGGCAAAGTGGTTTGGGCAGGAACAAGTGTTTTCGGAAACTAGGGGTAAACCTGCCGAGTGGGACAGAACTAAGGGCACCAAATTAATTATCCCAAAATAAAAGTGTTCTAAAAATATGAATTTGACTTTCCTAGGACATCTCTAGTTATATGAAAAAATTACGAGAGTGGTTTCATTGGGATTGGATCAGTGGATAATTCTGAGCATTTCAAAATGATGGAATCAATGGATTTAATGGATCTGCAAGTTGTCTATAGAATGCATTTTTATAAAAATGATTAAAGGTACCCACTAAATCAGGCATGATTTTAGAAACATTTAGAAATTGGTTTCACCAGATTTGGAGTCCACATGAATCTCCTATGGAATTTTGAAGTGGACTTATGTGGATAAATGACCCATTTAATGGATCCAGTGAAGACCAAGCACACTAAAACTGTTCACTATATCCCATTAAATAGATCTTGATTTTTGGAATCTCTGGAAATCTGAATCATCACGTTTGGAGCTCTGATCAATTATTTATGGATTTTTGAATTTTACTGGAAAAAATGAAAAATGCTATACCATTTATTCTGCGCACTGGGCGAGGGATAGCTGATGGGCCGGCTCGGTGGTTGAGCCGCGCAGGCGCACGGGCGACGTCGAAGACGTACTTCGTGAATACGCCTTCACGTACAAGAGGTGGCCCCGAGTTGGACCCGTGTCCACATAAAAGGGGGGGGGGACCCGTCAGCCGCCCATACCGCATCACTGGGGCACTTACAGGAGGGGCCAGAGCAGGAGGCGGGGCCCGCCCGTAGGTGCGTCTCCTTCCTCCCGCCCGAGGCAGAGGCAGAGGCAGAGGAGATGCGGCGTCGACAACCGGTGCTACGGGCCACCATAGGTGGCGCTGGAGGCACAGGCGTGCTCGGGGGACTGTGCCGCACCCATTCCCCCTGTCAGCGCATCCAGGGGAGGGCGGAGGCTAGCGGGGCAATGGCAATGTCGGACGGTGCTCGAGCGAGATTTGGGCAGGGCATGACAAGCATGAGGAGGAAGGCCTAGTGTGCGGGGGAGACTCCTTGGAGGGGGAGGGGAGCAGGCTCGGGTTGGTCTGGGGGCACGACGGCGACAACCCGACCATGGAGGGGGAGGAGAGCACGAGGGGAGAGGGATGATGTCCAGGAGGTGCATGGGAGAGAGACGGATCCAGAAGAGGCGCGAGAGTGCTCGAGGGGAGGCTCTATATATGGGGGGCACCGGTGCACCATGGGCATGGTCCAGGCCGCGCTTGGGTGAGCTCGAGGTGGGAGAAGGAGGGCAAGGGAGGAGGGGCCCGATAGCATTGCGTGTCATGGACGTTGAGGCGAGCTCGGGAGACACGAGGGGGAGAGCCGAGGTCATCGGAGGCGTTGGGCAGGGTGTGGCTACAGTGCCTTGGCGCACTGTAGCATGCTCCAGAGCGCGTCTTTGACCGGCATGGCCATCTTTTTGGTGCGCTGGGCTTGGCCTCTAGTGTCTAGGGGCTCTAGGGGGAAGTAAAGAAGTGGGGAGGAGCTTGGATGCCCTGGAGGAGCTCTGGTGAGAGAAGGGTGGTGAGAGAGAGAGGGGTTGTGGCTGTCCAGAGAGGTAAATGGGGGGTTTTTACCTCTCAATCATTGAGCATTGGGAGATAGGGAGTTACTTGAGGTAGATGATGACCAGGCAAACCTCTGGTAAAAATTTGAGGCAAAGGAGAATAGTGAAAGTGGACTAAATGGTGGTTTTGGCAAAGTGCCAGAAGGTGTTTGATGGTAGTTTGGGCAAGCAAATGGATTCCAATGGACATGAAAATTAACAGGATCAAGTGGCATATAAAATTGAGGTTGTGTACCAATTTTGAGCTCATTTGAAGAAAGTTTCCAATGTAACTTTGGCAAACCCTAGAATTTAAGAAAAATGAGTTTTCCAAGATTTATACATGCAAATTTTTCCCCCTTGATGCACCACTTGGTGTAGTGTCATTATTTGGAGATTTGAGCATGTCGACAAAAGTTGGGATGAAAAGGAGAAAGTTAGCTATGTAGAGTTGTTCAAATTTGGTTCTGGACAGAGAGGGTTTTGGTGCCCTTTGATCAAGATATCATTCTCTCCAACTTGTGCCATTTGGTCTAGATTCATAATTAGACCATTTGAGCATGTGTACCAAGTTTGAGATCGTTTGGGCATGTTTGGTAATGTAAAGTTGCTCAAACTTCTAAATGGGCAGAAGTAGTTTTGAGGGGTTTTGGGGATGTTATCTTGTTCTCCAAGACACGAGACTTGGCAAGATCACCAAATAATGCATTTTTAGATGATAGAATTTTCTTGGAATTTACAGAGAATATTTCCTTTGTAAATATTTCAAAAGCTTGAAATATATAGAAAGGATTTTTGAGGTATTTGACCAATATATTGAACATGACCATGTGTTGAAACTCATATATATGGACAATATATGTCCACTGAGCTTCCCTAAATTTTCCCAAATTTTTTGTAACAGTAATAATTTTAACCTATTAAAGACTATTTCTAGCCTTAAGAAAAAGCCTTTGAATAAAATAGTAAAATAACTTTGGAAATAATATTTTTGTTGCTTTTGGGAGTCCTGTATCTAATAGGAGTCAAATATAATTTTTGAAAGATTTTTCACACCCTTAATTAAGTACTTGTAGATCAAGTCTCACTTCAGGGGGTTTTGGAAAACCTAATTTAGAAAAATACTTTTTGGCCAAATTATTTTTGTAAGAAAATACTATTATGTCCTATACACATGGCATGGTCATTGGGCGAATTTTTGGATCAATTAGGAGTATAAGAGTTGGATGATTTATTTGATTTTTAGAGCACTTGCAAGCAATACACAAAAAATCAAATCAAGCAAAGACCAAAACACTCAAAAGTTTTTGTCAAACCACATTTTGTCATGATTTATTAGCTTTAAGTGTAGTGGCATGAAAATTAGGGTGTGACAGCTATGCTCCATCTTCATCGCATAAAGTATTAAATCACGCACAACCCCGATGACAAGCCAAGCAATTGTTTCATACTTTTGATGTTCTCAAACCTTTTCAACTTTCATGGAATACATGAGCGTGAGCCATGGACATAGCACTATAGGTGGAATAGAATATGGTGGTTGTGGAGAAGACAAATAGAAGGAGATAGTCTCACATCAACTAGGCGTATTAAGCGGGCTATGGAGATGCCCATCAATAGGGATTTACATGCAACAGATGCACTAGAGCTACAAGTGTATGAAAGCTCAAAAGGAAACTAATTGGGTGCGCATCCAACTCGCTTGCTCAGGGAGACCTAGGGCAATTTGACGAAGCCCATAATTGGAATATACAAACCAAGTTCTATAATGAAAAATTCCCATTAGTATATGAAAGTGACAACATAGGAGACTCTCTATCATGAAGATCATGGTGCTACCTTGAAGCACAAGTGTGGAAAAAAGGATAGTAGAACTGCCCCTTCTCTCTTTTCTCTCATTTTTTTATTTCGGGCTCTTTGGCCTCTTTTTTTTTTTCTTTTTTTCGTCCAGTGTCTCATCCCGACTTGTGGGGGAATCATAGTCTCCATCATCCTTTCCCCACATGGGACAATGATCTAATAATGATGATCATCACACTTTTATTTACTTTACAACTCAAGAATTACAACTCGATACTAGAACAAAAGATATGACTCTATGTGAATGCCTCCGGCGGCGTACCGGGATGTGCAATGACTCAAGAGTTACATGTATAAAAAATAAGAATGGTGGCTTTGCCACAAATACTGTGTCAACTACATGATCATGCAAAGCAATATGACAATGATGAAGCGTGTCCTAGTAAAACGAAATAATGGAAGTTGCATGGCAACATATCTCGGAATGGCTATGGAAATGCCATAATAGGCAGGTATGGTGGTTGTTTTGAGGAAGGTATATGGTGGGTGTATGGTACCGGCGAAACTTGAGCGATACTAGAGAGGCTAGCTATGGTGGAAGGTGAGAGTGCGTATAATCCATGGACTCAACATTAGTCATAAAGAACTCACATACTTATTGCAAAAATCTATTAGTCATTGAAACAAAGTACTACACGTGTCGGATTATGGGTTCCAGGAAACCCTTGAGGTTCGATCACTGGGGTGCGCACGAAGATATCTCTCTCCCTAGCTCGCTCTCGCAACGATCTCAAGGCCTAGCCCGACGAACCCAAAGAACAAGAGACACGCGAGTTTATACTGGTTCGGGCCACCGTTGCAGTGTAATACCCTACTCCAGTGTGGTGTGGTGGATTTCCTTGTAGGCTGAGGATGAACAAGTACAAAGGACGAACAGCCTCCTGAGGAGAGGTGTTCTTGAGCTCGGTGAGCTTGTGTGTGCGAGGATGATCTCGATGATTCAACCCTACTAGGGTGGTGCCTAGTCCTATTTATAGAGGCCCTGGTCCTCTTACCAAATGTTAGCCGGGAAGGGATCCCACAACGGCCAATTTTGAAGGGAGACAACTAGTACAAGCTATCCTGACAAAAGGTGGTCTTCGCCTGCCAAAGGTTCTGGTGGTGACGCTGCCGTGGGCTCCGCGGTGACCTCCGTCCTGCCGTCCTGCTGGTCTTGGTCTCATTGCACCGATATGGAAACCTTTGCCTGATGCCTCGGGACTCCGCGCCTGCGCTTGCCCCTTTAACACCAAAGAGGCAACTGGTACTCTGCGCCTGCTGGCGCCCGCCTGGCTTTGGTCTCACGTCACGCGCACCTCGCGAGGTGCCCCTTGCATTGATATCTCTGCTCATCGGGAGCCAGCCTAGTAAGGCCGCCCCTGAGGAGGGCTTGTGTCGTCCGCCTCGCGAGGCTTGGCCCCTCGCAAGGCTCGGCCCATCGCGCGGGTCTTGAGTAATTTCTGATGAAGATGGGTCATACCAGGCCGTTGGTAGAGCCACGCCCTGGGCCACAGGCAGGCATGTCTGGGTACCCCCGTTCCCAGGACGCCGACAGTAGCCCCCGAGCCCAAGGCGCACTCAGATTTGGCTTCGAGGTGAAGCCAAAGGGCAAGTGGGGAGCACCGCGGGCCCTAGTAGCCTACAGCCTTGATTGACGCGTGGCGATTGACGGGACGTGGGCGCCTCCACTTCCCGATGCCACCTCGGCAACTGCCCGACTGACAAAAGGCTAGCAAGCGCCGCAGAGCCTTCATTGCCTTCCTTCGCCTTGCTCCAGATCCCCTTTCTCCTTCTTGCCCCAAGAGACCCCCAATCTGGCGGAAATCCTCCCGGAGCTTGCATCCGATGGCGCCTGACAAGGCCAAGGCCTTGCGTGCCTCGCCAGCCTTGCACGAGCCGGCCTTGAGCTCGCCCACCATTTTGGAGGAAAAGCTGGCCGCCGCATGCCGGATGACGGTGGGCGACGACGACGAGGAAATAGAGGCGGCACCGCGGGCCGGCTCCACCGAGCCTGAGGCTCTGGGTAGCACCTTTCATCCTTTCTTCTTGAACAGCATGTTCGCGGGGCTGGTCCCTCCTTTTTCCGATTTCTCCGATTTCTTTTACGTTGTGCTCAGCCACTACGCCCTCCATGCTCTCCACCTCCATCCCAACTCCGTTCTCCTCCGATCGATTTTTTCCTTCTACTGCTAGGCATTCGTGGGGGTGATGCCATCCGTGGCGTTGCTGCGTCACTTTTTCTACCTCCAGGTCAAGGATGGCCATTGCTTGGGGTGCGCCAATTTCGTCACAGCCAACGGGACCAACGCTATCTCGAAGGCTGGGAAGAAGGCCGAGGGGTTCAGGAACAAATGGGTCCTCATGGATGCCAAGTGCTCCTACCCTTGACTGTCCCTGCCGACAGGGATGCCCACTTGTGACGAGAGTTGGCTCAGCGCGAAGCTCACCGACCCCCGGGCGAAGCATATGCTGGAGAAGATGGCCGGTGACTTGAAGCCTGACGACCCGAGGGTGCAGAAGTTGACGGGGGCCATGATACTCAAGGAGTTTCTAGCACAGCACTTGGCCCCGCTTCAGGCGCACTCGCGCCCCCTGTGGAAGCTCGAGGATGAGGGGGACGACCTCTGCCTGCGCCCCGATCTTCTATCTGACGAGGAGCTGGACGCGCCCCTGGGACTGCTGGTCAGGGAGGACCAGGGGTTTTCGCCAGACTCACATCTCCTGCTGTACCGTCATGCTGATGGGGCAGAGATTTCTACCGCCATGCCCGTCTTCAACGAGTACGGGCTCATGCCGCCAGTGCCCACCGAGGCCCCAGTGGAGCTGTCCTCCGGTAACTCCGACGAGGGTGAGGAGCGGGATTTGGATGCGACCCGGGAGGGGTCAGGGGAGACTTCCCCTCCGTGCAAGGTCGATCTCCTCCGCGTTTTCCCTGACAACGACGACGCCGACGACCACCCGGTGAGGGAGGCCCTGCCCCTTGTTGGGGTCACCACGAGGTCCAAGGTCACCCCCCAAAGAAGCCGCCGGCAGGGGTCCCGACACAGAGCAGGTCGGCGCTGATCTGTCGAGGTGGTGCCCCTGTCCTGATGTTGACCGGTGCTGCCGCAGGGCCGGCTGCCGCGGCGTCGTCGGCTCCTGGGGCTTGCATGCCGGCGCCCCAGGCTGCGAGGTCTTCGGGCTCCGTTCTTCTGAAGAGGCCGCGGGACTACGCCGTCGTGGAACAGTAAGCACCTTGTCCCGATTCTATTCTTGCTCCTGCTTCTGTCGCTGCTTCCTGACATTCTCTCCTTGCACCGCCAGGCCGACACTGGCAGCGAAGAAGAAGAGAGAGGGAGCGGCCGCACCCTCGGGGACTTAGCAGCCCGGCACGGCCGCACCTCCCCCGGTACAAAAGGGCGGCAACAGCCCTCGCACCTCTCCGGCCCGGTCATCCTCACGAGGCCTGGAGGACCGTCCCTGTCACAACCCTAGTCAGTGTTGCATTAGAGTGATGCATCATGTTTAAAATTTTCCAGAAACTTGAAATGGGGATGAACCAGACCCCCAGCACCACTTAAACCAACTAGGGTTACTAAAATATTTTCCCAATGAACCTGAAAAGCCCTTCTGAAATGTTCATCATCTTTGCCTTGGTCTAGAACCTCTGACAAAAATGGTGCACACTTTTCTAGGACAACTTTGGGTCACTGGATTAAATCATATGTTATTTGCATTTGGACATTTAAATGCTATTAATTATTTTAAATGTCCAAATAATCATAAACTTAAATGTTTACTGTTTGATATATTCCAAACAGTGGGCTTGAGCAAGTTTCATGATTTTCGAGTGTGCCTATGTATTTTTAATAAAGCCCTAAAAGCTGGAGAAGAAATAGAAAACAGGAAATAAAAGATAGAGAGAGAGAGATTTACCTGGCCTCACCTACGCAGCCACCTCGCGGGCCCAGCTGGCAGCCCAGCCAATTGGCCCAGCCCACCACCGCAGCCCCCTCTGTCGCCTTCCTCCTCGCGCCAGTAGGCAAGGGCGCGTGCCCAGCGCGCGAACCCACACGCCAGCAACCTCCACCCTACCTTTGTGCCCTATCGACCGCCTGGGCTTCCCTGGAGACGCCACGCACCCTCCTGGACCTCTCTCGCTCTCTCCCGTGCTTCTCCCCCTCCTCTGGTCCCTCTCCACCTCGCACCTGAGCGCAGCGCAGCGCGCCGACGAGCACCACCGCGGTCATCGCCTCTCCCTCGTCCTCTCGAGCGGTCCAGAAGCACCGCCATGACAACCACGACCTCTACAACGAGTCACGCGCCTCGGGAAGCCCCGCTTCGTCTTCACCGTTGTCGTCTTCAACCTGCGGCTGCCGAGATCGCCTCCGCCGCCCTGTTCGCTCCGGTCCTCCTCCGAGCTCGCCGTCTGCACCACTTCAACCGCCGTTCTGCTCCCGAGGATATTCACGAGTATCCAGTTGAAGGGCAGTACCCCTTGACCACTCTATCAGGCAAGCAAAACCCCCTTGTTCATTCCGATACAATCCCACTCTCTCGCTCCTGCTCTCTTTTACTGCATTAGGACAACAACGATTCATCTGTTACATGCTGCGGTAGTTGAACCCTTTCCTCTGCATGACCTGTCATTTGCCACAGTAAATATATGAAACCCACTAGCGTGAGTAGGAGTTGTTTGAGCCCTGATGTGCCTACTCATTCATGCTCGTTTGTCATGCCTGCTACTGCTTAGAGTTGAGTCAGGTACGATTCATCGGGGATGAATTGGAATGTGGTGAACATGTCCTACTGTTTTGAGCTAAGTGTGTGAACACGATTTGGTTAAGGTAGCGGTGAGAGGCCATGTAGGAGTACATGGTGGGTTGTCTCATTGAAACCATCCTCGGGAACCGAGTTCTGTGTTTGTGATCCATGAACATCTACTACCACACATTGGGATCCTTAATTGACTCTCTCGGCTTCTCAACCACCCTTGTCCTCTGTCCATGAGTTGCAAGTAGTTTCTGGTGTTTGTAGTATGCTGGAGGCCATGCGAAGTGCTGACCCGAGGGGTGGGATGTGATGCGGGAGGCACGTGGCCGGGTATGCCGGGCGCCCGTTTGGTGTCGCGGAACCCTGTACACATCGTTCGGGGCCGTATGTGGAAACCTCGGCCGGACTCCCTACGGATGGAACCTGAATAGGCGATAAACCTGTACTAGAGACTTGAGTGTTTAGGTAGGCCATGGCCTACACCCTCGTTGGGCTTCCGCTTGAAGGTTGCCGAGTACATGTCGTGTAAACGGAGGTAAGTGGTGAGAGCGTGTGGGAAGAAGTACACCCCT
Organism: Aegilops tauschii subsp. strangulata; assembly: GCF_002575655.3. NCBI lineage: Eukaryota > Viridiplantae > Streptophyta > Magnoliopsida > Poales > Poaceae > Aegilops > Aegilops tauschii. The sequence goes on from NC_053036.3 coordinate 221,309,071, forward strand.
GCATGGTTAACATCATCTATTCGAATAGTCGCGTCCGTGGTAAAGGACCTCTGGGTTGCCTATACAGTTCATAGATAACTTGAAGTGGGTACTCTAAAATGCGCAAGATAAGCGTGAGTGCTATGGATGGCCTTCTCGTAGGGAGACGGGAGCGGATCTATAGTGGTGTATTGATATGGTGAATATGTGGACTCGTGTGCGCCACCTTAAAAGAGTTACTTGCAGTCGTAGTTCAGGATAGCCACCGAGTCAAAGCTGGCTTGCTGCGGTTAAACTCCACCACCCCCTTTGTTGATACTATTGCATATGTAGCTAGTTCTAATGTGAGTCTTGCTGGGTACATTTGTACTCACGTTTGCTTAATTTATGTTTTGCAGAGAGACTTCAGTCTCACTAGTAGTTCCGCGTGGACTTGGAAGTTTAGCTTGTTACCTCAGCTACGATCTTGTGCCCTCGGCAGGGTCTTGTAGATAGTCAGGCTTCTTAGCCTTTTTCATTTGTACTTGTCTGTACTCAGACAAGATAAGCTTCCGCATGTGCTTGTTGCTTGTATGACTTGAATGCTGGGTCATCAGACCCATGTTTGTAATATCTGGCTCTTTAGAGTCTAATGAATAAATACTTTGAGCTATAGAGTTTTGTTGTGATTCCATGTTGTATTTACACATATCGGGCATATTGTGTGTATGATTGAAATGCTTGGTATGTGTGGGATCCGACAACCTAGTTGTTTATCCTTGGTAGCCTCTCTTATGGGGAAATGTAGTCTAGTGCTTCCACTAAGCCATGGTAGTCTGCTACAGCCCGGTTTACCGGAGTCCTGCTAGCCCAGTTACTATTGCTCCGGAACACTTAGACTGGCCGGCATGTGATCCACTTCGTTCCTGTGTCTATCCCTTCGGGGAAATGTCACGCGGTGACTTCCGGAGTCCTGCTAGCCTGCTACAGCCCGGGTTCCCGGAGTCCTATTAGCCCAGTTGCTACAGCCCGGATTCACACGCTGATGACCGACACGTTCGATGCTAGTTTATGTATGCCTGTCCCCGTAAGTTAGCGCAACTTTGGGTCCACGACTAGTCATGCTGGCCCGGGTTCTCTGTCATATGGATGCTAGCGACACTATCATATACGTGAGCCAAAAGGCGCAAACGGTCCCGGGCCAGGTAAGGTGGCACCCGTGGGAATACCGTGCGTGAGGCCGCAAAGTGATATGATGTGTTACATGCTAAATCGGTGTGACTTAGGATCGGGGTCCTGACAACTTTGGTATCAGAGCCTGACTGCCTGTTGGATTACCAAGCCAAACTGGTCGAAGTTGAGTCTAGAAATTCTTTAGTTATATAAGGGAATTGATTGTGGATGGGAACGTAAGGCTCTTTTTACTTCATTACCTTATGCCCTTCTGATCCGAGTCAACTTATCTTCCTACGGGGTTAAGGAACTAGGCTTTCTCTTCTTTCTATCAGGATCACGTGTTACTAATCCGTAGACTTATAGGATTGTTGGCTTTAAGCCTCAGTTCAGTTCCTACTATTTCTGTGTATCGCCAGTTGGTCATGAAATCTTGATATTGTGATGTTAAGTGGTTATGCCACCATTTTGCAGGATGTCCCAAATCCTTTTGAGCATTTTACAGCCGTTATGCTGTCCGAGTCATCCCAGGTTTCTAAATAATCCGATGCACTTGCAAATCTTTCCTCCATGTTCCCGATGTCCTTTTGGGTCGGATTAAGCACACTAATCGGTGTGTTGAGGTACTCCATTGCCTCGACGTATATGTTGAAGCTATTATTATGACACTAGGGTATCCTAGAGAACCACCCAGTAATATGGCCCTGTTTTGTGTTCCCAGTGTGATGATTCTGGCCGTCATTCTCGAAAGCATCCCGTGATGCCATTTAGTTAGTAGGCCTTCTATTTCTGGGTTCTTAAGCCCAAGATTCACTCTACTTACCTCATGTTGATAGTGTTGCTCGTACCTTTAGGATATTAGTAGCCTTTGCGATAGTCCTCGAGGTCCGTGGTATTTCCTTCTTCCAAATGCTATGATCCGCTTATGGGAGAAGTTCCTCGCTGAACCGAAAGATCTCAACCAGAGTGCTCTTGATGAGTTCTCGATTGTATATTGTGAATCTGCCAGTTCTACCTTTCTGCATGGGTTATCCAGAAGAAATATGTTGAACTCGTTTGACATGCTAATCCATGTATTCCCAACTCAGAAAGTTATATGTTCCTTTGAGTTGTTCATTCCTAGTTGTTTCCTGACCTTCATCCATCAATTGTTAGTCAAGAGTATGCGTGTATTCGTTCATCGATGCCTATTATTCTTGTGGTCCGTCAAGCCATTCTATTCCGGAGTGACTAGGAGGAACAAACTCCAGTAACTTATCCATTTCTAGGATTTGGTCAAAGCAGTTGTATTCCGCAGATCAAAATGCCAATCCAGCTTTTGATTCTGTTCTACCCTGAAGTATTGCCCTCTTGATGCCAGGAATGTCATGAGAATTGCACCAACTCTTATGAATTCTTGATGCAGTGATACTTCTCGCCATCATCATTCGTTCCTCGGTTCCGTGTTGTTGCAACCGAAATACCGACAAGTGAACCGTGATGTATGAAATCAATACTCCTAGCAACCCCGTTGCTTGGTCGTTAATGGACGATAATCTCATTCTTGGTGTGTTGATTATGGATCGCGCTACCTAGTCCATTTTCCTGGTGCACTCTTCGATAAAGAGTTGGGATTGTGTCTATCCTTGCTTATTTGATCATATCATCTTGCCTAAAGAGCAAGATTGATCTCGAGCTTAGTAACATGTCGGTGGTTCGTGATTTTCCGAATATCTTCTCGGAAGTATTTCCAGGTTGTCCCCTGACCGCTGTGTTGAGGTCGTGATCAAGTTGGTTTCTTGTAACCAACCCTTCTCCAAGAATCTGTGTTGCATACCCTTGAGCTAGTCGGTTAAGCTAGACAACAACTTGGAGAGTTGGAAGATAAAAGCTTGTCCGACCTAGCTCATCCCTAAGGGATATCTTGTATCTTTGCTGAAGAAAGATGGTATTTTCATCGATTGATCCTCGTGATCAGTTAATGGACCTATCATCTTATCCAAACTTTGAGTTGAGTGTGGGCTATCGTCAGATCAAATCAGAACCAATGATATTCATAATGTTGTCTTACTCGTGGTTGATCCCTCGAGCATACACCATTATATCTTTCGGTCTGACCAATGCTATCAGTGTGTTCACCTAGTTATGGAACTCCATCTATAGGGAAATCTTGGTGACTTGTTGTTGAGCCCATCAGCAACATTTTATCTCGTCCATGATTCATGTTGACCATTAAATAGTGTTGGAAACTTTTAAAGCATTGCCTTCGTGTTCCGTTCATGAAGCATATGCTCGGATGAAAGAAGTAACTTCCTCTAATACATGTGCATTGATGCAAGTTGCCGCCGTGAATTCAAGAAAGTCAATGTTGTTTCCTCTGGAATCATCCCAAGTCAGCCATGCACGTGCAAAGTATTCTGTGGTATGTTATACTGCTCATCTTCGTTCCATGTGAATTCCTAGCACACAAGCCACTGAGTGATCTGTTCAAGGTAAAGAAGTCTAATTTAAGTGCACAAGACTTTGATATCCCACCTGAACGTGGTAGTATTTTTATTATAAGACTACTATGTGGTCATGCTTGTCTGGGACAGCGTGTTCACATGTTGTAGCAAAACCCGCTCATGTTTTGGATCTTGCTATCGTAGTTCATTTCCTGAGAATCTTGCAACGTCATCTCGTTGATTTGTGTTTTAATCCTTCCTTTCAGACATGATGAGTCTGGAATATCCTGACACCAACCAGATCTGAATCTCAGGCAGATATGATGGTTGGAGCGTTTCCCAAGAACTATAATATTGGTCTCTCTGTGACCCGGTAAAGTGGATGTCATGGCCAACACACCCAGTCGGAAGATCTATCATTGTAGTATCTTGATTGAGGAAGTTGGCCACCTCCCCATAAGGACTTCGTAAGATTACTCCAGTAGTTGTTCCTTACGGATTCTTGTGCTCCCGAAGTCCGACCTTTTACTTGGTGTTCTAGATACCAAACCATATCTATAAATGGGGTATGCTAGCACATCAAGGAGAACATTAGAAGCGGAGTGCTAAATGTCTCTCGGTCGATCATCCAGATTTCATTCCCTTGGCCTCGCTAAGGTGAAATCTGAGAAAGTGTTGCCTTCCTTTGCATCTGCATTGTCCATCACTATTCATCATGGTAGTATGATGTGTTGCCAGGATCCCCAACACGGATGTTGGTAAGACCTTGATGAGTATGGAAATGCTCAAGTTCTTGAGAGCACGCTCAGGCACTAGGTTATATCCTCGGTACCAATTGAAATGTGCCTTCCGTTTGCCGAGTTGTTCTATAACCATAGTTCCCTTCCGATTTGAGTATGCTATTTCTTCGAACTCCTTCAAACGATCATTTGTGAATTTCCTTAGGCTGGTATAGAGAGTTACAATGATCTCTGTATCAAAAGTAATTCTTTTTGCCACTTAAGGGAATAATTTAACGAGTCACCTCCTTGAAGGTGCCCTGTTATGGGATCATGACAATTATCTCCTCACTACTTTGAAACCTTGCACCATCTTACTCAAGCGTGGAATTGTTGCCTACCAACTTGAATCTTCGTCGTCTGATTTCCATCACCCTGATGTGAGCTTTGTGTCTCAGCTCAAGAGATGTTCAACGTCTCATTCTGTGAGTTGATCGTGAGTTGCTCGATCTTTAAGAGGATCGATTCCTATAGAATTTCTTTCTGTCATCATCGTGTTGGAAAAAGATCTCGAAGGCAAAGACGTCAAGATCAATATGATGCAACGATTCAACATCTTCAAGAATGCAATAGATTTTGGAGTTGGTGCCAGTTCCATGTTCCATTTGTCTTCTTACCTCACGTCTTCAATCTCGGGACGAGATTCTTGTTTAGTAGGGGTGAGTCGTCACAACCCTAATCAGTGTTGCATTAGAGTGATGCATCATGTTTAAAATTTTCCAGAAACTTGAAATGGGGATGAACCAAACCCCCAGCACCACTTAAACCAACTAGGGTTACTAAAATATTTTCCCAATGAACCTGAAATGCCCTTCTAAAATGTTCATCATCTTTGCCTTGGTCTAGAACCTCTAACAAAAATGGTGCACACTTTTCTAGTACAATTTTGGGTCACTGGATTAAATCATATGTTATTTGCATTTGGACACTTAAATGCTATTAATTATTTTAAATGTCCAAATAATCATAAACTTAAATGTTTACTGTTGGATATATTCCAAACAGTGGGCTTGAGCAAGTTTCATTATTTTGAGTGTGCCTAAGTATTTTTAATTAGCCCTAAAAGCCGCAGAAGAAATAGAAAACAGGAAATAAAAGAGATAGAGAGAGAGACTTACCTGGCCTCACCTGCGCAGCCACCTGGCGGGCCCAGCTGGTAGCCCAACCAACTGGCCAGCCCACCACCGCAGCCCCCTCTGTCGCCTTCCTTCTCGCGCCAGTAGGCAAGGGCGCGTGCCCAGCGCACGAAGTCACACGCCGGCTACCTCCACCCTGCCTGTGTGCCCCCTCGACTGACTGGGCATCCCTGGAGACGCCACGCGCCCTCCTAGACCTCTCTCACTCTCTCCCGTGCTTCTCCCCCTCCTCTGGTCCCTCTCCACCTCGCACCCGAGCGCAGCGTAGCGCGCCGACGAGCACCACTACGGCCATCGCCTCTCCCTTGTCCTCTCGAGTGGCCTAGAAGCTCCGCCGTGACGACCACGACCTCTACAACGAGTCACGCACCTCGGGAAGCCGCGCTTCATCTTCACCGTCGTCTTCTTCAACCTGCGGCTGCCGAGATCGCCTCCGCCGCCCTGTTCGCTCCGGTCCTCCTCGGAGCTTGTCGTCTGCACCACTGCAACCGCCGTTCTGCTCCCGAGGATATTCACAAGTATCCAGTTGAAGGGCAGTACCCCTCGACCACTCTGTCAGGCAAGCAAAACCCCCTTGTTCATTCCGATACAATCCCACTCTCTCGCTCCTACTCTCTTTTACTGCATTAGGACAACAACGATTCATCTGTTACATGCTGCGGTAGTTGAACCCTTTCCTCTGCATGACCTGTCATTGCCACAGTAAATAGATGAAAACCACTAGCATGAGTAGGAGTTGTTTGAGCCCTAATGTGCCTACTCATTCATGCTTGTTTGTCATGCCTGCTACTGCTTAGAGTTGAGTTAGGTCCGATTCATCGGGGATGAATTGGAATGTGGTGAACATGTCCTACTATTGAGAGCTAAGTGTGTGAACACGATTTGGTAAAGGTAGCGGTGAGAGGCCATGTAGGAGTACATGGTGGGTTGTCTCATTGAAACCGTCCTCAGGAATTGAGTTCTGTGTTTGTGATCCATGAACAGCTACTACCACACATTGGGATCCTTAATTGACTCTCTCGGCTTCTTAACCACCCTTGTACTCTGTCCAGGAGTTGCAAGTAGTTTCTGGTGTTTGTAGTATGCTGGAGGCCGTGCGCAGCGCTGACCCGAGGGGTGGGCTGTGATGCGGTAGGCACGTGGCCGGGTATGCTGGGCGCCCGTTTGGTGTCGCGGAAGCCTGTACACATTGTTCGGGGCCGTATGTGGAAACCTTGGCCGGACTCGCTGCGGATGGAACCTGAATAGGCGATAAACCTGGACTAGAGACTTGAGTGTTTAGGTAGGCCGTGGCCGACACCCTCATTGGGCTTCCGCTTGAAGGTTGCCGAGTACATGTCATGTAAATGGCGGTAAGTGGTGAGAGCGTGTGTGAAGAAGTACACCCCTGCAGGGTTAACATCATCTATTCGAATAGCCTCATACGCGGTAAAGGACCTCTGGGTTGCCTATACAGTTCCTAGATAACTTGAAGTGCATACTCTAAAATGCTCAAGATAAGCGTGAGTGCTATGGATGGCCTTCTCGTAGGGAGACAAGAGCGGATCCATAGTGGTGTATTGATATGGTGAATATGTGGACTCGTGTGCGCCACCTCAAAAGAGTTACTTGCAGTCGTAAATCAGGATAGCCACCGAGTCAAAGCTGGCTTGCTGCTGTTAAACTCCACCACCCCCTTTGTTGATACTGATGCATATGTAGCTAGTTCTGATGTAAGTCTTGCTGGGTACATTTGTACTCACGTTTGCTTAATTTATGTTTTGCAGAGAGACTTCAGTCTCACTAGTAGTTCCGCGTGGACTTCGACGTTTAGCTTGTTACCTCAGCTATGATCTTGTGCCCTCGGCAGGGTCTTCTAGATAGTCAGGCTTCTTAGCCTTTTTCATTTGTAGTTGTCTGTACTCAGACAAGGTAAGCTTCCGCATGTGCTTGTTGCTTGTATGACTTGAATGCTTGGTCATCAGACCCATGTTTGTAATATCTGGCTCTTTAGAGTCTAATGAATAAATACTTTGAGTTGTAGAGTTTTGTTGTGATGCCATGTTGTATTTACACATATCGGGCATATTGTGTGTATAATTGAAATGCTTGGTATGTGTGCGATCCGACAACCTAGTTGTTTATCCTTGGTAGCCTCTCTTATGGGGAAATTTAGTCTAGTGCTTCCACTGAGCCATGGTGGTCTGCTACAGCCCGGTTTACCGGAGTCCTGCTAGCCCAGTTACTACTGCTCCGGAACATTTAGACTGGCTGGCATGTGATCCACTTCGTTCCTGTGTCTATCCCTTCGGGGAAATGTCACGCGGTGACTTCCGGAGTCCTGCTAGCCTGCTACAGCCCTGGTTCTCGGAGTCCTGTTAGCCCAGTTGCTACAGCCCGGATTCGCACGCTGATGACCGACACGTTCGATGCTGGTTCATGTAAGCCTGTCCCCGTAAGTTAGCGCCACTTTGGGTACACAACTAGTCATGTCGGCCCAGGTTCTCTATCATATGGATGCTAGCGACACTAACATATACATGAGCCAAAAGGCGCAAACGGTCCCGGGCCAGGTAAGGTGGCACCCGTGGGAATACCGTGCGTGAGGCCACAATGTGATATGATGTGTTAGATGCTAGATCGGTGTTACTTAGGATCGGGGTCCTGACAGTCCCTAGGAGAAGTCGACCTTTGCAGACAGGCCAGCTCCAGAGGCGCCCGTTCTCAGCTCACCGGCTAAGGTCCCACAGGCTCCGGAGCCACCAGCTTCTTCTTCTACTGCCATCGACTCGCAGATCTTGGCAACGACGCTGCCTCCTCCTTCCATCATACCGCTAGCTTGTGATCCTTTAGCTTCGCCCGACACTCCGGAGAAGGCTCTTTCCGCGCTGACCCAGCTCTAGGATGACCTTCAAGGCCCTGACCGTCGCCTGGTGGCGGGGCGCCTCGAGCTGATCTCGGGTTGGCTGCACTCTGAGGCGTTTGTCAGGGCGGCGCTGGGCCAGGCCATGGCAGCTTCCGAGGAGGACAAGAGGGCCACTGACCAGGCCGCGGCCGCCCGCGAGGTGGTGCTGAAGGATGCCGAGGCTGCCAAGGAGCGCTGCAGGGTGGCGGAGGCCAAGCTGGCGAACCTGCGCAAGGAACAGGCTGCCGCGGCTCGCCAACTCGAGGTGCGGGAGGGGAAGGTGAAAGCTCAAGAAGAAGCAGTGTCCGGTCGTGACGCTGAGCTAGAGCAGCTGGCACAGGCACAAGCCGCGGAATGTGACCGCCTGAAGAAGCTGGAGAAGGAGGTGGAGGCGGAGCGGGTCCAGCTGGAAATCAAGGCGAAGGTTCCTGCCGAGGATCGCGAGGCCTTGAAGTCTCTTGAGGGGAGGTCCCGCGAGGTGCTGCGGGGACTCTACGAGAAGGGCTCGGAGAAGCCTTTGGTGACTGATGACGACGGCCCCGCCCAACTGCTTCCTCAACTCATCAAGGCGCTCGAGGACGTTGTTGACGGAATCGGCCCCGTGGTGGAAGGGGAGGCGCGCGCGCTTTCCTCATCGGCCCTGACGCGCGTCCTAGGTCACCTTCACCTTCGTGACCCCGACGCTGTCCTTGGTGTCCTGCTCGAGCCTGTGGACGAGGGGCGCTGCGAAGCCGCCGCAGAAGCCGTGAAGGGCCAGGTGGAGGCTTTGCTGAAGAAGTTCCTTCCGTCGACCCCGCGCCTCCAGCTGATGGCGCCGCCGATCCCGCGACCAAGGCCAGCGACGGTGACGCTGCCGACGAGCGGGCGCTTCCTGACGATGGTGCTCGAGGCTGAAGAGGAGGCTCGCTGGTGAATGATGGTGCCCCTTCCTACTTTTACTTTCCTTCAACATGCAACATGCCTCATGGAGGCGTTGAAACTTCCATTTGGTGTTAAGGAACATTATGGTGTGCAATATTTTCTTTAGATTTCGCGATCTCCTTTCCGTTTGCCTGATGTTCTACGTCGGCAGGGCCCGACCCCATGCATGCCCCAGCCGCCATTGGGCCGTCTGGATCACCAGGACGGGACCAAGGGGTGATGGGCTACGTGGCCAGTTAGGCTCCTGAGTCGCAATGCTCAGGAGTCCCCCTTGACGCGCAAACGGCCTGCGGGAAGGAGGTGTGGAAATAGGTCTTAGGGTTCTACGTCGGCAGGGCCCGACCCCGCGCATACCTCAGCAGCCGTTGGGTCGTCTGGATCACCAAGTCGGGACCAAGGGGTAAGGGGCTACGTGGCCAGTTAGGCTCCTGAGTCGCGATTCTCAGGAGTCCCCCTTGACGCTCAAACAGACCTTCATACATGTCCTTGCTGAGGTCCCACTCGGGAGGGGTGCACGACGACCAGGTCCAAGGGACCTGGCAAGGGAGCGTACACTAGGCGTGCCCTGAGCGTAGCCTGTGTGCCCAGCCCCCTCGTGTGACTATCCCGAGGGGAGGCGTTGCAACAAGGCTGGACAGTGAGCCCAGAGGCTCCCTGAGGTTGGTACGGCCCGCTCTCAGTTGTTTATCACCAGCACGGAGCGTAGCGCTTCCGCACTTGCACAGGCATAGCCGCTCCTCGACTGTGTCGACTACCAGCGCGGAGCATGGTGCTTCCACTGGTGCATGGGTGAGGGCTCCCTCTGAGTGGAGCCCCCGGGGTGTGTACAGCCCTGCCCTGACACGTGGCTTGCACGGCAGGGCTAGACGAGGTATGTCTGGGCACTCATGAGCCGGCGCGGGACTCACGAGGCCCTACCTCAAGGCGGGTTGCACCTGGTCTTGATTCTTGATAGCTGCGGTGGTCCTGCGAGATGGTTAGGCAACCTGCACCGGACGAATCTTCTGAGGCGATCACATGAGAAGGCCAGACACCAAAGACCCCAGGAGGTGACGTGAACGGGGCCGGCCTGCCAGACAGAGCTCGGTCATTGTGTTTATTGACGCTGCAGGGACGGACCCGAGCACAGACGCCGTGCCTAGCCTACTCATGCGAAGAATCCTAAAGAAGGACAACCGGCGCGCGGCTCCCGTGGTAACGAGGGCGGTCGTGGGTGGGGTACCGAAGTACCGGACAGGCAGGTGACAATCATAAGGTAATTCATGCGAGGAGGCAAGCTAGTTCAGATAGATGCAAGAATGATACATGCCACTGGGACGGACCCGAGAGGCCTGGGGATGATGCAGCCCGAGGGGTGCCCCCAACAAAGTAAGCTAAAGATGCAAAACGGTACACGCCGCAGGGACAGGCCCATGCGACTTGGGGATAATGCTGCCCGAGGGGCGTCCCCAACTGAATGAACTGGAAAGAGTCACCTGGTACCGTAGCGGGAGTGATGTTGGGGTAGTTGAAGATGCGTGCTGGAGAAGCTTCTCCTCATGAGCCACCAGGGTCTCGAGCCTCAGGAGGCTCCGTAGGCCCAGGTGCCTCCTGAAGAACTATCGCCATCTCCGGCAGGACGGCGTGGTGCCTGGCCTCCTGAGCCGCCAGAATGCTCCTCAAGCAGCGCTGGAAGGTGACATCCGCGTTCGGCAAGCCGAATGGAATGCGAACATAGTTGTGAGGTGGACCCTCGCACCGTCCAACGCGAGAAGGCCAGAAATGCCCCTCGGATGCGGCCCTGTTGAGCCCTGGAATGTCGACGCAGACGCGCAGCCCGCCATCCTCGCCGGGATGGGCGGCCATGCCGGGTGGTGGGTGGCGATCTCCGCGTATGGTCCTTGCCTCTTGAAGCTCCTGGGTCACCTTGGTGATGAACTCCTGAGCACTGGGCGCTCCACGCCTTGTGCCCTCTTGAGGGAAATGTGCGGTGAAGCACGCCTCCACATGGTGCCCGAGCGCCTCCCTCATGACATTGGCTAGGTCTGAGGCCCTCCAGAGGAGAGCCCCCGAGCCCAGCCTGAGGAGAGCACCGGGCGCGCCTTCCTATGCGAGGGAGGGAGGCGCCCAAGCTATGGGCGCAGGTCCTGAAGCGTTGCTGCTGGAAACGCTGCTCTCCTGAGGCCCTGGGTGGAGTAGCTGCTTCTTCTTCTTGGGGATGGCCTCAGGAGGGTACAGGGTGCCTTTGTTGGCGGGGTCTTCGGTCGCTGCATCTTGGTAAGCGCGCTTGAGGGAGCACACCACATCTCTTTCTTCACAGGGGACCGTGATGATGTCGCCGCTCCCTGGCATCTTGAGGACGTTGGAGCCATGGTGGGTCACTGCCATAAACTTGGCCAAGGCTGGATCCCCAAGGATGGTGTTGTACGGCAGGCGGATGTGGGCGACGTCGAAGTCGATGAGCTCAGTGCGGTAGTTGTCACGCTGGCCGAATGTGACAGGGAGGCAGACTTGCCCTATCGGGGTGGTGGAGCCGTCGGTCACTCCTGAGAAGGGCTTGGTAGGCTGAAGCTGATCGTACGGCAGTTGGAGGCTATCGAATGTCTCGACGGACAAGACATTGAGCCCTGCGCCGCCATCGATGAGGGTCTTGGTGACTTGGACGTTGCTGATGACGGGTGAGCAGAGCATCGGGAGGGCGCCTGCGGTTGCCGCGCACTTGAGCTGGTCTAACGAGCTGAAGGTGATGGCGCACTTGCACGACCTGAGTGGGCGCGTGGCCTCGAGCCTGGGAAGGGCCGCGTTCACCTCACGGGCAAGCTACTTGAAGATACGCTGAGAGGCTAGGTCTTGGGCGCCACCCAAGATACAGGCGATGGCGCGCGGCTCCTGGAAGCCCCCCAACCCCTTCGTCTTGATGATGGTTGTCGTTCCTCCTTGGTGGTGGCGGTAGTGGAGGGAGCCCTACGCTGCCCTGAGGATGGTCCTCACGAGGCTGGTCTCTCTAGGCGCCCTCCAGAGGCGGATCCTGCCAACGATCCTCACGAGGCCGATCGCGCCACACCTGGCGAGGGCCGCGGTAATCCCAGCGTCCCCCACTTCGTCCTCCTCCTTGGCCGTAGCCTCGGTCGTTGCGCTCGGGGCGTCGACCGAAGTGCCCATCATGGATGGCCCTGAGCTCTTGACAGTCGTTGGTGTTGTGGCTATGAACGTTGTGGAAGGCGCAGAATGGGCGGTTGGCCTTGGATGACTCGGGATGGTCGCGGCCGCGCTTCATCTCTGGCTCTGCCGAGAGCACGGCAGCCGCCTTGCGCTTCACATCCTTGATCTTGGCCTTCTTGTCCTCCTAGTCGGCAGCTGGGAGCTCGAGGAGGGAAAGGCGCCCTTCCTCAGCCCTCGTGCACTTGGTCGCCATGTCCAACATCTCCAGGGCCGTGCATAGCTCCTCGTGGATGGCGAGCTCCTCCGTCATCTTGACGTCGCGGACACCATCAAAGAACGTGGAGATGATGGCCTCGTCCATCACCTTGGGGATCTAGAGGCGAACGCAGTTGAAGCACTAGATGTACTTCAGCAGGGTTTCCCCTGGCTGCTGATTGATGCGCAACAGGTCGCCTGCGGCCGGCGGGCGTTCGCGAGTGCCCTGGAAGTTGGCGATGAAGCGCTCGCGCATCTGGCGCCAGGAGGAGTTCGATCCCACGGGCAGGTTCAGGAGCCACAAGCGCGCGCTGTCCTTGAGGGCCATGGGAAACCAATTCGCCATGACCTTCTCGTCACCGTTAGCCGCCTCGATGCTTAGCTCATAGAGCTGCAAGAACTCCGTGGGGGTCGGGGGTGCCGTCGTAGTGCGGAGGCAGGTCTGGCTTGAAATTACCGGGCAAGACGACGCTGCGCAGTTCGGGAGTAAAGGCACGGCATCCTACTGTGGTCACCGGAGCCCGTCGTGGAGGTGGAGCCTGATCTTGATATCCACGTGCCGCCACAGGCGGCACGCGGTCTTGATGCAGTGGTGCTAGGAGTGCAGGAGCGTTTTCTTGCGGTCAGGGGACTTCTCGGCACCTTCCTTCTTCACGCGCAGGCGCCCTGCGCGGCGGGCCGCGCCGCGGGGCTGCGTGTCTTGGTGTGAGGGCGGCGTCTTGATGCGGAGGTGGTGGTGGCGCTCCGTGGGCTACGTCACCCGCAGCTGGAGGTGGTCGAGGTAGCGAGAGGGATGATGCAGGAGAGCCCCCAGCGGCGCTGACAAGCTCGGCGATGCAGTCCACCCAGTCGTTGTAGAGGTCGTCGACTGGGCGGTAGCGTAGGAGCTCGCATGCCATGAGCAGTGCGGCCTGCGCGTCCGTGGGCGCGCGACGAGCGTAGGACGACGAGCCTGCTGGAGTCAACGACGAGGTGGTGGTGCGTCCATCCCGCCGCACGAAAGGATGCAGCGACGAAGCTTGCTGCTCGTTCCCGGCCGGGTCGGTGACAGCGTGGCAGCAGGTGATGGAGAATTGCGGGGGGTCCGCCAACGGGTGCCGTCTGAGTAACCCGGGCAGCCAGAGCGGCTCGATGCTCTGCACGGGCTTTGCGGGCGTCAGCGATGGATGCGGTGGAGCGTGGATCGACGGACGAAAGGCTTCGGCGCACCCCTACCTAGTGCGCCAAATGTCAGATTATGGGTTGTGGCAAACCCTTGAGGTTCGAACACTGGGGTGCGCACGAAGATCTCTCTCTCCCTAGCTTGCTCTCGCAACGATCTCAAGGCCTAGCCCGACGAACCCAAAGAACAAGAGACACGAGAGTTTATACTGGTTCGGGCCACCGTTGCGGTGTAATACCCTACTCCAGTGTGGTGTTGTGGATTGTATTGTAGGCTGAGGATGAACAAGTACAAAGGACGAACAACCTCTTGAGGAGAGGTGTTCTTGAGCTTGGTGAGCATGTGTGTGCGAGGATGATCTTGATGATTCGTCCCTGCTAGGGTGGTGGCTAGTCCTATTTATAGAGGCCCTGGTCCTCTTCCCAAATGTTAGGCAGGAAGGGATCCCACAACGGCCAATTTTGAAGGGAGACAACCAGTACAAGCTATCCTGACAAAAGGTGGTCTTCGCCTACCAAAGGTTTTGGTGGTGACGTTGTCGTGGGCTCCGCAGTGACCTCCATCCTGCCGTCCTGCTGGTCTTGGTCTCGTTGCACCGATATGGAAACCTTTTCCTGATGCCCCGGGACTCCTCGCCTGCGCTTGCCCCTTTAACACCAAAGAGGCAACTGGTACTCTGCGCCCGCTGGCGCCCGCCTGGCTTTGGTCTTCATGGCTCACGTCACGCGCACCTCGCGAGGTGCCCCTTGCATTGATATCTCCGCTCCTCGGGAGTGAGCCTAGTGAGGCCGCCCCTGAGGAGGTCTTGTGTCATCCGCCTCGCGAGACTCGGCCCCTTGCGAGGGTCTTGAGTAGTTGCTGATGAAGATGGGCCGTACCAGGCCGTTGGTGGAGCCACGCCCTGGGCCGCAGGCAGGCATGTCTGGGTACACCCATTCCCAGGACGCCGACAACGCGCATGCTCATAGGGGGATAGATTGGTAGGAAAATACCATCACTCCTCCCCGACCACCACTCATAAGGAAGATAATCAATAAATAAATTATGCTCCAACTTCGTTACATAACGGTTCACCATACGTGCATGCTACGGGAATCACATACTTTAACACAAGTATTCTACAATCCACAGTTACTTACTAGCATGACTCTAATATCACCATCTTTATATCTCAAAACAATCATAAGGAATCAAACTTCACATATTCAATGCACTTTCTATGAAAGTTTTATTATATCCCTCTTGGATGCCCATCATATTAGGACTAAATTCATAACCAAAGCAAATTACCATGCTGTTTAAAGATTCTCAAAATAATATAAGTGAAGCATGAGAGTTCAACAATTTCTTCAAAATAAAACCACCGCCGTGCTCTAAAAAGATATAAGTGAAGCACTATAGCAACTAACAAACTACTCCAAAAATATATAAGTGAAGATCAATGAGTAGTTGAATACTTATGTAACTATGTGAAGACTCTCTAACATTTAACAATTTCAGATCTTGGGATATTATTCAAACAACAAGCAAATCCTAATAAAATGACATTTCAAGGATAGCACATATCATGTGAAGAAGTAAAAAACTTAGGCTCAACCGAGGCTAAACGATGATTGTTGATGAAGAAAGGTGGGATGCCAACCGGGGCATCCCCAAGCATAGATTAGATGCTTGATACTTCTTGAAATATTAATTATGGATGCCTTGGGCATCCCCAAGCTTGAGCTCTTCTGTCTCCTTAATTCGTCTCATATCATAGTTTCCCGGAATCTTAAAAACTTCATGCATACAAAACTCAACAAGAACTCATGAGATAAGTTAGTATAAATCCATGCAAAACCTTATCATTCTCTATTGTAGAAAATCACTAAAATTATAATTTGACATTGCATGCTAAATGCCTCTGCATATTTAATACTCCTATCCTCAAATAGAATCATTAAACAAGCAAACATATGCAAACATAACAGCAATCTGTATAAACATAACAGTCTGTAAAGAATGCAAGAGGAATCATACTTCCCTAACTCCAAAAATTCTGAAAAATTACCACAATGTAGAAAATTTGTTGTTACTCATTGTGTAAAAATTTCAAGATTTTATCATGTTCTGTCTATTCACAAATATTCAGACAATGATAGGAAACTTTCTGTTTTCAAAACAGCAACATATAGACTTGCAAAATAAGCATGGTAAAGGCCACACTTGACCTTTTATTAAACTAAAAGATGCAAAACATTACTCTAAATAACATCAAGTAAATCCAAATAAAATAAAATGACGCTCCAAGCAAAACTCATATCATGTGGTGAATAAAAATATAGCAAATTTACCGATGGATTGAAGACGAAAGAGGGGATGCCATTCGGGGCATCCCCTAGCTTAGTTGATTGGGTGTCCTTGAATATTACTTTGGGGTGCCTTGGGAATCCCCAAGCATAGGCTCTTTCCACTCCTTATTCCATAGTCCATTAAATCTTTACCCAAAACTGAAAACTTCACAACACAAAACTCAACAGAAAACTCGTAAGCTCCGTTAGTATAATAAAGCAAATCACCACTTAGGTACTGTTGTGGACTCATTCTAAATTTATATTGCTGTCATATCTACTGTATTCCAACTTCTCCATGGTTCATACCCTCCGGTACTACCCATAGATTCATCAAAATAAGCAAACAACATAATGAAAACAGAATTTGTCAAAATCAGTACAATTTGTAGTAATCTGGAAACTTCCTATACTTCTGTAACTCCAAAAATTCTGAAAATTAGGACAAGGAAATTTGTATATCAATCTTGTCTAAAATATTCAGATCAAAAGCACGCTTCTGTGATTTTTCAAAATTGTTTTACGGGGCGCAAAAGTTTCTGTTTTTCAGCAAGATCAAATCAACTATCACCGTAGGCCATCCGAAAGCTCTTACTTGTCACTTTATTAAAAAAAGATATAAAACATGATTACTACAGTAGACTAATAATGTGAACACACAAAAAAAATAGGTATAAATATTGGGTTGTCTCCCAACAAGCGCTTTTCTTTAATGCCTTTCTAGCTAGGCATGATGATTTCAATGATGCTCACATAAAAGATAAGAATTGAAACACAAAGAGTGCATCATGAAGCATATGACTAGCACATTTAAGCCTAACCCACTTCCTATGCATAGGGATTTTGTGAGATAACAATTTATGGGAGCAAGAATCAACTAGAATAGGAAGGTAAAACAAGCAAAACTTCAAAACTTTCAACACATAGAGAGGAAACTTGATATTATTGCCATTCCTACAAGCATATATTCCTCCCTCATAATAATTTTCCGTAGCATCATGAATGAATTCAACAATATACCTATCACATAAAGGATTCTTTTAGTGATCCACAAACATATAAAATTTATTACTCTCCACATAAGCAATTTTATTCTCATGAATAGTAGTGGGAGCAAACTCAACAAAATAACTATGATGTGAGGCATAATCCAATTGAAAATTAAAATCATGATGACAAGTTTCATGGGTATCTTTACTCTTTATAGCATACATGTCATCACAATAATCATCATATATAGCAACTTTTTTCTCATAATCAATTGAAACCTCTTCTGAAATAGTGGATTCATCACTAAATAAAGTCATGACCTCTCAAAATCCACTTTAATAAATACTATAAGATTCCACACCCTCCAAAATAGTGGTATTATTACCTATAGTTGACACTCTTACAAACCCACTTTCATCAATATAATCATCATAACAAAATTGCTCATCAAAACTTGGGGGACAAAAAATATCATCTTCATCAAACATAGCATCCCCAAGCTTATGGCTTTGCATATCATTAGCATTATGGGTATTCAAAGAATTCATAGTAACAACATTGCAATCATGCTCATCATTCAAAGATTTTATGCCAAACATTTTATGAACTTCTTCTTCTAACACTTGAGCACAATTTTCCTTTCCATCATTTTCATGGAAGACATTAAAAAGATGAAGCATATGAGGCAACCTAAATTCCATTTTTTGTAGTTTTCTATTATAGAGTAAACTAGTGATGAAACAAGAAACTAAAAGATTCAATTGCAAGATCTAAAGATATACCTTCAAGCACTCACCTCCCCAGCAACGGCGCCAGAAAAGAGTTGATGTCTACTACACAACCTTCTTCTTGTAGACTCGTGTTGGGCCTCCAAGCATAGAGTTTTGTAGGACAGTAGCAAATTTCCCTCAAGTGGATGAACTAAGGTTTATCAATCCGTGGGAGGCACAGGATGAAGATGGTCTCTCTGAAATGACCCTGCAACCAAATAACAAAGAGCCTCTTGTGTCCCCAACACACCCAATACAATGGTAAATTGTATAGGTGCACTAGTTCGGCGAAGATATGGTGATACAAGTGTAATATGGATGGTAGATATAGGTTTTAGTAATCTGAAAATATAAAACAGCAAGGTAACAAGTAATGAAATTGAGCAAAAATGGTATTGCAATGCTTGAAAACAAGGCCTAGGGTTCATACTTTCACTAGTGCAACTTCTCTCAACAATGATAACACAATTAGATCATATGACAATCCCTCAACGTGCGACAAAAGTCACGCCAAAGTTCCTATCGCGGAGAACATAAGATGAAATTGCTTGTAGGGTACGAAACCACCTCAAAGTTATTCTTTCCGATCAATCCATTGAGCTATTCCTATAAGTGTCACAAACAACCCTAGAGTTCGTAGTAAAATAACACCATATGACACACATCAATCAACCCTAATGTCACCTAGATACTCCAATGTCACCACAAGTATCCGTGGGTCAATTATACGATATGCATCAAACAACTTCAGAGTCATAATATTCAATCCAACATAAAGAACCTCAAAGAGTGCCCCAAGATTCCTACCGGAGAAACAAGGACGAAAACATGCATCAACCCCTATGCATAAACTACCCCAATGTCACCTCGAGAATCAGCGAGTTGAGTGCCAAAACATACATCAAGTGAATCAATAGAGCACCCCATTGTCACCACGGGTATCCCACGCAAGACATACATCAAGTGTTCTCAAACCCATAATAGTATTCAATACGATAATAGTGAAACCTCAAAGGTAAAACTCAATTCATCACAAGAAGGTAAAGGGGGAGAAACACCATATGATTAAACTATAGTAATAAAGCTCGCGGTACATCAAGATCGTGCCAAATCAAGAACATGGGAGAGAGATATCAAACACATAGCTACTGGTACATACCATCAGCCCCGAGGGTGAACTACTCCCTACTCGTCATGGGGACCGCCGGGATGATGAAGATGGCCACCGGTGATGGTTTCCCCCTCCGGCAGGGTGCCGAAACAGGCTCACGATTGGTTTTTCGTGGCTATAGAAGCTTGCGGCGGCGGAACTCTCGATCTAGGTTTCTTTCTGGGGGTTTCTAGATTTATAGGAATTTTGGGCGTCGGTTTATTGTCAGGGGGGTCCACGAGGCAGCGGCAAGACAGGGGGCATGCCCTAGGGGGGTGGGCGTGCCCTCCACCCTTGTCCTTGCCTCAGGACTCTTCTGGTCCAACTCCGATGCTCCGTGGGCTTCATCTGGTCCATCAAAAACCACTGTAAATTTTCAGCTCATTTGGACTCCGTTTGATATTCCTTTTCTATAAAACTCAAAAACAAGGAAAAAACAGAAACTGGCATTGGGCTCTAGATTAATAGGTTAGTCCCAAAAATAATATAAAATAGCATATTAATGCATATAAAACATCCAACACAGACAATATAAAAGCATGGAATAATAAAAAATTATAGATACGTTGGAGACGTATCAAGCCTCGACCTGACTAGGCTCGCCTGCCTGGCAAGGGAGGTTTTTCCTTAGTGATATCTTGTCCTGTGTCTTGTCTTGGTCTCCTAGATCTGCCCTTTGATTTCTCAAAGAGCTACCTCTCTGGCTTGGTCTTGTCTTGCCACTGTAATCTTGCCCTTGTGCCTGTGTACAGTCCGGGCAACACACACCAAGGTTTGTTGCACCGACAGGAGCCCTCGGGACCTGCCCGAACATGCTCCTGAGCATCGTTTGGGTAGGCCCTATCATGTACATAGGCAAGGGGCTTGTGGCAGCTCATTTCTTGATATTTTCCTTACTTCTTCATTAACCTGTGCTTGAGTCAGTTTCCTGTTTTCCCGTGCGTCCTGCAAGATGCTGAACATGGTGGGGCCATCTCTGTACTGGCCCGTGAATGACTTTTACTCAGGAGAGGTAACTGCCATCTCACTCTTCCCACCACGCTCATCTTTTCCGCCACGTACGCCGCATGCATTGCGCGGGGTAGGTGACGGATGGTGCAGGGAAGGGCGTCGTGGCGGAAACCCGATCGCTCCAGATTGCAGCAAGAGGGCGGTGGACGGGTCCGATCGCCGCCAGCGACACGAACAGGTTGGATTTGAGGGAGCCCCCAGCACTGGGCCCCCGCTCGCGTATAAAAGGGAGTGTGAGGGTGAACGGAGGCATCCATCCTCAGCTCTCCCCCTTCTTCTCGTTTGCCTTGTCCATGTCGAGGAAGAGGGGCCGAGGCTCAGCTCCGTGCTTCTGTTCAGGGGTGACAATAACCCACAAGTATAGAGGGTCGCAACAGTTTTCGAGCGTAGAGTATTCAACCCAAATTTATTGATTCGACACAAGGAGAGCGAAAGAATATTCTCAAGTATTAGCAGCTGAGTTGTCAATTAAACCACACCTGAAAGACTTAATATCTGCAGTAAAGTATTTAGTAGCAAAGTAGAATGGAATTAACGACAACGGTGGCAAAAGTAACAGTAGTAGTTTTGTAGCAATTGTAACAGTGGCAACGGCAAATTAACGTATAGCAAAGATCAATATGTGAAAATCTCATAGGTAATGGATCAATGATGGATAATTATGTCGGATGGCATTCATCATGCAATAGTTATAACCTAGGGTGACACAGAACTAGCTCCAATTCATCAATATAATGTAGGCATGTATTCTGAATATAGTCATACATGCTTATGGAAAAGAACTTGCATGCCATCTTTTATCCCCTTTTAATAGAGAACCGGACCAAAGCATTAGCACTTAGTGAATACATGAACTCTTCAAACTAAGGTAATCACTGGAAAGAATCCCAATTATTGTCACGTTGGGGTATGCAGATCATAACTTGTAATAGGTGTCTACGACTTGCAAGATAGGATCAATAACACAAATATATTCATGAAAACATAATAGGTTCAGATCTGAAATCATGGCACTCGGGCCCTAGTGACAAGCATTAAGCATAGCAAAGTATAAGCAACATAAATCTCACGACATAGTGGATACTAGGGATCAAACCCTAACAAAACTAACTCGATTACATGAAAAATCTCATCCAACCATCACCGTCCAGCAAGCCTACGATGGAATTACTCATGCACGGCGGTGAGCATCATGAAATTGGTGATGGAGGAAGGTTGATGATGATGATGACGACGAATCCCCCTCTCTGGAGCCCCGAACGGACTCCAGATCTGCGGCAGCTCCGTATTGTAAAATGCGATGAATCGTTCTCTCTGATTTTTTTCTCCTCGAACATGAATATGTAGAATTGGAGTTGAGGTCGGTGGAGGTCCATGGGAACCACAAGGTAGGGGGTAGGGCGCGCCCTCCACCCTTGTGGACAGCAGGTGGGTCCCCTCTGGTTGATTCTTTCACCAATATTTTATTTATTCCAAAAATATTCTTCGTAAATTTTCAGGTCATTTGGAGAACTTTTATTTCTGCACAAAAATAACACGAATGCAATTCTGCTGAAAACAACATCAACCCGTGTTAGTTCCATTCAAAACATCCAAATTAGAGTCCAAAACACGGGCAAAAGATTTTGGAAAAGTAGATACGATGGAGACGTATCAACTTCCCCAAGCTTAACCCGTTGCTTGTCCTCAAGCAATTCAGTTGACAAACTGAAAGTGATAAAGAAAAAACTTATACAAACTCTGTTTGATCTTGTTGTTGCAAATATGTAAAGCCAGAATTTAGGTTTTCAGCAAGATTATGAACTAACCATATGCACAATAACATTTAGGTCTCACATTTACTCATGTCAGTGACATAATCAACTAGCGAGTAATAATGATAAATCTCAGATGACAACACTTTTTCAAAACAATCATAATATGATATAACAGAATGGTATCTCGCTAGCCCTTTCTGAGACCGCAAAACATAAATCCAGAGCACCCTTGAAGATCAAGGACTGACTAGACATTGTAATCCATGGTAAAAGAGATCCAGTCACAGTCATACTCAACATCAATTAATAACAATGCATACAAATGACAATGGTGCTCTCTAACTGGTGCTTTTTATAAGAGGATGATGACTTAGCAATAAAACTAAATAGATAGGCCCTTCATAGAGGGAATCAGGGATTTGTAGAGGTGCCAGAGCTCAAGCTTTTGAAACAGAGATGGATAAAATTTTGAGCGGTATGCTTTCATTGTCAACATAAAAACAAAGAGATATCGGTATCTTCCATGCTAAATACATTATAGGCGGTTCACAAACAGAATGGTACAGTTTTTACTGCCCCTCCACCAAGAAACACATTCCATGGCTGATCCAAAACAACGGGTACCGTCCATACAAACAACAGTCTTCGGGGAGTTTAGTTGAAATTATATTTTGATTTGATTTGAGCATGGAACTGGGCATCCCGAATACCAGCCACTTTCTCGTGAATGACAAGTGAATCAACACTCATCGTGAGAATAACCCACCTGGCATGGAAGATACTGACAACCCCCAGTCGCTACATGAGCGATCCGGGCATACAAAACAGATTATTATTTGAAGGTTTAGAGTTTGGCACATGCAAGATTACTAGGAACGGCAGGTAAATACCACATATAGGTAGGTATAGTGGACTCATATGGAACAACTTGGGGCTTATGGAAGTGGATGCACAAGCAATATTCCCGCTTAGTACAAGTGAAGGCTAGTAAAAGATTGAGGATCGACCAACTAGAGAGCGAAAACAGTCATAAATATGCATTGAGATTAACCAACATTGAGTGCAAGCATCAGTAGGATATAAATCACCACGAACATAAATATCGTGGAGTCTATGTTGATTTTGTTTCAACTACATGTGTGAACATGTGCCAAGTCAAGCCACTCGGATCATTCAAAGGAGGATACCATCATATCATGCTACATCACAACCATTTTAAAAGCATGTTGGCACGCAAGGTAAACCATTATAAACTCCTAAATAATTAAGCATGGCCTGAGTAACTATAATCTCTAATTTTCATTGCAAACATGTTTCGCTCATAATGAGCTGAATCAAGAACGATGAACTAATCATATTTACAAAACCAAAATAGGTCGAGTTCGTACCAGCTTTTCTCCATCTCAATCATTTCCTCATATATCGTCTTTATTGCCTTTCACTTGCACGACCGAATGATGTGAATAATAATAAGTGTGCACGTGCATTGGACTAAGCTGGAATCTGCAAACAGTTTATCCAAAGCAGAAGACAAGGTAATATGGGCTCTTTGTTAGATCAACAATAATGCATATGAGAGCCACTCAACATTTTCATCGTGGTCTTCTCCTCTCGACCCAAAGAAGAGAAAAAAGAACTTCAAAGAAACACACTGAAATATTTTTAGAGTTTTTTTTTCTGAAGGAAGTAAAACAAGAACGAGAAAAACTATTTACACGGGAAAGCTCCCAACAAGCAAAAGAATAACGAGAAATATTTTTGGGTTTTCTTTTACTACTACTAAATAAACATGGAAAGGAAACTAAAAAGAAGCTACAACTAATTTTTTTGTATTTTCTCAAAGTTTTTCAAACACACAAGAATAAAGAGAAAAAAGAAATAAACTAACATGGATAATACAATGAAAAAGTATGAACACCGACAACTGAAATTAGTGTGTGATCATGAATATAATGTCGGTGAGAAATACGTACTCCCCCAAGCTTAGGCTTTTGGCCTAAGTTGTTCTATGCCCATTGTCGGGGAAATGACACCTATGGGATCACTGGAATCCCTTCTACGGTTGGCAGGCACGGGGTTGTGAGAAGAGCAGGTTTTGGAGCTAGCACAAAGATCGTTTACCAAGGTTCAGGCCGCGAGGATGCGTAATACCCTAGTCTTGCTTTGGTGTGTATTTCAGAGTGTTCTTGAGCTCTCGAACTAGCTACGGTGGCTGCCTAGTTCCAATGAGCCGAATCCCTCTCCTGGTCGCCTCGGGCCTCCTTTTATAGGCAAAAGGGGTCGCCATAGAGGCACACAGGAGGTGGAAAGGTCTACAGTGCGCGAGCTTATCGCCCGGCGTTACGGGACAAAGCACATTTAATGCGCTACCCAGGTTTCCATTAGCTTTATTGGGGACGGGAACGAGGCCCGTCCCGTCCGTCGCCGCTCCGCCTCGCTTCGACACTCGCCCAGGCCAGCGATCGTGCAGCGCCATGTAGGCAGGCAGGCTGCTGAGGTGGCGCAGTGGTGGAGCCTTCACGGAGATCTGCATGCCACCATGCAGGTGCTTGCTGGGTCGGTGTAGAGGTCACTCGTCGCCACGCAGGTGCCTGCCCAACTGGTTGAGCTAGCAGTTGCATGGGGACGGCGATGGAGTCTTAGCTGGTGCGGGCCTGGCTGTGGCCCCGCTGATGCCCTCGGCAAGGGTCTTGCCGGGGGCCCGGCAAGGGTCTTGCCATGGCGTCGTGGTCGTCCCCGGCAAGGACCTTGCCGGGGGTCTTGTGGATTTCCTCGGCTAGGATCCCACCGAGGGTCGCCGTCTTCTGGTCCTCATCTGATCCTATGTATTTATGATCTTGACAAAGATCTGCATGCCACCATGGAGGTGCCTCCCGAGACCTGGTTCCAATATAGTTGTCGACGGCGTTTGGAACCCTTGGGCTCAAGGGTGGCTCGCTCTGCTAGTGTTGGGCAAGTTGCCCCGGCAAAGCTCTTGCCGGGGCCGCGGAGGTCGTCCCGGCAAGGGCCTTGCCGGGGGAGTCCACCTCGCCCTCTTGCTCTTTGGTGTTTCTGGTCTTGGCGTTGCCTTGTTCGTCCTGTGCTTCGGTTTCTCTCCGGCTTCCTTCCTCTGCCCGGCTATCTGCGGCTGCCGCGCGCGGCTCTGACTGCCCGTGCACAAGTAAATGGGTCAAAAGGAGAGCCCCTACTTTTTTACACCGACAGGAGCCCCCGGGTCTGGGCCACACATAAGTGCGACGCGTTGTTGGGCCAGGCCCAAAACGGTGCGCGGGCAGGTGGGGCGGATTTTACCGCAGTAACTTTTCGTCCGCTGCGCTTCCCCACGACCTGCATTGAACGCGCGACGTGGAGGGTCGTACGTGACGTGGGGGTCATGCGTGGGGCGGTTCCCGCACGCATGCGTCACATCGTGGTTAATGGGAAAAGAGGCGGCCCGTGCCTTCCTCGTAAAAAGGAATAACCGCAGGTGCGCTGCTCATTTACCCCCTGTGCCTTCTCCAATCTTTGAACCGCCGTCCCCTTCTTCCTCCCTCTCTAGCTTTTTCCCCCTTTCACTGCCGCCGCGCCTTTGTCTTCCTCAACCGCCATGGCGCCCAAAACCAGCGGAGGCAAGGGGGTGGCCAAGGAATTCGGGGAGAAGGAGCCGCCGGAGAGCGGGTTGGCGGTGCGGCGGACGCAGCATACCTACTTTTCGTTGACAGTCGATGCGGTCGAACTCCTGGACTACTTCAAGCACCTGTGGGGGTGCAAGACAGGGAGCGAGACGGCGGGGCCACATGTGTCATCCCCGCTGCCTTCGCTGAAGCCGGCCCGAATCGGTACCCATTTTTCGTCGATTACTTCTCCTGCGGACTCTGTCCCCCTTTCTCCGATTTCTTCAACGAAGTCATGCACACCTATGGCTTCCGCCTTCTGGATTTTACTCCGAATGCTGTGGCGTGCATGGCCCTTTTCACTCATCTCTGCGAGGGCTTCGCCCGAGTGCATCCCAACACGACGCTCTTACGCCACTACTTCTTCCCACGCATCCAAAAGGGGGGCGCCATTTCAGGTTGCGTCGCCTGGATCCCTAGGACCCAGGAGAAAGAGACATATCCGGATGGCGCCCAGAAGGAGAGGTGGGAGGAGTGGCGGGGCCGGTGGTGCTGGATTGAAGAGAAAGATCCACCGGACTTTTGTCGGGTCCGCCACGCGCCGCCGGTCCACGGAAACGACTAGAGCGACGTTGATGTCAACGACAAGAAGCTCACGGTCGCCACCACCAGGATTCTTCGTCTCACCGAGGCCGGGCTCACCTTCGAGATGATCGGGGCGGATTTCATCCGCCGCCGAATCGCTCCGCTGCACAACAAGGGGAGGCCGGCCTGGCTCTTCACGAATGCGGCCGACATCATGAGGCTTCACCCCGGCCTGGACCACAACCTCACGGTGATGGGGCATGCCCACTTCTGCCAGTGGCTCTTCCAGCTCGACGTGAACCGTGACGGCAAGGTCGAGCGGTTCGGCAAGGCCGTGCAGTCAGCCGCGAAGGCCGGCAAGGTCACCAAGGGGCCCTTGTTTGGGTTGCCGGCAGGGGTGGTCCCGCTGAGCAACAACTTGCGCCGAAACGACATCATCGCCATGATGCCAGAGTTCAACGCGCATGGCCTCGTCCCAACTTGGGCCGAGCTGCCGGCGGATGAGGTGCAGGAGTTTTTTGACACCTTGGAGGAGTAGTACATGCGCGCCGAACCGCGGGTCGTCCAGGACACCACCCAGGCGGAGCTGGACTACATCGTCGCTAGGGCAGCGGAGGCGGAGCTCGCCAAGGAGGTCGGCAGCGCCAGCGGCGTGGAGGACAAGGCCGTGGCGGCCGCAGAGGAAAAGAAGCTTGCCCAGTGGGCGGAGTCCACTGGGGAGGCCAGCAGCACCGGCACCGGGGACCCCTCTCATCGAGGATGTGGTCGACGAGTCGTCGTCGGAGGAGGCCATGGCTGTCGATACCCCAGCCACGGGGAGAGGGCGAGTCCTGCGGCGGGCCAGCTCCGGCGAGCCGGTCCGGCCCGACAGGGCTGCGCAACCACAGCAAACCCAGGAGGGGTTCGTGTGCCAGACAAGAGCCGCGGCGGCGAGGAAGTTGGTGAAGGTTGAGGTGGCGAAGAAGAAAGCAACTGCCTCTTCTTCATCCAAGCGTGTTCGGACTCCACCTTCTTCCCCTCCTCCGGCAGATGTCGACGCGGAGGTTGTTTTCGACTTTGGGTCCCTCAGCCCGAGGAGGAAGAGGAAGGCAGCAGAAGAGGAGGTGGAGGATGAGTGAGTATCTTGTTTCCTTTTGTCATCTCCGTCTCCTCAATCCATGCCGCTTATCTTGATCTGTTCTTCTTCTTTGTAGGGATGCGGAGACACTGGCCCAGAGGGTGAAGAGGGCCAGGGCTTCGGCGAGCGGCCAACCCCCGGCAGGTACTTCCGGTACACCGCTGGTGGTGTTGAGCAGCCCGGACAGCAGCCCCCGGCACAGCCCCCAGCGTAAGTTCATCACTCACCCCTTGTCAACGTCTGTTGGGGGAATGATCTCTTGGTGCTAACCTTGTCGTGGTTGCAGGAGGAGGACAGCAGCAGCAGGAGCCACTGGGGCTACCCCCAACACGCCGCCCCCATCGACCACGTCACCCCGAGGGGCGTCCCCGGCAAGGGCGCCAAGCACCGAGCCCATGCACACGGAGGAGGAGGCGAACTCGGGCGCTGGTGGCTTCGCCTCGGCGCCAAATGTTGGCGGCGAGGGGACCTCTGCTTCCCAGCCCGGCACGGGTAAGTCACTCGCCTTCTGGCCCTGTTCCTTTTTCTCTTCTTTCTGAATCTTGGTCTTGGCTTCGCCTCATTCCCTTCTCGGCATCCAGATCCTTCCTCGGCGGATCCGGAGGATATAGACACCGTCATCGAGGATGTCGCCAAGGATGCCGCGGCGGAGGCCGAGAAGATCGCCACCGAGGAGGCCAACAAGGGGCCCTCCGGGGAGTCCGGCAAGGCTGCTGCCGAGGAGGCCGGCAAGGGGCCTGCCGAGGAGGCCGGCAAGGCCGCTGCCGAGGAGGAGGTGGTTGACGACCAACCTTCCTCCTCTGCTGCCTCTGGCTCAGGCAGGTACCTGAGGGTGAGTGATGACCTGTTCGTCCACCTCCCAGGGACGGCGAGCACCGGGGATCCCGTCGAAGGGGAGAAGTTCGATGATGAAGTGCTCGCCGCCGCCGGGCTTGAGGAAGTTGACGAGCCGAGCACCGGTGGCGGCAGTTCCCAGGAAGAGTGACTCCTCCAGGCCATGGGCGCAAACTTCCAGAAGCTCCGGGCGCTTCACCGCGCTCACCTGGACAAGGCCAAGTCTAGGATGGCGGTGGTGGACAAGGCGGAGGCGGACCTCGAGAAGTGCATCGCCGAGGCGCAGGCTTGGTTCCGCCAGGCCCACAAGGACCTGAAGGCTGCCCAGGACGCGCTGGCTGAGTGTGACCTGGTGCTCGTCATGAAGCAGGCCGACATCAAGAAGGCCTAGGAACTGGCGAAGTAGGAGGCCACTCAGGCCGAGGCTGCTCGGCACCAGTAGCAGGCTGCGCTAAACTCCCAGGAGGAGGACCTTGCCGTGCGGGAGGTGAGGCTCGCCGCAACACTCCGTGGCAAGGATGAGGAGGTGGAGAAGCTTGTTGTGCAGTGGACCCAGGAGCTGGAGCAGAGGCACAAGGAGGCACTCGATGCCCAGGCTCTGGCTCACGCCGGCAAGGTAAAAGAGCTGGAGGTGGAGCGGGATGGGCTGAAGGATCAGGCTCTGAAGCTAGCCGAGGGGAAGGACACGCTCAATGGTGCCCTGGTGGAGGCGCAGGGCGTAGTCCTCGGCAAGGCTGAGCGGCTCTCCAAGGCCAACGACTCCATCAAAGACCTGAAGCTAAAGCTGGAGGGTCTTGAGAAGATGCTTTCGAAGGCCAAGGCCCGGCAGGAGACCCTGGCCAGGGATCTGGAGGCCGAGAAGCAGCAGCGGAAGAACAAAGCCGCCAACCACAAGGACTTTGTGGAGGGCGAGAACCACTGGATCGGCCGGCTTGAAGACGTCACCGGTAGGATCACCACGCAGCTGGCCACCATGGGGATCCCAAATGTGAGGTACACCCCGGAGCGCAACACGAGCCCAAATGCCAAGCTGACCCTGTTCTTCGAGGGTGTTCTCGGAGCCCTGGAGCATTTCCGCTCCACCAGGGTGACTTTCCTGGTCAATGAGGCCTGGAGGCTTTGCCGGGGCGCCATGACCAAGGTTCTCACCAAGGTGGCATACTGGAACCCCTCCCTCGACTTCGACGCTGTGCTGGAGAGCTTGCCGGAGGATGTGGACCTCGTGCCACTCAGGGAGCGTATCGAGCCCGTCATCAGCGGCGTCGATGGAATCCAGAGGGTAGAGGGCCAGCGCCAGGACTAGGCACCCTGTTTCTTATCGCTGCTGCAAGTTCATTACCAAGACAATTTTTATCTCTAGTTAGAACCGGAGCAACAATTGATGTAATATAACTCTGCAACAGTTTTGATATCATGCATGTTACTTTCCTGTTCAATCCCCCCTTTGTATGTTCACCCTACGTTAATCAGGTAGGCTTGCCGGCGCGTAAACCCAGGGCGCGACACTTCGAGGACGGATCCCAGTGGCCTGCCGGGTGTGCTTGCTGCCAGGCGAACCACCTTACCACTCTCAACGCGGCCGCTCGAATTGTCGAGCTTGACTCGAGTCAGAATCGAGAGTGTTGCCAATTGCGGAAGGCTACTGTGCCGTTCTCAACGCGGTTGCTTAAGCTGTTGAGCAGACTCGAAATAGAGTAAGGGCGTTGCCAATAGCGGAATGGCCCCATTGCGTGCAGGTTTTCCATACAAAGGACGAGATCTCCGAGGGGAATAACCTTATATAAAAAGGAAATATTTAAAGTTCGGCATGACTTAGCTTTCCTGTCGCCGCACTGGCACCGTTCTCTTTGCCGTCTTCTTCTTTAGAGGCCATGGCCATGAGGAATTGCTAAGCTGGCTGCTAAACCAGATTCTCACAACTGCGCCCCCTACCTGGCGCGCCAAAGATGTCGGGGAAACGACACCTATGGGATCACTGGAATCCCTTCTACGGTTGGCGGGCGCGGGGTTGTGCGAAGAGCAGGTTTAGGAGCTAGCAGAAAGATCGTTTACCCAGGTTCAGGCCGCGAGGATGTGTAATACCCTAGTCTTGCTTTGGTGTGTATTTCAGAGTGTTCTTGAGCTCTCGAACTAGCTACGGTGGCTGCCTATGGGGTCAGCACAGTGGCACACAGGAGGTGGAAAGGTCTATAGTGTGCGAGCTTATCGCCCGGCGTTACGGGACAAAGCGCATTAAATGTGCTACCCAGGTGTCCATTAGCTTTATCGGGGACGGGAACGAGGCCCGTCCCGTCCGTCGCCGCTCCGCCTCGCTTTGACACGTGCCCAGGCCAGTGATGCGTGCAGTGCCATGTAGGCAGGCAGGCTGCTGAGGTGGCGCGGTGGTGGAGCCTTCACGAAGATCTGCATGCCACCACGCAGGTGCTTGCTGGGTTGGTGTAGAGGTCGCTTGTCGCCACGCAGGTGCTTGCCCAGCTGGTTGAGCTACCAGTTGCATGGTGACGGCGGAGTTTTGGCTGGTGCGGGCCTGGCTGTGGCGCGGCCCCTCGGCAAGGGTCTTGCTGGGGGCCCGGCAAGGGTCTTGCCATGGCGTCGTGGTCGTCCCCGGCAAGGACCTTGCCGGGGGTCTTGTGGATTTCCTCGGCTAGGATCCCGCCGAGGGTCGCCGTCTTCTGGTCCTCATCTGATCCTGTGTATTTATGATCTTGACAAAGATCTGCATGCCACCACGGAGGTGCCTCCCGAGCCCTGGTTCCAATATAGTTGTCGACGGCGTTTGGAACCCTTGGGCTCAAGGGTGGCTCGCTCTGCTAGTGTTGGGCAAGTTGCCCCGGCAAAGCTCTTGCCGGGGCCGTGGAGGTCGTCCCGGCAAGGGCCTTGCTCGGGGAGTCCACCTCACCCTCTTGCTCTTTGGTGTTTCTAGTCTTGGCATTGCCTTGTTCGTCCTGTGCTTCGGTTTCTCTCCGGCTTCCTTCCTCTGCCCGGCTATGTGCGGCCGCGGCGCGTGGCTCTGACTGCCCATGCACAATTAAAGGGGTCAAAAGGAGAGCCCCTACTTTTGTACACCAACACACATAGATCAAAGTAACCCTCTCCTGGGTGCTGAGGAGGATCTTGGGGGTTCCACTGGTTACCGAGCTCCTGTGGTGTGTTCTCAGTGCCAGAAATTCTTAAATATTCTATAAAAAATCATACTAAATTTTCAGGGCATTTGGAGAACTTTTATTTTTGGGACATTTTTTATTGCACAGATAATTTAGAAAATAGACGAATAATACTATTTTTGCTTTATTCTTCTAAAAAACAGAAAGTAAAAAGGTAGGTACGAAAAGTTGTGCTCTCTAAATTCATCCATCTCATGCCCATCAAAAGGAATCCATTAACAAGGTTGATCAAGTCTTATTAACAAACCTCTTCTGAGTGACATGAAACCGAAGAACTTTCGAATAACACTAGGTTACCTCAACGGGGATATGCATGTCCCCAACAATATGAATGCCATATTTCTTTTTGATAGTAGGAAGAGGGAATTCAAAACCTCCAATAGCAATAGTCAAAAAATTTCCAATATAATTGATACTATTCACTTAAGGTTGTTCCTTCGGAAAGTGTACTGTATGCTGATTACCATTAACATGAAAAGTGACATTGCCCTTGTTGAAATCTATAACAGCCCTTGCAGTATTCAAAAAGGGTCTACCAAGGTGCAACAAACCCCGGGTCTGTTGCCCAGACTGTGCACAGGCACGAGAACAAGATTGCAGCACCAAGGTTGTTTCGGAGCACATTGGATTAGTTCTTCGAAGGACCAATATGCAGCACAAGAGGACCAAGACTAGCCAGAGGAGCAAGATATTGCTAAGGAAGAGAAACCTTCCTTGCCGGGCAGGCAAGCCTGGCGAGGATGGGGGTACCCCCGGAAGCAAGCCATCGGGTCGTCCCGGCAGGCCTGCCATGGCTTTCAGAGGCCGAACCACCTCACCGCAGCACCTCATCATGACGCACGTCATCGATCGATGCGGTGTCAAGCTCCAAAGTGACTAAGTGGCTGTTATTCGCCATATGGCAGCCACTTCCTACAGAAAATACCTCCAAGCGACACTCGTCCTGCGATATGTTGATCAAGCAAGCCCGAAGCTGGCAAAACAGCCCAGCAGGGCCTGCCAGGGGAGCTGAGACGTGACGTTAAGCGGTGCATTTAATGCACTCTATCAGCCTACAGAGTTAGGTATGATAGCACCGTTTGCTATCTAATCAGTGCATAATGACTGATTTGCCACTGTGGTGACCCCTTTATCTATAAAAGGAGGCCCAAGGCAACCGTAGAAAGGGTTGGCTAAACCATTCCCTCACACACTCATACGCGTGTAGCCGCTCTCGCCCTGAGGCAACCCTGCAGGGCAAGTGCGCTGCGTTCACCACCATTTTTCCACCATCTATCCACCAAAGCAGGGGTAGGGTTTTACGCCTCACGGCGGCCTGAACCTGGGTAAAAACTGCCAGTGTGATCTCTGTCGTGCTGTTCCTTGCTCCTCTACTCTTTGTGCAACATGCCATCACCCCGCCGAACCAGCAAGGGGCTCTTGGTCCCATAGGTGGTCGTTGTTTCCCGTGACATCTTTGGCGCGCCAGGTAGGGGGATCACTTGCGTGAACCTGAAAGCGTGAGCAGCGC
This sequence comes from Aegilops tauschii subsp. strangulata, assembly GCF_002575655.3. NCBI lineage: Eukaryota > Viridiplantae > Streptophyta > Magnoliopsida > Poales > Poaceae > Aegilops > Aegilops tauschii. Next base: position 221,341,714 of record NC_053036.3, read on the forward strand.
ATCATCTTCATCGACATCTTCATCATCAACGGCTCCATCGACTATGGCGCCCAAGAAGAAACCCGGTGTTGCAGCTCAACCGTCCACCTCGAAGGCTCCGCCGCCCGCCAATGCCGACGCCACGGGGAGCGCGGAGGCGCAAGAGGATGTGGGCGCTGCGGGGGACGTGGTCGGCGCAGGCGGCTTTTTCACCACCTCCCCCGCGGCCGAAACAGGAGCAAGAGGCGCCGGAGGAAAGCAGTATCAGCAACACCCTAGTGGTCATGCTCCATGAGGTACGAACGAAGGGTTTATTCCTTCTATGTCTCTTCCCTTCGCTGAAGGGCACAGTCACAGTGGTGGTGCCTGGTCCGGGGCGAATCGCTGCCCTCCGGCAACCCCCACCACGGGCGCGACCACAGCGCGTGCGCCTCCCCCGGAGCGGGTTGACCCAGCTACCGTGCCCAATGGAGCCACTTGCCCTCAAGCGCCTTCACCACGCCACCATGCCGTCCAAGTGGTCGGCGTGACGCCGTTGCCACTGGCACGGTCAGGAGCCGAGCGACGGTGCAATCTACATCATCATGCCAATGCCAATAACTGCTACGGAGGCCATGGCATGGTCCCAGCTACTGCTGATATTCCCGCCGGCGCCTGATCAGATGGATGAATGGAGAGCCACCATTCAGAGTCTGATTGGCTTTGCCGAGGCTGGGGGGTCACAGCGGGCTGGCCCGACGCGGCCTCCCCAAGCGACAACAATAGATCGCGCTGCTGTCCGTACGGAAGGGGCCACCCCCACTGTGCAGTCCCCACCGTGGCAACCAGCGCGGGCGCTGCAGAATCAAGAACCCGACAACGTCTCGATGGCCTCTTCTAACCCTCGAGCACGTCCAGGGCAACGGCGAGCCCAAGGGGACAGGCGGAGGGGAGGCGTGTGCGTCGTCATCGAGCAACGCTGCTACGACCACCGCTAGACCAATGGGTACGATGGTCCCAACATCAACGAGCCTCCGGTCGAGGATAACGGGTGCCTACCTTTCGAGGTTGGGCACCCTGCCTTTACTCGTGAGCTGCGGCAAGTCCGTTGGCCATCCGCTCGCACGTTCAAGCCAGTGATACCCGAGAAGTATGATGGAAGGCTGAACCCGGCAGAGTTCTTGAGCATCTACACCATCGCTGTTCAAGCTGCCGGAGGAAGAGATGAGAAGGTGTCTGCCAACTACTTCCCTTTGGCCCTCAAGTCCAACGTGAGGTCTTGGCCGATGCACGTGCCATAGAACTCCATTTCGTCATGGGCTAACCTGTGCCATGAGTTCATTGGCGCCTTCACGGGCGGCCATCAAGAACCAGGACGGCCCAGCGACTTGCAGCTTCTCCAATAGAAAGAAGGAGAGACCCTCCGCAAGTATTTGCAGATATTCAGCATAGTCCACAGGAATATCCCAAATATAGACCCGGTAGCTGTGATAGCTGCCTTCCAGTCTAGTGTGCACAACCGCATGATACGTTCCAAGATGAATGTGCAATTTCCCAAGACTGTAAAGGAGCTTTACACCTTTGTGGACAAGTGTGCTCAGATGGAAGAGGCAAGAAAACTCCCTGGGGAGGAAGATTGCATCGACATCGACTCATTGGATGACGATGTATCCACCAGTCAGAAGAAGAAGAGCAAGAAGCGCAACAAGTGGCGCAAGGATAAGGCAGTGATGACCGTCGAAGGATCGGGCATGCTTATTACCGGCAAGAAGGCTAAGGCCGAAGCCCTCGGCAAGGAAGCTGCCGCGTGCACTGATTGCGGGGAGGCCGCGGCTGCCGAGAGGGCTGGGAAAGGCGACGGGCCATACTGCAAGATCCATCAGACTGAAGGCCACGATCTTCAAGAGTGTGATTAGGTTGAGCAGCTCGTCAAGAGGCAGAGGGCTGAATATGAGAAGCGTGGTAAGGAAAATGCTCAGAATGGCACTGGCAGGAAGGGTCGGGGCGGTGAAGCAAATCGTCCCGGCAAGGCTTTTCGGAACCAAGGAAAACCCACAAGGGGTCGAGAGAAGGAGGTTTGCAATGATGAGAGTGATGAAGGGGATGAAGAGGAAACCAGCGAGCTGGATTTCCAGAAGGCCACTGACGCCCTGTGCTTTGATGGGGGTGCATCTTTGCACCCCTCTCACGACAAACTTAAAGTGGGTGCATGAGGTCAATGCCGTGGAGCCAGCGGCAGAGTCTCGGAAGCCGCTTGCTACCTCTTGAGCACTGCGTTGGTTTTCCCTTGAAGAGGAAAGGGTGATGCAGTAAAGTAGCGTAAGTATTTCCCTCAGTTTTTGAGAACCAAGGTATCAATCCAGTAGGAGACCACGCACAAGTCCCTTGCACCTACACAAACAAATAAGAACCTCGCAACCAACGCGATAAAGGGGTTGTCAATGCCTTCACGGTCACTTACGAGAGTGAGATCTGATAGACATGATAATATAATATTTTTGGTATTTTTATGATAAAGAGAAATAAAGATGCAAAGTAAAATAAAAGGCAATGGAAATAGTTAAGTGTTGGAAGATTAATATGATGGAGAATAGACCCAGGGGCCATAGGTTTCACTAGTGGCTTCTCTCAAGAGCATAAGTATTACGGTGAGTGAACAAATTACTGTCGAGCAATTGATAGAATTGAGCATAGTTAGGAGAATATCTAGGTATCATCATGTATATAGGCATCACGTCCGTGACAAGTAGACCGACTCCTTCCTACATCTACTACTATTACTCCACACATCGACCGCTATCCAGCATGCATCTAGAGTATTAAGTTCATAAGAACAGAGTAACGCTTTAAGTAAGATGGCATGATGTAGAGGGATAAACTCATGCAATATGATATAAACCCCATCTTGTTATCCTCGATGGCAACAATACAATACGTGCCTTGCTGCCCCTGCTGTCACTAGGAAAGGACACCGCAAGATTGAACCCAAAGCTAAGCACTTCTCCTATTGCAAGAAAGATCAATCTAGTAGGCCAAACCAAACTAATAATTCGAAGAGACTTGCAAAGATAACCAATCATACATAAAAGAATCCAGAGAAGATTCAAATATTGTTCATAGATAATCTTGATCATAAACCCACAATTCGTCGGTCCTGACAAACACACCGCAAAAGAAGATTACATCGAATAGATCTCCAAGAGAATCGAGGAGAACTTTGTATTGAGATCCAAAGAGAGAGAAGAAGCCATCTAGATAATAACTATGGACCCGAAGGTCTGAGGTAAACTACTCACACATCATCGGAGAGGCTATGGTGTTGATGTAGAAGCCCTCCATGATCAATGCCCCCTCCGGCGGAGAGCCGGAAAAGGCCCCAAGATGGGATCTCATGGGTACAGAAGGTTGCGGTGGTGGAATTAGGTTTTCGTGGATGCCTTCGATGGTTTGGGGTACGTAGGTATATATAGGAGGAAGAAGTACGTCAGTGGAGCAACATGGGCCCCACAACGGTGGAGGGCGCGCCCGGGGGGGGGGGGGTAGGCGTGCCCCCCTGCCTCGTGCTCTCCTCGTTGATTACTTTACATGGACTCCAAGTCCTCTGGATCACGTTTGTTTCGAAAATCACGTTCCCGAAGGTTTCATTCCGTTTGGACTCCGTTTGATATTCTTTTTCTGCGAAACACTGAAATAGGCAAAAAACAGCAATTTGGGCTGGGCCTCCAATTAATAGGTTAGTCCCAAAAATAATATAAAAGTGTATAATAAAGCCCATTAAACATCCAAAAAAGAATATAATATAGCATGGAACAATCAAAAATTATAGATACGTTGGAGACGTATCAAGCATCCCCAAGCTTAATTCTTGCTCATCCTCGAGTAGGTAAATGATAAAAAAAGAATTTTTGATGTGGAATGCTACTTGGCATAATTTTCAATGTAATTCTCTTAATTGTGGTATGAATGTTCAGATCCGAAAGATTCAAGATAAAAGTTTAATATTTACATAAAAATAATAATACTTCAAGCATACTAACTAAGAAATTATGTCTTCTCAAAATAACATGGCCAAAGAAAGTTATCCCTACAAAATCATATAGTCTGGCTATGCTCTATCTTCATCACACAAAGTATTTAATCATGCACAACCCCGATGACAAGCCAAGCAATTGTTTCATACTTTTGGTGTTCTCAAACTTTTTCAATCTTCACGCAATACATGAGCGTGAGCCATGGACATAGCACTATATGTGGAATAGAATGGTGGTTGTGGAGAAGACAAAAAGGAGAAGATAGTCTCACATCAACTAGGCGTATCAGCGGGCTATGGAGATGCCCGTTAATAGATATCAATGTGAGTGAGTAGGGATTGTCATGCAACGGATGCACTAGAGCTATAAGTATATGAAAGCTCAACAAAAGAAACTAAGTAGGTGTGCATCCAACTCGCTTGCTCACGAAGACCTAGGGCATTTTGAGGAAGCCCATCATTGGAATATACAAGCCAAGTTCTATAATGAAAATTACCCACTTGTATATGAAAGTGACATCATAAGAGACTCTCTATCATGAAGATCATGGTGCTACTTTGAAGCACAAGTGTGGTAAAAGGATAGTAGCATTGTCCCTTCTCTCTTTTTCTCTCATCATTTTTTTATTTAGTCCGGAGTCTCATCCCGACTTATGGGGGAATCATAGTCTCCATCATCCTTTCCTCACTTGGGACAATGCTCTAATAATGATGATCATCACACTTTTATTTTCTTTACAACTCAAGAATTACAACTCAAAACTTAGAACAAAATATGACTCTATGTGGATGCCTCAGGCGGTGTACCGGGATATGCAATGAATCAAGAGTGACATGTATGAAAGAATTATGAACGGTGGCTTTGCCACAAATACGATGTCAACTACATGATCATGCAAAGCAATATGACAATGATGGAGCGTGTCATAGTAAATGGAACGATAGTAAGTTGCATGGCAATATATCTCGGAATGGCTATGGAAATTCCATGATAGGTAGGTATGGTGGCTGTTTTGAGGAAGGTATATGGTGGGTGTATGATACCGGCGAAAAGTGTGCGGTATTAGAGAGTCTAGCAATGGTGGAAGGATGAGAGTGCGTATAATCCATGGACTCAACATTAATCATAAAGAACTCATATACTTGTTGCAAAAATCTACAAGTTATCGAAGCAAAGTATTACGCGCATTCTCCTAGGGGGATGGATTGGTAGGAAAATACCATCGCTCGTCCCCAGCCGCCACTCATAAGGAAGACAATCAATAAATAAATCATGCTCCGACTTCATCACATAACGGTTCACCATACGTGCATGCTACGGGAATCACAAACTTTATTACAAGTATTTCTCAAATTCACAACTACTCAACTAGCATGACTCTAATATTACCATCTTCATGTCTCAAAACAATTATCAAGCATCAAACTTCTCATAGTATTCAACACACTCATAAGAAGATTTTTTTTTACTAATCTTGGATGCCTATCATAATTAAAGAAAATTACCATGCTGTTTTGTAGGACTCTCAAAATAATATAAGTGAAGCATGAGAGAACAATAGTTTCTATAAAACAAATCTACCACCGTGCTCTAAAGGATATAAGTGAAGCACTAGAGCAAAAACTATATAGCTCAAAAGATATAAGTGAAGCACATAGAGTATTGTAATAAATTCCGAATCATGTGTGTTTCTCTCAAAAGGTGTGTACAGCAAGGATGATTTTGGTAAACTAGAAAACAAAGACTCACATTATACAAGACGCTCCAAGCAAAACACATATCATGTGGTGAATAAAAATATAGCTCCAAGTAAAGTTACCGATGGACGAAGACGAAAGAGGGGATGCCTTCCGGGGCATCCCCAAGCTTTGGCTTTTAGGTGTCCTTAGATTATCTTGGGGTGCCATGGGCATCCCAAATCTTAGGCTCTTGCCACTCCTTGTTCCATAATCCATCAAATCTTTTACCCAAAACTTGAAAACTTCACAACACAAAACTTAACAGAAAATCTCGTGAGCTCCGTTAGCGAAAGAAAACAAAACACCACTTCAAGGTACTGTATTGAACTCATTCTTTATTTATATTGCTGTTAAACCTACTGTATTCAAACTTCTCTATGGTTTATAAACTATTTTACTAGCCATAGATTCATCAAAAGAAGCAAACAACACACGAAAAACAGAATCTGTTAAAAACAGAACAGTCTGTAGTAATCTGTAACTAACACAAACTTCTGGAACTCATAAAAATCTACCGAAACTAGGACGACCTAGAAAATTTGTTTATTGATCTACTGCAATTTCAATCAGTATTTTATCACGTTCTGGTGATTTTTAACAATTGTTTTCGTGAACAGAAAGTTACTGGAATTTTCAGGAAGATCGAATAACTATCATCCAAGAAGATCCTATAGGTTTAACTTGGCACAAACGCTAATTAAAACATAAAAACAAATCTAACCAGAGGCTAGATCAAAAATTTATTCCTAAACAGAAGCAAAAAGTAAAAAAAACTAAAATAAAAATTGGGTTGCCTCCCAACAAGCGCTATCGTTTAACTCCCTTAGCTAGGCATAAAAGCGAGGATAGATCTAGGTATTGCCATCTTTGGTAGGCAATCCATAAGTGGCTCTCATAATAGATTCATAAGGTAATTTTATTTTCTTTCTAGGGAAGTGTTCCATGCCTTTCCTTAATGGAAATTGGAATCTAATATTCCCTTCCTTCATATCAATAATTGCACCAATCATTCTAAGGAAAGGTCTACCAAGAATAATAGGACATGAAGGATTGCAATGTATATCAAGAACAATAGAATCTACGGGCACATAATTACTATTTTCAACAATAAGAACATCATTAATTCTTCCCATAGGTTTCTTAATAGTGGAATCCGCAAGGTGCATGTTTCAAGAACAATCATCAAATTCGCGGAAACCTAACAAATCACACAAAGTTTTTGGAATCGTGGAAACACTAGCACCCAAATTACACAAAGCATAGCATTCATGATATTTAATTTTAATTTTAATAGTAGGTTCCCACTCATCATAAAGTTTTCTAGGGATAGAAACTTCCAACTCAAGTTTTTCTTCATAGGATTGCATCAAAGCATCAACGATATGTTTACTAAAAGCTTTATTTTGGCTATAAGCATGAGGAGAATTTAGCACGGATTGCAACAAGGAAATACAATCTATCAAAGAGAAATTATCATAATTAAATTCCTTGAAGTCCAAAATAGTGGGTTCATTAATATCTAAAGTTTTGATCTCTTCAATCCCGCTTTTAACAATTTTTGCCTCAAGATCTAAAAACTCCGAATTTTTGGGACGCCTTCTAGGTAAAGGTAACTCATCTCCAGTCCCATCATTATCAAGATTTCATATTGCAAAACAAAGATTTAATAGGAGACACATCAATAACTTTTAGATCTTCATCTTTATTCTCATAAAAATTAGAAGAACACGCTTTCACAAAGCAATCTTTCTTAGCACGCATCCTAGCGGTTCTTTCTTTGCACTCATCAATGGAAATTCTCATGGCCTTGAGAGACTCATTGATATCATGCTTAGGTGGAATAGATCTAAGTTTCAAAGAATCAACATCAAGAGAAATTCTATCAACGTTCCTAGCCAATTCATCAACTTTAAGCAATTTTTCTTCAAGCAAAGCATTGAAATTCTTTTGCGAATTCATAAACTCCTTAACACTAGTCTCAAATTCAGAGGGCATCTTATTAAAATTTCCATAAGAATTGTTGTAGGAATTACCATAATTATTAGAGGAATTACTAGGGAACGACCTAGGATTAAAGTTTCCTCTATACGCGTTGTTACCAAAATTATTCCTACCAACAAAATTCACATCCATAGATTCATTTTTATTCTCAATCAAGGTAGACAAAGGCATATCATTAGGATCAGAAGAAACACTTTTAGTAGCAAATAATTTCATAAGTTCATCCATCTTTCCACTCAAAACATTAATTTCTTCTATCGCATGCACTTCTTTATTAGTAGATCTTTCGGTGTGCCATTGAGAATAATTAACCACAATATTATCTAGGAGTTTAGTAGCTTCTCCTAAAGTGATTTCCATAAAAGTGCCTCCCGCGGCCGAATCTAAGAGGTTTCTAGAAGCAAAATTCAATCCGGCATAAAAAATTTGTATAATCATCCAAAGATTCAAACCATGTGTAGGGCAATTACGTATCATTAATTTCATCCTCTCCCAAGCTTGTGCAACATGTTCATGATGAAGTTGCTTAAAGTTCATGATATTGTTTCTAAGAGAGATGATTTTAGCGGGAGGAAAATACTTAGAGATAAAAGCATCTTTGCACTTATTCCATGAATCAATACTATTTTTAGGCAAAGACAAAAACCAAACTTTAGCACGATCTCTAAGCGAAAAAGGAAATGGCTTCAATTTAACAATATCATTGTCCACATCTTTCTTCTTTTGCATATCACACAAATCAACGAAGTTATTTAGATAGGTAGCAGCATCTTCACTTGGAAGGCCGGCGAATTGATCTTTCATGACAAGATTCAACAAAGCAGCATTAATTTCACAAGATTCAGCATCGGTAAGAGGAGCCATCGGAGTGCTAAGAAAATCATTGTTGTTGGTATAGGTAAAGTCACACAATTTTGTATTGTCTTGAGCCATCGTGACAAGCAAGCAATCCAACACATGAGCAAACAAGAAGCGAGCGATAAAGAGGCGAACGGAAAGAGAGGGCGAATGAAACGGCAATGGTGAAGTGGGGGAGAGGAAAAGGAGAGGCAAATGGAAAATAATGTAATGCGAGGGATAAGAGTTTGTGATGGGTACTTGGTATGTCTTGACTTGACTTGACTTGGCTTGAATCTCCCCGGCAACGGCGCCAGAAATCCTTCTTGCTACCTCTTGAGAACTGCGTTGGTTTTCCCTTGAAGAGGAAAGGGTGATGCAGTAAAGTAGCGTAAGTATTTCCCTTAGTTTTTGAGAACCAAGGTATCAATCTAGTAGGAGACCACGCACAAGTACCTCGCACCTACACAAACAAATAAGAACCTCGCAACCACCGCGATAAAGGGGTTGTTAATCCCTTCACGGTCACTTACGAGAGTTAGATCTGATAGATATGATAAGATAATATTTTTGGTATTTTTATGATAAAGAGAAATAAAGATGCAAAGTAAAATAAAAGGCAATGGAAATAGCTAAGTGTTGGAAGATTAATATGATGGAGAATAGACCCGGGGGCCATAGGTTTCACTAGTTGCTTCTCTCAAGAGCATAAGTATTACGATGGGTGAACCAATTACTGTCGAGCAATTGATAGAATTGAGCATAGTTATGAGAATATCTAGGTATGATCATGTATATAGGCATCACGTCCGTGACAAGTAGACCGACTCCTGCCTGCATCTACTACTATTACTCCACACATCGACCGCTATCCAGCATGCATCTAGAGTATTAAGTTCATAAGATTAGAGTAACTCTTTAAGTAAGATGACATGATGTAGAGGGATAAACTCATGCAATATGATATAAACTCCATCTTGTTATCTTCGATGGCAACAATACAATACGTGCCTTGCTGCCCCTGCTGTCACTGGGAAAGGACACCGCAAGATTGAACCCAAAGCTAAGCACTTCTCCTATTGCAAGAAAGATCAATCTAGTAGGCCAAACCAAACTGATAATTCGAAGAGACTCGCAAAGATAACCAATCATACATAAAAGAATTCAGAGAAGATTCAAATATTGTTCATAGATAATCTTGATCATAAACCCACAATTCATCGGCCCCGACAAACACACCGCAAAATAAGATTACATCGAATAGATCTCCAAGAGAATCAAGGAGAACTTTGTATTGAGATCCAAAGAAAGAGAAGAAGCCATCTAGCTAATAACTATGGACCCGAAGGTCTGAGGTAAACTACTCACACATCATCGGAGAGGCTATGGTGTTGATGTAGAAGCCCTCCGTGATCAATGCCCCCTCTAGTGGAGCGCCGGAAAAGGCCCCAAGATGGGATCTTGTCGCGACCGGTTTTTCAATAAAATAATTATTGAGAGACCAATCCCTTTTACGAACCAGCGAGGAAGAATTCCTTCTCACTGGTAGACAATATCTTGGTCACAGGAGAAAAATACCAGGAGTACTGAATATAGTACAAAGTTGAGCGGAGGCTGCCCAACAATTTATTACATGCACGCCGATAAAACAAGACGGCGGATAGGGTGGCAAACTACTAACTCACGATAATAACGGTGGTGGAAATATCACCGCGAAGCGAGTGATATGATTCCAGAAGACTACAGCTCTTCGAGCGTCGGAGTGAGGCTCGAAGGGACTTATTGCGGGTGGCGGAAGCGTATATAATACAAGTGACCAATATCCGGGATCGCGCAGGACTGACTGGGACTCCTCTAGGCGTCGGACGCGCTATCAAACTCTTCATCCAAGAGATCGCCTTCGTCAACATCTGGCCAAATCAACAAGCCAGGTGAGTACTATGAAAGTACTCACAAGACAGTTCGGACATAAGGTATAACAAATGCAAACATGAAGCATATGAACAAGTTAACCAGTGCGATCAGACATAGAGATAATAAATACTGGGTGCCAAGCGAGGGTCTGAATGACACCTCGAGCGGAAACTGCAGAATAGTAATACTGGTACCAAACGAGTGTCTGAAAGACTCCTCGAGCGGAAAATGCAGAATAGTAATACAGGTGCCAAACGAGTGTCTGAAAGACTCCTCGAGCGGAAAATGCAGAATAGTAATACTGGTGCCAAACGAGTGTCTCAAAGACTCCTCGAGCGGAAAATGCGGAATAATAATGCCACAGTCGGGCGTCGGGGCGACACCACATAAAGGGCCTATATCAGAAAATAAAGGCAGTGCATGCCACAGTCGGACGTCTGAGCGACATCACAAAAAGGGCTTATATTACAGCTCAATAATACAATAGTTCGGGAACATAAATTATCACAAGCATGAGACAAATATAAAGTTAGTCCATCCATAGGAATAACAATACATCTGAATTTACCACTTGAGCTTGTTCACCGGGGACAAGTTTTCCACGCGGATAGATATGGATATAATGTTTTCATTACTTGATCATGGATACGATGATTTGGAAAGAATTGACTCTGCAGAGTTTGTACTTAACCACAGCCAACGGATTTCAGTAGTCACGTGGACTAGTTCCGTCTACGGTGTTTTGGAAGAAACACGTCTAACCAGTACACACCCAATTCAACCATCCGAAGCCAGGGATCACCCTCGGCAACGTTCAAGAAAAACCTTGAGACGGGGAGGCTACAACCTCGCGTAGCATGGGATCAAATTTCTATACGCGCGCTCTAAGGGGGTGCCCCCCCTCTCGGTCCCAACCGGAAACACCCATGCCCCCTGACCGGATGACTGGCTTTAATCCTGGGCCAAGGTACCATCATCCCGGCCTCTCTGTTTGGTGTGTACACGGAAAGAGGTTACCAACTTACTAAACCGCATCCTGGCAATGAGACATGTGGTAGCACGGAAGGGGGAAAGAACGATAACGTAGCTCCAACCACGTTAACGTCGGAGAAAGTCGGATGACGCAAGGCTGGTATGCTACAACAGTACCACCTTGCTGCCCCTCATGTCACCACATGATTAGGCCATCTCTCATCAGAGATCATCGCAACTATGGAACATGCGGGAAAAAGAACGATAACGTGGCTCCAACCACGTTAACATCGGAGAAAGTCGGATGACGCAAGGCTGGTATGCTACAATAGTACCACCTTGCTGCCCCTCATGTCACCACATGATTAGGCCATCTCTCATCAGAGATCATCGCGTCTTTGGAACAACCGGGTCGTTGCCTTACAAGCAACGAGGTATTTACCGACACTCATATGCCACGCACAAACTTTCACGTGAACATGTAAAACACTCATCATATCAAACGTTCAAACATGCTTGCCTGGTTTGGAGAAGTCAGAGTCTAGCTCGGCGAAGTTCGCGGCTCCGTCACCTCTTCCGGAACCTACGGCAATCACGAAACGGGCACTAACGTGAAAACCAACACATGCACAGATACTTCCCCAAATATTTTTCAAATAAATCCCATAAAAAACTAGACAAAATTAGAAGATTGTCAGAAAACGAATCACTCAAAAATCCCTTTTTATTAAAAAGTTATAAAGGTGTCCAGGGACTTATTTGTAATGAAACAGAAAAGTTCCAGGGTTTTAACTGAGAAAACAGAAAACGGTTCGATTGGAAATGCGCGAGCTCAAGAGGGAAAGCGTATTTTGCCTGAAGGCGCCAACAGAAAATGGTTCGCGAATAATAGAACAGAGGCTGACACGCGGGGTCCACATGTCAGGTTTGAAAAGCTCGCCGGCGCCCGAAGACTGCGGTGGACGCCGGCGTCGAACCACGGCGAGTTAGGAGAAACGGAGGGTACCAAGAGCTTCAGCGTCCTCTTCCGCGTCGGTGGGTGGTGGACTCGACCAACGGGGAGCACCACGTCGACGGCGACACTTTCTCCGGCGGACCGCGGCTCGGGTGAGGATGGGGAACTCCGGTGGAGGGCTGCAAGCTTCGAATTGAAGTGCGGGCCAGACAGAGGGATGCATGGTGAAGCTACTGGCAAGAGAAGGGAGGCTGAGGTGCACGCACGGGGGCGAATCGGGCTGGATCCCGTGGCGGGTCGCGGCGGCCGGAGTCGAGGAAGGAGACCTCCTCGGGGCTCTTCCAGTGGCTAGGCGTGCTCTAGGGGGAGTGCAGGGATGGTGGGTGCTCGAGTTGAAGCTCGGGGCCTCTATTTATAGGCAGATCGACGGGGTGGCCGTGAACGGAGAATCTCTGGTGAGCGATTACGGCGGAGCAGTGGATTGGCAGGAGGTTTGAGTGGCCAGGCAGCATCAGTGGAGGTTACTGGAGTCGTTTCACAGCTAAACGGAGGTGGTCTTGGCGTAATGGCGTCGGTCCACGGTGAGGTGACCGCACGGGCTCAACGGCGGCAGAGAGCGCGCTCCGCGCCTTGTGGTTCACGACGAGGGCGGCAGCGTGTTCGGGGGAGTGGAAGGCCACGCGGCGAGCTCCGGTGGTTTGGGCGGCGCTGGGTGGCGTCGTTGGCGCCGTGTCTCCCGCTGACGTCCGCAAAGCCGCCGCCGGCGTCGGTCACGGGGCAGCGCACCTTCTGCTGCTCGTCGCCGACGCCCGCAAGGTGCCAGGCGCTCGTGCGGTGCAAGAAAAAGAGGGAGGGGACGAGGAGCAAGGCGACGTAGTGGCACTGGCGAGATCGACGTCCATCTCTGAAGAAAACGACAGCAAGCCACTGACTGAATTTCTGAATTTTCTGAACTTGACAATGACCATGCACTGCAGGTGTTCGACAGAAAGATTTTGCAATGAGATGAATTTTTCTGGAGCTGTAACTTGGTGAGGTGACCACTCAATGCACCCAGAGGCTGCCTGATTTTACTTGGAATTTTTGGAGAGGGTTTTGAATGAATTTCACCAAATTTGACAAATCTGGTCCAAACTTGCAGCAAGTATAGTTTGAAAATTTTGAACTGAAGACCAGTGGATCTTCATGGATCTTGGTTGAGGGCTCAAAGGACTAGGAGGGGAAAAAGGTTTGGTGGCAAAAATCAAGACAGAAAGTGGAGTTCCTTTGTAAATCTCCAAGTGCTAGAATAGAAGACAGAAATTTGTTTGAATAAGATTTAAATGGAAATAATCACATGGGGAGGTTCAACTTGCTGGATTTGATGCAAATCATGATCCAAAGGTGAGGGAAGGGTTAGGAGAGAGGATTTGCACTAAGGCCATGGCAAGAAGGAATTGTTGAAAGTGGCAAAGGGTTATTCCAAAAGCCATAGTGCAAAATTTCAAAGAGATATTCAAAAGGCATTTCCCAAGTGAAAAGTATTTTGTCTTGAGTCCAAAAAGAAAAGCAAGAACCTCCAAGACCAAGGACAGATCTTGGGTGAATCCAAATAAAACTTTTGCCATAAAGAAAATATTTGAGAGGGAGAGTTCTCTTGAAGAAAAATTTAAATCACTCCCCTCAAGTCAAATAAAAATCTTTTTTTTTGAAAAATCCAAATAAAAACTTGGGTGTCACAGATCTCATGGGTACAGAAGGTTGCGGCAGTGGAATTAGGTTTTCGTGGATGCCTCCGATGGTTTGGGGGTACGTAGGTATATATAGGAGGAAGAATTACGTCGGTGGAGCAACATGGGCCCACGAGGGTGGAGGGCGCGCCCAGGGGGGTAGGCGCGCCCCCTGCCTCGTGCTCTCCTCGTTGATTACTTTACGTGGACTCCAAGTCCTCTGGATCACGTTTGTTCCGAAAATCACGTTCCCGAAGGTTTCATTCCGTTTGCACCCCGTTTGATATTCTTTTTCTGCGAAACACTGAAATAGGCAAAAAAACAGCAATTTGGGCTGGGCCTCCAGTTAATAGGTTAGTCCCAAAAATAATATAAAAGTGTATAATAAAGCCCATTAAACATCCAAAATAGAATATAATATAGCATGGAACAATAAAAAATTATAGATACGTTGGAGACGTATCACCGCTCAAATGGTCACGCACGCCCATCGTCTAAGATCCTCAAATAGATATGGATACTCTGCTCGAAGTAAATCTTCCCTTTCCCATGTAGCTTCATCCTCAGTGTGGTTGCTCCACTGAACCCTGAAAAATCTTGTTGTTTTCTGACGGGTCCTCCATTCAGACTCTTCTAAAATCTTTATTGGCCTTTCTCTGTATGTGAGATCTGGTTGCATATCAATGTTCTCATGAGGTACATGCTTCTCCGGGTTACTCACACATTTTCTCAACTGTGAGACGTGGAATACGTCATGGACGTCCGATAGCTCCTTGGGTAGGTCTAGTTAGTAGGCTACTGTGCCTCTTCGTGCCTTTACACAAAATGGTCCAATAAATCTTGGGGCTAGCTTCCCCTTTATTTTGAACCGTTGCAGACCCCTCATAGGAGATACTCGGAGGTATACGGAATCACCGGGTTCAAAGCTGACCTCACGATGCTTCTGATCATAGTAGCTCTTTTGTCGGCTCTGTGCCGTCTTGAGTTTGTCCCTGATTTGTTTAACTTTCTCCTCGGCCTCTTTAAGCATGTCTGGGCCGAAGATACGGCTGTCACCTGTTTCTGACCAATTCAGTGGGGTACGACACCTCCGTCCGTACAATGCTTCAAAGGGTGCCATTTGCAAGCTGGCTTGGTAACTGTTGTTGTAAGCAAATTCGCCATACGGCAAACTCTCTTCCCAACTGGATCCATAGGTGAGCACACAGGCTCTTAGCATATCCTCTAGGATTTGGTTTACACGTTCCGTTTGTCCATCAGTCTGAGGGTGGTATGCTGTACTGAAAGCTAGTTGCGTGCCCAGAGCTTGTTGTAGGTGATCCCAAAATTTGGAGACAAATTGTGTGCCTCGGTCTGATATTATAGTCTTTGGGACTCCGTGCAAGCAAACTATACGGGAGAGATAAAGTTTTGCCAGTCTTTGTGTGGAGTAGGTAGTCTTTACGGGAATGAAATGAGCAACCTTGGTTAGTCGGTCTGTGATGACCCATATGGCGTCATTTCCACGTTGTGATCGGGGTAATCCGACAATGAAATACATTCCTATTTCATCCCATTTCCACTCCGGTATCATGTTTGGCTGGAGTAGCCCTGCTGGCTTTTGGTGCTCGGCCTTGATGCGCTGACATGAATCGCAACAAGCAATGAATGTGGCTATATCTCTTTTCATACCGTGCCACCAAAATCTTTCCTGAATGTCCTTGTACATTTTGGTTCCTCCAGGATGGATCGAGTATGGAGCGGTGTGGCTTTCCGTTAAGATCTGTTGCTTGAGTTCCTCAATGTTAGGTACGCAAAGTCTGTCTCCGTACCATAATGTTCCTTCACTGTCTGCGACGAACTCTGAAGCCTTACCAAGGTTCATTTTCTTCTTTATACTTTCGATGCTGGGATGTCCCTGTTGAGCCTTCTTAATTTGTTCCACCAGGGTGGGTTGTATCTCCAGGTTCGATACGGTGCCCTCGGAGGCTAACATCATGTTGAGCCTAGCGAACTCTCGCTGAAACTCAGGCCTCAAATTTTGCTGACCGTCATTGTCCGGGCTGGGGTTTCGACTAAGGGCATCGGCCACTACATTTGCTTTCCCTGGGTAGTAGTGAATACCAACGTCATAGTCCTTGACCAGTTCCAACCAGCGTCGTTGGCGTAAATTCAGCTCTGGCTGTGTGAAAATATATTTGAGGCTCTTATGGTCCGTATATATTTCACAGCGATTTCCTAACAGAAAGTGCCTCCACTCCTTGAGTGCATGTATGACTGCTGCTAGTTCCAAGTCATGTGTTGGGTAATTTTCCTCATGTTTTCGCAGCTGCCTGGAGGCATATGCGACAACTTTGCCATCCTGCATTAGTACACATCCGAGACCTTTTCGGGACGCGTCACAATAAACTTCAAAACTCTTGTGTATGTCTGGCACAGTTAAGACCGGTGCGGTTGTCAGCTTCTTCTTGAGTTCTTGGAAGCTCTGCTCACATGCATCCGTCCATACAGATTTCTTGTCCTTCTTGAGTAACTGGGTTATAGGTTTCGCCACAGTGGAGAACCCTTCAATAAATCTTCTGTAATACCCGGCCATTCCCAGGAAACTCCGCACATCTGTGACGTTGGTGGGCGGCTTCCAGTCCAGTATGGCCTTGACCTTTTCTGGGTCTACGGCCACGCCTTCTTGGTTCAGTATATGGCCTAAGAAACCAACTTGTCTTAGGCCAAATTCGCACTTGCTAAATTTTGCGTACAACTGATGCTTCCTCAATTCTCCCAAAACAATTCTGAGGTGCTCAGCATGCTCTTCTGGTGTCCTTGAGTAAACCAGAATATCGTCAATGAATACCACCACAAATTTGTCCATGAATTTCATGAACACTTTGTTCATGAGGTGGACGAAATACACGGGGGCGTTCGTTAGTCCAAAAGGCATCACTGTGAACTCATATAACCCATATCTGGAAGTGAAAGCTGTCTTGGGAATATCTTCTGTCCGTACCTTCAGTTGATGGTATCCCGATCTCAAATCAATCTTTGAAAATACCTTGGCTTGTGCGAGCTGGTCAAACAAATCATTTATCCGTGGCATCGGATATTTGTTTTTGATGGTGACCATATTGAGGGCTCGATAGTCTATACACAGTCTCAGTGTCGCATCCTTCTTCTTGGCGAACAACACGGGCGAACCCCATGGTGAGGAGCTGGCTCAAATAAATCCTTTGTCCAACAACTCCTTTTTCTGCTTCTTCAACTCCACCAATTCTGAGGGTGCCATTCTATACGGCTTCTTATAGATGGGAGCGGTGCCAGGTGCTAGTTCAATGCTGAATTCTATCTCTCGGTCTGGTGGCATGCCTGGTAGTTCTTCAGGGAACACATCAGGAAACTCGCATACCACTGGAACTTTCCTCAGTTCTGCAATGTCCATTTTGTTCAGTTTTGGTTTCTGTGATCGTGGCCTTTCTTGAGCGGAAACCCTTATTGTCTTGCCGTGATGGTGAGTGAGAATCACTGTCCGATTGAAACAGTCGATGAATCCTTTGTTGGTGGTCAACCAGTCCATCCCTAAAATGACATCCAGTCCTTTACTTTCCAACACGATGAGATTCGCGTGGAATTGTAGTCCTTCGAACTCAATGACCACTCCTTGGCAGTAACCCTGAGCGATTTGCTTATTTCCGGGGGACTTGATGATCATAGATTTTTCCAAGGGAAGTATCGGAAAACCATGTTGCGAAACAAAACTCTTCGAAACGAACGAATGGGAAGCTCCAGAATCAAAAAAACCATGGCAGGTACTGTGTTGATAGGGAACGTACCGAGCACGATGTCTGGGGCATTCTGCGCTTCTTCCCTGGTCACATGGTTCAGGTGACCCTTCCTGTGGTTGTTGTTGGGGTTGAAATTGTTGCGCTTGGGGGCGGAATTGTTTCCACCATTGTTCGGCTTGGGTGCCGAGTCTCTTGGATTCGGGCACTGTTTAGCATAATGCCCTTGTTGACCACAAGCATAGCAGGTGACCCCTGGACGGTATGTGTACTCCTTATCCCTGGCATGAAGTTGTCCGACGGGCCTTGGCTCAGTAGTCGTGGACCTCCTTGCGTCTGTCCTTGGGACCTCAGTCTTGCCTCGGTTGCTGCGGGCAAGAGTCGTCTTGTCCCTCTTCCGCTTACGGATATCTTCCAGACTACGGCGCTCATTCTCCAAGGTGATGGCCTTGTCCACCAGCGTTTTAAAATCTGGAAAGGTGTGCACAATCAGTTGGCATCTTAGCGCTGGTGCCAGGCCGTCCAGGAATTTTTCCATCTTCTTGCTTTCTGTCATGTGCTCGTCGTAGGCATAACGAGACAGTTGGGTAAACTGACCGTTGTATTCTGTGACTGACATGCCTCTCTGCTTTAGGTCATCGAACTCTCTCTTCTTGATCTTTAGGATGCTCCTGGGGATGTGCGCCCCACGGAAGCCTTCCTTGAACTCTTCCCAGGTGATGTTGTGTTCCCTGGGATGCATGTGTAGGAAGTTTTCCCACCATGCTGCGGCTGCTCCAGTAAGGTAGTGTGGTGCATACAGCACCTTCTCATGATCTGAGCACTGAGCAATAATCAGTTTCCTTTCAATCTCACGAAGCCAATCATCGGCTTCCAGCGGCCTATCGGTGTGAGCAAAAGTTGAGGGGCGAGTCTTCTGTAACTCAGATAACTTGGAATGTGGTTGATAGGGTTCACGGTGGTTTCCCATATTGATGACATGATTCATCATCTCTTGGTGCTGTTGCTGGCTTTGCTCGAAGAGACGGCATACTTGAGACAGTGCTGCTTCGCTGTCTTGTTGACTGGACTGACCCTGAGTGAAATTGTTGCTGGTCTGTGTCCCGTAAGCCTCTTCTGGCTGATTGGGCATGGAGCGAGTCCACGGGCGAGACATTTTTCCAGTCTGGGGGTATTATTTGCAAAAGCCATGAGAAAAACTATGTAGCACAAGGAAAAATCTCGCAAGGGCAACAATTTAAAAGACTTCAAGGTTTTTAAAGAAACATAAAAGATTTTGCATGGAGAAGAAGTGCTTAACATAAATCTTACATGCGAAAAGCAAACACACGATACAGCACTCAGGATGCGCGTACACATCCTGACATGTTATTTAAACTAGCGTACTACTCCGGAAGGCAGCAAACACACCAATACAAACTAGCGTACAGATAACAGCACCTCATACAAGCAGACATAACACGCGGCTACTCGGTGCTCTCAGTCGGAGATGGTGAAGATCTCCTTCCCCTTGCCGATGGCAAGGCTCAGCGGTCCAGGAGAGTCAACCTCCACCTCCTCTCTAGCTGGCTTCTGGCGCGTAACGTTGCGCTGCGGTGATGGTGCGGGAGCGACGGGTGGCAGAGCGGGTGCGGCAGGCGGTGCGGCTCTGACTGGAGTAGGAGCGATGACTCGGTCGAACTCCTCAGTGGTAGGCAGACGGCGAGCAGTGGCCAAAATGGCCGGTGCATAAGAGGCTGAGGACGAGACGAATGTCAGAGGCGGCGCCGTGTGGAGAAGCTCCTTCCTGCTGGCAGGACCGCCCCGGACTAAGTCCATGCGGGCAGCCACAAGATCATCTACGAGATTGTCGAAAGACTCCTCCAGAGCCTTGAGATACTACACAACCATCTCGATGGCTTCATCTCGTTCTCCCCGATGGCAGGCGAACGCATAGTGGCTGGTGTATGGCACATGGCATGGGAGGTAGCGGTAGCGACGAGTCTTCATCATAGGAAGGATGTCCCGAAGGCGAGCTATCGCCTCACGGGCAGCCATCTGCATGACATGCCTCTCCGTAGGCATGGCCCTTCCCACAAAACGGAAGTGGCGAGCAGCAGAACGTCCTCCCTTGAATTGCACCACAGCCTGGTGCATAGACACGTCGTCACTGAGCTTGTGCTGGTAGAGTGTGAACTCCGGGCGAGCTGCTGGCCCGATCGCGAGCTTGGTGATGGAGACGAGGAGCTTGACAAACCCCTCGGGCACGTTGGTGAACACTCGATTCTCACAGCTGCTGCCAGCCATCTACAAAAGTAGGCAAAAATTCTGAGTAGTCATGTCATAAATTTATGATGACCAACAGACAATAGCTACAATTGCAACATGCTGAAAAAGCACAAAAACGCTAATAACCGATTAGGGATCGCACCTAGTGGCTTCCTATAGTCAGCCTGGCTCTGATACCAAGCTTGTCGCGACCGGTTTTTCAATAAAATAATTATTGAGAGACCAATCCCTTTTACGGACCAGCGAGGAAGAATTCCTTCTCACTGGTAGACAATATCTTGGTCACAGAAGAAAAATACCAGGAGTACTGAATATAGTACAAAGTTGAGCGGAGGCTGCCCAACAATTTATTACATGCACGCCGATAAAACAAGACGGCGGATAGGGAGGCAAACTACTAACTCACGATAATAACGGTGGTGGAAATATCACCGCGAAGCGAGTGATATGATTCCAGAAGACTACAGCTCTTCGAGCGTCGGAGTGAGGCTCGAAGGGACTTATTGCGGGTGGCGGAAGCGTATATAATACAAGTGACCAATATCCGGGATCGCGCAGGACTGACTGGGACTCCTCTAGGCGTCGGACGCGCTATCAAACTCTTCATCCAAGAGATCGCCTTCGTCAACATCTGGCCAAATCAACAAGCCAGGTGAGTACTATGAAAGTACTCACAAGACAGTTCGGACATAAGGTATAACAAATGCAAACATGAAGCATATGAACAAGTTAACCAGTGCGATCAGACATAGAGATAATAAATACTGGGTGCCAAGCGAGGGTCTGAATGACACCTCGAGCGGAAACTGCAGAATAGTAATACTGGTACCAAACGAGTGTCTGAAAGACTCCTCGAGCGGAAAATGCAGAATAGTAATACAGGTGCCAAACGAGTGTCTGAAAGACTCCTCGAGCGGAAAATGCGGAATAGTAATACTGGTGCCAAACGAGTGTCTGAAAGACTCCTCGAGCGGAAAATGCGGAATAATAATGCCACAGTCGGGCGTCGGGGCGACACCACATAAAGGGCTTATATCAGAAAATAAAGGCAGTGCATGCCACAGTCGGACGTCTGAGCGACATCACATAAAGGGCTTATATTACAGCTCAATAATACAATAGTTCGGGAACATAAATTATCACAAGCATGAGACAAATATAAAGTTAGTCCATCCATAGGAATAACAATACATCTGAATTTACCACTTGAGCTTGTACACCGGGGACAAGTTTTCCACGCGGATAGATATGGATATAATGTTTTCATTACTTGATCATGGATACAATGATTTGGAAAGAATTGACTCTGCAGAGTTTGTACTTAACCACAGCCAACGGATTTCAGTAGTCGCGTAGACTAGTTCCGTCTACGGTGTTTTGGAAGAAACACGTCTAACCAGTACACACCCAATTCAACCATCCGAAGCCAGGGATCACCCTCGGCAACGTTCAAGAAAAACCTTGAGACGGGGAGGCTACAACCTCGCGTAGCATGGGATCAAATTTCTATACGCGCACTCTAAGGGGGTGCCCCCCTCTCGGTCCAAACCGGAAACACCCATGCCCCGTGACCGAATGACTGGCTTTAATCCTGGGCCAAGGTACCATCATCCCGGCCTCTCTGTTTGGTGTGTACACGGAAAGAGGTTACCAACTTACTAAACCGCATCCTGGCAATGAGACATGTGGTAGCACGGAACGGGGAAAGAATCGCAACGTAGCTCCAGCCACGTTAACGTCGGAGAAAGTCGGATGACGCAAGGCTGGTATGCTACAACAGTACCACCTTGCTGCCCCTCATGTCACCACATGATTAGGCCATCTCTCATCAGAGATCATCGCAACTATGGAACATGCGGGAAAAAGAACGATAACGTGGCTCCAAACACGTTAACGTCGGAGAAAGTCGGATGACGCAAGGCTGGTATGCTACAACAGTACCACCTTGCTGCCCCTCATGTCACCACATGATTAGGCCATCTCTCATCAGAGTTCATCGCGTCTTTGGAACAACCGGGTCGTTGCCTTACAAGCAACGAGGTATTTACCAACACTCATATGCCACGCACAAACTTTCACATGAACATGTAAAACACTCATCATATCAAACGTTCAAACATGCTTGCCTGGTTCGGAGAAGTCGGAGTCTAGCTCGGCGAAGTTCACGGCTCCGTCACCTCTTCCGGAACCTACGGCAATCATGAAACGGGCACTAACGTGAAAACCAACACATGCACAGATACTTCCCCAAATATTTTCCAAATAAATCCCATAAAAAACTAGACAAAATTTGAAGATTGTCAGAAAAAGAATCACTCAAAAATCCCTTTTTATTAAAAAGTTATAAAGGTTTCTGTCCAGGGACTTATCTGTAATGAAACAGAAAAGTTCCAGGGTTTTAACTGAGAAAACAGAAAACGGTTCGATTGGAAATGCGCGAGCTCTAGAGGGAAAGCGTATTTTGCCCGAAGGCGCCAACAGAAAATGGTTCGCGAATAATAGAACAGAGGCTGACACGCGGGGTCCACATGTCAGGTTTGAAAAGCTCGCCGGCGCCCGAAGACTGCGGTGGACGCCGGCGTCGAACCACGGCGAGTTAGGAGAAACGGAGGGTACCAAGAGCTTCAGCGTCCTCTTCCGCGTCGGTGGGTGGTGGACTCGACCAACGGGGAGCACCACGTCGACGGCGACACTTTCTCCGGCGGACCGCGGCTCGGGTGAGGATGGGGAACTCCGGTGGAGGGCTGCAAGCTTCGAATTGAAGTGCGGGCCAGACAGAGGGATGCATGGTGAAGCTACTGGCAAGAGAAGGGAGGCTGAGGTGCACGCACGGGGGCGAATCGGGCTGGATCCTGTGGCGGGTCGCGGCGGCCGGAGTCGAGGAAGGAGACCTCCTCGGGGCTCTTCCAGTGGCTAGGCGTGCTCTAGGGGGAGTGCAGGGATGGTGGGTGCTCGAGTTGAAGCTCGGGGCCTCTATTTATAGGCAGATCGACGGGGTGGCCGTGAACGGAGAATCTCCGGCGAGCGATTACGGCGGAGCAGTGGATTGGCAGGAGGTTTGAGTGGCCAGGCAGCATCAGTGGAGGTTACTGGAGTCGTTTCACAGCTAAACGGAGGTGGTCTTGGCGTAATGGCGTCGGTCCACGGTGAGGTGACCGCACGGGCTCAACGGCGGCAGAGAGCGCGCTCCGCGCCCTGCGGTTCACGACGAGGGCGGCAGCGTGTTCGGGGGAGTGGAAGGCCACGCGGCGAGCTCCGGTGGTTTGGGCGGCGCTGGGTGGCGTCGTCGGCGCCGTGTCTCCCGCTGACGTCCGCAAAGCCACCGCCGGCGTCGGTCACGGGGCGGCGCACCTTCTGCTGCTCGTCGCCGACGCCCGCAAGGTGCCAGGCACTCGTGCAGTGCAGGAACAAGAGGGAGGGGACGAGGAGCAAGGCGACACAGTGGCACTGGCGAGATCGACGTCCATCTCTGAAGAAAACGACAGCAAGCCACTGACTGAATTTCTGAATTTTCTGAACTTGACAATGACCATGCACTGCAGGTGTTCGACAGAAAGATTTTGCAATGAGATGAATTTTTCTGGAGCTGTAACTTGGTGAGGTGACCACTCAATGCACCCAGAGGCTGCCTGATTTTACTTGGAATTTTTGGAGAGGGTTTTGAATGAATTTCACCAAATTTGACAAATCTGGTCCAAACTTGCAGCAAGTGTAGTTTGATAATTTTGAACTGAAGACCAGTGGATCTTCATGGATCTTGGTTGAGGGCTCAAAGGACTAGGAGGGGAAAAAGGTTTGGTGGCAAAAATCAAGACAGAAAGTGGAGTTCCTTTGTAAATCTCCAAGTGCTAGAATAGAAGACAGAAATTTGTTTGAATAAGATTTAAATGGAAATAATCACATGGGGAGGTTCAACTTGCTGGATTTGATGCAAATCATGATCCAAAGGTGAGGGAAGGGTTAGGAGAGAGGATTTGCACTAAGGCCATGGCAAGAAGGAATTGTTGAAAGTGGCAAAGGGTTATTCCAAAAGCCATAGTGCAAAATTTCAAAGAGATATTCAAAAGGCATTTCCCAAGTGAAAAGTATTTTGACTTGAGTCCAAAAAGAAAAGCAAGAACCTCCAAGACCAAGGATAGATCTTGGGTGAATCCAAATAAAACTTTTGCCATAGAGAAAATATTTGAGAGGGAGAGTTCTCTTGAAGAAAAATATAAATCACTCCCCTCAAGTCAAATAAAAATCTTTTTTTGAAAAATCCAAATAAAAACATGGGTGTCACAGATCTCACGGGTACAGAAGGTTGCGGCAGTGGAATTAGGTTTTCGTGGATGCCTCCGATGGTTTGGGGGTACGTAGGTATATATAGGAGGAAGAATTACGTCGGTGGAGCAACATGGGCCCACGAGGGTGGAGGGCGCGCCCAGGGGGTAGGCGCGCCCCCTGCCTCGTGCTCTCCTCGTTGATTACTTTACGTGGACTCCAAGTCCTCTGGATCACGTTTGTTCCGAAAATCACTTTCCCGAAGGTTTCATTCCGTTTGCACCCCGTTTGATATTCTTTTTCTGCGAAACACTGAAATAGGCAAAAAAAACAGCAATTTGGGCTGGGCCTCCAGTTAATAGGTTAGTCCCAAAAATAATATAAAAGTGTATAATAAAGCCCATTAAACATCCAAAATAGAATATAATATAGCATGGAACAATAAAAAATTATAGATACGTTGGAGACGTATCACCGCTCAAATGGTCACGCACGCCCATCGTCTAAGACGAAGAGGACCATCCTGACCGCACCACCGCGGTAGGATGTTTGCCATTGTTGGTCTCTCCAAAGATTCACAACTTCAAGGTTACAAATATGTTGGTTGATGGCGAGGCCGAGTTGAATCTAATTTCCCCAAAGGTTATCAGCGAGCTTCAGATATCAGAGGAAGAGCTAAAGATCACAGGCACGTTTCAAGGAATCAACCCTGGCAGGAGTCATCCTAAGGGAAAGATCACGTTGCCAGTGATGTTTGGGGGAGAATTAAATTATCGGACTAAGAAGGTTGTGTTTGATGTGGTCGACCTCCCCCTGCCGTACAATGGGAATTTTGGACGCCCAACTCTGGCAAAATTCATGGTGGCATCCCACTATGCTTACTACACTTTGAAGATGCTAGGGCCAGTGGGAGTCATTTCCATTACGTCAGATGAAAAAGACACAATCATTTGCATGCATAAGATGTACTAGGATGCAGTCATAGCAGAGGCCACGGCAGCAGCAGTCCCCGCCAAGGAAAAGAGAGGAAGTAGAAGGATAGCAGGGACACCAACAATGAATCTGGGAAGCGTACACTACAAAAAAGTACACTTCCGTGATGATACGTGTTTGTCACAGTAGGTCACGTTTTTGTCATGCATGTACATCCATGACGATTTTATGACAAAATCAAGATAGTCATACCTGTGCTGTCGTAGAAGTGTTCCATGACATTACCAAAATTATCATCACGGAAGTGTCCACTCCGATGACGATAAATCACGACACGTGGCATCCACCGTAATGGGTCGTCGTTAAGCTATCAGGTTCCGGTTTGGATCCAATAACACGTCAACAGCCCGGACCAATGGGGATTTTCCACGTGTAAAATTCTCATTGGCCGGAGGAAACATGTGTTGGCTCACCGTTGAAATAGATGTCATCCACTCATTGGACAGGAGGCGCCTATGATAGGTCAACACGTGGCACGCCCAACAGTGGCCCATTCTGGTGAAAAGGCCGGCCTAGTAAAAATTAGCAGGCCGGGCCATATAAGGCCTACTTGTGTCAGGTCCATTTAAGGCCACTGCCCATACGAGATGTGCCAATTCGGCCCGTCAACGGCCCATTATCGATTTGACACCATTGCAGCCAGTCGTCAGTTCGATCCCGTTAACAGCCCACTATATATTTGGGCTCAATATCGGCCCGATGTGGATTCGGCCTGTTAACGGCCCATTCAAGGGATGGGCCAATTTTCAGGATGTACATCTTTCGGCCTTTTAGCGACCCATTTAAGTGTTGGGCCAATTTCCGGCCCGGTGTGTCTTTCAGCCTGTTGACGACCCGTAAATGAGTTGGGCCATTTGCAGTCGGACCTGAGTTTTGGCCTTTTGAACGACCCATGCTCTTCATGGTCCAATACTAGCCCGGTTTCTCTTTCGACCTGCTAAGGCCCACAACACAGTTGGGCCATTTACAGTACAACCTGACTTTTGGCCTCTTAGCGGCCCATGCTCTTCATGGTCCAGTATGAGCCCGCTGTCTCTTTCGGCCTGCTAAAGGCCCACAGTATAGTTGGGCCATATGTAGCCCAACCTTAGTATCGGCCTGTTAATGGCCCGTGAAATCAAATGGGCCCACCTGTTGCCCGCTTCGATGTCGGCCTGTTAACGACCCGGGAGGTAAGAGGGCCGACCATTAACTTTTGGCCCGGTAACGGCCAATTAACTTAATGGGCCCACTAAAGTTCGTACATGTCTTTTGGCCCAATTAGATAATTTGAGCCCATTACGATGAGCAATTATGCACAGGACCAAAACCGATCAAGCAAAGGTACGACATACAGGGAAAAACATCGCACATCCAGCATATATTACGGGAAATTACATCCACTGGGCAATCAAAGATTGATGCCAGTGCAAATAAATGAACATAACCTAACAATCTACACGTCACAATCTGCAACCTCATTGCGGATGACGCCCATAAGCATGTGGGCAAGTTCTTGCTGCTTTGCTACACTGTCTCTGAAAATATTGATCAGTTGTTGTTGCTGCGCATGAATGTGCACCTCTGATTCCTCCACCATTTGCATCATTGCTTCAGCCATTAATTGGTTCAGAAACATACATTTTTTCCATTGCATT
The DNA here is from genome assembly GCF_002575655.3 of Aegilops tauschii subsp. strangulata. Taxonomy (NCBI): domain Eukaryota; kingdom Viridiplantae; phylum Streptophyta; class Magnoliopsida; order Poales; family Poaceae; genus Aegilops; species Aegilops tauschii. The sequence continues at coordinate 221,368,743 of NC_053036.3, forward strand.
TGAGACAGAGGAAACTGAACAGATTCAGATGGCGATTTTGGCAGGCTTGTATTATTGATAGTGGAGAGTGTCTCGACCACTACATCATAACATAAATTAGGAGGGTAACTAAACAGATTAATCAAGAGTTATTGCCATATTACCTAGCCTAGATTTATTGGAAAGAAACAATGGGGGTGCCTTGCTGTTTTCAGAGTTTGTCTTCTTATCTTCAGCAGCCTGCACCAAATTAACACACTCGCATTTCTATCATTGGTTAGGTCAGATAATAGGAAAGCAACATTGACACAACGAACGTTTGGGCAACCAGACCAAACCAGCCTACACCAAATTAACACAATATGGCACAACTATCATCAGCCAGCTAAAGTAATACGAAAGAAACATTGACATAATGAATGAATGGGCAACCAGAGCAGCACTACAATTCAGTAATGCACATGATATGAGATAGTACACTCATGCAGCTCAGTATGCAAAACTACCACGCAGTTTTCCTTACAAAAATCAACATTGTCGCCTTTAACATTTTGCTACAACTAATTTTAGATCAGATAAAGGTTGGATTCACGCCGATTAACAAAATACATGCTGATGTAAAATATAGTGATATACAACAGGTACTTACATCAGCATTGGAGCACAGAGAATTCTCGCAAGATACTTTCCTCGAATACGATCCCAATGGAGGAAGTCTTCTATCGTTTAACCTTATTTTCTAAAAGAGATATGGGTAAGAAACCTGTAGAAAATATGATCAGAATGCTATAAAATTTCATGATGCGAGGATACGCACACGCTTCTTAGAATGGAGTTGACATATTTTTGCTGGACTGGGGCGGACTAGTTCTTTGGCCACTAGAATCTGCTTATTATCAGTGGGAGTTGGGTTTCTCTGTGCTGGAGCAGTATCTATGAAAACTGGAGTTGGTTTCTTATCTCCTGGCGTTTGGATATTTTGCAAAGAACTGGTTTGTAACCCTTCAGATTCTAACATAGCCGTCTTCCCCTTGCATGCCTTATATAGAAGAATGGTGCTTCAATTATAAAACATGCTACATCAGAGATGGAATAGGTACTGAAGAATAGAAAGGAATGGCATATTGACATGTATTCCCTCCACCCGGAAATAAATGGATGGGTCTAGGCGTTTTTCAGTTCTAGATACATCCAGATTTATCCATTTCTGCGACATGTAATCCGGACGGAGGGAGTATGATGTAAGAGCTAGGGATACGATAGGACAACAGTGTAAAAAACACTACTTGAATGTAAAATTGCATGCTAGCGGAATACATACAGAAAAACACTCAGGCAACATATGCGTGTATGATTGGGAAAGTAAGATGGCATTGCAAGTGACCACTAGAACAACACTTCAATGTAAAAAAAGAACATGGCATAAGATATTCAGAAGCATGATGTCCAAACTAAGCAGATGACATTGCAAATAGAGTAGAACGACAGTACTTGAATTTGAAAACATGTTATCTTGAATGGAATAGGTACTGAAAAACAGGAAGGCATGCCATATTTACATATGATCAGCAGGCTAAGCACAAGGCACTACAACAGAGTAGATGCACTCCGGGACATTATATGCGTGGTGTACCCATATCACAGGCCAAGCTAGAGCAAGGACCTTGTGGGGTGAATAGGATTCATCATCTTTCTGCAAGTCTCATGAGGAACTGCCTTTACATGTTCCATCATATTGGGTATCATTGATGTCAAGTTTGTTGGCCGTTACATTGCTCCATGAGGTTCTTGTGGATAAATCAGTGTGTGCAATTATATCTGACATGCATGGAAGACAAGTAGTAGTTAGATTTATGTAATGAGTGCCTGTAGGAGACGAGATAAATAGTAGGACAGGGGATAACTAGCAGCAACAGGTCTCAAAAACTAAAGGGAGAACACAGATGAAAGCTACTGAATATGTATCGTTTGTACTCGAGATTAACTAGATGGCACACAAAACTATTAAAGAACAACATAGGTAATACTAGAAGTGGTATAATACTATAATCACCAGCCTGTGGGATAGCATTGCTGATGGATGATAACTATGGAACAGTGTTACCTAAAGAACAAGTTTCTTAGCTGAACTATGGAACAACGTTAACTCCTGAACAAGACCCGTAAGAGATCATCATGAATATACAGTGAAATGTGATAATCTATTTTCCATGCTTAGATGAATAACAAAGCCATAAATGTTGCACACAAGTAAGATGAGGGTACAACCTATCTGGCCGCCATCCATAGGAGTGAGCATCATGTGCTGACTTGTCGATGGCCCTGAAGTTGTTGTGGCTGTCCATGTCGGGCACGCGCATTCGATCCAGGGAACTGCTGAGTGGGGACTATAGTTCCCTTATGGTGCATGCTTACCTTGTTGGAGCAGCTATGGTGATTCGAAAGACGGTGCGGCTGAAGATGCAGAAAACGCATAATGTTAAGAACACACACCTCTCTGATCTGAAGAAATACCCTAAGAGATCAACAACAAGGTACGAGAGTAGTCACACGTTTGTTGACTGAAGACTAAATTGGGGTCACGCGATTTTATTTTATTTTGGTACTGTCCGATCTACGCCAGATGGCTTGATGGCCATCTTGTGCCTCCCGGTTGACACTGTTCGTGTGACAGCCTTGTTTTTGCCCCCTCTTCTTTTTCTAATTTTTGGTTGCCTTCTTATTTGAATTTGGGTTTTTGAATCATTTCAGTTGGACTTAAACCTTGGGCATCCCCATAATTTTCACCCAAGTTGCTCACCTATCCCCCAAGCCATCATTTCTTCTCTGGTTAATCTGAAAGTAATAATAGGAATATTTTTCTTAAATGAAAAATATTCATTTCCTCCTCTAAAACCCTAATCAGCAACATATGCTCCAAAGCAACTCCATTTTATTTGCCCACAAAAATCTGAGAAAATTCCCAAATATTCTTTGAACCCTAGGGAACCTCCCTGAGCAAATATATTGCATCACTTTTTCAAATATTTTTGCTACAGAAAATCTTTTCTGTTCTGGTCAGAAAAGGTGGTTTCTACAGAAAATACGATTTTCCTTGATCCAACGAGGCTGATTTTTCTTGAGAATCATTACCCTCCTAAGAAACTACTAACCACCAAAAATCATCCCTAAACTCCCTCTGGTTTGATCTCAGTAAACTCCACAAGTTACAGACCAGAAACTTACCATGAAGAAACCGACTCCCACAGCGCACCTGTGATCATCTCGAACCCATGGAGTGACTTAGCTCATCAAGGACAAAACGCCAGACATGAATTTATCGCAAGCCGTCGCTCTATGCCAGAGTTCGCACGATGACCACGCGTGTGCACGATGCCAATGTGCTAGTCGACGCGCTCTGGATGCCGCCGCGTGCTCTGTTCATCGCGTGCTCGCTTCCCCGACTGCCGCACCTTGCCAAACTGTGCCACCATCACCGTCTCGACCCACTTAACTCTGCCCTGGCGCTCGCTGACGCTGGAGCTCGCCGCAGCGAGCACTGCCACGGCGCGGCCAAGCCAACAGTGCGCCCGTGCCCCTGTGCTCGTCGTGTACCGCGCTCTTGTGCTCGTTGCTGCCCGCCCACCGTCCCCGCGTGAGCCCCGGCGCCTTTTACCCCTCTCACTGACGCCATTCGTCGCCGGGCGCCACTCCAGAGAGCTCCGGCGAGCTCTCGATCCCCACCTCGGCCTCGCCTATAAATAGAGTCCCCCCGAGCTCGTTTCTCTCCACACACACTCTCAACACACCTCCACAACACCGTAGGAAGCCGCAGCCCGGCCGGGCAGGCCTCTGGCCGCCGCCCCCTCCCCGAGCTCGCCGGCGATCCCCGTCCACTGCCCCCTCCCTCTCCAGAGCTTCTCGAGCTCTACTGACTTCTCCGGCGTGTCCGTGGTGGTCCACTGGTGCATGCTGGTGCCGTTGGAGCTGCTGGACTGGCCCTGCCTCACCGGAATCACCATCTCCGACGAGCTCTGCCCGCTGCCGCTGCTGGAGTGCTTTGTTCCGACCCCGTCTGTCCACCACTAGCCATGCTACGGGTACAGGCAGGTGCGCCTCGATCTCCTGTCCATTCCTATCCTCTCAGATCTCGTCGCCTGTCACTCCTCGCTGGAGAAATCGTAGCCACCACGCCGCCCGACTGTGCTTCTCTCCCCCTCCCCCTCCAACCTGACCACTTGGGCCCTTTGTCAGCCACTCAGGTCGCGCCCGAAGCGGTATGAGTGGTGGCGCCTTGCTGGTTTACGCCTTCGATGTCACCCCCCTGGTTTTTCTTTTATTCAAATTTAATTCAAATTATCCAGAGAGCTTCAAACAGCGACAACTTTTTAAGCTTAAGTCCAAATGAAGTGATTCTTTTTGCATTGTGTTCTTTATGAATAGATCTAGCAGCTCACCAAAAAATGAGATTTTTCTCCGCTGTCTAGGTTTTCTGGTGATTTTTAGAGTGTTTCTTGATATTTTCTTTTTATATTTTTAATCCTTTTCAGAAGGTGAAGCTTGTCTTGAGGATCACTAGGAGGAGTGTTAACCTCATCTGCACTAAGGCAAGCCACATCAACATTTTCATGGTGCCATTTCAACATTTTCATGCATTTAATCACTTAAATAAATATTTATTTCTGTTGAATGCTTGTTTTGTTTGGTATGCTTAGTTTACAGTAGTTTGAGACTAACTAAGTTAGTTAAAGTCAGTAGAAGTAATATTTGGTTATGTAGAAATAAAATGACTATGAAAAAGAGTAGTTTGGTTAATATTTTCTTCACTGAGAAAATGGATTATTTCAAGTTAATAGCATGGTTAAGTTTGTTGAATTATAATAACCAGAGAAGTGGTATGAGTTTGCTGATGATTATGGTTAGTGAAATACCTGATAAGGTTGATCCATTTATTTCTGATAATATGTGATGCATAATGTAAGGTCGCATTTTCATGGCATATCATGACACCGGTTATTTTTACTTTGAGTTAAACCTGATAATAACTCAACTTGAACATATCGTTGATCGGGTCATGGTGCCATTAAATCGAGTTTTTTCCAGTGCAACCACATTTTCCTTTATGGGAAGGCCTTTAATCGGTCCGTTGTCATGCCTCTTGTCGGTGCCTCCAATGAGGGAAGGTTAGGGGCGTGCGTTACCCTGGCTTGGTAAGTAGACATAACCTTGTGTGCCCGTTTATTGTTATGGTACCTTGTCCCCGTTTGGGACCGTTTATGTTTTGCCACGACGCTGGCCGTTTTGCCTTTGGTAGGCACGGGGCCACCCAGGACTGAACCCCAGGGGGGTGTTGGTCGGAGTGGCCGGGAGAGTGTCATGGCAATGGGAGGGTTCCGTAGGAATGCCGTTGGTCCACCCGAATGGGAGTGCGAGGCCATGGATTCCATGGTGTGGGTAAAGGGCGCTACCTCTGCAGAGTGTATTTAATCTATCGATAGTCGCGTCCTCGATTATGGACACAACTCGGAAGTAGGTCACACCATGGATCAACATTTTAATAATCATGCACAGTAATGTTAATCACATGGCACCGTTGGGAAGATGATGGTTGAGGTACTATGTTGATGATGGGAACCAAAGTGTTGGTTCCGTTTGTTGATGATGGGAACCAAAGCGTTGGTTCCGTTTGTTGATGATGGGAACCAAAGTGTTGGTTCCGGAGACCAAAGTGTTGGTCCGTTTGTGATCCGAGAAAGATCACCATTTGGTTACGAGGTAACCCGTTTGGTAAGCAAGTCCGAGGGACTTGAGGCACGAGATTATGTTCACTTCATCCCTAGTATGATTTTGCATTGATGATAATCCGAATAAATATCATGATATTGTCTGTCATTATGTTTATGCTTGTTGTGAGCTTGCAAGTACATTCAATGTACTGACCTGGTGTGTCATGCTAGCTTTCAGGAAAGTTTTGTTGGATCGGAGTGCTGTCCGAGTCTAGATCGTGTCCACATTGGTGTCCCTGTGCTATGGAGTCCCGCTTGGTCGTTGTTCCACTGCCGCGTAGTTGTCGTGATCGAGGCCCCTTTATGTTCACTAAATAATGTACATATTGTTCAGCCGCACCGTGTGTGCCACTTGGCCTCGCAACTTGATGTAATATTGAACTATGTTCCGCTAGTATCAATAAAGCGGTTGTTTTCTGTACCAAGATGTTGTGTGTTGCCAGAAGACATGATCTCTGTGATGGCAATGCAAGGTAAACCGGTTGCTCTGAGCCGCGGTGCCACAGTTCGGAATCTTCCCCGAAGAGCCAGCGACCAATGGCAGAGCAGCCTGCCTCCGCCGTCCGTGGCCCCGACCAAAACCCCGCTCCACACCCCACCGCACTGCCATGGTTACGCCGGCCCCGGGCCAATCCACAAAAACTCGCCGTCATCCAGATCCGGCGGCGGCAGTACCTTCAACCCACACAACTCTAAGATAGCCATCTAAGCGCTGCTTCCGCGGCGAACTTGCGCCCCTGCAACCTTACGTTAGACACTAGCTAACCGGCAGGCTAGGAGCTCCGCCGCCTCGAGGGTTGCTTCTTCCCATTGGGAATCGATTGGACCAGATTAAAAATTAGACAACTAACGCCTAAATAAAGTGATTTGAGAAGAGGGTGCGACTATCTGGCGGCCCGGTGAAGTAGGCAGCTCCAGCTCCTGAGTCGGTGAGGCCGGCGCGGTTGCGGTGGCTACCGGCGGCAGGGAAGTAGAGATGTCGCAACGATCAACGGCTACAGGGAAGCAGCGACGGGGCTCTGGACGGATCCGAAGTTGGAGCCGCTCCGGCGACATGAACAACGGCGGGGGTGAATCGGCTCCGGTACGGTTCATGCGGCCGTCGTCGAGGCAGCTCCAGCAGCACGGAGTAGGAGGCAAACGGCCCAGTGCACGACGGCAAATGGACAACGTCTCCGGCATTAGGGAGGAGGGCAGCTGTGAATTTGGTGCGGTGGGGGGCGCCATGGAGGAGGGGCTGCGGTTTCGCAGCTCGGGAGAAGGGAGCTTCTAGGGAGAAGGTGATTTGGCATCCATGAGGTAAGAATGGCGAATTGGGAGGGGGAACCATGTCTTACAGACGCATTTGTCTGAAATGTGGGGGCGGGGGGTTACAGTTCTACCCCTACCTTTAGGCTTCTCGGCTTGGGTCGGTGTACTGAGGGTCGGGGATAGTAGAGTAACTTTGCTTCTCCCAAATAGTGGGCGCGAGCGATTTTGGGCGAGGAGGGCATGTTTTGAAATATAGTGGGCGCGAGCAATTTCGGGCGAGGAGGGCGAGTTTTGGAATAGTGGGCGCGAGCTATTTTGGGCAAGGAGGGCGTATTTTGAAATATTGGGCGTGAGCTATTTCGGGCGAGGAAGGCGTGTTTTGAAATAGTCGACGCGAGTGATTTCATGTGAGGAGAGGGTGTTTTGCCGACCATGGTTTATGAATTATTCGGCACATGTCATTTCGGCCGAGGAGAAGGGGAACTTGGATGAAGTTATGAACCTACCCTCGATGTACAACGGGCCAATTGATGCGTGTCCCACATAGGCCGGTAATTTCGCGTCTCCCATTTATTTCCTTGGGTGAATTCTACCGAGCAAAGGGTGTTTAGTTCAAATTTTGGGAGAACGAGCATCCACGTCTACCTTACCAAGTCGATTCGAATCAAATTTTGAAATATTTGCTTGCCACTTCTTTTTTAGATGGAGAGATGATTCTCGGAAGTAATGTGTTTTTACATGCTCGTTGCTAACAATTTACTATATGACAAATAGTTGACCCAATCAAAAAACGGGAATCAAACCCAAAATGAAATATCTCGATTCAATGAAATAGTTCGTTCACCAGGTCAAAATAGTGAACTAAATCCAAAATTGAACACCTCAACCGATTAGCATGTTGTGCAGTATTATAGTACTCCATGAACATGTTGAAAGTCAAATTAATGAACTTGTTTGATATACGCATATCTCCTTTCATGTGTGGATTGCAGACAACATGTTCTCCAATTTATATATTTGAATGCAAGTTTATATCAAAACATGGTTTATATCAGTCTTTGATGCATAAAACGTGACCTCGCCCTCACCCGGACTCCTGCTCTCTCTCTCGCCGACAATCTTCAATTCTGTCGCACGCATCCAACGCACAAACCTTGTTGGTCCCTTTCCCTCTCTCTCCATCTCTCTCTCTTTGTGTGTGTGGGGGGGGCATCTTTCTAGTTCGCATGCATATATACTCAATCTATAGGTCTCTCTCACACACTATGTTTGATTCTCTAGTCCAAGCTAAATATCTTGGGTGCACTCATCATATGCAAACAAATTCCTTGGCTCGTTGCCCGTAACTCTCTTACGCACCACTCTGTCGTCTCGGAGCTCTTCCCTATCTCTCTCAAACTCTCCATCTCCCTGGGTCACACATACACATGCATATCTCACTCGCACTCGATAGACCCATCTAAAACTCTATCTCTCTCCCTCGTTCTCTCTCCATCTCACACGCACACACACACACACACAATCTCATGCCTAGACAAGTATGATGGTCTCTCACTCAATTGTAGGCACACGCGGTCCCCCCTATATGTATATGACAAGCTAATTGTTGGTCTCCATCACAAACATGTGCATGGTCTATCCCGATTTCTCTCGGGGCATCTTTCTATCGCGCACGCACCTCGTCCCTCGATCTCCCACCCATATAGTCCCCTCACAATCTCGAGGGGATCTCTCTATCACAAACACACCCTCTCTCCCTCCACATGCGTCCCACTCGACCTTTGTTCCTTGTTGGCCAGACCTCTACTGGACATGTGCTATAGGGGTGTCTCTCTACGTTGCAAACAATCACGCACTAGCTATCTTCGTGTATCTCCTCAGCTCGCTCTTCTATCTCGGAGATGCATGCGTGATATGTTTGCATAAGAAACGAACAAACACACACACACACACACACTCTCTAATTTACCGTTTGTTGTCCCTTTCTCTTTCACACACATACTCTTTTTGCACACTCACTCATTCTCCTTCACACGCACTTGATCTCTCTCGACTTAGGCACTCTGTTCGGTCCATAGCATATAGATTTATTGAAAAGTCAAACAACACAAAGTTTGACCATGTACGTGGAGAAAAACATTTACATCTAGAACGGCAAACATATACCATTAGATTCATCATGAGATGTAGTTTCGTATGATGTATCTTTGGTATTGTAGATATAAATAACATTTGCATAAACTTGGTCAAAGTTTCCAAAGTTCGACTTCTAAAAACTTTATATGCACTGCAGTATCGAGCGGATGGAATATCTCTTTCCCCCTCTCAACTATCTGACGCACCACTCAGCCTTATCGGGGCTCCTCTATCTCTCTCAAACTTTATATCTCCCTGGTTCACACATAAACATGTCTCGCTAGCGCTACATAGACCCATCCAACACTCTCCGTCCTTGTTCTCCCTCTATGTGATACGCAGCCCCCTAAGTATCATAATCCCTCACTCCATCATAGGCGCACGCACTTCCCCCTAAGTATGATTATCTCTCACTAGCCATCAGGAACACACGTATTGTCTCCTCCATCCATACGTCTATCTCGATATCTCCCGAGGTATTTTGTATCGCGCACACACCCTGTCACTCGATCTCCCACCCATGTAGTCCCATCACGATCTCTAGGGGATCTCTCTATGACAAACATACACTCTCTCCTCCCCATGTCTGCATTTTCTCTGTACGTCTCTCTCGACTTCTCTCCCTTGTTTGTCAGACCCCTCTTGGCCACGTGCTAGGGGTCTTTCTCTCTCGGTTGCAAACAACCACACACTATCTCCTCACCTTGCTTCCGCTGTCGAAGATGCATGTGTGATATGTTTGCATAAGACACACACGCTTTTTCTCTACTTTTATCGTGTGTTGTCCATGTCTCTTTCACACACGCACACACACTTTTTTCAGTCACTCTTTCTATTTCACACACTCTCTCTAGTTAGGTACTCTCACGTCCATAAGCATGTGGATGTTTTGAAAAGTCAAACCTCTAAAAAGTTTGACCAGGTATATGTGGAGAAAAACATTTACATCTGGAACGGTCATTAGATTCATCTCAACATTTACTTACTTCATACTATAATTTATCTTTGGTATTGTAGATATAAGTAATTTCTTTATAAACTTGGTCAAAGTTTCAAAAGTTTGACTTTAAAAAAATGTTGGCACTACATTATCGAACAGAGGTAGTAGCTCTTTATCTCTCTGCTATCTCTCACAGGCCTCCCCTCTCACTCGAACTCTCCATACCAACGGATTATACGGTCACTGTGTCAGCGCATAGCTCCGTATATTGTTTAGTTGACCGGTCAACCAGTCCACATGCTGCCTTGTCAGCTCGTGTTCTCTATCTTCGTGTGCTGGACCATGTGGCAGTGGCTGAAAACCAGTAAACTAGAGGCCCATCTGACACGCGGTGAAGTAAACAAAGCTGAAAACACTCGGGGTAGCACCCCGCACGCTAGTAAATTGAGGGCACACTTCTTCCGCGTGAAGGACGCACTCGCGCACAATTCACCACTGCGCGGCGGCATGCACAGAAGGACGCACTCGCGCACACCCAGCAGGAGAGCACACAACACACACCAGGACACGTGTACACCAGCGTCGCCGCCCGTTGAGATGGACGTCGAGGCAGCCAACAAGAGGAGGCGGCTCGAGCCAAAACCGCATTCAGGGAGCCTGGACTTTATCAGCAGCCTCCCCGACGACATGCTGCTTGTCGTCATCGGCCTCCTCCCCACCAAATCTTCCGTGCGGACCGCCCTGCTCTCCCGGCGATGGTGCCCCCTCTGGCGCCGCGTCCCCCTCAACCTCACTGTCGACAGCTGCCTCAGCGACGGGAATTGCAAACGCATGGCCGCAGTCTCCAAGATCCTTTGATCGCACCCTGGGCCAGCCCGACGCCTTGACATCCACATGTTTAGTACCAACTGCAAGGTCCAAGCCAAGTTTGACGAGTTGTTCTTATCCCCCGCCCTAGATCAGCTCAAGGAGCTTAGCTTTGAAGCTGGACGATGTCACTATCTGCCGCCGTCCACGCTCCGCCTCACGCCAATGCTGCACCGCGCCAGCTTCAGCTCCTGCTATCTTCCCCAGATTAATCCCGCGCCCGCCCTTCTTCTCCCTCAACTCAAGCAGCTCGACCTCTTCGACGTTGGCATCTCGAAGAAGGATATGGAGCATCAGCTCCGCAGCTGTACTGTGCTCGAGTACCTTCATCTTGAGCAGATCCACGGGTTCATTAGCCTCCACATCGCCTCGATGAATCTCCGGTGGATTTATGTGTCTTGCTGGCCGCGCAACAAGACATTAATTGGGAAGAGATCACTCCAGCTGTTCCACATTATGGTCATTGAGAACGCACCTTTCCTTCAGAGATTGCTTGTATCTGATCTAGAAGGTCCAACAAAAATCAGGGTCATTGACGTGCCGAAATTGATAGCGTTGGTGTACTCGTCTGCCAAATTCTCCGAACTCTTTATTGGATCCGTAATCGTTCAGGTACAGCACTCATCTTCTTCTCTGTCTTCTTGAAATTCACATTTTTAAATTTCTTCCTGATGTATTTATGACTGTCATCCAGAAAATGATTCCCACAAGCTTAACCCGGTCTATGCGCACAGTGAAGATCTTGGCAATAAAATCTATTGGCCCCAATCTGGATCAAGTTGTTAAATTCCTTACATGCTTTCCGTGCACGGAGAAGCTACTCATCAAGGTGAAACTTCTTTCCTGTTAGTAAACGGTAATCACAACGTAGCTCAATTTTTTCGTAATTTTCCCAAATTACGATGACAAGTGTAGTGTTCAAAACTACATGTACGCACTACACCGAAAGAAATGTTTTTAGTATTTTTTCTCACGTGATCACCTACATCATTTTTTTGTTGTACTACTATAGTAGCCTAAGCTAGTCATAGTGGAAAGTAACTTAGACTAGTAACTCTATGGTTACCCTAAGAGCAATTACTACCTTTGTCCTGGTTTACTCTTCCTATTTTGTAGTATCAAAATTTGACCATAGATTTAACTAACAAAATGTTAATGTATGTCACTAAAAATTATATCGTTGGATTCGTATTTAAACATAATTTCAAATGGTATAATTTTTGGTGACATGCATTGGCATTTTCTTAGGTAAATCTATGGTCAAAATTTTACACTAAATATGAGGTAGTACAAAAGTGGGCTATAACGATCCTCCACTATGTAGGCCAAAACACGTGCCAAATTCACTTGTGATGCATTTGGCATCGATGCCCCTCCATTGCTCACCTGGTGCCCCAATCTGGATCACCTACTTTTCTCCGGTGCCAAATTAACTCACACAATGAAAAAACACTTGCGTGGGAGAGGGAGAGGACTGAGGCAATAAAAAAACTTGTTTGGGAGAGTGAGAGGCTAGTGTAGTTGGTTTGATTGATTTGTTTATACATGTGGGTCTGTGTGCATAGCGGTGCCAACTCTCTCACATCACGAGACCAGTGCCAAAATCTTTTGATTTGACATCGATGCGTATTACGTGGCATACTTTGAGAAATATGGCATCGGCCACATAGTGGAAGGAAACAAATGCCCAAGCTCTTCACGTGCTCCTAGGTAAATGAGAGGAAAGAGAAAGAGAGAGAGAGAGAGAAAAAATATCACTAGCCAGCCAACCCTATCGTATGAGCGAATGATATTTGTACCTCTTGATGACACGGGAATCTTATACAGCCAGATACTCTAATATGTTCTCTTCTTTTGTAGATAAAAAAAGACTCGAAAGTTAAAAATGTGTTGCACTATAACAATCTCATCGAATGCCTTGATCTCCATCTTACAGAAATTGATTTGATCGACTACCGAGGCAGCACATCTGAGATTAAATTGGCCAGGTTCTTTCTTTTGGAGGCAAGTGTGCTCAAGGTAATGAGGTTTGGCGTTCTCTGGTGCAACAATGAATGGCGTGCTGATCACCGCAAGCGTCTAAGCCTAAATGACAAAGTCTCCGGAGAAGCTGAATTTGTTTTTGAAACATCAAGTGGCCAGAGACTCGAAAATTTATTTGGCCATTAGTGAGTTGTCAGGGCGGTGGTTATTAGTTTGTACGATAATGCTACATCCACCTAAAGTAACGAAAGTTCTTACGTAAACTTCCTAGTAATCCCCTCTTCATAGGTGCAACATTACTCCTAACATTTATAATATCAGTTTGAAACTTGTAATATTGCCATGTCCTATTCCTGCGTTTTCAGCATCCTGTGAATCAAAGAGGTCCTGAGTTAGTGATGATGTTGTGCCTGCCATCTTTCACCAATAGCCGTCGGATCTAGATCTGACGCATACAAACCGAACTTCTGCAGTTTTGCAAAAAGATGCCCTCACTTGTTCCCTATTTACAAACAACTCCTTGTCTCTCACAATCAGCCTTATCTCCTCCCCACCACATCTAGAAGGCCATGGAAAAATATGGCGCGATGGCCACTGCCGGCGCCGTCCACCACTAATCTTGGTGTTCCATGCAATGCACGGGCGTCTACGCACAGGAAATTATGTCGAACACGGCTAGTTGTAAGCAGGCTAGCTCTACAACCATGATGATAGTGACTACAGACGGTTAGGCTGACTATGGTATGCCGAACACGGCGCCTACACTCAGGTGTCATCTCCGCGCTGGGTCTTGTCACTTCACTATGAAGAGCAGCACGTAATAATTTGACCAACCGGTAGTACAGTACTACTACATTGGTACTAGTACTAGTAGTACTAGCACCACCGTCTGGATTTAGTAGTACTACCACATCCATCTGGATTTAGTATTTGACTAGCAATATCTAGTAATGCATGTCACAAAAAATGTACTACTCCCTCTGTAAACAAATACATGGTGTATTGTTTTATTCCTTCCGGTAGATGGCTCAAATCTGAAGTCTCATCAATCAGACTACTATTGTACTCACCGAGCGCTTAGCTTGGTAAGCTACGAACAAAAAATTGCAATCAAAGACTACTATTGTACTCCCTCCATACTGGTGCATTAGTCACGTTATGAAAACCAAAAAGTAATCCCAAAACTTTTAGGCGCGGTGCATTAACTACCCACCTCGTTCCCTGTTTTTTGCCACGAAAAAAGAAATCACCCAATACGAGACGTGGGGTGCGTATGCATCCAATGACTTGAGACTACTCCCTCCGTCCAGGTGTATAAGTCATCTTAGAGCAAGTGAAAAAGGGGAGTGGGCTCTCATGCAAGAGCCTAGCTATATGCGGATTCCTAGGCTGATATAATAAATATAAAGAAAGAGAGAGAGAAGATGACAAAAAGTAGTACTATTATAGCCAGCCTTATAGCTAACCTTATTGTATGAGTAGCTACAAGTGATGGCTCTATATGACATGGCAACATCATATAGCCAGCAGCTGGCTATACTATTAACCATGCTCTTAGGTTGTGCACCGTGACCAAGACGAAGGGGAAAGCGAGAGAACTTAATATGTTTTTGCTAATTAATAGCATTACATGCAATGAACTAACCACTGCATGTCATGTTTGGTAGTCTCAAGTCATTGAAAGCATGCACGGCCCACATCTCTCATTGGTTGATATGTCATGAAATAAGAAATGATGAGGGAGTTAATGTACCGTGCCTAAGTATTTTGGGATTATTTGGTTTTCGTAAGGTGATTTACACACCTGGACGGAGGGAGTACTCAGGCTGGTCATAGTGGGGAGTAACTTATACTAGTGTCATGCATATGACACTAGTCTAAGTTACTACCTTCTTAGTGCACAGCAACATAGTAGTAGTGTCATAGATGGCTTCATTTATTAGCTTGTATACTCATCTTTTGTGATGAGGACATCAATACAATTATTACACCCACAGTCCCTGCTGCTATACATACTGGACCAATTACTAGAGCTCGCGCACGCCAATTAAATTACCAGGTACTTTCGTTTCTTGCTAATGATTCTAATGTTCATGAGAATATGATGCTGCCTAAATTGGATACATTTGTTTTGCTTACAAATGAAGGGCCTAGCTTTGAGAAGGATGAACATTGGAGCAAGAACAAGCATGGAGATGATGGCATGCGCATGGGGAACAAGAACGGAGTTACAAGTGATGATTTCAGGACGTTGAAGCCACCATAATGCGTGCATGAAGCCTTGGACGAAATATACAAGATGCTACTTCATAACTTTCGTCCAGAGGCTATTCTAGGTGCTGCGTCACCTTATTATTGGGCCAGGCCCATGTAATTTCGAAATACATAAGTATAGGCTGTTTTTAGAGTCCGTATGTGTGGGGAAACAAGAGATAGGGTTGGTTTCGGACCCCTTCCTCAAGGGCCACGAAATTCCCCCCCCTTCCTCCATATATACAGCCCTTAGGGCATCGTTTAGACTTTGGGTTTTGTTTAGATTAAAAGTTCGCCATAGCTGCAACTTCGCGTACTTCGTTTGTGTTCAGCGACCAGACAAAGGCGTCACCGAACCCCACCTTGATCAATAAAGCTTTCATCTTATATTCGCAATATCCAGATTGCAATCTCAGTTTCTTGCCTGTTCTTCGTTTGCTCGCAGGAAACAGACCCTCGTGGTCAGGTTGATCGTGCTCCGGCGTGGTCGATAACCTCTCGGAGTTGGTTTAGCGATTGCTAAGGCGCGACGTCCTCGCACGTTCGTAGTCGGATCGTCAAAGTCGACTTCCATCAAAGCGATATTCATCATCTCATCGAAAGACGGGACACCTTTGCCTCTATCAAGTGGTATCAGATTTCCAGGTTGCTCGGTGAGATTTTACAGTTTTTCGTAGTTTAGATCGAGTCTGTTCTTCATACCTACAGTCCACGAAAAAGCCACAAAAAAAAATTAGGGTTAGTTCATCATATCCGAACCAATCTGAGCCTTTGCATAATCTTTTTAGGGTTTTTGCTTTGTTGAATTTGCGGTTGCATCGTCGTGTCAAGTTGCTGGTCTTAGAGTCTAGTCTTTTAGAGTTTCGAGTTCTGGTCATAAGTTGTCACGCCGCCGCCGCACCATCATCATCGCCTTGCCATCTACCACCATTGCTTATCCGCCACCGCTTTGAATCCGTATCCATATACCACCACCAATCCGAGTTCTTTTCATAGTCGGTTTGTTTTAGAGATCCATATATTTTCCGTTTCGTGTTTCCTTGCCTGAGTAGGTCTCGAAAAAAAAAAAAAAAAAAAAAAAGAGTCTGGAGACCCCCGGGCAGTTTTTAGGCCAAAATTTCGGCAACCCAAAATATTTTTTCCCTATCCTATTTTTAGGCCCCGGGTAGTGTTTTGAGACACTCGCCATCATAGTGATTTTTTGTCGCACTTTTTCGTCGTCGCTGCCCTGATTTCCGAAAAAAAAAAATAGTCAAAAAATTTTGCGCCCATCCTGTCAGTTTGACCTGGGAAGAGTTTTGAGACACTCGCCATTATAGTGATTTTTTCGCAAAAAAAAAAAAAAAAAAAAAAAAGAGGAGCGCAAAAAAAAAAAAAAAGAGCGCAAAAAAAAAAAAAAAAAGAGCGAAAAAAAAATTTCCTGAGTGTGCTTTTCCCTTGTTTACGTGCAGCGCCGTGATTTTGTTAGTGTTCTAGGCTCGCGTCTCTAGCACGGTCTAGCCTAGGACCAGCACAGTACCGTCGTTGAGCGTTTATTCAACTTTGCATCTCTGAATTGATTATTGCTTACCATTTTGCTACCATATTATAAGCCTTCCCAGCTCCACATAAGTCTACATCGTGCGTTTGACTCTCCCTGGTAATCGCTATATCCAAGCTTTGAGAGTTTTTGACTACAACGGTTGCCGATCACCACCTGCTGCTGGGTAAGAACTGGTAAGAATTTGAGATTCGCTTGAAGGTTTTGTGACACACCACCATCCCACCACTTCTAGTAGTCTGCAGGATCATATTCTTTTGTGTTTCTATTGCTGCTAACCATGGCAGGTTCACAAGCCGATGAGACTGATTGGGCGAACATGACGAACAAGGAGTTGCATGATAAATTTCAGCAAATGATGAGTGGCCAGGTGGGAGATGTGCTAAACAGATTTGAAGAGGCTATGGAGAAGATAGATGCCGTGGAGAAGTCGTTTGAGACAAAGCTGGATAACAAGTTTACTGAATTACTAAAGCGTCTTCCCCAACCACCACCGGCTGCACATGTCGCACCTCTACAACAACAACAACCACATCTCCAACGCCGCCTTCCAAATCAAGTGGGACGGGCACAGCGCGTTCCAATTGAGATTGGTCAAAATTCGGGTGCTGCTGTCCCTACTGTTGATGCTTCTTTGGCTCCTGCTCCTGCGGCGGCTGAGGAGGATGACGATTATGCGGGCGATTATGAGGATGAGGTTGATCCAAATCAGAACTACGTGCAGCCACCAGCACCACCACCAGCAGGTCGACCTCAGGTATATATTCGCAACGGTAGGCCGGCACCACCACCTCAGGTACGAGATCATGACCATCTCCCTAAACTGAAATTGAATATTCCACCATTTGAGGGTAGATATGTTCCTGATATATATCTTACTTGGGAGTTAGAAACTGAACAACGATTTACATGTTTACAATATCCTGAGGAGAGACGTGTTCCTGCTGCTGTTTGTGCTTTCACTAGCTTTGCATGTGTTTGGTGGTCTGAACATTGTAGATTATATCCTGTTCCAGCTACTTGGGCTGCTTTGAAAACTGCTATGCGTACTCGTTGGGTTCCACCATATTATCAACGTGAATTACTTCAAAAATTGCAGCGTTTAAGACAAGGAAAAAATTCTGTAGAAGAATATTATCAGGAATTACAAACTGGCATGATTAGATGTGGTATTGTTGAGGAGAATGAAGCTATGCTTGCACGTTTTATGGGTGGATTAAATAAAGAGATTCAGACCATTCTAGAGTATAAGGATTATAATAATATCACTCGTTTATTCCATCTTGCTTGTAAAGCTGAACGTGAAGTGCAGGATCGACAGCCATTGGCGCGAACTAACTTTTCTGCAGGTCGACCTTCATCATGGACACCGCGTGCATCTTCTACTTCCACTTCACCATCCCCTCCATCAGGTGCCACCTCCAGCCGTGATACAAGAAAGCAGGCACAACCACCACTCTCTGCCAAGAGCACACCTGCCGGGCCTGTGCAGAGCTCTTCTTCTTCCATGGCATCGACAGGGCACACAAGTGATATTATTTGTCGTCGTTGTAAGGGAAGAGGACATTTTGCGAGAGAATGCAAATCTCAGCGTGTCATGATTGCTACTGAGGATGGTGGGTATGAGTCCGCTAGTGACTATGATGAGGAGACTTTGGCTCTTATTACACGTGAAGAACATGGTGGAGATGATTCTGAAAATGAGACGCAATACATGGCTCCTGAAGACGCTGACAGGTATGAATGTTTAGTTGCTCAACGTGTTTTGAGTGTGCAGGTCACACAAGCAGAGCAAAATCAGAGGCATAATTTGTTCCATACAAAGGGAGTTGTGAAGGAACGTTCTGTTCGCGTCATCATAGATGGAGGGAGCTGTAACAACTTGGCTAGCATGGAGATGGTGGAGAAGCTATCTCTCACCACAAGACCACATCCACATCCTTACTACATCCAATGGTTCAACAACAGCGGCAAGGTTAAGGTAACACGTACTGTTCGTGTGCATTTTAGTATCTCTACATATGCTGATTATGTTGATTGTGATGTGGTACCCATGCAAGCATGTTCCTTATTACTAGGTAGACCATGGCAATTTGATAAAAATTCTGTACACCATGGTAGAAACAATCAGTATACTCTTGTTCATAAGGATAAAAATATTACTTTGCTTCCTATGACTCCTGATTCCATTTTGAAAGATGACATTAATAGAGCTAATAAAGCAAAACAGGAGAAAAATAAGAGTGAAAATCAGATTGTGGCAAAGGAATTTGAGCAACAAATGAAACCTAATAATAAACCATCTAGTGTTGTTTCTGAAATTAAATTGAAAAGTGCATGTTTACTTGCCACAAAATCTGATATTGATGAACTAGATTTCAGCAAATCTGTTTGCTATGCTTTTGTGTGCAAAGAGGCATTATTTTCATTCGAGGACGTGCCTTCCTCTTTGCCCCCTGCTGTCACTCACATTTTGCAGGAGTTCGCTGACGTCTTCCCACAAGACGTGCCACCGGGATTACCACCTATTCGAGGGATTGAGCATCAAATTGACTTAATTCCCGGTGCATCGCTACCCAACCGTGCACCATACCGTACCAATCCAGAGGAGACGAAGGAGATTATGCGTCAAGTACAGGAGCTGCTCGACAAAGGTTATATACGCGAATCTCTTAGTCCTTGTGCTGTTCCTATTATACTCGTGCCTAAAAAGGATGGTACGTCGCGTATGTGTGTTGATTGTAGAGGCATTAATAATATTACTATTCGTTATCGTCATCCTATTCCTAGGCTCGATGATATGCTTGATGAATTGAGTGGCTCTACAATATTCTCCAAAGTTGATTTGCGTAGTGGATACCATCAAATTCGTATGAAATTGGGAGATGAATGGAAAACTGCATTTAAAACTAAGTTTGGTTTATATGAGTGGTTAGTCATGCCTTTTGGGTTAACTAATGCACCTAGTACTTTCATGAGACTAATGAACGAAGTTTTACGTGCTTTCATTGGACGATTTGTGGTGGTCTATTTTGATGATATACTGATTTATAGCAAATCTTTGGAAGAACATTTGGAACATTTACGTGCTGTTTTTATTGCTCTACGTGATGCACGTTTGTTTGGTAACCTTGGGAAGTGCACCTTTTGCACCGACCGAGTATCTTTTCTTGGCTATGTTGTTACTCCACAGGGAATTGAAGTTGATAAAGCCAAGATTGAAGCTATTGAGAGTTGGCCGCAGCCCAAAACGGTCACACAAGTGCGGAGTTTTCTTGGACTCGCTGGTTTCTATAGGCGTTTTGTGAGAGATTTTAGCACCATTGCTGCACCTCTCAACGAGCTTACAAAGAAGGATGTGCCTTTTGTTTGGGGTACCGCACAGGAAGAAGCCTTCACGGTATTGAAAGATAAGTTGACACATGCTCCTTTACTCCAACTTCCTGATTTTAATAAGACTTTTGAGCTTGAATGTGATGCTAGTGGCATTGGATTAGGAGGTGTGTTATTACAAGATGGCAAACCTGTTGCATACTTTTCTGAAAAATTGAGTGGGCCTAGTCTGAATTATTCTACTTATGATAAAGAACTATATGCTCTTGTTCGGACTTTAGAAACATGGCAACATTATTTATGGCCCAAAGAATTTGTTATACATTCTGATCATGAATCTTTGAAACATATTAAAAGTCAAGCTAAACTGAATCGTAGACATGCTAAATGGGTTGAATTCATTGAAACTTTCCCTTATGTCATTAAACACAAGAAGGGTAAAGAAAATGTTATTGCTGATGCATTGTCTCGTCGCTATACTATGCTTTCACAACTTGACTTCAAAATATTTGGTTTGGAGACCATCAAAGATCAATATGTGCATGATGCTGATTTTAAAGATGTATTGCAGAATTGTAAAGAAGGAAGAACCTGGAACAAGTTTGTCGTTAATGATGGATTTGTGTTCCGTGCTAACAAGCTATGCATTCCAGCTAGCTCTCTTCGTCTTTTGTTGTTGCAGGAGGCGCATGGAGGAGGATTAATGGGACACTTTGGCGTGAAGAAGACGGAGGACGTACTTGCTACACATTTCTTTTGGCCAAAGATGAGACGGGATGTTGAGCGTTTTGTTGCTCGCTGCACTACATGTCAAAAAGCTAAGTCACGACTCAATCCTCATGGTTTATATATGCCTTTGCCTGTACCTAGTGTTCCTTGGGAGGATATATCTATGGACTTTGTTTTAGGTTTACCTCGAACAAAGAAGGGGAGGGATAGCATATTTGTTGTCGTGGATAGATTCTCGAAAATGGCGCACTTTATACCATGTCATAAAAGCGATGATGCTGTTAATGTTGCTGATTTGTTCTTTCGTGAAATTATTCGCTTGCATGGTGTGCCAAATACTATTGTTTCAGATCGTGATACTAAATTTCTTAGCC
The DNA here is from genome assembly GCF_002575655.3 of Aegilops tauschii subsp. strangulata. Taxonomy (NCBI): domain Eukaryota; kingdom Viridiplantae; phylum Streptophyta; class Magnoliopsida; order Poales; family Poaceae; genus Aegilops; species Aegilops tauschii. Next base: position 221,389,893 of record NC_053036.3, read on the forward strand.
ACTTTTGGAGATGTTTATGGGCTAAGTTGGGGACTAAACTGCTTTTTAGTACTACTTGTCACCCCCAAACTGATGGACAAACTGAAGTAGTCAATAGAACATTGTCTACTATGCTTAGGGCTGTTTTGAAGAATAATAAGAAAATGTGGGAAGACTGCTTGCCTCATATTGAGTTTGCTTATAATCGTTCATTGCATTCTACTACTAAGATGTGCCCTTTTGAAATTGTGTATGGTTTCCTACCTCGTGCACCTATTGATTTGTTGCCTCTTCCATCTTCGGAGAAGGTTAATTTTGATGCTAAACAACGTGCTGAATTGATCTTAAAAATGCATGAGTTAACTAAGGAAAACATTGAGCGTATGAATGCTAAATATAAACTTGCTGGAGATAAGGGTAGAAAACATGTTGTGTTTGCACCTGGAGATCTTGTTTGGTTACATTTGCGTAAGGATAGATTTCCTGATTTGCGCAAATCAAAGCTAATGCCACGTGCTGATGGTCCTTTTAAGGTGTTAGAGAAAATAAATGATAATGCATATAAACTTGAGCTGCCTGCAGATTTTGGGGTTAGTCCCACTTTTAATATTGCAGATTTGAAGCCTTATTTGGGTGAGGAAGATGAGCTTCCGTCGAGGACGACTTCATTTCAAGAAGGGGAGGATGATGAGGACATCAATACAATTATTACACCCACAGTCCCTGCTGCTATACATACTGGACCAATTACTAGAGCTCGCGCACGCCAATTAAATTACCAGGTACTTTCGTTTCTTGCTAATGATTCTAATGTTCATGAGAATATGATGCTGCCTAAATTGGATACATTTGTTTTGCTTACAAATGAAGGGCCTAGCTTTGAGAAGGATGAACATTGGAGCAAGAACAAGCATGGAGATGATGGCATGCGCATGGGGAACAAGAACGGAGTTACAAGTGATGATTTCAGGACGTTGAAGCCACCATAATGCGTGCATGAAGCCTTGGACGAAATATACAAGATGCTACTTCATAACTTTCGTCCAGAGGCTATTCTAGGTGCTGCGTCACCTTATTATTGGGCCAGGCCCATGTAATTTCGAAATACATAAGTATAGGCTGTTTTTAGAGTCCGTATGTGTGGGGAAACAAGAGATAGGGTTGGTTTCGGACCCCTTCCTCAAGGGCCACGAAATTCCCCCCCCCCCTTCCTCCATATATACAGCCCTTAGGGCATCGTTTAGACTTTGGGTTTTGTTTAGATTAAAAGTTCGCCATAGCTGCAACTTCGCGTACTTCGTTTGTGTTCAGCGACCAGACAAAGGCGTCACCGAACCCCACCTTGATCAATAAAGCTTTCATCTTATATTCGCAATATCCAGATTGCAATCTCAGTTTCTTGCCTGTTCTTCGTTTGCTCGCAGGAAACAGACCCTCGTGGTCAGGTTGATCGTGCTCCGGCGTGGTCGATAACCTCTCGGAGTTGGTTTAGCGATTGCTAAGGCGCGACGTCCTCGCACGTTCGTAGTCGGATCGTCAAAGTCGACTTCCATCAAAGCGATATTCATCATCTCATCGAAAGACGGGACACCTTTGCCTCTATCATTTTGTTGGAAAACGCTATGTTACAGTAACATATTATGTTACTCTAAACACATCTATGCTCATTAAATACATGCCACATAAGCAAACTTGTCTTGGACTGCGGTATGTTACTTGCTAATTTACTCCCACTATGACTAGCCTTAGCACAACATTTTTGGTTACATGCATTAACATTTTATTAGTTAAATCAAAGGTCAAAACTTGGCGCAAAATGCAAAGGGGACCAATAAACCAGTAAACATCAAAGTTCTCTCGTTTGGCCCGAACTAGAGGTCCGGTGAGAAGACTATACTGCACCGGCACGGAGGGGGACGCAACTCCATTGACTTACCACACCTGCCTTTGTTTGTATGACACGTGGGCCCAACAGGTGGCTGGCCCACCTGTCATACACTACTAGAAAAACGACTATAGCTAATATGGACACTAATGGCGCACCATGTATGTGGTACGCCACTGCTATATAGCAGTGGTGCACCAGATATAGGTGCGCCATTAGTGGCCATATTACTAATGGCGCACCTGGTGTGTGGTGTGCCATTACTAGTTTTGTCCTGGCCCCACAACCTTCCCAGACTTAGCAGTAGCGCACCAGGGTATAGTGCGCCATTAATAGTTTTAACTAGTAATGGCGCACCACACCCACGGTGCGCCAATGCTAACAATTTTTTTATTTTTTTTTCAAAACTAGTAATGGCGCACCACACACCAGGTGCGCCATTAGTAACCCTAGTTACCAATGGCGCATTCTTAGGAAGTGCGCCATTGGTAACCTGAGAGCAGCTGGATATTTTTGACAGCCACCTACCACACTCACTTTCCCCACTTCATTCTCTCCACCTCTACCAAGCTTGGTCTCGGCTGCCTCCTCCTCCTCCTCACCTCATTTGCACCATAGATTCACCCAAATTAAGTGGTTAAATTTCCTTTTTTTTGATAGGTAAGTAAGGGGAAAGCTTTCTTTATGTTCTAGATCTATTTTTTCTCCCTCCAACGTACACACTTTTTATGGCCTAGATCTAGGTATGTTTGTGGTGTTGCATATGTTTGTGTTTGCAGGTACCGGTATTTGAAATGCGATAGTTGCCAATATTTTGCCAGAATGTAGATTCATTTCCGTTTCAGCGAGAATTTGGCACTATGCATTCTTTTTGGTCCTATTTTTAGGCAAAGTCATGCCAAATTTTTTTTTGGGTTCTAAAATATCGTTTTGCTCTACCCCGCAGGCGACCATGGTCTGCATGATGACCGAAGGCATCGTGAATAGGTTTTTGAGCTCCGCGAAGGCCGAGATGCTTGAAAAGAACGAGAGGGAGATAAGATGTCCGTGTCAAAGATGCAAGCTGGAGAGCCTTATGGACCTGGATTCCAGATAGCTGGTGCGGGATCACCTGCTCGTGCGTGGTTTCATGGATGGCTATCGGTGGCAAGGTGATGAAGATGATTATGAAGTCGTCCATGGGGGGCGGGCAAGAAATAAGGAAGGGCAGCAAGACAATAGCGGCGAGGGCGGGTGAGAAGACGAAGAATCTCCGGGACATGATCACGAAGTAGATCCAGGACACAGTCATCATGTAGAAGATGCCAAACATGATGATGAGGAAGATCAAGACTAAGGGCATGATCATGAAGATGAGATGCCGGAGCAGACGACGATGGACCATCGATGGGCTGGGTGCAGGACCCTCATATTCAAGAGCTGCTTCTCAAGCAGACGGGTAATGCAAGAGCTGCCGCCCAAGAGAAAGCCAAGCTGGATCAACTGGAGATAGACGCGGTTACTCCATTGTATGAAGGATGCAGGCCCGAGGATACCCGCCTGAAAGTAACGCTCATGGCTCTGGAGATGAAGGTAAAACACAAAATGACCGACGCATGCTTCGACGAGAACATGTCATTCTGGCACGAACGTCTTCCCAAGGGGAACAAGTGCCCGACCAGTTTCGAGGAGGCGAAGAAAATCATGTGTCCTCTGGATTTACCGCACGTGAAATACCATGTGTGCATGAACGATTGCATCATTTATCGGGACGAGCACGCGGAGTCTACCATATGTCCGGTGTGTGGAGTCACTCGATACAAGAAAAGGAAAAAAGCTCCTCGAAAAGTGGTGTGGTACTTTCCGATCACTCCTCGTCTGCAGCGGTATTTCGCGGACCCTAAGCTAGCAAAGCTCCTGCGTTGGCACGCGGATAGGGAGGAGAAGAAGCGAGAAGATGACGGAAATGATCCGGAGATAAATAAAAAAGACAAGATGCTGAGTCGCCCTAAGGATGCGAGCCAGTGGGAAGCGTTGAACTTCGAACACCCATAATTTGGGGACGATCCAAGGAACATCGTGCTGGGCGCGAGCACCGATGGAGTCAATCCGTTTGGCAGCCAGAGAAGCACATATAGCACCTGGCCTGTGTTTGTGTGGATGTACAACCTTCCCCCCTGGATGTGCATGAAGAGGAAGTACATTCACATGAGTATGCTAATTGAAGGGCCGAAACAACCAGGGAACAACATCAATCTGTATCTAGGGTTGCTGAAAGAGAAGCTTGACACGTTGTGGAAAATGCCAGCCAATACGTGGGACGCCGCAGCGAAAGAATATTTCCCTATGAGAGCCGCACTGCTCACGACGGTGCACGACTATCTCAGTTACGGATATGTCGCGGGGCAGGTGGTGCACTGATTTTGTGCATGAGTCAGGTGCATGGATGAGACAACGTATCGCCAGCTAGATAGAGATCCCGGGTCTTCGAAAACCGTGTTCATGGGACATCGAAGGTGGCTTCGCGACAATGACGCATGGAGAAAACGCAAGGATCTGTTCGATGGTGAAGCCGAACCCCGAAGACCCCCACGTACGAGGAGCGGCGAGGAAATAGACGAGCTGTTGAAAAATTGGAAAGAGTGCCCACCGTTAGGAAAGAAGCGAAAGGCGCCAGAGCTGCTTTTGAAGGTATGGAAAATGAGGTTTGTTTTCTGGGACTTGCCATACTGGAAGATCCTCCGTGTGCTTCACAGCCTTGATGTCATGCATATCACAAAGAATGTGTGCGAGAGTCTGCTTGGTACCCTGCTCAACATGCCAGAGAGGACCAAAGATGGGCCAAAAGCAAGGGCAGACTTGCAATCAATGGGCATCAGGGAGGAGCTTCACGCCAAACGTCCTAATGATGATGATGATGATGAGGCGAAGGACACGGAAAGTTGTCGCAAAGGCAAAAAGGCCAAGAAGATCGAATATGACTGCTCTCCCGCGTGCTTCAATCTAAGTCAGAAGGAGATCGAGCAGTTTTTCACCTGCCTCGTAGGAGTAAAACTTCCTTACGGTTACGCGGGGAAGATAAGCAGATACCTAGACTCAGCGAAGCAGAAGTTCAGCGGGATGAAGTCTCACGACTGTCACGTGCTGACGACGCAGATACTTCCAGTTGCAATCCGTGGGATCATGGACACGCACGTATGTGAAACACTCTTTGGCCTATGCAACTTTTTTGATGTCATCTCTCGAAAGTCGGTTGGCGTGAGGCAACTCAGAAGGCTACAGGAAGAGATCATGGTGATACTATGCGAGCTTGAGATCTACTTCCCGCCCGCATTCTTCGACGTTATGGTGCATCTGCTGGTCCATATCATGGAGGATATGATCCAACTCGGGCCGATGTTCCTGCACAGCATGATGCCGTTCGAAAGGATGAATTGTGTCATCAAAGGATATGTTCGCAACAGGGCACGTCCAGATGGAAGCATAGCGAAGGGCTTTCTGACCGAAGAGTGCATCTCCTTCTGCACGAATTGTCTAGGCATCGAGAATCCCGTTGGTCTGCCCGTCAACAGGCACCTCGGTAGCCTCGCTTGATGGGGTCACCGCGAGGTTCGCCGCGAAATGCATGTCGACTTCAAGGGTCGACTCGCCGACTATGAAAGAGCAAACCTAGTCGCGCTACAACACATAGACGTGGTCGATCCTTGGGTGGTAGAGCACAATACCTTTATTGAGAAGACGTACAATGACCGAGGCCAACAAAGGACGGACGGAGATATAATCAAAGAGCACAACTCATGTTTCACGCGTTGGTTCAAGGAGAAGCTTCTGTCGTACCCTTTACATGAGGATTCTTCCGCGGAAGAAAAACTCATATTCGCCTTGTCACAGGGCGCCGAGCACAACCTGATGACCTATGAGGCGTACGATATCAACGGCTACACATTCTACACCGAGGAAAAGGACATGAAGAGCGATTATCAGAACTCCGGGGTAACGATGGAATCCTACACCGGTAATGACAAGGGCAGATACTACGGAAGGATCGAGGAGATCTGGGAGCTGAGATACGCTGGAGAGAAGGTCCCGATATTCCGTGTCAGATGGGCCAACAGCGTCCTAAAAGAAGACCGGTATTTCACCACCATGGTTATACCCGAAGCCAAATCCAAGACCGCGGGCGCAAACGTCACCGCGAAAAATGAACCATGGGTACTGGCTTCCCAAGTGGACCAATGCTTCTTCATTACTAACCCGTCAAAGCCCAGTCGTGTTGTCGTGAGGAGAGGCAAAAGGAACATCATCGGAATGGATGGAGTCGCCAATGAGCAAGACTTCGACAAGTACGGCGACCCGAAGATGGAAGATGACGACGACAATGAAGTACCATACACCACAAGAAGAAGCAGGACCACCCTACCTAAAGGACGTCCGTTCAAGAGAAGAACTCAAGGGGTTCTGGGGCTAAATTATCCAACCGCGAGAAAGAAGGGCAAGAAGATTGTGAAAAGATAGCTAAGATCGAATCACGACGTGTCGGTCGTGTGTGAGTGTCAGTGGCAAGCTCAATTATTACATGCAACTAAATTATTACATGTATCACTTGATTTCAACCATGTCATCTAATTCTAAATCTTTGCACAATGGTTTTATCACTCCATTTGCATTTTCCTTTTCTTTTATCTCAAATCTTAAATTATTACATGCAACTAAAAATCCAAAAAAATAAAAAAAGTTAGTAATGGCGCACCAGGAGAAGGTGCGCCATTGCTATCACGGTGTTTATGGCGCACCCCTAAAAGGTGCGCCATTGATATACCAATTTTTATGGCGCACCCATAATAGGTGCGCAATTGCAAACCCCCCCACTAAAATATCCAAGACCCAGTCCTCCCGCTCCCTCTCCTCCTCCTCCTCGCTCTCCTCGCTCCCGCTCCCCCTCGCTCTCCTCCTCCCCATCCTCCCACACCCTCTCCTCCTTCTCCTCGGCCTCCTCCCCGTCCTGCAACCGCTCCCCTCCCGACCGCGGCCGCCGCAGGTGAGCCAGCCGCGCCGCCGGAACTCACCCACCCGCTCCCCCTTCTCTCATTGCTTGCTCTATTTCCTCGCAGCTCGTCCGCCGCGCGGCCGCTCGCCGCCGCCGCCGTGAGATGGGGCCAAGGGAGGCCGCTCGTCCTCGCCCTCGCCGCCGCCCAAGAAACCCTCGCCTCCCCCTCCGCCTGCGAGGAAACCCTCCCCTGCTCCGGTCCCCGACGAGTCGTCGCTCGTCCTCCTCGTCAGCCGCCTCTCCAGGAACGTCACCGAGGGCCATCTCAGGGAGATCTTCGGTTAGCAAAACCACTCCTTTCCTCTCCCCTTCGGCGTCAACGATGTGCTCCGCTTCGGCATCAACGACAGTGTTAGGGGCGACCTCGCGCCGCCGCACCCCGTCCAGGCCACCATCCATAAGGTGAGCCCCTTTGTTTCCCCCGGGACCTCCAAGCCCTAGCTAGCTCTGAATCTGATTGTTTCGTGTGTATGCGCCGCGCAGGTGACCAAGTTCTGGGACGACAAGAAGAGGTTCGGGACCGAGGCCATCTACGGATCTACCTTCAACATCCGCAAGGATCTGGATGCCCAAATCCTCTCCAGGTTCACTCTCTCACTGCCCCCACCTTTTCCCCTCCTGGAAATAGGTTCTGGCTAACTACTAAGAGTAATTGGTTGCCGATGTGGTCATTCATAATTTTTTGGCCATCTGATTGGGTAGCTGCAATTTGTTGGAATCGTGAATTTGACCTTACTGTGAGAACTGGATGTGCTAATATCTTGTACTTCTAGTCCATGTGTTAATATCTCGGAAATTCGATAAGGGTCGTGAATACATTGCTGCTGATGATAGCGTGCCATTTGCCGCCCCCTTTAGCCGATTACCGACCATTGTGTGACTCTGTGTGATTCTTTTTACTGCTGGAAGTTCATTTCTTAGTGCGTTTTGTTCTCTGAATATATATCGCTGCATTGTGCCGCGGAGAACTATGGCGAAGTTCAGTTCTTAGTGCAGGGACAAATAGTTACCCCTTTCTCCTGAAATGTTGATTAATTTCCGTTTCGGTTTAGAATGGGGCACTCCTAGGTCAAGAAAATTAGCAAAGGTCATGCCCAATTTTCTTGACCTAGAAGGTGCCCGATTCTCAACCGAAACAAAAATTAATCAACATTTATAGACAAGTTAAGCATAATTATCTACATGGAGGAGGTTCAGATCAACAAATCAGCAAGTTAAGCATAAAATGGCAATAAAGAATACAGGGTCTTGAAAACAGTTATGAAAATGTTCAGGTTCTAAATTTTTTAACACAGTTTGAGCTACTAACTGAAAAACTTCAGGTTCTGGAAATGTTCAGGTTTGGACTTGTAGCTGTACTTTTGCAATTTAGGACCATTAATCTACTAGTGTTGTAGTTACGTCCAAAAATGAAGTGCAATCTCTATAAAAATGGAGTACCTGCAGTATTATTCAGAATAAATGCAGTCTAGTTTGTTAACTGAATTTGTTACTACTCCATGCAGTCCAGTTTTTCCTGATTTCTACTGTAGTTTGTTAACTAAATTCAGATTCAGTTAACTGAATTTACCAAGTGTTAAAAGTGTTAACTAAATTTAACACTTGGGACTTTGGGACTTGGTACAAAAGTGCTCAGTCAAATATTGCTTCACTGCACAAGACACAAGCAATCATCATCTGTTCATAATTACTCCATAATTATTCTAACTGATCTACTCCATAATATTGCTTCAGCGCACAAGACCTTTCAAATTAAGTTAACTGAATTAGAATGTTACCTCTGCTAAGCATTCCTTTTTGAACGAATTTTGTTAACAGAAAATTCATTGTATATGCATTCATATATATGCATGCACTGAAAGCTCTTGCAATGTGAATAATTACAGAAGGAAAAGGAACAATCTTTTGGGTAAAGGGGTGTTTATAACCCGTAATGTGAAAATATATAGGATAGAAGAATAGATACTACCCTGATCTCATCCAATAACTCTAGTAGCCTTTTTTCCTATTTAGAGCGAACATGGCCGACAACGATGAGGCAGGCGGTTCGGGCAAGCCATTCTGGGAGATGTCCCAGGAGATGGTGGAAGAACCTCACCGCTATGAGGAGGCCGCGGAAGACACCGATCCCGACTACACAACCCCTAGTGGCGTCGGGGATGACACCACTAATGGGGCCGCCGAGGATGCCACCATTGATTATGGCAGCGAACGCACAGATGGCAGCCAACCGAAGAGGCAACGGAAGGACCGGCGCCCGAACGTGCTCGGCACCGTCAAGGAGGAATTTACTGAAGTGTCCTCCAGTGGGCATCCAACGGCGCCCAAAGAATTAGTCAGTGGGTATGCGGGACAACTCGGGTGCATTCTCCGGAGCACCGTCTCGATCAACACCGAGAACCTAAGGCATCATGACCGAGGGAATTTGCGCAACCTCCTCTTCACAAAGCTGCACGAATGATACAAGTTCCCCAGTAACTTCGCAAACACACGCCTCTCAGGGAATAAAGTGAACAGTGCCGCCCTCACGAAGATGAGCACGGCCCTGGCTACTTGGAGAGCCGCGGTGAAGAGAAGGATTCTAAGTGGTGATAGTTATGAGAAGATCAAGGAGACATATCCTTTGATCAGCGAAGCTGACTACCTGGAGTTCAAGATCAAGTGCGAGAGCAACGCATCCGCGGAATCAAGTCAGTGGGGGAAAGATATGCGGGACTTGAACTTAGGGGTCCTCAAACTCGGTCCCGGCGGTTACAGAGTGGCGGAACCTAAATGGGACAAGGAGGACGCGGAGCGTGCCGAGCAAGGCCTACCACCCCTCTTCGATAAATACCATGAAAAGCCGACCAGGAACTATGTCAGGGCCCGATACAAGGTGGACCCGGTAACAAAGGAGCTTACCACGGATCCGAAGGTGAAGGCGCTTGAGCTTGTTCTGGTAAGGAATACACCCCCGCGTAATTAGCTCCATATGGTTGCATTCTAATTAATGAAGCCAAATTTCTAAATGGTTCACGTTCCTTCCGCAGGAAACTGAAAGCAGTAGCGCGGGGTCTCAAAGCTCCCCGTCTGCCCCTTGGGACACCACTTTAAATAGGGCGTTGAACGTAAGGAAACACAAGGATAAGTTCAGTAAGCCGTCGTCAGCTAGTCGTGTGGCCGACGAAGGCTTGTCCACGAAATGGTCGGAATACTATAAGGCTGGGAGTAAGGAGAGAAAGACCAGCTCGGAAAGCCAGGAGCGCGAGGTTAAAGAACTCAAGGCACAAGTGGCACGGATTCCGGAGATAGTCCTAGAGCTAGTGCGAGACCAACTGGGAGCGACGATCACCGCCATTATGCCTTCCTTGCTTGAGGGGCTGCAGGGGTGGATTGCGGGCGGCCAACAGGGGCCGCCCCCGATTCCCAGCTTCACGGGGCAGCAACTCGCACAACGCGCCGGCATTGGTGTCTCCGGCGGAGGCGGCATTGGTGTCTCCGGCGTCGGCGCCGGCATTGGAGCTTAATGCACGAGGGTGTGGGAAGAATACGCCGGCCGACACCTCGGCAGCAAGCGGCCCCTCTGTCACTTGCACGCCCGCCGTTGGTGGTGCCTCGACATTAGCCGAGCTCGACGCCATCATGGTAACTAAGCCTCGGCCGATGACTTCATCTCCTTGCCTTTGACTGGGCATCCCTGACGCCCTACATGTTTTCGCAGGGCGCCACCAATGTTCCATGCACTCTCCTGCACTTCGTGGACGGCGAGTTGATCGATGTCGCCAAGGAAAAAATTGTTGAACCGGGCAACCGCATGTTCCACGATAATCCGATGCCACCCACCGTGTATAGGGTTCAACTAGTTCGGGTGCTGCGGGGCTGCGAGAACTTATTACCTCCGTATCGACCCCCTGGGGCCGACGAAGATGATGTGATGACCCTCAGCGCCTGCTTAAATTGGTCCCTGCTTTGGCCGAAGAGCCAGATTCGTTTGGGGGCGGGGGACACCACCCCATAGACAACACCGCCAGTCGTGCCGGCGCCAAGCCATGGCAAGACCACCGCAACTCTACCGCCGTCAGCTTATCCGGACATGCATATGGCACAGGATCCGGATGACGACGACGGTACATTTTCCAACGTCGATAAGTACATCAACGAACATGGGTACGGTGACAAATTCTTGGGGCCTCCTTCTCAAGAACCCAACCCTGCAAAAGACAATCGCGATCTAGTTGGTACCGCGGAGAAACCCAATTGCAACAGGCGTCGTCTAGCGTTCAGTTCCCAGGAGACGCCTCCAGCTGCCACCTTCACCGTGTTAGGACCGGTTTTTTCGGGATATTAATTTTCCAGAAAATGGCCCTTGTGCTCACCAGCCCCAGGATTACTGTTAGCTGATGAGGCACCAACTTGATACAGAAATTCCAAGCAAAGTACAAAATATGTAGTACAAGACCATTATGGCCTATGAGTACAACACTTGGTTTCTAGTGGTTGATGGCGGAAGCGGTTTGTGGTTCATCTGCGTCTATGGGACTCCATTTCCCACACGAACAGCTGACCAGGATAACTCCTATCTTTGCGAGGCTGCTATCATCATTGCGTAGGTTCCGGGGCTGTCGTCGCAACGCTCCTCTCCACGCAAGAAATCTGGCCAAGACAATAGCCAGGGACAAGCCAGTGAGTACGTTTGAATTTACTCGCAAACATTATGAACACGGGTATGATATAATAAGGGATAATCATGCTCTGAAATATTCTATGATCATAACGTCTGTCACGAAATAAACGAAATCCATGATGCACGCATGCGGGAAAGATATGAATATGCAATACAGGAGTAGAAATAGAATGCACCGATCGAGTGTCTGAAGCGACGCCTCGGAAGGATAAAAGATAAATCTTGCCTCAGTCGGGCGTCTGAGCGACACCACATAAAGGGCTTATAGATAAAAGAAATAACAAGCAGGCCACAGTCGGGCGTCTATGCGACACCACATAAAGGACTTATAAATAGTAGAAATAACAAGCATGCCACGGTCGGGCGTCTGCGCGACACCACATAAAGGGCTTATAAATAGTAGAAATAACAAGCATGCCACAGTCGGGCGTCTATGCGACACCACATAAAGGGCTTATAAGAGAATAGTCGCAGTGAGTATCCAGGAGGTAGAACCGTCCCAGGGATGCTCAATAATTCAAATAATGTAAATGGTTAGTCCACAATAATAATAATCAAAATCCTCATATGTCATAGGTCATAATCAAAGTTCTGGTTTAGCAGTTTCTCCTCCGAAGACCGACACTATGACCGACACTAAACCCATCTCGGACTGTAATCCTTACTCATGGACACGGCTATCCGAATAGATTTAACCTCTGCAGAGGGGGTACTCTTTACCCACGAGTAACGGATTTCTTTAGTCCATCGGGACTAATTCCGTCTCCGGTCTTTTAATTGAAACACGCCTGACCTGCACACACCAGCTTAACTTACCGGTGTCTGGAATCACCCATGACACCTGTCAAGCAAAACTCTAAGTGGGGAGGCTACAACCTCGACTTAGCATGGGATCAAATTTATATCGCGCGCTCTAAGGAGTGCCCCCCTCTCGGTCCCAACTGGAAACACCCATGCCCCTGGACCAGGTGGCATGCCTACCGGATGCATCCGGTATCTTCCACCATGGCCTCTCTGTACGGTGTGTGCTAGGAAGGGGTTGACAACTTACTGAACCGTACCCTACCTGCGGCAGGGACAAGTGGTAGTACGAAACAAGTATGGGGGGTTACTGGAACAAGACTCGATCTACGTCCGACTCAGGAGGTTCAAGTATTCCCTGTATGATTAGCATAACAAAATATTTCAACTAACAGACAGAATCACCGCTCATCATACCTCATCATGCCATACCGGACACACTCGTCTCGACGAGGAACTAGGGACAAGCTCGTGTCTACCCAAGACCGCAACTTTCCCGGCTTCCTTCCGGTATGCATGAAAAGCTCACGAGGATGATCACTATCACCAGCATATCCATTTCAAAAAAATCTCCATTATGCACTCATGCGTATGATTTTATCATCACATAACAATAACGTACGCTCCAAGTCAAGGTGGTGTTGTAACCATATCAACAACACACAAAAATATTATGCCAGAGTTCAGAATGCTTGCCTTCAAGAGTATGCAAGAGGGAGTGCATTTTTTTGAAAGTTGCCTTCCTTCTTCAAAATCCTATTTTATGAAAATTTAAGTTAACACATAGTTTTAAAACAGTACAAAAAAGTTGTTTGGAAAATTTTCAAATAAATACTAAAATAAACTAGACAGAATTTGAGAAAGGTAGGAAAAGGAATCAACTCATTTGGAGTTTTATTTTAAAAGATATAGCCAGTCAAAGTTTAGTCAAAGTTCTGTTTTCAATAAAATCAGAAAAAGAAAACGTTTCGGGGGAAAATACGTTTTCGAAGCAGAGGAGACGTACTTCAGGGGTTTATGCGTCCACTCAAATACGTGGTGGCGGGGTTGGGTCACTGACAGTGGGTCCAGCGGGCCCACTGGTCAGGTTTGACTAGTCCCCCGCCTCCTCGCTGTCAGGACCCCGATTCTAAGTCACACCGATCTAGCCTATAACACCTCATATCACTTTGCGGCCTCACGCACGGTATTCCCACGGGTGTCGCCTTACCATGGCCCGGGACCGTTTGCGCCTTTTGGCTCACGTATATGATAGTGTCGCTAGCATCCATATGACAGAGAACCCGGGCCGACATGGCTAGTCGTGAACCCAAAGTGGCACCAACTTACGGGGACAGGCATACATGAATCAACATCGAGCATGTTGGTCAGCAGCGTGTGAATCCGGGCTGTAGCACTGGGCTAACAGGACTCCGGGAACCCGGGCTGTAGCAGGCTAGGCGGGACTCCGGATGTGACAGTGTGACATTTCCCCGAAGGGACAGACACAGGAGCGAAGTGAAACACATGCCGGCCAGTCAAGTGTTCCGGAGCAGTAGTGCTGGGCTAGCAGGACTCCGGTGAACCGGGCTGTAGCGGACTACTATGGCTCATGGAAGCACAAGACTACATTTCCCCATAAGAGAGGCTACAAAGGATAAACAACTAGGTTGTCGGATCCCACACATACCAAGCATTTCAATCATACACACAATATGCTCGATATGTGTAAATACAACATGGCATCACAACATAACTCTACGACTCAAGTATTTATTCATTAGGCTCCGAGGAGCGAGATATTACAAACATAGGTCTCATGACCCAACATTCAGAGCATACAAGTCAAACACATGCGGAAGCTTAACATGTCTGAGTACAGACATCTACAAATGAAAAAGGCTGAGAAGCCTGACTATCTACCAGATCCTGCCGAGGGCACAAGATCGTAGCTGAGGTATCAAGCTAAACGTCGAAGTCCACATGGAACTACTGGCGAGACTGACGTCTCTCTGCAAAACATAAAATAAGCAAACGTGAGTACAAATGAACCCAACAAGACTTACATCAGAACTATCTACATATGCATCGGTATCAACAAAGGGGGTGGTGGAGTTTAACTGCAGCAAGCCAGCTTTGACTCGGTGGCTATCCTAAACTATGACTGCAAGTAACTCTTTTGAGGTGGCGCACACGAGTCCACATATTCACCATATCAATACTCCACTATGGATCCGCTCCCGTCTCCCTACGAGAACGCCATCCATAGCACTCACGCTTATCTTGCGCATTTTAGAGTATCCACTTTCACTTGTCTATGAACTGTTATAGGCAACCCAGAAGTCCTTTACCGCGGACACAGCTATTCGAATAGATGATGTTAACCCTGCAGGGGTGTACTTCGTCACACACGCTCTCACCACTTACCGCCGTTTACACAGCATGTACTCGGCAACCTCCAAGCGGAAGCCCAACGTGGGTGTCGGCCACAGCCTACCTAAACACTCAAGTCTCTAGTCCAGGTTTATCGCCTATTCAGGTTCCATCCGCAGGGAGTCCGGCCGAGGTTTCCACATACGGCCCCGAACGATGTGTACAGGGTTCCGCGACACCAAACGGGTGCCCGGCATGCCCGGCCACGTGCCTACCGCATCACAGCCCACCCCTCGGGTCAGCGCTGCCCACGGCCTCCAGCATACTACAAAACCAGAAACTACTTGCAACTCCTGGACAGAGGACAAGGGTGATTAAGAAGCCGAAAGGGTCCATTGGTTTCGGGCCCAATGCGTGGTAGTAACTGTATCATGGATCACAAACACAGAACTCAGTTCCTGAGGACGGCTTCAATGAGACAACCCACCATGTACTCCTACATGGCCTCTCACCGCTACCTTTACCAAATCGTGTTCACACACTTAGCTCACACACAGTAGGACATGTTCATCACCATTCCAACTCATCCCTGATGAATCAGACCTGACACAACTCTAAGCAATAGCAGGCATGACAAACAAGCATGAATGGGTAGGCACATCAGGGCTCAAACAACTCCTACTCATGCTAGTGGGTTTCATCTATTTACTGTGGCAATGACAGGTCATGCAGAGGATAAGGGGTTCAACTACCGCAGCAAGTAACAGATGAATCGTTGTTGTCCTAATGCAGTAAAAGAGAGCAGGACCGAGAGAGTGGGTTTGTATCGGAATGGACAAGGGGGTTTTGCTTGCCTGACACTTCCGAAGATAGTAAAGCTCTTCATCGGTGTCATCGAACTCATCGTCGAAACCACGTCTATCGAGAGGGGACGAATACCGGTAACAGAGAAGCAAAACACAATCAATGCAATGCACAATATGATGCATGATCATGACATGTCAATATGATGTGTTTTAAGCTAATGCAACTAGCAACACATTAAATGGAGTTGGTTTGAACCTTAGGTTCAAATTCAAACTTCATATGTGAGGGTTTAAATGCCATTTATATGATTTGGTCTAAACAGCAGCCATAAGTTGTTCTAACATGCATGAAAACGGTACAGATGGATAGATTGGATTTTTCGGATCATTTTTCATATATAAATCTTTTCATTTGGAGTTACGGTTTATTTTCTATGAATTTTTGAAGTTAGCCTTATTTTCTGGAATTTCCTGATTAAAAATAAATCCTGAAAATGTAATACTGCGTCAGCATGACATCATGCTGACATCAGCAGGTCAACAGGGGCCGGTCCAGGTCAAACCTAAGACCGGGGCCCACATGTCAGTGTCTCATCTGGTTAACAGGGTAATTAGCACTAATATTTTGACTAACCTAAAATTAAAATAGGGCGGGGCCCACGTGCCATTGGCTCCGAGGAGGTCAAACCCAGTGGGTTTGGGTCAAACCCACCGGCGGTTAGCCGCCGGTGACCAAAATCCAGGGCGGAGGGCTTCGGGAATCATCGTCTAGCGTTGGATCGACGCGCGGAAAGGTGCTTTCGAAGGCTGGGAGTGTGCCGCGTCCGTTGGTACCAGTGGTTAGTCACGGGGGCACCGGAGCTGACGGCGGCGAGCTCATTCGCGGTGGCCGGAGCTCGGCTATGCTCGGCGAGGTGCTATGGCTTGTGGGCGAGCGAACTGGAGCGCTGGGTAAGATCTACGGGACGTCAGGAGCTCGTCCAAGGGCTTGGCTTGGTTAGCAGGAGTGACTAGCAACGGCGAGCTTCGTGGCGGCGGAGGCGAGTGCTCGGCCATGGCGGGGCTGCTGTTAGAGGACGGGAACAGAGGGGGCGGCCACGGGAGGAGGTGTAGGAGCTCATAGGGATGCGGTAGAGAAGGTCAACGTGCTCGGGGAAGCGTCGGAGGCGACGGATTGACGACGGCGATCTCGGGCGCCCGTCGGTGTACATGATGATGATGGCGTCACTGTAGTGCTTCCCGGCTTGCTTGGCTCGGTAGAGGTGACAAGGACGACGACACGGAGCTCATGGGCACGTCGGAGGGGCGAGGGGGTGGTTGTGGCCGCGGCGGTGCACGGCGGCGCTCTCTAACGCGTTTGGATGTGAGGTGGGGAGAGAGCAGAGAAGGGGAAGGAAGCCGAGGGAGAGTGAGAGAGCGGTCGGGGGCTGCGTGGCGACTCCAGGGTCGTCCAGGCCGCCGAGGGGGCACGCAGGCAAGGTGGAGGTGGCACGGGCGCGTGCCGGCGCACGGTGGCCACACGCCCTGCGTCCTTCTGTCGCGAGGAAGACGACAGGGGGGAGGCCAGTGGGCTGGGCCGGCTTCGCCCAGTTGGGCTGCTACAGGAGGAGGCCAGGTAGGTGCGGGTAGGTTTGTGTCCTTTTTCTTTTATTTCTGTTTTCTAATTCTGTAATTGTGTTCTGGGCTTTATTAAAAATGCCAGGGCATTTCCAAAAATAATGAAACTAATCAGGGATACTGTTTAGAATATATCCAACAGTAAACATTTTAGTTTATGATTATTTGAGCATTTAAAGTATTTAATAGCATTTAAATGTGTCACATCCTAGCTAGTTCATGCATTAGTGTTGCATCATGTCTATTTTCACAGAAACTTGAAATGGGGATGCCAGAAACCCCCAGCACACCCCCTGAAACAACTAGGGTTTACTAAAATCCTTTTCAATGAACCTGAAATGCCCTCCATAAATGTTCACCATCTTTGGTCCTGGCTAAAACCTCTGCCAAAAATGGTTTCATATTTTTGGAGGCCATTCTTGATTTTTCACCAAGCCATAAGTACTTGCATTTGGGCAATTTAAATCCTATAAATATTTTAAAATGCCCAAATAATCTTGAAGGTATTTTTAGGCTGTTGAGAATAATTTCAAAGGTGCCTCTGAATATTTCCAGGATTTTCCTAAATGAAATAGTATTTTTACTATTTCAAAACACAGAACAGAAATAAATAAAAACAGAAAAACAGAAAGCAGAGAAGGACTTACCTGGCAGCCCACCTGGCGGCCCAGCACTATGCTGGCCCATAGCCAGTCAGCTGCCTGCTCTCGCCAGAGCAGGCAGAGAGGTGACGCCGGCGAGCGCCAGCTCGCCACGGCGCCACCTGCTTGCCGCCTCGCTCGTGGACGCGCTGGACGACCTCCACGACGCGCCCCCGAGCCCCTGGACACCCCCTTTCTCCCCCATCGCCTCTCCCTCGCCTTCCTCCACCATGGCCGACGCAGCCGCTGCCACCTCGCCGGAGTAGCCGTAGCCACCGTCGTCCTCGCGCCGTCCCACCGTGTCCAATAGCTCCGCCGTCGCCTTCTCCTTCGAGCAGGTCGAGCCCCGAGCGCTCGCTTGCCCCGAAGCCTCTGCTCCGACCTCGCCTTTGCCGCTCACCGTCGGAGATCCCCTCCGCCGTCACCACCGCAGCAGTTCGCCCCTGACCTCGCCGTCCGCTCCGTCGCAACCACCGTGAGCCTGGCCACCTTCCCATCCTCTCCTTTCTCCCTCTCGAGCTCCGTAGCCACTGCACGTTGCTCACCCGTACGCGCCGCCGCACGAGCTCGTCGCCGACGAGGCTCTGGCCATCCAACGGTCGCACCACCATGGCCGTTAGCTCCACTGCATCGCCAGGAGCCCGTAGCACCATCGCACGCCCCTCGCCGTGCTCTCTAGCAACGGGTTCGACTACACCCGTACCCCGGCAGCCGCACGGCTCGTCGCCGGCATTGATTCCGGCGACCCCGAGCTCCACCACCACCACCAGTCGATGCGGTTTGCTCCCAGCTACACGTAGGTGCCCTCCGCCGTCCATTTGGTCGCCGGAGCACGAATCCCGCACTCCACCGCCGCGTCTGGATGTCGCCGGCGGCTAAACGCCGGCGAGTCAGCATGGTTTGACCACGGGTTGACTCCCCAGAGTCACTGACAAGTGGGGCCCGCCTGCTAATTAATCTGAGTTAGAGTTTAAAATTAATCCTAATTAGTTAATTACCTAACAGTGACACTGACAAAGGGGACCCACACGTCAGGTTTGACCTGGACGACCCCGTTGACCGCTGACATCATCATGACACCCTGCTGACGCATTAAGCAATTAATTACTGGAATTATTCTTATATTGGAAATTCCAGAAATTATCACAAACTTCAAAAAATCATAGAAAATAATCTATAGCTCAGAATGAAAAGATTTATATATGAAAAATGCTCAGAAAAATCCATTCTATCCATCTGTACTGGTTTCATGCATGTTTAAGCAAGTTAACCTACTGTTTAATGTAGAACAAGATAAAGCACTAAAAGAGGCCACATATGAACTTGGAATTTGAATCTTTGATTCAAAATAGTCCAAACCCATCTGGTCTTAGTTGCATTAGCCCAATACATCCATTTTGCCATGTCTCATGCATGCATCATATTGTTGCACTTGCTTGGTGTTGATTGTGCTTCGGTATGTTCATTGTGGTAGGTCCTGCCTCCGAGGATATTCACGAGTATCCAACTGAAGGGCAGTATCCCACCACCACTCCGTCAGGCAAGCAACCCATTGAACATTTCGATACAAACCCATCTTCTCGCTTCTGCTCTCATTTACTGCATTAAGACAACGCGATTCAAACTGCTGTGTGTTGCGGTAGTTGAACCCACTTTCCTTTGCATGACCTGTCATTGCCACAGTAACTGGATGAAACCCACTAGCATGTGTAGGAGTTGATTGAGCCATGTTGTGTTCCTACAATGGTATGCTTGCTACGCTTAGAGTCGTGTCAGGTCTAGCTCATCAGGGTGATGAACTAGAGTGAAAGTGTGTGTCGGTAATGAGAGTGAGGTGTTGAATACGATTTGGTAAAGGTATCGATGGGAGGCCATGTAGGAGTACATGGTGGGTTGTTTCATTGAGACCGTCCCTAAGAACTGAGATCTGTATGCGTGATTTAAGATTCAGCTACTACCACGCATTGGGCCCGAAACCAATGGACCCCCTCGGCTTCTTAATCACCCTTGTCCTCTGTCCAGGAGTTGCACATAGTTTCTGGTGTTTGTAGTAAGCTGGAGGCCGTGGACAGCGCTGACCAAGGGGTGGGCTGTGATGCGGTAGGCTCGTGGCACGGTGTACCGAGTCGCCCGTTTGGTGTCCGGGAACCCTGCACACATCGTTTGGGGCCGTATGTGGAAACCTCGGCCGGACTCCCTGCGGATGGAACCTAAATAGGTGATAAACCTGGACTAGAGACTCGAGTGTTTGGGTAGGCTGTGGCCGACACCCACGTTGGGCTTCCGCTTGAAGGTTGCCGAGTACACGTCGTGTAGCGACGGTAAGTGGTGAGAGCGTGTGACGAAGTACACCCCTGCAGGGTATGAAACTATTCGAATAGCCGCGTCCGCGGTAAAGGACTACTTGGTCGCTTATGCAGTTCATAGACAAGTAAATGGATACTATTAAAAGCCTCAAGATAAGTGTGAGTACCGCGGATGGCTCTCTCGTGGGATGACGAGGGAGGATCCACGGTGGAGTATTGAGATGGTGATTAGTGGACTCGTGTGCGAAAACTATTTCACAAGTGGTGTCTCGTAGGATAGCTTAGCCAAGAGTCAAAGCTGGCTTGCTGCAATAACTCCACTACCTTCTTGAGAATGAACATGTATAGTAGGATCTGTTGTAAGACTTGCTGAGTACCTTTGTACTCATGTTGCTTCAATTACTGTTTTCAGACAACAACACCGCCCCTTCCGATGGGTTCTATGTAGAACTCGACGACGAGTGACTTGCCACCCAGGTGGTGATCTAGGCTTGTGAAGGGCCTACGTAGATAGACAGGCTTCGTCAAGCCTTCTTTCTTTCTAGCGTCTGTACCCAGACAGTTTGCTTCTGCTTGTGCTTGTATGATTGTATGACTTGAGTGTCGGGTCATGTGACCCCTATCTGTATGAACAAGTTATGTAAGGCTCTCCGTAGCCCTTTAAATAAAGTACTTTGAGTTGTAGAGTTTTGTTGTGATGCCATGTTGTATTTGCACATATCGAGCATATTGTGTGTATGATTGAAATGCTTGGTATGTGTGGGATCCGACAATCTAGTTGTTTATCCTTGGCAGCCTCTCTTATGGGGAAATGTAGTCTAGTGCCTCCTTGAGCCATAGTAGTCCGCTACAGCCCGGTTCACCGGAGTCCTGCTAGCCCAGCACTACTGCTCTGGACACTTGACTGGCCGGCATGTGATTCATATCATTCCTGCGTCTGTCCCTTCGGGGAAATGTCACGCGGTGACATCTAGAGTCCTGCCTAGCCTACTACAGCCCGGGTTCCCGGAGTCCTGTTAGCCCAGTGCTACAGCCCGGATTCACACGCTGCTGACCGACACGTTCGATGTTGATTCATGTATGCCTGTCCCCATACGTTAGTGCCGCTTTGGGTTCACGACTAGCCATGTCGGCCCGGGTTCTCTGTCATATGGATGCTAGCGACATTGTCATATACGTGAGCCAAAAGGCGCAAACGGTCCCGGGCCATGGTAAGGCGACACCCGTGGGAGTACCATGCGTGAGGCCGCAATGTGATATGAGGTGTTACAGGCTAGATCGGTGTGACTTAGAATCGGGGTCCTGACAGCGTTGGCATCAGAGCCGGACCGCCTGTAGGTGCGTTAAGCCAAACCGGTCGATGTCGAGTCTAGAAATGCTTTAGTTATATGTAGGGGAATTGATTGTGGGAGGGAACGTAAGGTGCTTTTACTCCTTTACCTCATGCCCTCTGATCTGAGTCATTCTCTTCTCATTCTACATGGGTTAAGGACTAGGCTCTCTCCTCTCTATCAGGTTCACGTGTTACTAATCCGTAGTAACTTATAGGATTGTTGGTTCCATGCTTCGGTTCAATTTCTACTACACTTAGTATGTTGTCGGCTGAACCAGAACCCTGACATGATGTTGTTGAGTGGTATTGCAAACTGTTGCGAATGTCTCAAATCCTTTTCCGAGCATTTACAGCCGTTATGCTGTCCGAGTTCTCCTAGAAATACTAATGCCTTGCATTATTTCATGCTTTCAGATGGCCACCCGTTCCCAGAATCAAGTGGGTCGTCTGACCCGGTGCCTCGGCGTACCTGGTCACACGGCCATGCTGGTCCGAGTGATGGTTGAGACAGGCTATCGTTGGTATCCTGAGTATACCGTCGAGGAGCAGTTTCGAGACTTCAATCAAAGCCAATATTTTTGAACAGTCAGGATTTACCCATCCTATCCTGGAGCCACTGAACCCCTCCATTGCTCTTATGGACTTGGGGTTACCATCAAGATGTCCGTGCAGGACGCAGCTTACTCGATGATGACTATCATGCGAGCCAGAACTGCCTTGCTTCAGAACACTGACTTCCGCTATATGCCAGCATCACTCCCTGGGGCACAGGGGTATTATCAGGCTACCTACTGTGATGCTACCCATGAGGATTCACTACTCCGCACCACCACCGAGATGCTTGAGGACAAGGACCGTGAGAATCGTGCCCTGCGAATGGAGCTCTTTAATGCTCGTGCTGATCACTGGGCCACTCTGACACGGTTTGCACCTGCCGTGCAGGCCGGGTATATGGACATGAGGGACTTGTACCCCGTGCGATCTGGTCTGCCAGAATGTATGGAATGGCGTGATGTAGGAGGCATCACCCCTCCTCGTGGACCCCGTCTGCCACCGTTTGTTGGACCAAGGCCACACCCGAGTCCTTATGGACCGCAAGCTCCACAGGACCGACTGTTTCCAGATGATCATGTTCAGCTCCCAGGACATGGTGGTGACTTCTATGAAGATTACTATGGAGACGTCTGAGTTGGTGGTAGTTCCACTAGTATTGTAACAGTTGTATTCTCCACAGTCCTGCATGTCTTGTGGGATACGACTTGGTGTGTATCACATTCCGGAGGTGTAGAAAAAAATGTATATGAGCTTGGAATGCCTCTGATGAGATGTATCGTCTTTCATCGTAGTTGTACCCTAGCCTGGGCTTGTACTAAACTATGTATGGTGTGTATGACCGTTGGTATATGTATGTCGGTTGCTATGTTACCATGTCATACTGATGATCATCTCTGCATTCCGTGTTATCCATTACATTCCGCATTTCCTTGCCAAGATTAAGCCATCCTTGTCTAAACCGTTGTTTTGTTTCTCCTAGGATGGTTAACACCCGCAACAACCCTGCTGTCCAGGCGTAGGGTGAAGCCAATGCAGTTAGGGGAGAGAATCTGCCTCAACCGCCTTCTCTGGCTGAAGTCATGCTGGAGGCAGAAAGAAACAAGCGTGAGACTAACCGCTTGCTAGAGCGAATTGAGCAGAACACTGCACGTCATCAGAGGAACGACATGGTGTCCATCAATGACTTTATCAAGTTGTACCCACCGAAGTTTAACCACTCCGTCGAGCCCCTCGATGCGGATGATTGGCTTCGCAGCATCACCCATAAGCTACGTTCTGCCAACGTAGCCGAAGCTGATAAGGTTACCTACGCTGCCTATCACCTCGAAGGCCCTGCTAGCCTTTGGTGGGAAAACTTTGAGGCTATGCGCCTAGCCGGCCAAATCAATACTTGGGTTGAATTCAGTGAGGCTTTCCGTGAGCATCACATTCCGGAGGGTCTCATAGATCGTAAGCGTGAAGAATTCTGCAACTTCACCCAAGGCAGACTGACTGTGGATGCATACAGCCGTGAGTTTGGAAATCTAGCACGCTATGCTCCTGAAGAGGTATCCACCGACGCCAAGAAGCAGGCAAGGTTCCGCAAGGGACTTAGCCCTAAGCTTCGCCGTGATCTTCGTCTGCACGAGTGCGCCTCTTTCCAGAAATTGGTCAACAAGGCCATCAGTGCTGAGACAGGACAGACTGACTATGATGCTACACGCAAGCACTCTCGCGATTTTGGGCCTCATCCGGCTCCGGATCTCAGAAGCGCCGGGTCTGGATTCCAAACACTGCTCTGCCACCTAGGTTCACTCCGAGGCCATCCTTCGAGGCGCCTCGCCCCAACCAGCAGTATGCACCGCCCAAGGTCTATGGTGGCCCCGCTACTAATGCTGCTCCACGCCCCAATGTTGTGACATGCTTCAAGTGTGGAGAAACGGGTCACTATTTGCGCGAGTGCCCCCGAAACAACCCCAATCAACCTGGACAGTCCGTTGGCCGTGGTAAGCCAGCAGGAAAGACTTACTACGCCAAGCCAGCCACCACTGCACGTGGCCATGTCAACTATGTTTCAGCTGAAGAAACTCATGAGGATCCCAACGTCGTCCTTGGTACGCTCCTTGTTAATTGCCATCCGGCAACTGTTCTTTTCGATACTGGAGCATCTCATTCATTTATCTCTGAGAGCTATGCTCGATTGCGCAACACCACATTTTGTGACATGCCCACCTCCATGGTAATTCAAACCCCTGGTTCTAAGTGGCAAACTTCTAGGATAAGCCATGGAAATGAAATTCTTGTCGACAAATTGGTCTTCCTTGCATCACTACTAGCTCTCAAGTCCTCGGACATAAACATCATCTTGGGTATGGACTGGATGTCAGCTCATTATGCTAAGATTGATTGCTCTACTAGAACTGTTCAACTCACTCATCCGTCGGGCAAGACAGTCAATGTTTTGACCCGAGTGTCTAAGCGTCAGCTTTACTCATTAAATGCCAACCCTCTTCCAGACCTTGAAGATGTTCCGGTAGTCCGTGACTTCCCGGATGTCTTCCCAGAAGAACTTCCAGGTATTCCACCTGACAGGGATGTCGAGTTCGTGATAGACCTTGTTCCAGGAACCGTCCCAATCTCTAGAAGACCTTATAAGATGGCACCCCTAGAGCTAGCTGAGCTTAAGAAACAACTCGATGAGTCCTTGAAAAAGGGTTTCATCCGTCCTAGTTCTTCTCCGTGGGCTTGCCCCGTCTTCTTCGTCAAGAAGAAGGATGGTACTGATCGGATGGTTGTAGATTACCGACCTGTCAACCTAGTCACTATCAAGAACAAGTATCCGCTCCCCAGGATCAACGACCTGTATGATCAGCTCCCTGGATCCTCAGTCTTCTCTAAACTGGATTTGAGGTTGGGCTACCATCAAATCAAAATCAAGAACGGGGACATTCCTAAAACGGCCTTTGTTACTCGTTATGGCCAATACGAGTATACCGTCATGTCTTTCGGTTTAACCAATGCTCCAGCCACCTTCTCTCGGTTAATGAACTCAATCTTCATGGAGTATTTGGATAAATTCGTCGTAGTATACCTCGATGATATACTCATCTACTCCAAGAATGAGGAAGAACATGCCGAGCATCTAAGGCTAGTATTGACAAAACTTCGAGAGCATCGCCTTTATGCTAAATTCTCCAAGTGTGAATTCTGGTTGCCAGAAGTGACCTATCTAGGCCATGTAATCTCTGGTAAGGGTATTGCTGTCAACCCCGAGCGAGTTCAAGCCATCCTTGACTGGAGTCCACCTGAATCGGTCAAGCAAGTTCGGAGTTTCCTTGGCTTAGCGAGCTACGGTCGCCGCTTCGTCGAGAATTTCTCCAAGGTTGCTAAACCTCTAACTGAACTCCTCAAGAAAGATAAAAAGTTTGAGTGGACCCCACAGTGCGAGTTCAGCTTTCAGGAACTGAAAAGACGCCTGACATCTGCCCCCGTACTCATACCACCAGATTTTTCTAAGGACTTTGTTATCTATTGCGACGCCTCGCGACAAGGACTAGGTTGCATACTCATGCAAGATCGTCATGTGATTGCCTACGCTTCCCGACAGTTGCGTCCACATGAGGATAATTATCCCACACATGATCTAGAGCTTGCAGCCGTAGTCCATGCACTCAAAACATGGCGACATTACCTTCTCGGTAACCGTTGCGAGATTTTCACTGATCACCAAAGTCTGAAATACATCTTCACCCAACCGGATTTGAATCTCAGGCAAAGACGTTGGGTCGAGTTGATCACAGATTACGACTTAGGAATAACTTACACCCCGGGCAAAGCCAACGTCATGGCTGATGCGCTAAGCCATAAATCTTGCTGTAACAACTTGATGTTACAACAAAGTCAACCACTTCTCCACGAGGAATTCTGTAAGCTTAACCTTCACATTGTTCCTCAAGGGTTTCTATCCACCCTGGTGGCGAAACCTACCCTTACGGATCAGATCATCAAAGCTCAGAAGGTAGATCCGGGAATCTCCCGTATTAAGAGAAACATCAAGAAAGGAGTTGCGGATTGCTTCTCCGTTCATGACCAAGGTGTTGTGTTCTTTGGAGACCGCCTAGTGGTTCCCAAGGTACACAACCTGAGGCGATTGATCCTTAAGGAAGCTCATGAATCTCCTCTCACCATTCATCCCGGTAGTACTAAAATGTATCAAGACCTACGCCAGAGGTTTTGGTGGACTAGGATGAAGAGAGAAATTGCTCAATACATTGCTAATTGCGACGTCTGCCGTCGTGTTAAAGCAGAGCATCAACGGCCTGCTGGCACCCTTCAGCCTTTGGCTATTCCTGAATGGAAATGGGATAAAACCGGTATGGATTTCATTACCGGGTTTCCCAGGACCAAGAGAGGGAATAATTCTATCTTCGTTGTTGTCGATCGTATTTCCAAAGTAGCCCACTTCCTACCTGTTCGTGAGAGTATAACCGCGAGCCAGCTAGCTGACTTGTACATCTCCCGAATAGTGTCTCTTCATGGTGTTCCATTGGAAATTAACTCAGACCGTGGGAGTCTCTTCACCTCTCGATTTTGGGAAAGTTTCCAAAATGCTATGGGAACTCGTCTCTCTTTTAGCACCGCCTTTCACCCTCAATCAAGTAGTCAGGTAGAACGAGTTAATCAAATTCTGGAGGATATGCTCCGAGCTTCTGTCATCTCGTTTGGCACGGATTGGGAGAAATGCCTTCCATTCGCCGAGTTCGCTTATAACAACAGTTATCAAGCTAGTTGGGCAAAGCTCCTTTCGAGGTTCTCTATGGACGAAAATGTCGAACGCCTCTTAACTGGTCAGAAACCGGGGAAAGACAACTCTTTGGCCCGGATATGATTCAGGAAGCAGAAGAGCAGGTTCGCATTATTCGTGAGAAATTGAAAACAGCCCAATCTCGCCAAAAGAGCCATTATGATCGCAAACATAAGGCTATGACTTTTGAGGTTGACGAGAAGGCTTACCTTCGGGTGACTCCTTTAAAGGGAACCCATCGATTCGGTATCAAAGGCAAATTGGCTCCTCGTTACATTGGACCCTTTCACATTCTTGCCAAGCGAGGAGAAGTTGCCTACCAATTGGAACTACCTCCGCATCTTTCCAAGGTTCATGACGTCTTCCACGTTTCTCAACTCAGGCGTTGCCTCTCGGATCCTATCCGTGGAGTGGACCATGAAACGCTTGATCTCCAAGATAATCTCACCTATCAGGAATATCCCGTCCGAATCCTTGATCAAGCCGAGCGTACCACTCGACGCCAAAACATCAAGTTTCTCAAGGTTCAATGGTCACACCATTCCGAGAAAGAAGCTACTTGGGAAAGGGAGGATCGTCTTCGACTTGAGTACCCCACCTTCTTCCCAACGGATCCTAAATCTCGGGACGAGATTCTTTTGAGTGGGGGTGAGTTGTCACATCCTAGCTAGTTCATGCATTAGAGTGTTGGATCATGTCTATTTTCACAAAAACCTGAAATGGGGATGCCAGAAACCCCCAGCACACCCCCCCTGAAACAACTAGGGTTTACTAAAATCCTTTTCAATGAACCTGAAATGCCCTCCATAAATGTTCACCATCTTTGGTCCTGGCTAAAACCTCTGCCAAAAATGGTTTCATATTTTTGGAGGCCATTCTTGATTTTTCACCAAGCCATAAGTATTTGCATTTGGGCAATTTAAATCCTATAAATATTTTAAAATGCCCAAATAATCTTGAAGGTATTTTTAGGCTGTTGAGAATAATTTCAAAGGTGCCTCTGAATATTTCCAGGATTTTCCTAAATGAAATAGTATTTTTACTATTTCAAAACACAGAACAGAAATAAATAAAAAGAGAAAAACAGAAAGCAGAGAAGGACTTACCTGGCAGCCCACCTGGCGGCCCAGCACTGTGCTGGCCCATAGCCAGTCAGCTGCCTGCTCTCGCCAGAGCAGGCAGAGAGGTGACGCCGGCGAGCGCCAGCTCGCCACGGCGCCACCTGCTTGCCGCCTCGCCCGTGGACGCGCTGGACGACCTCTACGACGCGCCCCGGAGCCCCTGGACACCCCCTTTCTCCCCCATCACCTCTCCCTCGCCTTCCTCCACCATGGCCGACGCAGCCGCTGCCACCTCGCCGGAGTAGCCGTAGCTACCGTCGTCCTCACGCCGTCCCACCGTGTCCAACAGCTCCGCCGTCGCCTTCTCCTTCGAGCAGGTCGAGCCCCGAGCGCTCGCTTGCCCTGAAGCCTCTGCTCCGACCTCGCCTTCGCCGCTCACCGTCGGAGATCCCCTCCGCCGTCACCACCAGAGCAGTTCGCCCCCGACCTCGCCGTCCGCTCCGTAGCAACCACCGTGAGCCTGGCCACCTTCCCATCCTCTCCTTTCTTCCGCTCGAGCTCCGTAGCCACTGCACGTAGCTCACCCGTACGCGCCGCCGCACGAGCTCGTCGCCGACGAGGCTCTGGCCATCCAACGGTCGCACCACCATGGCCGTTAGCTCCACTGCATCGCCAGGAGCCCGTAGCACCATCGCACGCCCCTCGCCGTGCTCTCTAGCAACGGGTTCGACTACACCCGTACCCCGGCAGCCGCACGGCTCGTCGCCGGCGTCGATTCCGGCGACCCCGAGCTCCACCACCACCACCAGTCGATGCGGTTTGCTCCCAGCTACACGTAGGTGCACTCCGCCGTCCATTTGGTCGCCGGAGCACGAATCCCGCACTCCACCGCCGCGTCTGGACGTCGCCGGCGGCTAAACGCCGGCGAGTCAGCGTGGTTTGACCACGGGTTGACTCCCCAGAGTCACTGACAAGTGGGGCCCGCCTGCTAATTAATCTGAGTTAGAGTTTAAAAAATTAATCCTAATTAGTTAATTACCTAACAGTGACACTGACAAAGGGGACCCACACGTCAGGTTTGACCTGGACGACCCCGTTGACCGCTGACGTCATCATGACACCCTGCTGACGCATTAAGCAATTAATTACTGGAATTATTCTTATATTGGAAATTCCAGAAATTATCACAAACTTCAAAAAATCATAGAAAATAATCTATAGCTCAGAATGAAAAGATTTATATATGAAAAATGATCAGAAAAATCCATTCTATCCATCTGTACTGGTTTCATGCATGTTTAAGCAAGTTAACCTACTGTTTAATGTAGAACAAGATAAAGCACTAAAAGAGGCCACATATGAACTTGGAATTTGAATCTTTGATTCAAAATAGTCCAAACCCATCTGGTCTTTTGCATTAGCCCAATACATCCATTTTGCCATGTCTCATGCATGCATCATATTGTTGCACTTGCTTGGTGTTGATTGTGCTTCGGTATGTTCATTGTGGTAGGTCCTGCCTCCGAGGATATTCACGAGTATCCAACTGAAGGGCAGTATCCCACCACCACTCCGTCAGGCAAGCAACCCATTGATCATTTCGATACAAACCCATCTTCTCGCTTCTGCTCTCATTTACTGCATTAAGACAACGCGATTCAAACAGATGTGTGTTGCGGTAGTTGAACCCACTTTCCTTTGCATGACCTGTCATTGCTACAGTAACTGGATGAAACCCACTAGCATGTGTAGGAGTTGATTGAGCCATGTTGTGTTCCTACAATGGTATGCTTGCTACGCTTAGAGTCGTGTCAGGTCTGGCTCATCAGGGTGATGAACTAGAGTGAAAGTGTGTGTCGGTAATGAGAGTGAGGTGTTGAATACGATTTGGTAAAGGTATCGATGGGAGGCCATGTAGGAGTACATGGTGGGTTGTTTCATTGAGACCGTCCCTAAGAACTGAGATCTGTATGCGTGATTTAAGATTCAGCTACTACCACGCATTGGGCCCGAAACCAATGGACCCCCTCGGCTTCTTAATCACCCTTGTCCTCTGTCCAGGAGTTGCACATAGTTTCTGGTGTTTGTAGTAAGCTGGAGGCCGTGGACAGCGCTGACCAAGGGGTGGGCTGTGATGCGGTAGGCTCGTGGCACGGTGTACCGAGTCGCCCGTTTGGTGTCCGGGAACCCTGCACACATCGTTTGGGGCCGTATGTGGAAACCTCGGCCGGACTCCCTGCGGATGGAACCTAAATAGGTGATAAACCTGGACTAGAGACTCGAGTGTTTGGGTAGGCTGTGGCCGACACCCACGTTGGGCTTCCGCTTGAAGGTTGCCGAGTACACGTCGTGTAGCGACGGTAAGTGGTGAGAGCATGTGTGACGAAGTACACCCCTGCAGGGTATGAAACTATTCGAATAGCCGCGTCCGCGGTAAAGGACTACTTGGTCGCTTATGCAGTTCATAGACAAGTAAATGGATACTATTAAAAGCCTCAAGATAAGTGTGAGTACCGCGGATGGCTCTCTCGTGGGCTGACGAGGGAGGATCCACGGTGGAGTATTGAAATGGTGATTAGTGGACTCGTGTGCGAAAACTATTTCACAAGTGGTGTCTCGTAGGATAGCTTAGCCAAGAGTCAAAGCTGGCTTGCTGCAATAACTCCACTACCTTCTTGAGAATGAACATGTATAGTAGGATCTGTTGTAAGACTTGCTGAGTACCTTTGTACTCATGTTGCTTCAATTACTGTTTTCAGACAACAACACCGCCCCTTCCGATGGGTTCTATGTAGAACTCGACGACGACGAGTGACTTGCCACCCAGGTGGTGATCTAGGCTTGTGAAGGGCCTACGTAGATAGACAGGCTTCGTCAAGCCTTCTTTCTTTCTAGCGTCTGTACCCAGACAGTTTGCTTCCGCTTGTGCTTGTATGATTGTATGACTTGAGTGTCGGGTCATGTGACCCCTATCTGTATGAACAAGTTATGTAAGGCTCTCCGTAGCCCTTTAAATAAAGTACTTTGAGTTGTAGAGTTTTGTTGTGATGCCATGTTGTATTTGCACATATCGAGCATATTGTGTGTATGATTGAAATGCTTGGTATGTGTGGGATCCGACAATCTAGTTGTTTATCCTTGGCAGCCGCTCTTATGGGGAAATGTAGTCTAGTGCCTCCTTGAGCCATAGTAGTCCGCTAGAGCCCGGTTCACCGGAGTCCTGCTAGCCCAGCACTACTGCTCTGGACACTTGACTGGCCGGCATGTGATTCAGATCGTTCCTGTGTCTGTCCCTTCGGGGAAATGTCACGCGGTGACATCCGGAGTCCTGCCTAGCCTACTACAGCCCGGGTTCCCGGAGTCCTGTTAGCCCAGTGCTACAGCCCGGATTCACACGCTGCTGACCGACACGTTCGATGTTGATTCATGTATGCCTGTCCCCATACGTTAGTGCCGCTTTGGGTTCACGACTAGCCATGTCGGCCCGGGTTCTCTGTCATATGGATGCTAGCGACATTGTCATATACGTGAGCCAAAAGGCGCAAACGGTCCCGGGCCATGGTAAGGCGACACCCGTGGGAGTACCGTGTGTGAGGCCGCAATGTCATATGAGGTGTTACAGGCTAGATCGGTGTGACTTAGAATCGGGGTCCTGACAAAATGCCCAAATGCAAATACTATATGATTTAATTCAGAGCCCAAATATGTCATGGAAAAATGTGCAACACCTCTGGTTATTGTTTCCAACATTCTTCCAGAAATGATGAACATTTTTAAAAGCCATTTGGAAACACTGAGAATATTTTAGTTGAACCTAGTGAATTTCCTTTGATGCTAGGGTTTAGGAAATCCCCATTTCAATTTTCAAACAAATATAGACATGATGCACGGATGCTTATGAAACTAATTGCAATCAAACTCTATGGCTGTGACAACTCACCCCCACTAAACAAGAATCTCGTCCCGAGATTCAAGCGTAGGGTAAGATGAAGGGGGGACGCAAACTAACACAATCTTCACGGTCCAGGTTGCACTTCATAAGAACGTTGATTCGATCATCATCTTTGTCTTGACGTCTTGCTCTGAGAACTCCATCAAACATGAAAACGAGAAGAAAGGGAAAATCTAGAAGAATCGATCTTCTCGAAGATCGAGCAACTGACAAACAACTCACGAAATGAGACATAAACCACCTGTTGAGCTGAGACACAAAACACACATCAGGGTGATGGGAAGAGACAGATGGCGAAAGTTCAAGTTGGTAGGCAACAATTCCACGCTTGAGTAGAATGGTGCATGGTCTCAAAGTAGCGAGGAGATAATTGCTACGATTCCATAACGGGGCACCTTAGGGAAGGTGGCTCATAGAAATATTCCCTTAAGTGGCAAAAAGAATTACTTTTGATACAAAGATCGTTGAAACCCTTTATACCAGCCTAAGGCAATCACAAACGATCGTGTGAACGAATTCTAAAGAATGGCATACTCGGACCAGAATGGATGATGTGGACTACCTTGTTGAAGACAACGTGATGGATGATTTTGCTTATCATCGGAAATGGATGGGACCCATGGTAGGATGGCACCATGGTAGGTGCAGGCTGGGAACAAAATGCAAATGTTGGGAATGTTCCAACCATCATATCTGCCTGAGATTCAGATCTAGTTAGAAACAGGATGCTTCAGACTCAACATGTCTGAAAAGAAGAGTTGTAACACAAATCGACGAGATGACGTTGCGAGATTCTCAAGAAATGAACTACAACAGCAAGCTCCAAAACATGAGCTGGTTCTGCTACAAACATGGGAACACGTTGTCCTAGATAAGCATGGCCACGTAGTACTCTTAGAATAAAACACTACCGAGTTCAGGTTGGGAACCATCATCGAGGTATTGGAATCTTGTGCATGAACTAGTATTCGCACAGCAACTCCTTTTCCTTGAACAATTCAATCAGTGGCTTGGTGTGCTAGAGAATTCATATGGAATGAAGATGATCAGTCTAACAGACCACGGAATACTTCACACGTGCATAACTGACTTGGGATGATTCCAGAGGAGGTAGAAACATGCTTTCTCAAATTCACGACGGCAACTTGCATCAAATGCACATGAATTAGAGGAAGTCACTCCTTTCATCCAAACATAGGCTTCATGAACTAGCACAAAGAAAATGCTTTCAAAAGTTTCCAACACTAACTTAGATGTTCAACATGAATCATGGACAAGATGAAAATGTTGTCAATGGGCTTAACAACAATTCATCCAGGTTTCCATATAAATGTAATTCCATAACTATGTGAACATGGTGATAGCACTGGTCATACCAAAGGATGTAATGGTGTATGCTCGAGGGATCAACCACGAGTAAGACAACATTATGCATATCGTTGGTTCTGACTTGATTTGATGATAGCCCATACGCAAATCAAAGATTTGGGTAAGACAATAGATCCAACAATTGATCACGAGGGTCAATCAATGAAGATATCATCTTTCTTTAACACACACACACACACACCAAGATATCCCTTAATGATGAACTAAGTCAGACAAAGCTTTTATCTTCCAACTCTCCAAGTTGTTGTTTAGCTCAACCAACTAGCTCAGGGGTATCCAACACGGATTCTTGGAGAAGGGGTGGTTTATAGGAAACCAACTTGATCACGAGCTCAACATAACGGTCAGGGAGCAACCTGGTGATACTTCCGAGAAGATATTCAGGAAATCACGAACCACCGATATGTTACTAGGCTCGAGAACAATCTCGCCTTTCAGAGCAAGACGATATGACCGAATAAGCAAGGACTGACACTATCCTAACTCATTGATCGAAAAGTACACCGGGAATATGGACTAGGTAGCACGATCAACCTTAGGATGGTGATTCAATAACCAACACGCTAAGGATGAAATTATTGTCCTGTAACTACCAAGGAACAGAGTTGCTAGGAGTATAGATTTCACACACCATGATTCACTTGTCAGTATTCCGGTTACAATAATACGGAGACCGAGGAATGAATAACGATGGCCAGAAGTATCACTGCAACAAGAATTCATAAGGGTTGGTGCAATCCTCATGAGATTCCTGACATAAAGAGGGTAATACTCGTAGGTAGAACAGAACAAAAGCTGGTTAGGCATTTGATCTGCGGAATACAACTACTTTGACCCAATCGCAGAGATGGACGAGGTACTGGAGTTTGTTTCTCCTAGTCATTCCGGATTAGAATGGCTTGACAGACCACAAGAATAATAGGCATCGATAACACAAATGCACAATTACTCCTGACTATCAATTGATAGACGAGGGCCAGAAAATAACTAAAGAGGGACAACTCAAAGGAACATATGTTTTTCTGAGTTGTGGATGCATAGATTAGTATGTCGAACCAAGTCCAACAAGTTTCTTCTAGATAACCCATGCAGAAAGGTAGGACTGGCAGAGTCACAATATGAATGGAGTACTCCTCAAGAGCACCCTGGTTGTGATCTTTTGGTTAAAAGAACTTCTGCCATAATGGTTCATGGTATTGGAAGAAGGAGATTCCACGGACCTCGAGGACTAATGCAAAGGTTACTAATAACCTAAAGGAACGAGCAAACACTATCAACAGGAGGTAAATGGAGTGAATCTTGGGCTCAAGAACCCAGAAATAGAATGCCTACTAACTAAATGGCAACACGGGATGCTTTCGAGAATAATGGCCAGAATCATCACACTGGGGATGCAGGCATTGCTAGATTACTAAGTGGTCCTCTAAGACACCTAGGGTCATAATAATAACTCCAACATACACGACGAGGTAACGGAGTACCTCAACTCGACGATTAGTGTGGTTAATCTGGCCCAAAGGAACATCGAGAACGGACGGAAAGGATTTGCAAATTCATCAGACCATTTAGGAACCTGGGATGACTCGGACAGCATAACGGCTGTAAATGCTCAAAGGATTTGAGACATCCTACAAAAATGGTGGCATAACCACTCAGAAGCACAATATCAAGGTTCCGAGATCAACAATTAACATACGGAAGTAGTAGAGACTGAACTGAGGCTTGAAACCAACAATCCTATAAGTCTACGGATTAGTAACACGTGATCCTGATAGAAAGATGAGAAGCCTAGTTCTTAATCCCCGTAGAAAAGAAGAGGGTGACTCAGATCAGAAGGGCATAAGGTAAAGGAGTAAAAAGAGCCTTACGTTCCCTTCCACAATCAATTCCCTTATATAACTAAAGCATTTCTAGACTCAACTTCGACCAGTTTGGCTTGGTAATCCTACAGGCAGTCAGGCTCTGATACCAACGCTGTCAGGACCCCGATTCTAAGTCACACTGATCTAGCCTGTAACACCTCATATCACTTTGCGGCCTCACGCACGGTATTCCCACGGGTGTCGCCTTACCATGGCCCGGGACCGTTTGCGCCTTTTGGCTCACGTATATGATAGTGTCGCTAGCATCCATATGACAGAGAACCCAGGCCGACATGGCTAGTCGTGAACCCAAAGTGGCACCAACTTACGGGGACAGACATACATGAATCAACATCAAGCATGTCGGTCAGCAGCGTGTGAATCCGGGCTGTAGCACTGGGCTAACAGGACTCCATGAACCCGGGCTGTAGCAGGCTAGGCTGGACTCCGGATGTCACAGCGTGACATTTCCCCGAAGGGACAGACACAGGAGCGAAGTGAAACACATGCCGGCCAGTCAAGTGTTTTGGAGCAGTAGTGCTGGGCTAGCAGGACTCCGGTGAACCGGGCTGTAGCGGACTACTATGGCTCATGGAAGCACAAGACTACATTTCCCCATACGAGAGGCTACCAAGGATAAACAACTAGGTTGTCGGATCCCACACATACCAAGCATTTCAATCATACACACAATATGCTCGATATGTGTAAATACAACATGGCATCACAACATAACTCTACGACTCAAGTATTTATTCATTAGGCTCCGAGGAGCGAGATATTACAAACATAGGTCTCATGACCCAACATTCAGAGCATACAAGTCAAACACATGCGGAAGCTTAACATGTCTGAGTATAGACATCTACAAATGAAAAAGGCTGAGAAGCCTGACTATCTACCAGATCCTGCCGAGGGCACAAGATCGTAGCTGAGGTATCAAGCTAAATGTCGAAGTCCACACGAAACTACTAGCGAGACTGACGTCTCTCTGCAAAACATAAAATAAGAAAACGTGAGTACAAATGTACCCAGCAAGACTTACATCAGAACTATCTACATATGCATCGGTATCAACAAAGGGGGTGGTGGAGTTTAACTGCAGCAAGCCAGCTTTGACTCGGTGGCTATCCTAAACTACGGCTGCAAGTAACTCTTTTGAGGTGGCGCACACGAGTCCACATATTCACCATATCAATACTCCACTATGGATCCGCTCCCGTCTCCCTACGAGAATGCCATCCATAGCACTCACGCTTATATTGCGCATTTTAGAGTATCCACATTCACTTGTCTATGAACTCTTATAGGCAACCCAGAAGTCCTTTACCGCGGACACGGCTATTCGAATAGATGATGTTAACCCTGCAGGGGTGTACTTCGTCACACACGCTCTCACCACTTACCGCCGTTTACACAGCATGTACTCGGCAACCTTCAAGCGGAAGC
This sequence comes from Aegilops tauschii subsp. strangulata, assembly GCF_002575655.3. Lineage (NCBI taxonomy): Eukaryota > Viridiplantae > Streptophyta > Magnoliopsida > Poales > Poaceae > Aegilops > Aegilops tauschii. Next base: position 221,426,353 of record NC_053036.3, read on the forward strand.
CCAACGTGGGTGTCGGCCACAGCCTACCCAAACACTCAAGTCTCTAGTCCAGGTTTATCGCCTATTCAGGTTCCATCCGCAGGGAGTCCGGCCGAGGTTTCCACATACGGCCCCGAACGATGTGTACAGGGTTCCGCGACACCAAACCGGCGCCCGGCATGCCCGGCCACGTGCCTACCGCATCACAGCCCACCCCTCGGGTTAGCGCTGCCCACGGCCTCCAGCATACTACAAACACCAGAAACTACTTGCAACTCCTGGACAGAGGACAAGGGTGATTAAGAAGCCGAGAGGGTCCATTGGTTTCGGGCCCAATGCGTGGTAGTAACTGTATCATGGATCACAAACACAGAACTTAGTTCCTGAGGACGTCTTCAATGAGACAACCCACCATGTACTCCTACATGGCCTCTCACCGCTACCTTTTCCAAATCGTGTTCACACACTTAGCTCACACACAGTAGGACATGTTCATCACCATTCCAACTCATCCCCGATGAATCAGACCTGACACAACTCTAAGCAATAGCAGGCATGAAAAACAAGCATGAATGCGTAGGCACATCAGGGCTCAAACAACTCCTACTCATGCTAGTGGGTTTCATCTATTTACTGTGGCAATGACAGCTCATGCAGAGGATAAGGGGTTCAACTACCGCAGCAAGTAACAGATGAATCGTTGTTGTCCTAATGCAGTAAAAGAGAGCAGGAGCGAGAGAGTGGGTTTGTATCGGAATGGACAAGGGGGTTTTGCTTGCCTGACACTTCCGAAGATAGTAAAGCTCTTCATCGGTGTCATCGAACTCATCGTCGAAACCACGTCTATCGAGAGGGGACGAATACCGGCAACAAAGAAGCAAAACACAATCAATGCAATGCACAATATGATGCATGATCATGACATGTCAATATGATGTTTTTTAAGCTAATGCAACTAGCAACACATTAAATGGAGTTGGTTTGAACCTTAGGTTCAAATTCAAACTTCATATGTGAGGGTTTAAATGCCATTTATATGATTTGGTCTAAACAGCAGCCATAAGTTGTTCTAACATGCATGAAAATGGTACAGATGGATAGATTGGATTTTTCTGATCATTTTTCATATATAAATCTTTTCATTTGGAGTTACGGTTTATTTTCTATGAATTTTTGAAGTTAGCATTATTTTCTGGAATTTCCTGATTAAAAGAAAATCCAGAAAATGTAATACTGCGTCAGCATGACATCATGCTGACATCAGCAGGTCAACAGGGGCCGGTCCAGGTCAAACCTAAGACCGGGGCCCACATGTCAGTGTCTCATCTGGTTAACAGGGTAATTAGCACTAATATTTTGACTAACCTAAAATTAAAATAGGGCGGGGCCCACGTGTCATTGGCTCCGAGGAGGTCAAACCCGATGGGTTTGTGTCAAACCCACCGGCGGTTAGCCGCCGGTGACCAAAAGCCAGGGCGGAGGGCTTCGGGAATCATCGTCTGGCGTCGGATCGACGCGCGGAAAGGTGCTTTCGAAGGCTGGGAGTGTGCCGCGTCCGTTGGTACCAGTGGTTAGTCACGGGGGCACCGGAGCTGACGGTGGCGACCTCATTCGCGGTGGCCGGAGCTCGGCTGTGCTCGGCGAGGTGCTACGGCTTGTGGGCGAGCTAACTGGAGTGCTGGGTAAGATCTACGGGACGTCAGGAGCTCGTCCAAGTGCTTGGCTTGGTTAGCAGGAGTGACTAGCAACGGCGAGCTTCGTGGCGGCGGAGGCGAGGGATCCGTCTCATGATCTCCGTTGGCAACCTGGGGCGGCCTACCATACCCGTCACGTCTGGGGTAGTAGTAGAATGAGTGACAGTTAACTCTGGGCGACAAGTGCCGGAGTTGAACTATAGCTTCTCGAGCTGCCAGTTGGATGGCTTGTGGCTCAAAGGAAGTTGTCCTTCCGATGAACCTGTAGGGCGTTCTGGTGATAGACCCCTACCATAGATGTGTACAGTGGCCCAGAATTGACGGCTCTCACCGCTCATGGGTCCTTGCTACACAACATATTCTGGGGGCTCTTCTAATGCATAGGCACGGTGGGTGAGGTTTGCGAGCACGGTCACAAAACCTCCAAGGTTGGTGGCTGTGGTCTCATTGTGAACAATGGGGCCAGGCATCGTGGCTTGGTTTGTTGGTAGAGGCTGTGCTGGGTTGAGGCTAGCGTGCCCTTTTTTATAGAAAAGGGGACGGAGCCTTCCTTCGCACGCTTGTGAATGAGACATTTTAGGTGTCGGTCACTGACGCGTGATTGACAGGCTAGGCTGATAGGTTGGGCACCGACTGCCAAAAGCGTCGGGGTCACTGTGTGGCTATCTTACACAAGAAGCTTGGCCGGGGTTAGGTTAAGGTCTGGTGGGTTGGTTAACCTAGGTTTATTGACCTGGCTAAGATAGGATTAGCCAATGGTCAGCCTGGCTCTGATACCAAGTTTGTCAGGACAGGTTTTTTCGGGATATTAATTTTTCAGAAAATGGCCCTTGTGCTCACCAGCCCCAGGATTACTGTTAGCTGATGAGGCACCAACTTGATACAGAAATTCCAAGCGAAGTACAAAATATGTAGTACAAGACCATTGTGGCCTATGAGTACAACACTTGGTTTCTAGTGGTTGATGGCGGAAGCGCTTTGTGGTTCATCTGCGTCTATGGGACTCCATTTCCCACAGGAACAGCTGACCAGGATAACTCCTATCTTCGCGAGGCTGCTATCATCATTGCGTAGGTTCCGGGGCCGTCGTCACAACGCTCCTCTCCACGCAAGAAATCTGGCCAAGAAAATAGCCAGGGACAAGCCAGTGAGTACGTTTGAATGTACTCGCAAACATTATGAACGCAGGTATGATATAATAAGGGATAATCATGCTCTGAAATATTCTATGATCATAACGTCTGTCACGAAATAAACGAAATCCATGATCCACGCATGCGGGAAAGATATGAATATGCAATACGGGAGTAGAAATAGAATGCACCGATCGAGTGTCTGAAGCGACGCCTCGGAAGGATAAAAGATAAATCTTGCCTCAGTCGGGCGTCTGAGCGACACCACATAAAGGGCTTATAGATAAAAGAAATAACAAGCAGGCCACAGTCGGGCGTCTATGCGACACCACATAAAGGGCTTATAAATAGTAGAAATAACAAGCATGCCGCAGTCGGGCGTCTGCGCGACACCACATAAAGGGCTTATAAATAGTAGAAATAACAAGCATGCCACAGTCGGGCGTCTATGCGACACCACATAAAGGGCTTATAAGAGAATAGTCGCAGTGAGTATCCAGGAGGTAGAACCGTCCCAGGGATACTCAATAATTCAAATAATGTAAATGGTTAGTCCACAATAATAATAATCAAAATCCTCATATGTCGTAGGTCATAATCAATGTTCTGGTTTAGCAGTTTCTCCTCCGAAGACCGACACTATGACCGACACTAAACCCATCTCGGACTGTAGTCCTTACTCATGGACACGGCTATCCGAATAGATTTAACCTCTGCAGAGGGGGTACTCTTTACCCACGAGTAACGTATTTCTTTAGTCCATCGGGACTAATTCCATCTTCGGTCTTTTAATTGAAAACACGCCTGACCTGCACACACCAGCTTAACTTACCGGTGTCTGGAATCACCCATGACACCTGTCAAGCAAAACTCTAAGTGGGGAGGCTACAACCTCAACTTAGCATGGGATCAAATTTATATCGCGCGCTCTAAGGGGTGCCCCCCTCTCGGTCCCAACCGGAAACACCCATGCCCCCGGACCAAGTGGCATGCCTACCGGATGCATCCGGTATCTTCCACCATGGCCTCTCTGTACGGTGTGTGCTAGGAAGGGGTTGACAACTTACTGAACCGTACCCTACCTGCGGCAGGGACAAGTGGTAGTACGAAACAAGTATGGGGGGTTACTGGAACAAGACTCGATCTACGACCGACTCAGGAGGTTCAAGTATTCCCTGTATGATTAGCATAACAAAATATTTCAAGTAACAGACAGAATCACCGCTCATCATACCTCATCATGCCATACCGGACACACTCGTCTCGACGAGGAACTAGGGACAAGCTCATGTCTACCCAAGACCGCGACTTTCCCGGCTTCCTTCCGGTATGCATGAAAAGCTCACGAGGATGATCACTATCACCAGCATATCCATTTCAAAAAAATCTCCATTATGCACTCATGCGTATGATTTTATCATCACATAACAATAACGTATGCTCCAAGTCAAGGTGGTGTTGTAACCGTATCGACAACACACAAAAATATTATGCCAGAGTTCAGAATGCTTGCCTTCAAGAGTATGCAAGAGGGAGTGCATTTTTTTGAAAGTTGCCTTCCTTCTTCAAAATCCTATTTTATGAAAATTTAAGTTAACACGTAGTTTTAAAACATTACAAAAAAGTTGTTTGGAAAATTTTCAAATAAATACTAAAATAAACTAGACAGAATTTGAGAAAGGTAGGAAAAGGAATCAACTCATTTGGAGTTTTATTTTAAAAGATATAGCCAGTCAAAGTTCAGTTTTCAATAAAATCAGAAAAAGAAAACGTTTCGGGGGAAAATACGTTTTCGAAGCAGAGGAGACGTACTTCAGGGGTTTACGCGTCCACTCAAACACGTGGTGGCGGGGTTGGGTCACTGACAGTGGGTCCAGCGGGCCCACTGGTCAGGTTTGACTAGTCCCCCGCCTCCTCCTCCTCTGTCCGAGCCGAGGCGGGGGCTCCGGCGATCGACGCCGGTGAACGATGGCTCCTAGGAGCCATCCGAGGGTGGGGAAGGATCCGCCGCTCCAGGACGATCCTTCCGGAAGTCGAAAGGGCCCCGGGGACGGAGGGGGCCGTCGGCGGCGAGTTTCGCGGCGGCGGAGGCTTCGGGCATGATTGGGGGATTTGGGCTGTGGTGGCTCTCGATCGAAACTTAGAGGCTGGGCGACTCCGCACAGTCGAGGGGAGTCGGACGGTGGCGTTGGATGGGCGGGGAAGGCTATGGCTGCGACGAATTGAACCGGAGCGTGGCAGCGGCCGATCCTGCCGGAGGTGAGGAAGGCGATGGTTTCAGACGACTTGAGCGAGGTGGCGCACTACTACGGTTTGCCTGAGGGTGCTCGAGCGAGGTTTGGGGCCATTTATAGCCGGGGGAGGTCGGTTCCCGCAGCGGCCGAGGATAAGAACACCGGCGACCGCTGTTCTGTAGCTGCAGGGCGACGTGGCGGCCACGAGCGCGTGCCGACGGGCTTGTGGATGAGCTCGGGCTGTTCCAGGGGGCAGCTGGCGCGCGCGGGTGGCTTGGGCGGCGCCGTCCATGGCAGAGCCTACTGTGGTCGGCCGCTAGCCGCCGTGGCCGACCTGACGGCGGCTCTGTGGGGCTCCAGGGGCGGCTCTACGGCGAGGGAAGGGGCGGGCGTGCTGGCTGCGGGTGGCCAAGGTCCAGAACGGGCTAGGGGAGGGCGGCAGTGCGACGCGGCGACCCTGTGCGCGCGCGTGCAAAACGTGCGCTCTGGGCGCACGCTACGTGCTTGACAGAATGCCAATGCATGCCACAGGGCTTGGGTGAGGCTGGCAAGTAGCAGGTTTAGGTTAGCGACTTCTAGGAGCTCAGTGGACATGCTATTTTGTCCAGAGGTGCAAGGTCACAGTGCAAAGGCAAAAATCATGTCAAAACTGACCATGCACACAAGGTGCTCGACAGATTGCTATGTGCATATAGGCAACTCTTGGAGTGGCAAAAAACTCCAGATCAGGGTCTCCCTAGATGTAGGTGATGATGGCAAGATCATTTGGGCAAAACCAGAAACTTGCTAGTGCAAGTTTTGCAAACTTTTAGTTTTGGACAGAAAGAAGAAGGCCTTATTGCATGCACTTAAAACCCTCCAATGGGTCCACTCTCCTGGACTTAAGGGTTTTGCAGGGTGGTTTATAAGTAGGAAAAATCTCAGGGTTACTAGAGCAAGATAATTTAGGGTTGCAGTACAAATCACTAAGCTGGACCAGAATGAAAATGAGGTTGATTCACTCAAATTTTTCAAAGAACATCACTGGGTTTTTGCATGAAGTTGAATTATATGCATCTACTGACATCTCCAAACACTTGGAAGAATTTTTAAAGGAATATTTAAATAGGTTGTAGTTCAAAAATACCTACTGGACCAGATTTGAAAATTTGGTGCAGAGCTCAAAATCTCCAATGGCCAAAAGATGTTTTTGCATAAAAGTGATGTGGAAACATCACATGACATCCCCAAATTTTTGGTTAAAATTTTAAATGCATCAATCAAATGGTTGCAGTGCAACAGAGACTCCAAATTCATGAAAAATCATTTTAAAAAGAATAAATCTCAGGAAAAGCAATTATGCAATTAAATCCACAGATAAAGAATTGTTTTATAGAGAGAGTATATAAGTCCAATAATACTTTTGGAAAGCTTCCACTTGAGGTAAAAACCCACAATATTAAAGAGAAGAGGGTGAAATCAAAGATAAATCCAGAAAACAAAAATTTAATTTCCTGGCAAAAAATTTAATTAATAAAACAAGGTCAAAATTTTGGGGTGTCACACACCGAGACTCAAATAGCCGAGGTGCGAAATATTATCAGCCCCAACACACTCAAGAAGGTGGTCTCTGAGCAGAACTCGATCCCATTACAGCAGAAGAAGCAGAAGGGACGGAAAAGAATAAATAACAAGGGTGCGAGCCAGCTGGCACTGGGTATGATCCGTGCTCAGGACGGGCCACCAATACCTAAGGATATCACGAGGAGGGCGCATGTGGCGGGTAGGCCGATGCTACCGACTAATCTGCTCAATGCTGCAACCGGCGCTATGCGGAGTCTACATGACTGTGTTCTTTCTATGGAGAAGCGGTGTCTCTCCGAGAATGATGTGGCATACCCGGTTTTCGTGGCCAAGGTGCCAGAGGGCAAGGGATTTGTCGATAGCACCATCGGGCGTATGATCGTCCTGCGGTTTGATGACATATTTGCTATGTTTAACCTTCATCTACTACACTACACCTTCATTCGGCTATTTTCGCTCAGTATGGAGATGCGGATCATTAGAGACAAGACCCCGGACATCGTGATAGTCGACCCCTTCTACATGCGTGCCAAGATCTTGGGCAGCGCTGGGGACCGGCAAGTCGCGAGTTCATACCTCGAAGGCGTCATTCTGGCGAACCCAGATAAGGATAACTTCCTCGTGCCTTACTTTTCCGAGTAAGTCATCCCCTCACCGCCCCGTAACATATGATTTCTTAGATTTCGATCGTTCTTTTTTTCTAACATTCCGTGTTTTGTGCAGTGACACACATTGCACACTCATCCTCTTAAGCCCGAAATATTCCATGGCCACGTATTTCGACTCGGACCGTTAGTCGAAGAAAGACTACACAAATATGAAGAAAGTTCTTGATGAAGCTCTCCCCCGCTATGCCAAATCTGGAGGCACCTTCAGGAGGCCAATTTGTAGGTACGACAAGCACGTGTTCACCCATGTAACGATGTTCCCTTGCGTGAAGCAGCCGCCTGGCAGTCAGAAGGATGCCTACTACGCCCTCCATCACATGCGGGCGATCGTACGGGACCATAATCACCTTATGCTACCAAATAATCTCAAAGATTGGGCCGCACGCTTGTCGGCAATCCAGGACGAGGACATCAGACAAGAATTCTTTCGCATCCAGTCGGAGTTTGCGGAAATCATCTATCAAGATGTCCTTCATACCTCAGGGTAGTTCTACCTCAAATATCAACCGTCCAACAGTGAAATACAAACAACGCTACAAATGCAGGCTGACAACGACCGCACATTCATGACCATCACGAAAGACGGCGGCTTCATCCATGCTCCGGTCCCTGAGTCAAGTCGAAAGTATTAATGTTATGTAGTTCTGAAATATCGATTAGCTCATGTTGTAATCAAACTTTAATGAACTTGTATGTCTCTTTAGTTTGGACAGTCATTCAACTTATATGTAATCGATGCTATTTATTAGTAGGACCATGAATCGTGCTATTAATGTGTTGCTTTTCTCTTCCGATCCTTTTATTGCATACTTATATATTGCTTATATATTATCTGTGAATTGCTACTAACGTTTTGTTTGTCTAGTGCATAGAGATGCCGTCGTATGTCGTGTACAAGGGTGAGGTTCCCGGAGTCTACGACGACTGGGAGGAGTGTTGGAGACAGGTTCACCATTTCAGCGGTAACAGTTACAAAGGGTACACCACTAGGGCGGAGGCGGAACCTAGATACGCGCGCTATCTAGCGGGAGAGAGGAGGGAGCGGAGGAGGAACTGGATGAAGATCAGTTTCATCGCGATGATGCTCATCGTGACCGCAACCCTCTTCTATGTGATGGTAGTTTAGATATCAACTTCTAATGTGAAGACAAACTCGCTACTCGCGGTCTCGAGACTTGTAATGTGAAGACAAACTCGCTACTCGCGGTCTCGAGACTTGTAATGTTCTAACTTTGTTCGGTATTTTGAATTTGGGGACTAATATGATGAATTGTATTCGGAGACTAATCTTCTATTGTATTCGATAAATCTGTTGTTTATATGTTGTGCTATTTATATTCTGTGCTGTAATGTATTTTGTAACCTGTGCAAATATCAGAAAAGCAAAAAAAAAAATCCCAATATTCATAGTAGTGGCGCACCATATTGCACTTTAGTGGTGCACAGAAATAAACACACCAGTGGTGCATTATGTAAAAGTGCGCCATTAGTAACCCAGAGCACAAGGTACACATGGCCCCTTGGAGTAACAGAAGTGGCGCACTTCTGGGCCTAGTAATGGCGCACTTTAGCTGCGCCATTACACCAGGTGCTGCGCCACTGTTATGTAGATTAACAGTGGCGCACCAGGCGTGCGCCATTACTATTTATTAGTAGTGGCGTGATAATAGTGGCGCACCTTGTCGGATGTGGGGTTCCGGCAAACCCTTAAGCTTCGAACACTGGGGTGCGCGCGAAGTCTTTCCCTCCTACCAATCTACGCCCTATCTCGCTAAGATCTCGCGGACGAACTTGACGAACTCGCAACACAGAAAGACACGAGGTTTATATTGGTTCGGGCCACCGTTGTGGTGTAATACCCTACTCCAGTGTGGTGGTGGTGGATTGCCTCTTGGGCTGATGATGAACAGTACAAGGGAAGAACAGTCTCCTGAGGTTGAGGCGTTCTTTTGCTTGGTGACTTAGTGGGTGAGAGCTGGATGAACTGCTCGATGCCCCTACTGTGGTGGCTAGCTCTACTTATATAGGCCCTGGTCCTCTTCCCAAATATTGAGCAGGAAGGGAGCCAACAACGGCGGGCAAATTTAAAGGGGGACAACTAGTACAAGCTATCCTGACAAAAGTGGTCTTCGCCTGTGAAAAGCTCTGGCGGTGACGCCGTCTTGGGCTCCACGATGACCTCCGTCTTGCTGTCCTCCTAGTCTTGGTCTCGTTGCACCAATATAGCAACCTTTGCCTGATGCCTCGGTACTCTTCGCCTGCACTGGCCTCCTTAGCACCAAAGAGGAAATAAGGACACTGCGCGCGTTGGCGCCCGCCTGGTGCCGTTCGTCATGGCTCACGTCACGAGAGCCTCGAGAGGTTTTGCTCCGCCTTGATATCTCCACTCCTCCTGAGCCTGCCTGGCTAGGAAACTCCAGAGGAGGTCTCGCATCGTCCGCCTCGCGAGGCTTGGCCCCTCGCGAGGGTCTTGGATGCCTTGTTGATGAAGATGGGCCGTACGGCCTGCTGGCTTAGCCACGCTGTGGGCCGCAGGCAGGCAAGTCTGGGGACCCCCGTTCCCAGAACGCCGACAGTAGCCCCCGGGCCCAAGGTGCGCTCGGGCTTGGCTATGCGGCGAAGCCAAGAGTCAAGTTCGGAGCACCGCGGGCCCCAAAAGCCTGTGGCCTCGGTTGACGCGTGGCGGTTGATTGGATGTGGGTGTCTCCGCTTCCCCATGTTGCCTTGGCAACTGCACAACTTGACAAGTCCCTGCATCATGCAAGGAAAACCATCATTACCTGCGATCGTGGGAGACGCCGGTTGGCCTTCTCTTGCTATAAATGGGGAGGGGGCGGAGCCCCCGCTGCCCATGTCTTCCTTGCTTGCTTGCTCCTTCCTCCTCGCTCCATCGCTCGCAGTGCCTCCGATGGCGCCACGAAGGAAGTTCTCTGCCGCCGAGAAGGGGAAGGCCCCTTGCGAGGGCACCGGTTCCCCGGTGCCCAAGCGCGGTCGCGGCCGCCCACGCAAGCATGCCGCGACCCCCGTCGTGGCCCATCGTCGAGACGGCGCCACAGCACGCGGAGTGGGTCACCCCAGCCATGGTGGTCCAGTTGATGAGGGGAGGCGTGCTATGGTGGCGCGGCCTCCTCGTCTGCGCTTCCACACGTTGGAGGTGTTGCCGGAGTTTATTGTCTGGTCGGAGAACCCGGCCGGCAACTGGCTCCAGCTTCCGCGCTTCTTTGCCAGCGAACTGCCGGCCTCTGGTCCAGGCGGACTCTGGCTGCAGGCGGATGGCTGCTGCAACAAGGCCTCTTGGGTTGCGGTCGAGACTTCCGCCGCGGGCAACATAGCCCTGGCCCGCGGTTGGCAAACGTTCGCCCGCGCGCGTAGCCTGGGCAGGCGGTGCACCCTCCACTTCAGGTACAATGGTGGATCGACCCTCTTTGTGAGGGTGTTTGGGGGAAGACGGTCACCGCGCCACATGCTGCCCCGAGGCGAACGACGGTGAGGAGGTGCTCAGCCTTGGGGATGGTCGCGACGAGGATGAGGGCAAGCTCGCCCTCGGCGGCGACCGCGTCTCGTCCAGCTACGGCGGCTCTTTCTCCGGCGATAGCTCCAGCTGTGGCGGCTACAACTAGTCACCGCGCCCATTTTGAAGGCGGCAGTGGGTCGTCTCGTCGCTGCGCCTCCGTGAAGCATGAGGAAGGATCCGGCCAGGCTCGGGGTAGCGCTAGGGGCCTGTCTTCACGGATCGCTGCAACACTGCTTTTGTTTTACTCTTTTCCTGCATCAAGAATGAAACCAGTATGGGCCCAGGGGGGCGTGTATCGAACTATGGTTCCTCGGTTATAACTGTATGCATGTTGTTCTCGTGTTGTGTTGTTATTTTGGGCAAAGATAACTTAACCTGGTATACTCAGGACGCTCTCTTCCTCACGAGGCGTTTATTTCCTCGCATCCACCTTGCCTTGGTGGCCTGCATTCGCTCAGGAACTGCGAAAAACTCGTTAGGAAGTGTGTTAAAAGGTTTGCCGTTCGTCCTGACCCTGACCCGGCGCTTTGTGTCGCGGTACCCGAGGGGCACAGACTAGGAGAGGTGCGCCAGCTTTTGGGCTCGAACGAGGGTGGCTCACGAGAAGGCAGAAAGGAGAAAAATGCTCGCGAGGGCACCTGCCTAGCCCCCTCGTGAGGCATGCAAGAGAGAGAGAGAGAACACGAGCAAATTTGAGCCGGAAAAAATGCAGTGAGAGGCGAGGGAACCAAATCAGTAAGGAACACCAAAGGCAAACTTCGATTAAGGAAAAGCGAGCCAACTACGAAAAGCAAATGGAAAGCCGCGTCCGGCACCTAATCTAGTCTTCAAGTCTTCTCACCAGCGCGGAGCTAAGTGCTGTCCACTAGGCGTGGGAGGGAGCCCCAGGGCCTGAGGCCGGCGCTCCTGAGACTCCGGGGCGTGTACAGCCCCAATTCATTATTACGTGAGAGTGTCACGGGCGGCGATTCTTCATACGCACCAGGCCTTCTTCACAGGCTCTGGGCCTTTCTTCTCAGGCTCTGGGCCTTGCTTCATGGATAGAACTTCCGGAGGTGCTGGATGTTCCAGGCGTTTTGGATAGGTACCCCTTCTTGTGTCTCCAGGCGCACGACGCCAGGCCTGGAGATGTGAACGACCTTAAACGGGCCTTCCCACATTGGCGAAAGCTTATGCAGCCCTTCCCTGGAGAGGACCCGCCTTAGGACTAGGTCACCCATCTCGAGTGTCCTCGAGCGGACGCTGCGGCAGTGATACTGCCGCAGCGCTTGCTGGTACCTTGCTGCCCTCAGCGCGGCCTCGCGACGACGTTCCTCCCCGAGCACGAGATCGATCCCCCGCGTGGCGTCCTGCCGCGTTTCATCGAACGCCAAGACCCGCGCGGAGCGATGCTTGACCTCGTGAGGGAGGACTGCTTTAGCTCCGTAGACGAGGAAGAACGGCATCTCGCCTGTTGGCTTGGTGGCCGTGGTTCGGATGGACCACAACACGGACTGGAGCTCGTCATGCCAGCCCCTGCCGCAGGCCTCCAGCTTCTTCTTGAAGGTCCTGGTCTTGAGGCCCCTCAGGACCTCCGCGTTAGCGCGTTCGACCTGACCGTTACTCCTGGGGTGGGCCACCGAAGCGTAGCAGATCTGCGTTCCAAGGTTAGCACAGTAGGTTTTGAAGAGGTTGCTAGTAAACTGCGAACCATTATCTGTGATGATGCGGTTGGGGACCCCGAAGCGGCTCACGAGGCCCTTGATGAACTTGACAGCAGAGCCGGCTGGAATGGTACGGATGGCTTCCATTTCCGCCCACTTGGTGAACTTGTCAATGGCGACGTAGAGATAGCGGTAGCCCCCTGGCGCTCGAGGGAATGGGCCTAAGATGTCCAGCCCCTAGACCGCAAACGGCCACGTGAGCGGGATGGTTTGGAGGCCCTGAGCAGGCTGATGGATCTGCTTGGCGTGGAATTGGCAAGCTTCACAGGACTTCACCTGCTCGGCCGCGTCATTGAGTCCTGTAGGCCAATAGAACCCACTGCGGAACACCTTGCCGACGAGGGTCCGTGACAACGAGTGGTGTCCGCAGTCACCGCCGTGTATGTCAATCAGAAACTCCCTTCCTTGATCGCTGGAGATGCAGCACAGCGTGGCATCATTCATCGTTTCCTGAACTCGCCATCTTGGATACAGTATGTCATGGCTTGCCGGGCCACGCGCTCTACATCCTCTTCCTTCTCTGGCAGCATCCCGTGCACCAGGTACTCTTTGAATTCCTTGGTCCAGCACTCCTCCTGGGGCTCGAGCGCTAAGAGCAGCCGAGCTCCTGAGGTTGGGCCACAGGCTGGGGCTCCCGTGGCCGGGGGCTGTGGGAGGTCCTCCCGAGGCAGAGTCGTGCTCGAAAGAGGTGGCGTACCTGATGGCTTGAAGAGCCGCTCTTCGAAGACACTGGGCTCTTGCGGTTGCCGCTTGGATGCTCTCCTGCCGATGTCGTTGGCTTCCTTGTTGGTGCCCCGGGGCACGTGCTGCAGCTCCAGGCCCGAGAACTGCTTTTCCATCTTGCGCACCTCCGCGAGGTAGGCCTCCATGTGCTCGTCCTTCGGCTCGTACACCTTGTTGGAGAAGTTGACGAGGAGCTGCGAGTCGCCTTTGATGGTGAGGTGCTTCACCCCTAGAGCCGTCGTAGCCTTCAGGCCGGCTATGAGTCCTTCGTATTCTGCGATGTTGTTGGAGACCTTCTCGCCGTGCTGAAAACAGAGCTGCACGGCGTAGTAGAGCTTGTCCTGAGTGGGCGAGATGAGCACTGCTCCAGCCCCCGCGCCCTAGTGCGCGAAGGGGCCATCGAAATACATGACCCAGCCGTCTAGTGCCTCGCCTCCTGGGGCGGTGGACCGGTCTTCCCCTTCCTCAAGAGTCGGGGCATCTGTCCATTCTGCCACAAAATCGGCGAGTGCGGCTCCCTTGATGACCCTGGTAGTGCTGAACTCCAACTGGAATGCTTGCAAGTCGATGTTCCACTCAGTGACCCTTCCGGCTGAGTTAGGGCTCCTGAGTACCCTCTCCAATGGGTAGGCTGAGACGAACTTGATGGGGTGGCCCTGGAAGTAGTGCCACAACTTGCGCGAGGCCACCAAGAGTGCGAGCAGGAGCTTTTGCGGCATGGGGTAGCGCGCCCTCGCGTCCCGCGGCACGGTGCTGACGAAGTACACCGGGTGCTCGACAAGGGCTGGCACACTGTCGAGGCTCGGGACCTGCGGAGAGTGGGGCATATCCTGAGGCGGTGGATTTCCTGAGACCTGACCGTCCTCAGGAGCTTCTGCGGTCTTCCCTGCTGAGCTTGGTCTTCCGCCGCTGATGGCTTTGCTGCGCCTTCCTGACCCTGCGCTGCATCAGCTCTGGCTTGACGCGGCACACCCTTGTCTTGGCGCTCCTCCCGAACCGCCACCAGCGCTGCGCTGGAGGAGTACGGGGCGGCGGCAAGGTAGAGTACCAGAGGCTCGAGAGGCCGCGGTGCCACCATCACCGGGGGGCTGGTGAGGTATTTCTTGAGGTCTTGGAAGGCCCGGTCGGCCTCCGGGGTCCACTCGAACGGGCCCTTCTTCTTCATGAGCTTAAAGAAGGGTAAGGCGCGCTCGCCTAGCTTGGAGATGAAACGCCCTAACGCGGTCACCCACCCTGCTAGCTTCTGCATCTCCTTGAGGGTCTCCGGTGCGCTCATGTCTTCAATGGCCTTGATCTTCTCCGGGTTCGCCTCGATCCCTCTGTGCGATACGAGGAACCCCAGTAGCTTGCCGGAGGGGACGCCAAACACGCACTTCTCCGGGTTAAGCCTCAAGTTCACTTGACGCAAGCTCTCGAAGGTCTCCTCCAAATCTTGAATCAATGTCCTTGCCTCGCGAGATTTGACCACTATGTCATCAACATACGCTTCTGTGTTTCTACCGAGCTGCCGCCCCGAGGCGATGTGCATCAACCACTGAAAGGTTGCGCCCGCGTTGCGCAGCCCGAAGGGCATGCAGGTGTAGCAGTACACCCCGCATGGTGTCAGGAAGGCTGTCTTCTCCACATCCTCCACCGCCATGTTGATTTGGTGGTATCCTGAGAATGCATCCAGGAAACATAGCAAGTCGCACTCGGCGGTGGAGTCGATGATTTGATCGATGCGTGGGAGTGGGAAAGGATCTTGGGGGCAAGCTTTGTTAAGGTTGGTGAAGTCGACGCACATCCGTTCCTTCCCGCCTTTCTTCGGTACTACGACGGGGTTCGCCAGCCATTCGGGGTATCAAACTTCTCGGATGGTGCCTGCCGCCTCCAGCTTGCTCGTCTCTTGGACGATGAAGGCCTGCTTCTCAGTGGACTGCCGTCATGCTCGCTGCTTCACGGGGCGTACGTTGGGGCACACCCTTAGATGATGCTGGATCACCTCTCTCAGAACCCCTACCAGCTGATTGGGCTCCCACGCGAATATCTCCTTGTTCGCGCGCAAAAACCTCACCAAGGCTTCTTCTTGTCCAGGGTCAAGGCCGGTTCCTATGGTGAAGGTGGCTCCTGAAGACCCGTCCTCGTTGACCAGCACCTGCTTGGTCTCCGCCTTGTCTTGGGTGAACAGCTGCATCTTCTTGGCGGGCGCGGTTTCCTTGGCCACGGGCGTACCAGCACCGGCTGGCTGTGCTGCTGCCGCGGCCTTGAAGGCGAGCCTGAGCGTCGTCATGGCATCCTTGGTGTCCCCCTTGATGGTGAGGACGCCCTTGCTCCCTGGCATCTTCATGAGGTTGTAGGCCGGGTGAGTTGCCGCCATGAATTGAGCGAGAGCCGGGTACCCGAGGATGGCATTGTACGGGAGACCGATGCAGGCGATGTCGAAGTCCACCAGCTCAGTGCGGTAGTTGTCGCATGTGCCGAAGGTGACACGGAGGCGGATCTGCCCCAGAGAGTGGGCAGCTCCACCACCCACTCCCGAAAAGGGCTTGCTGAGGTTGAGCCGCTCGGGCGGCACGTGGAGAAGGCTGAAGGATTCTACGGAGAGCAAGTTGAGGCCGGCACCACCGTCAATGAGGGTCTTGGTGACAGCCACGTTGCAGATGGTGGGCGTGCAGAGCATCGGGAGCATGCCGGAGCTGGCGGTGGAGCCAAGGTGGTCTTCTGAGCCGAAGGTGAGGTCGGCCACCGGCGCAGCCCAACCCGGCGGAGCCCCCAGGCGCTTGGAGGCTGCCCAATCTGACGAAAGAAAGGTTTGACGTGGAGATCTGAAGGCGGTGCTTGAGAGCCACCCAACAGTGCCGCGACCGCGTGGTGCGCCGGCACCGCGTAGGGAGCGGTGAAGAGGTCGCGGAGTTCCCCCCCAGGATGCCACCGTGGATCCCGGGAGGTTGAGGAGTCAGGCGCGCGGCTCGCCGGCGAGGGCCATGGGGAACCGCAACACAGAAAGACACGAGGTTTATACTAGTTCGGGCCACCGTTGTGGTGTAATACCCTACTCCAGTGTGGTGGTGGTGGATTGCCTCTTGGGCTGATGATGAACAGTACAAGGGAAGAATAGCCTCGTGAGGTTGAGGCATTCTTGTGCTTGGTGACTTAGTGGGTGAGAGCTGGATGAACTGCTCGATGCCCCTACTGTCGTGGCTAGCTCTCCTTATATAGGCCCTGGTCCTCTTCCCAAATATTGAGCGGGAAGGGAGCCAACAATGGCGGGCAAATTTAAAGGGGGACAGCTAGTACAAGCTATCCTGACAAAAGTGGTCTTCGCCTGCGAAAAGCTCTGGTGGTGACGCCGTCTTGGGCTCCACGATGACCTCCATCTTGCCGTCCTCCTGGTCTTGGTCTCGTTGCACCAATATAGCAACCTTTGCCTGATGCCTCGGTACTCTTCGGTTGCGCTGACCTCCTTAGCACCAAAGAGGAAATAAGGACGCTGCGCGCACTGGCGCCTGCCTGGCGCCCGCCTGGTGCCGTTCGTCATGGCTCACATCACGAGAGCCTCGTGAGGTTTTGCTCCGCCCTGATATCTCCGCTACTCATGAGCCTGCTTGGCTAGGCCACTCCAGAGGAGGACTTGCGTCGTCCGCCTCGCGAGGCTTGGCCCCTCGCGAGGGTCTTGGATGCCTTGTTGATGAACATGGGCCGTACGGCCTGCTGGCTTAGCCACGCTGTTGGCCGCAGGCAGGCAAGTCTGGGGACCCCCGTTCCCAAAACGCCGACACACCTATAGTGCGCCATTAATAGCCAAAATGGGTGTGCCACTAACAACCTTTTTTGTAGTAGTGATACAGCCAAAGACAGGTGCAGTTAAGGCACCAAAGCTCAGTCCCACAGGGACGCAGCTTCATTGACTTACTGCACCTACCTTTGGTGTATGACAGGTGGGCCCAACTGGTGGCTGGCCCACCTGTCATACAGCCAAAGGTAGGTGCAGTAGAGGGCCGAGGAGTAGATGGCCAACACACACGTGAACGCAACGCAGTCTGCACTTCTCATATAAAGGCTCCCCGCCAGTCCAATCTACGAAATCCTACGCACATGCGCACCCTAACCAAGGGCAAGAGTGATCACTCCAAGCGCAAGATCAGTTGACTAGAAGCTAGACCCATGGAGGCGATGAGCGCGAACATCAGCCGGCTGTGCCAGATGGTCCACGACGCCGACCTGCGGCCCGACACCAAGGAACGTCTCCAAGTTGTGCTTGAGGCCGCCAGGGCGAGAGGCCGCTTGGACGACAGCTTCGTCTCCTTGTTCGACGAGGTCCTCGTCGGCTTCCTCGACAAGTTCACCGTCGTCAAGTAGCTCGCGGACGACCTTGACGTATGCCTCCAACCCACGTGCCCAGGCTCTACGATGCCCGCCACCCTCAACAGCCTCTATGGTGACAAACTCTTCGACACACTAGTGGCCCTGCGACTGCCCGCTGTCGTGTCGGAGAATGTCCACCTTGAGGTCGCGCTCGCCACGTAGCGCCTGGCACAACAAGACACCGTCGACATAATCACCCCCGTCTACGCGCAAATTGTCCACAAGGACTAC
This sequence comes from Aegilops tauschii subsp. strangulata, assembly GCF_002575655.3. Classification (NCBI taxonomy): domain Eukaryota; kingdom Viridiplantae; phylum Streptophyta; class Magnoliopsida; order Poales; family Poaceae; genus Aegilops; species Aegilops tauschii. The sequence goes on from NC_053036.3 coordinate 221,444,139, forward strand.
TACGTGCAAGAGGAGGATGATAGGTCGCTGGCCATCTTGGACCGCAGGGCAACCATGGACAGCATTGTTTAGAAGCACGTTGAGCTTGCCGTCAACGCCGCTGCTCCTCTGTCGAGGATATCGTGCGACATATGCCAGGGGGTGGCTTATCATGGAGGGGGACAAGAGTACGTCACCGGGCTCTAGAGGCGGGAGTGAGCAAGATCGCATACGCCTGCGGATCTTACCCAGGTTCGGGGCTCTCCTAGGAGATAACACTCCTAGTCCTGCTCTACGGGGTCTCCGCATGATCACTATCTCAACAAGGTAGTTAGAAGCTTGCTCCTTGAGCTGTTTGGCTAGAGGAGGAAGGAGAACAAGGCTAGCTCTATGTGACGCCCGGATAATTAAGCTACAGTAATTCCCTGCTAATGATGCCACGTCATCATTATTACTGTTGTTAACTCGAGTTGGTTCGAATCCGGTCCAAATTCAAAGTCAAGTTAAACTCAAGAGTTTTCAAATGTCTAAAATAAAATGTTCGTCACATGGCAAATTTTCATTTGTTAATATTGGTGGTGAACCAAATTTTTTGCAAATTGGTTAATGCCCTAATCTAATGAAAAAAGAAAAGGTTAAATAAAAGTTAAAAAGAAAAGAACCCCCCCCCCCCCGACACACACACGCTGGACAAACTAGCCCACCTAGCCAACCGGCCAGCCCACCTAAGTCGGCCCACCTCTCCCCACTGGCCTATTTGGCCAAACCCTCCCCGAAAGACTAACTGCTACCCCCACTCCCCTCGATCCCCCACTCCCCTCGATCCCCTTCCCCCATTTGGATCGGGGGCACCCAAGCCCGTCGCCCCGCCGGTGCTCCGCCACCTCATGCGCCATTCCCTTGGATCTGGCGTCGTCGCCGTTTGTCGCCGCCTCCTCGACCTCCTCCACGTCGTCGTCGCCTCGTTGTCGCTGTCGACCTCGTCTCTGCTCCGCGTCGCCTACCCGGCTCCCCCTCAACGGCCTCGTCGAGCCTCGTTGACCCCCCTGCACAGCAACGGGGGTGAGCACCTCCCCATCTTCCCCTAGCTTTCGACGTCGTAGGATGCGCCCCACCTCCCCAGTCCGGAGCTCCGGTCATGACGCCCGCCTCGTTCCTGGCCGCAGCCGCCTGTCGCCACGCCCGCTGCCGTGGCTCCCCCTCCCGCACGCCCACACGCTCGCCTCGCGTCGCAGTTGTTGCCCCAGCCACCTGCAGCGCCCTCGCTCACCTCCACCGCCTGCAAATGCTGTCGCCGACCGCGCCCAGGCCCTGGCTGCTCGCGCCCGTCGATCCCAGCCGCGCCGCCCACGCCTGCAGCCACGGCGCCCGACCGCGCCCGCTCCGCCCATCTCCGTCGCCTGCCGCTCGCTCGCCGGCGGCGACCTGCGCTCGTGTACCCCTCTCGTCGGTTGAGCCCCCCGCACCTGGCCCGCACTTGCGCCGGCCGCGCTCTGGCCATGGCTTCGGCCCTGGTACGCACGTGCACCAGAGTGTGGTGCTGGCTTCCTGCCACTGACCTACGGGCACCCCCCCAAATTAAGTTAGTTAGGACTAAACAGTTAGGATTAGATTAGCCCACTAACACTGACACGTGGCCCCCTTGTTAAAGTAAAATGTTAAGTTAAACTAAAACTAGCTAAGAGAATGACATATGGGTCCCACATGCACTATTCATGTTTGACCGATCAAACTATTGACTGCTGAGTCAACAGTTGACCTGGCCCATTGTCACTCTTGTAAACATGTGGCTGGGTACACTTTCGGGTACCCCTAGCTTTTTGTTATTAAATGAATTTTCGAATTAAATTAATTCCAATAATTCTAGAAATGAATAAATCTTCTAAAATCAATAGAAAATAAATCGTAACTCGCATGAAAATACTTTGTATATGAAAGTTGCTCAGAACGATGAGACGAATCCGAATACGCAGCCCGTTCGTCCGCCACACATCCCTAGCATAGCAAACACGCAACTTTCCCCCTCCGGTTCATCTGTCCGAAAACGCGAAACATCGGGAATACTTTCCCGGATGTTTCCCCCCTTCGCCGGTATCACTTACTACCGCGTTAGGGCATACCTAGCACCACGTATTGCCTCGTTACGTTTTGTGATGCTTTGGTTGCTATGTTATTTATTGTGTTCCCCCTCCGTTACTTCTTTCCGGTAGACCCCGAGACTGCCGGCGACCCCCGATCGACTACGGTGTTGACGACCCCTCATTCTCGGCTGAGCTTCCAGGCAAGCCCCCCCCCTTGATCACCAGATATCGCCTATTCTTCTCTATACTGCTTGCATTAGAGTAGTGTAGCACGTTACTACTTTCGGTTAATCCTATTCTGATGCATTGCCTGTCATTGTTGCTACAGTTGTTACCCTTACCTGCTATCCTACTACTTAGTATAGGATGCTAGTGTTCCATCAATGGCCCACCACTCTTGTCCGTCTACCATGCTATACTACTGGGCCGTGATCACTTCGGGAGGTGATCACGGGCATACGCTACATACTTTATACTATTACATTACTTATGATACTGTTCGGAGATGGGGGCTGAAGGGGCAGGTGGCTCCATCCCGGTAGAGGTGGGCCTGGGTTCCCGACGGCCCCCGACTGTTACTTTGTGGCGGAGCGACAGGGCAGGTTGAGACCACCTAGGAGAGTGGTGGGCCTGGCCCTAGTCGGCGTTCGCGCATACTTAACACGCTTAATGAGTTCTTGGTATTTGATCTGAGTCTGGCCATTTGGCCTATAAGCACTAACCAACTACGCGGGAACAGTTATGGGCACTCGACGTCGTGGTATCAGCCGAAGCCTTCTTGACGTCAGTGACTGAGTGGCGCGCACCGGATTGGACTGGAACGCCTGCTAGGCTAGGTCTGCTTCCGGCCGCGTTCGCAACGTGCAGGTGTGCAATGGGCGATGGGCCCAGACCCCTGCACCATAGGATTTAGACCAGCGTGCTGACCTCTCTGTTGTGCCTAGGTGGGGCTACGACGTGTTGATCTTCCGCGGCCGGGCATGACCCAGAAAAGTGTGTCCGGCCAAATGGGATCGAGCGTGTTGGGTTATGTGGTGCACCCCTGCAGGGAAGTTTATCTATTCGAATAGCCGTGTCCCTCGGTAACAGGACGACTTGGAGTTGTACCTTGACCTTATGACAACTACAACCGGAGACTTAATAAAACACACCCTTCCAAGTGCCAGATACAACCCGATGATCGCTCTCTAACTGGGCGACGGGGAGGGGATCGCCGGGTAGGATTATGCTATGCGATGCTACTTGGTGAACTTACCATCTGTTCTCCCCTACATGCTGCAAGATGGAGGTGGCCAGAAGCGTAGTCTTCGACAGGATTAGCTATCCCCCTCTTATTCTGGCATTCTACAGTTCAGTCCACTGATATGGCCCTTACAAATATGCCCATGCATATGTAGTGTAGCTCCTTGCTTGCGAGTACTTTGGATGAGTACTCACGGTTGCTTTCTCCCCCTTTTCCCCCTTTCCTTTCTCTCTGGTTGTCGCAACCAGATGCTGGAGCCCAGGAGCCAGACGCCACCGTCGACGACGACTCCTACTACACCGGAGGTGCCTACTACTACGTGCAGCCCGCGGACGACGACCAGGAGTAGTTAGGAGGATCCCAGGCAGGAGGCCTGCGCCTCTTTCGATCTGTATCCCAGTTTGTGCTAGCCTTCTTAAGACAACTTGTTTAACTTATGTCTGTACTCAGATATTTTTGCTTCCGCTGACTCGTCTAAGATCGAGCACTTGTATTTGAGCCCTCGAGGCCCCTGGCTTGTATTATGATGCTTGTCACTTATTTTATTTTAGAGTTGTGTTGTGATATCTTCCCGTGAGTCCCTGATCTTGATCATACACGTTTGCGTGTATGATTAGTGTATGATTGAATCGGGGGCGTCACAAGTTGGTATCAGAGCCGACTGCCTGTAGGTAGCCCCCTTTCGAACTCCTTGGCCGAAGTTGAGTCTAGTTGTCCAAAACTGTATTACTAACTTGGCTGTGTGGCTTGCGGGCCCACGTCGCCATTGGGTGGTATTAGGATCTTTTATTCCTCGACTATACTCTGGGACTCTGATCTCTCTTCTATTCGGGTTAAACATTTTACTAACTCTGACATTAGGTTCTCGTACCCACTTCCTCCCAGAGAGCCCCTCACTTCAGATGATCGCCTCCTGCACTAGAAGATTCCGAAGTTACTGTACGATGTTCTCTCGAGTCTTTGTGATATCGCATTTGCGATTTCCTTCCACCGTCAACCCCTATGAAAACTGCATACACTTGCCATTCATACAATCATTCCCTGTTGATCTTGTTATTACAAGATGTCCTGAAATACTCTCTGTTGTCCCGAGAATCCTTTGAGCTTACTGCCTTGCAGTTCTTTACCACATGAATACCCCTACGAATAAATCCTCGCCCTTGTCGAGTATCCGCTCATCCCCAGTTGATCATGTGTTTCACAAAAGTCTTCAAAATACCATTCGATCTTTCGAAAATCCCCAGGAGCCTTTTGCTCTTGAAATTCTTGCTTACTTGCATTATGATTAATCCCATAAGTCTAGTAATCTTATTGACATCCTTTGTCATTATCATTTTGAGTCTATTGATTCGATATGTTGCGGTTGCTCGCAATCCTCAACCGAATCATAGAATTCACCCTTCTGGCTTAGACGCCAATTTTAAACATGAGATGGTTCTCGCCGAATCAAATTGCCATCGATTGTATACCTAAGCCTATTCAACTTATCCATCTTTGATGAGACCGTTTGCTTCTGATCTCTTGATTTGGAAAACATAATTCCTTTGCATTTGATTGAATTAGTCGGTTGTTTCTATAATTTGATCTCCTTGCATTGTATCTTCCTCTGATTGAGTACTGATGCTCACATCTGTCCCTTGAGGACCACCGGATCCTTTGTGGGATTTTATCCGATAGCGTCCTTCATATCCAATCTCTTTGGAAGTTCTTTCTCCATTGGTAAATCCTATCCTCTGATTGACCAACCATGCTCTGCTTTCGAGCTTGTGTTATTTACTCCTGAAGTTTGTGGTATATGTTCCTAAGAGACCCTGATGGGTTGAATCTATGCCTTTTTCTAATCTGTGTGAACCCGGAAACTACTACGGGTCATACTCTACTGTTGTTATGTCAGATAAAATTTCAACACAACTTCGTTGAAGGCAAGAAGTGAATGAAAGGTTATGCATTAGAGAAGTGGGAGTCGACCTTGAACTTTGTGTTCATGCCCATGGACACGATGTAGATCCTATCATAAAAGCTTCTTGTAATAATAATTGTTTCCTTGATATAATATCATATGGTATGTGAGAATTGACCCCTTTGCAGTCGTGGTTCCGGCCATGTTCTCCTTTAAATACCATTTCTCGGACAAGTTGAAGTACATGTCTTCTGTAGAGCAATACCCCAGTCCAACCTCTACTTTGGTTTGTCGTCGACTATTACCCCCTGGTATCTCGAGATTATCACGGAACTGCATAACTTCTTATGAGTTCTCCATCAAGTATTACATTCTCATTAATTCCAATTTTTCACGGGCTCCGAGTTATTAAACAATCAAGGACATCGATAACTGAATCGAGTCCGCATCACGATTAAACAACTCTTAGTAATCTCCTTTGCTTACGAGTTTGTACTCGATCACGTCATCCCTAGCCTGATCGGATTATCATTATCGTGCTGATTTTAACTGTGCTACCTGCTCCTTATTCTTGGAGCACAACTTTCGATGATTGAGCTAAGATTACGTCGATTTCCTTGTCTTATCGTTCCACCTCGAACAACAAGCTTGGTTCCGAGTTGGTGTCGTATCCATGGATCCAATAATCTTTTGTTGCACCAGTCCTTTTGCTTGATGCAGTCGCTGTTCGATTGCTTCTTCGTGGAGCCTCTCGACAAAATTGCCATGATCATCATCAACATCTTGACTCCTTCCAGGATATCAATCGAATTGATGATGATAAGTATCATCCTCGTCCCTTGGTAATTTGAGTTACCATGAACAACATCCTTATCTTCCTTTCATCACAACATTGATCATGTTGTGGATGCGACTTGCTATCCAGCTTGTATTATGTTCTATCTTGGAGTATTACCATCTTTTAGGTCAAGATTGTCGTGAGAATTTCACCACCTCTTAAGAATTCTTGATACAGGTGATACTTCTTGCCATATTCGTTCATTCCTTGGTCCCTGTGTTGTTTCTAACCGGAAAACCGACAATTAAACTATGATGTGCGACTTCAAAACTTCTAGCAACCCAATTGCTTTGAAGTTAATGGTCGATAGTTTCATTCTAAGTCTATTACTTATTGAATCATCATTCAAACATTGATCGTGCTACCTAGTCCAGATTTGCAGGTGCACCCTTCTATCATTGATAAATTGTGTATGATTTCCTCGAGCATACATCATTATATCATTGATCTGACTAATGTTATCTCCTTGTTCACATAATTGTGGAAATCCATCTTTTTGGAAATCTCAATGAATTGTCGCTGAGTCAATCAGCCACCTCCTCACCTCCTTGATTTAATGCTGAACTCTTGTTTCAGAACTCGCTTCCATAGTTCAATTCTCGATAATATTACAATGCCATCTCGACAATTTGTGTTGCTCCTTTCTTCTCAGGCATCCTGAGTCTGAGTTATCCTGACACCAACCAGATCTGAATCTCTGTCAGATATGATGGTTGGAACATCTTTCCAGGAGTTATAACATTGGTCTTTATACGACCCGGTAAGGTGGTGTCATGCCTAGCACACCTGGCGGGATGCCCTATTGTTATAGTTTCCTTTTTTGCAAGGTTATCCATGCTTCCATGAGGAAATTGTAAGACTTATTCCATGAGTTTTCCTGATGGATCCTCTGTGTATCCAAAATCCGACCTTTGCTTGAAGACCATGTCAAAGCTATCTTGAAGCATGTTTGTGGTACTCCGATCATCAATAAGAACATTTAAAGCACAATGCTAAATTTTCCTTATCAATTATCCAAACACCGTTGTATGGGTAATGTCAGGAAAGTTCTCTCCCCTTACCTAAATGGTTTTTTACCTTCTATCCTGTCATGGATATCATCTGCTTGTCCTTGGGAAGGATATACCCCTGAAATATGTGTTTAAACACATTTTCCTTTCCATTGTTTTGTTTAATCTGATGATCACATTTTCCTTTCCATTGTTTTATTTAACCTTTCTGGTGATCTATATGATCTAAGCAGTAATGTTCTTCTGCTTATGTAAACACCTTGGTGTACAACCGTGTCAGTAAGACCCTGTTGCTTTTGTTGATAGCATTCCGGTAACCACCGATGGACGAGAACTTAGCCTATTGGTCTGCCTCGTTCAACGAGCAGGAAGATGGTTCTCTTCGTCCCTCGCCCTTGGTGCCGATGTTGTTGCCGACATAACTGACAGGCTATCCTCTGACATGCCTTGCTTACATGATCGTGTAAGATGTCATCACCTTCCTACTTTTAACCCACCTTGTGGGCCCATAACCCACAGTTCCACAGGATCGAAACCCGACTCTCCTGTACACCCTGTTTCCAAAGTTAATCCTCACGCTTGGCTTCGTATGCAATTCACGAGCCACATTCCTAGTGATCTATTCTGGTATCAGATGCAATACTTATTCTCGATGCTCTAAACCCCTTTCACACTCTCTTTCAGACATTGAACGATTGACCATCCACTTGAAGCTTCTTATTGCACCTTCTTGCCTTGCTCTCGATGACTTTCTTGAATTTCAACTCGAGAGATGCCTCTATGCCACGTTCACTGAGATAGCCCCTAGGTACCTATCTTGTGTTGAGCTCCTTCCTTCCCGAGTCTTTCCCCCTCCACCCCTTAAATCTCGGGACGAGTTTTCTTGTAGTGGAGGAGAATTGTGACGCCCAGATAATTAAGCTACAGTAATTCCTTGCTAATGATGCCATGTCATCATTATTACTGTTGTTAACTCGAGTTGGTTCGAATACGGTCCAAATTCAAAGTCAAGTTAAACTCAAGAGTTTTCAAATGTCTAAAAAAATGTTCGTCATGTGGCAAATTTTCATTTGTTAATATTGGTGGTGAACCAAATTTTTTGCAAATTGGTTAATGCCCTAATCTAAACAAAACAGAAAAGGTTAAATAAAAGTTAGAAAGAAAAGAACCCCCCCCACACACACACACGCTGGACCAACCGGCCCAGCTAGCCAACCGGCCAGCCGACCTAAGTCGGCCCACCTCTCCCCGCTGGCCTATTTGGCCAAACCCTCCCCGAAACCCTAACTGCTACCCCCACTCCCCTCGATCCCATTCCCCCATTTGGGTCGGGGGCACCCAAGCCCGTCGCCCCGCCGGTGCCCCGCCACCTCGCGCGCCATTCGACTGGATCTGGCGTCGTAGCCGCCTCCTCGACCTCCTCCACGTCGTCGTCGCCACGTCGTCGCCGTCGACCTCGTCTCTGCTCTGCGTCGCCTCCCCGGCTCCCCCTCAACGGCCTCGTCGAGCCTCGTCGACCCCCCTGCACAGCAACGGGGGTGAGCACCTCCCCATCTTCCCCTTGCTTCCGATGCCGTTGGATGCGCCCCACCTCCCCAGTCCGGAGCACCGGTCATCACGCCCGCCTCGTTCCTTGCCGCTGCCGCCTGTCGCCACGCCCGCTGTCGTGGCTCCCCCTCCCGCGCGCCCACACGCTCGCCTCGCGTCGCGGCTGTTGCCCCAGCCACCTGCAGCGCCCTCGCTCACCTCCGCCGCCTGCAAGTGCTGCCCCCGGCCGCGCCCCGGCCCTGGCCGCTCGCGCCCGTCGATCCCAGCCGCGCCGCCCACGCCCGCAGCCACGGCGCCCGACCGCGCCCGATCCGCCCATCTCCATCGCCTGCCGCTCGCTCGCCGACGGCGACCCACGCTCGTGTACTCCGCTCGTCGGTTGAGCCCCCCGCACCTGGCCCGCGCTTGCGCTGGCCGTGCTCTGGCCATGGTTTCGGCCCTGGTACGCACGTGCGCCAGAGTGTGGCGCTGGCTTCTTGCCACTGACCTGCGGGCACCCCCCTAATTAAGTTAGTTAGGACTAAACAGTTAGGATTAGATTAGCCCACTAACACTGACACATGGTCCCCTTGTTAAAGTAAAATGTTAAGTTAAACTAAAACTAGCTAAGAGAATGACATATGGGTCCCACATGCACTATTCATGTTTGACCGATCAAACTGTTGACTGCTGAGTCAACAGTTGACCTGGCCCATTGTCACCCTATTAAACATGTGGGTGGGTACACTTTCGGGTACCCCTAGCTTTTTGTTATTAAATGAATTTTCGAATTAAATTAATTCCAATAATTCCAGAAATGAATAAATCTTCTAAAATCAATAGAAAATAAATTGTAACTCGGATGAAAATACTTTGTACATGAAAGTTGCTCAGAACGATGAGACGAATCCGAATATGCAGCCCGTTCATCCGCCACACATCCCTAGCATAGCGAACACGCAACATTCCCCCTCCGGTTCATCTGTCCGAAAATGCGAAACACCGGGAATACTTTCCCGGATGTTTCCCCCTTCGTCGGTATCACTTACTACGGCGCTAGGGCATTTCTAGCACCGCGTATTGCCTCGTTATGTTTTGTGATGCTTTGGTTGCTCTGTTATTTATTTTGTTCCCCCTCCGTTACTTATTTCCGGTAGACCCCGAGACTGCCGGCGACCCCCGATCGACTATGGTGTTGACGACCCCTCATTCTTGGCTGAGCTTCCAGGCAAGCTCCCCCCCTTGATCACCAGATATCGCATATTCTTCTCTATACTGCTTGCATTAGAGTAGTGTAGCATGTTACTGCTTTCGGTTAATCCTATTCTGATGCATAGCCTGTCATTGTTGCTACAGTTGTTACCCTTACCTGCTATCCTACAACTTAGTATAGGATGCTAGTATTCCATCAGTGGCCCTACACTCTTGTCCGTCTGCCATGCTATACTACTGGGCCGTGATCACTTCGGGAGGTGATCACGGGCATACGCTACATACTTTATACTGTTACATTACTTATGATACTGTTCGGAGATGGGAGCTGAAGGGGCAGGTGGCTCCATCTCGGTATAGGTGGGCCTGGGTTCCCGACGGCTCCCGATTGTTACTTTGTGGCCGAGCGACAGGGCAGGTTGAGACCACCTAGGAGAGAGGTGGGCCTGGCCCTTGTCGGCGTTCACGGATACTTAACACGCTTAACGAGTTCTTGGTATTTGATATGAGTCTGGCCATTTGGCCTATACGCACTAACCAACTACGCGGGAACAGTTATGGGTACTCGACGTCGTGGTATCAGCCGAAGCCTTCTTGACGTCAGCGACTGAGCGGGGCGCGCCGGACTGGACTGGAACGCCTGCTAGGCTAGGTCTGCTTCCGGCCGCGTTCGCAACATGCAGGTGCGCAATGGGCGATGGGCCAGACCCCTGCACCATAGGATTTAGACCGGCGTGCTGACCTCTCTGTTGTGCCTAGGTGGGGCTACGACGTGTTGATCTTCCGCGGACGGGCATGACCCAGAAAAGTGTGTCCGGCCAAATGGGATCGAGCGTGTTGGGTTATGTGGTGCACCCCTGCAGGGAAGTTTATCTATTCGAATAGTTGTGTCCCTCGGTAACAGGACGGCTTGGAGTTGTACCTTGACCTTATGACAACTACAACCGGAGACTTAATAAAACACACCCTTCCAAGTGCCAGATACAACCCGATGATCGCTCTCTAACTGGGCGACGGGGAGGGGATCGCCGGGTAGGATTATGCTATGCGATGCTACTTGGTGAACTTACCATCTATTCTCTCCTACATGCTGCAAGATGGAGGTGGCCAGAAGCGTAGTCTTCTACAGGATTAGCTATCCCCCTCTTATTCTGGCATTCTGCAGTTCAGTCAACCGATATGGCCCTTACACATATACCCATGCATATGTAGTGTAGCTCCTTGCTTGCGAGTACTTTGGATGAGTACTCACGGTTGCTTTCTCCCCCTTTTCCCCCTTTCCTTTCTCTCTGGTTGTCGCAACCAGATGCTGGAGCCCAGGAGCCAGACGCCACCGTCGACAACGACTCCTACTACACCGGAGGTGCCTACTACTACGTGCAGCCCGCGGACGACGACCAGGAGTAGTTAGGAGGATCCCAGGCAGGAGGCCTGCACCTCTTTCGATCTGTATCCCAGTTTGTGCTAGCCTTCTTAAGGCAACTTGTTTAACCTATGTCTGTACTCAGATATTGTTGCTTCCGCTGACTCGTCTAAGATCGAGCACTTGTATTCGAGCCCTCGAGGCCCCTAGCTTGTATTATGATGCTTGTATGACTTATTTTATTTTAGAGTTGTGTTGTGATATCTTCCCGTGAGTCCCTGATCTTGGTCGTACACGTTTGCGTGTATGATTAGTGTATTATTGAATCGGGGGCGTCACACTCTACTCCACTCTCTCTACGTGGGTGTGTGTCTTCTCAGGTTCTGAACCCTTTGCATGGGAGACCTAGGGGTTTATATAGGACTACCCCCCAGGGGTACAATGGTAATATGGCCGAGTGTAGGACCCGGCCGTCAGCGTCTCTAGACGCCAGCTTCTCCACCGGCTACTAGGGCCTGCCGCCTGCTGGGTCCCGCTGGCTGTTGTGTACTCGGTCGACAGGCCGCGCCCGCCGCCTGCGTATCTGGTTGATCGCTTTGTACTGTAGCCCTGCGGCTGATGATGGATGCTTTGTCGATGAGAGCGTGCCTACAGTCCCGCCGCATGGCGGGCGTTCACTGTAGCCACACCACGTCTCTTCTGGATATTGGCACACGAACTTTGAGGGGAGAGGGGGCCGCCTTCTAGACAGCGGCCCACTCCCACTGCCGCCTGTTGGGGCATCGCCGCCTTCTGGTGGCTCTCGGACAGGTAGGGCCCGCCACCTGCTGGCTGCACCGACCGTCCGTCGTGGGAGCATGGCTCCCTCTGTCATGGATGATGTCATGGACTGCGTGGCAACAGTGCCACGCCGGACAAGGGGTGTCCACCTGGTACACCGCAGTGTGGCCTCGATCTGCCCTGGATTCGGGTGTGGCAGGCTGCACTATTGCCATGCCCTGTCTCATTGTAGTAATGGGGGTGCAGACTTTGAGGGAACGACGGGCCGCATGCTGGGAGTCGGCCTCTACGTGGCCGCCTGCCAGGAGTCGCTCTCTACATAGCTGCCTTCTTTGATCTTGCCGCCTTCTAGCAGCTGGCCGCTTGGACCAACCTGCCCAAGAAGGCAGCCGCTCGTCCAGGAGGCATGAGGGGCACAGCTAGCCCCGATGTCTTGAAATATCATGGGGGGCTGATGAGGCTACCCGTGGCCATTTACTCCGAAAGTAGTCCCTGAAGCTTGAGCGGGCCCACCATGTCCAACCCCAAGATGGAAATGGCCAGATGAGGGGGATGGTCTTGAGTGTAGAAGCCAGAAGATGTTGCTTGTTGCTGAATTTTTGGCACCCCTTGCACTTCTTGACCAAGTCCTTGGCGTTGTCCAAAGCAGTCGACCAGAAGAATCCATGGCGGAAGGCTTTGGCGACAAGGGATCTGGAGGCCGCATGGTCGCCACACTCGCCTTGGTGGATGTCTCTGAGGATTATCTTGCCTTTCTCTGGTTGAACGCAGTGCTGGAAGACGCCAGTCACGCTGCGTCTGACAAGCTCTCGGTTTACTACCGTGTATGCTGCTGCCCGGCGTTGGACCTGCCGGTCCAAGATCTCGTCGGCTGGTAGCTCTCCGCTCACCAGGAAATTGAGGATGGGCTGCGCCCATTATGGTTCTTCGACCACTGTCATCACGGCCACTGGTACCAGGGCGGTTGGATTGGGAGGCGGCAGGTTGGAGTTGGTTGCCGCTTGCTACGTCGTTGAAGTTCCCGGGTCGACTGCCGCAGCCCCCAGGCTGGGTTGTGAAGTCCCTGGGCCGGGTGTGACTGCTGCAGTCCCCGAGCCGCTTGGTGAAGTCCCTGGGCCGGTTGCTGCAACCCCCAGGCCGGGTTCTAAAGTCCCCTGGCCAGGTGCGACTGCTGCAGTCCGCGAGCCGCCTGCCGAAGTGCCCAGGCCGGCTGTTGCAGCCCCCGAGTCGGATCCGACTGTTCCGGGAGCAGCCGACACGAAGATGGATTCTGATTCCGGCGAAGGCTTGATAGACGGCTTGTGGAGGCACTGGAGGGAGACGCCGGCTGGTATCGGTTGGCGGGTGGAGCCGATCCGTGCCAGGGCATCAGCTTGCTCGTTGTCGTTCCGTGGCAAGCGAAGGAACTCGCACCTATCAAAGTATCTGCTGATCTGCTGGACGAGGAAGCGGTAGCTTGCCATGTTTGCATCCTTGGCGTCCCAGTCGCCGGATGACTACTGGACTACCAAGTCCGAGTCGCCGTAGCACAGAATCCGGCGGATGCCAATCTCCTTGGCCAGTCGGAGTCCGTGTACGAGCGTCTCGTACTCGGCCACATTGTTGGAGATGGCAAAGTGAAATTGCAGCGTGTATTTGAGCTTATCGCCTTTGGGGGAGGTGAGGACGATGCCGGCTCCCAAATCGATTCGCATCTTCGAGCCATCAAAGTGCATCCGCCAATGGGTGGAGTCCGGAGCTGGCGGCAGGTACTGGGTCTCGGCCCAGTCGACGAGAAAGTCGGCCAGTGCTTGGGACTTGATGGCGGTGCGTGGCTGGTAGAAGATGGTGTAGGAGGCCAACTCGATGGCCCATTTGGCCACCCGGCCTATTGCATCTCTGGTGCCTATGATTTCAGCAAGAGGGGCGATGCAGACAACCGTGATGGGGTGCTCTTGAAAGTATGGCTTGAGTTTCTTGGCGGCAAAGTGCACGCCGTAGCACATCTTCTAGTAGTGGGGGTAGTTCTGCTTGGAGGCCTACAACACCTCACTCTAGTAGTACATGGGCCTCTGGACCAGCTGTGCCTTGCCGTCTTCTGGGCACTCTACCACAATCACAGTGCTGACCACCCGGCTGGTGGCGGCGATGTAGAGGAACATGGGCTCCTTAGCAGCCGACGCCGCCAAGACAGGCGGCGTAGTCAGCATTTTCTTGAGCTGGAGGAAGGCTTTGTCCGCCTTGTCATTCCACTCGAAGTGAGTGGTTTTCTTCATTAACTGGTATAGGGGATGGGCCTTCTCGCCCAGCCGACTGATGAAGTGACTGATGGATGCCAAGCAGCCGGTGAACATTTGGACGTCTCGCAGTCGGGTGGGTCTCTCCATCAGCTCAATGGCCTTGATCTTCATTGGGTTGCACTCGATGCTGCATTTTGAGACAAGGAAGCCGAGGAGCTGGCCGGCTGGGACTCCGAAAACACACTTCTCTGGGTTGAGCTTGATTTGAAAATGGCGCAGATTATCAAAGGTCGCCTTGAGATCTTCCAGGAGAGTACCACGCTTCTCCGTCTTGACCACAATATCGTCTACATAGACGTGGGCATTTCTGCCGAGTTGCTTGAGGAGGCACTTCTGCATGCAACGCTGAAAAGTGGCACCGACATTTCTCAGGCCGAATGTCATGGTCAGGTAGCAGAAGGCTCCGAATCGTGTGATGAAGGCGGTCTTCAGGCGGTCTGCCGGGTTCAACTTGATCTGGTGGTGGCCGGAGTAAGCATCCAAAAAAATCAACAACTCGCATGCGGCTGTGGAGTCAATCACCTGGTGTATCCGAGGCAGAGCAAACGGATCTTTGGGGTAGGCTTTGTTGAGGCTGGTGTAATCAATGCACATGCGCCACTTGTTGTTCTTCTTTAGTACAAGGACTAGGTTGGCAAGCCATTCTGGAAAAAATACTTCCATGATGAAGCCAGCTGCCAGCAGGCGGGCGATCTCTTCACCGACAATTCTTCTCTTCTCTTCCGACAGGCGGCGGAGGGGTTGCTTGACTGGTTTTGCATCTGATCTGACATTTATTTTGTGCTTGGCGAAATCCGTCGGAACACCCGGCATGTCTTTGGGAGACCATGCAAAGATGTCCCGATTCTCACGAAGGAAATCGACGAGCTCGCTTTCCTATTTGCTATCGAGGTTGGTCCCCATGATAGCGTGCTTCTCCGGGTGGTCAGGGTCCAAGGGGATCTTCTTTGTTTCTTTTGCTGGCTGGAAGGAGCCCTAGGTCTCCGACTCCTTGGGGTCTGGCGACAGGTCCGGCTGCTTGCTGGCCATGGCCACAACCCGGTCCAGGAGCTTCTTCTCAGCAGCAATCACAAGGGACTCGACCAGCCGGCTGCTAGCTGCAGCATAGGTGGCCGACTTCTTGTAGTCTCCGGCTATTGTGATAATGCCCTTGGTTCTCGGCACCTTCATCTTGAGGTAGGCGTAGTGCGGCACTGCCATGAACTTGGCTATAGCTGGCCGGCCTAGGAGCGTGTGGTAAGAGCTCTCCAGGTGAACCACCTCAAACCAAATTGCCTCGCGGCGGAAGTGATTTTTGTCTCCGAAGAAGACATCTATCTTGATCTTGCCGATTGGTGAGCAGGAAAGGCCAGGTTCAATGCCATGGAAGACTGTCCAACTGGGATGTAGTTGTCTCTCTTTGATGCATAGCTTCTCCATGGTGTCGCGGTAGAGGATGTTGATGCTGCTACTGCTGTCTATCAGAACTCAGGAGAAGCGAGCAACTCACCTCTCTGTTGAGAAAGTGGCATCCAACACCAGGGTGTAGGAACTCAAAGAAGGGCATCACTTCCGGGTGGTCTGCAGGGCTCCAGCTGATGGGCCTCTCGGACCAATGCATGAACTCGGGGACTTCTGAAGCAACGGCATTCACCTCACGGTGCTGCTGACGCCGGCTGTGCCTGTCATCGGCCACACTGGTGAAGACGACGTAGGCTCCATGCTCTTTTTGAAATTCATCTTGGATGGCGGCGGCTGCTGGACGGGCTGCCGGCTGCTGAGGAGGCGGAGCCGCCAGGCCAGCAGGCGGAGGCGGCAGTCCTTCGCCCTTGGCAATGCGGACGAGCCAATGGCACTTCCGGGTTGTGTGGTTGGACAGCTTCGCGCCGCTGTGGAATTTGCAGGGAGCTTCTAGAGTCTGCTCAAAGGAGAAGGCGGGCAACCAAGCGGGCTTGCCGCCTTTCTGACGCTCGGGGCCGGGTTGGCCCTCCGGCTGCTGGTCTTTAACTGTCGCCACATGCCGGCTGGTAGACGTCGGCTGCGGGGCTTTGCGCTTGTTGTTGTTCTGCTGTTGGCGCCGACTGTTGTCACCAGCCGGCGTTTGAGGAGACGGAGGGAGCACCTTTCAAGATGTGTCCACTCGGAGCTCCGACTTCATGGAGGAGTCGGCAGTGACATACTTGTCTGTTATGATCAGCAGCTCGTCGAGTGTGGCTGAATCGTCGCAGAGGAGTCGGTGCTTCAGCAAGGTGCCCTCTCGGCACCCGGCAGTGAAGTATTGTATGGCTTGCACCTCGTGCACCCCTTCGCAGGAGTTGCGCAGGTCGGGCCTTGGACGCACAGAGAGAGCTGGCGGGGCTTGGGCGGCCGCTTGTAGGTGCTGGTGAAGTTGCGGATGAAGGCTTCGGTGACGTCCAGCCAACTGTTGATGCTGTAGGGCTTGAGGCTATTCAGCCATGTCCGGGCCATGCCCTGGAGCATGAGCAGAACGTACTTCACGGCAACACGCTTGTTGTCGTTCGCTATATTGACGGTGGTTGAGTATTCAACCAGCCAATCCTCTGGCTTCATGGAGCCATTGTACTTGGGAGTATCTCGAGGGAGCGAGAACCCTTTGGGGAAGGGCTCGTCGCGAATGCGGGGGCCAAAACAAGGCGGGCCGATGGCATCTTCTTCTTCTACCGCCAGGGACCAAGCCAGGCAGTCGATCCAGTGGCGAGCGTTGTTTTCTCCGACTCCTTCTCAGGGGCCTAGCTAATCTCCGAGAGTCGGATGCTCAATAGGCGGCGGGGAGGCGCGCTTCTCTATGCGTGGGGGAGGCTAACGATCGCTCCGCCGTTCCACTGCTCGTGGGCGGCCGTCTTGGTCGCGCTCGATGGTGATGCGAGAGCAGCTGCGGCTAGCAGCCGGCTATTGGTCTCTTCGGTCGCGGGCGCTGGCTGTCAGCGACCGGGAGGTCGCGCCAAGATATCGCCGAGGGGTAGGGTTCTCAGCATGCGTGCCAGGTTCCACCACACGCCGGCCGGCTTCTTGCTGCGCGGCAGCCGGGTCGATGAGCTGCTGGACGTGCTCCGTCATGTAGCGATGCTCGTCACCCTCCAGGTGGTCCAACTCGTCTGTTGCCGCCTAGGTGGCGCGCAGGTTCTCGATAGGTGTGGCGTAGACAGCGCGGTCAACGCCCAGCATGCTGGCGATGGCGGCGCCGCGCTGTCGGACCATGCCCACGCGGCTGGGCTCTCCAGTAGCCGGCGTGCCGCAGATGGCGTGGTCGATCTCGCGTTGGTAGGCTTCGGTGAGGCGTCTCATAGTGGCCAACTTCTTGGCGCTTTCAACGAGTGCGATGTGGCAGGCTTCCAGCGTCTCGTAGTTGGCATCTGCCGCTATGGGCACGGACAGGTCCCGCATTGCCACCTGCAGCGGGTCCTGGGCGGCCCCACCAGAAGCTCCGTCGTGGCTGATAACTAGCACCTCTGTGACGGTGCTGGTGCTGGCGTCGCTGGTCGCAGGAGGGAGCGGGTCGTCGATGACCACCACGTTGGTGGGGAAGGCGTCGAGGGATGTCGTGTCAGAGTCGACTAGCATCGGGTCGGTGGAGCCAATTGACTCTAGGTCAGATGCCGGCTCATTGGCGATGTGATGCTTGCCAAGGAGGTCGATGAGGCAGCTCTCACAGGTGGCCGCTCCCGCGTCGGGCGGAGGCTCATCGGAGAGGGGGATCCCGCCGATGAGATCAGTGAGGCAGCTTGGGGCGCACACGCCATTGAGCATGCCGGGATGGCTGCGCTCGCCAGGGAGGAAGAGGGTTCCCGTCCAGAACATGTTTCCGGACGACGGTACACCTAACCCCACGGTGGGCGCCAAATGTCAGGAATGTCGTGCGACATATGCCAGGGGGTGGCTTATCATGGAGGGGGACAAGAGTACGTCGTCGGGCTCTAGAGGCGGGAGTGAGCGAGATCGCATACGCCTTCGGATCTTACCCAGGTTCGGGGCTCTCCTAGGAGATAACACCCCTAGTCCTGCTCTGCGGAGTCTCCGCATGATGACTATCTCAACAAGGTAGCTACTAGCTTTGCTCCTTGAGCTGTTTGGCTAGAGGAGGAAGAAGAACAAGGCTAGCTCTACTCCACTCTCTCTACGTGGGTGTGTGTCTTCTCAGGTTCTGAACCCTTTGCATGGGTGACCTGGGGGGTTTATATAGGCCTACCCCCAGGGGTACAATGCTAATCTGGCCGGGTGTAGGGCCCGACCGTCAGCGTCTCTAGACGCCGGCTACTGGGGCCCGCTGCCTGGTCGGTCCCGCCGGCTGTTGCGTACTTGGCCGACAGGCCGCGCCCGCCCCTTGCGGGTCTGGTTGATCGCTTTTGTAATGTAGCCCTGCGGCTGATGATGGATGCTTTGTCGATGAGTGCGCGGCTACAGTCCCGCCGCCTGGCTGGCGTTCACTGAAGCCACACCATGTCTCTTCCGGTTAATGGCGCACGGACTTTGAGGGGAGAGGGGGCCGCCTGCTAGAACGCGACCCACTCCCACTGCCGCCTGTTGGGGCATCGCCACCTTCTGGTGGCTCTCGGACAGGTAGGGCCCCCGACCTGCAGGCCGTACCGACCGTCCGTCGTGGGAGCATGGCTCCCTCTGTCATGGATGATGTCATGGGCTGCATGTCAAAAGTGCCACGACGGACAAGGGGTGTCCGCTTGGTACACCGCACTGTGGCCATGATCTGCCCTAGATTCGGGGGTGGTAGGCTACACTGTAGCCATGCCCTGTCTCATCGTAGTAATGGGGGTGGAGAGTTTGAGCGAACGAGGGGCCGCCTGCTTGGAGTCAGCCTCGACGTGGCCGCCTGCCAGGAGTCGGCCTCTACTTGGCCGCCTTCTTTGATCTTGCCGCCTTCTACCAGCCGGCCGCTTGGACCAGCCAGCCCAAGAAGGCAGCCGCTCTTCCAGGAGGCATGAGGAGCGCAGCTAGCTCCGATGTCTTGAAATACCGTGGGGGGCTGATGAGGCTACCCCTGGCCATTTACTCTGATTTCCTCACACATCGGTTGGTGACCCGGCGAACTAGGGCGTGAGGATGTCGTTGATGGATCCGTATGTATCTTTATCTTTTCGTCAAATCCATGTAGTAGTATATGGTACTACTAGTAATTATCTTACCTTTCGCATCAACTTCATAATTTTTGTACGTACTCCATGCATGAACCACGCCAGAACCAAACTTCTCATTACTCTAGGGAAAATCAATATTTTTATCTATCGGTCGCGCCATGGAGCAGAACCAAATTTTACAAGTTCCAATTCAAAACGAAAAGCCTTCCGTGTTCGCATCACACACCCACACGGTTGGTCCGGCACGCCGCTCAAGGGGAAATGTGTGCTGTGTTGCATTTTCACTTAGAAGTGGGGTCGCAGTTGAGCAAACCGAGTATCGGCAAACCCCCACCCCACCCACCGCACGATGGCTGAGAAAATAGGAGGGAGAAGAAATGGCTGTAGCATGGACTCCAAGAAAATTGATGTCAGGTGGGACTCGTGCGGGTGGCGTGTGTCGTACTGCTAGATGTGAATGCTAGTTATGGCCCATGCCATCCCACTATATCGAGCCTATATCGAGGTGCTGGTTACGTAGAACAAATTTCCTGGAGTCCATGCTCAACCCTCCTCTATCTCTCTTCTCAGCCAGCAAGTAGACGCACAGATCCCATCGTCTGTTTGCTCACATGCAGTCCCACATGTCAGTGAAAATGCAAGAGGACCCACTGAACCTACACATCTTTCACCTCGACGTGTTGGTGATGAAAAACAAATCCAATAAAGGTCTTCGGTGGCCGATTTTGGAGTTACTCAAGAGTAGTAAGATTCTATTTACAGTTTAACCCAACATGCACATCACATGGCTTCAACTAGCACTCCATTTTCTTGCATGACATGACCTGGATGCTAGATGTCCCACGTGTCGGCAAAAGGAGGAAGAACTCGACCAAATCATCTCCACATTTAGACCGGAGGAGTAGGAAACACGGCAAGCCCTATGCCTACATCATACTACGTACAACCCACCTCACGCAGTCACGCTATCATCATATTTCTCGGCCTCCGTGTGACACCTAGCTCTAGTTGATCTAACTAGAACTAATTATTGTGCTAGCATACTCCAATATTGGTTGGCTCGATGTGACGTGGCAACTTTATATAACCGGATCTTGGCTATACTACTAAGGCACTAAAACTCCAAGAAGTGAGTCAAAAACCATTCATAAATTGAGTTTATGGCATGCATATGCAAATGTACCATTCATTACATACAAAAAGTCATCAAAACACAACGACAACGAGGATACATCTTGGATTATAGATTAGTTCCAACAAAACATTCTAGTAAATACTAAAGTTTTCATCACACAACAAATAACAAGCAATGAAATGAACTTGAGCTCAACCAAACCTCTGCGTCGGAAATGCTTGCATTGAACCATAGGTAAGCCTCTGGGAAGGGCCATCTATTGTCAATCTCGAGACCAATGTAGGACTGATCATCCAGGCTGAAGCGACCTATATCAGAACACATATTGTGATAGCCACGGTAGGGAACCATAGCAATGTCCAAGGTATAGATACAGTTGCTTTTCATAAATGGTAGTAACGTTGTGTCAACAGCAACTGGATCGCCTTTCACCATCATTGGTTAGTTTTCTCCAAGGAAGAGCGAGTTTGATCCAAGAGTATCAATACTAAACCAGGGAGAAGGTGTTGGTGCTAGCACAGTGGTATCCATCTCGAATACCCTACAACGGATGTTGGAATAGGTCTGGAGAGTGCGACCATGGGAGACAACGCCTGCTTCCTTAGTAACATCAGCAGTGCCCTGTATACAGACGAGAAGAGGTGATCCATCAGAATAAGTTGCCAGGCGCCACTGAGAATATGGGTCCTCATGCTTGTGATCATCATCATCGTCATCTCCCCCTTGGTTATAAAATTTTTCAAGTATAGGTGGTGGAATTTTCACAGGACCTTGGAAACACAAGAAGGTTAATTAGTAAAGGGAAACTAGCTAACCCGCATGCGTGTGGATGAAACAATTATAATTACGGTGGAAGACAAACGGACCAAAATAATAAGGATTCCATGCGAAAACAGTGCCACGATTGATGGCAGCAAACACAAGACCCTCGTATTGAATTGCATCATAGTACACATCCGTGTATAGAAACTAATTTTTGAGCAATATCCATCGAGTCGAAGTATGAAGGACAGCAGCAAGCTTGTTGAAGATAGCGACAACACAAGCATTCCTATAACCCCAAGAGCGGTCGGGAACTCGACAAATTGCTATCTTCTGTCGACAACAGTCACCATGATCGTAGTTGAACGTACGTAGAATACCGGTGTGCTCAACCTCTAGGCAGTCTGAGATTTTTGGAAGTGGAACCTGGTGACAAGTGTACACATTCATAAGTTCCCGCTCACAGTTGTACCCGATATAAAAAACCCAATCTCCATTTGCGCCTGCCCAACCCTTACCCTCAAGCGATGGCATCTTAACATCACACGTATCATTATCAAGCGGCATCAACTTGCACAAGGCGAGGCTTGCGTCGTCTGCGCGCCAGTGATCAGGGTCATGGCAAAGAAGATAGGGGAGATCAAACCGCTCCTGGACCCTTGGGTTCTTTTTAATGATGTTATTAGTTGAGTCAAGAATGTTCTTGAATGAACCTGACATGCTAGCCGAGGTGATGACGTCGCACCGATCAATGAGTTTCTCCACCGCGTCATCTTTCAGATCGGGGCAAGAATAACGGGGTCGTTTCTGGCCTGTTCCCTCCATGGAGAAGACGATCAAACAATGGCAGAAGGAAGGGCGAAGGCAAATGGAGGAGGAGGAAGAGCGTGCGATAACAGTTCCAAATCAAGAGGGAAAGGCGAAGAGGCGGTGGATGGTTTCCACGGTACACGAAGAAGTGCCCCGGCCTACATAGACGTCCATTCGGAAATTGTACAAAAGGACTCGCCGTCGTCTCACTGACATGTTGGAACGGGACCACATGTGAACGAAACATGGTGTGTAATTTCTCATGCAAAATGCGATCTGGCCGCGTTGGCCCGAGGTGCCGCATTAGTTATCGACCTTTATTTTTTAATGGCGTGTCGTTTGGTTTTGTAGCATGACTAACTGGTACTCTATGCAGAGAAAATATAAACTACTCTACCACTACTCCACCTCAAGTACTAGTATCAAAAAGAGATATATAGGCTGGAGCTTCAACGCTTTCTTGCTAAGGGAAACCCATTTGCTTCTCACACTATCATCCCCTCTCTAGATCTAAAAAAGACGGCTTCTCTCTACCTCCTCACAGGTGGTCACAGATCCTCCGGGGAAGAAAAGGACATGTAGTGTTGACGCACTCGTCGTCGGCGAGCGAGGTGACGCACTGACGACAAGGCCGTCCTCTCAGACCTAGCGCCCGCGCGGGATGGCCTCCGTCCCCAAGCTCGTTGCCGTAGTGTGTGCGGAGGATGACGACCACGAGCGAAGCCACTTCCCATCGACCCTCAGGTATGCTACCTCTTTTCGAACCATATCGTTGTTCTATTGCCCCATCTGCCACGTCACTGCATGTTGATCTTTTTCCACTCCACCATCTTCCCAATTTGCTATCCTCTGCTCAGCTGGTCACGCAGACGAAAAACTTAATTTGCACTATTAAAGGAAACCCTACTTCATGCAGACTAATCTATGTCTGGGTTGAATAAGGAAAGGAAAGGAGAATGTACTGTCCAAGAGACTAGGCATCGAACCTGCATCTAGGTTGAAAAGGGAAAAATCAGTAGCTAAGGAATGAGTCTCGTGTCTCTTGGTAGAGAAAGGGTAGAAAGGCAAGACAACGCAATAGAGAATGACCAGGTCGATCGGTTTGTTGTCCTCACATAGGAAAAAGGTGGCTAAAGAGAACAAAAATGGGACGTAATCCACATATGTTGCCTGGATATTTGTTGCTTTGGGCAACGATACCCCCTCACCACTCTATGCGTCCGTGGAGGTACATCGTACTAGTGCGCCCATAGTCCGAATGGGCCTCCCATGATCTTATTGCCACTTTTTTGCTGTTAGTATAACACCATCGGTCAAGTCAAGCAATGCTACTGCTAAAGTGATGCCACATTTAACTAATGCCGCACTCAGTCTAATACCGATAAATTTAAGCACTGCCATTTAATGTCACTGGATTATTTCAGGGTTAGTTGTTGATTGTGGATGTATTAAAGATTTTTCAGCTAAGGCATTCCAATGCTGTTGCACAGCGAGTATACCAACGATGAAACTTGTTACTACCTTCAGATTTTTGCACTGTTAATGCTTATAGATTACATACCTCACTTTCATGAGATAAGTCAATATTTTTGTACAATGTCACCAAAATGCCAAAGGCGCTGATGTCATTTTATTTTGGTTAAACTGCACAAAAAATTATGAAGACAAGAGGAAAGGTCAAGAGTGGGCACCTCCTCCTTCGGCTGTTCTCTTGATTCGTTCGATCAAGTTTTTATGTTTGATCAATTATCAAGATTGGGATAGCAATTTTTAGATCCCCTCGAGTTCGAAATGATATTTACCTTGAAGGTACATGATTTGCAAATTTTTATACTGTCATTAGTTAATAATGCTAGTTACCTTCAAACTTTTGTATTTGGTTTAATGCTCTTGCACAGCTAGTACTACCAATGCTGAAACTTGTTACCTTTACATTTTGTATTGTCAATGCTTATAGAAATCTTCCAGTGCTAGAGCTTATGGAAATCTGTTCAATAAAACCATTGTACTGTACCCTATAATAAAAAAAACTACTCTACTGTTGCACTAGCCACTGGATTAGTGTATATTTGTACTATTCGAATGGTGTTGCATTAGCGTATGGACATATATAAAGTGTGGCTAGCTTTCCCATATATGTGCTCAAGAAAACTACTACCTGTTTTTCTAAATACTAGACATTTGGGTAATTTAAATTGAACTGCGAAAACGTCTTATATTAAGGAACTGAGGGTGTAGAGTCACTCAAGTTATCCCGGTAAAGCTAGTCACACCTTTGTTAAAATTAATAGGAGGTGAAATTTTTTAAACAAACATTATATTACGTAACGACTTTGTTTCATCATACAAGGCACAGACAACATGAATGTATTCATTTGAAAATAATGTCTTGTGCACATTGCGTCGCCACAATACGAGACCCCTCCAGGACGTCTTCAAAATACTGCTCGGGCGTGCGGTGCTCCTTGCCCTCAGGCGGTCCCTTGGTCACAAGCTTGACGGCGTCCATCTTCGCCCACCACACCTTGACGCGGGCGAAGGCCATGCGCGCGCCCTCGATGTAGACCGATCGCTTGACGACGTCCAGCCGAGGGCAGGCATTCACCAGCCGCTTCACGAGCCCGAAGTAGCTGTTGGGTATAGCTTCGGCAGGCCACAACCGGATTATTAAATCCTTCATGGCCAGTTCGGCCACCCTATGCAGCTCGACCAGCTGTTTTAGCTGATCACTAAAGGGCACTGGATGTTCTGGCGCAAGGTATTGCGACCAGAACAGCTTCTCCGTTGAGCTCCCTTCTTCGGCTCGGAAGAATTCCGCAGCGTCAGAAACAATGCGCGGCAGATCCGCAAACGCCCCTGGAGAACTCCAAATCCGGGTTAGTAAGAGATACTTCTTCTTCACATACTTACTTTGCATACTAAACGCCTTACCCTCCGCGATTTTCTTGGCCTCCTGGATATTCAGAAGGGTGCCCTGGGCTTCAACCCGGGCCTCTTCCGCGCTTTGGCGAGTTCGGTCTCTTGAGCCAAAACATCGCGCTCCAAGGCCCCGCATTTTTTCACGGCATCCTGGAGCTCTTGCTGGACCTCATTAAGCCTGGCCTCATGCTTCTTATGAGCGGCTTGTTCCTTGGCGGCTTTCTCCTCGGCTTTGGCCAGGGCCTTTTTAAGGACCTCGACCTCGGTCGCTGCTCCTACAAATATCATGGCACTACGGTCAATACACATCATTCATTCTTTTTGAATATACAGCAAGTAACCACATACCTTGCTTGTCCTCCAGCTGCCTTTTTACGAGGCCATGCTCTTCTTCGGACCGCTCCAGACTGTGCTTTAGTCCGGAGACCTCCGCAACATGAGAGGTTGTGGCTAGCAACAACGCCTGCTTATTCATGTAAGACATCTTTAGTTAGTTTCCTGCTAAAATAAATTGATCCGCTGTCCGGCTTTCTTTCCGAACACCGGACAGTGTCTCAGTGGCTACTGTCTATACTAGGACTTTTTTCTTTTGCGTCGCTTACCTCAAAGCCTGTCAGCAGGCTACCGCAGGCTTCGGTCAGTCCGCTCTTGACGGACTAAACCCTTTCAATCACTGTACCCATAAGGATACGATGTTCCTTCATAATGGAAGCGCCTCGTAGCGCTTCCAGCAGATTATCCGGTGCCTCTGGTTGGACAGAAGTCACCGGCGGGATAGGCACACCTCCTTCTCTCGAAGGAGGCTGCTTGCCGGATTCCAGAGCCGTATAGGTCTCCGGAACCATATTTGGCTGGGGGCCAAACTGGACATTGCCCCCATCTCCGGTCTCCAAGGGGATCTTCTCTCTCGAGTGTCCGGCGGCCGAAGGGTCACCCTCTGGCGCCACCCTGACGGCCTCATGAACCTCTCCCTGGCCTGGGAAGGTCCTTTGGGACAACACCTCGTCGTCGCCCTTGTCCATGGGAGAGTGAGCGGCCGGCGGTGACTCGCTGGCCATCGCCTTTGAATCCAACGAACCTCCTGATGAGGATCGCAGGGAGCTGTCGTGGGCCGGACTGCAATAGCATAATTAAACATGTTAATACGATGAAGAGGAGAGGCCGGATACATTGACGTATACGGATTTTTAGTACTTACGATGCAGCCAGGGGCTTGCTTCGGGGGCGTTGCTCTGGGCTGCTGTCGACGTCCCACACGGAGTTATCCGCGAGGGGGCCCTTCCCCCTCTTGGGCGCCTCTGCCTCCAGATTTGTGGGGGCCACCCTCTTCTTCCTTCCCCCATAAGGGGCAGAGGAGTGAGTCTTGTCTTCAGACGACACGTCCGAAGCTCCTTTGCGGCGAGGGCCACTTTTGGCCCCCTTGGCCTTCTTCTCCGGCGCCTTGTAGGGCACCGGAACCAGCATCTTTGCTAGGAGCGGGATGACTGGTTCCTCGAGCAGCGGAGCCGGACACCGAATCCGCTCCGCTTTCTCTATCCATACCTGAAAAAAATAGTGAAGTTTTAGATATCTTGAACAAGCAAGTAGAGGATGTACCTTGAGACGAGAAAGACTTACCGCACTGACAGGATGGGCGAGATCGTGCCCACGGTCCGAGTCTATACCCGGCGGTGTCTCATTGCCTTTAAAGAGCAACTTCCAGACATCTTCGTGAGTGGTTCCGAAGAGCCTTTCCAAGGTCTGGTGCTTCTCCGGATCAAATTCCCATAAAGGGCATGTTCAGCTCTGGCATGGAAGGATCCGGCGAACTAGCATCACCTGGATCACATTGACGAGCTTGATGTTTTTATCCACCATGCTTTGGATGCGCGTTTGCAGCGCTATCAGTTCGTCCGACGAAGACCAATTTGGGCCCTTCTCTATCCAGGAGGTGAGCCGCATTGGAGCTCCGGATTTGAACTCGGGAGCCGCGGCCCAGGTGGCGTCGCGGGGCTCTGTGATATAGAACCACAGTTTCTGCCACTCTTTGACGGTCTCCACAAAAGTACCCTTGGGCCATGTAACGTTGGGCATTTTTCTCACCATGGCGCCTCCACATTCTGCGTGTTGACCGTCCACCACCTTCTGCTTCACGTTGAATATCTTGAGCCACAGTCCGAAGTGGGGAGGAATGCGGAGGAAGGCCTCGCACACGATAATAAATGCCGAGATGTTGAGGAAGGAGTTTGGGGCTAGATCATGGAAATCTAGCCCGTAATAGAACATAAGTCCGCGGACGAAAGGGTGGAGAGGAAACCCTAACACGCGGACGAAATGGGGGATGAACACCACCCTCTCATTGGGCTTCGGGGTGGGGATGACTTGCCCCTTAGCCGGAAGCCGGTGGGCGATTTCTTTCGCCAGATACCCGGCCTCCCAAAGCTCGGTGATGTCCTTCTCCTTGACGGAGGAGGCCATCCACTTGCCTTGCCCTCCAGATCCAGATATGGTTGAGTGCTTTCTTGAGGCAAAAAAGATGGGGACTTGGGCGCTGGAGCTCAAGAATGGAAGGGCAGAGAAAGAGAGAAGGTGTTGGTGAAGAAAGGGAATCCTTATCCCCGTATATAGGCAGTGAATATCAAGCGCCTCCCCACTCTCCTTAAAACTCGCCTGTTCCCAAGGGTTGTGCAAACGGCACGGTTGGATTACCCATGACCGTATTGATGAGAATCCCGCAATAAGGGGACACGATCTCTGCTTTGACAAGACGTGCCAATGAAAACTGCATCTCGAAACGTGGGACGGCAGACGAAAACGGTTCGAAATAATGACCAGGCAGAGTGATGTCATGTTGTAAAAAGTTGTCAGCGGGTTGGACTCGTGAAATATTATACTCTCTGTGGTTCTGTGTGTGGTACTTGTGTTGCAGATCCGGACACGTTCATTGCGTCCGAAGACTATCTTGAAGTATTGGGAAAGGGGAACCCGCCTTGCAATGCCGAAGACAATCTGCGCGTCGGACACCTCGTCATTGAAGCCTGGTTCAGGGGCTACTGAGGGAGTCCTGGACTAAGGGGTCCTCGGGCGTCTGGCCTGTTGGACATGGGCCAGACTAATGGGCTGTGAAGATACAAGACCGAAGACTCTCTCTCGTGTCCGTATGGGACTCTCCTTGGCGTGGAAGGCAAGCTTGGCGTCCAAATATGAAGATTCCTTTCTCTGTAACCGACTTTGTACAACCCTAGTCCCCGCTGGTGTCTATATAAACCGGAGGACTTAGTCCGAAGGACAGATATAGTCAGACATGCTAGACT
The DNA here is from genome assembly GCF_002575655.3 of Aegilops tauschii subsp. strangulata. Taxonomy (NCBI): domain Eukaryota; kingdom Viridiplantae; phylum Streptophyta; class Magnoliopsida; order Poales; family Poaceae; genus Aegilops; species Aegilops tauschii. The sequence goes on from NC_053036.3 coordinate 221,472,360, forward strand.
TCTAGGGTTTTAGCCATTACGATCTTGTGGTAGATCAACTCTTGTAATACTCATATTCATCAAGATCAATCAAGCAGGAAGTAGGGTATTACCTCCATAGAGAGGGCTCGAACCTGGGTAAACATTGTGTCCCCTGTCTCCTGTTACCATCGACCTTAGACGCACAGTTCGAGACCCCCTACCCGAGATCCGCCGGTTTTGACACCGACAACCAGCCCAATGAAGGCCCGCTTTGACTGCACATGTTTGTTCATTTGTATGGCGTCTAGGAAATGTTTGGGCGTGTTGGCCCCCGTTTCAACGATATAGCATATTCAACAAATATCCTACTCTATACTATCACCTCTAAAAACATACACTATACAATAAAAAGCATAGAAATGTAGAATAATCCTACACTATACAATAAAGAAATTACAGCCGAATATACCCACTGGGCATTATAGTTCGGCACCACTAATTATAAAGCGTACACAAACAACAAATTACATACACTGGACAAATAAAGCTCATACATCATGGACACGCATCAACAGAACTTTCCATTTGAACTATAATATCTTCAGAAAAGGATTGGCTGGATTCAGATAGCACAAATTTCAGGCTGCAAAATATCCAATTCCTTCGTGGTTACCTCAGTGTCTTGTTTCATTTTTTGACTCCTGCATCTAATACCTGCATGTCCAGTCTCAACTTGTTGATTGTACGTTGAGAATCACGTACACGTTGTCTTGCCACCTCTAGTTGATGCTCGAGAACATCAACACATTCCAATTCCAATCCATAATCATTCGGTAATGGCCATGCCGCACTGCTCGCAGATCTTTGTGTTGATGTCACTTCATCCTGAAATGTTTCTGTAAGTACACATGACTAGGGAAAAATATAGTTACAACAGTGAAACGAGCAAGACAGACTATTTTGTACATGGCAAAACAGGACTAACAATAATGTTACACGTCATGAAGCATAAGCAGGTGATATTTTAAAAATTATAAAAAAGGTAGTCTGTGCAGCCTGCATACAGAAATCTCTCTTAGCTCACTAGAGGAGCATGATGTTGGGGCCCAATCCAAAACACAGACAAGTTACAAATTTGGACAGCACATTGCGTATAAGTAAGCAAGCAGTTGGCCATTCTGTAGCTCAATTAAAGTCTTAGGGAGCATAATGAACAACAGAGGGATTCATACAAACCTACTACATCAAGCAAAACTATGCAATCATTAGCCTAGTATAAACTAGATTGTGAGCCTCATGCAATAATAGTTAGTTAATAGACTTCAAAGCTTCAGGCACACTTCGCCAGAGTAATTAAATGGTAAGGCCTTTAATTATGTCAACTAATAGTTATACGAGTACCCAACATCAGGCATCGTTGTTTGGGCATCTCATTAACAGAGGACAAATAAAGCAATTGAAAGGAGCAAATTAACTATGTCTGAAACAAACAAGGAATTGAACTATTGAGTTGGATACAGTGACTTACCTTAACTTGTTGAATAGGCTCAGCGCAGCTCCTACTTCTCTTGCAAGGCTCCTTCCTAACATCTTGTACTTGGAAATCCTCAATCTTATCTTCATTGCACCCCCTCTGCAAGGTCAGACAAACTTGTTACTCGTCTCCTTGGAAGATAAATATGCATACTTTCTAGTCTGTGAACAACACAAAAGGATGAGATTATAACAAAACAATACCACATAATGAAACATGCCACATCTCTTGCACTTGCACACAATGAAATGAGTGAGTGAGTCCTGGATTAGGGGGTCCTCGGACAGCCGGACTATATACTTTGGCTGGACTGTTGGACTATGAAGATACAAGATTGAAGACTTCGTCCCGTGTCCGGGTGGGACTCTCCTTTGCGTGGAAGTCAAGCTTGGCAATTCGGATGTGTAGATCTCCTCCCTTGTAACCGACTCTGTGTAACCCTAGCCCCCTCCGGTGTCTATATAAACCGGAGGGTTTAGTCCGTAGGACAACAACAATCATAATCATAGGCTAGCTTCTAGGGTTTAGCCTCTACGATCTCGTGGTAGATCAACTCTTGTAATACTCATATCATCAAGATCAATCAAGCAGGAAGTAGGGTATTACCTCCATCGAGAGGGCCCGAACCTGGGTAAACATTGTGTCCCCCGCCTCCTGTTACCATCTGCCTTAGACGCACAGTTCGGGACCCCCTACCCGAGATCCGCCGGTTTTGACACCGACATTGGTGCTTTCATTGTGAGTTCTACTGTGCCGTCACCATAAGGCTCGATGGCTCCTTCGATCATCGCCAACGATGCACTCCAGGGTGAGGTTTTTCAACCCGGATAGATCATCGCATTCGGCGGCTTCGTACTGCGGGCCAACTCGCTTGGCCATCTAGAGCAGATCGAGAGCTACGCCCCTGGCCGTCAGGTTAGGTTTGGAAACTTAAACTATACCACCGACATCCGCGGAGACTTGATCTTTGACGGATTCGAGCCCATGTCAGGTGCGCCGCACAGTCACGACGAGCACAACTTGGCTCTGCTGTCGGACGGTGTTCGGGAGATCACACCTGTGCCTACTCCGGTCCTCAATCTAGAGCAGATCGTGCCGTCCGAGGACGGGTGGATGGACCCCACCATGGAGGTTGCATACTCTGCGGTGTTAGAGCCGAATACTGACTTCACCTCTTATGAGACCTATGTTGCCGAACCCTTGGATTCGTCCCCGACCACGGGCTCTGAACCGCTTGTGTCCGTGCCTATCGAATCTGATTGGGCACCGATCATGGAGTTTACCTCCGCGGATATTTTCCAGCACTCGCCCTTGGGTGACATGCTAGATTCATTAAGGTCTCTCTCCTTGTCAGGAGACCCTCGGCTGAACTATGTCCGGCTCGAGTGGGAAGCGGACGACAAAGAAATTCGTTCCCCACCCACCACCCAGTTAATAGCCACTGTCGATGATTTAACCGACATGCTTGATTTCGACTCCGAAGACATCGACGGTATGGACGACGATGCAGGAGAGGAACAGGAACCACCGCCCACAGGGCGCTGGACAGCCACTTCATCACACGATATATACATGGTGGATACACCCAAAGAAAGCAATGACGAGGAACGGAAGGATGCAGCGAAGGATAATCCCCTCGAGAAGCAACCAAAGCGACGACGTAGGCGCCGCTCCAAACCCCGCCTCGGCAAAAACAGCGATAACAGCGCAAGAAAGAATAATACCCCGGTCGACTCCAAAGGAAACGACGACCACACGGACCCAGCGACAGAGCAGGATGAGCCAGCGGACGGCGAACATAGTATGGAGCCGCTGTCCGATCACGGCGACGCCGAGGGTAAAGCTCATCAACCTGTCTCTGGAGAGGAGAACAATCCGGACGACGATGCACACATCATCCCGGAAAGGCACTTGGAGCAAGAGAACCTCCATAGAAGGCTTATTGCCACTGCGAGGAGTCTGAAGAAGCAGAAGCAAAGGCTTAAGGACGCGCAAAATACACTCAACAGCAGATGGAATAAAGTGCTTGACAATGAAGAAAAGTATGGGGGCAGTCGCCACACAAAGAGCTATCCAAAGCGCAAGCTGCTGCCTGAATTCGATGACGAGGCTTTAGAGCCCATACAGCCGAAAAATAAAACGGCCGATCAGCCGGATCGACCACCCCGTGGCTGCGATAGGGCGGCTAACGATGTCGCACATAAGTCAGTAAACGATTTACGTGAGGACTTGCACCAAAAAGCCGGTATGACCAGGTCCATCTACAGATCTAGGAAGCACGCTCTGGCACAGAATCAAAACCAAACACTACAACTGTCCGAATGCCATGACACATCCAAATACAAGGGTGCCGCGCACCCCCTATGCTTCACCGATGAGGTGCTGGATCACGAATTTCCAGAGGGATTCAAACCCGTGAACATAGAGGCATGCGACGGAACGACAGACCCTGGGGTCTGGATTGAGGACTTTATCCTTCACATCCACATGGCTCGCGGAGATGATCTCCACGCCATCAAATACTTGCCCCTCAAGTTGAAAGGACCAGCTCGGCACTGGCTGAAGAGCCTCCCCGAAAACTCAATTGGAAGTTGGGAAGAGCTTGAGGAAGCTTTTAGGGCTAATTTTCAAGGGACCTATGTCCGACCTCCGATGCAGACGATTTAAGTCATATAATTCAACAGCCCGGAGAGTCAGCCCGAAAGCTTTGGAACAAATTCCTCACTAAGAAGAATCAAATTGTCGACTGCCCAAACGCCGAAGCCTTAGCGGCTTTCAAACACAGTGTCCGGGAAGAATGGCTCGCCAGACACCTCGGACAGGAAGATGACAATGGCAGCCCTAACAAGCCTTATGACCCTCTTTTGCGCGGGCGAAGATAGTTGGCTGGCCCGTAGCGGCACCATCGACCCAGGCACATCCAAAGTCAGGGATGGGAATGGAAAACCACGATGCAATAAAAGCAAGCGTCGAAACAATGAAGACAGCCCAGACAACACGGCGGTAAACGCCGGATTCAGGGGCTCTTGAACCGGTCAACGGAAAAAGTCATTCAAAGGCAACAGAGATGGACCGTCCAGCCTAAACAAGATTCTAGGCAGATTATGTCAGATTCATGGCACCTCCGACAAACCTGCAAATCACACCAACAGAGAATGTTGGGTCTTCAAGCAGGCCGGCAAGCTAAACGCCGAACCCAAGGGGAGAGAGACACCGAGTGAAGACGAGGATGAGCCTCGCCAGCAAAACACTGGGGGACAGAAAAAATTCCCACCAGAGGTCAAAACAGTGAACATGATTCACGTAACGAAGAGGAGGAGAAAACGCGCACTCCGAGACGTATGCGCCGTGGAGCCCGTCACCCCCAAGTTCAACCCTTGGTCGGCCTGCCCTATCACTTTTGATCGCAGGGATCACCCGACTAGTATCCGACATGGAGGATCGGCTGCCGTGGTGCTAGACCTAATAATTGTCGGATACCATCTCACCCGAGTCCTTATGGACGGCGGCAGTAGTCTTAGTCTGATATATCAGGACACAGTCTGCAAAATGGGGATAGACCCGACAAGAATCAGCCAAAGCAATACTACCTTTAAAGGAGTAATACCAGGCCTAGAGGCCCGCTGCACGGGCTCTATAGTACTAGAGGATGTATTCGGTTCTCCCGACAACTTCCGAAGCGAAAAGTTAACCTTCGACATCGCTCCATTCCGAAGCGGCTATCACGCACTACTCGGAAGAACGGCCTTCGCTCGTTTTAATGCAGTACCGCATTACGCTTAAGATGCCCGGTCCACGTGGCATCATCATAGTTAGCGGAAACATAGAGCATTCCTTACGTGCGGAAGAATGTGTGGCGGCTCTAGCAGCCGAACACTGGACGGCCTCTACAACCAGAATAAATGACCGGTCGTCAAGACCGCGGACACGGCTAGACGAGTCTAGCGCACCACTAGCTGTAACAGCTCGGATAAACCTGAGATTGGGTCGATGGATATACCCCCATAGGTGGTGCTAGGGGCTTCCCGCATGTAAAAAGGACTACAGTTCAGCTTGACCTTATTTAGATTGAATTTTAATGGTTTATTAAGAATAACCAATTTTTCGCACGAAAACTTTCACCTGGGATTTTCTCTCTTACAGATGATCATCATGCTACACCCTTCCAGGATACGGCACAATGGAGACACAGTCGCAGACGTGTAGCAGGGCCCCGTTCAAAGGTTTCTTTTTAAATTAAGACCCTGTGTAAACCTTTTTTACTGTCTCTTGTTGCTTCACACCCTCCGGATACTCAACATAACCAAGAGGGATGCTGGCGTTATTGGCATTTCGTCACGTCAGACGAATGCACGTACCTGGAAATTCAGGGCTCATTATCAAGGGCGTTACTCAGCCCAGTATACGTTGTAAAGTCCGAATACATTAGGGAGTGTTCGGCGTAGCGAGTTTGGCCTTATATGCATCAGCTCCGAATCATGTATTTGGTCAATAGTTGGGTTTGCCCGGCTCCCGTGTTTTGCTACCTTACGTTCCGCTCTATCGGCTAAGGTGGCACCGGGAGAACTACTGCGATTGTGCCCTAGTTCATCTGGATGAGCACCTCAGTAGAGAAAGCCGAAAACTGACTGTCATGATAAAGCGCAAGACTGGTCAACCACTCGACGACTCAGCGGAATCTTCGTGATTCCTCCGCATTAACGAAGGGCCAGTTTCCTAGTCATGTATGTATGCGCCCCGTATTCGGATGAGCGTGGAAGTACCAGGGGCTATATAGTAGCCCCACCGTCAAACTCCTATGGCTATGTGAAAGTGTTAAAGCAATATAGTCCGATTGCCTTGTTTGCCGCGCTATCACCTCCTTAATGGACCAAGACATTGGATCAAGTGTGAATACGCGCTTTTCTGAACACCCCCGCATTATATGCGTGAGGGCTGAAGCCGACGACTGCAAACTTTCAGGTTATATACATACATAAACGGAGGCATCATAATACTTTCAAGCAAAAGTACAAACACAGCCTTTATAATCCAAATAGCATTGTTTTTACAATTGGGATACATGTCACTCGAACATGATACTCTTCGAGCACTGAGCCTCTATTAAACGAGCACCTTCTAGGACTTCTTCAAAATAGTGCTCGACCGAGACCTGGCCTACTGCCGGATCCTGGGTTGCAATAGCGGTGGCCTCCATCTCTGCCCAGTATGTCTTAACATAGGCAAGAGCCATCCATGCACCCTCTATGCACGCCGACCTCTTTACAGCATCGATATGCGGCACAGCACAAAGGAATCGTTGCACTAAACCAAAATAACTATTCGGCCTTGGTCCCTCCGGCCAAAGATGATCCACGACAGACCTCATGGCAAGTCCGGACAACCTATGGAGCTCAGCCCACTCGGCCATTTGTTCATTTAACAGCAGCGGATGCGTGGGAGCACTGGACTGCGACCAGAACAATCTTTCCACTTCATGATCTTTCTGATCTTTGAAAAACTCAGTCGCATCAGCAGCACTCGTTGCCAAGTCCAAGTACGTGTCTGCAGCACTCCATAATTGATCCAGAGGGGCATACTTCGGATCTCCGAACTTCGTCCGCAACAAAAAGGTCTTCCCAGCCATGATATCTCCGGCTTGATGAAGCTCCTCCTTCGCCGCTCTGATTTTAGAGCGGGTTTCCTTGGCTGCTACCATGGCTTTCTTCAGGTCCGCCGCTTTCGCTCGGCTTTCCTTTTCAGGAAGCTCATACCGGCCAGCGGCATCCTTCAGCTCAACAGCCATCTTGGCTATTTTATCTTCGCTCTGGCGATGAGCAGCCTGTTCGGCTCTTAACTCTTCGGCCGCCTTTAGGGTGGCCGCATCACTTCTCCTGGCTTATTCCTTGGCTCGGGCAAGCTCCGCCCGAAGGGTCTCCCCGGCGGCAGCTCCATCTGCAGTCACAACATATTATAGATACTAGCATCATGCTCCTCTTAATATCTGTTGACCACCGCAAAATACATACCCTGTGCCTCGTCAAGCCGCTTGTTCACAAGCACGATGTCGGCATCTGCCGCATCACCAGTCCGGCCAGCCACCGGACCCTTAGCCGCCTGCACATGTAAGCAGCATGATCATTACCTGGGACTATGATCCTCTGGTTGCCGCCTCTGGACAGCAACCAGAGTCTCAGGGGCTACTATCTGTATAGGGCGCACCTAGCGTGTGCGGTACCGTCCAAAAATATATATATTACTTTGCGTACCTCAAAGCCTCTTAGCAGGCTCATAAAAGCTTCATGCAACCCACTTTTGGCGGATGAAATCCTCTCAACCACCGTACCCATTAAAGTACGATGCGCCTCTAAGATGGCCGCTTGCTCCAGAAGACCCATCAGTGCGTCCGGTCGTGCACCGGACAGTCTCGGACTCTTTCTGTTGCACTCCTTAGGAGCCGAATACTCCGGACTTCGGGTGGCCGAAGGGTTACCTTCTGGCCTTGGCGGATCAGGAGAAATCCTCCGTGCCGACACCTCAGGGTCATCCGCCTCATGAGGCAGGGAGACAGGGGGAGGCGTTTCGCTCTCCATCATCTCCGGAAGAACATCCCTTGAAGACGAACTCTGTCGAGAAGGGCTACAAGCTGAACTGCAAGACATACGTCTCGGTTATTGTCCTCGGAGATGAAGCAGGATATATTTACCAAAAGTACTCTTGTTCACTTACAGCTCGGTGGAGGGCTGACCCCCTTGCGGGCACGGTGCGGTAAGGACGCCCTCTGGGGCAGGGCCCCCTGACGAAGGTTTCTTCCCTCGTTTGGAAACTCTCGTTTCCAAGTCTTCAGAGGCGGTCCTTTTCCTTCCTTGGGGAGAGGGAATTTTAGATTCTTCTCCCCGATTATCCTCCTTCGTGGAGACACTAATTCCCCCGGTTTGGATGAGTAATGCGTGAGGCCTGCTTTCGGCTTCTTTATTCCTCCCTTTATCTTCCCCTGATGGCACTTGATAAGGTGTGTGCTCAAGCATCCTGGCTAGTACAGGATCCGGTGAGCCTTTGGGAAGCGGGGCCGAACACCTGATCATCTTTGCCTTTCTTATGCAGTCCTAGCCAAGAGCGATTTTTTCAGAATGATGTTGTGACAAATGAAAAGACAGCGTGTTCGGCCGCAGAATTACTTACGTGGGTATCTGGACGATTGCAGTTTAGACCCGCATCCCCGGTGGTGTCCGGACACTTTATTCGTGATCCGAAGAACAATCCATACATCTCTTCGAGCGTCACGCCGAAGAATTGCTGAATAGTTCGCGGTCCTTCCGGGCTGAACTCCCACATACGGAGAGGTCGACGTTGGCATGGCAGGACCCAACGAACTAGCATGACCTGCATTACCTTGACAAGGCTGACATCTCCCTTGAGGAGATCTCGGATGCAACACTACAATGTCGGCACGTCATTAACTGGCCCCCAGTCCAGCCCCTTGTTGACCCATGATGCCAGTTGTGGCGGGGGGGCTGAACGGAAGGCGGGGGCAGCTACCCACTTAGTACTTTGGGGGCTATGATGTAAAACCACTCCCGCTGCCATAAGTTGGACATCTCCGGGAAGGAACCCTTTGGCCATGGAGCATCGGCGCCTTTGCTTATTATGGCACCTCCGCATTCTGCGTGTCGCCCATCGATCATCTTCGGCTTCACATTGAAGTTTTTAAGCCATAAGCCGAAGTGCGGGGTGATGTGGAGGAAGGCCTCACACACGTCGATAAACGACGAGATGTGAAGGATGGAATCTGGAACTAGATCATGGAAATCGAGCTCGTAATAGAACATAAGCCCTCTAACAGAGGGATCAAGACTAAAGCCTAGCCCTCAGAGGAAGTGGGAAACAAATACGACACTCTCGTTGGGTTCGGGAGTGGGGTTGACCTACCCTTGAGCAGGCAGCCTGTGTGAGATTTCGGCGGTCAGATACCTAGCTTCTCTTAGCTTCTTGATGTCCTCCTCTGTGACAGAGGAGGCCATCCACCAGCCTTAAAGGTTGGATCCGGACATGATTGAAGGTCCGAAGCGCTTAGCCTGAGCCTTGGGTGTTGGAATTCGAGGTGGGGGAAGGGAAGGATCGAGCGCGAGCAGAAAAGGACAGGCCTTGGCCCCTTTATAAAGAGGGTGAATATCAAGCGTCCTCCGCGTGGCCGTTTGGAACTTGCCTAAAATCGAGGAGTCATACCGGCAGGCACGATTGGGTTACCCACACCTGTATTGATGAGAATCCCGTGATAAGGGGACAGGATCTCTGCTTCGGCAAGACGTGCCAAGAAAACCGCCTCGCAACACGTGCAGTGGCAGGCTGGGAAAAACGGTTCGTAATGACCGGACCATGGCAGGATGTCACGTTATGAAAAGTTGTCAGTAGATTAGATTTGTGGAATATTATACTCTCTACGGTGGTATGTGGAGTTTGTTTTGCAGAGCCGGACACGATCCTGGTGTTCAAAGTCTTCTATGGAGTATTCGGGGGAAGAACCCGCCTTGCAATGCCGAAGACAATCTGCGCGCCGGACTTATCGTCATTGAAGCCTGGTTCAGGGGCTACTGAGGGAGTCCTAGATTAGGGGGTCCTTGGACAGCCGGACTATATACTTTGGCCGGACTGTTGGACTATGAAGATACAAGATTGAAGACTTCGTCCCGTGTCCGGGTGGGACTCTCCTTTGCGTGGACGGCAAGCTTGGCAATTCGGATGTGTAGATCTCCTCCCTTGTAACCGACTCTGTGTAACCCTAGCCCCCTCAAGTGTCTATATAAACCGGAGGGTTTAGTCCATAGGACAACAACAATCATAAACATAGGCTAGCTTCTAGGGTTTAGCCTCTACGATCTCGTGGTAGATCAACTCTTGTAATGCTCATATCATCAAGATCAATCAAGTAGGAAGTAGGGTATTACCTCCATCGAGAGGGCCCGAACCTGGGTAAACATTGTGTCCCCCGCCTCCTGTTACCATCCGCCTTAGATGCACAGTTCGGGACCCCCTACCCGAGAGCCGCCGGTTTTGACACCGACAATGAGAATTTACTATGTCTCCACTATGTAAAAACAAGGCATACCTTCGAACTGGATCTCCAGGTACTCTTGGAGAGCCTACTTTAGTGTACAGCCAAACCTTTATGTCACCTATGAGTTAGACAAGGCCCCACTATAGCAGCCCTTAGTGTTTAAATCGTTGACAAGCTCTGTTAGTGTGTTAGGTCAAGAACAGCAAGTGATCAAAGCAAATAGTCCTAGTGTGTCTGGCTGATGCAAACAACAATTGAACAGATGTGTGAGCAAATCTTACATATCAAGAAAAGAAGCAAAGAAGGAGGCTTAAAGGCCATCACTTGACTGACCAGATTTAAGGGGCATTTAAACATCATGTGCAACGTATGAACTAACATAAACATTGCATATTCCAGATTCTACAGTAGAGTGCACATGTATTAGGATATGCCATGTATGATGATGCATAAATGTAGACTATAGCAGGCAGGAGTGATTCATCATTGCACGCACAATTGAATTGCAGGTTATGGGCCAGTTCGATTCCGCCTTTTCAGGGCTTATTGTCAAAATAAGCCATAAAAGATGTAAAGAAGTCATTTTTGTGTTATGGGCTTGGGCTTAACTTATTTCTTTTTGGAGGGGGGTGTTTCGTGTAGAAGCTCACTAAAAATAGAAGGGCAGGGGAATAGTGAAATGACTCTGTTGTCTGCCTATATTACACTCAAAATGCAACTGCTCATGCCCGCGTCACACCTGACCCTCAAGTAGAAACAAACACGCAAGCATTCATTGCCCTGCCCGCTTGCATCTCCTCTCCCCTTTCCCTCTACCTCGATCCCCTGCCTGCAGCCCTAGGGTTCCTCCAGTGAGCCGTCGCCTCTAGTCCCATCTGGCCAGGTCCTCGACGATGATCTATCCAGCTAGGCTACATGGCCAGCAGGTAGGGGCAAATCTCGCTGGCTGTTCCTCCCTCTGGTGCCACCCCTCATTCTCATGGTCTCCACCAGCTGCTCCACTGTGGTCCGTCCAGCGCACTACTCCGGCGGGCGCCGCACAACTACGGCTGATGCCACACTGCAGCAGAAGGCACCTTATTCCCCCTCCCCTCCTCCCAGGCTGTGGCCTTGAGGTGCTGTTGAAATATGAGCTCATCCAACAAGGTGAGGATCTCCTCTGATTTTTTGCCAAATTTTCATTCTGGTCCACTATACGATGAATTGCAATGAGCTGCTCCTGCTGCTGCTATATGACGCATTGCTATGAGCTGCTCCTGCTGCTGCTATATGATGCATGTTGGAAATATGCCCTAGAGGCAATAATAAATAGGTTATTATTATATTTCCTTGTTCATGATAATCGTTTATTATCCATGCTAGAATTGTATTGATAGGAAACTCAGATACATGTGTGGATACATAGACAACACCATGTCCCTAGTAAGCCTCTAGTTGACTAGCTCGTTGATCAATAGATGGTTACGGTTTCCTGACCATGGACATTGGATGTCGTTGATAACGGGATCACATCATTAGGAGAATGATGTGATGGACGAGACCCAATCCTAAGCCTAGCACAAGATCGTGTAGTTCGTTTGCTCAGAGCTTTTCTAATGTCAAGTATCATTTCCTTAGACCATGAGATTGTGCAACTCCCGGATACCGTAGGAATGCTTTGGGTGTACCAAACGTCACAACGTAACTGGGTGGCTATAAAGGTGCACTACAGGTATCTCCGAAAGTGTCTGTTGGGTTGGCACGAATCGAGACTGGGATTTGTCACTCCGTGTAAACGGAGAGGTATCTCTGGGCCCACTCGGTAGGACATCATCATAATGTGCACCATGTGACCAAGAAGTTGATCACGGGATGATGTGAGTTACGAAACGAGTAAAGAGACTTGCCGGTAACGAGATTGAACAAGGTATAGGGATACCGACGATCGAATCTCGGGCAAGTAACATACCGATGGACAAAGGGAATTGCATACGGGATTGATTGAATCCCCGACATCGTGGTTCATCCGATGAGATCATCGTGGAACATGTGGGAGCCAACATGGGTATCCAGATCCCGCTGTTGGTTATTGACAGGAGAACGTCTCGGTCATGTCTGCATGGTCCCCGGACCCGTAGGGTCTACACGCTTAAGGTTCGATGACGCTAGGGTTATAGGGAAAGCATGTACGTGGTTACCGAATGTTGTTCGGAGTCCCGGATGAGATCCCGGACATCACGAGGAGTTCCGGAATGTTCCGGAGGTAAAGATTTATATATGGAAAGTTGTTGTTCGGGTTCCGGGAAAAGTTCGGGTTTTTCGGTATTGTACCGGGAAGCTTCCAGAAGGTTCCGGAGGATTCCGGAGGGGTCCGGAGGTCCGGAAAATGTTCCACCACGTCCAATACAGCAGCATGGGCTGTAAGGGGGCGCCCTAGCCTTAATGGGCCAGGGGCACCAGCCCCCCCAAGGCCCATGCGCATGGGAGAGGGGAAACCCTAAGGGGGAGGGCCTCCACTTGACTTGGGAGGCACTCCTCCCCCCTTTGGCCGCCGCCCCCAACCCTAGATGAGATCTAAGGGGGCCGGCCCCCCTCTCCCCCCACCTATAAATAGTGGAGGGGTGGGAGGGCAGCAACCACCCAAGTTCTGGCGCAGCCCTTCCCCTCTACCAAGTCATCCTCCTCTCCCGCGGTGCTTGGCGAAGCCCTACGGGATTGCCACGCTCCTCCATCACCACCACGCCGTCGTGCTGCTGCTGGATGGAGTCTTCCCCAACCTCTCCCTCTCACCTTGCTGGATCAAGGCGTGGGAGACCTCACCGGGCTGCACGTGTGTTGAACGCGGAGGCACCGTTCTTCGGTGCTTAGATCGGAATCAACCGCGATCTGAATCGCTACGAGTACGACTCCTTCATCCGCGTTCTTGCAACGCTTCCGCATCGTGATCTACAATGGTATGTAAATGCACTCCCCTTCCCCTCGTTGCTAGATTACTCCATAGATTGATCTTGGTGATGCGTAGAAAATTTTGAATTTCCGCTACGTTCCCCAACAGTGGCATCATGAGCTAGGTCTATGCGTAGTTTCTATGCACGAGTAGAACACAAAGTAGTTGTGGGCGTCGATGTTGCCAATTCTTCTTGCCGCTACTAGTCTTATCTTGTTTTGGCGGCATTGTGGGATGAAGCGGCCCGGACCGACCTTACACGTACGCTTACGTGAGACAGGTTCCACCGACTAACATGCACTAGTTGCATAAGGTGGCTAGCGGGTGTCTGTCTCTCCCACTTTAGTCGGAACGGATTCGATGAAAAGGGTCCTTATGAAGGGTAAATAGAAATTGGCATATCACGTTGTGGTTTTACGTAGGTAAGAAACGTTCTTGCTAGAAACCTATACAAGCCACGTAAAAACTTGCAACAACAATTAGAGGACGTCTAACTTGTTTTTGCAGCATGTGCCTTGTGATGTGATATGGCCAGAAGATGTGATGAATGATATATGTGATGTATGAGATTGATCATATTCTTGTAATAGGAATCACGACTTGCATGTCGATGAGTATGACAACCGGCAGGAGCCATAGGAGTTGTCTTTATTTTTTGTATGACCTGCGTGTCATTGAATAACGCCATGTAAGTTACTTTACTTTATTGCTAAGCGCGTTAGCCATAGAAGTAGAAGTAATCGTTGGCGTGACAAATTCATGAAGACACAATGATGGAGATCATGGTTTCATGCCGGTGACAAAGATGATCATGGTGCCCCGAAGATGGAGATCAAAGGAGCAAAATGATATTGGCCATATCATGTCACTATTTGATTGCATGTGATGTTTATCATGTTATGCATCTTATTTGCTTAGAACGACGGTAGCTTAAATAAGATGATCCCTCACTAAAATTTCAAGAGAAGTGTTCCCCCTAACTGTGCACCGTTGCGAAGGTTCGTTGTTTCGAAGCACCACGTGATGATCGGGTGTGATAGATTCTAACGTTCGAATACAACGGGTGTTGACGAGCCTAGCATGTGCAGACATGGCCTCGGAACACATGCGAAACACTTAGGTTGACTTGACGAGCCTAGCATGTACAGACATGGCCTCGGAACAGAAGAGACCGAAAGGTCGAACATGAGTCGTATAGTAGATGCGATCAACATGGAGATGTTCACCGATGATAACTAGTCCGTCTCACGTGATGATCGGACACGGCCTAGTTTGACTCGGATCATGTATCACTTAGATGACTAGAGGGATGTCTATCTGAGTGGGAGTTCATAATCAGATGAACTTAATTATCATGAACAAAGTCGAAAGGTCTTTGCAAATTATGTCATACGCTTTAGTTCTACTGTTTAAGATATGTTCCTAGAGAAAATTTAGTTGAAAGTTGGTAGTAGCAATTATGCGGACTGGGTCCGTAAACTGAGGATTGTCCTCATTGCTGCACAGAAGGCTTATGTCCTTAATGCACCGCTCGGTGTGCTGAACCTCAGCGTCGTCTGTAGATGTTGCGGAACATCTGACATACACGTTTTGATAACTACATGATAGTTCAGTGCGTAATGCTAACAGTTTAGAATTGTGGCACCAAAGACGGTTTTGAAACGTCGCAGAACATATGAGATGTTCTGAAGACTGAAATTGGGATTTCAGACTAGTGCCCACGTCAAGAGGTATGAGACCTCTGACAAGTTTCTTAAGCCTGCAAACTAAGGGAGAAAAGATCAATCGTTGAGCATGTGCTCAGATTGTCTGAGTATCACAATCGCTTGAATCGAGTGGGAGTTAATCTCCCAGATGAGATAGTGATGGTTCTCCATAGTCACTGCCACCAAGCTAGTAGAGCTTCGTGATGAACTATAACATATCAGGGATAGTTATGATGATCCTTGAGCTATTCGCGATGTTTGACACCGCGAAAGTAGAAATCAAGAAGGAGCATCAATTGTTGATGGTTAGTAAAACCACTAGTTTAAGAATGGCAAGGGCAAAAGGGATACTTCATGAAACAGCAAGTCATTTGCTGCTCTAGTGAAGAATCCCAAGGTTGAACCCAAACCCGAGACTAAGTGCTTCTGTAATGAGGGGAACGGTCACTGAAGCAGTACTACCCTAGATACTTGGTAGATGAGAAGGCAGGCAAGGTCGACAGAAGTATATTGATATACGTTATATGAATGTGTACTTTACTAGTACTCCTAGCAGCACCAGGGTATTAGATACCGGTTCAGTTGCTAAGTGTTAGTAACTCGAAATAAAAGCTACAGAATAAATGGAGACTGGATAAAGGTGAGATGACGATGTGCGTTGGAAGTGTTTCCAAGGTTGATGTGATCAAGCATCGCATGCTCCCTCTACCATCGAGATTTGGTGTTTGCGTTGAGCATGATTGGATTATGTTTATCGCAATACGGTTATTCATTTAAGGAGAATAATGGTTACTCTGTTTATTTGAATAACACCTTCAATGGTCTTGCACCTAAAATGAATCTCGATCGCAGTGATACACATGTTCGTGCCAAAAAGATATAAAATAGTAATGATAGTACCACATACTTGTGGCACTGCCGTTTGAGTCATATTGGTATAGAACGCATGAAGAAGCTCCATGTAGATGGATCTTTGGACTCACTCGTTTTTGAAAAGATTGAGACATGCGAACCATGTCTATTGGTATATATGCATGAAGAAACTCCATGCAGATGGATCGTTTGGACTCACTTGATTTTGAATCACTTGAGACATGCAAATCATACCACATCGGCAAGATGACTGAAAGGCCTCGTTTTCAGTAAGATGGAACAAGAGAGCAATTTATTGGAAGTAATACATTTTGATGTATGCAGTCCAATGAATGCTGAGGCATGCAGTGGATATCGTTATGTTCTTACTTCACTGATGATTTGAGTAGATGCTGAGAATATTTACTTGATGAAAACACAAGTCTGAATTATTGAAAGGTTCAAGTAATTTCAGAGTGAAGTTGAAGATCGTCGTGACAAGAGGATAAAATGTCTACGATATGATAATAGAGATATCTGAGTTACGAGTTTAGCACACAATTAAGACATTGTGGAAAGTGTTTCACAATTAATACCGCCTGGAACACCATAGTGTGATGGTGTGTCCGAACATCATAACTGCATCCTATTGGATATGGTGCATACCATGATGTCTCTTATCGAATTACCACTATCGTTTATGGGTTAGGCATTAGAGACAACCGCATTCACTTTAAAAGGGGCACCACGCAATTCCGTTGAGACGACAACGTTTAGAGAAACCTAAGTTGTCGTTTCTTAAAAGTTTGGGGCTGCGATGCTTATGTGAAAAAGTTTCAGCCTGATAAGCTCGAACCCAAAGCGGATAAATGCATCTTCATAGAATACCCAAAATCAGTTGGGTATACCTCCTATTTCAGATCTGGAAGCAAAAGTAATTGCTTCTAGAAACAGGTCCTTTCTTGAGGAAAAGTTTCTCTCGAAAGAATTGAGTGGGAGGATGGTGGAGACTTGATAAGGTTATTGAACCGTCACTTCAACTAGTGTGTAGCAGGGCACAGGAAGTTGTTCCTGTGGCACCTGCACCAATTGAAGTGGAAGCTTATGATAGTGATCATGAAACTTCGGATCAAGTCACTACCAAACCTCGTAGGACGACGAGGATGCGTAATACTTCAGAGTAGTACGTGATCCTGTCTTGGAAGTCATGTTGTTGGACAACGATGAACCTATGAGCTATGGAGAAGCGATGGTGGGCCCATATTCCGACAAATGGTTAGAAGCCATGAAATCCGAGATAAATGGATCTATAAGAAGAAGACGGACGTGGACGGTAATGTTACCGTCTATGAAGCTCGACTTGTGGCAAAGAGTATTTTCACAAGTTCAAGGAGTTGACTACGATGAGATTTTCTCATCCGTAGCGATGCTTAAGTCCGTCGGAATCATGTTAGCATTAGCTGCATTTATGAAATCTGGCAGATGGATGTCAAAACAAGTTTCCTTACCAGTTTTCGTAAGGAAAGGTTGTATGTGATACAATCAGAAAAGTTTTGTCGGTCCTGAGGATGCTAAAAGGTATGCTAGCTCCAGCGATCCTTCTAAGGACTGGAGTAAGCATCTCGGAGTTGGAATGTACGCTTTGATGAGATGATCAAAGATTTTGGGTTTATACAAAGTTTATGAGAAACTTGTATTTCCAATAAAGTGAGTGGGAGCGCTACAACATTTCTGATAAGTATATGTGAATGACATATTGTTGATTCGAAATGATGTAGAATTTCTAGAAAGCATAAAGGGTTGTTTGAAAGGAGTTTTCAAAGGAAGACCTGGATAAAGTTGCTTACATATTGGGCATCAAGATCTATAGAGATAGATCAAGACTCCCGATGATACTTTCAAAGAACGCACATCTTGACATGATTTTGAAAGAGTTCAAAATAGATCAGCAAAGAAGGAATTATTGGCTGTGTTACAAGGTGTTAGTATTGAGTAAGACTCAAGACCTGACCACAGCAGAAGAGAGAGAAAGGACGAAGGTCGTCCCCTATGCTTTAGACGTAGGCTCCACAGTATGCTATGCTGTGTACGGCACGTGAAGTGTGCCTTGCCATGAGTTGGTCAAGGGGTATAATAGTGATCCGGGGAAGGATCACATGACAGCGGTCGAACTTGTCCTTAGTATCTAATGGACTAAGGAATTTTCTTGATTATGGAGGTGAAAAGGAGTTCGTCGTAAAGGGTTACGTCGATGCGAACTTTGACACTAATCCGGATGACTCTGAGTAGTAAACCGGATTCGTATAGTAGAGCAATTATTTGAAATGGCTCCAAATAGTGCGTGGTAGCATCCACAAGATGACATAGATATTCGTAAAGCACACACGGATCTGAAAGGTTCAGACTCGTTGACTAATAACCTCTCTCACAAGCATAACATGATCAAACCAGAACTCATTGAGTGTTAATCACATAATGATGTGAACTAGATTGTTGACTCTAGTAAACTCTTTGGATGTTGGTCACATGGTGATGTGACCTGTCAGTGTTAATCACATGGTGATGTGAACTAGATTATTGACTCTAGTGCAAGTGGGAGACTGTTGGAAATATGCCCTAGAGGCAATAATAAATAGGTTATTATTATATTTCCTTGTTCATGATAATCGTTTATTATCCATGCTAGAATTGTATTGATAGGAAACTCAGATACATGTGTGGATACATAGACAACACCATGTCCCTAGTAAGCCTCTAGTTGACTAGCTCGTTGATCAATAGATGGTTACGGTTTCCTGACCATGGACATTGGATGTCGTTGATAACGGGATCACATCATTAGGAGAATGATGTGATGGACGAGACCCAATCCTAAGCCTAGCACAAGATCGTGTAGTTCGTTTGCTCAGAGTTTTTCTAATGTCAAGTATCATTTCCTTAGACCATGAGATTGTGCAACTCCCGGATACCGTAGGAATGCTTTGGGTGTACCAAACGTCACAACGTAACTGGGTGGCTATAAAGGTGCACTACAGGTATCTCCGAAAGTGTCTGTTGGGTTGGCACGAATTGAGACTGGGATTTGTCACTCCGTGTAAACGGAGAGGTATCTCTGGGCCCACTCGGTAGGACATCATCATAATGTGCACCATGTGACCAAGAAGTTGATCACGGGATGATGTGAGTTACGAAACGAGTAAAGAGACTTGCCGGTAACGAGATTGAACAAGGTATAGGGATACCGACGATCGAATCTCAGGCAAGTAACATACCGATGGACAAAGGGAATTGCATACGGGATTGATTGAATCCCTGACATCGTGGTTCATCCGATGAGATCATCGTGGAACATGTGGGAGCCAACATGGGTATCTCGATCCCGCTGTTGGTTATTGACCGGAGAACGTCTCAGTCATGTCTGCATGGTTCCCGAACCCGTAGGGTCTACACGCTTAAGGTTCGATGACGCTAGGGTTATAGGGAAAGCATGTACGTGGTTACCGAATGTTGTTCGGAGTCCCGGATGAGATCTCGGACGTCACGAGGAGTTCCGGAATGGTCCGGAGGTAAAGATTTATATATGGAAAGTTGTTGTTCGGGTTCCGGGAAAAGTTCGGGTTTTTCGGTATTGTACCGGGAAGCTTCCAGAAGGTTCCGGAGGATTCCGGAGGGGTCCGGAAAATGTTCCACCACGTCCAATACAGCAGCATGGGCTGTAAGGGGGCTCCCTAGCCTTAATGGGCCAGGGGCACCAGCCCCCCCAAGGCCCATGCGCATGGGAGAGGGGAAACCCTAAGGGGGAGGGCCTCCACTTGACTTGGGAGGCACTCCTCCCCCCTTTGGCCGCCGCCCCCAACCCTAGATGAGATCTAAGGGGGCCGGCCCCCCTCTCCCCGCACCTATAAATAGTGGAGGGGTGGGAGGGCAGCAACCACCCAAGTTCTGGCGCAGCCCTTCCCCTCTACCAAGTCCTCCTCCTCTCCCGCGGTGCTTGGCGAAGCCCTGCGGGATTGCCACGCTCCTCCATCACCACCACGCCGTCGTGCTGCTGCTGGATGGAGTCTTCCCCGACCTCTCCCTCTCACCTTGCTGGATCAAGGCGTGGGAGACGTCACCGGGCTGCACGTGTGTTGAACGCGGAGGCACCGTTCTTCGGTGCTTAGATCGGAATCAACCGCGATCTGAATCGCTACGAGTACGACTCCTTCATCCGCGTTCTTGCAACGCTTCCGCATCGCGATCTACAATGGTATGTAGATGCACTCCCCTTCCCCTTGTTGGTAGATTACTCCATAGATTGATCTTGGTGATGCGTAGAAAATTTTGAATTTCTGCTACGTTCCCCAACAATGCATTGCTATGAGCTGCTCCTGCTGCTGCTATATGATGAATTGCTATGAGCTGCTACTATATGATAAATTGCTATGAGCTGCTGCTGCTATATGATGAGTTGCTATAAGCTGCTCCTACTACTGCTGTACGATGAATTGCTATGAGCTACTCCTACTGCTGCTATATGATGAATTGCTATAAGCTGCTGCTGCTGCTATATGATGAATTGCTATGAGCTGCTGCTGCTATATGATGAATTGCACACTGCTGCTGCTGTTGTATGATGAGTTGCTATGAGCTGCTGCTGCTGCTATATGATGCTTTCAGGTGGTGCTGCTATATGATAATAACCAGCCACTTGGACCATCGAGTTTCAATAAATAATTGTTCTTCATTTAAATGTGGGTCATGCGTTCTTCGTTTAAATTAAGCAATGGGATCTCTATGGAAGACATTGACCAAAGTATATTGTGCCAAGTAGATGGTATCTTTGTATTTGCATTCTGAACAAATAGTGATGGTCTGTTTTCCTATCATATTAATTACTGCACTGGGTTCAATTTGTGATGTTTGCAAGTCAAATTATTTTTCATATGGGCAGCAAAATGAAAAAATATAATGCAATCTAGACTTTTCACTAATCAAACCAAAGATAAGCTGAACAGAAAGGCAATGAAAAGAACTGGTTGGCTTATTACCTGGAGCTTATATTCACAGGTACTTATTTTCTTAGGATAACTCGTAATAACTATCCCTAAGAAACTTGGCCAATAGAACTGACATACAAATAACATGTCACGATGATTGCAATGGAGGAGTGACCTACCATAGCACACTGTATAGGCTCACTGCTGCCTCTCCTTTTTTGCGATGTTCCATGAAATTGCCACATACATCTTGTACTTTTTCATTGTGTAACCCTATCTGCAATTTGACACGGCTAATTTCAGACATCTCTACATGATAATACATTGCATATCCCTTGCGCATATTTAAACCACCTATTAATGATTGTGTGCGTAGCATAAACTAGCCATGACTCTGTGTGCTGGACTAGCAGGCACTCTAAGGGAGCCTAATGTAGTGCACTGGAATTCCTACATGCCACCTATGATTTTGTGTAATGTACTGCCTCTGTTCCTAAATATATGTCTTTGTAGAGATTCCAGTATGGACCACATACAAATGTATATAGATGCATTTTCGAGTGTAGATTCACTCATTTTGCTCAGCATGGAGCCTATAGTGGAATCTCTAGAAAGACTTATATTTAGGAACGGAGCTACGAGGTAGTATCATGTATGACATCTAGATATCTAATTTAGTAGCCAGTAGTAGAAATCATTGTCTGCACAAAGGGATTACTGGTCGAAAATCCTAGCAAAGCACGCTGGTAGGCACACAACAATACAAGAGAGAGAGAGACACTTACAAGATCATAGCAATGCCTCAGTCCAGGATCTTGGTTGGCCAAGCTGTTAGATCCAGAAGGAACATTGTCCTTGTAGTTTTTGCCAGCTGCATTAAGGTAACAGCGACCTGTTAGTATATTTGAAGTACATCAGGAAGGTGATGCTGGACGGGTTTAAAGGTGACAAGTACCGAGGCCATGGCGCGTGGTTGGCATCTTGCCAGACAGTGGGAATCAGGTTAGAAACGTCAAGGGTGATGACGCTGCCCTGGTTGTCGGGGTCCGGTAAGGAAATGTAGAACCGTCGAGTAGGTGTTTGTGGAGCGGCTCCGGTAGGGTGGACTACGGTGTGGGCGAAGCAGATCTGTGGCCGTGGACGAGGGCGTCGATGAAACTGTTCCGATGGTTGGGTTAAGGATGGTGTCGACGATGCGGATCTGCGGCCATGGATGGGGCGTCAGAAGCTGGTCCGGTAGGTTGGATGAGGGTGCGACAAAGCGGATCTATGGCCGTGGACTTGTGAGTTGGCAAAGCGGCCCCGGTAGGGTTGAGAATGGTATAGGAGAAGCTACTCCGGTAGGGTTGATGATGGTGTCGGTGAAGCGGCTCCGGTGGGGCTGAGGAAGGTGTCGGCGAAGAGGATCAGAGGCCGTCAGTGGGGCGGCTCCGGGGGGTGTGGACGAAGCGTCTCCGGTGGGGAGTACAAATAAGCCGCTGCAGATGTGCTGCAGTTGACAAGAGTACCGGCGAAGTAGATCCGGCGCCGTGGACAAGGCTGGCACTGAATGGGCTATGGTACAGTGGTGGATGAGCACTCTACTTGTTTCTAGTGGAGGTGGGAGGGGTAGATGCGGCCGCAGAAGCAGATCCGGCGAGGTGGACGCCACTGGCAGTGAATGGGCTCTGGTGCGCCGGTGGATAAGCAGTCTAGGGTTTCAAGAGGGGAGGGGTAGAAAGGCCGATGAAGTATAGACGGCATGATGTAAGATGCTCTGGTGCTGTGGAGTTAGTCGTTTTTGCGGGTGGGGAGAGGAAATGGGGGTGCCGTGTGGTGGGGGGAACCAGAAGTTACCAAAGCAGCCCCGACCTATTATGTAGATGAGGGCGGTATTGTTACTGTTGTTCTCTGTGCACCAAGGACAAAAGGGGAATTTCGCATGCTAAAGACTAGGTGGCGGAAATTTTAGATGGAGGCGGGAGATTTTGCCGCCCGCGGGATCGTTCATATCCAATTTCAACTAATTTTGGACCGTGCTAGCGGGAAGGTCATGCGAGACTATGTACACGGGGCACGCGTCAGCAGTTAATAACTGGTGTGAAGTCCACCCCAGAAAAAAAAGACAATAACTCGAGATGATGCGTCGATAACTTGGACGTTCACATGGGCGCGGCCAATCGTACGGGTGTAGAGGCGCGTTCACAAAAAAGGGATCAAACGCTCAGCCTATGTATTTCTCGTGTAAATAGATAATTTAGTGCCATTGGTTATTTACTTTAAACATAATGCATTGACGTGTTAGTGTAGAGGCGCACAAAAAGAAATGGATATTTAGTCCCACAAAAGAAAAGGATATTGTAGTCCGCTACTTAAAAGTGTTACCTCATATGATTACATAGCCTCCATTTCATAAATTGCGTACCCATTGAATTCATATATAAATATTACATATATTACTTCATAATAGAACCTTAAATCATCCAAGACTAATGAATTTGAATGCAAAAGTAACAATGGTGCATGTACATGATAGCTACATTGGTTGTTTGAAGAAACATCACTGTAACTTTGGCATGCACAATTGAAAAGGTTTATTTAGATAGAAAAAATGTGATATGTGAGTGTCCAATCTTTATAGCGTTGAATATATATTGTACCTTTGGCCACGATACGAAGTAGATATTGATTTATGTTCAAGCGATGCATGTCCACGATCGCTAGATAGTGATACGTGAATGAATTGTGCAATCTCTCTCACACGCATACATATCTCATTTCCCCGTGGGCATCGGAATCACACACGCACACTTCGTGTATTTCTCTCCCTCTGTCAAGGTTAGAATTCGTCTTTCTACCCCGTCCTACAAGTCTCTCACACAGAAACACACACGCTCTCTCTGTCGAACATGCCCACCCCTTTAATTCCGCCCACCCACAGCCACTAACGTGTCAAAGGATAATTATGTCTCTCACACATATGCCTAAGGTTAACTCGAGTTCCGGAACCATATGAATACATACAATGGGATTCCAGCGGAGCACCTTTGTTTTGAGATCTCGCTCTCTCTCTCTCTCTCTCTCACACACACACACACACACACACGCACGCGTAGACATTGTTTATCTCTTCATTTTTCTGGCACTTGCATGCACACCGTTTGTTTATCTCTGTGATGCTTTAAGTATGCCTCGCACACATCCTATCTACCTATCCCTTAATATAGATATGGTCACACAAACTCCTTCTCCCTACTAGCAAGATGCCCATGCGTTGCACGGAACATCAAGATGCATTTGTATGATTAGTTTATCTTGTGGGAGAAAAATATGAACGAGGGAATGCCTTATTTGCAAATGTGGAGAGGGGTGTGGGTATCCTTTTGCAAAATTGCCATAGTTTCCTTCCTATCCGTCAGATATAAATCGGATGGCCTATATTGCAGGATGGCAGGAACACCATCATCGCCAACTCTGTTTTTTATAAGAGTAGAGATATGTAAGTGTCACTGCCCCCACCCCCCACCCACCCACCCACACACACATACTTCCCGACACCGAAGGAGTAGGGTGACAACTCAATCTTGATACTAATCTATCGACTGGCTTCTCTCTCATACACACACACACACCCTACCCGACACCGAAGGAGTAGGGTGGCACCTCGATCTTGATAGTAATCTATCTACTCCTCTTTCAAACACACACAGATACACACACACTCGCTAGTTGTGCCTCTGTGCCTACCGCGCACACTCTTGATACGTCTTTCTCTCCCTCCCCATCCCCACCCCCAACCCCAACAATCACAGCACAAGGGTGACAACTCGATCTGATCTTAATCTATCAATCGGTTTTTCTCTCAAACATTGTGTCTCTGTGCCTCGCTCAAACACACGAGATACGTCCTTTTCTCCGTAGCCCCCTCGATATGTAGACTTCTCGCGCGCGCACAGCTGTAGTGACGATGACGCTGAACCCAATGTGCCTTGTTTTCACCGGCCTCATGTGATAGTTTTCACCCTGTTTTCTATTAATTAACAAGACAACCTTTTCTTTGTTACTACTAGTGAATCTGAAATCATTCGGGGCAGACATATAATATATCACTTCAACCCAATTATCGCAGTAACTATTTTAAAAGAAACTAGCTAGATGCCAGTGCGTTGCACGGAACATCAAGATGCATTTGTATGAGTAGTTTATCTTGTGAGAGACTAGAAAGATGCCCATGCATTTCATGGAACATCAAGATGCATTTATATGAGTAGTTTATCTTTTTTTTGAATATTTACTGTGAGGCAAAGCCCCACAGTCCTTTACTAGATAAAGCACCACTGTACAAACAAAATACAGACTATACAATGAAGGAAAACAAAAAGGAAAAGAGTCTACCTATGGTTAACTAACTGTACTGGCTTTACAACAAAGAAGCAATCCAAGCCAAAAGTTTTGGTTTGGTACAGTCCTTCACCCTATGAGCAAGCAAAGAAATATCATGGATGAATTTACACTTCCAAGCACTGAAAGTAGCTCTCTCAGCTCTGAAGGTTCTGTCATTTCTCAAAATCCAAATATTCCATGCTGCTGTTAGCATAACTTCAACGAAGAAAGGGTGTGTGAAGCTGGACCTGGCGTGCAGGATACATTGCAGAATATCTGAGCCTCCAGACCAATCAATACCCAAATAGCTCCAGACTCTACAGATGAAGGTGCAGTTAAAAAATAGATGTATTCTATCCTCATACGCCAGCTCACTGTAGATGAGGCATAGATTGTCATCCTGGTTTGAGCGCCAGTGTTTCCTAACCAGCATATCCTTGGTGTTAAGTCTGTCAAAGAATAAAAGCCAGCCGAACACCTTGATCTTCATGGTGCACTTACTCTCCCAAAGCCATTTGCAAGGTTGTATCGTAGGTAAGTGTGAGTGCATGATCATGTAAAAACTTTTGGCAGTGTACCCTCCTGATTGACCAGGCCATATCCAAACATCAGGTAAGGTGGGGTCTCTGTCTAACTGCATAATCCAACCTTCCAGCATGTGCAACTCAGCAACAGCCTCATGAGAAAGGGGCAAATAAAACATAGAGTAAAGATCCTGGGATTGAAGAAATTCCCGCACAGAGATCCTATCATTATTGACAAAAGAAAACAGCCTTGGCAATCTCCAACACAGGGGTCTAGCAGAGCCCCCAATGTGCCAAGAATTAGTCCAGAACAGAGCAGAATCACCCATGTTGATATGTACTGAGGCAATAGCAGTGTAAGCCTCATGCAGCTTCAGAACATCTCTCCACCAGAAAGATCCAGCATTAGCCGTTGCCTGTGGAACCCCATGATCATAATAGCTGTTCCATATCAGGGTCACCCAAGGAACATCAACCTTGTTATAGAATTTGTGAAGATGCTTGAGAAGCAGTCCTTTGTTCTGGATGTTCAGATTAATAATACCCAAACCACCTTTATCTCTTGGCCTGCAAACCAGCTCCCAAGCAGCCAGAGACTGTTTTGGAGTATCACTATTACCCCTCCAAAGGCATTGCCTGAAGATTCTGTCTAGTTGCTTAATGATCCCTGCTGGAATATTGAGGCTACACAGAAAGTATATTGGCAAAGAGGTCAGGACAGAGGTGAGGAGCTGCAAATGAGAGCCTTGATTCAGCATAGAAGAGCTTGCAGTTAACCTCCTCTCAAGACTATCAACCAAGGGCATGAGGTCAATGATCCTTGGCCTTGTAGTTCCCAAAGGCAATCCAAGATAAGTAAATGGGAGTTGGCCAATTTTACAACCAAGAATAGCAGCAAGTCTGTCAGCCTCCTCATCAGGCATATTCAGTGGGATCATTGAGGATTTATCAAAGTTGACCTTTAAACCAATGGATTGTTGGAAGGTAAGCAGCATATTCTTGAGGGCAACAAGCCCATCAGCCTTAGCTGCAAGAAATAGGATCGTGTCATCCGCATATTGAATGATGGGAAACTCCCTGTCATGGGTTTGAAGAGGCAAAGAGAGTGTGCCAGTCACCAGCATTTGATTGACCACAGATTGCAACAGATCTGCTGCGATGACGAACAGCAGGGGTGATAGTGGGTCACCCTGCCTGACGCCACACTTACACAAGAATTGCTTCCTAGGAATGCCATTTAACAGTACAGACGAGGAACCTATCGACAACAGTTGTTTAATCCAAAGAATCCATTTGGCATCAAACCCTTTATGCTGCAACATCTGAAGAATAACCTCATGCTCAACAGTGTCAAAGGCCTTAGCAAAGTCCAACTTAAGGATTATGATTGGGCGCTTGGATTGTTTACATTGATGAATATACTCAAAACTCCAGGCCAGACAATCCTGAATTGACCTACCCTTAAGGAACCCATACTGATTTTTGTGGATACACTTAAGGATCACCCTCTACAATCTGTTGGCCAACAATTTTGTTAGAAATTTAAGACAAGTGTTGGTGAGGGAGATTGGCCGGAAATCATCAGGCCCTTCTGGTGAAATGATCTTGGGTATGAGCGTAATGAGGGAGGAATTGATATTTTCCAATGAAAGCTTCCCCTCATAAAAATCCTGAATCATCCTCAAGAAGTCCTCCTCAATTATAGGCCAACAGCGCTTGACGAACATCCCATTAAAGCCATCTGGACCAGGTGCCCGATCCACCGGCAATGCCTTCAAAACTTTGTTAATTTCCTCATCAGAAAATGGCAAGGATAGCTCCTCCAGTCCCGGGATGGGTTGAATTAAATGATTCAAATCAAAGCCCATATTGATCCCTTGGGCCTGGCCCATCCTTGATTTGAACAAGGCCCAAAGGATTCCCGCCATCTGAGCGTGATCAGTCACGGGATCAAGCATGGAACTGGTCTTCAGACTGGAGATGGAGTTTCTCCTCATACGCTCTGAGGCCATGGCATGAAAACATTTTGAATTCTCCTCGCCAACCTTGATGTACCTAATAGTGCACCTCTATTTCCAATATATATAGTGAATTTTTAACAGATGTTCATAGTGAAACTTGACAAGTTTCCGGAAGTTGAATTCCGGCCGTGTTAAAGGTCGCACTTCCTCTAGCTGATCAAAGTGCAGAATCACCTTCGAACAATCAACAGTAAGCTTTTTGATGTATGATAGCTTTTTGCTCCAAATTTTCAAATCATACCGTAGCCGCTTAAATTTCCTTGTGATAACCGCAGAAGTAGAAAGATCAGAGAAGACAGGTGCATTCCAGGACTTGGAGACACAATCCATGAACCCCGGCATATCCAACCAGAAATTTTCAAATCGAAAAGTCTTGGCCGCAGGAATGGTAGTGTCAATGGACACCACACAAGGCACGTGATCGGAGGTAGTTCTGGCTAGTGGAGTAACCACAGTGTTCGGGTAATGCGAAATCCAATCAGCAGTAGTAAAGAACCAATCAAGTTGCTCGAGCAGGGGGTTTTGCTGCATATTAGACCAGGTAAAGCTATGGCCCTTCAAGGGCAACTCCAAGAGTCCAAGGTGACCAATTATTTCGTTGAATAGGAAGATATCGTTGATATCACCACCCGGGAGGTTTCTATTATCCAAAGACCTGATGAAATTAAAGTCCCCCAACAAAAGCCAATTTTCATCGGGAGGGATGTCTAGATGATAAAGCCAACTAACGAAATCGTCCCTAGGCTGACCCTCACATGGCCCATAGACAGATGCTAGGGTCCATTTTTCGGAATTCTGCAACGATTGGAAGGAGACGACAACACCAAACCTCTGAATATCAACAAGCTGGCCGTGAAAGATCGAGGAATTCCAAACGAAGAGAATCCCACCAGAGGCTCCAACAGAAGGCGAGAACGCGAAGTGATCAAACCGCCTAGGGAAGAAGGATCTAATCGTTCGAATATCAAAGCTCTCACATTTAGTTTCTTGTAGACAAAGAACAGAACATCTGCTCTCCTCAATCTTGGCACGTAGGTCACGCTGCCGAGCCTCAGAATTGAGCCCATGCACATTGCAACAGAGCACATTCCAGTTTCGAAAATAGCAATTATCCATAAGAAAATAGCGCAGGGGTATAGTTGCAGATCCAGCTGCTTAACAGCATGGACATAAGCAGAACATAAGTAGTAGTAACAGTAACCAAGTAGTTCAGACAGTCACTCAAAACAAAAAACGGGCAGAAAAGCAAAAGCGCCCAACTCTTTGTGAAGCTTCTTGGGCCGTCAATCATCATGTGAACCATCGTCTTCTGCAGCAGGACGTGGAGAAACCATAAGCTTCTCGACCGATAACTCAGACGGATCAATGCCCAAAGCCACTCCAATGGCCTGCAATGTCGAAATAGGCGTCGGGGGTGGGAGAGGGAGCATGTTGGGCTCATCATCAAGATGAAGCTTCTTGGCCTTCGGGCAACGCAGGGGGGCAGACCTCGGAGGGATGGCAGAAACTGGCCTCATGCCCGTCCTCTTGGCAGAACTGCGCGTCATCCTTCTGGTGGAGAAGTCCAGAACTGGCTCCACAAGCGTGATAGAGCGCCTGGAGCGTGCAGACTGACGTGGTCGCTTGCCCAGCGGAGATGGAGTGACCGAAGAAAACTGAAAATCCTCTTGAGAGACCGGGGAGGGAGAAGGTGGAACCTGGTAATTGGAGCACGAGAGATCATCAGGTGCCAATTCTTCAATGACCACCGAAGAGCTGAGTCCAGGAACGTAGACACCTTGCTTGGCCGATAGGAGCTGATATTTCTGTTGCAAATCGGCAGACCCAAATTTGACTTGCAGCAACGTCGCAGAAAAACTAGGCAGACAAGCTGGTATATCCCTGATGAAGAATTCAGGCAACAAAGACTTGAATGATCTCTCCCAGATCATTGCCGGCGGAAGAACTGGCCCATAAAAAACCCTGACCATACCAAGATGAATTGGCTCCAGCTGCACTATCGGTGGGGCTTGTAGAGGCTGCTGGACCTCAGCCATATCCTCATCATCAGAAGAATCCGCAGATGGGTTCAAAATCATAGAGTCCTGGTCCTGGACAGGTTGAACCTCCTGATGCTGCTGCTGATGATCAGGCTGAACCTGCTCCTCCCACGGGCCTCATCCCGCTGCCTGCTGCACATTATCAGCCCATCCCGCCACCTCATTCTGTCCTTGATGAGGGCCCGGAGGAACGGCATTCCATCCCAGAGCAGGGTATGGAGGCATTGCCCAAAACGGTTGCGGCACCTGAACTCCAGGCAACGGGTGGGGATTCCCATTGAGAGGCATTGGATCCTCATCCGCTGGGATCATGGCACCAGCAAATTCCCCTGATAAGATATAGCAACCAGCTGACCAAGACACCATG
Organism: Aegilops tauschii subsp. strangulata; assembly: GCF_002575655.3. Classification (NCBI taxonomy): domain Eukaryota; kingdom Viridiplantae; phylum Streptophyta; class Magnoliopsida; order Poales; family Poaceae; genus Aegilops; species Aegilops tauschii. The sequence continues at coordinate 221,502,665 of NC_053036.3, forward strand.
ACATCGCCCCAATTGGCAAATTCCCGAAAGGTGACCGAGCGAGGGACTAGCGCATTGTCAGGGAACGAGGCACGGACCAAAGCTCTAACCTTACGCCTGTTAGTGCTATTCCAGTAGTGGAACTGTCCAAAGGAGCCAACCATATCAGCAATGCACTGGGAGTTTCTATAGTCTAATGGGATGCCGATGAAGATCAACCACCCCGTCCGCTGGCCATGAATAGCACGAAAACCTTCACCCTGATTATGCGGGATAAAGATGAGTAGTTTATCTTGTGAGAGAAAAGGATGAAGGAGGGAAGGCCTTAGTTGCAAATGTGGAGAGGGGTGTGGGTATCTTTTTGCAAAATTGCCATAGTTTCCTTCCTATCTGTCAGATATAAATCGGACGGCCTATATTGCAGGATGGCAGGCACACCATCATCACCAACTCTATTTTTTATCTCTAATAACTCGTATAAAGACTCAGTTGGTGACGATGGTGTGTCTGCCATCCGTCATTTCTGACCATCAGATCTGCATCTAACGACTATGATGTAAGTCGTGGCATTTCTGCAACAAGACCCTACTTGTCTGCTCCAATTTGCAGAAGCCCCTTAGTATCTTGAAACCAACCACATCCCTCCCCCACCTCATCAAAACAGCCACAAGGAATATATTTTGAGTGAAACCTAATACGAGTATATTATTAGTGATATATACACCAAACTAGAGTGTTTTTCTATCAAGTTTGTGAACATGTATTATTTTATTTTGGATCCGTTGCAACGCACGAGCACATTCCTAGTAAGAGTAGAGAAAAGGATCAACGAGGGAAAGCCTTATTTGCAAACGTGGAGAGGGGTGTGGGTATCTTTTTGCAAAATTGCGATAGTTTCCTTCCTATCCGTTAGATATAAATCCGACGGCCTATATTGCAGGATGGCATGCACACCATCATCACCAACTCTGTTTTCTACTCCCTCCGTTCCTAATTATTTGTCTTTTTCGAGATTTCAACAAGTGACTACATACGGTGCAAAATGAGTGAATCTACACTCCAAAATATGTCTACATACACATCCGTATGTGGTACTCCATTTGAAATCTGAAAAAACAAATATTTAGGAACGGATGGAGTATAAGAGTAGACATGGAGATATATCTCCAGCTTGGTCTACAACAAAAATGTGCTGGACTGGTTAGCGCGGGATGCTCGCAACGCGATGACCTGAGTTCGAATTCTATCTTTAACTTTAGATTTTTATATTATATATTACTTATTTAATATATTGTCACATCCCTAGCCTTGCTATGCACTAGGCTAGCTAGTCATGCTTGCATCATGTCTAAATTTATTGAAAGTTGAAATGGGGATGACAGAACCCCCAGCACCCCCTGAAACCAACTAGGGTTTACCAAAATTGGTTTCAATGAACCCAAAATGCCCTTCATAAAATGTTCATCATTTCTGGATTGGGCTAAAACCCCTGGCAAAAATGGTGCACACTTTTTCTAGGACATTCTGGATTTTTGAATTAAATCATAAGTATTTGAATTTGGACATTTAAATTCTATAAAATATTTAAACTATCCAAATAATCTTGAAAGCATTTGAGGGCTGTTGGAAATAATTCAAAAGGTGCCCACAAATATTTTCAGGAGCTTTGGAAGTGATTTAGTATTTTTACTAAATCAAAACAAAATAGCAAAAATAGAAAACAGAAACAATTAAAGAAAAGAGAGAGAAAGGAGTCTTACCTGGCGCTTACCTGGCCTGGCCCAGCACGGCCCAGCCCACTGGCCTGGTGCCAGTCATCGCCTACCTCTGCCAGTAGGCAGAGGAGGGACACCGCGACGCCGCCGCGCGCGCCACGGCGTCACCTGCTTGCCGCCCGCGCCTCTGGAGGATCTGGACGACGCCCACGTCGCCCGCTCGACCCCCTCGCTCTCTCTCTGGACCCCTCCTCCTCCTCTGCTCTCCCTTCCTCTCGTTACCGAACGCAACTGAGAGCGCCGCTCGCCGTAGCCATGACCACCGGCCACCCCTTGTCCCGTGATCGTGCCCAGCAACCCCGCAATCGGGCACCACATCCCCAAGCCGAAGGAAACGAGCCGAAGGACTTTGCTTTGTCGCCAACGTCCTCGTCTTCACCGCCGGCGCCCGGAGATCGTCTCCGTCGATTCGTCGGTTTCCGTCCGTCCCCGAGGCCGCTGACCTTCTCTACCGCATCTTTGTGAGCTCCTACACCTTCCCCCGTGCTCACCCCCTCTGTTCCCGCTCTCTAACCGCAGCCCCGCCATGGCCGAGCACTCGCTGCTGCCGCCGCGAAGCTCGCCGTTGCTAGCTGCCCCGCCCGACCAACCCAAGCATGGAGTCGTGCTCCGGGTTTCTCCAGGAACCCGTAGCGCGCCTTAGGTCGCCCGCTCGTGCACCGTGGCCCTCGCACCCGTGCAAGCCGCAGCTCCGGCCGCCGCGGAAGTGCTCGCCGCCGTCAACTCCGGCCATCCCAGCTGCTGCTGCTACCACCACTAGACGCGCGAGAGCGCCAGCAACCCGTAGAAGCAAACGGCGAGGCAAATGGTTGCCCGTAGCTCGATTCCGAGGCGCTTCCGTCGTCGGATGTGCTCGCCGGCGTTCAACTCCGGTGAGGTGATGTGGCATCATTAGCCTGAGGCTAATTACCGCGCTAACCTCACCCTGTGTCACTGACAGACCGGCCCCGCCATGCTAATTAACCCCGGGGTAAACCCCTGTTTAGATTTAACCTAACCACAGTGGCCCACGCGTCAGTTTTGACCATGCTGACGTGGCCGTTGACTGGGCCCACACGTCAGCGACCCTAGCCAGTACCGTGACACTGACCAGTGGGACCCATTGGTCAGGTTTGACCTGGACCGCATTGTTGACCTGATGTCGTCATCCTGACGTAGTGCTGACGCAGTAATCTAATTACTGGAATTATTCTTATACAGGAAATTCCAGAAAATAGTGCAAACTTCTAAAATTCATAGAAATTCAACCGTAGCTCCAAATCAAATAATTTATATATGAAAAATTATCAGAAAAATCCAATCTATCCATTTATGCTACTTGCATGCATGAATAACCAACTTATACCTGTTGTATAAGTGAAAACATTCAAATGGCATTTTAAATGCTCAAACTAGAGTTTGCATTTGAACCTTTGGTTCAAATGGACTCCCTTGCACTTGTTGCTAGCTGCATTAGCTCAATTCACAGCATATTGCCATGTCACATTCATGCATCATATTGTTGCATTGCATTGATTGGTTTTCCTCTCTGTTGCCGGTGTTTGTCCCCTCTCAGTAGACGCTGTTCCGACGCTGTGATCGTTGACACCGATGAAGGGCTATACTATCTTCGGAAGTGTCAGGCAAGCAAAACCCCCTTGTTCATTCCGATACAATCCCACTCTCTCGCTCCTGCTCTCTTTTACTACATCAGGACAACAACGTTTCATCTGTTACTTGCTGCGGTAGTTGAACCCCTTTCCTCTGCATGACCTGTCATTGTCACAGTAAATAGATGAAACCCACTAGCATGAGTAGGAGTTGTTTGAGCCCTGATGTGCCTACTCATTCATGCTTGTTTGTCATGCCTGCTATTGCTTAGAGTTGTGTCAGGTCTGATTCATCGGGAATGAATTGGAAAGTTGTGAACATGTCCTACTGTGTGAGAGCTAAGTGTGTGAACACGATTTGGTAAAGGTAGCGGTGAGAGGCCATGTAGGAGTACATGGTGGGTTGTCTCATTGAAACCGTCCTCAGGAACTGAGTTCTGTGTTTGTGATCCATGAACAGTTACTACCACACATTGGGCTCCGGGCGCTCCAAGCTCTCTCGACTTATTAATCAACCTGATCTCTGTCCAGGAGTTGCAACTAGTTTCTGGTGTTTGTAGGTAGTGTTAGTAGTCTACCAAGTGGCACCCGGTACAGGTGGGCTTGGGACAGACTAGGCACACGTGGCCTGGTGTACCGAGTGGCACCCGGATGGTGGGCTCGGGAACCCTGCACACATCATTTGGGGCCGTGAGCGACACCCCGGCCGGATCTCCTTGCGGATGGAACCCGAATAGGCGATAAACCTGGACGAGAGACATGTGTGGTTAGTCAGGTCGTGGCCGACTCCCTCGCCAGGCTTCCGCTTGAAGGTTGCCGAGGTACACGACGTGTACATGGTGGTAAGTGGCGAGAGCGTGTGTGACGAAGTACACCCCTGCAGGGTTAATATGATCTATTCGAATAGCCGTGTCCGCGGTAAAGGACTTCTGGGTTGCCTATAACAGTTCATAGACAAGTGAAAGTGCATACTCTAAAATGCGCAAGATAAGCGTGAGTGCTATGGATGGCGTTCTCGTAGGGAGACGGGAGCGGATCCATAGTGGTGTATTGATATGGTGAATATGTGGACTCGTGTGCGCCACCTCAAAGAGTTACTTGTAGTCGTAGTTCAGGATAGCCACTGAGTCGAAGCTGGCTTGTTGCAGTTAAACTCCACCACCCCCTTTGTTGATACCGATGCATATGTAGATATTTCTGATGTAAGTCTTGCTGGGTACATTTGTACTCACGTTTGCTTATTTTATGTTTTGCAGAGAGACGTCAGTCTCGCTAGTAGTTCCGTGTGGACTTCGACGTTTAGCTTGATACCTCAGCTACGATCTTGTGCCCTCGGCAGGATCTAGTAGATAGTCAGGCTTCTCAGCCTTTTTCATTTGTAGATGTCTGTACTCAGACATGTTAAGCTTCCGCATGTGCCTTGACTTGTATGCTCTGAATGTTGGGTCATGAGACCCATGTTTGTAATATCTGGCTCTTCGGAGCCTAAGGAATAAATACTCTGAGTTGTAGAGTCTTGTTGTGGTGCCATGTTGTATTTGCACATATCAAGCATATTGTGTGTATGATTGAAATGCTTGGTATGTGTGGGATCCGACAATCTAGTTGTCTATCCTTAGCAGCCTCTCTTATGGGGAAATGTAGTCTAGTGCCTCCTTGAGCCATAGTAGTCCGCTACAACCCGGATCACTGGAGTCCTGCTAGCCCAGCACTACTGCTCTGGACACTTGACTGGCCGGCATGTGTTTCATATCGTTCCTGTGTCTGTCCCTTCGGGGAAATGTCACGCGGTGACATCCGGAGTCCTGCCTAGCCTGCTACAGCCCGGGTTCCCGGAGTCCTGTTAGCCCAGTGCTACAGCCCGGATTCGCACGCTGCTGACCGACACGTTCGATGTTGATTCATGTATGCCTGTCCCCATACGTTAGTGCCGCTTTGGGTTCACGACTAGCCATCTCGGCCCGGGTTCTCTGTCATATGGATGCTAGCGAAACTATCATATACATGAGCCAAAAGGCGCAAATGGTCCCGGGCCATGGTAAGGCGACACCCGTGGGAATACCGTGCGTGAGGCCGCAAAGTGATATGAGGTGTTACCGGCTAGATCGATGTGACTTGGAATCGGGGTCCCGACATATATACTTCTTTCGCTATTGTACTGATAGTGGAACCCACAGAGTACTTAGAATACAAAATTAAGGATGGACTTGTTTCTTTTTAACTTTCTGTACAAAGCTGTAGTCACCCTGCAAGTCATGTGTACACTGTACATGCAATTAACTTTTTATAGAGGGAGAATCATACACGCAATTAACTCAAATGGATTGGATGTGACTCTATTATTTCCAGCATAAGAGCATCTCCAACGGCAGCAGGGAAATTTCCTCCCGCTTCCTTCCGTGGAGGACGACATCAAACGCTAGTGGCATACATTTTCACAATTCTAACCAACCAGATGAAATTCGTGCAAACACGGACTGTTTTCATATAAGCATGCAGGGTTTCGTATAAAAAAGCCGTATCTTCATATAAACATGATGGATTTCATTACATTCACATGAGCTAAGCGGTGCTAATCCGGCTCTCTTGGTATAATTAATACTCCCTCCGTCCGGAAATACTTGTCCTAGAAATGTATGTATCTAGATTTATTTTAGTTATAGACACATCCAATTTATCCATTCTTAGAACAAATATTTCCCGCCAGCAGGAGAGGGAGTACCTAATCTAAATGGCCACCTGCGGATCCCATTGTCTTCCTCATGTCCAGAAGACACTTGCGGGGTCGACGAAGGTCCTCGGAAGAGACGAAGTAGCAAAGAAACCACCTGAATGCACAGTCGTCGCCTTGGTGGTGGCCTTCATGGGACCCAAGTGGTGACGGCCTCCCATGTTCTACTTCTCCTCGATGATGGCGGCGGACACGGAGAAGCTGGCCTCCGACTCGTCGCTCTCCACACACCAGGCTTCTGTCTCTTCTTGCATGGCATTGTCGCAGGCACGGGAGGCGCGGCCGCAAGCACGGGAGGCGTGCCCACAGACACGGGAGTGCGGCCACTGTAGACACTGGTGGCGCGGTACGACGCGGCAGCGACGACGCCCGTACTGGCATGCTTGCCACCGTGTCGGCGTGCAGCAACTCGGCACTCCTCATCGAGCTGAACTGGAGCGGCGAGTAGTTGAACCACGCACCGGATTGGGGCGGCAACTAGCTCCGTCGGGCCAAGCGAGGTTGATGAAGCACCGAGTGGCCTCGCCCGTATCCAGAGGGCTCGGCGGGCCACCTAGCCGGGTAGTATGCCGGAGAATGGCTCCTGGGAAGCCATCGTAAGAGTGGAGAAAATGGTGGAGGAGGAGATGGGGGAGCGGCGGAGGGGTACGATTCTTGCCCGCTGTCTGTCTGGCCTTGTTTAAATAGAGGGCGGACGGTAGGAGCTTGGCCGGCGTCTGGCCTAGTTTAAACTGAGGGCGGACGGGAGGAGCTCGGCCGGTGTTGCGTTTAATTCCGGCCCGCTCATGAACGGACATGTGGCCATAGTAGGTTTGTCGGTTTGCATGCGGGTTTAACGGAGGGGTTTGATGGAGGTGAGGAGGTGTGTTCAGCCGGGCGTGCAGCGGGTGGCGCAGTACTATTCGATTTGACAGCGGGCGGAGCAGTTCCCGATACGGCTTTAATGCAGACGAGGGAGCAGTAGCGATTCCTGAAATGTTGAACGGCCAATGATGCATCCTCCTTCAATTAGCATCGTGCATGCATGAGGGAAGTAATGGGAGGAGGACCGGGAAAAGAGGTTGCACGATGTGAATGCAACACAGTTTGCACTCATATAAAGCCGCCCCTCCATTCCAATGCATCTACCACATCGTACGCACCTAAGCATTTGCCTAAGCACCTACACTAAGCGCAAAAGTGCTCACTCCAGACCCATGGCGGCGATGCGCGCGAGTGGCAAGCGGCTGTGCCAGATGGTCCATGACGCCGGCCTACGTCATGGCGCCGAGGATCGTCTCCAGACGGTGTTCGCGACCGGCTAGTGGATGGACGCCATCGACGCCAACTATGACTCTTAGTTGGACCAGATGATTGTTGCCACCACCAACAAGTTCACCATCCTCAAGAAGCTCGGGGACGACATCGCCGTACTCCTCCAGCCCGCACGCCTGGGCTCCTCATTGCCTGCCACCCTAATCGGCCTCCATGGCCAAAACCTCTTTCAAGCACTGGTGGCCCTGCGACTGCCCGCCGACGCCACGAAGAATGCCCACCTGGTGGTCGCGCTCGCCGCGAGGCGCCTCGCCCTTGAGAATTCCTCGACCTACACATCCACATGTACGAGCAAATCGTGTACATAGGTATCTACAAGGCCATTGAGGACGCTATGACATTGGCCTTCCTCAACTGGCTGGAAGCCTTGGATGCCTTTGCTGAGAAGCACCTTGACCTCGCCACAAAAGCCGTCGCTCCTTAGCCGCCGGTTGGTGGCCCGGCGCACTAAGTTGAGGAGGAGGAGGTCGTACATTCATGGATGCATCTTTCTTCTTCCCTCCTGTAACCACCACTGCGATCGCATCATCGTGGCCTTAATTCTTATTGTGCTATTGCATTCTTGTTCCAGTCAATACCGACATGTGCGATCCCTTTGCTTAATTATATGCATCACTGTAACTAGTACTCCATCCGTCAATTTATAAGTTGTGCTTACCTTTTCCATCAACTTCTTGCAACGCACGGGCATCTTGCTAGAAACACTAGAACATGTCGGACCGCATGTGACCAAACCGACGATGTGCCTACCTAGCTACTACGTACCCAGCTTATCTGGCGGAAATAGCCCCGCCCTAGTGTTTCCAATCGTTATTTCTATCTATCGATCATGCCATGGAGCAGAACCAAATGTTACAATTTATACATTTTTCTCTACTCCTACTCCTATAAAAGACTCAGTTGGTGATGGTGGTGTGTCTGCCATCCGTCGTTTCTAACCATTAGATCTGCATCTAACGGTTGTGAGGTAAGTTGTGGCATTTTTGTAACAATAGCCCACTTCTCTGCTCCAATTTGCAGAAAACCCCTTATTATATTGAAAGCGACCACATCCCTCCCTCACCTCATCAAAACAGCCTGAGAAATATATTTTGAGTAAAAAGTAATATATTAGGAGTATATCAAAACAAGAGTGATTTCTTTCAAGTTTGTGAACAAGTACTACTATTCTACTACTTTGGATCCGTCGCAACGCACGGGCACGTTACCAGTAAAAGGAAAAGGCCTGCCGCGTTCGCATCGCACCCCCACACGCCCAGGAATTGGGAGTACTCCACGGCCCGTCCGGCACGCCATATAGCTAGGGAAGGCGTGTTGCCTAGCATTTTCACTTTCATGTGGGACCTCCGTTGAGCAAACCGACCATTGGCAAACCTCACCCCACCACCCGCCGGGTTGGAAAACAGAAACGAGGGGAAGATCTAGCTGTAGCATGGAAGCCAAGAAATTTGGTGTCGGATGGAGCTCGTCGATAGAGTGTTATTTATTCATAACTAGCAAGATGCCCATGCGTTGCACGGAAAATCAAGATGCATTTGTATGAGTAGTTTGTGTTGTGGGAGAAAAGGATGAACAAGAGAAGGCCTTATTTGCAAATGTGGAGAGGGGTGTGGGCATCTTTTTGCAAAATTGCCATAGTTTCCTTCCTATCCGTCAGATATAAATCGGACGGCCTATACTGCAGGATGGCAGGCACACCATCATCACCAACTCTGTTTTTTTATAAGAGTATAGATATAGATATAGATAGATATAGATATAGATATAGGATATAGATATAGATATAGATATAGATATAGATATAGATATAGAGAGTAGAGATTTGGTTACCAAATCTCATGTGTGCAATGCACGTGTAGCTTACTAGTTGGTTACCAAATCTCATCCAGGTTTGACACGAGCTCGTACTGTGGGAGCACCACAAGGCCTTCCTATCCGTCGTAATGCACGGGCAAATTTCCCTCTCGGGGCCTACGGGACCTAGCTTCAGCGGCTTAGTGCACCGGCCTATGCGTCAATGACATGCGGACCTTAAATGCGGCTGGCCCACATGTCATTCTCATGGTGGTGGCGTGGTTCGCGACTCACTCGTTCGAGATGAACCGGTCGGTGGTGGCGTGGCCGTGGCGAGGGTGCCACAGCTGGGCGTCGAGGTGTTACAAGGCGTAGATGGCCACACCGGCGGGTACTACCTGTAGTACAGACGTACTCCAGCTAAGGATTGATGCCCGGGACGAAATGTGTCACAGCCGCTGGATGAAAATTCGATGATGCGGGAGTAAGGATCGGAGCAGGCAAATCGCGTCCAATCAGGTGTGGCTATGGTAGAAAGTTGATGGTCGCCACAGTTCAGTTGGCCCGCATGTCATGCACACAAAGGCAGAGGAGCGGTGGGGCCGAGAGGGATGAGGCGCACGTCGGGGGATGTCGTGCCGTGGGATGGAGCGGCGTCGTGGGAATCGCGTGTGGGTGTGGCAGTGGTAGAAACAAGAAACGTGATGGTCGCCGTGGTTCAACTTCCATGGACAAGTTGTCATGTCTGCTGACACATGCATTGCATACCGCTCACTGCAAGGAGTAGTAGTAGAGAAAACTTGTTCCAAAGATACCATTTTTCTGATAAAATTCTCGATATATCATTAGTTTTTACACATGGGATTACTCCTGCAAGGGTCAATCACAATAGGTGTTTTGTAAAAACATGCATCTTGATGTTCCCTGCAATGCACGGGCATCTTGCTAGTTATAGAAGAAGGCCAAATGGGCATCTTGCCGCAGGGTGTGCCACCGACCCAAACTTCAATTTTCTTTTCAGACGATTAGGTGCACCGGATGCTGTGCCACGCTACAAAATGTTAAAAAAAAAATAGGTCCAAAATTTTTAAAACCTGTTATCTTCAAACCATCAAAATAGGCCGAGGAATATATTTTGAGTGAAGCATGATTTACTTTTACTGATATATCTATATCAAAACTAGAGTGTTTATATTTCAAGCCCGTGAACAAGTATTATTCTACTACTTTGGATCCATTGCAACGCACAGGCCAGCACATTGGTAGTAGTAGTCTCTATCTCTATCTGTACTCTACTCTTATAAGAAAACAGAGTTGTTGATGATGGTGTGCCTGCCATCCTACAGTATAGGCCGTCCGATTTATATCTGACGGATAGGAAGGAAACTATGGCAATTTTGCAAAAAATACCCACACCCCTCTTATACTAGCAAGATGCTCGTGTGTTGCACAGAACATCAAGATCTTGTGGGAGAAAAGGATGAACGAAGGAAGGCCTTATCTGCAAATGTGGAGAGGAGTGCGTGTAAATTGTCATAGTTTTCTTCCTATCCGTTAGATATAGATCGGACGGCCCATATTGCAGGATGGCAGGCACACCATCACCACCAACTCTTCTTTTTTATAGGCCGTCCGATTTATATATGATGGATAGGAAGAAAACTGTGGCAATTTTGCAAAAAGAAACCTACACCCCTCTCCTCATTTGCAAATAAGGCCTTACCTCGCTCATCCTTTTCTCTCACAAGATAAACTACTCATGCAAATGTATCTTGATGTTCTGTGCAACGCACGAGGATGTTTCCTTGGGGTTCTCTCCAGTGCGGCGTGGCCATAGTTGCAAGTTGACGCCCCTTGAGATGCCGACATCGAGGGGCACTCGGGTTTTGTACGATGAGCAGGTAAGATGAGTTTGATCACGTAGTAAATGCATTCTAAAGACTACTTCCATGTCCATTTCCTAATTCTCCCCCTGCCCACTATTTCACAAGTTAGGCTTGGTGCGAGTGGAGATTGGCTTGCATATGTACGGGAGGGTACCAACATCAATTTGCACAACATTTACAACAGTGACACCATTCCCGTAGAACCTTTGTCCAACATTGGGATCATCCATGCAACGGGCCACCGCCTGAATTGGTACGATGGAACCACGGTGAGATTGAAGAAGATAGCACGAACCTTGCACATGGCGGTCAAAGGTGGACGATGCTATCTGCGGCCGATTTGTTGCCGTACGAGTACGAAGACGTTGTGCTCCTTTCTAACCGCATCTTCGCGGTGACAAACCAGGGGACTTGTTTCGTATGGGACACATCCGACGGTACACTCCCTCTCTCCCAGTTTATTTGTTTTGAATATTTTCATTTTATAAGTTTCAAATTCAAATTTAGAGCTCCCCATCACATGTTGAGATTACAATGCCCATTAAATCGTTGCGTGCATGTATAGTAAAAAAACAAATCTCGAGTTTGCCACGAGTTCGTGCAGCGGTAGCACCACAAGGCCTGGCGCAGGAGTTACATTTACCTCTCGGGGCCCTCGGGTCTGAGCTTCAGCGCCTTACGACACCTGCCATTGAATCAAAAACATGTGGACCCGATAGGTGGCTGGTCCACATGTAATGCTCCCGAAGGCAGAGGGGTAGTGGGGCCGAGAGGGGTGATCCGCAGGTTGGGGGACGTGTGGTGTCCATGGGTTCGAGCGGCGTCATGGGAATCGCGTGTGGCTGTGGTAGAAACTTGATGCTCGCCGCATTTCAGTTGGCCCACATGTCATGCACATAAAGGCAGAGGGGCGGTGCGGCTGAGAGGGGTGAGGCGCATGTCGGGGGACGTGGTGTCGTGGGTTGGAGCGGCGTCGTGGGGATCGCGAGTGGCAGTGGATGAAACGTGATGGTCGCCATAGTTGAACTTCCATGGACAAGCTGTCATGTCTACGGACACATGCATTGCATACCGATCACTGGAAGGAGTAGTAGAGAAAGCTAGGCGGATAAATAGTTCCTTAATAGTCAAGGGGACCAACGCTACTACTTGTTCCAAAGATATGCACACCATCGAAATAGTCCATCTATATCAATATACATAGAGAGGGAATATTTTTTTACAAGAGAGGAAATAGTTCATCCATCCATAATGCCCTGCTGCTGGTGCAACATCTTCTTGTTCTTCTTCTTCTTCTTCTTCTTCTCATTTTCTGTGGGAGACGGCTTCGCAACAAGCTCTCTGGACCATGCAGCTATCTTGAAACTCACACGGGCATCGAGGGCAGCATATTTTATCTGCTCGTATGTCAAGGGATAATTCTCCCATCCAGACGACCTTAATGCCAGCGTCTCGTCACCCTTCTAAAGATTTTTTCCGAACACAGAATTTGCTATGTCGAATAGGGATGGTGTCGGTTTATCACAATCTTCTACAGGAATTTTTATTTTGGTTGTAGGTCAGCGATGCTTTTCAAATCAAGGTTGTACGGCTCCAACTTTTGTTTGTCCCCTGCGATGGCTGCCCCACAGAAGTATATGTCCTCTGGAGACAAGAAATCATGAAGCTCACCTGGTATGGAGGGCGCGTGTATGATGTGGTACACCAAAACATCATCTTCGAGGCACAGCTGAAGGACGGCGGCGCGTTGGATCTTCCCAGTGGCACGCTCCGTGTACTCTGCGTCGAGACCGATGACATTCATCTCCACCTTTTGGAGGGAATTGGATACATTGTGGATCCACTTCCGAACAACCCTTGGGTGGTCGGTGACTGTGGCAACTATGCTCAACGAGCCTTCAACGAGGACATGTTGGATGCTAAAAACCTACATCTCGATCTCTTTCGCCATTTGGAACCGCTAGACCGAAGGGCTATGGTTTGGAGAATTAGGGTTAGATGGCTAGTCTAACTGAAGAAGATGATTATTTATAGGGGCTTCAGAATTACTCCAGGAGGATGTGAAGAGGTTAAAACAATGTGAATGCAGTGTGGTTTGGATGCAAATGAAGATCAAGGACTAGTGAAGAAGCCGAGGAAAATCGGTTCCCGATGGAGAAGTAAATGGGAGAAGTTATGCGCATGCATGAGGAGAGCTGCCGTGGTTTGACTGCTGCATGCAATGGATTGGACATGCACTTCGGTTGCCTTTTCTCTCTCCCATGCGCACAGAATGGCCCACTTGCATGATGCAGTTTATTGGCTGGAGTCCTGCTGCAGCTGCTCATGCGTACGCTAATTAATGCTGTGAATGCGGGGCATGGAGGAAAATGGGCGCATGCAAAAGGGTATATACTAGAGAAATACTGAAAAAAGTTATGCGCAGACAAAAGAGGTCCAGAGGGAGTACTACTCATGTTCCAACTACGGTTAAGGAATATGCGATTATCCTTAAAAAAGAAAAGTCCTTCTTCGCGCTTCCGCATGCACAAGAATTTGGTTCTGCTCGCAATATGGATGATACCTGGAGGATGAAGTGAACCCAGAGGCATGCTAGCACGGGAGTACTACTCATGTTCCTACTACTCCTACTAGTAGTAGTAGTACAACTGTGGTACACTTGATGGTCAAAATACTATTATTCATCCGGTCCTCACAGTGAAGTGACAAGATCCTGCGCCCGAGGTGACACCAGTCCAGGCGGCATGTCCGGGTTACCAAAGTCAGCCTCACCTTGTGCATTGTGCAGTCACTGTGACCGCCGTTGTATAGCATGCCTCGCCTTGTCTCCCTCTCCCCTAGCACCACTCCATCTCCGTCTCGCTGGAGATCCTGAGGTCACTCTTCATCATCTCACTCTGCCCCCGCGTGCCCTCGCCTCGCTTGCCTCCCCTTGTACCATTATTCCCTCGCTAGCACCAAAAGCCTTCTCCCCCATAAATCAGGTCCCCCATAACCCCACCTTCCAAACTCCACCATGGCCGAACGCGAACCGTGCAACATTCATATGAGCCGCGATTGGAGCAATCTCCCCAGTGACGTCCTCGACTTCGGTTGTTCGTGTATGGATATGTTGAGCTCCCTGCGGCTGGCTGCATGCTCGAGGGGCATGCACACGGCCATCGTCGAAGCGAGGCCTAAGCTTTTCAAGACACCCTACTTGCTACTATCTGGTCTTGCGAGATTTGCTCACCATGATACGGAGGTGTACATGATGCCCCTCGACTTCAATCCGACCTCCATTAGCTGAAACTTCTTTGCCGGTATGTAGTGGGTCGTCGTACATCATTTCCCTCGACTTCGATCTGATCACCATCGCCCGAAACTTCTTGCAGGTATGTACTGGGTCGGCATGAACTCCCACTGGATGGCTGCTGTCAGAGAAGATGGGGAAAAGTTGGTGCTCGTGAACTTCCAGACCTCCCATGAGATTATCCTTCCTTCGTTGGATGGTATAGAGTCTTACCTTCGCGGTCCAAGCCATCTAGATTACGTCGTCAGTTGGGCGCACCTTGTTTTACAGAACATTGTAATCTGCCAAGTGCCCACACAACATGCGTATTACGCAGACTTCAAGCTAATTCCGTTGTTCGACAAGGGACTCGCCTATCTTTCCGCCGGTGCCTTCTTTAGCTGGAGACAGCTCAGCTCGGAGTGGATCGTCGTCAAAGCTGATACACACTTCTGTGATGCTATTGAACACAATAGCATCATCTACGCGATCGACAAAGCAGATGGCACCACGTATTGCTAGGACGACGCGTGTAAGTTGTTTCCGTCTGATGTTAATGATGACGCCATGACACTGTTTGAACTTCTTGTGATGATTGACATATCCCTCTTTGAGCAGAATTTGGGTTGAACTATGGCAATGTATTAGAGATGCCGTAAATCAGCTATATTTGGAATGAGTTAATTCGTGCGATTGTGACCATGTCATTACAGCCAATTTGTACCCCTGAATAATCAAACTGTTAGGAAGATATTGATATTCTCCTTATTTTATAGTAATCTATATACTACTAAATATGAGTGTGTATCAATGGCCATGTTAGTTTCCTCATTTCCATGATGTACAAACATGCATCACACTGTTGATTTCATTTAACCATACATTAGGTAAGCAAATGTGCATATGGAGAACTCTATATTTTGAAGTAGTGAAATCCTGTAATGCTTACCATGTGTACATACCTATGTTCGCCCTTCAGCAATCAATGGCTACAATAATATGCTCACAAAATTTTTGCCCACAGAACATGAGTATATAACAATGCATGGTCTGTTAGTTTCCTTGAAGAATTTGTTTTTGAGGACAGAACATGATTACATAACATGCATGACATGGTAGTTTCCTGTGAAGAATCGATTGTGAGATAACATCAGTATAACCATGCATGGCACTTCTATATTTTCGAACCCAATATACATTTCCATGTATTTTCCTCCCAGTTCCAACAAGGACATAGCAATGTTGTTTCATGCATTATCCTACTCATACTCTGAACAATGTTGATCTTACATTAACAATGCATGTCATTTTTGATATGATGCAGTGTCCCTACAGTTACTGCCCTTTGTAATCACACCACCTTTGCCAAAAACAGGGAAGCACAACTGGTTCCTCGCTCGATCAGAGGATGGCAAAAGACTGATGATCATTCAGACACATGAGCCAGAAAAGTTATATTGCAAAAACCCCACTGTATGCAAGAACCATGAAATACGTGAGTATCCGGACAGTGGCTGTTACGTCTATGAGCAGGATACCAGCTTGTTGGGGCCTACAGGATTTTCGAGTTGGAGGCGGGTAAACAGCCTTGGTTCATACTCTCTGTTTGTCGGACTCAATTATCCGATTAACCAGGAGATCACCGTTGGCAAGGACATTGATGGCAGAGAGGCTCTGTTTGCTATGGAAAACTGTGTCTACACGACGAGCCCTAGGAGTTTGGGAGCAAACTCCCCTGATTGTCAACGATATAGCCTGCAGCCAAAAGAAGGTGAGAATGACAAAGGCATCTGCATTAACTTTTATCCATGGATGTGTCGAGTCTGATAGACAGTGATGTGGTTCAAGCTTTCAGGTTGATAGGTAATTGGGTTGTTGCGTCGAAAGGGTGGAGTACTGGTGTCTCCGGATCCCTGGTGGCTGAACTGGGGCTGCAAATTATTATGGTGTTGGATCATCCCTCTTCGAATGACTTGTTGTCTTTGCTGCTTGTTCTGGATGGGTAGTTCTCTCTTTTATTATGCATATTCCTTGTCATTTGGTCATCCTCGTCTATGTCACTCTTACTATGTAATAGTTGCCTCTATTTAGAATGTGATTCTCGTCAGGATCACGAGAGTCTGAGCGTTGCAGATGGGTGCGTTTTGGTGGTGTAGCAAGACTTCTTATGAACTATCATGTCTTGTTGTTTATGTCAGTAGTAGTCACTAGTTAGTGTTTGAATGTTGTACATATCGTTGTTTCGAACTGTTTATTGTCTCGAACTGCTGGTGGGCTAAATGAGGGCATCACCATTCTCCAGTGTTCAGAGTATATCTCCTTTTTTCAAGTTATAATTTGAGCTCAGTGTCTTTTTGATGATGTACACTTGTTTGGGCCAATGAGGTGTTGTTGAATATGGGCCGAGTAGTAACGCAATGCCAAATAGGTCAATTATGACTCTCAGGACGGGCTCTCAAAATATCCTCAAAAAAAGGCCGTGCTCTCAAAAAAATAAAGAATAGGGACTCTTAGGCCGACATGTGAGCGCCACCGGTGTTTTCGTGCGCTTGTGCGCCGAGAGCATATTGGCGCGTGTTCGAAATTCATGCTGCCTTTTCATCCCCAATCAACCGCCCCTCCCCCACCTCTGGAATCTCGATTCCTACTCCAGTTCCCCCAAATCCCCCTCCCGTACTCCATGTACTCAAGCGCACTATGATGTCGCCGTTCAACGCGGATCTCCGAGCCGGAGATCCCGAGGTCCGTCCTGCCTTCGGGCACTGCGTGCTGTCGCTCAACAGTGGCATGGCGGCGCTTGACGACCAGTTTGCCGGCAAAGTGCTAATGGTAACCATCAACGGTGAACGGCCTCCCGTCTTGCCGGACGACCTTGTCAAAGCTCTTGGCATTGCGCACATCATCCAATTAAGTGACTTGCTCGTCGAAGTCTGTCCGCCACCGGCTGATTTCTTCGTCAGGTTCCGGACAACTTTCGACTGCATTCGTGTGTTTGAATCTTCCCAGCATTTGTTCTGCGATGGCACGCTGGTGAGCTTTGATCGATGGCACCCAGGATGGGTCTCGGTGCCCTCTGAGCTTGAGTTTTTAACAAAGCTTACCTTCCACGGCATGCCTCGACGTTCTTGGAACAGCGAGTCCATGAATGAGCTTATCAACGAACTTGGAGGTGAGCTTGTAAGTATGTTTGTTCCTCCAGACAGCTGGGCTCTGACGGTTATGGCATGGAAAAAGAAGCCGTCCACCATACCGAAGGTGATTGGTGTTGAGATACCGGTGCAGGAACCGGGGTTGTACTATTCGTCGCCACCAAGGCCGCCACGGACCACGTTAGGGTTGTACCTGTATCGAGTGTTCGTGCATGTCGAAGAAGTGGTCAATCCATCAATCGAAGTCCTGCCGCCGCCGCTGGTGCCTTGGTTCGTCAATGACGTCCATTACAGAGTCAACGTCAGACTTTCCCCGTGTTGCTCAGAACGATGGATGGCACAGGGCCTACTCCATCGCGCGGCGGAGGCCACTGCTTCTATGGGAGAAGAGGCAGGGCTGGCTGCCTGGATGTGCTCTTATTTGAGGTAACAACTAAATCTTGTCAGATGACATGTTCTATTTTTTTTACCCGAACTTTTTTTAGAAAGGGTTGTATGTCAACTTAATGTTCTAGCAGAACTTATTATTGTGTTGTCTGTCTGTTTTCTTTGCACGGTATTCAAGATATTTCCCCATCAACTTAATATATAAGTTTTTACCGAGCATCATCAATGCATATGGCTAAAAGATGTATTTACGAGCATCGATCGATGGGTCTCTCTCTCACACACACACACACACATGCGCACGCGCAAGTGGGACCAGTTGAATTATTTCTTCCCCGGTGACAGCTATTAATTAGGTTCCACTGTACTCTAACTTTTTTCTTAAGTTATTAATTGAGCTCAGTGACTTCAAAAGGTTGTACAGAAGCCTTGTTTGGGCCTTTCCGGCGTCGCTGAATGTGGGCTGAGTAGTCATGTAAGGTTGTACTGTACTACACAGGCCTTTTTTTCAACATCAGCAATGCAACTGGACCGACTGTTGTACACAATCCGGGTCAGCTTGTTATTCTCCGCCCTGCTGGGCTGCAAATCTTTCCTAGGAGGGATGCATTAGGCTTAACAAGAAAATGGGCTTTAAGAAATAAAAAATGGGATGTAATTATAAAAAATGGGCAGTAACTAAAAAAAATGCACCAAACACGTAATTAGTTTATAAAATCTTACTTTTGGATTTTGAAAATTTTAATTTCATTAATTGTTGCACGCACAATGTTTCGTTGGAGTTTTACGTAATACAAATTTATATTGAAATTGTATTTTATCTGACTAGAAATTTCAGTACAAAAATATTTCGGATCCTATCAAAATGTGGGAAATTTTATTGAATTCTATTTTGAACGGTTGGTTGAAATTATTAATCGTTGTCCTAGCTAGAAAATGGGCTGTACTTTTAACAAACTGTAAATGGGCTGTAGTAAATTCCATTAGAATTCAAAAATGGGTTGGGCATTCTTACAAATCGCAAATGGGCTATAAGTTCTCTGCCACACACTTGTGGGCCTACTAAGCTGACGCGTATGCAAGGCTTTGTCAACTGATAGTCAACACACGGTTCTAGCAGCAGTTTCCGTTGGATATCCATCCAACGGATGTCGTGCTTCTTCTTCCATCTCGGATATTCTAGCTTCAGCCGCCCAAAAAATGATGCCTCCCCCTGACATCTGGGGCGCACCATTTCGGAGGCTGACCTGTGGGCCTACTAAGTTGAGCGTACCAAGGGCTTTGTCAACTTAGTCAATATAAACGATTCTAGCTGCAGTGATTGCCCGATGTCCATCCAACGGCCGTTGTGATTCTTCAACCTCTGGTCTTCTTGCTCCAGCCACCCAAAGCAGCGCCGGTCATGCCACCTGCTCCTGCCTCCCGTGGCCGGCTGTGCTGCCGCGGAGGCCTCACCTCCCCCTACCACTCCCACCGCTGGCCAGGCCCTGCGGCGACGGCATCCTCACACCGCAGCCGAACCAGTGAACCCTCGTACTCCTCTCCGCGTGGGCATCCACTGCCGCGTCTTTCCCGGCTCCGCGTCGTCCCCTTCCTAGGCCTCACCATCGTCCACCGCCTTGGTGCTCTCGGCACGGCGTGGTCAACATGGTCAAGGAACAACTTCCATCGGAAGAGTACTGTACGTGGAGAGGCTGGCAGTTGGGTCCACGGCCGCAGCAAGGAAGTGCCTCCTTATTACGCACAAAATAATTATTCCTCCACTTGACAGCAGGGAGCCACCGGACGGGCCACGTATTTCGCGAAAAAAACGTTCCCCCTGACTGCTGGGACCCACCAGCTACATCTTCGCACGCAAGGAAGTGCGTCCATATTACGTGCAAAAAAGATTGATTCGCCCCCCTGACTGCTGGGACCCACCAGCTACATCTTCGCACGCAAGGAAGTGCTTGACAGTCGGGACCCACCTGGTCGAAGCATACGTAGCTTTGTCATTCTGGTCGCAAACGTGTATGTACATACTGGTCGATATAGAGGCGCGCACGTGTCGTAGTAGAGGCGCACACGTAGCATGTACACGTAGGTACAACGGCTAGGGTGCAAGAAAGAAAATACGGCCATGTACATACATACGGGCGGGGTCTCGAACGCCTACTCGCGCATACGTACGGCCAGGGCTCGTGTACATGGCTGGGTCGGTACGGATAAACTGCGTCGTCGTCGTGTTCATGGGGAGCCAACCGGCTGGGTCGGAACGGAATGCATCGTCGTGTTCATCGGGAGCCAACCGGCTTGGACGGATCAGCCGATGGAAACGAGGCCTAGCGTACCGTAGAACGGAGGAAACTGCCTTGTGTTCGACCGGCCACAGTCGAAACGGGATCCTGTTCATCGGGAGGGGTCTGGCGTATAGCAAAACAGAGGAAACAGACTTCTGTTGGACCTCCTACGGTCGAAACGGGGTCCTGTTGACCGGGAGGGGTGTGGCCTACCGCAAAACGGAGGAAACGGACTTGTGTTGGAGCGCTACGGTTGAAACGGGGGTCCTGTTCATCGGGAGGGGTGTGGTGTACCGCAAAACGGGACTCCACGGGCTACTGTTCATTAACCGTCGACCTCCTCCAGCCTCCACGGGCTACTGTTCATCCACCGTCGACCTCCTCCAGCCTCCACCTGTGACTGTTCATCTACGGGCTCTTGTTCATCCAGCCTCCACCGCGCGCTCCTCCACCGGCTACTATTCAACCAGCCCTCTCCACGGGGTCCTGTTCAACCACCCCTCCACGGGCTACTGTTCATCCAGCCCTCCACCGGCTACTGTTCAACCAGCCCTCCACCATCTACTGTTCAACCAGCCCTGCACGAGGTCCTGTTCATCCAGCCCTCCACGGGGTCATGTTCATCCACCGGCTCGATCGATCGGGGTACTGTTCATCCAGCGACAATGGCCTCTACTACCACGGGTTCCTATTCATCCAACCCCACACCGGGAACTGTTCATCCAAACCCCCTCAACAATGCTCACTATTCATCCAGAGGCAGCATCGACCGGCTTCAGTTAGCAACAGTAGCGAAGGAATCACACTCGGGTTCAGTTAACAGCAAGGGATCGATCGATCGCTCGGGTTCAGTAACGCGTAGCCTGCAGTGCAATCGCTCAGGTTCAGTTAGAGCCTAATGCCTCGCTCGGGTTCAGTTAGAGCCCAACGCCTCGCACACACGCGCGTACGTATGAGAGAAACGCGCATCGCTCGCCCCCCGACCACCCACCGTAACCGGGAACTCCCCGATATTTTCCACGCCCTCACTTCTACCACGGTTTTTTCCATCATGGACGACCCAAAGAATGTCATGCAGCTCCGTCTCCAGCCCGCCCAGGACGAAAAGCCCATTTTCTGTCATGATTTTTTGTCATAGAAGTAGGACCCCACCACATCTATGATGATACCTTGTTTTTTCACAATTATCGTCATAGAAGTGTCATAAGTATGACAAAAAAAAATTCGTTCGGCCCAAAATGTCACGGATGTGTCTTTTTTTTGTAGTGTCGCCTGGAGGCCCCTGAGGACCTCCGCATTGGCGCGCTCGGCTTGGTCGTTGCTTCGTGGGTGTGCCACTGAAGCGTAGCATATCTGCGTTCCAAGGTTAGCACAACACGTTTTGAAAAGGTTGCTCGTGAACTGAGTGCCATTGTCAGCGATGATACGGCTGGGAATGCCAAAGTGGATCACGAGGCCCTTGATGAACATGATGGCCGAGCCAACTGGAATGGTGCACACAGGCTCTACCTCCGCCCACTTGGTGAACTTGTCGAAGGCGACATAGAGATAGCGGTAGCCCCCGGCTACTTGAGGGAATGGGCCCAGGATATCCAGCCCCCAGACCATGAACGGCCATGAGAGCGGGATGGTCTGGAGGACCTGAGCGGGCTGGTGGATCGGTTTGGCATGGAACTAGCATGCCTCGCAGGATCTCACCAGCTCAGTGGCGTCATTGAGCGTCATGGGCCAGTAGAACCCGCTGCGGAACGCCTTGCCCACGAGGGGGCGCGATGAGGAGTGATGCATGCAGTCCCCTCTATGGATGTCGGCCAGCAGCTCGCACCCCTGCTCCTTGGAGACGCATCGCAGAGAAACATCATTTGGGCGCCTTCGGTAGAGCTCGCTGTCCTGGATGCAGTACGTGGTGGCCTGGCCGACCACATGTCTGCGTCTTCCTCCTTCTCTGGTGCCTTGGAGCAGGTACGCCTTGAACTCCTCGGTCCAACATCCCTCCTGATGTTCAAGAGCGAGGAGCAGGCGGGCCCCTGAGGTCGGGCTGCAGGCTGGGGCGCCCGTGGGTGGTGCCATGGGCGGCTCCTCCCAAAGCGGTGCTGGTCCTGCGGTGGGGGGAGCCGCTGATGGCTTGAAGAGTTGTTCCTCGAAGATGCCAGGATTCTGGGGCTCGCGCCGGGACACCCTCTTGGCAATGTCGTCCGCCTCCTTGTTCATGCCACGTGGTATGTGCTGCAATTCCAAACCCAAGAATCGTTTTTCAATTTTGCGTACCTCTTCCAGGTATGCATGCATGTGCTCGTCCTTTGGTTTGTACTCCTTGTTGGAGAAGTTGACGAGGAGCTGGGAGTCGCCCTTGATGGTGAGGCGCCTGACCCCCAGAGCCGCCGTGGCCTTGAGGCCAGCGATCAGGCCCTCGTACTCGGCGATGTTGTTGGAGACCTTCTCGCCATGCTGAAAGTAGAGCTGCACGGTGTAGTAGAGCTTGTCCTGGGTAGGTGAGATGAGCACGGCTCCAGCCCGCGCGCCCAGGAGTGCGAACGCGCCGTCAAAGTACATGGTCCAGCCATTTGGTGCTTCATCTCTGGGCATGAGGGAACGGTCTTTGCCTACTTCTTGGTTGGGGGCGTTAGTCCATTCTACCACAAAGTCGGGGACAGCCGCGCCCTTGATGACTCTCGTAGTGCTGAACTCCAGCTGGAATGCCGCCAGCTCGATGCTCCACTCGGCAACCCTCCCTGCTGCGTTGGGGCTCCAGAGCACCTTCTCCAGGGGGGTATGCGGAAACAACCTTGACGGGGTGGCCCTGGAAATAGTGGTGCAGTTTTCTGGAGGCGACGAGGAGCGTGAGCAGGAGCTTTTGTGGCATGGGGTAGCACGCACCCGCATCATGATACGTCTCCATCGTATCTACTTTTCCAACCACTTTTGCCCATGTTTTGGACTCTAACTTGTATGATTTGAATGGAACTAACCCGGACTGACGCTGTTTTCAGCAGAATTGCCATGGTGTTATTTTTGTGCAGAAATAAAAGTTCTCGGAATGACCTGAAACTTCACGGAGAATATTTTTGGAATATATAAAAAATACTGGCAAAAGAATCAACACCAGGGGGCCCACACCCTGTCCATAAGGGTGGGGGCACGCCCCCTGCCTCGTGGGCCCCCTGAAGCTCCATCAACCTCAACTCCAACTCTATATATTCATGTTCAGGGAGAAAAAAATCAGGGAGAAAGATTCATTCCGTTTTACGATACGGAGCCGCCGCCAAGCCCTAATCTCTCTCGGGAGGGCTGATCTGGAGTCCGTTCGGGGCTCCGGAGAGGGGATTTCGTCGCCGTCGTCATCATCAACCTTCCTCCATCACCAATTTCATGATGCTCACCGCCGTGCATGAGTAATTCCATCGTAGGCTTGCTGGACGGTGATGGGTTGGATGAGATTTACCATGTAATCGAGTTAGTTTTGTTAGGGTTTGATCCCTAGTAGCCACTATGTTCTGAGATTGATGTTTCTATGAGTTTGCTATGCTTAATGCTTGTCACTAGGGCCCGAGTGCCATGATTTCAGATCTGAACCTATTATGTTTTCATGAATATATGTGAGTTCTTGATCCTATCTTGCATGTCAATAGTCACCTACTATGTGTTATGATTCGGTAACCCCGAAGTGAAAATAATCGGGAGCACTGCCGGTGATGACCGTAGTTTGAGGAGTTCATGTATTCACTAAGTGTTAATGCTTTGGTCCGGTACTCTATTAAAAGGAAGCCTTAATATCCCTTAGTTTCCAATAGGACCCCGCTGCCACGGGAGGGTAGGACAAAAGATGTCATGCAAGTTCTTTTCCATAAGCACGTATGACTATATTGGGAATACATGCCTACATTACATTGATGAACTGGAGCTAGTTCTGTGTCACCGTATGTTATAACTGTTGCATGAGGAATCGCATCTGACATAATTATCCATCACTGATCCAATGCCTACGAGCTTTTCACATATTGTTCTTTCTTAGTTACTTTATCGTTGCCACTGTTACAATTACTACAAAGCTGCTACTGTTACTTTTGCCACCGTTACCGTTACTTCCATACTACTTTGCTACTAAATACTTTGCTACAGATATTAAGTTTTCCAGGTGTGGTTGAATTGACAACTCAACTGCTAATACTTGAGATTATTCTTTGGATCCCCTTGTGTTGAATAAATAAATTTGGGTTGAATACTCTACCCTCGAAAGTTGTTGCGATCCCCTATACTTGTGGGTTATCAAGACTATTTTCTGGCGCCGTTGCCGGGGAGCATAGCTTTATTCTTTGAGTCACTTGGGATTTATATCTGCTGATCACTATGAGGAACTTCAAAGATCAAAAAAACTATGATTTATCCCTCGACTACGAGGGGAGGTAAGCAACTGCCATCTAGCTCTGCACTTGATTCACCTTCTGTTTTGAGTAAACTTGCGACACCTAAACCTACTTGTAACACCCCCATTGTCATGCTACAGTAAAATCCTGTTAATAGTGCCACATCATCATAATTAAATTTTCCTAATCATCACTTTGTTCCAAACTGACCTCAAATTCAAATTAAAAGACAAGTCAAAATATTGTTTCTCCAAATACTAAAATGTTCACATTTTAGTATAAATCCCTCTGATCTTTGTCATGTTAAAACCAATATCATTTGACTCACCAATAATTCCCCAATAAATGATGAAGTGTCCCAATAGCACTTATGTGGAGCATTTAATTTCAAACATAAATTGGATGGGTTTGAAACAACCCCCAAAACCATGTGAGCAACTCCATATTATCGCCAAGTATTTTAGTGACAAGTCTCCCGTTCAAAAAACATCATTTGGTACAAAGTAAAAATACAAACCAATAACTAAAGAAGAAAACATAGAGAGGTAATAATCAAAGGAAAAAACTAGGACTATGCACTTAAATGGCCCAATGAACAGTGCAGGCCAGCCCACCTCTAGTCTCCTTCAACCTCCTGTTCATCCCCATCGCGCTGGAGGCAGAGCGCTCCTTCAAATCGCCAATGCACACGCGTCGTCCATCCCACGGTTCCTCCCGTTGGTTAAGACGTCGCCAGCGCACCCTCCTGAAACCCTAGCCTCTGCTCTTCCCCTCATCCATTCCCTCTCCCGATTCATTACGTCCAAGCTGCTGCCGTCATCGCCGCCTCATCGTCTCCGCGGCCGTCGTCGTCCCCTCCGGCCGAGCTTGCGCCTGGAGCTCCACATGCCTCCCTTGCTTCCCCTACGCGGATCAACTCGAGCTCGGAGCCCCCACCTCGAACGAATCGAGTGCCTTCTTCAACCTCTGCCGCCGGTCGTCCCCGTCGTGCTGCCTCCGCCGGCGGGCTCCACCAACGCCGTTGATGCGCGCTTCTGCTGCGCTGCCGGCCGCCGCCTAGCTGCGCCCACCCGGGGCCACGCCCTGCCGTGCCCTGCCGCAGCGGCTTCCTGGCTGTGGCCATGGCCGGCGGGTGCTAACGCACGGATGTGCGTGTAGCCAATAAGGCCACTGCCACATGGGGCCAGGCCCTTGTCTAATTAGGGCCATTAGATTAGTACTAACACCCATGCCCTAACAATGACACACAGGCGGCCCCCACTATTAAATAACCCCTTTAGTTAAATTCTAGCCAATGACATGTGGGCCCCATTGACTCTGTTGACCAGAAACCTGTTGACTGCTGACTGGGCAGTCAGCAGGGTCCCACTGTCAGCCCCACAGTGCCCACTGCTGGGTATACTTCTGGGTGTGTCTAGCCTTTTTCATTCTATATTATTTGAATTAAATATATTTTAGAAAACCCTTTTAATCTTTGGAAAATCATATGAATTAAACCGTAGGTCGGATGGAAATGTTTTCTACATGAAAGTTGCTCAGAAAAACATGACGAATCTGAATACGCGGTCCGTTCGTCCGCCACACATCCCTAGAATAGCAAACATTGAACCTTTCCCCTCTAGTTCGTCTGTCCGAAAATGCCAAACTTCGGGAAAGCATTCTCGGATGTTATCCCCTTCGCTAGTAACATGTAGCACCACGTTAGAACACGTCTAGCTCTGCATGTTGTCCTGTTTATGCACTTGCTTGCTATGTATTTACTGTTTCTCCCCCCTCATCTCTTCGGTAGACCCTGTGACGGTTGCCGATGCCGCTGTGATCGACTACGTCACCGACGACCCCTCCTTCTCGTCTGAGCAACCAGGCAAGCCCCCCCTTTGATCGTCCCGATATCGCCCATTCCCTTCTCTCAAGCTTGCATTAGAGTTTGCTACTATTATTTTTCTCTCCTATTCTGATGCATAGCCTGCTTTTGTAACCTGCTTATTGTTACCTTACCTGCTTATCCTAAACTGCTTAGTATAGGTTGGTTAGTGATCCACCAGTAACCCCCACGTTGTCCTTGTTTCCCCTGCTTCATCATTGAAGACCCGATCAATGGGATCGAAGACCAGGCCCCGGCACCGCACATCACTTTCCCCTTAGTTGCTCGACAGGACTGGGTTACTATCTAGTGCCGAGGGTGAGACCTCATCAACACTTCTGATGTTAACCTGTAGTGTAGCTATTCGGTCGTGGTCATCGAGGGTGATTTCCTCCTTAACCACTTCCGATACGGCTCTGTCGTGCAACCCCTCAAGTGTGAACCTCGAGGGTGGATCCTCTTACGTTCACCTTGATGATTACATCGAGTGGAATTCACCGGGGGTGATTCCTCGGGTTTTTCCCTTGATGTTTGGACACACGGATACTTGGACTTTACAACTGTTACTTGGAAAAGCGGGTTGACCCTGAGGGGTACCCGCGAGTGATGTGGAGACGGGTTGACCTGGAGGGTGCCTGCGAGATAATTATGAGGCGTGGCCGGCATTCCTAGCCCTTGCCGCAATTCCTCGAGACGGGGCAACGGGGTCACATCTTTCGTGAGTCTCTGCTTGTGACCGCGCGTTCCTAATCCACTACGATTTGGATATTTGATCCGAGGGGCCTTTTGCCTGATAGCACTAATCATCACGTGGGCATAGTATGGGCGTTCTGCGTTGTATGCATCAGCCGAAGCTTAATAGACGTCAGCGACTGAGAGGCGCGCACCGGGTTGGACTGCGTAACCACCTGCCTTTTTTAAGGAGGTAGCTAGGTCTGCTCACCGGCCACGTTCGCAACGTGCAGGAGTTCCCGGGGCGATGGCCCATGACCCCTGGGGGCATAGGTTTAGTCCGGCGTGCTTGACCTCTCTATTAAGCCTAGGTCGGGTTGCGGCGTATTGTTTGGCCGAGGCCGGGCATGACCCAGGAAAGTGTGTCCGGCCGGAGTTAATCGAGCGTGGTGGGTAAGTTGGTGCACCCCTGTTGGGAAGAAAACATCTATCGATAGCCTGTCCTACGGTAATAGACACGTGGAGTTGTATCCCGATCGATACAACTAGAACTGGATACTTGAGATGAGACATGGATATGAGAAATGGATAGTATGGCTCTGGGATTGCTTTCTCGCAGGGAGTCGAGAAAGGATTTCTGGTCGAGGTTGATAACACTTCTACTACTTTACTTTATGCTACTCTACTCCCTCCTGTTGCTGCAAGATGGTGGTTTCCAAAAGATGCTAGTCTTCGATAGGCTAGGCTTTCCCCTTCTCTTCTGGCATTCTGCAGTTCAGTCCATAGATACAACCCTTTTCATTGATACCGATGCAAATGTAGTGTAGATCCTTGCTTGCGAGTACTTTGGATGAGTACTCACGGTTGCTTTGCTCCCCCTTTTCCCCCTTTCTTCTTATTTCCGGTTGATGCAACCAGATGTCGGAGCCCAGGAGCCAGATGCCACCGCCGATGCCTACTACTACGTGGAGACCGCCGATGACCAGGAGTAGTTAGGAGGCTCCCAGGCAGGAGGCCTTGCCTTTTCGATCGATGTTTCTTTTGTGCTAGCCTTCTTAAGGCAAACTTGTTTAACTCATGTCTGTACTCTGATAATGTTGCTTCCGCTGACTCTTGTGTATTCGAGCTTATGTATTCGAGCCCTCGAGGCGCGTGGCTTGTAATATAAATCTTGTATTATTTTAATTTGTTTCTAGAGTTGTGTTGTGATATCTTCACGTGAGTCCTTGATCTTGATCGTACACATTTGCGTGTATGATTAGTGTACGATTGAATCGAGGGCGTCACAAGTTGGTATCAGAGCCGACTGCCTGTAGGAAGTCCCCTTCCCAACTCCTTGGCCCAAGTTGAGTCTAATCATTGCAAAACTTTTTACTAACTTGGCTATGTGGCTTACGGGCCCACGTCGCCATTGGGTGGTATTAGGATATTTTTATTCCTCATCTATACTCTAGGACTCTGATCTCTCGTCTATTCGGGTTAAAGATTTTGCTAACTCTGACTCTAGGATCTCGTAACCACTTCCTCCCGGAGAGCCCCTTCACTACAAATGATCGCTTGCTTCACCAGAAGATTCTGCGGATACTCCTCGATGTTTCCCGAGACCCTGTGCCCACTGCTTTACAGTTCCTCAACCACCGATGACCCTGTGAATAACATCCTTGCCGCTTGTACATTCTTTCCCAGTTGTTCCTGTTGTTACCAGATACCCCTAGTACTCTCCATTTTTTCGAGAATCCTTTGTGCCTTCTGCTTTGTAGCTTCTTTTTGCACTGCGGATAATTCACTTAATCGGGTTTCGTTCATCCCCAGTTGTTCATATGCTTTCCAAAATACCTGAAAAAGCTATCTGATCTTTCAAAATCCTCTGCAGCCTATTGCTCTTGATTCTCCTTGCCTGCTTGCATTAAGATTAATTCCATATGTCTAGAAATATTTTTTAAAATTCTTTGTGATTGTCATTCTGTTCCTATGGATTCAGCGTGTGTGCGAATAATCGCAATTATCAATTAATCCTTGGAATTTTTCTTTCTGGCTCAGACATCCTTCCAGATATGAGCTGGTTCTTGCCCAATCCAGATTTGATCGGGTGCACCTCTAAGTCTATTCATCTTATTCATCTTTTAATCAGAGACCCTGCTTCTGATCCTTCATCTTGAAATCATAATTCCTTTGTACCCAAGCATCGAATCATTCAGGCGTTTCTATAAGCCGATGCCTTTGCATCCCCTTCTTCATTTGATTGATTACCGATAATCACATCAACTCTGTCGTGAATCGCCAGATCCATTGCTGGGTTGTTATCCGACAGTGTCCTTCACATCCAAAATCTTGTGAGTTTTTCCCTGATAGATAATACCTTCGGTAAATTGTATCATCTGCTTTGACTTCAATACTCTCTTTTTGAACTTGTATCTTTTGCTTGGTTGATGGTTGTATAGATTCGTAAAAATTCCCCGATGGGTTGAACTTATGCCTTCCATAATCCATGTGAACCCGAGAGTTCTCACGAGTCTTACTCTTCTGGTACTTCGCCAGATAAATCTTCTGCACTACAATTTCTTCGAAAACGAGGAGTGAAGGAAAGGTCATGCATTGAAGAAGTGGGATTCGACCTTGAACTTTGTGTTCATGCCCATGGACCTAATGTGGAACTTATCATGGAAGCTTCTTGTCATAATAATGATCCCCTTATTTTAATTTCATCTGGTATCTATGTTTGGTCCTTTGCAACCGTGGTTCTGACCATGATTGTTCTCCTTTAATTCCATTTCTTGGACAAGTTAAAGCACTTGTCTTCTACAGATCAATGCATCTCCGTAACCTCTATTTTCATCTTCCTTCGAGTATTGCCCTCTGGTATCTCGAGAATATCATGGGACTACATAACTTCTTATGAGTTCTTCCTCAACTATTATTTCTCGCCGATTCCAACTTTCCACGGGTTCCGGGTTATTAGTCATCTGAGAACACCGATAAGTGAATCGATTCCGCACTATGATTCTATAACTCTAAGTAATTTTTGTTGCTTACGAGTTTAATAATCCATCAAGTCATTCCTAGCCTAATCAGCTATATCATTATCGTACTAATTTTTTTTAACTATGCTGTCTGGTCCTTTCTTCCCGAAGCACAATCTTCGACGATGAGCTAAGCTTACGTCGATCTTCCTCATCATATCGTTTCGCCTTGAACAACAAGCTTGATTTCGAGTTTGTGTCGTACCCGTGGTTCCAATAACCTTTCGCTTCATCATTCCTTTGACTTGATGTCATCGCCGATCGATTACATCTTCATGAAATCTCTCGACAAATGTCTCGTGATCATCATCAACATTCTGAGCTCTTCCAGGATATCAATCAAATTCATGATGAGAAATACAATCCTTGCCCCTCGATGATTTGTGTTATCATGGACAATATTCTTGCCTTCCCCAACACAAACTTGTTCATAATTTTGGAAATACATTCTTTTTGACATGTCGATGGGTTGTTGTTGAGCCTGTCGGCCACATCCTCATCTTTTCCTTGCTGAAATTGTATGACTTATTTTCTAAGTTGTTTCCGATGGATCCTTTGTGTATCCAAAGTCTGACCTTTGCTTCCAAACCATGTTAATGCTACCTCGATGCATGATTGAGGTATTCCGAATATCAACAAGAACATTGGAAGCACATTGCCGAATGTTTCTTGATCTATTATCCAAATACCGCTGTATGGGTAATATCATGATTCTTCCCTCGGCCCCTTTATCTAAATGCTTTTGAACTTGCTGTCGTATCATGTATATCCTGCTCCGCTTCCCCTTGGGAAGGATATACTCCTAATTCTTGTGTGTACACACATTTTCGTTTCCATTGGTCTAATTAATCCGATAATTTCATTTTACTTTCCATTGGTTTGTTTAACCTTCTTGTGATCTATATGATATATGCAGAAATAATTCCCTGCTTATAAAACACCCCGATGTACAACCTTGTCAGTGAGACCATGTTACTATTGTTGATGACATTCCGGTAACAACCGATGGACGAGAACTTTGCCTATTGGTCCGCCTTGTTCAACGAGCAGGAAAACAGTTCTCTTCATCCCTCGCCCTTAGTACCAACGTTGTTGGCAACATAACTGACAGTCTATCATGTGACATGCCTTGCTATCAGCCCCCTTTCTACTTTTAACCCACATGGTGAGCCCATAACCCACAGTTCCACAGGATCAGAACATGACTCTCCTGTATATCCTTTATTCCGAAGTATCTTTTCCTCTTGGCTTTGTGTGTTTTCACGAGCCAACCTCCGAGAGATGACCGATACTCTGAACCCCCTTCTCACACATTGTTCAAGTATCGATCGTTTGTTCATTCGCTTGAAACTTCTTATGGTACCTTCATACCTTGCTCTTGATGTTTTTCTTAAGTTTCAACTCAAGAGATAATTCTGCCACATTCCCTGAATTGTTCACTAGATAATTAACCCTATAACGGTCCGTTCTTCCGAAGTTACTCTTCACTTCCCCACTTAAATCTCGGGACGAGATTTCTTATAGTGGAGGAGATTTGTAACACCCCCAGTGTCATGCTATAGTAAACTCCTATTAATGGTGCCACATCATCATAATTAAATTTTGCTAATCATCACTTTGTTCCAAACCGACCTCAAATTCAAATTAGAAGACAAGTCAAAATATTGTTTCTCGAAACTATAATACTAAAATGTTCGCATTTTAGTAAAAATCCCTCTGATCTTTGTCATGTTAAAACCAACATCATTTGACTCACCAATAATTCCCCAATACATGATGAAGTGGCCCAATAGCACTTATGTAGAGCATTTAATTTCAAACATAAATTGGATGGGTTTGAAACAACCCCCAAAACCTTGTGGGCAACTCCATATTATCGCCAAGTATTTTAGTCACAAGTCTCCCGTTCAACAAAAATCATTTGGTACAAAATAAAAATACAAAACAATAACTGAAGAAGAAAACATAGAGAGGTAATAATCAAAGGAAAAACCAGGACTGTGCACTCAAATGGCCCAATGAATAGTGCAGGCCAGCCCACCTCTAGTCTCCTTCAACCTCCAGTTCATCCCCATCGCGCTGGAGGCAGAGTACTCGTTCAAATCGCCGATGCACACGCGTCATCCATCCCGCGGTTCCTCCCGTTGGTTAAGACGTCGCCAGCGCACCCTCCCGAAACCCTAGCCTCTGTTCTTCCCCTCATCCATTCCCTCTCGTGATTCACTGCGTCCAAGCTGCTGCCGTCATCACCGCCTCATCGTCTCCGCGGCAGTCGTCGTCCCCTCCGGCCGAGCTTGCGCCAGGAGCTCCACCTGCCTCCCCTGCTTCCCCTACGCGGATCAACTCGAGCTCGGAGCCCCCACCTCGACCGAATCGACTGCCTTCTTCAACCTCTGCCGCCGGTCGTCACTTCGGTTCCTCCACCACCGAACCGCCGCAACCTCCCCGAGTGCACCCACGAGCTTCGCGGTGAGGCCCTCGACTGATTCCCCTACTTTTCCCCTTCGATCTGTAACCGTAGCCTTCACCGTAGTCACCACCGCAGCTTTGCGTCCGTGTACATGCGTCGCAGCCACGTCCGTTCACTACTGCTAACGCTCGTTACCGCTGCACCTTGTACTGCTACTGCTATACACTACTGCTTGCACCTGCTGATGCCTACCCGTTGTTTTCTACTACTGCTTTGCCGTTGCTGCCTTTTGCTGTTGTTGCCGCTGCTCCATGGCTGTTGCTGCTCCCTGCATCCCGTGCTCCCCCTCTCGCGCTCATGACCCGCTTCACAGGCCCCGCCACTGTCCGCAAGCGCGCCGCACCCGCCGGCCGGCCGCCTGTGCCCGCGCGCCTCATCCCCCGCGCTCGTCCCTGAGCCCATGGCCTCGGACGCCTATCGTTCCTCCCACGTGCGCTCGCCAAACCCCTCCCCCCCCGCTCGCACCCGCGTCGTGCTGCCGCCGCCGGCGCGCTCCGCCCACGCCGTTGATGCGCGCTTCTGCTGCCCCACCGGCCACCGCCTCGCTGCGCCCACCCGGGGCCACGCGCTGCCGTCCCCCGCCGCCGCGGCTTCCTGGCCGTTGCCATGGCCGGCAGGTGCTAACGCACGGTTGTGCGTGTGGCCAATAAGGCCACTGCCACAAGGGGCCAGGCCCCTGTCTAATTAGGGCCATTAGACTAGTACTAACACCCATGCCCTAATAGTCACAGACAGGCGGCCCCCCACTATTAAATTACCCCTTTAGTTAAATTCTAGCAAATGACATGTGGGCCCCATTTGCTCTGTTGACCAGTCAACAGTCAACTGTTGACTCCTGACTAGGCAGTCAATAGGGCCCCACTGGCAGCCCCACAGTGCCCACTGCTGGGTATACTTCTGGGTGTGTCTAGCCTTTTTCATTCTATATTATTTGAATTAAATATATTCTAGAAATCATAGGAATTAAACCGTATCTCGGATGGAAATGTCTTCTACATGAAAGGCGCTCAGAAAAACGTGACCAATCCGAATACGCGGTCCGTTCATCCACCATACATCCCTAGAATAGCGAACATTGAACCTTTCCCCTCCGGTTCGTCTGTCCGAAAATGCCAAACTTCAGGAAAGCATTCCCGGATGTTATCCCCTTCACCGGGAACGTGTAGCACCACCTTAGAACACGTCTAGCTCTGCATGTTGTCCGGTTTATGCACTTGCTTGCTATGTATTTACTGTTTCTCCCCCTCTTCTCTTCGGTAGACCCCGTGACGGCTGTCGATGGCGCTGTGATCGACTACGTCACCGATGACCCCTCCTTCTCGTCTGAGCAACCAGGCAAGCCCCCCTTTGATCATCCCGATATCGCCCATTCCCTTCTCTCATGCTTGCATTAGATTTTGCTACTGTTATTGTTCTCTCCTATTCTGATGCATAGCCTGCTTTTGTAACCTGCTTATTGTTACCTTACCTGCTTATCCTAAACTGCTTAGTATAGGTTGGTTAGTGATCCACCAGTGACCCCCATGTTGCCTTGTTGCCCCTACTTCATCATCGAAGACCCGATCAATGGGATCGAAGACCAGGCCCCGGCACCGCACATCACTTTCCCCTTAGTTGCTCGACACGACTGGGTTACTATCGAGTGCCGAGGGTGAGACCTCATCAGCACTTCTGATGTTAACCTGTAGTGTAGCTATTCGGTCGTGGTCATCGAGGGTGATTTCCTCCTTAACCACTTCCGATACGGCTCTGTCATGCAACCCCTAGGGTGTGAACCTCGAGGATGGATCCTCTTCCGTTCACCTTGATGATTACATCGAGTGGAATTCACCGGGGGTGATTCCTCAGGTTTTCCCCTTGATGTTTGGACACACGGATACTTGGACTTTACAACTGTTACTTGGAAAGGCGGGTCGACCCTGAGGGGTACCCGCGAGTGATGTGGAGATGGGTTAACCTGGAGGGTGCCCGCGAGATAATTACGAGGCGTGGCCGGGCATTCCTAGCCCTTGCCGCAAGTCCTCGAGACGGGGCAACGGGGTCACATCTTTTGTGAGTCTCTGCTTGTTACCGCGTGTTCCTAATCCACTACGATTTGGAGATTTGGTCCGAGGGGCCTCTGGCCTGATAGCACCAACCATCACATGGGCATAGTATGGGCGTTCTACGTCGTATGCATCAGCCGAAGCTTAATAGACATCAGCGACTGAGAGGCGCGCACCGGGTTGGACTGCGTAAGCACCTGCCTTTTTTAAGGAGGTAGCTAGGTCTGCTCACCGGCCACGTTCGCAACGTGCAGGAGTTCCCGGGGCGATGGCCCATGACCCCTGGGGGCATAGGTTTAGTCCGACGTGCTTGACCTCTCTATTAAGCCTAGGTCGGGTTGCGGCGTATTGTTTGGCCGAGGCCGGGCATGACCCAGGAAAGTGTGTCCGGCCGGAGTTAATCGAGCGTGGTGGGTAAGTTGGTGCACCCCTGTAGGGAAGAAAACATCTATCGATAGCCTGTCCTACGGTAATAGACACGTGGAGTTGTATCCCGATCGATACAACTAGAACTGGATACTTGAGATGAGACATGGATATGAGAAATGGATAGTATGGCTCTGGGATTGCTTTCTCGCAGGGAGTCGAGAAAGGATTTCTGGTCGAGGTTGATAACACTTCTACTACTTTACTTTATGCTACTCTACTCCCTCCTGTTGCTGCAAGATGGTGGTTTCCAAAAGATGCTAGTCTTCGATAGGCTAGGCTTTCCCCTTCTCTTCTGGCATTCTGCAGTTCAGTCCATAGATACAACCCTTTTCATTGATACCGATGCAAATGTAGTGTAGATCCTTGCTTGCGAGTACTTTGGATGAGTACTCACGGTTGCTTTGCTCCCCCTTTTCCCCCTTTCTTCTTATTTCCGGTTGATGCAACCAGATGTCGGAGCCCAGGAGCCAGATGCCACCGCCGATGCCTACTACTACGTGGAGACCGCCGATGACCAGGAGTAGTTAGGAGGCTCCCAGGCAGGAGGTCTTGCCTTTTCGATCGATGTTTCTTTTGTGCTAGCCTTCTTAAGGCAAACTTGTTTAACTCATGTCTGTACTCTGATAATGTTGCTTCCGCTGACTCTTGTGTATTCGAGCTTATGTATTCGAGCCCTCGAGGCGCGTGGCTTGTAATATAAATCTTGTATTATTTTAATTTGTTTCTAGAGTTGTGTTGTGATATCTTCACGTGAGTCCTTGATCTTGATCGTACACATTTGCGTGTATGATTAGTGTACGATTGAATCGAGGGCGTCACAAGTTGGTATCAGAGCCGACTGCCTGTAGGAAGTCCCCTTCCCAACTCCTTGGCCCAAGTTGAGTCTAATCATTGCAAAACTTTTTACTAACTTGGCTATGTGGCTTACGGGCCCACGTCGCCATTGGGTGGTATTAGGATATTTTTATTCCTCATCTATACTCTAGGACTCTGATCTCTCGTCTATTCGGGTTAATAATTTTACTAACTCTGACTCTAGGATCTCGTAACCACTTCCTCCCGGAGAGCCCCTTCACTACAGATGATCGCTTGCTTCGCCAGAAGATTTTGCAGACACTCCTCGATGTTTCCCGAGACCCTGTGCCCACTGCTTTGCAGTTCCTGACCACCGATAATCCCCGTGAATAACATCCTTGCCGCTTGTACATTCTTTCCCAGTTGTTCCTGTTGTTACAAGATACCCCTAGTACTCTCCGTTTTTTCGAGAATCCTTTGTGCCTTCTGCTTTGCAGCTTCTTTTTGCACTGCGGATAATTCACTTAATCGGGTTTCGTTCATACCCAGTTGTTCATATGCTTTCCAAAATACCTGAAAATGCTATCTGATCTTTCAAAATCCTCTGCAGCCTATTGCTCTTGATTCTCCTTGCCTGCTTGCATTAAGATTAATTCCATATGTCTAGCAACATTCTTTAAAATTCTTTGTGATTGTCATTCTGTTCCTATGGATTCAGCGTGTGTGTGAATACTCGCAATTGTCAATTAATCCTTGGAATTTTTCTTTCCGGCTCAGACATCCTTCCA
The DNA here is from genome assembly GCF_002575655.3 of Aegilops tauschii subsp. strangulata. NCBI lineage: Eukaryota > Viridiplantae > Streptophyta > Magnoliopsida > Poales > Poaceae > Aegilops > Aegilops tauschii. The sequence goes on from NC_053036.3 coordinate 221,539,266, forward strand.
GATATGAGCTGGTTCTTGCCCAATCCAGATTTGATCGGGTGCACCTCTAAGTCTATTCAACTTATTCATCTTTTGATCAGAGCCTCTGCTTATGATCCTTTGTCTTGAAATCATAATTCCTTTGTACCCAAGCATCGAATCATTCAGGCGTTTCTATAAGCCGATGCCTTTGCATCCCCTTCTTCATTTGATTGATTACCGATAATCACATCAACTCGGTCGTGAATCGCCAGATCCATTGTTGGGTTGTTATCCGACAGTGTCCTTCACATCCAAAATCTTGTGAGTTTTTCCCTGATATATAATACCTTCGGTAAATTGTATCATCTACTTTGACTTCGATACTCTGCTTTCGAACTCGTATCTTTTGCTTGGTTGATGGTTGTATAGATTCGTAAAAATTCCCCAATGGGTTGAACTTATGCCTTCCATAATCCATGTGAACCCGAGAGTTCTCACGAGTCTTACTCTTCTGGTACTTCGCCAGATAAATCTTCTGCACTACAATTTCTTCGAAAACAAGGAGTGAATGAAAGGTTATGCATTGAAGAAGTGGGAGTCGACCTTGAACTTTGTGTTCATGCCCATGGACCTAATGTGGAACTTATCTTGGAAGCTTCTTGTCATAATAATGATCCCCTTATTATAATTTCATCTGGTATCTATGTTTGGTCCTTTGCAACCGTGGTTCTGACCATGATTGTCGTCCTTTAATTCCATTTCTCGGACAAGTTAAAGCACTTGTCTTCTACAGATCAATGCATCTCCATAACCTCTATTTTGATCTTCCTCCGAGTATTACCCTCTGGTATCTCGAGAATATCATGGGACTACATAACTTCTTATGAGTTCTTCCTCAACTATTATTTCTCGCCGATTCCAAGTTTCCACGGGTTCTGGGTTATTAGTCATTTGAGAACACCGATAAGTGAATCGATTCCGCACCATGATTCTATAACTCTAAGTAATTTTCGTTGCTTACGAGTTTAATAATCCTTCAAGTCATTCCTAGCCTGATCAGCTATATCATTATCGTACTAATTTTTTTAACTATGCTGTCTGGTCCTTTCTTCCCGAAGCACAATCTTCGACGATGAGCTAAGCTTACGTCGATCTTCCTTGTCATATCGTTTCGCCCTGAACAACAAGCTTGATTTCGAGTTTGTGTCATACCCGTGGTTCCAATAACCTTTTGCTTCATCATTCCTTTGACTTGATGTCATCGCCGATCGATTACATCTTCATGAAATCTCTCGACAAATGTGTCGTGATCATCATCAACATTCTGAGCTCTTCCAGGATATCAATCGCATTCATGATGAGAAATACAATCCTTGCCCCTCGACGATTTGTGTTATCATGGACAACATTCTTGCCTTACCCAACACAAACTTGTTCATATAATTTTGGAAATACATTCTTTTTGACATGTCGGGGTTGTTGCTGAGCCCGTCGACCACATCCTCATCTTTTCCTTGCTGAAATTGTATGACTTATTTTCTAAGTTGTTTCCGATGGATCCTTTGTGTATCCAAGGTCTGACCTGTGCTTGAAAACCATGTTAATGCTACCTCGATGCATGACTGAGGTATTCTGAATATCAACAAGAACATTGGAAGCACATTGCCGAATGTTTCTTGATATATTATCCAAACACCGTTGTATGGGTAATATCATGATTCTTCCCTCGCCGCCTTTATCTAAATGCTTTTGAACTTGCTGTCATATCATGTATATCCTGCTCCGCTTCCCCTTGGGAAGGATATACTCCTAATTCTTGTGTGTAAACACATTTTCCTTTCCATTGGTCTGATTAATCCGATAATTTCTTTTTCCTTTCCATTGGTTTCTTTAACCTTCTTGTGATCTATATGATATATGCAGAAATAATTCCCTGCTTAAAAAACACCCCGATGTACAACCTTGTCAGTGAGACCCTGTTACTATTGTTGAAGACATTCCGGTAACCACCGATGGACAAGAACTTTACCTATTGGTCCGCCTTGTTCAACGAGCAGGAAAATAGTTCTCTTCGTCCCTCGCCCTTGGTACCAATGTTGTTGGCAACATAACTGACAGTCTATCATCTGACATGCCTTCTATCGGCCCCCTTTCAACTTTAAACCCACATGGTGGGCCCATAACCCACAGTTCCACAGGATCGGAACCTGACTCTCCTGTATATCCTTTATTCCGAAGTATCTTTTCCTCTTGGCTTTGTGTGTTGTCACGAGCCACCCTCCGAGAGATGACCGATACTCTGAACCCCCTTCTCACACGTTGTTCAGGTATTGATCGTTTGTTCATTCGCTTGAAACATCTTATGGTACCTTCATACTTTGCTCTCGATGTTTTTCTTAAGTTTCAACTCGAGAGATAATTCTGCCACATTCCCTGAATTGTTCACTAGATAATTAACCCTATAAGGGTCCGTTCTTCCGAAGTTACTCTTCACTTCCCCACTTAAATCTCGGGACGAGATTTCTTGTAGTGGAGGAGATTTGTAACACCCCCAGTGTCATGCTATAGTAAACTCCTGTTAATGGTGCCACATCATCATAATTAAATTTTGCTAATCATCACTTTGTTCCAAACCGACCTCAAATTCAAATTAAAAGACAAGTCAAAATATTGTTTCTCGAAACTATAATACTAAAATGTTCGCATTTCAGTATAAATCCCTCTGATCTTTGTCATGTTAAAACCAACATCATTTGACTCACCAATAATTCCCCAATAAATGATGAAGTGGCCCAATAGCACTTATGTAGAGCATTTAATTTCAAACATAAATTTTATGGGTTTGAAACAACCCCGAAAATCTTGTGGGCAACTCCATATTATCGCCAAGTATTTTAGTGACAAGTCTCCCGTTCAACAAAAATCATTTGGTACAAAATAAAAATACAAAACAATAACTAAAGAAGAAAACAAAGAGAGGTAATAATCAAAGGAAAAACCAGGACTGTGCGCTTAAATGGCCCAATGAACAGTGCAGCCCAGCCCACCTCTAGTCTCCTTCAACCTCCAGTTCATCCCCATCGCGCTGGAGGCAGAGCGCTCGTTCAAATCGCCGATGCACACGCGTCGTCCATCCCGCGGTTCCTCCCGTTAGTTAAGACGTCGTCAGCGCACCCTCCCGAAACCCTAGCCTCTGTTATTCCCCTCATCCATTCCCTCTCCCGATTCACTGCGTCCAAGCAGCTGCCGTCATGGCCGCCTCATCGTCTCCGCGGCCGTCGTCGTCCCCTCCGGCCGAGCTTGCGCCAGGAGCTCCACCTGCCTCCCCTGCTTCCCCTACGCGGATCAACTCAAGCTCGGAGCCCCCACCTCGACTGAATCGACTGCCTTCTTCAACCTGTGCCGCCGGTCGTCGCCTTCGGGTCCTCCACCACCGAACCTCCCCAGCCTCCCCGAGCGCACCGACGAGCTTTGCGGTGAGGCCCTCGACCGATTCCCCCTCTTTTCCCCTTCGATCTGTAACCGTAGCCTTCACCGTAGTTGCCACCGTAGCTTTGCGTCCATGTACGTGCGTCGCAGCCACGACTGTTTGCTACTGCTACCGCTCGTTACCGCTGCACCTTGTACTGCTGCTGCTATACACTATTGCTTGCGCCTGCTGATGCCTACCCGCTGTTTTCTACTCATGCTTTGCCGTTGCTGCTTTTTGCTGTCGTTGCCGCTGCTCCATGGCTGTTGCTGCTCCCTGCGTCCCGTGCTCCCCCTCTCGCGCTCACAACGCGCTTCACTGGCCCCGCCACCGTCCGCAAGCGCGCCGCACCCGCCGGTGGCCGCCCGTGCCCGCGCGCCTCCTCCCCCGCGCTCGGCCCTGCACCCATGGCCGCGGACGCCTGTCGTTCCCCCCGCGAGCGCTCGCCTAACCCTCCCCCCACTCGCACCTGCACCGTGCTGCAGCCGCCGGCGCGCTCTGCCCACGCCGTTGATGTGCGCTTCTGCTGCGCCGCCGGCCGCCGCCTGGCTGCGTCCACCCGGGGCCACACCCTGCTGTGGCCCGCCGCCGCGGCTTCCTGGCCGTGGCCATGGCCGGCCGGTGCTAACGCACGGCTGTGCGTGTGGCCAATAAGGCCACTGCCACATGGGGCCAGGCCCTTGTCTAATTAGGGCCATTAGATTAGTACTAACACCCATGCCCTAACAGTCACAGACAGGCAGCCCCCCACTATTGAATTACCCCTTTAGTTAAATTCTAGCCAATGACATGTGGGCCCCATTGACTCTGTTGACCAGTCAACAGTCAACTCTTGACTGCTGACTGGGCAGTCAACAGGGCCCCACTGTCATCCCCACAGTGCCCACTGCTGGGTATACTTCTGGGTGTGTCTAGCCTTTTTCATTCTATATTATTTGAATTAAATATATTCTTGAAAACCCTTTTAATCTTTGGAAAATCATAGGAATTAAACCGTAGCTCGGATGGAAATGTTTTCTAGATGAAAGTTGCTCAGAAAAACGTGATGAATCCGAATTCGCTATCCGTTCGTCCACCACACATCCCTAGAATAGCAAAAATTGAACCTTTCCCCTCCGGTTCGTCTGTCCGAAAATGGCAAACTTCGGAAAAGCATTCCCGGATGTTATCCCCTTCGCCGGTAACATGCAGCACCACGTTAGAACACGTCTAGCTCTGCCTGTTGTCCTATTTATGCACTTGCTTGCTATGTATTTACTGTTTATCCCCCTCTTCTCTTCAGTAGACCCCGTGACGGTTGCCGATGCCGCTGTGATCGACTACATCACCGACGGCCCCTCCTTCTCGTCTGAGCAACCAGGCAAGCCCCCCTTCGATCATCCCGATATCGCCCATTCCCTTCTCTCATGCTTGCATTAGATTTTGATACTCTAATTGTTCTCTCCTATTCTGATGCATAGCCTACTTTTGTAACCTGCCTATTGTTACCTTACCTGCTTATCCTAAACTGCTTAGTATAATTTGGTTAGTGATCCACCAGTGACCCCCACGTTGTCCTTGTTGCCCCTGCTTCATCATCGAAGACCTGATCAACGGTATCGAAGACCAGGCCTCGGCACCGCACATCACTTTCCCCTTAGTTGCTCGACACTACTGTGTTACTATCGAGTGCCGAGGGTGAGACCTCATCACACTTCTGATGTTAACCTGTAGTGTAGCTATTCGGTCGTGGTCATCGAGGGTGATTTCCTCCTTAACCACTTCCGATACGGCTCTGTCATGCAACCCCTAGGGTGTGAACCTCGAGGATGGATCCTCTTCCGTTCACCTTGATGATTACATCGAGTGGAATTCACCGGGGGTGATTCCTCAGGTTTTCCCCTTGATGTTTGGACACACGGATACTTGGACTTTACAACTGTTACTTGGAAAGGCGGGTCGACCCTGAGGGGTACCCGCGAGTGATGTGGAGATGGGTTAACCTGGAGGGTGCCCGCGAGATAATTACGAGGCGTGGCCGGGCATTCCTAGCCCTTGCCGCAAGTGCTCGAGACGGGGCAACGGGGTCACATCTTTTGTGAGTCTCTGCTTGTTACCGCGTGTTCCTAATCCACTACGATTTGGAGATTTGGTCCGAGGGGCCTCTGGCCTGATAGCACCAACCATCACATGGGCATAGTATGGGCGTTCTACGTCGTATGCATCAGCCGAAGCTTAATAGACGTCAGCAACTGAGCGGCGCGCGCCGGGTTGGACTGCGTAAGCACCTGCCTTGTTTAAGGAGGTAGCTAGATCTGCTCACCGGCTGCGTTCGCAACATGCAGGAGTTCCCGGGGCGACGATCCATGACCCCTGGGGGCATAGGTTTAGTCTGGCGTGCTTGACCTCTCTATTAAGCCTAGGTCGGGTTGGAGCGTATTGTTTGGCCGAGGCCGGGCATGACCCAGGAAAGTGTGTCCGGCCGAAGTTAATCGAGCGTGGTGGGTAAGTTGGTGCACCCCTGCAGGGAAGAAAAAAAATCTATCGATAGCCTGTCCTACGTAACTGACACTTGGAGTTGTATCCCGATCGATACAACTAGAACTGGATACTTGAGATGCGACATGGATATGAGAAATGGATAGTATGGCTCTGGGATTGCTTTCTCGCAAGGAGTCGAGAAAGGATCTGTGGCCGAGGTTGATAACACTTCTACTACTTTACTTTATGCTACTCTACTCCCTCCTGTTGCTGCAAGATGGTGGTTTCCAGAAGATGCTAGTCTTCGATAGGCTAGGCTTTCCCCTTCCCTTCTGGCATTCTGCAGTCCAGTCCACAGATACAACCCTTTTCATTGATACGGATGCATATGTATTATAGATCCTTGCTTGCGAGTACTTTGGATGAGTACTCACGGTTGCTTTGCTCCCCCTTTTCCCCCTTTCTTCTTATTTCCGGTTGATGCAACCAGATGTCGGAGCCCAGGAGCCAGATGCCACCGCCTATGCCTACTACTACGTGGAGACCGCCGACGACCAGGAGTAGTTAGGAGGCTCCCAGGAAGGAGGCCTTGCCTTTTCGATCGATGTTGCTTTTGTGCTAGCCTTCTTAAGGCAAACTTGTTTGACTCATGTCTGTACTCAGATGATGTTGCTTCCGCTGACTCTTGTGTATTCGAGCATATGTATTCGAGCCCTTGAGGCCCCTGGATTGTAATATAAAGCTTGTATTATTTTAATTTGTGTCTAGAGTTGTGTTGTGATATCTTCCCGTGAGTCCTTGATCTTGATCGTACACATTTGCGTGTATGATTAGTGGATGATTGAATCGAGGGCGTCACACTACTCCTGCTATTGATTCTTATAGGTCGCATGTTTTGATGATGCCAGTTCTGCTATGCATGATACTTATCATGTAATTACTTCTATGCTTCATAATACTGTGCCACTAGGTGAATTTCTTGATGAACAACTTGCTAGGGCTAGAGATAATGAAATTATTGAAATTGATAATATTGATGAAAGTGATGATGAAGATTCTCCCCCTAGATATGAATTGCCTGATGTACCTGAGGGTTATGTTATGGATGAAAAAACTGCTAGAGACTTTCTTGCTTGCAATGATAGATATGATCTTAAGAAATTATTAGCTAAGCTGAAAGAAAAATCTTTGAATGCTAGAATGAAATATGACCCAGCTTTTGCCACTTCACCTATTTGTATTTCCGATAAGGATTATGATTTCTCTGTCGATCCTTAGATAATTACTTTGGTTGAATCTGGTCCTTTTTATGGCTATGAATCCGAAACTGTTGTCGCACATCTTACTAAATTAAATGATATTGCCACCCTATTTACTCATGAGGAAAAAATTCGTTACTACTATATCCTTGAGTTATTTTCATTCTCATTAATGGGTGATGCTAAAACATGGTTTAATTCTCTTGATCATGGTTGTGTGCATAGTCCCCAGGATATGATTTATTACTTCTCTGCTAAATATTTCCTCGCTTACAAGAAACAAGCGGCCTTAAGGGAAATATATAATTTTGTGCAAATTGAAGAAGAGAGTCTCCCACAAGCTTGGGGGAGGCTTCTGCAATTACTTAATGCTTTGCCTGATCATCCTCTCAAGAAAAATGAAATAATTGATATCTTTTATAATGGACTAACCGATGCTTCCAGAGACCACCTGGATAGTTGTGTTGGTTGTGTTTTCAGGCAAAGAACTATTGATCAAGCTGAATTGCTATTGAATAATATGTTGAGTAATGAAAATAATTGGACACTTCCTGAACCAACTCCTAAGCCAACTCCGAAGAAAAGGGGTATTCTATTTCTCAGTCCTGAAGATATGCAAGAGGCAAAGAAATCTATGAAAGAAAAGGGTATTAAAGCTGAAGATGTTAAGAATTTACCACCTATTGAAGAAATACATGGTCTTGATAACCCGACATTGGTTGTATAGGTAAATTCTCTCTATAGATTTGATGAAGGTGATATTCCTCGTTATAAGTCTGCTAGCCAATGCTTAGATAAGTCTGTTAATTTTATTGTTAAACAAGTAAACTTCAATGCTTATGTTGGTAGACAATTGAAACGTAATGCTTATATGATTGAACACTTGAGTGATTATATGTCTAGAGCTAAAGTTGAACTTAAACTTATTAGTAAACATGCTTCTATGGTTACCACTCATGTAGAACAAGTGCTTAAAGCTTAGAATGATTTGCTCAATGAATTAAATAATAAGAAAAATGATAATGTTGTTAGAGTTATGACTAGAGGGGGTAAAAATGACTCAGGAACCATTGTATCATAAGGGCCACCCTAAGAGAATTAAGCAAGATTCTCAGATAACTAATGTTGATGCACCTAGTCCTTCTAAGAAGAAGAAAAAGAAAAATGATAGGACTTTGCATGCTTCTAGTGAACCTGTTGTTGACACACCTGAGAATCCCAATGATATTTCTATTTCTGATGCTGAAACACAATCTGGTAATGAACATGAACCTAGTGATATGTTAATGATGATGGTCATGTTGATGCTCAACCTAGCAATGACAATGATGTAGAGATTGAACATGCTATTGATCTTGATAACCCACAATCAAAGAATCAACGTTATTATAAGAGAGACTTCGTTGCTAGGAAGCACGGTAAAGAAAGAGAGCCATGGGTTCAGAACCTTTTCCTCCTAAAGCATCCAAGAAAAAGGATGATGAGGATTTTGAGCGCTTTGTTGAACTGATTAGACCCATCTTTTTGTGTATGCGTTTGACTGATATGCTTAAAATGAATCCTTATTCTAAGTATATGAAAGATAATGTTACAAATAAAAGAAAGATACCGGAAGCTGAAATTTCCACCATACTTGCTAATTATAATTTTAAAGGTGGAATGCCTAAGAAACTAGGAGATCCAAGAGTACCAACTATACGATGCTCCATTAAAAAAAACTATGTTAAAACTGCTTTATGTGATCTTGGAGCCGATGTTAGTGTTATGCCTCTCTCTTTATATCGTAGACTTGATTTGAATAATTTGGCACCTACTGAAATTTCTTTGCAAATGGCCGATAAATCAACTGCTATACATGTCGGTATTTGTGAGGACGTGCCTGTTGTGGTTGCAAATGTTACTATTTTAATGGACTTTGTTATTACTGATATTCCCGAGGACGATAGTATGTCGATTATCCTTGGTAGACCCTTTTTGAATACTGCAGGGGCTGTTATTGATTGCAACAAAGGCAATGCCACTTTTCATGTTAATGGTAATGAGCATACGGTACACTTTCCGAGGAAACAACCTCAAGTCCACAGTATAAATTATATTGGAAAAATTTCAACAATTACTATTGGAGGTTTTGAATTTCCTCCTCCTACTGTCAAGAAGAAATATGATATTCTTATTATTGGGGACGTGCATATCCCCGCTGAGGTAACCTAGTGCTATTCGAAAATTCTCCGGTTTCATGCGATTCGGACTGAGTTTGTTAACAAGACTTGATCAACCTTGTTAGTGGATTCCTTTTGATGAGCATGAGATGGATGAAGTTAGAAAGCACAACTTTCTGTACCCTCCTTTTACTTTCTGTTATTTAGATTTAATAAAGCAAAAATAGTATTTTATGTCTGTTTTCTGAATTATCCTTGCAATAAAAAATACCCCAAAAATAAAAGTTCTCCAAATGTCCCGAAAATGAGATATGATTTTTTGTAGAATATTTAAGAATATCTGGCACTGAGAACACATCAGGGGGAGCCACCACCTGGCCACGAGGGTCCAGGGCACGCCCCCTGCCTTGTGGGCCCCACGTGGCCCCTCTCCACTTATCCTTGCACCCACACACTCCGTCTTCCTCCAAAAAAAATCACCCACCAGCTCAAACACGAGTTCTAGCTCATCTTGCTGCCATTTTCGATCTCCTTGCTTAAAGCTCCATTCACAAAACTGCTTTGGGGGATTGTTCTTCGGTATGTGACTCCTCGAATGGTCTAATTAGTTTTTGGTCTAGTGCTTTATTTATTGCAAATTATTGCTGCTTAGGTGACCCTGTTCTTGAGCTTGCATGTCAAATTTATATGGTCAAAAGTAGTTTTAATGCATGATATAGCCTCTAGGCACTTGTGGGAGTAGTTGCTATCAATTTTGTTGATTGGTTCACTTTTATTTTCAAAAAAATGATGAAGAGACTATTGAGGGGCTCTTCGAGCCGGAGCTCGAAGGATAAGCAAAGTGAAGAGGATAAGAAGCCCAAATATAATCTCCCTCGCACCACGGAGGTTCGGCCGTGTGAATGGCCTTGTGATGAGTTCTTGGGAGCAGCCGGGATTCATGATGATTTTTATTACTTGGCTGAGAATGCGGGCCTCATCAACTTCCTCCGCGACCAGCGCGAACAGTATCTCCTCCTCACTAATATTTTCATGCAAAAATTTTACTTTCATGCTAAGAAATCACCACCTTCAGTGGAATTTCACTTATATGATGAGGTTAAGGTGTTGTCACTATATGGTTTCTGTCGGGTCTGCAAGACACCCTTTGCGGGCAGCATAGAGGAACCACATCGTAATGATGTGGAAGGGTTTATTGATATGATTGCTGTAGGGGAAACGAGGAATGTTTCCGATGCAAGAATCACTAGCATACATTTTCCTGTTCTACGTTACTTTGCAATATTTGCTAGTAGATGCTTAATTGGTCGTGGTAACAGTGGAAACCTTAGTGCCCCTCATATTGTTATTTTGCGCCATGCCTTGCTTTGTGATGCTACTTTCAGTTTAGGCGCTATTGTTGCTAAACAGTTAAATTTGAAGCGTACGAAGGGTCCCATCTTTGGAGGCATCTTTGCTTCGCGCCTTGCTGCACACTTTAACATACCTATTAGGCATTATGAGAAAGAGGAAAAGTTGCTGCCCCCTATTCTCTTAGACTATAAAAGTATGGTAGCACATGATTTTATTGTTAAAGATAAGAAGAAGATTCTTAAGTATAAATTGATATTTGATAAAAATTACTGTGAGATTATTACCTTGCCTGCACCCTCTCTGTTTAACATACTTTCAGGCACGTACCTCATCTTGCCGGAGGCCATTTATGCGTACTGGAGCCTAACACAAGTTCCAGAGCCGGAGCCACCACTTGACCCTTATCGGCAGTCTGTTTATCAGTGGGATCCGGAGGAGATCGCCAAACAGTGGCACCCAGAGGACACTCCTCCGCACACCGGGAGAGCAGCTTTGATCCTTGAGCATAGACCAACTTAGGCCAAAAGCCTAAGCTTGGGGGAGTACGTATTTCTCACCGACATTACATTCATGTTCACACACTCATGCCAGTTGTCGGTGCTCATACATTTTCATTGTCCTATCCATGCTAGTTTATTTTCTGTTTTAAGCATTCTTCTTGTGTGTTTGAAAAACCTTAAGAAAAACAAAAACATTAGTTGTAGCTTTTAGCTAGTTTACTTTCCATGCCTGTAGTAGTAATAATTAAAAGAAAACCCAAAAAGATTTCTCGTTCTTCTTTTGCTTGTTGGGAGCTTTCCCGTGTAAATTGTTTTATTTCTTTTCTTTTCTTTGGGGGTCGAGAGCAGAAGACCATGATGAAAATGTTGAGTGGCTCTTATATGCATTATTGTTGATTTAACCAAGAGCCCATATTACCTTGTCTTCTCCCTTGAATTGAATGCTTGTAGATTCCAGTTTAGTCCAATGCACGTGCACTATTATTATTATCCACACCGTTCGGTCGTGCAAGTGAAAGGCAATAATGACGATATATGATGGATTGATTGAGATGAGAAAAGTTGGTATGAACTTGACCTATCTTGTTTTTGTAAATATGATTAGTTCATCGTTCCTGATTGAGCCTATTATGAACGAAACATGTTTGCAATGACAATTATAGATTATAGTTGCTCATGCCATGCTTAATTTGCTAGGAGTGTATAATGTTTTACCTAGCATGCCAACATGCTACTAAAATGGTTGTGATGTGGTATGATAGGGTGGTATCCTCCTTTGAATGATTCAAGTGGCTCGACTTGGCACATGTTCACGCATGTAGTTGAAACAAAATCAACATAGCTGTCGATGTAAAAACCGGCGGATCTCGAGTAGGGGGTCCAGAACTGTGCGTCTAAGGTCGATGGTAACAGGAGCCATGGGACATGATGTTTACCTAGGTTCGGGCCTTCTCTATGGAGGTAATACCCTACTTCATGCTTGATTCATCTTGATGAATATGAGTATTACAAGAGTTGATCTACCTCGAGATCGTAATGGCTACAACCCTAGAAGTCTAGCATGTATGACTATGATTTTGATTCTTGCCTCTACGGACTAAGCCCTCCGGTTTATATAGACACCGGAGGGGACTAGGGTTGTACAAAGTCATTACAGAGAAAGGAATCTTCATATCCAAACGCCAAGCTTGCCTTCCACGCCAAGGAGAGTCCCATCCGGACACGGGTGAGAGTATTCGGTCTTGTATCTTCACAGCCCATCAGTCCGGCCCATGTCCAATAGGCCGGACGCCCGAGGAACCCTTAATCCAGGACTCCCTCAGTAGCCCCTGAACTAGGCTTTCAATGACGATGTGTCCGGCGCACAGATTGTCTTCGGCATTGCAAGGCGGGTTCCTCCTCCGATGACTTCAAAGGGCTGTATTCGGCCTTCCATTTAATGTCGTTCCCATCGGCTTCTATGCATGCGCAGCTTCAGCTTCCATGTGTTGAGTGAATACGAGAGGTCAGGGTATTTTTCACATATAACACCCCGGCCATGTAAGAAAAGCGTCTATTTAAAGGGATTGGATCTCAGATCCATTCCACATCACGCGAAAAATCCTCAGAGCTTGCTAGGAAAAACCACTCCAACATGGCCAGCGCTCCGAGCTCTTCCTCCCGTCCCCATGGCCCAGAAAAAGGCGATTGGGAGAGATGTTCCATATCCCACGGTCAGCTGGTGAAGCTACAAACACAGGGATCCCCCCCCCCCCCCCCCCCCCGCAGATCTAGTCTCCGTTCGAGCAGGATTGACTTCCTTCAACGGCGGGGCTCAGGCTGAGAATCCCCAATCGATCCAGGGGGAACGAGTGTGCTTTGTCCCCTACTTGCTAAGAGGCTTTGGATTTCCAATCCATCCGTTCCTCCGAGGGCTTCTGGAGTATTATGGCCTTCAACTTCACAACTTCACTCCTGCCTCCATCCTGCACATCGTGGGTTACGTCGCTCTTTGCGAGCTATTCCTGGGTTGCGAAGCCCATTTTGAATTGTGGAGGAAGTTATTCTGCCTCGTCCTCCGCAACCAAGATGGATCAATATTTGAAATGGGCGGAGCCGAAGTATGGCGTATCGCCGAGACGGGATATCTGTCCGGCACACCGAAGAAGGCATCCGAGGAGTGGCCTTCCGAATGGTTCTATATCAAGGACATCGCCCTTCCTGACCCAGTTCGAATGGGTCTTCCTGAATTTACAAGTGTTCCGTTGAAGAAACGCCACAACAGGCACCCTCGGAGCTTCGAGGAGGAAGATAGTGCGAAAGTCCGTCAACTGATGAGCAAGAAAAAGACGCTTGCTCAGTCCGGATTATCAATAGTTGAGGTAATGGCGACTTCCATAGTGCGAGGGGTGCAGCCACTTCAATACAGAGGGCTTCCCATGTGGCACTATAATGGGGAAGATGACGCCTCCCGCTGCGGTCGGAAGGGTCCGGACACCCCCGCCGCTTTGGCAAAAATATTAGCCGAGTTGTTCAAAGGGGAGGAAGAGGGATTTATTCGCATTAAGCGCAGGGATGGATTCTCCATGTACAATCCTACTAGCTGGGTGAGTTCTAACCCCGCTGCACCACTCGTTCTACTCCCTGAGTTACTTTTAATGAACCTTAATCCATCCATTTGTAACAGAAATGGCGAAAGATCACCGAGGGGCTATACAGCCCCGCCCCATAGCCAGAGGACCACAACCGGGACCTTGGCCCCGGATTCAAAGAGGATCTAGACATATTCGTGGTGCTCGAGGATGGGGTGTTCTACCAGGCGAGCTATGACGGCACGGAAGTGGCCATCACCGCCGACTATCCCGGTCTTCTCCCTGCCTCACACGTAAGTAATCAGTAGACATCTCCTCCAAAAGAGCCTCCTCGTTCTGCCTCACCCACCGCACTGTCTCGTGCTCCAAAGGGGAGGCGTTCGGCACGCCACGTTACACCAGAGGCTACTCCAAAGAGAGCGACACCCACGTCGGGCAAGCCTTCGAAGAGGAAGGCAACCGAAGGCCCGGCCAAGCCTTCCTCCAAGAGGTATGGCTTCGTAAGTATGCCCCTTGGTAGTCACATCCAACTGTGACATTTTCCGTTTGTGTTTTGCCAGGAAAAGCATTCGTCGGACTATGTCCGGGGGTGCTGCCGGTCATACTCCCAACAACCAGGTTCCAGACCCTTCCATGAAGACAAGGCAAGATACAGGAGTGACACTAGATTGTCCTTTGGCCGAGGATTCGGATAATGTATCCGTCACAAACTCAGAAGTGGAGAGCGCCATGGGTAATCGGCGCCGGAGGGCCGTTCTTCGCGACCCCGATTTTACAAAAGAGGCATTCAATGCTTTTAGCTCGGCGGATGCATCCATCCGCACTGCTCGAGACGGGCTTACCAGAGCCGCAGACCAACATTTGAAAGATATGCGGGTAAGTTCATATTATATCAATCTGATAATTATATACCAGTAGCCCCCGAGACTTGAAGCAGTTGATACAACTGATTTAAGGATCATCGTATAACCAAGTGCTTACGGAGAAGAACAACCTGTTGTCTCAAGAACTAGAAAGGTATCGGACCCAGCTAACTGCTGCTACTGCCGAACTTGAGAAATCCAAGAAGGCGTCCCCTGGTAATGTTCCCTTCCAGTGAGAAAACATAATTATATACCAGCAATGCTAACACTGTTGCTCATCTCATGGCAGGATCATCAGATCAACTCAAGGAGCAACAGAAAGCCGCTCAAGAGGGAGAACAAGAAGCCAAAAGACTACTGGCCGCGGGCGAACATGTGCTGACACGAGTCAGAGAGGAGAAAAACAAGCTCCAGGATTCCAACACCCAGCTAGGCGAAGAACTGAAAGATGTGCGAGCCCAGCTGGCTGACTCCGTGAAGGAAAATAAGAGGCTTCAAGGCGGCATATTTAGTATGTGGTCAAACTTACCTCTGTGTAATTCGAAGATGAAAGGGATTGACAGAGTTATTTCTGTAGGTATGCTGATTGGACGTCCCGAAGAGGAGGTGTCCGGATTCTCGGGCGATCTGCTAGAAGAGCTGTCGCAAATGCACGAGCAAGCTCGGCAGGCGATGTGAAGTGTTGCCAAGGCTTTATGGCCATCCGCCTCCCCTCCAGGAAGAATGGAGGAGCTTATACAGCTATTCAGGGGAGCGCGGCGGCATTTCCGCTTATGGAAGATATCGGCCTGCCGGGAAGGTGCACGAGAAGCCTGGCCCATGGTGAAAACACGGTATACCAAGCTTGATCCGAATCATATGGCTCGGGTCAGACATTTAGGGTCAGATGGAAAAGAAATTCCCGTTAATTTGGTATATGACCAAGTCGAAGTAGCCGCCAAATATTCCCAACAGGATTGTAAGTTAGACAGCCTGTTAGACGGTATAGAGGAGGAAATGTTTGAGTCCAAGTGACTATGTACTTTCCTTGACATATTTGTCCCTAGCCAGATTGTAAAATGATTGTCATGGCAAACCTTTTCGCTTCAACCTCTGGACCCGAAGGTGCGGAGTGTTTCCGAATACCTGAGCGGCAAAAATAGACTGGGGTATGCGTGGAAACTAGGCTTAGGGGTCATAGTTGCTTGAACAGACAAGTTGTATCCGGCTAGCTATATTATATTACATTGTGATTGTAAGAAACATCTTCCAAAGAGAATAGTTCCGTTAAGGGTTCCTTTCCCTGGGTGCACATGCGTTAATGTGCATGTCCGAACTGTGATTGCAGAAATTGCAGTATGCGTAGCATCTAGGGGTTCACAATGGGGTGAATGCAAAAACATCTTTAGTCCGCCGACCGAATATTCCCTTAAGAACGCTAGCTTTCGGCTTCACCAAGTCTGAGGTACAAATCCGGATGACCCGGCAGTAACAATCGCAGAGGTGCTCCCTTTATGCCCTAGCCGAACTAACGGGAACGTAGGGCATAAGCATAGAAGCCAGGCAACCCAGCCTGGCCAAAACTTAAGTCATATCGATGCATATAATGGCGAAGAAAAGGTCCACATGGGAAAAACACGCATATGTGATGAGCGTGATGCTCGGAAAAATAACAATAATAAGCTTCTATCCAAGAAGCCCCCAGGTATAATGGACGTACATATTTGAAGATGTGTACGTCACGGTTGCACAGTTTAGCCACACGAAAGTTTAAGGCTAAAAAAGAAAAAACCGAAAAGGGAGGAAAAAATAATGGAAAAAATAGGGAGAAGGAGACGAACAAAGAGTACGACGCTAGGCATAGAATCTTCGGAGTCTGGCCGCGCTCCAGGGGTTAGGCTCTAGACGATTGTCTGACGCATCATGCAGGTGGTACGCTCCTCCAGTGAGAACTTCGTCAATGATGAAGGGACCCTCCCACTTGGGCTTGAGTTTGTCCTTTTTCTTCTCCGGCAAGCGTAGAACGAGTTCGCCAACATTATAAGTCTTGGCCTGTACTTCTCTGCTTTGATATCTGTGGGCCTATTATTCATAAAATGCGGAACGGGCTTTTGCAACATCGCGCTCCTCCTCCAGGACATATAGGCTGTCATGCCGATCAAGCTCGGCCTCTCTCTCTTCGTACATGCGCACTCGAGGTGAGTCATGAAAAATGTCGCAGGGTAACACAGCCTCCGCGCCGAACACCATGAAGAAAGGTGTATATCCAGTGGTGCGGTTGGGCATGGTCCACGATGACCCACAAGTATAGGGGATCTATCATAGTCCTTTCGATGAGTAAGAGTGTCGAACCCAACGAGGAGCAGAAGGAAATGATAAGCGCTTTTCAGCAAGGTATTCTCTGCAAGCACTGAAATTATTGGTAACAGATAGTTTTGTGATAAGGTAATTTGTAGCGAGTAACAAGTAACAAGTGTAAATAAAGTGCAGCAAGGTGGCCCAATCCTTTTTGTAGCAAAGGACAAGCCTGGACAATTTCTTATATAGAGAAAAGCGCTCCCGAGGACACATGGGAATTATCGTCAAGCTAGTTTTCATCACGTTCATATGATTCGCGTTCGGTACTTTGATAATTTGATATCTGGGTGGACCGGTGCTTGGGTGATGTCCTTACTTGGACAAGCATCCCACTTATGATTAACTCCTATTGCAAGCATCCTCAACTACGAAAGAAGTATTAAGGTAAACCTAACCATAGCATGAAACATATGGATCCAAATCAGCCCCTTACGAAGCAACGCATAAACTAGGGTTTAAGCTTCTGTCACTCTAGCAACCCATCTTCTACTTATTACTTCCCAATGCCTTCCTCTAGGCCCAAACAATGGTGAAGTGTCATGTAGTCGACGTTCACATAACACCACTAGAGGAGAGACAACATACATCTCATCAAAATATCAAACGAATACCAAATTCACATGACTACTTATAGCAAGACTTCTCCCATGTCCTCAGGAACAAACGTAACTACTCACAAAGCATATTCATGTTCATAATCAGAGGGGTATTAATATGCATATAGGATCTGAACATATGATCTTCCACCAAATAAACCAACTAGCATCAACTACAAGGAGTAATCAACACTACTAGCAACCCACAGGTACCAATCTGAGGCTTTGGGACAAAGACTGGATACAAGAGATGATCTAGGGTTTGATAGGAGATGGTGCTGGTGAAGATGTTGATGGAGATTGACCCCCCTCTCGATGAGAGGATCGTTGGTGATGACGATGGCGATGATTTCCCCCTCCCGAAGGGAAGTTTCCCCGGCAGAACAGCTCTGCCAGAGCCCTAGATTGGTTCCGCCAAGGTTCCGCCTCGTGGCGGCGGAGTTTCTTCCCGAAAGCTTGCTTATGATTTTTTCTTGGACGAAAGACTTCATATAGCAGAAGATGGACACCGGAGGCCTGCCAGGGGGCCCATGGTCAGGGTGTGGGCCCCCTTTGGTATTTTCTTTGCTCAGTATTTTTTATTATTTCCAAAAATAACTTCCGCGGAGTTTCAGGACTTTTGGTGTTGTGCAGAATAGGTCTCTAATATTTGCTCCTTTTCCAGCCTAGAATTCCAGCTGCCGGCATGAAACTCGAACCCCTCGAACCGAGCCGAGATTTTGAGAATGGTGTTATGGTAAGCCGCCATTTTTGGGTCTTTGGCATCGAAATCTCCATTTATTTGAGATATTGCGAGGTTTGAGTCCCCGTGTACTTCCAGGCGTTGTATGCCCATGAAGATAGCCATCCGAAGACCATGCAACAAGGCCTCATATTCGGCTGCGTTGTTGGAGTCTGTGTATAATATTTGGAGTACGTACTGAACTACGTCTCCAGTGGGGGACATTAAAACAACGCCCGCCCCTAACCCCACAAACATTTTGGAACCATCGAAGTACATAACCCAGTTGGAATACGTGCCGTACTCTTTAGGGAGTTCGGCCTCTGTCCATCCGGCGACGAAGTCGGCCAGTACTTGGGATTTAATGGTGCGGCACGGTTTATATGTTATGTCGAATGGAAGGAGCTCAATGGCCCACTTAGCAATCCGGCCCGTGGCATCGCGGTTGTTTATTATGTCGTTGAGTGGTACCTCGGAAGCCATCGTAATCGAGCACTCTTGAAAGTAGTGTCGCAGCTTCCGGGATGCCATGAAGACCGCGTATGCTATCTTTTGGTAATGAGGGTATCGGGATTTGCATGGTGTGAGGACAGTGGATACGTAGTACACTGGTTTCTGGAGCGGGAATTTGTGTTCGTCCTGCTCTCGCTCAACGACGAGCACGGCGCTCACCACCTGGTGTGTTGCCGATATGTATAATAACATGGGTTCGTCGACGTTCGGCGCGGCCAGGATTGGGTTGCTCGCTAAAAGGGCCTTTATTTCCTCAAGTCCGGCCGTTGCCATGTCCATCCACTCGAAGTGGTCGGTGCGTCGGAGAAGGCGATAAAGTGGCAATGCTTTTTCTCCCAATCTGGAGACAAAGCGGCTTAAAGCTGCCACACATCCCGCGAGTTTTTGGACCTGTTGGCATAGCCAATTGTGACAAAGCTCGGATTTTGGCTAGATTTTCCTCAATTCCTCTATTGGAAACGATGAAGCCCAGCAGTTTCCCGGCGGGGACGCCGAAAACACACTTTTCCAGCGGGGACGCCATAAGCACACTTTTCTGGATTGAGCTTGATGTCATATGTCCGGAGGTTGTCGAATGTGAGACGTAGATCGTCTATCAATGACTCGACGTGACTAGTTTTGATGACGATGTCATCCACGTATGCTTCAACTGTCTTGCCAATTTGTTTCTCCAGGCATGTTTGGATCATGCGTTGGTAGGTGGCGCCAGCATTTTTGAGCCCGAAAGGCATAGTGTTGAAGCAGAAAGGCCCATATGGGGTAATGAATGCCGTTGCGGCTTGATCGGACTCCTTCATCTTGATTTGATGGTACCTGGAGTATGCGTCGAGGAAACACAGTGAGTCGTGTCCTGCGGTTGTATCAATGATATAATCGATGCGTGGGAGGGGGAAGGGATCCTTAGGGCAGGCCTTGTTGAGGTCTTTGAAATCGACGCATAGGCGCCAGGATTTATCATTCTTTGGTACCATCACCAGGTTTCCTAGCTAGTCCAGGTGTTTTATTTCTCTGATGAATCCGGCCTTGGGTAACTTGGCTAGCTCCTCTCCCATAGCTTGTCGTTTGGGTTCGGAAAAACGCCGCAGTGTTTGCTTGACCGGTTTATGTCCCTTTAATATATTGAGGCTGTGTTCGGCCAACCTGCGTGGGATTCCTGGCATATCAGAAGGGTGCCAGGAGAATATGTCCCAGTTCTCACACAGGAACTCTCGTAGCGCGGCGTCGACCGTTGGGTCGAGTTGTGCCCCGATGGATGCTGTCTTCTTGGGGTCCGTCGGGTGGACTTGAAATTTTACTATTTCATCTGCTGGTTTAAAGGAGGTGGATTTGGGTTGTTTGTCCAGGATTACGTCATCCCTATCCACAGTAGAGCGCAGCGCAGTTAGCTCTTCGGCCGCGAGTATTTCAGATAATGCCTCGAGGGCCAGGGATGCAGTTTTATTTTCGGCGCGGAGTGCTATGTCCGGATCACTGGCAAGAGTGAGGATACCGTTGGGCCCAGGCATCTTGTGCTTCATGTATCCGTAATGAGGTATAGCTTGGAAGCGTGTAAATGCATCTCGCCCCAATAGGGCGTGATATCCGCTGTTGAAAGGAGCCACTTGGAAGGTTATCTCTTCGGACCGATAATTATGCGGTGTGCCGAATACCACGTCGAGCGTGATTTTTCCCTCGCATCGCGCCTCCCGGCTGGGAATGATTCCCCGGAAGGTCGTGCTACTTTGCTCGATGCGGCTCCTATCTATTTCCATTTTATTGAGCGTATCCTCGTAGATGAGGTTTAATCCGCTGCCGCCGTCCGTGAGCACTTTGGTGAGCTGAAACCCATTCACAATTGGATTGAGGACCAAGGCAGCTGGTGCTTGGACTGTCCGGAACTTTGGTTCGTCACTGGCATTGAAAGTTATGGCCGTGTCGTTCCAAGGGTTTATTGCTGCGACTTGGCAGACTTCGGCGAGGTTGCGGAAAGCCCTTTTACGCCGATTGTTTGAAGCGGAAGTCTCAAAGACTGTCAATACGCTGGGGTCGTCATCTTCCGGGGGGTGTTGCACTAGTGTATTTTTTGTGAGGATATCCTCGCCGCTCTTGGCCACTTGCCAGAGTATCCAACATGCTCTAAGGCTGTGGGTTGGTATGGTGTCCGGTGTTGCATGTATTTTGCATGGCCTATCGAGCCATCCCTCCAGAACGGTTCCGCGCCCCGTGATGTGATTAGATTTATTTACTATTGGATCTGGTGCGCCGAGAGGGTGCACCCTTTTTGCTCGGACGAAGGGTTGAATGGAAACTAGTGGTTCCCAGAGAGCTTCCTGAGTTTTCCAGGCGCTTTCCATTACGCAGTACTTCTGTACGATGGTTGCCAAGTCAGCAAAGTGTAATATGCGACGGCGATTGATGGGGTTGAGGAGTCCTTTGTCCGTGCAATTATTGCAGAATGCTGAGATCGCATCTTCGTCGCGGCAATCTTTAATCTTGTCTTTGCCAGGGAGGAATCTGGCCCAAAAGTGATGGACTGTTTCCTGAGACTGCTATCGTATGTACATGAGATCGTCCCTATCTGGGTGGGTGGGTGGCTTCAAATCCGAACCCTGACACAATTTGAAATCCGGAGTTTGAAGAACTTCCGAACTTAATAGCTCGGGCTCCAGGATATTAACTGATTATTCAGGCCCGTCGTCCGATTCTAGGTTCGGAGGGCAGGCTATGTCTTTCCGAAGGCAGGTGTCCGGTTCTTCAAGCTTGGAAATCCGAACACAATTCGTCCTCAGTATAGAGGGAGAGTTGCCGTCTTGCTCCTCAACTACCGCTATCTCGTGGGTGATCGGCGGAGATTTAATTTCTCACTGGTCAGGTTTAAGCCCAATCCGATCGTAGTCTGTAGCGACCCCCAGGGAGGTGATTCGATCTAGGAGTTCATTCAAAGATGATAACTCGGCCGGATCCATCTGCTTAGAGTATTTGGAGCTAACACGGAGGTGGTTTTCGATGACCCGAGAAGTCATCGTTGGCTTAACGACCGTAGGGGCGGTCATGGTAAAGCCGCCCAGTCGGAGGGTTTGGCCTGAGGTCACGGCACCTCTGGCGGTGATACTGTCCTTGATAACAAGGCGAGCCATCAATCCTGTCTTCGTCGTCGCAGCGGAACTCTCAATGAAAGCACCAATGTCGGTGCAAAACCGGCGGATCTCAGGTAGGGGGTCCCGAACTGTGCGTCTAAGGTCGATGGTAATAGGAGACAGGGGACATGATGTTTACCCAGGTTCGGGCCCTTTCTATGGAGTTAATACCCTACTACCTGCTTGATTGATCTTGCTGAATATGAGTATTACAAGAGTTGATCTACCTCGAGATCATAATGGCTAAAACCCTAGAAGTCTAGCTTGTATGACTATGATTATGATTCTTGCCTCTACGGACTAAGCCCTCTGGTTTATATAGACACCGGAGGGAACTAGGGTTGTACAAAGTCGGTTACAGAGAAAGGAAGCTTCATATCCGGACGCCAAGCTTGCCTTCCACGCCAAGGAGAGTCCCATCCGGACACGGGTGAGAGTCTTCGGTCTTGTATCTTCATAGACCATCAGTCCTGTCGGATTTAGGGTTCCGGCAAAACCCTTGAGGTTCGAACACTGGGGTGCACACGAAGATCTCTCCTCTCCCACGCTCTCACACTCCACGATCTCACGGACTAGCTCGCCGAACCCAAAGAACATGAGGACACAAGATTTATACTGGTTCGGGCCACCGTTGTGGTGTAATACCCTACTCTAGTGTGGTGGTGGTGGATTGCCTATTGGGCTGAGGATGAACAGTACAAGGGAAGAACAGCCTCCTGAGGAGATGTGTTCTTGTGCTTGATGAGTTGGTGTGTGGATGAGGATCGCTCAAGATGAGTTCTGGTGGGTGAGGATCCGATCTCCCATCCTACTTTGGTGACTAGTCCTATTTATAGAGGCCCTGGTCCTCTTCCCAAATATTGAGCGGGAAGGGATGCCACAACGGCCAATTTGAAAAGGGACAGCTAGTACAAGCTATCCTAATAAAAGTTGTCTTCGCCTGCCAAAGGCTCTGGTGGTGACGCCGTCTTGGGCTCCACGATGACCTCCGTCTTGCCGTCCCACTGGTCTTGGTCTCGTTGCACCGATATGGAAACCTTTGCTTGACGCCTCAGTACTGCTCGCTTGCGCTTGCCCCCTTAGCACCAAAGAGGAAGCAAGGACACTGTGCGTGCTAGCGCCCGCCTGGCCTTGATCGTCATGGCTCACGTCATGAGAACCTCGCGAGGTTTGCCTTGCCTTGATCTCTCCGCCCCTCGCGAGCTAGCCTGGTGAGGCCGCTCCCGAGGAGGCCTTGTGTCGTCCACCTCGCGAGGCTTGGCCCCTCGCGAGGGTCTTGAGTGCTTGCTGGTGAGGATGGGCCGTACGGGCCCGCTTGTGGAGCCACGCCGTGGGCCGCAGGCAGGCATGTCTGGGGACCCCCGATGCCAGAACGCCGACAGTAGCCCCCGGGCCCAAGGTGCGCTCGGACTTGGCTTCGAGGCGAAGCCAAGGGGCAAGTGCGAAGCGCCGCGGGCCCCCAATAGCCTGCGGCCTTGGTCGACGCGTGGCGGTTGATTGGACGTGGGCGTCTTCGCTTCCCCACGCTGCCTCGGCAACTGCCTGACTTGACGAGTCCCTGCTGCATGCAAGGAAAAACCATCATTACCTGTGATCGTGGGGGCGCTGGTTGGCCTTCTCCTGCTATAAATGGGGAGGGGGCAGAGTCCCCGTCGCCCATCTCTTCCCATTCTGCTCGCTTCTCCCCCTTCGCTCCATTCCCATTAGTGACACTGATGGCGCCACCGAAGAGGTTCTCCGCCGTGGAGAAGGGGAAGGCCCGTCAGGAGGGGCCCGGCTCTTCGGTGTCCAAGCGTGGATGCGGCCGTCACCGCAAGCACACCGCGACCCCCGCTGCTGCTCCCCGCAGCCGTGGCAGGGCCGCTTCGCGTGGTTGGGGTTGCCCCGGTTGTGGCAGCCTTGTCGGTGAAGGGAGATGTGCCGTGGTCACGCGGCCTCCCCGGCCATGCTTCCACTCGGCGAAGGTGCTGGTGGAGTTCGTCGTCTGGTCGGAGAACCTGGCCGGCAACTGGCTTCAACTCCCGCGCTTCTTCGCCGACGAGCTGCCGGCCGCAAGTCTAGGCAGGCTCTGGCTGCAAGCGGACGGATGCTGCAGCAGGGCTTCCTGGGTCGCGGTTGAGGTCTCCGTCACGGGCAACATAGCCCTGGGGCGCGGCTGGCAGACGTTCGCCCGCGCGCGTGGCCTGGGCAGGCGGTGCACCCTCCATTTCAAGTACGACGGCGACGCGACCCTCTACGTGAGGGTGTTTGGGGAAGATGGTCGTCGCGTCGGGTGCTGCCCCGAGGTCAAAGACGGCGACGAGGTGCTCGGCCTTGGCGATGGTCGTGATGAGGATGAGGGCGAACCCGCCCTTGGTGCCGACCACGTCTCGTCCAGCTACGGCGGTTCTTCCTCCGGCGACAGCTCCAGCAGCGATGGTTATGACCAGTAGCCACGCCGCCGCGCCCGCTTCGAAGGTGGCAGCGGGTCATCTCGTCGCCGCGCCTCCGTGAAGCGCGAGGAGGGGTCTGGCTGAGCCGGCGCCAAGAGCCGCCCTCGCGGTCCGCTGTGGGGGCACGCACCGCTTTTATTTCGTTCTTCCTTTCCCTCCTGCATCAAGAGAGAAACCAGTATGGGGCCCCGGAGGGGTGTGCAACGAACTATGATTTCCCAGTTATTATGCTATGTTTATCGTTCCTGTATTGTGTCGCAGCATAAATGTCTTATATAGGTACGTAGGAGTAACTTAGCTTGCCGTGTTTGAAGTAGTCTCCGCCTCACAAGGCACGCATTCACTAGTAGAAAAGGGGGCTTTTGTCCCGGTTAGTAAGGGCCTTTAGTCCCGGTTTTTGAACCGGGACTAAAGGGTCGTTACTAATGCCTCCCCCCTTTAGTCCCGGTTCTTACATGAACCGGGACTAAAGGCCGTCCACGTGGACGCAGACTGGAGCTCCACCTTTAGTCCCGGTTGGTGTTACCAACCGGGACTAAAGGAAATTTTATGATTTTTTTTTGAAATTTTTTTTGTCCCGGTTGGTGTTACCAATCGGGACTAAAGGAAATTTTATGATTTTTTTTGAAAAAAAAATTTGCGAATTTTTTTTTGATTTTCAAATTTCAGAATTATTTCAACCTCTAATCTCTAATCACCACCCCTCATCACTGCTCAATTTATCCTCTAATCTCTAATCACCCCTCATCATTCCAAATCATCTAACTTCCCGGACGGTCACCCATCCTCTCACTACTCCAGCCTGAGCACGCTTAACTTCCGGGTTCTATTCTCCCTCGTTTCCAAGTCTGCACATGTTGTTTTCCTGACAATAGTAAGATGTCAATCCTATTAACCCTCAGGAATTTACCTTTAGCATGAAGTGACACATTTCACTGTTTGAGTTTGAAACTATTGTTTAAAAAAACAATAATTATTTAGTAACACTAATATTTCTGGAATAATTAGTTTGACCATTGTTTGACCACAGTTTGACCACAGTTTGACCAGATTTGACCACAGTTTGACCAGATTTGACCAAAATTCAAAACAAGTGAAATAATTATTTAGTAACACTAATTGTCAGAGTAAATGGCCACGGGTAGCCTAGCCGACTACCCCTGACTCTTCAGAAAATTTATCAGGCCTTTGGGCCTTCAAGCACTCCAAGCATTTGGGCCGCCTTCCCCGGCTGGCTACCACTAAAGCCGACTCCCGGAAGGCGACCCAGCCTCACCGACTCCTCCCTAGGACGACTGGGGGGTGGCTGACTCCAAGAAGCCGGCCAAGAAGGACGCCGACTCCTAGAAGCTGGCCAAGACCACAACCACTCCTACATAATGGCGACGTGACGGGGTGTGGCCACAGTGCGGCCCACGACCCCCGAAGCCCGAGGCGGGCATGGCTACAGCAGGCCGTACGGGAGGGACGTCCCCCGTGCGGCTCGGAACTGTAGCCACGCTGGCCTCGACGTCATCCACGACCCACTCCTGTACGGCCCAAGGGTTGCGGGCCCCTCCAGCCAGAGAGAGGCGTGAAGGCGGCCCAGCTTTTCCTAGTCGGCCAGGAGTATAGCCGGCCTCCAGAAGCCGGCTACTCCCTTCCTCGAAGCAGGAGCCCCATTAAGGAGACAAGATGAGGTGAGGCTACAGTGATAGCCCCCGAGGTGGCCCACTGTAGCCACGCTCACCTCAACAAAGCCCTCATCATCAGAGGCGCGGCTACAGTAAGCAGCCGCCGACAAGACCCTAGGTGGTGGGACCGGCCTGTCGACCAAGTAGCCGGCAGCCGGCGGGACCCACCAGCCGGCGGGACCCAGCAGCCGGCGGAGAAGCCGGCGAGCGTAAACACTGACGGCTGGGACCCGTTCCCAGTCGGATTACCATTGTACCCCCGGGGGGTAGGCCTATATAAACCCCCCGGAGCACCCATGCAAAGGGTTCGCTTCGGGGTTGGCCTCTGAGCATAGTTGGCTTCTAGTTTAACACCCACGCATAGCACACACACCATAGATAGAGAGAAGCAAGAGCTAGCCTTGTTCTTCTTCTCCCTTGATCTCAACAGCTCTAGGAGCGATTGTAGCTACTCTTTATCGTTCTAGTGATCATGCGGAGACCCCGCAGAGCAGGACTAGGGGTGTTATCTCCTCGGAGAGCCCCGAACCTGGGTAAGATTCGCCGGCGTGCATGTCTTCGCCTCATCCCGTTTCCAGGCACCGGCGACGTTTTATTGGCTCCCACAGTGATAAGCCATCCCTTGGCATATGTCGCACCAACCACCCGACACTAATATTCTAGAATAATTAGTTTGACCATTGTTTGACCACAGTTTGACCACAATTTGAAATTTTTTGAATTTTTTTGCCTCTCAGATCTTAAAAGCCCCGTATCTTTTTTTCTGTTAGGTTTTTGAGGATTTTGAAAATGTTTAACGGGGTTCCCATTTTTGAGTAACTTTTCGGATGTAACTTTTCGAGTAGATTATTTTTCGTATAAAAAACTTTTTCATCCGAGCTCGTATGCAAAAGTTATGCCCATTTTAAGAAATTCCAGAGAGATTTTGCAAATAAAGTCGAAATTCATATTTGTTAATTTTCCCAACAACTAGACCACATATCACATGGGAAACTTATTTTATTTTATTTTTTTGACACTTCCATCATTTTCTTTTGTTTTTTCTAAAACTGAAAAGGCGGTCCACTTGGGGGGTGGGGTTTGAAAATGGGACCTTTAGTACCGGTTCGTGCCATGAACTGGTACTAATGCCTCAAAGCCCATTAGTACCGGTTGGTGGCACCAACCTTTAGTCCCGGTTGGTGCCACCAACCAGGACTAATGGGCATCGCACCCTTTAGTCCCGGTTCGTGGAACCAACCGGGACTAAAGGGCCCAGGTGAACCGGGACTAATGCCTTAGCCGCACGAACTGGGATAAATGCTCACATTAGTCCCGGTTCGTGACTGAACCGGGACTAATGTGAAAACTGCCCTGTGACCAAAGCCCTGTTTTCTACTAGTGATTCCTCAGCACCTGCCCAGGCTTTTTGGGAACTGCAAAAAAAGTTAAGGAACTCCGAGCCTTGATCGCAGGCGCCGCCACCAGCCATGACTCCGCGCCTCGCATCGCGGTACCCGTGGGGCACGGATTAGGGGAGGAGCGCCAGCTTGCGGCTCGAACGAGGGTGCTTCGCGAAAAAACAAGACACTCATGAGGGCACGAAAAAACAAGATGCTCACGAGGGCACCTGTCCAGCCCCCTCGCGAGGGACGCGAGAGAGAGTACAGGCCAAACAGAGAAATGAAGGCAGAACAGAGGCAGAAAGCGACAGGGCGAGACCAGCAAGAGAAATCAGAAAGCAAATTTCGATTAAAGAGGGGCAAGCCAACTACGGAAAGCAAATGAAAAGCCGCGTCCGGCACCTAGTCTAGTCTTCTTGTCTTCTCACCAGTGCGGAGCTAAGTGCTGCCAGTAGGACGTGGGAGGGAGCCCCAGAGGCCCGAGGGCGGCACTCCTGAGACTCCAGGGCGTGTATAGCCCCACTCATTATTACGTGACAGTGTCACGAGCGGAGACCTTCACAGGCACTGGGCCTTCTTCATAGGCGTTGGACCTTTCTTCAGGGGTAGAACTTCCGGAGGTGCTAGATGTTCCAGGCGTTCTGGATGGGTACCCCGTCCTGCGTCTCCAGGAACGCGGCGCCAGGCCTGGAGACGTGGACGACCTTGAGCGGGCCCTCCCACATGGGTGAGAGCTTATGCAGCCCTTCCCTGGAGAGCACCCGCCTGAGGACGAGGTCACCCACCTCGAGCGTCCTAGAGCGGATGTTGCGGCAGCGGTACCGCCGCAGCGCCTGCTGATATCTTGCTGCTCGTAGCGTGGCTTCACGGTGGCGTTCCTCCCCCAGCACGAGGTCCATCCCCCGCATGGCGTCCTGCTGCGCCTCATCAAACGCCAGGACCCGCGCGGAGCGATGTTTGACCTCGTGAGGGAGAACCGCTTCTGCTTCGTAGAAGAGGAAGAATGGGGTCTCACCCGTTGGCTTGGTGGTGGTGGTGCGGATGGACCACAGCACGCACTGGTGCTCATTGTGCCAGCCCCTACCACAGGCCTCGAGCTTCTTCTAGAAGGTCCTGGTCCTGAGGCCCCTCAGGACCTCTGCGTTGGCGCGTTTGGCCTGACCGTTGCTCCTGGGGTGCGCCACCGAAGCGTAGCAGATCTGCGTTCCAAGGTTAGCACAATATGTCTTTAAGAGGTTACTAGTGAACTGTGAGGCATTATCGGTGATGATGCGGTTGGGGACCCCGAACCGGCTCACAAGACCCTTAATGAACTTGACCGTGGAGCCAGCTGGGATGGTGCGTACGGCTTCTACCTCCGCCCACTTGGTGAATTTGTCGATGGCGACGTAGAGGTAGCGGTAGCCCCCAGGCGCTCGAGGGAACGGGCCCAAGATATTCTGCCCCCAAACCATGAATGGCCATGAGAGTGGGATGGTCTGGAGGCCCTAAGCTGGCTGATGAATCTGCTTGGCGTGGAACTGGCAGG
Source organism: Aegilops tauschii subsp. strangulata (assembly GCF_002575655.3). Taxonomy (NCBI): domain Eukaryota; kingdom Viridiplantae; phylum Streptophyta; class Magnoliopsida; order Poales; family Poaceae; genus Aegilops; species Aegilops tauschii. The sequence continues at coordinate 221,568,158 of NC_053036.3, forward strand.
CCTCGCACGACCTCACCAGCTCAGTCGCGTCGTTGAGTGTCGTGGACCAGTAGAATCCACTGTGAAACACCTTGCCGACGAGGGTTCGCGACGACGAGTGGTATCCGTAGTCCCCACCATGTATGTCGGCCAGCAGCTCTCTTCCTTGCTCCCTGGAGATGCAACACAGGGAAACATCATTTGGACACTTCCTGTATAACTCACCGTCCCGGATGTAGTATGTCGTGGCTTGTCGGGCCACACGCTCCATGTCCTCCTCCTCTTCCAGCAGCGTCCCTTTCATCAGGTATTCCTTGAATTCCTTGATCCAGCACCCCTCCTGAGGTTTGAGCGCCAAGAGCAAGCGCGCTCCCGAGGTCGGACCGCAGGCCGGGGCTCCTGAGGCAGGTGGTTGAGGGAGCTCCTCCCGAGGTAGCGCTGTTGTTGAGAGTGGCGGTGTTGTTGATGATTTGAAGAGCCGCTCCTCAAAGACGCCAGGCTCTTGGGGTAGCCACTTGGATGCCCTTCTAGCGATATCGTCGGCTTCCTTGTTGGTGCCACGGGGCACATGCTGCACACTACTAGGGAAAACCCTAGCAGTAGCGCAGGAATAATGCCTATCAGTAGCGCTGGGTACGGCGCTACTAGTAAGGCGCTACAACTAAAAGTTAGCAGTAGCGTCTGTTAACCCACGCTACTGCTATATCGACTTAGTAGTAGCGCTTTCACTAAAGAGCGCTACTGGTAATTACTAGTGGCGCTTCTCTCAGCCCGCGCTACTACTATTATTCCACATTTCACTTTTATTTCATGTTGTATTCATACACCTTTATACAAGTTTTCATACAACAGCAATTTAGAGATTGTTTTTACATCATAATGAGTTATTACATCACAGGGTGAAAGAACCGTGGACTAGTTTCAAGTGGATGGACATACACTTGAAACTAATCCGCGGTTCTTTCACCCAATAATATAATAAAAATCATCATCATCATATCATTAACAACTTATCATCATAATACATCATTGTCATATAAAACCTCCTCATGATCATCGTTTTCATCAATGAGACATCACATAGCAAGTTGGTCACTAGTCATAATCTCAACTACTCCTCATCATCAACTCTAACACATTGTACCACATAATAAACATATTGTACCTCATAGGACCTACTACATTCTCTTAGGATGTCGGGACCCCGATCCTAAGTCACACCGATCTAGCATGTAACACCTCATATCACTTTGCAGCCTCACGCACGGTACTCCCACGGGTGTCGCCTTACCATGGCCCGGGACCGTTTGCGCCTTTTGGCTCACGTATATGACAATGTCGCTAGCATCCATATGACAGAGAACCCGGGCCGACATGGCTAGTCGTGAACCCAAAGCGGCACTAACGTATGGGGACAGGCATACATGAATCAACATCGAACGTGTCGGTCAGCAGCGTGTGAATCCGGGCTGTAGCACTGGGCTAACAGGACTCCGGGAACCCGGGCTGTAGCAGGCTAGGCAGGACTCCGGATGTCATCGCGTGACATTTCCCGAAGGGACAGACACAGGAACGATGCGAAACACATGCCGGCCAGTCAAGTGTCCAGAGCAGTAGTGCTGGGCTAGCAGGACTCCGGTGAACCGGGCTGTAGCGGACTACTATGGCTCAAGGAGGCACTAGACTACATTTCCCCATAAGAGAGGCTGCCAAGGATAAACAACTAGATTGTCGGATCCCACACATAGCAATACACGTTACACGTACGCATAACATGCAAGTATGTGCTGTACAACATGGCATCACAACATAACGCGAACTCATATAGATAAACGGCCCAGAAGAGCCACATAGCATTAAGTACAAACAGGGGTCACATGACCCATCATTCAGAGCATACAAGCAACGGAAGCATTACATGTCTGAGTACAGACAACTACAAAAGAAAAAGGCTGAGAAGCCTGACTATCTACAAGACCCTCCCAAGGGTTCAAGATCGTAGCTGAGGTACAAGCTACTCGTCGAAGTCCAAGCGGAGCTACTAGTAAGACTGAAGTCTCCGCTGCAAAAACATGAATAAAGCAACATGAGTACGAAGGTACTCAGCAAGACTTACATCAGATCCTATCATACATGCATTTGTATCAAGAAGGTAGGGTGGGGTTTAGTTGCAGCAAGCCAGCTTTGACTCACTGGCTATCCTGTTCTACTACTGCGAGAATCTTCTTTGAGGTAAGAAGGCGCACACGAGTCCACTAATCACCACCTCAATACACCACTATGGATTCATTCCCGTCTCACTACGAGAAGCCATCCATAGCACTCACACTTATCTTGAGCATTTTAGAGTATCCACTTCAAGTTGTCTATGTACCACGTAAGCATCCAAGAAGTCCATAACCGAGGACACGGCTATTCGAATAGATCATGATAACCCTGCAGGGGGTGTACTGCGTCACACACGCTCTCGCCACTTACCGCCATGTACACGTCATGTACCTCGGCAACCTTCAAGCGGAATCCTGGCGAGGGTGTCGGCCACGACCTGACTAACCACACAAGAGTCTAGTCCAGGTTTATCGCCTATTCGGGTTCCATCCGCAAGGAGATCCGGCCGGGGTGTCGCTCACGGCCCCAAACGATGTGTACAGGGTTCCCGAGCCCACCATCCGGGTGCCACTCGGTACACCGGGCCACGTGTGCCTAGTCTGTCCCAAGCCCACCCTGCCGGGTGCCACTCGGTAGAAAAATAGCACTACCTACAAACACCAGAAACTAGTTGCAACTCCTGGACAGAGACCAAGTTGGTTAATAAGTCGAGAGGGGCACTTAAGCATTCCAATGTGTGGTAGTAACTAGTCATTGGACAACATACACAGAACTCAGTGCTTAAGGATGGTTCCAGTGAGACAACCCACCATGTACTCCTACATGGCCTCTCACCGCTACCTTTACCAAATCGTGTTCACACGCTTAACTCTCGGCACCAGAACATATCGTAACACTCCAATTCATTCCCAATGAACCAGACCTGACACAACTCTAAGCAATAGCAGGCAAGGCATGGTAGGAACACAACATGGCTCAATCAACTCCTACACATGCTAGTGGGTTTCAACTATTTACTGTGGCAATGACAGGTCATGCAGAGGAATGGGTTCGACTACCGCAGCATAAAGTAGCAGTTGAATCGCTGTTGTCCTAATGCAGTAAAAGAGAGCAGGAGCGAGAGAGTAGGTTTGTATCGGAATGAACAAAGGGGGTTTGCTTGCCTGGTAGATCAACAGGGTGGCACTGCTCCTCAGACAGGTACTCTGGAACACTCTCCGGAGCAGGACCTATCAAGAGGGAACGGTGTCGACAGTCAAAACACAATCATATGCAACAATATGATGCATGAATATGGCATGAATATGTGATGTATTTTGAGCTAATGCATTTAGCATTCAACTTGGAAGAGATCCATTTGAACCAAAGGTTCAAATGCAACTCTAATTTAAGTCCTTATATATGCCATTTATATGTTTTCACTTATAAAGTAGGTATAAGTTGGTTTGTCATGCATGAAACTAGTACAGATGGATAGATTGCATTTTTCTGATAATTTTTCATATATAAATTATTTAAATCTGAGCTACGGTTGAATTTCTATGAATTTTAGAAGTAAGTTTTGAACATATTCTGGAATTTCCTGATTTAATTTAAATCCAGAAAGGGTTTGTTGCGTCAGCACTGCGTCATCATGACGTCAGCGGGTTAGCGGCGCTGACCAAGTCAAACCTGACGTGTGGGGTCCACACGTCAGTGACTCAATGTTAACCCGAGGGGTTTTCTAGTTAATCTAAATTATCTAGGGGTGCTGGGGCCCATTGTCAGTGTCAGTGGGGGTAGATTAGAGGGGTAATTAGTGCGGTTTGACCCGGGTTGACCGGCGGTTAGTCGCCGGCGAGGCCGAGCGCGGCGGAGCTCGTCGGGTTCGTCGCTCCGGCGACCATTTGGGCCGCAGAGGCCACCTACGCGAAGCCCAGGCTCGCGCGCATCCAGTGGGACACGCGGAAGACCGTGGGGTGGTCGGAGCTCGCCGGAGCGAGGCTCGCGGCGGTGGCCGGAGTTCGGCCAAGGCGGGCGCAGTGCTGCGGTGCACGGGGGCGTGAGCGGAGAGGCGCTACGGCCTCCTGGCGTCACCAGAAGCACGGTGACGCGCTCGGTTGCGGGCTGCGGTGGCCAGGGCGGCGGTGGTGACATGGACGGCGGCGAGGAGCTACGGCCATGGTGAGGGTCGGGGCTACAGCGCGGGAACGGAGAAACGGAGAGAGGGGAACGGGGCAGGAGCTCACGGTGGACTCGACGGCGTCGTCGGAGAGCTCGGGGACGCACTGGAGACGGTGGGGCCGCGAAGACGATCTCCGGCGGCCGGAGTTGAGGACGACGGCGATGGAGGCGCTCCAGGGCGTTCCGGCTTGCGTGGCTCAGCGGAGGGGTTCAGCGCGAGGAGGCGGAGCTCTGGGACACGATGGAGGTGCGAGGGGATGGCGGGGAGCGCGGGGCAGCGAACGGCGGCGACCGGCGCGTTCGGGCGTCGCGGGAGAGAGCGGGAGAGAGCGGGGGAGAGGCGCAGGAGAGAGGGAGTGAGGCCTGGAGGGGTCGTGGCGTCGTCCAGGCGACCGAGGCGTCGAGGGAGGGGAGGGCAGGCAGGCAGCTGCCGTGGCGCGCATGCGCGCGGCGTGCGGCGACCACGCGCCCTGTCCCTCTGGCGCGAGAAGGGGGACGACTGGCGCTGGCCAGTCAGCTGGGCTGGCCTGCTGGGCCAGGCCAGGCCGCACAGTGCCAGGCCGCAGGTAAGCTCCCTTTTCCTATTTCCTTTTCTTTTCTAATTTTCTGACATTTGTTTGGTTTAATAAAAATACTAAACCATTTTATTTACTTATGCCAATTTTTATAGGGGCTAGTGTTATTATTCCAGAACTCCTCAACAAATGGCATAATTTTTGGACAATATTATATATATATAACAATATATATCCAAAGCAAATAATTACTGCATTAATTCCAAATGCCCAACATAAATATTTATGATCTCCTAAAAATATTGGTTTGGTTTTTATCTCTGTCCAATATTTTCAGAGAGCAACATGAACATTTTCTTGGACCCTTTTGGAGCAATTTTTATCTGGGTCATTTCCAGAAATGATTCTGAGGGTTTCACAGATCCCCATTTCAAATTTAAATGAAATTTAGACATGATGCACACATGACTAGCTAGTCTAGGTCATACCAGAACTAGGGACGTGACAACTCGCCGCCACTTGCAAGAATCTCGTCCCGAGATTCAGGGGTCGACGGAAAGAAGGTGGGGTACTCCAGCCGAAGATGATCTTCTCACTCCCAAGTAGCTTCTCTCTCAGAATGATGAGACCACTGAACCTTGAGAAACTTGATGTTCTGACGTCGGGTGACACGCTCTGCTTGATCAAGAATGCGAATAGGGTACTCTCGGTATGTGAGGTTATCTTGGAGATCAAGCGTTTCATGGTCCACTCCGCGGATGGGATCCGAGAAGCAACGCCTGAGTTGAGAGACGTGGAAGACATCATGGACTCGATATAGATGTGGGGGTAGTTCTAACTGGTAGGCAACCTCTCCTCGTTTAGCGAGAATGCAAAAAGGACCAATGTAACGAGGAGCCAACTTGCCCTTGATACCGAATCGATGGGTACCCTTTAGAGGAGTAACCCGAAGGTAAGCCTTGTCGCCAACTTCATAAGCCACTTCCTTATGACGACGGTCATACTGGCTCTTTTGACGAGACTGGGCTGTTTTCAATTTCTCACGAATGATGCGAACTTGCTCTTCTGCTTCCTGGATCATGTCCGGTCCAAAGAATTGTCTTTCACCGGTTTCTGACCAGTTCAAAGGTGTTCGACATCTTCGTCCATACAGAATCTCTAAAGGAGCTTTCTTAAGACTGGATTGATAGCTATTGTTATAAGCGAACTCGGCGAAAGGTAGGCATTTCTCCCAATCCATACCGAATGAGATAACGCAAGCTCTAAGCATGTCTTCAAGAATTTGGTTGACCCTTTCCACCTGACCACTTGATTGAGGGTGGAAAGCGGTACTGAAGGAAAGATGGGTGCCCATGGCAGTTTGGAAACTCTCCCAGAAATGAGAAGTGAAGAGACTACCACGGTCTGAATTGATCTCTAGTGGAACACCATGAAGTGACACTATTCGAGAAATATATAAGTGAGCGAGCTGACTAGCAGTGATACTCTCTCGAACAGGTAGGAAGTGAGCCACTTTGGAAAGACGATCAATGACTACGAAGATAGCATTATTCCCTTTCTTGGTCCTGGGAAAGCCGGTGATGAAGTCCATACCAACTTTATCCCATTTCCACTTAGGAATGGCTAAAGGTTGAAGGGTGCCAGCAGGCCTTTGATGTTCTGCCTTAACGCGACGACAAACGTCACAGTTAGCAATGAACTGAGCGATTTCTCTCTTCATCCTAGTCCACCAGAACCTCTGGCGTAGGTCCTGATACATCTTAGTACTACCGGGATGAATCGTGAGAGGGGATTCATGTGCCTCCTTAAGGATCAATTGTCGCAGATGTTGATTCTTGGGAACCACCAAACGATTCTCAAAGAAAACAGCACCTCGATCATCCATAGAGAAACATCCACCAACTCCCTTCTTAATGTTTCTCCTGATGCGGGTAACACCCCTATCAAACTTCTGGTCAGAAATGATCTGATCCTCAAGGGTAGGTTTCGCCACCAAGGTAGAAAGGAATCCTTGAGGAGCAATGTGAAGGTTAAGCTTACAGAATTCCTCATGGAGAAGTGGTTGGCCCTGCTGCAACATAAGATTGTTGCAATAGGACTTACGACTTAGCGCATCAGCCATGACATTGCCCTTGCCTGGGGTGTAGGTAATCCCTAAGTCGTAATCTGAGATCAACTCCAACCAACGTCTTTGCCTAAGGTTCAAATCTGGTTGGGTGAAAATATACTTGAGACTCTGGTGATCGGTGTAAATCTCGCAACGTTTACCGAGAAGGTAATGTCACCATGTCTTAAGTGCATAGACTACGGCTGCAAGCTCTAGATCATGTGTAGGGTAATTCTCCTCATGTGGATGCAACTGTCGAGATGCATAGGCAATCACATGATGATCCTGCATAAGAATGCAGCCTAGTCCCTGTCGTGAGGCGTCGCAGTAGATAACAAAGTCTTTAGTGAAATCCGGTGGCACAAGTATGGGGGCAGAAGTCAGGCGTCTTTTCAGTTCCTGAAAACTGTATTCACACTGTGGGGACCACTCAAACTTTTTATCCTTCTTGAGAAGTTCCGTGAGGGGTTTGGCTACTTTGGAGAAGTTTTCAACGAAGCGGCGACAATAACTGGCTAGACCAAGGAAACTCCTAACTTGTTTAACTGTTTCAGGTGGAGTCCAATCAAGAACGGCCTGAACTCTCTCAGGATTGACAGCAATGCCCTTACCAGAGATCACGTGGCCTAGGTAGGTCACTTCTGGCAACCAAAATTCGCACTTGGAGAACTTGGCATAAAGGCGGTGCTCTCTGAGTTTTTCTAACACAAGTCTAAGATGTTCGGCATGCTCTTCCTCGTTCTTCGAGTAGATAAGGATATCATCGAGGTAAACCACGACGAACTTATCTAAGTACTCCATGAAGATCGAGTTCATCAAGCGGGAGAAGGTAGCTGGAGCATTGGTTAGACCAAAAGACATGACGGTGTACTCGTACTGGCCATAACGAGTGACAAAAGCTGTCTTAGGAATGTCCCCGTTTCTAATCTTGATTTGGTGGTAGCCTAATCTCAAATCCATCTTGGAAAAGACTGAGGATCCAGCGAGTTGATCATACAGGTCGTTGATCCTGGGGAGCGGATACTTGTTCTTTATCGTGACCAAATTAACGGGACGATAATCTACAACCATCCGGTCCGTACCATCCTTCTTCTTGACGAAGAGGACGGGGCAAGCCCAAGGAGAAGAACTAGGACGGATGAAACCCTTTTGCAAGGACTCATCAAGTTGTTTCTTAAGCTCACCTAGCTCTAAAGGTGCCATCTTGTAAGGTCTCCTAGAGATTGGGGCGGTTCCTGGGATAATATCTATGACAAACTCTACATCCCTGTCAGGTGGAATACCTGGCAGTTCCTCTGGAAAAACATCCGGAAAGTCACGGACTACCGGGATATCCTCAAGGTCTGGAAGAGGACTGGCATTAAGAGAATAGAGTTGACGCTTTGCAACTCTGGTGGAGACAGTGACTAACTTACCAGATGGGTGTGTGAGCTGAACAGACCTGGTGTAACAATCAATCTTGGCATGATGAGCTGTCATCCAGTCCATACCCAAGATGATGTTAATATCTGTGGACTTGAGGGCTATAAGTGAGGCAAGGAATACAAGTCTGTCAACAAGGATTTCATTACCATGGCTTATTCTGGTAGTTTGCCATCTAGACCCTGGAGTTTGGATTTCAAGTGGAGTTGGCATATCACAAAATGACATGTCGTGCAAACGGGCATAGCCTTCAGAGATGAAGGAGTGAGATGCTCCAGTATCGAATAGAACCGAAGCTGGATGGCAATTGACAAGGAGTGTACCAAGAACGACATCCGGATCATCATGAGCGTCTTTAGCTGAGGCGTGATGCACACGTCCACGCTCAGTGGGAGCTGACTTGACACTGATCATCTTGCGTGATGGCTTACCACTGCCAACAGACTTCTCAGGCAGGGGTGGGGCATAGTTAATTTGAGAGCAGTCACGTGCATAGTGTCCTGGCTTCCCGCATGTGAAGCAAGTCCCTGAAGTTGGATGTGGACCCGCATTGACAAGCGGTCTACCAATAGGCCTGGGTGGAGCATACTGCTGAACTGGGTGAGGCGGCACATAAGATAGCCTCGGTGCATATCCAGGTGGAAGAGCGGAGTTCGGAACCCAAATCCGGCGCTTATGAGAACTAGAGCCAGAGGAAGAAACCAAATCACGGGTGTGCTTACGAGACTCCTCGTATGTGAGCTGAGCTGTCTCCGCATTAATGGCCTTGTTCACAAGATCCTGGAAAGTTTTGCAATGGTGCAAGTGGAGATCACGACGCAACTTGGGGTTGAGACCCTTCCGGAACCTAGCCTGCTTCTTAGCGTCCGTGGACACTTCTTCTGTAGCATAGCGGGCGAGGTTCTCAAACTCTCTACTGTAAGCATCAACAGCCATCTTACCCTGGGTGAAACTACAGAACTCTTCTCTCTTGCGGTCAATGAGAGCCTGAGGAATGTGATGCTCGCGAAAAGCCTCAGTGAAATCTCTCCAGGTCGGTATCTGGCTAGCTGGAAGCATAGCCTCATAGTTCTGCCACCAAAGACTAGCAGGACCTTCCAGGTGATATGCAGCATAAGTGACCTTGTCACCTTCAGCTACGTTCGCAGAACGCAGCTTGTGTGTGATACTACGGAGCCAGTCATCTGCATCGAGTGGCTCAATAGAATGATGGAAGGTAGGTGGTTTCAGACCAATGAAATCATAGATGGTCGCTGACTCTTTGCACTGGGGTGCGGTGTTCTCCTCGATACGTGCTAACAGGCGGTTAGACTCGTGCTTGTTCCTCTCCATCTCTAACATAAATTCTGCCAACGAAGGCTGGTCGGGAGGATCCTCCTCATCCCTACCACCTCCATGGTTCAGGCAACGAGCAACAGAACTTCGGTTAACTGACGACATCCTGAGAAGCGGAACCAAGGACGAGGTCAACATCAACTATAGGATGCAACATGTAGCATAAGAAAATTTAGTACCTCTCAAACTCCTAGGACAAATTCGGCAGCATAACGGCAGTAAAATGCTCAAAATGAGACATTCCGCAAAGGGCGGGGTAGCACCATACTCAACATCGTCACTCAAGGTTCTGAGATATTACTAAACAGGCTACACTGGAGGTACTCAAACTGGGGTATGACTCTGATCAACCAATCCTAAGAGACTACGGAGTAGTAACACGTGATCCTGATAGACAGAAGAGGAAGCCTAGTTCCTTAACCCCGTAGGAAAGATAGGATGACTCAGATCGGAAGGGCATGAGGTAAAAGAAGTAAAAAGAGCCTTACGTTCCCTTCCACAATCAATTCCCTTACATAACTAAAGAATTTCTAGACTCAACTTCGACCAGGTTGGCTTGGAAATCCTACAGGCAGTCAGGCTCTGATACCAAAGCTGTCGGGACCCCGATCCTAAGTCACACCGATCTAGCATGTAACACCTCATATCACTTTGCAGCCTCACGCACGGTACTCCCACGGGTGTCGCCTTACCATGGCCCGGGACCGTTTGTGCCTTTTGGCTCACGTATATGACAATGTCGCTAGCATCCATATGACAGAGAACCCGGGCCGACATGGCTAGTCGTGAACCCAAAGCGGCACTAACGTATGGGGACAGGCATACACGAATCAACATCGAACGTGTCGGTCAGCAGCGTGTGAATCCGGGCTGTAGCACTGGGCTAACAGGACTCCGGGAACCCGGGCTGTAGCAGGCTAGGCAGGACTCCGGATGTCATCGCGTGACATTTCCCGAAGGGACAGACACAGGAACGATGCGAAACACATGCCGGCCAGTCAAGTGTCCAGAGCAGTAGTGCTGGGCTAGCAGGACTCCGGTGAACCGGGCTGTAGCGGACTACTATGGCTCAAGGAGGCACTAGACTACATTTCCCCATAAGAGAGGCTGCCAAGGATAAACAACTAGATTGTCGGATCCCACACATAGCAATACACGTTACACGTACGCATAACATGCAAGTATGTTCTGTACAACATGGCATCACAACATAACGCGAACTCATATAGATAAACGGCCCAGAAGAGCCACATAGCATTAAGTACAAACAGGGGTCACATGACCCATCATTCAGAGCATACAAGCAACGGAAGCATTACATGTCTGAGTACAGACAACTACAAAAGAAAAAGGCTGAGAAGCCTGACTATCTACAAGACCCTCCCAAGGGTTCAAGATCGTAGCTGAGGTACAAGCTACTCGTCGAAGTCCAAGCGGAGCTACTAGTAAGACTGAAGTCTCCGCTGCAAAAACATGAATAAAGCAACATGAGTACGAAGGTACTCAGCAAGACTTACATCAGATCCTATCATACATGCATTTGTATCAAGAAGGTAGGGTGGGGTTTAGTTGCAGCAAGCCAGCTTTGACTCACTGGCTATCCTGTTCTACGACTGCGAGAATCTTCTTTGAGGTAAGAAGGCGCACACGAGTCCACTAATCACCACCTCAATACACCACTATGGATTCATTCCCGTCTCACTACGAGAAGCCATCCATAGCACTCACACTTATCTTGAGCATTTTACAGTATCCACTTCAAGTTGTCTATGTACCACGTAAGCATCCAAGAAGTCCATAACCGAGGACACGGCTATTCGAATAGATCATGATAACCCTGCAGGGGGTGTACTGCGTCACACACGCTCTCGCCACTTACCGCCATGTACACGTCATGTACCTCGGCAACCTTCAAGCGGAAGCCTGGCGAGGGTGTCGGCCACGACCTGACTAACCACACAAGAGTCTAGTCCAGGTTTATCGCCTATTCGGGTTCCATCCGCAAGGAGATCCGGCCGGGGTGTCGCTCACGGCCCCAAACGATGTGTACAGGGTTCCCGAGCCCACCATCCGGGTGCCACTCGGTACACCGGGCCACGTGTGCCTAGTCTGTCCCAAGCCCACCCTGCCGGGTGCCACTCGGTAGAAAAATAGCACTACCTACAAACACCAGAAACTAGTTGCAACTCCTGGACAGAGACCAAGTTGGTTAATAAGTCGAGAGGGGCACTTAAGCATTCCAATGTGTGGTAGTAACTAGTCATTGGACAACATACACAGAACTCAGTGCTTAAGGATGGTTCCAGTGAGACAACCCACCATGTACTCCTACATGGCCTCTCACCGCTACCTTTACCAAATCGTGTTCACACGCTTAACTCTCGGCACCAGAACATATCGTAACACTCCAATTCATTCCCAATGAACCAGACCTGACACAACTCTAAGCAATAGCAGGCAAGGCATGGTAGGAACACAACATGGCTCAATCAACTCCTACACATGCTAGTGGGTTTCAACTATTTACTGTGGCAATGACAGGTCATGCAGAGGAATGGGTTCGACTACCGCAGCATAAAGTAGCAGTTGAATCGCTGTTGTCCTAATGCAGTAAAAGAGAGCAGGAGCGAGAGAGTAGGTTTGTATCGGAATGAACAAAGGGGGTTTGCTTGCCTGGTAGATCAACAGGGTGGCACTGCTCCTCAGACAGGTACTCTGGAACACTCTCCGGAGCAGGACCTATCGAGAGGGAACGGTGTCGACAGTCAAAACACAATCATATGCAACAATATGATGCATGAATATGTGATGTATTTTGAGCCAATGCATTTAGCATTCAACTTGGAAGAGATCCATTTGAACCAAAGGTTCAAATGCAACTCTAATTTAAGTCCTTATATATGCCATTTATATGTTTTCACTTATACAATAGGTATAAGTTGGTTTGTCATGCATGAAACTAGTACAGATGGATAGATTGCATTTTTCTGATAATTTTTCATATATAAATTATTTAAATCTGAGCTACGGTTGAATTTCTATGAATTTTAGAAGTAAGTTTTGAACATATTCTGGAATTTCCTGATTTAATTTAAATCCAGAAAGGGTTTGTTGCGTCAGCACTGCGTCATCATGACGTCAGCGGGTTAGCGGCGCTGACCAAGTCAAACCTGACGTGTGGGGTCCACACGTCAGTGACTCAATGTTAACCCGAGGGGTTTTCTAGTTAATCTAAATTATCTAGGGGTGCTGGGGCCCATTGTCAGTGTCAGTGGGGGTAGATTAGAGGGGTAATTAGTGCGGTTTGACCCGGGTTGACCGGCGGTTAGTCGCCGGCGAGGCCGAGCGCGGCGGAGCTCGTCGGGTTCGTCGCTCCGGCGACCATTTGGGCCGCGGACGCCACCTACGCGAAGCCCAGGCTCGCGCGCATCCAGTGGGACACGCGGAAGACCATGGGGTGGTCGGAGCTCGCCGGAGCGAGGCTCGCGGCGGTGGCCGGAGTTCGGCCAAGGCGGGCGCAGTGCTGCGGTGCACGGGGGCGTGAGCGGAGAGGCGCTACGGCCTCCTGGCGTTACCAGAAGCACGGTGACGCGCTCGGTTGCGGGCTGCGGTGGCCAGGGCGGCGGTGGTGACATGGACGGCGGCGAGGAGCTACGGCCATGGTGAGGGTCGGGGCTACAGCGCGGGAACGGAGAAACGGAGAGAGGGGAACGGGGCAGGAGCTCACGGTGGACTCGACGGCGTCGTCGGAGAGTTCGGGGACGCACTGGAGACGGTGGGGCCGCGAAGACGATCTCCGGCGGCCGGAGTTGAGGACGACGGCGATGGAGGCGCTCCAGGGCGTTCCGGCTTGCGTGGCTCAGCGGAGGGGTTCAGCGCGAGGAGGCGGAGCTCTGGGACACGACGGAGGTGCGAGGGGATGGCGGGGAGCGCGGGGCAGCGAACGGCGGCGACCGGCGCGTTCGGGCGTCGCGGGAGAGAGCGGGAGAGAGCGGGGGAGAGGCGCAGGAGAGAGGGAGTGAGGCCTGGAGGGGTCGTGGCGTCGTCCAGGCGACCGAGGCGTCGAGGGAGGGGAGGGCAGGCAGGCAGCTGCCGTGGCGCGCATGCGCGCGGCGTGCGGCGACCACGCGCCCTGTCCCTCTGGCGCCAGAAGGGGGGCGACTGGCGCTGGCCAGTCAGCTGGGCTGGCCTGCTGGGCCAGGCCAGGCCGCACAGTGCCAGGCCGCAGGTAAGCTCCCTTTTCCTATTTCCTTTTCTTTTCTAATTTTCTAACATTTGTTTGGTTTAATAAAAATACTAAACCATTTTATTTACTTATGCCAATTTTTATAGGGGCTAGTGGTATTATTCCAGAACTCCTCAACAAATGGCATAAGTTTTGGACAATATTTTATATATATAACAATATATATCCAAAGCAAATAATTACTGCATTAATTCCAAATGCCCAACATAAATATTTCTGAACTCCTAAAAATATTGGTTTGGTTTTTATCTCTGTCCAATATTTTCAGAGAGCAACATGAACATTTTCTTGGACCCTTTTGGAGCAATTTTTATCTGGGTCATTTCCAGAAATGATTCTGAGGGTTTCACAGATCCCCATTTCAAATTTAAATGAAATTTAGACATGATGCACACATGACTAGCTAGTCTAGGTCATACCAGAACTAGGGACGTGACAACTCGCCCCCACTTGCAAGAATCTCGTCCCGAGATTCAGGGGTCGACGGAAAGAAGGTGGGGTACTCCAGCCGAAGACGATCTTCTCGCTCCCAAGTAGCTTCTCTCTCAGAATGATGAGACCACTGAACCTTGAGAAACTTGATGTTCTGACGTCGGGTGACACGCTCTGCTTGATCAAGAATGCGAATAGGGTACTCTCGGTATGTGAGGTTATCTTGGAGATCAAGCGTTTCATGGTCCACTCCGCGGATGGGATCCGAGAAGCAACGCCTGAGTTGAGAGACGTGGAAGACATCATGGACTCGATATAGATGTGGGGGTAGTTCTAACTGGTAGGCAACCTCTCCTCGTTTAGCGAGAATGCAAAAAGGACCAATGTAACGAGGAGCCAACTTGCCCTTGATACCGAATCGATGGGTACCCTTTAGAGGAGTAACCCGAAGGTAAGCCTTGTCGCCAACTTCATAAGCCACTTCCTTATGACGACGGTCATACTGGCTCTTTTGACGAGACTGGGCTGTTTTCAATTTCTCACGAATGATGCGAACTTGCTCTTCTGCTTCCTGGATCATGTCCGGTCCAAAGAATTGTCTTTCACCGGTTTCTGACCAGTTCAAAGGTGTTCGACATCTTCGTCCATACAGAATCTCTAAAGGAGCTTTCTTAAGACTGGATTGATAGCTATTGTTATAAGCGAACTCGGCGAAAGGTAGGCATTTCTCCCAATCCATACCGAATGAGATAACGCAAGCTCTAAGCATGTCTTCAAGAATTTGGTTGACCCTTTCCACCTGACCACTTGATTGAGGGTGGAAAGCGGTACTGAAGGAAAGATGGGTGCCCATGGCAGTTTGGAAACTCTCCCAGAAATGAGAAGTGAAGAGACTACCACGGTCTGAATTGATCTCTAGTGGAACACCATGAAGTGACACTATTCGAGAAATATATAAGTGAGCGAGCTGACTAGCAGTGATACTCTCTCGAACAGGTAGGAAGTGAGCCACTTTGGAAAGACGATCAATGACTACGAAGATAGCATTATTCCCTTTCTTGGTCCTGGGAAAGCCGGTGATGAAGTCCATACCAACTTTATCCCATTTCCACTCAGGAATGGCTAAAGGTTGAAGGGTGCCAGCAGGCCTTTGATGTTCTGCCTTAACGCGACGACAAACGTCACAGTTAGCAATGAACTGAGCGATTTCTCTCTTCATCCTAGTCCACCAGAACCTCTGGCGTAGGTCCTGATACATCTTAGTACTACCGGGATGAATCGTGAGAGGGGATTCATGTGCCTCCTTAAGGATCAATTGTCGCAGATGTTGATTCTTGGGAACCACCAAACGATTCTCAAAGAAAACAGCACCTCGATCATCCATAGAGAAACATCCACCAACTCCCTTCTTAATGTTTCTCCTGATGCGGGTAACACCCCTATCAAACTTCTGGTCAGAAATGATCTGATCCTCAAGGGTAGGTTTCGCCACCAAGGTAGAAAGGAATCCTTGAGGAGCAATGTGAAGGTTAAGCTTACAGAATTCCTCATGGAGAAGTGGTTGGCCCTGCTGCAACATAAGATTGTTGCAATAGGACTTACGACTTAGCGCATCAGCCATGACATTGCCCTTGCCTGGGGTGTAGGTAATCCCTAAGTCGTAATCTGAGATCAACTCCAACCAACGTCTTTGCCTAAGGTTCAAATCTGGTTGGGTGAAAATATACTTGAGACTCTGGTGATCGGTGTAAATCTCGCAACGTTTACCGAGAAGGTAATGTCACCATGTCTTAAGTGCATAGACTACGGCTGCAAGCTCTAGATCATGTGTAGGGTAATTCTCCTCATGTGGATGCAACTGTCGAGATGCATAGGCAATCACATGATGATCATGCATAAGAATGCAGCCTAGTCCCTGTCGTGAGGCGTCGCAGTAGATAACAAAGTCTTTAGTGAAATCCGGTGGCACAAGTATGGGGGCAGAAGTCAGGCGTCTTTTCAGTTCCTGAAAACTGTATTCACACTGTGGGGACCACTCAAACTTTTTATCCTTCTTGAGAAGTTCCGTGAGGGGTTTGGCTACTTTGGAGAAGTTTTCAACGAAGCGGCGACAATAACTGGCTAGACCAAGGAAACTCCTAACTTGTTTAACTGTTTCAGGTGGAGTCCAATCAAGAACGGCCTGAACTCTCTCAGGATTGACAGCAATGCCCTTACCAGAGATCACGTGGCCTAGGTAGGTCACTTCTGGCAACCAAAATTCGCACTTGGAGAACTTGGCATAAAGGCGGTGCTCTCTGAGTTTTTCTAACACAAGTCTAAGATGTTCGGCATGCTCTTCCTCGTTCTTCGAGTAGATAAGGATATCATCGAGGTAAACCACGACGAACTTATCTAAGTACTCCATGAAGATCGAGTTCATCAAGCGGGAGAAGGTAGCTGGAGCATTGGTTAGACCAAAAGACATGACGGTGTACTCGTACTGGCCATAACGAGTGACAAAAGCCGTCTTAGGAATGTCCCCGTTTCTAATCTTGATTTGGTGGTAGCCTAATCTCAAATCCATCTTGGAAAAGACTGAGGATCCAGCGAGTTGATCATACAGGTCGTTGATCCTGGGGAGCGGATACTTGTTCTTTATCGTGACCAAATTAACGGGACGATAATCTACAACCATCCGGTCCGTACCATCCTTCTTCTTGACGAAGAGGACGGGGCAAGCCCAAGGAGAAGAACTAGGACGGATGAAACCCTTTTGCAAGGACTCATCAAGTTGTTTCTTAAGCTCACCTAGCTCTAAAGGTGCCATCTTGTAAGGTCTCCTAGAGATTGGGGCGGTTCCTGGGATAATATCTATGACAAACTCTACATCCCTGTCAGGTGGAATACCTGGCAGTTCCTCTGGAAAAACATCCGGAAAGTCACGGACTACCGGGATATCTTCAAGGTCTGGAAGAGGACTGGCATTAAGAGAATAGAGTTGACGCTTTGCAACTCTGGTGGAGACAGTGACTAACTTACCAGATGGGTGTGTGAGCTGAACAGACCTGGTGTAACAATCAATCTTGGCATGATGAGCTGTCATCCAGTCCATACCCAAGATGATGTTAATATCTGTGGACTTGAGGGCTATAAGTGAGGCAAGGAATACAAGTCTGTCAACAAGGATTTCATTACCATGGCTTATTCTGGTAGTTTGCCATCTAGACCCTGGAGTTTGGATTTCAAGTGGAGTTGGCATATCACAAAATGACATGTCGTGCAAACGGGCATAGCCTTCAGAGATGAAGGAGTGAGATGCTCCAGTATCGAATAGAACCGAAGCTGGATGGCAATTGACAAGGAGTGTACCAAGAACGACATCCGGATCATCATGAGCGTCTTTAGCTGAGGCGTGATGCACACGTCCACGCTCAGTGGGAGCTGACTTGACACTGATCATCTTGCGTGATGGCTTACCACTGCCAACAGACTTCTCAGGCAGGGGTGGGGCATAGTTAATTTGAGAGCAGTCACGTGCATAGTGTCCTGGCTTCCCGCATGTGAAGCAAGTCCCTGAAGTTGGATGTGGACCCGCATTGACAAGCGGTCTACCAATAGGCCTGGGTGGAGCATACTGCTGAACTGGGTGAGGCGGCACATAAGATAGCCTCGGTGCATATCCAGGTGGAAGAGCGGAGTTCGAAACCCAAATCCGGCGCTTATGAGAACTAGAGCCAGAGGAAGAAACCAAATCACGGGTGTGCTTACGAGACTCCTCGTATGTGAGCTGAGCTGTCTCCGCATTAATGGCCTTGTTCACAAGATCCTGGAAAGTTTTGCAATGGTGCAAGTGGAGATCACGACGCAACTTGGGGTTGAGACCCTTTCGGAACCTAGCCTGCTTCTTAGCGTCCGTGGACACTTCTTCTGTAGCATAGCGGGCGAGGTTCTCAAACTCTCTACTGTAAGCATCAACAGCCATCTTACCCTGGGTGAAACTACAGAACTCTTCTCTCTTGCGGTCAATGAGAGCCTGAGGAATGTGATGCTCGCGAAAAGCCTCAGTGAAATCTCTCCAGGTCGGTATCTGGCTAGCTGGAAGCATAGCCACATAGTTCTGCCACCAAAGACTAGCAGGACCTTCCAGGTGATATGCAGCATAAGTGACCTTGTCACCTTCAGCTACGTTCGCAGAACGCAGCTTGTGTGTGATACTACGGAGCCAGTCATCTGCATCGAGTGGCTCAATAGAATGATGGAAGGTAGGTGGTTTCAGACCAATGAAATCATAGATGGTCGCTGACTCTTTGCACTGGGGTGCGGTGTTCTCCTCGATACGTGCTAACAGGCGGTTAGACTCGTGCTTGTTCCTCTCCATCTCTAACATAAATTCTGTCAATGAAGGCTGGTCGGGAGGATCCTCCTCATCCCTACCACCTCCGTGGTTCAGGCAACGAGCAACAGAACTTCGGTTAACTGACGACATCCTGAGAAGCGGAACCAAGGACGAGGTCAACATCAACTATAGGATGCAACATGTAGCATAAGAAAATTTAGTACCTCTCAAACTCCTAGGACAAATTCGGCAGCATAACGGCAGTAAAATGCTCAAAATGAGACATTCCGCAAAGGGCGGGGTAGCACCATACTCAACATCGTCACTCAAGGTTCTGAGATATTACTAAACAGGCTACACTGGAGGTACTCAAACTGGGGTATGACTCTGATCAACCAATCCTAAGAGACTACGGAGTAGTAACACGTGATCCTGATAGACAGAAGAGGAAGCCTAGTTCCTTAACCCCGTAGGAAAGATAGGATGACTCATATCAGAAGGGCATGAGGTAAAAGAAGTAAAAAGAGCCTTACGTTCCCTTCCACAATCAATTCCCTTAGATAACTAAAGAATTTCTAGACTCAACTTCGACCAGGTTGGCTTGGAAATCCTACAGGCAGTCAGGCTCTGATACCAAAGCTGTCGGGACCCCGATCCTAAGTCACACCGATCTAGCATGTAACACCTCATATCACTTTGCAGCCTCACGCACGGTACTCCCACGGGTGTCGCCTTACCATGGCCCGGGACCGTTTGCGCCTTTTGGCTCACGTATATGACAATGTCGCTAGCATCCATATGACAGAGAACCCGGGCCGACATGGCTAGTCGTGAACCCAAAGCGGCACTAACGTATGGGGACAGGCATACATGAATCAACATCGAACGTGTCGGTCAGCAGCGTGTGAATCCGGGCTGTAGCACTGGGCTAACAGGACTCCGGGAACCCGGGCTGTAGCAGGCTAGGCAGGACTCCGGATGTCATCGCGTGACATTTCCCGAAGGGACAGACACAGGAACGATGCGAAACACATGCTGGCCAGTCAAGTGTCCAGAGCAGTAGTGCTGGGCTAGCAGGACTCCGGTGAACCGGGCTGTAGCGGACTACTATGGCTCAAGGAGGCACTAGACTACATTTCCCCATAAGAGAGGCTGCCAAGGATAAACAACTAGATTGTCGGATCCCACACATAGCAATACACGTTACACGTACGCATAACATGCAAGTATGTGCTGTACAACATGGCATCACAACATAACGCGAACTCATATAGATAAACGGCCCAGAAGAGCCACATAGCATTAAGTACAAACAGGGGTCACATGACCCATCATTCAGAGCATACAAGCAACGGAAGCATTACATGTCTGAGTACAGACAACTACAAAAGAAAAAGGCTGAGAAGCCTGACTATCTACAAGACCCTCCCAAGGGTTCAAGATCGTAGCTGAGGTACAAGCTACTCGTCGAAGTCCAAGCGGAGCTACTAGTAAGACTGAAGTCTCCGCTGCAAAAACATGAATAAAGCAACATGAGTACGAAGGTACTCAGCAAGACTTACATCAGATCCTATCATACATGCATTTGTATCAAGAAGGTAGGGTGGGGTTTAGTTGCAGCAAGCCAGCTTTGACTCACTGGCTATCCTGTTCTACGACTGCGAGAATCTTCTTTGAGGTAAGAAGGCGCACACGAGTCCACTAATCACCACCTCAATACACCACTATGGATTCATTCCCGTCTCACTACGAGAAGCCATCCATAGCACTCACACTTATCTTGAGCATTTTAGAGTATCCACTTCAAGTTGTCTATGTACCACGTAAGCATCCAAGAAGTCCATAACCGAGGACACGGCTATTCGAATAGATCATGATAACCCTGCAGGGGGTGTACTGCGTCACACACGCTCTCGCCACTTACCGCCATGTACACGTCATGTACCTCGGCAACCTTCAAGCGGAAGCCTGGCGAGGGTGTCGGCCACGACCTGACTAACCACACAAGAGTCTAGTCCAGGTTTATCGCCTATTCGGGTTCCATCCGCAAGGAGATCCGGCCGGGGTGTCGCTCACGGCCCCAAACGATGTGTACAGGGTTCTCGAGCCCACCATCCGGGTGCCACTTGGTACACCGGGCCACGTGTGCCTAGTCTGTCCCAAGCCCACCCTGCCGGGTGCCACTCGGTAGAAAAATAGCACTACCTACAAACACCAGAAACTAGTTGCAACTCCTGGACAGAGACCAAGTTAGTTAATAAGTCGAGAGGGGCACTTAAGCATTCCAATGTGTGGTAGTAACTAGTCATTGGA
This sequence comes from Aegilops tauschii subsp. strangulata, assembly GCF_002575655.3. NCBI lineage: Eukaryota > Viridiplantae > Streptophyta > Magnoliopsida > Poales > Poaceae > Aegilops > Aegilops tauschii. Next base: position 221,589,097 of record NC_053036.3, read on the forward strand.
CAACATACACAGAACTCAGTGCTTAAGGATGGTTCCAGTGAGACAACCCACCATGTACTCCTACATGGCCTCTCACCGCTACCTTTACCAAATCGTGTTCACACGCTTAACTCTCGGCACCAGAACATATCGTAACACTCCAATTCATTCCCAATGAACCAGACCTGACACAACTCTAAGCAATAGCAGGCAAGGCATGGTAGGAACACAACATGGCTCAATCAACTCCTACACATGCTAGTGGGTTTCAACTATTTACTGTGGCAATGACAGGTCATGCAGAGGAATGGGTTCGACTACCGCAGCATAAAGTAGCAGTTGAATCGCTGTTGTCCTAATGCAGTAAAAGAGAGCAGGAGCAAGAGAGTAGGTTTGTATCGGAATGAACAAAGGGGGTTTGCTTGCCTGGTAGATCAACAGGGTGGCACTGCTCCTCAGACAGGTACTCTGGAACAATCTCCGGAGCAGGACCTATCGAGAGGGAACGGTGTCGACAGTCAAAACACAATCATATGCAACAATATGATGCATGAATATGTGATGTATTTTGAGCCAATGCATTTAGCATTCAACTTGGAAGAGATCCATTTGAACCAAAGGTTCAAATGCAACTCTAATTTAAGTCCTTATATATGCCATTTATATGTTTTCACTTATACAGTAGGTATAAGTTGGTTTGTCATGCATGAAACTAGTACAGATGGATAGATTGCATTTTTCCGATAATTTTTCATATATAAATTATTTAAATCTGAGCTACGGTTGAATTTCTATGAATTTTAGAAGTAAGTTTTGAACATATTCTGGAATTTCCTGATTTAATTTAAATCCAGAAAGGGTTTGTTGCGTCAGCACTGCGTCATCATGACGTCAGCGGGTTAGCGGCGCTGACCAAGTCAAACCTGACGTGTGGGGTCCACACGTCAGTGACTCAATGTTAACCCGAGGGGTTTTCTAGTTAATCTAAATTATCTAGGGGTGCTGGGGCCCATTGTCAGTGTCAGTGGGGGTAGATTAGAGGGGTAATTAGTGCGGTTTGACCCGGGTTGACCGGCGGTTAGTCGCCGGCGAGGCCGAGCGCGGCGGAGCTCGTCGGGTTCGTCGCTCCGGCGACCATTTGGGCCGCGGACGCCACCTACGCGAAGCCCAGGCTCGCGCGCATCCAGTGGGACACGCGGAAGACCATGGGGTGGTCGGAGCTCGCCGGAGCGAGGCTCGCGGCGGTGGCCGGAGTTCGGCCAAGGCGGGCGCAGTGCTGCGGTGCACGGGGGCGTGAGCGGAGAGGCGCTACGGCCTCCTGGCGTTACCAGAAGCACGGTGACGCGCTCGGTTGCGGGCTGCGGTGGCCAGGGCGGCGGTGGTGACATGGACGGCGGCGAGGAGCTACGGCCATGGTGAGGGTCGGGGCTACAGCGCGGGAACGGAGAAACGGAGAGAGGGGAACGGGGCAGGAGCTCACGGTGGACTCGACGGCGTCGTCGGAGAGCTCGGGGACGCACTGGAGACGGTGGGGCCGCGAAGACGATCTCCGGCGGCCGGAGTTGAGGACGATGGCGATGGAGGCGCTCCAGGGCGTTCCGGCTTGCGTGGCTCAGCGGAGGGGTTCAGCGCGAGGAGGCGGAGCTCTGGGACACGACGGAGGTGCGAGGGGATGGCGGGGAGCGCGGGGCAGCGAACGGCGGCGACCGGCGCGTTCGGGCGTCGCGGGAGAGAGCGGGAGAGAGCGGGGGAGAGGCGCAGGAGAGAGGGAGTGAGGCCTGGAGGGGTCGTGGCGTCGTCTAGGCGACCGAGGCGTCGAGGGAGGGGAGGGCAGGCAGGCAGCTGCCGTGGCGCGCATGCGCGCGGCGTGCGGCGACCACGCGCCCTGTCCCTCTGGCGCGAGAAGGGGGACGACTGGCGCTGGCCAGTCAGCTGGGCTGGCCTGCTGGGCCAGGCCAGGCCGCACAGTGCCAGGCCGCAGGTAAGCTCCCTTTTCCTATTTCCTTTTCTTTTCTAATTTTCTGACATTTTTTTGGTTTAATAAAAATACTAAACCATTTTATTTACTTATGCCAATTTTTATAGGGGCTAGTGGTATTATTCCAGAACTCCTCAACAAATGGCATAATTTTTGGACAATATTTTATATATATAACAATATATATCCAAAGCAAATAATTACTGCATTAATTCCAAATGCCCAACATAAATATTTATGATCTCCTAAAAATATTGGTTTGGTTTTTATCTCTGTCCAATATTTTCAGAGAGCAACATGAACATTTTCTTGGACCCTTTTGGAGCAATTTTTATCTGGGTCATTTCCAGAAATGATTCTGAGGGTTTCACAGATCCCCATTTCAAATTTAAATGAAATTTAGACATGATGCACACATGACTAGCTAGTCTAGGTCATACCAGAACTAGGGACGTGACATAGGACCTACTATATTCTCTAAGGTAAAATAGCAAAAAACAAGATAGCCCTGACTCTCCATTATGGAGAATGGAGATTATCCTGTCTCCAATTCTTGCATTTCGCTTAATGTTGCTTCCAAGAACCTCCTTACGACTATCCAAACATTTTTTCCATTCTTTGATTAGCATGTGTTCATCGGTTTTAGAAATCCGATATGCACATGTGAGATCTGTAGGATGACCTGGCTCTATGTTCAGAACATCAAGGCGACCATTCTGATACACCAGATGAGGCACACAATCCATCAGAATTTTCTGTTGAAAAACATAGTAATAACTTCGTAGTTAGCAATGATGTACTAGTTTTAGAAGTATGCAAAAGATGCACGGATGTTGTAATAGTAAAAAAAATCTTACCAGGGTATCTCCATAGAAGTTACCGTGGTTCAACACGTGCACTAGTGGCACGTATTTACCATAATTTGGAGGAGTTCGATAATAGGTATTGTAATTCTCAAGATAAGTACAAAATGCGATCAGATGATTTTTCTCCTTATAAGTTAATTCGGAGCCATCGGTGTAGTGGGTTTTGTCTACCATCTTCTGCACATTCTTTGAAGAATGAAAATAAGCTGTCAATGGAAATAACTGTCAACTATTTTAAAATAAACAATATAAATTAGTTAATAACTATGTTTGAGAAACTCACATAGCGGTAGAATCGGAAGTGTATCAACAAGGACCCAAATGTCCATATTGTCTTGCTCGATGTTAGGATCACCAAGATCCATGGTGACAATCATATCCTAATAAAAACCATACATTTTGCAAAGTGCTTCCCAATTTTCGCAACCAAAATGGGTTACGCTCTGAGAGTTGTACAGATTTACTTCAAAATCCATATCATGATGGGTCCTTAGGTGTATTTTCTTTGTTTCAAAATTTTCATGGTCTTCAAAACCCATCCTCTCCAAGACATAGCGTCTTGCATGGCATGGGATAAGCTAGTCGAATTGTAAAAGATGAAAATTAGACGTTGAAATAGTTGAAGTCGTGCTTAATTACGAAAAAAAATACTTGTCATCGTTTGATAACCCACAAGTATAGGGGATCAATTGTAGCCTCTTTCGATAAGTAAGAGTGTCGAACCCAACGAGGAGCTAAAGGCAGAACAAATATTCCCTCAAGTTCTATCGACCACCGATACAACTCTACGCACGCTTGACGTTCGCTTTACCTAGAACAAGTATGAAACTAGAAGTACTTTGTAGGTATTTTTGGATAGGCTTGCAAGAATATAAAGAGGACATAAATAAAAACTAGGGGCTGTTTAGATGAAGACACAACTAAATTAGTTTTAGTAGAGAGCTTTTTGTTACGAGAAAGTTATTCGTCCCTAGGCAATCGATAACTAGACCGGTAATCACTGCTGCAATTTTATTTGAGGGAGAGGCATAAGCTAACATACTTTCTCTACTTGGATCATATGCACTTATGACTGGAACTCTAGCAAGCATCTGCAACTACTAAAGATCATTAAGGTAAAACCCAACCATAGCATTAAAGTATCAAGTCCTCTTTATCCCATACGCAAACAACCTACTTACTCGGGTCTGTGCTTCTGTCACTCACGCCACCCACCATAAGAAAATCATGAACATATTGCAAACCCTACAGCGGGGATCCCTCACGCTTGCGCGACACGCAGAGCACCATAGGACAGCATCAATAATAGAACATGCAACTCAAACCAATCTTGATCATCAAATAACCCATAGGACAAAACGGATCTACTCAAACATCATAGGATAGCCATACATCATTGGGAAATAATATATAGCGTTGAGCACCATGTTTAAGTAGAGATTACAGCGGGTAAGAGAGAGGTTACACTGCTGCATAGAGGGGGGAAGAGTTGGTGATGATGGCGGTGAAGTTGTTGGTGAAGATTGCGGTGATGATGATGGCCACGGCGGCGTTCCGGCGCCACCGGAAGAGAAGGGGAGAGGGGGGCCCTTCATCTTCTTCTTCCTTGACCTCCTCCCTGGATGGGAGAAGGGTTTCCCCTCTGGTCCTTGGCCTCCATGGGGTGGGAGGGGCAAGAGCCCCTCCGAGATTGGATCTGTCTCTCTGTTTTTCTTTGTTTCTGCGTTCTGTTCTGCTGCCCTTTCACTGTTTTATATATATATGGAGATCCGTAACTCTGATTGGACTGAAACCTTCGCCGTGGTTTTTTACAAAAAATTAGCTTTCTTGCGGCCGAAGAAGGGCATCAACCGCCTTACGGGTGGCCCACGAGGGTTAGGGGCGTGCCCAGGGGGCAGGGGCGCCCCTGCCTCGTGGCCACCTCGAGCACCGTCTCGCGTGGATTTTTCTTCCAGAATTTTCCAAATATTCCAAAAATAAGCTCCATCCATTTTTATCCCGTTTGGATTTCGTTTGATATGGATATTCTGCGAAACATAAAACATGCAACAAACAGGAACTGGCACTGGGCACTGGATCAATATGTTAGTCCCAAAAATAGTATAAAAAGTTGCCAAAAAGTATATGAAAGTTGAATAATATTGGCATGGAACAATAAGAAATTATAGATACGACGGAGACGTATCAGCATCCCCAAGCTTAATTCCTGCTCGTCCTCGAGTACGTAAATGATAAAAAAGATAATTTTTGATGTGGAATGCTACCTAGCATAATCTTGATCATATGTCTAATCATGGCATGAATATTAAGACACGAGTGATTCAAAGCAATAGTCTATCCTTTGACATAAAAACAATAATACTTCAAGCATACCAACCAAGCAATTATGTCTTATTGAAATAACATAGCCAAAGAAAGCTCATCCCTACAAAATCATATAGTCTGGCTATGCTCCATCTTCACCACACAAAATATTCACATCATGCACAACCCCGATGACAAGCCAAGCAATTGTTTCATACTTTTGACATTTCTCAAACCTTTCAACTTTCACGCAATACATGAGCGTGAGCCATGGACATAGCACTATAGGTGGAATAGAATATGATGATGGGGGTTATGTGGAGAAGACAAAAAAGTAGAAAGTCTCACATCGACGTGGCTAATCAACGGGCTATGGAGATGCCCATCAATTGATGTCAATGTGAGGAGTAGGGATTGCCATGCAACGGATGCACTAGAGCTATAAGTGTGTGAAAGCTCAAACTGCAACTAAGTGGGTGTGCATCCAACTTGCTTGCTCATGAAGACCTAGGGCATTTGAGGAAGCCCATCGTTGGAATATACAAGCCAAGTTCTATAATGAAAATTCCCACTAGTATATGAAAGTGATAACTCAAGAGATTCTCTATATGAAGAACATTGTGCTACATTGAAGCACAAGTGTGGTAAAAGGATAGTAACATTGCCCCTTCTCTCTTTTTCTCTCATTCATTTTTTTGTTTTTTTTTTTCTTTTTTGGGCATTCTCTTTTTTTGCCTTTCTCTCTTTTTTTTCGTCCGGAGTCTCATCCTAACTTGTGGGGGAATCATAGTCTCCATCATCCTTTCCTCACTGGGGAAATGCTCTAATAATGATGATCATCACACTTTTATTTACTTACAACTCATTATTACAACTCGATATCTAGAACAAAGATATGACTCTATATGAATGCCTCCGACGGTGTACCGGGATGTGCAATGATCTAGCGTAGCAATGACATCAAAAAAACAGACAAGCCATGAAACATCATGCTAGCTATCTTACGATCATGCAAAGCAATATGACAATAAATGCTCAAGTCATGTATATGATGATGGAAGTTGCATGGCAATATATCTCGGAATGGCTATGGAAATGCCATAATAGGTAGGTATGGTGGCTGTTTTGAGGAAGATATAAGGAGGTTTATGTGTGATAGAGCGTATCGTATCACGGGGTTTGGATGCACTGGCGAAGTTTGCACCAACTCTTGAGGTGAGAAAGGGCAATGCACGGTACCGAAGAGGCTAGCAATGATGGAAGGGTGAGAGTGCGTATAATCCATGGACTCAACATTAGTCATAAAGAACTCACATACTTATTGCAAAAGTCTATTAGCTATCGAAACAAAGTACTACGCGCCTGCTCCTAGAGGGATAGATTGGTAGGAAAAGACCATCGCTCGTCCCTGACCGCCACTCATAAGGAAGACAATCAATAAACACCTCATGCTCCAACTTCGTTACATAACGGTTCACCATACGTGCATGCTACGGGACTTGCAAACCTCAACACAAATATTTCTCAATTTCACAATTACTCAACTAGCACGACACTAATATCACCACCTTTATATCACAAAACTATTGCAAGGAATCAAACATATCATATTCAGTGATCTACAAGTTTTATGTAGGGTTTTATGACTAACCATGTGAATGACCAGTTCCTGTCATCTCTCTAAATAGATATAAGTGAAGCACGAGAGTTTAATTCTTTCTATAAAAGATATGCCCACGCTCTAACAAATATAAGTGAAGCAAAAGAGAATTTTAAGAATGACGGTTGTCTATGTAAAGAGAAACAGGCAATCCCAGCTTCAAATGATATAAGTGAAACACATGAAGCATTCTATAAAGCCATACTCAAAAGTTATAAGTGAAGTGCAATGAGCATTCTATAAATCAACCAAGGACTATCTCATACCAGCATGGTGCATAAAAGAAAAGTGAAAACTAAATGCAAAAGACGCTCCAAGATTTGCACATATCACATGAATGAAACGAATCCGAAAACATACCGATATTTGTTGAAGAAAGAGGGGATGCCTTCCGGGGCATCCCCAAGCTTAGACGCTTGAGTCTCCTTGAATATATACTTGGGGTGCCTCGGTCATCCCCAAGCTTGAGCTCTTGCCTCTCTCCCTTCTTCTCACATCGCAACCTTCTCGATCATCGAACACTTCATCCACACAAAACTTCAATAGAAAACTCGGTAATATCCGTTAGTATAATAAAGTAAATCACTACTCTAAGTACTGTTGCAAACCAATTCATATTTTGTTTTTTCATTGTGTCTACTGTAATATAACTTTTTCATGGCTTAATCCACTGATATAAATTGATAGTTTCATCAAAACAAGCAAACTATGCATCAAAAACAGAATTTTTCTAAAACAGAACAGTATGTAATAATATGAACATTCACCATACTTCCGATACTTGAAAAATTCTTCCAAAATTAGGAAAAATAAAAAATTTGTATAGAAAGATAGTGCAAAAAGAATCAGAACCATTTGACGTTTCAGTAAAAAACTAAAAATCGCGCACTACAGCCAAAGTTTCTGTCCTGCACCGTACAAACCACAAGTATTGTAAACATCCTAAAGGAAAACCTTCGCACATTATTTTTATAATACAATGGAATTGTATAAGGGGATAATTATTTTTGTTGAAAAGTTTCTGTAATCAAGATTCACAAAGTTGCCGTGAGCATGAACAAAGTTCAAGGAGCTCTCCCACTTCAACAATACTTGTCTTTCTCACTTTCACTTTCCTATTTGAAACGTTTTGGGTTCCCCTCTTCATTTTTGTTGTTTTTAAACTATATGAAAGCACTCAACAGAAATAAATGACTCTCTAAAACTTCCGGGTTGTCTCCCTGGCAGCGCTTTCTTTAAAGCCATTAAGCTAGGCATAAAGTGCTCAAGTAGTGAATCCACCCGGATCCCAAGGTATATCAAAGACAATTTTAATTAGCAATGATTTGTAATTTAGTAGTGAGCACAAAGTAACATATATCATGTAATGACGAAGTCTAACTCTCTTCCTATGCATCGGCATTTCATAAAAGAACAATTCATGCACACATAGTAAAGGCTAATGCATAGTATAAACAGTTTCTTGCAATTTTATCGTGTGGGAAACATAGAGAGGTGGAGATATAGTTCCTCTCTCATAATAATTGCAAGTAGGAGCAGCAAGAACATGCATATTATATCTATAAAAATCATCATGTGCAACGGTAAAAGGCAACCCATCAATGTAATCCTTAATAAGTGCAAACTTCTCCGATATAGTGTAGTTTGGAGAATTCAAAAAGATAATAGGACTATCATGTGTGGGTGCAATAGCAACAATTTCATGTTTAACATAAAGAACTATAGCAAGTTCATCTCCATAAGCATAATTCATCTTGGCCACAAGCATAGCAAGCATCATCAAAAAGGGATATTTCAAAAGAGTCAACGGGATCATAGCAATCATCCTTCGGTAAGCACGAAGGGAAATTAAACAATGTATGAGTTGAAGACTTACTCTCATTAGAAGGTGGGAACGGGTAGCTAATCCGCTCTTCCTCCTTTTGTTCTTCGCTCTCCTCCTCATCTTTTCATCCAATGAGCTCAAAGTTTCATCAATTTCTTCTTCCATAGATTCCTGCAAAATATTAATCTCTTCTTGGACAGTTGAGACTTTCTCAATGAGTGCATTAATATCAGAATTGTATTCATAATTCTCATAGCAATATTTGACGATAGCTAAATTTTGAGGTCTATAAGCAGCATCATCAAAATCTTCAAACTCTTTAAACATAGATTCAATTTCATAAGCACCCATAAAAGCAACAAATTCTTCTATTTGCTCCACATCATAGTAATCATATATACCATTAGCATAAGAAGCTAAGGTTTTATTATCATTAAATTTGCATGAGAAGGGAAGGTGTGGAGCCTTCATCCTAGAGCAACAAGTATAATCATAACTCAAGCATAGTTGCCTAGCATACCACTTCAATATATGAATTTGATCCCATAATAGTTTCCCTTTTTGTGTCAAGCGGTAATCCCTAAAGTATTCATGTTGATCCAACGTTACTCCCATTACATAATTGAATGGGGTTTTCTCGGGATTATTAAAGTAGTACGTAATATCTTTCACATAACCAGCATCGAGGGTTTTAGGGGGTTCCCCATCTCCATGAGCAGAAGGTACACCTAATTTTTTGGTATTTCGTGTTCCATATCCATAACTAAAGATAAAGAACAACTAAGAACAGCAAATAAAAATTACTTAGTGATAAAGCAAACAAGCACACACGAGAATATTGACCCCACACTATTGCTCCCCGGAAATGGCGCCAGAAAAAGGTCTTGATAACCCACAAGTATAGGGGATCAATTGTAGCCTCTTTCGATAAGTAAGAGTGTCGAACCCAACGAGGAGCTAAAGGCAGAACAAATATTCCCTCAAGTTCTATCGACCACCGATACAACTCTACGCACGCTTGATGTTCGCTTTACCTAGAACAAGTATGAAACTAGAAGTACTTTGTAGGTGTTTTTGGATAGGCTTGCAAGAATATAAAGATCACGTAAATAAAAACTAGGGGCTGTTTAGATGAAGACACAACTAAATTAGTTTTAGTAGAGAACTTTTTGTTACGAGAAAGTTATTTGTCCCTAGGCAATCGATAACTAGACCGGTAATCACTGTTGCAATTTTATTTGAGGGAGAGGCATAAGCTAACATACTTTCTCTACTTGGATCATATGCACTTATGATTGGAACTCTAGCAAGCATCCGCAGCTACTAAAGATTATTAAGGTAAAACCCAACCATAGCATTAAAGTATCAAGTCCTCTTTATCCCATACGCAAACAACCTACTTACTCGGGTCTGTGCTTCTGTCACTCACGCCACCCACCATAAGCAAATCATGAACATATTGCAAACCCTACAGCGGGGATCCCTCACGCTTGCGCGACACGGAGAGCAGCATAGGACAGCATCAATAATAAAACATGCAACTCAAACCAATCTTGATCATCAAATAACCCATAGGACAAAACGGATCTACTCAAACATCATAGGATAGCCATACATCATTGGGAAATAATATATAGCGTTGAGCACCATGTTTAAGTAGAGATTACAGTGGGTAAGAGAGAGGTTACACCGCTGCATAGAGGGGGGGAGAGTTGGTGATGATGGCGGTGAAGTTGTTGGTGAAGATTGCGGTGATGATGATGGCCACGGCGGCGTTCCGGCGCCACCGGAAGAGAAGGGGAGAGGGGGCCCTTTGTCTTCTTCTTCCATGACCTCCTCCCTAGATGGGAGAAGGGTTTCCCCTCTGGTTCTTGGCCTCCATGGCGTGGGAGGGGCGAGAGCCCCTCCGAGATTGGATCTGTCTCTTTGTTTCTCTTTGTTTCTGTGTTCTGTTCTGCTGCCCTTTCACTGTTTCGTATATATATGGAGATCCGTAACTCCGATTGGACTGAAACCTTCGCCGTGATTTTTTTACCAAAAATTAGCTTTCTTGCGGCCGAAGAAGGGCATCAACCGCCTTACGGGTGGCCCACGAGGGTCAGGAGCGCGCCCAGGGGGGCAGGGGCGCCCCCCTGCCTCGTGGCCACCTGGGGCACGTCTCGCGTGGATTTTTCTTCCGGAATTTTCCAAATATTCCAAAACTAAGCTCCGTCCGTTTTTATCCCGTTTGGATTCCATTTGATATGGATGTTCTGCGAAACATAAAACATGCAACAAACAGGAACTGGCACTGGGCACTGGATCAGTATGTTAGTCCCAAAAATAGTATAAAAAGTTGCCAAAAAGTATATGAAAGTTGAATAATATTGGATGGAACAATCAAAAATTATAGATACGACGGAGACGTATCATCGTTGCGTACCGTTTCAACATCGAAGGTCTCCTCGAGCTTAATGCTGAAGCGCGGATCTTCGTCCAGGTGAGGCCTGTCGCACAGACCTCGATCGTCGTGGCACCAGCTGCACTCCCCCGGGAGACTTTCGTCGTCCGAGTACGACATTTCCTACGTTCATAATTCAAAGATTAAACTTGTACAATTAAATATATGTACTAAAAACCCTAAATTAGATCATTATTATTCATCACGGGTTGACTATCGGTCTGCCGAAATGTCGTTTAATTATTTTTCAAGAAAATCCAGGCCACTCGATATTTCCTACATATTCTAGCACAAGTCATGCCAGAATTCACGGAAAAATTCGGCATGACCTTTGCTAAAAAAGGACATATCGAGCGCCTGAAATTTGCTGGAATGGAAATTAATCAACACTCTGGCAAAACATAGGCCACTTGGAGGTGTAACCTGAACATGACCGGCCACTTGGGCAACCACATATCCTATTTGAGCAACACAAGGTATACATGTTTTTATCTACATCATATCTTATAGGACTCATATTGACATGGAGATTTGGCTGGTCTCACCTCGAGGTCAGAGGGGGTCGGTGACGGGAACGACAGCGGGGATGATGGAGGGGCTCCTTGATTTCTGCAAAAACAAAAACCCTATAAGTTATCACTAATACATCCTGAATAATTGCTTAAACTAAAAAAAAACAACAAATATGATATGTTCAACTAGTTCTATTAATTCAACTAGTTCTTACTAAATATAAACTTACCATAAATAGAAAAAAAATAACTAGTTCTTTCTAAAAATAAAGTAGTTCAACTAGTTATATTAATTTTCTTACTAAAAATACATTAGTTCTATTAATTCAACTAGTTCAACTAGTTTATTAATTTACTTACTAAACTAGTTCAACTAAAACTAAACTAGTTCAACTAGTTTATTAATTTACTTACTAATTATTTTAAACACTTACTAAAAACAGTAAAAAAACTACATTATACAATATTAAAAAACATCTACTATTAACCATATTGCCCTAGTTAACTAGTACCATCACTACTACTAATTAACATCTACTACTACAAAAAATCATTATCTATGAACCCTAAATTAACATCTACTACTACTAAAAAACATCTACTAACTAAGAAGAGAGAGAGGGGGTGGGGGAGGGGTGGGGGCTTACAGAGAGGGGAGAGACGGTGGCGGGGAGGTGCTCGGCGACGGAGGTAGGGGCGGCGAGGGCGGGCTCGAGATCGGGAGGCGGCGGTCCTGGGCGGGCTCGGGCGGCGGCGGTGAGGTCGAGGGCGGCGACGGTGAGGTCGAGAGCGGCGGCGGGCGGCGGCGGTGAGGTTGAGGGCGGCCTCGGGCGGCGGCGGTGAGGGCAGGCTTGGGCTCGGGCGGCGGCAACAGAGGAGTAGGGGAACAGGGGGGAAGGAGGACTTAGCAAAATTTTGAGCCCGCGGGTGGTTAAGTCAAACTAGCAGTAGCGCTCTTAAGGAAATGCGCTATAGCTAATTTAGCTATAGCGCCTTTTAGAAAAAAACGCTACTGCTAAAAAGGAAGCAGTTATTTCTTTTGTTTATCCGAATATCAGTAGCGCTTTGTCCTGGAAAAACGCTATAACTCTAAGCATGTAAAAACATCAAAAATATACATTGGTCATCATTGATCTTTTTGTGTAGAATCTAAATAGTCAACATGAATCTTCACCGTACCTGTATAGGCACAGGCGAAGATTCATATTGAAGCCACAAATCCTACACATATAGTTCAATGAAGACCAAGTGCTCGAGATAGTTTGAGAAGTAACATATTTAAGGTGGTAAACACATTGTTCGCTTAGCAGTATGGGACTAAACTTAATTAGTTGCAGTGATACTTAGCAGCAGCGAGTTTTGAAGAAAAACGCTCCTACTGAGTACTTTAGCAGTAGCGCGTCTAGGAGAAGGGTGCTACTACTATATCTAGCCTGGAGGCAATGCCGTGGCAATTATAGTAGTAGCGCTTGTTTCACCTAGAGCGCTACTACTATCGGGATGTTAGTAGCGCGGTTTCCTGGAGCTCGCTACTGCTAATTAGCAGTAGCGTTTGTTTTTAAACCACGCTGCTACTAAGATTCTGTGTATAAGGTTTTCCCTAGTAGTGGCAATTCCAGGCCCGAGAAATACTTCTCCATCTTGCACACCTCCGCGAGGTATGCCTCCATGTGCTCGTACTTTGGCTCATATACTTTGTTGGAGAAGTTGATGGGGAGCTGCGAGTCGCCCTTGATGGTGAGACATCTCACCCCCAAGGCCACCGCAGCCCTGAGGCCAGCTATGAGGCCCTCGTACTCTGCTATGTAATTGGAGACCTTCTCGCCCTACTGGAAGCAGAGCTGCACGGCATAGTAGAGCTTGTCCTGGGTGGGCGAGATGAGCACCGCTCCAGCCCCCGCGCCCTGGCATGAGAACGCGCCGTCGAAGTACATGACCCAGCCGTCCGGCGCTTCGCTCCCTGGAGATAGGGATTGGTTCTCGCCTGCTTCGAGCTCTGGGGCGTCAGTCCATTCCGCCACAAAGTCTGCAAGCGCAGCCCCCTTGATGACCCTGGTCATGCTGAACTCTAAGTTAAACGCTTGCAGCTCGATGTTCCATTCAGCGACTCGCCCGGCAGCATTGGGGCTCCTGAGCACTCTTTCCAGCGGGTAAGCCGAGACGACCTTGATGGGGTGACCCTGGAAGTAGTGGCGCAGCTTGCGTGAGCCACCAGGAGCGTGAGTAGGATCTTCCGAGGCATGGGGTATCGTGCCCTCGCATCCCGCAGCACTGTGCTGACGAAGTACACCAGATGCTCGACGAGGGCGGGAGAGCTGATGGATTCTTAGGCCTCCGGGGGTTGAGGTGTCTCTTCGGGGTCTTCGGCTTCAGGGGCTTGGTGGTCTGTCGGAGTAGTCGCTGCTTCGGGAGCTTCGCCTTGGTGCCGTGTCGCTTCGTCCGGCCTAGAGGTTCCACTTGGCGGGCCCTTGACTTGGCGCTCTTCTCTGAGGGCCACCAGCGCTGCGCTGGCAGAGTGGGGTGTGGCAAACAAATAGAGCACCAAGGGCTCGAGAGGTCGAGGCGCCACCATCACTGGCAGGCTGGTCAGGTATCTCTTGAGGTCTTGAAATGCTTGGTCGGCCTCCGGGGTCCACTCGAATGGGCCTTTCTTCTTCATCAGCTTGTAGAACGGTAGGGCATGCTCTCCCAGCTTGGAGATAAAGCGCCCCAACGCTGTCACGCGACCGACAAGCTTCTGCATCTCCTTGAGGGTCTGCGGTGGGCTCATGTCTTCGATTGCCTTAACCTTCTCTGGGTTCGCCTCGATCCCTCTGTGGGATACGAGGAAACCCAGCAGCTTGCCGGAAGGAACACCGAACACGCACTTCTCCAGGTTGAGCCGCAAGTTCACCTGGCGTAGGCTCGCGAAAGTCTCCTCCGGGTCTTGGATCAAGGTTCTCGCCTCCCGAGACTTCACCACAATGTCGTCGACGTAGGCCTCCACGTTCCTCCCGAGCTGCCACCCTAAGGCGATGTGCATCAGCCGCTGGAAGGTCGCTCCCGCGTTGCGCAGTCCGAAAGGCATGCAAGTATAGCAGTACACCCCACACGGGGTCAGGAAGGCGGTCTTCTCCACATCTTCTACCGCCATTTTGATCTGGTGATAGCCTGAGAACGCATCCAGCAACGGGGTTCGGCGGTGGAGTCGACGATCTCGTCGATACGTGGAAGTGGGAACGGATCTTGGGGGCAGGCCTTGTTGAGGTTGGTGAAGTCGACACACATGCGCTCCTTCCCGCCTTTCTTCGGCACAACAACGGGGTTCGCCAGCCACTCGGGGTACCGAACCTCGCAAATGGCACCCGCCGCCTCCAGCTTGCGGGTTTCTTGGATGATGAAGGCCTGCTTCTCCGTGGACTGTCGCCTCGCCCGCTGCTTCACAGGGCACACGTTGGGGCACACCTTTAAGTGATGCTCAATCACCTCTCTCGGGACCCCCACCAGCTGTTTGGGTTCCCATGTGAATATCTCCATGTTTGCGCGTAAGAACTTCACCAATGCTTCCTCTTGATCAGGGTCGAGGTCGGCACCTATGGTAAAGGTGGCTCCTGAGGACCCGTCTTCATCGACTGGCACCTGCTTGGTTTTTGCCTTGTCTTGAGTGAACAACTGCTTCTTCTTGGTTGGTGCGGCTCCCTTGGCCTTGGAGGTGTCCGCGTCGGCGGGCTGCGCCGTTGGAGCGGTCTTGAGGACAAGCTTGAGCATCATTAGGGCTTCCTTGGTGTCCCCAACTACTGTGAGGACACCCTTGCTCCCGGGCATCTTCATGAGGTTGTAGGCCGGATGGGTCGCCGCCATGAACTGAGCTAGGGCCGCGTACCCGAGGATGGTGTTGTACGGGAGGCCGATGCGGGCGACGTCGAAGTTGACCAGCTTGGTGCGGTAGTTGTCGCGCGTGCCGAAGGTGACAGGAAGGCGGATCTGTCCCAGGGAGTGGGCGGTGCCGCCGCCGACCTCTGAGAAAGGCTTGATGAGGCGGAGCCGCTTAAGTGGTACGTGAAGAAGGCTGAAGGCCTCCACAGAGAGCAAGTTGAGGCCGGTGCTGCCGTCGATGAGGGTCTTGGTGACGGCCACGTTGCAGATGGTGGGCGTGCAAAGCATTGGGAGCATACCCGAGCCAGTGGTGGAGACGGGATGATCCCCTGAGTCGAAGGTGAGGTTGGCCTCGGGCGCGGCCCAGCCCGGGGGAGCCCCCGAGCGCTTGGAAGTGGTGCTGATCTGGCGAAGGAATGGCTTGATGTGACGACCCGAGGCTGGTGCCTGCGAGCCGCCGAGGAGGGCCACGACCGCGTGATGCGCCGGTGCCGCGTAGTATGCAACAAATAGACCGCGCAGCTCCTCCCAAGATGCCACCGTGGATCCGGGGAGGTTGAGCAGCCAGGCGCGCGGTGCGCCAGTGAGGGCCATGGGAAGCCAGTTGGCCATGACCTTGTCGTCGCCCCCGCCCTTAAGGACGGCTTCCTCGTACGCCAGCAGGAATGCCGACGGGTCCGCCGCGCCGTCGTAGCACGGCGGCATCTCCGGCTTTAACTTGGGTGGCCACTACACCTGCCGCAAGGCGGGAGCAAGGGCTCGGAGCCCCCAGGCGTCACCGTGGGTGCCCGTAGATCCAGCCGGAAGAGCGGCACCAGCCATGGAGAACGGGCGTGAAGATGGTGGAGCGTGAGTCGACGGAGGAAAACTCCGGCGCACCCCTACCTGGCGTGCCAAATGTCGGATTTAGGGTTCTGGCAAAACCCTTGAGGTTCGAACACTCGGGTGCGCACGAAGATCTCTCCTCTCCCATGCTCTCACACTCCACGATCCCACAGACTAGCTCGCCGAACCCAAAGAACACGAGGACACAAGATTTATACTGGTTCAGGCCACCGTTGTGGTGTAATACCCTACTCCAGTGTGGTGATGGTGGATTGCCTCTTGGGCTGAGGATGAACAGTACAAGGGAAGAATAGCCTCCTGAGGAGAGGTGTTCTTGTGCTTGATGAGCTGGTGTGTGGATGAGGATCGCTCAAGATGAGTTCTGGTGGGTGAGGATCCGATCTCCCATCCTACTTTGGTGACTAGTCCTATTTATAGAGGCCCTGGTCCTCTTGCCAAATATTGAGTGGGAAGGGATGCCACAACGGCCAATTTGAAAAGGGACAACTAGTACAAGCTATCTTGACAAAAGTAGTCTTCTCCTGCCAAAGGCTCTGGTGGTGACGCTGTCACATCCCTAGTTCTGGTTTGCTCTAGGCTAGCTAGTCATGTGTGCATCATGTTTAAGTTTCAATGAATTTGAAATGGGGATGAACAAACCCTAGCACCAAATGAACTTAACTAGAGTCAAATTCAAATGTTTTCAATGAACCCAAAATGCCCTTTGGAAATGTTCATGATTTTTTATAAAGGTGAAAACCTCTGCCAAAAATGATGAGCATATTTCTTGGCCATTTATGGATTTTTGAATTAACTCATATTGTTTTTGAATTGGGGCATTTAAATTCTATAAATATTTTACATGCTCTAATAATTCTGAAAAGTAGTTGAGGGCTGTTGGGAATAATCCAGTATCTGCCCACAATTTATTTCAGGATTTTATAAGGTGGTTTAGTATTTTACTAAATCCAAAAAACAAAGACAGAGGAGAGAAAGACTTACCTGGTGCTTACCTGCAGCAGAGCCGGCCCAGTTCTTTTCCTGGCCCAACCCACCACCGCAGCCTCCCTGTCGTCTTCCTCCCTGGACAGAAGGACAGACGCGTGGTCGCCGCGCGCACGCAGGCGCTGCGCCACCTCCTGCTTGCCGCCGAACGCCTAGCGCTGGCTACGGACGCCACACACTCTCCCGCGCGTCCCTCGACCGCTTGCTCGTCCCCATCCCCTCTCTGACTCTCTCTCCCGTGACCGACCGTACGGACCCGAGACCGCCGACGAGAACCACCACGGCCACAACTACCCCCTTGCCCCTCTGTTGTGCTCCTACTGGTCCGTAGCTGCCGCCCCGCTGCTTAACTTGCTCCGCCACATGCTCTAGCCCAAGTGCTCGCCGTCGGCGAACCAGGCCACCCCGCGACCTTCTGACACCACCCCTGGATGCGGAAGAGCGTGGGCTACCTCCTGGTGGTTCCCGCGCGTCCAACCGCCATCTGTAGCTCAAGTCCGGCGAGTTGCCGCCGCAGTTTTGGTTGTCGCCGGTGAAACTCCGGCGAGGGCCGACGTGGCCTCGTCATTAGCACTATCCCCGCCAGCTGGACCACTAGTAGATGCTGACAGCAGGCCCCGCAGCAGGTCAAAGCCGGAGTCAACGCGGGATTAGTGTCTGTCTCACTGACCAGTGGACCCCACTGGTCAGGTTTGACCTGGACCCGGTCTGTTGACCTGCTGACGTCACAGTGACGCAGTGCTGATGCAGTTAATTATTTTCTGGATTTATTCTTATTCAGGAAATTCCAGAAAATCCTATAAACTTCTAAAAATCATAGAAAATAATCTATAACTCAGAATGAAATAAGTTATATATGAAAAATGATTAGAAAAATCCAATCTATCCATCTGTACCATTTTCATGCATGTTAGAACAACTTATGGCTGCAGTTTAGACCAAATCATATAAATGGCATTTAAACCCTCACATATGGAGTTTGAATTTGAACCTAAGGTTCAAACCAACTCCATTTAATATGTTGCTAGTTGCATTAGCTCAAAACACATTCATGTTGCCATGTCATAGCATGCATCATATTGGGCATTGCATTGATCGTGTTTCTTCTCTGTTTGCCGGTGTTGTCCCCTCTCAGTAGACGTTGCTTCGACGATGCGATCGATGACACCGATGAAGAGCTATACTATCTTCGGAAGTGTCAGGCAAGCAAAACCCCCTTGCTCATTCCGATACAATCCCACTCTCTCGCTCCTGCTCTCTTTCACTACATTAGGACAACAACGATTCATCTGTTACTTGCTGCGGTAGTTGAACCCCTTATCCTCTGCATGACCTGACATTGCCACAGTAAATAGATGAAACCCACTAGCATGAGTAGGAGTTGTTTGAACCCTGATGTGCCTACTCATTCATGCTTGTTTGTCATGCCTGCTATTGCTTAGAGTTGTGTCAGGTCTGGTTCATTGGGAATGAATTGGAAAGTGGTGAACATGTCCTACTGTGTGAGAGCTAAGGGTTTGAACACGATTTGGTAAAGGTAGTAGTGAGAGGCCATGTAGGAGTACATGGTGGGTTGTCTCATTGAAACCGTCCTCAGGAACTGAGTTCTGTGTTTGTGATCCATGAACAGTTACTACCACACATTGGGTTCCGGTAACTCGACCCCTCTCGGTTTATTAACCGCCTCGATCTCTGTCCAGGAGTTGCAACTAGTTTCTGGTGTTTGTAGGTAGTGTTAGTAGTCTACCAAGTGGCACCCGGTACAGGTGGGCTTGGGACAGACTAGGCACACGTGGCCTGGTGTACCGAGTGGCACCCGGATGGTGGGCTCGGGAACCCTGCACACATCGTTTGGGGCCGTGAGCGACACCCCGGCCGGATCTCCTTGCGGATGGAACCCGAATAGGCGATAAACCTGGACGAGAGACTTGTGTGGTTAGTCAGGTCGTGGCCGACTCCCTCGCCAGGCTTCCGCTTGAAGGTTGCCGAGGTACACGACGTGTACATGGTGGTAAGTGGCGAGAGCGTGTGTGACGAAGTACACCCCTGCAGGGTTTATATGATCTTTTCGAATAGCCGTGTCCGCGGTAAAGGACTTCTGAGTTGCCTATAACAGTTCATAGACAAGTGAAAGTGGATACTCTAAAATGCGCAAGATAAGCGTGAGTGCTATGGATGGTGTTCTCGTAGGAAGACGGGAGCGGATCCATAGTGGAGTATTGATATGGTGAATATGTGGAATCATGTGCGCCACCTCAAAAGAGTTACCTGCAGTTGTAGTTCAGGATAGCCACCAAGTCAAAGCTGGCTTGCCGTAGTTAAACTCCACCACCCCCTTTGTTGATACCAATGCATATGTAGATAGTTCTGATGTAAGTCTTGCTGGGTACATTTGTACTCACGTTTGCTTATTTTATGTTTTGCAGAGAGACGTCAGTCTCGCTAGTAGTTCCGTGTGGACTTCGACGTTTAGCTTGATACCTCAGCTACGATCTTGTGCCCTCGGCGGGATCTTGTAGATAGTCAGGCTTCTCAGCCTTTTTCATTTATAGTTGTCTGTACTCAGACATGTTAAGCTTCCGCATGTGCTTTGACTTGTATGCTCTGAATGCTGGGTCATGAGACCCATGTTTGTAATATCTGGCTCTTCGGAGCCTAATGAATAAATACTCTGAGTCGTAGAGTCTTGTTGTGATGCCATGTTGTATTTGCACATATCGAGCATATTGTGTGTATGATTGAAATGCTTGGTATGTGTGGGATCCGACAACCTAGTTGTTTATCCTTGGTAGCCTCTCTTATGGGGAAATGTAGTCTTGTGCTTCCATGAGCCATAGTAGTCCGCTACAGCCCGGTTCATCGGAGTCCTGCTAGCCCAGCACTACTGCTCCGGAACACTTGACTGGCCGGCATGTGGTTCACTTCCTTCCTGTGTCTGTCCCTTCGGGGAAATGTCACGCGGTGACATCTGGAGTCCTGCCTAGCCTGCTACAGCCCGGGTTCCCGGAGTCCTGCTAGCCCAGTGCTACAGCCCGGATTCACACGCTGCTGACCGACATGCTCGATGTTGATTCATGTATGCCTGTCCCCGTAAGTTAGTGCCACTTTGGGTTCATGACTAGTCATGTCGGCCCGGGTTCTCTGTCATATGGATGCTAGCGACATTATCATATACTTGAGCCAAAAGGCGCAAACGGTCCCGGGCCATGGTAAGGTGACACCCGTGGGAATACCGTGCGTGAGGCCGCAAAGTGATATGAGGTGTTACAGGCTAGATCGGTGTGACTTAGAATCGGGGTCCTGACAGACGCCGTCTTGGGCTCCACGATGACCTCCGTCATGCCGTCCCGCTGGTCTTGGTCTCGCTGCACTGATATGGAAACCTTTGCTTGACGCCTCGGTACTCCTCGCCTGCGCTTGCCGCCTTAGCACCAAAGAGGAAGCAAGGACACTGTGCGCGCTGGCGCCCACCTGGCCTTGATCGTCATGGCTCACGTCATGAGAAACTCGCGAGGTTTGCCTTGCCTTGATTTCTCCGCCCCTCGCAAGCCAGCCTGGTGAGGCCGCTCCCGAGGAGGTCTTGTGTCATCCGCCTCGCGAGGGTATTGAGTGCTTGCTGGTGAGGATGGGTCGTACATGCCCGCTTGTGGAGCCACGCCGTGGGTCGCAGGCAGGCAAGTCTGGGGACCCCCGTTCCCAGAATGCCAACAAGTCCGGCCCATGTACAACAGGCCGGACGCCCGAGGACCCCTTAATCCAGGACTCCCTCAATAGCCTCCATGATATTTATGTTCATGGTGGATTATATCCTACTCATGCTTGCACTCAATGTTTATTAATTTTAATGCATGTTCATGACTGTTGTCGCTCTCTAGCTGGTCGCTTCCCAGTCATTTTCTAGCCTTCACTTGTACTAAGCGGGAATACTGCTTGTGCATCCACTTCCATAAACCCCAAAGTTATTCCATATGAGTCCCCCATACCTTCCTGGATGCGGTATCTATCTGCCGTTCCAAGTAAATTTGTATGTGCCAAACTCTAAACCTTCAAATGAAATTCTGTTTTGTATGCTCGAATAGCTCATGTATTAACTAGAGCTGTCTGTATCTTCCATGCTAGGCGGGTTATTCTCACGAGGAGTGGACTCCGCTCCTCACTCACGAGAAAATGGCCGGTCACCGGGATGCCCAGTCCCACGCTCAAATCAAAATAATTGCAAACAAAACTCCCCCAGGGCTGTTGTTAGTTGGAGGCACCCGTTGTTTCGGGCAAGCCATGGATTGATGCTTGTTGGTGGTGGGGGGTATAAACTTTACCATTCTGTTTGGGAACCGCCTCTAATGTGTGTAGCATGGAAGATGTCGAGATCTCTGGGCTGTTATGTTAACAATGAAAGTATGCCACTCAAAATATTATTCATCTCTATTTCAAAATCGAGCTCCGGCACCTCTACAAATCCCTGCTTCCCTCTGCGAAGGACCTATCTATTTACTTTTATGTTGTGTCATCATACTCTTATTAAAAAGCACCAGTTGGAGAGCACCGCTGTCATTTGCATGCATTACTATTAGTTTGCATTGAGTATGACTATGACTGGATCTCTTTTACCATGAATTACAATGTCTAGTCAGTCCTTGATCTTCAGAGGTGCTCTGCATTTATGTTTTGCGGTCTCAGAAAGGGCTAGCGAGATACCATCTTATTATATCATATTAAGATTGTTTTGAGAAAGTGTTGTCATCCGAGATTTATTATTATTGCTCGCTCGTTGATTATGCCATTGATATGAGTAAACATGAGACCTAAATGTTATTCTGAATATGGTTAGTTCATAATCTTTGCTGACAACTTGAATCTGGCTTTACATATTTACAACAACAAGAGCAAACAGAGTTTGTAAAAGTTTTTCTTTATCACTTTCAGCTTGTCAACTGAATTGCTTGAGGACAAGCAAAGGTTTAAGCTTTGGGGACTTGATACGTCTCCATCGTATCTACTTTTCCAAACACTTTTGCCATTGTTTTGGACTCTAACTTGCATGATTTGAATGGAACTAACCCGGACTGACGCTGTTTTTAGCAGAATTACCATGGTGTTATTTTTGTGCAGAAATAAAAGTTCTCGGAATGACCGCAAACTTCATGGAGAATATTTTTGGAATATACAAGAAATACTGGCGAAAGAATCAACATCAGGGGGCCCACACCCTGTCCACGAGGGTGGGGGCGCGCCCCCTGCCTCGTGGGCCCCCTGAAGCTCCACCGACCTCAACTCCAACTCTATATATTCACGTTCGGGGAGAAAAAAACCAGGGAGAAGGATTCATCGTGTTTTACGATACGGAGCCGCCACCAAGCCCTAATCTCTCTCGGGAGGGCTGATCTGGAGTCCGTTCGGGGCTCCGGAGAGGGGAATCCGTCGCCGTCGTCATCATCAACCTTCCTCCATCACCAATTTCATGATGCTCACCGCCGTGCGTGAGTAATTCCATCGTAGGCTTGCTGGACGGTGATGGTTTGGATGAGATTTACCATGTAATCGAGTTAGTTTTGTTAGGGTTTGATCCCTAGTATACACTATGTTCTGATATTGATGTTGCTATGACTTTGCAATGCTTCATGCTTGTCACTAGGGCCCGAGTGCCATGATTTCAGATCTGAACCTATTATGTTTTGATGAATATATGTGAGTTCTTGATCCTATCTTGCAAGTCAATAGTCACCTACTATGTGTTATGATCCAGTAACCCCGAAGTCATAAAAATCGGGACCACTCCCGGTGATGACCGTAGTTTGAGGAGTTCATGTATTCACTAAGTGTTAATGCTTTGGTCCGGTACTCTATTAAAAGGAGGCCTTAATATCCCTTAGTTTCCAATAGGACCCCGCTGCCACGGGAGGGTAGGACAAAAGATGGCATGCAAGTTCTTTTCCATAAGCACGTATGACTATATTCGGAATACATGCCTACATTACATTGATGAACTGGAGCTAGTTCTGTGTCACCGTATGTTATAACTGTTGCATGAGGAATCGCATCTGACATAATTATCCATCACTAATCCAATGCCTATGAGCTTTTCACATATTGATATTTGCTTAGTTACTTTACCGTTGCCACTGTTACAATTACTACAAAGCTGCTACTGTTACTTTTGCCACCGTTACCGTTAGTTCCATACTACTTTGCTACTAAATACTTTGCTGCAGATATTAAGTTTTCCATGTGTGGTTGAATTGAAAACTCAACTGCTAATACTTGAGAATATTCTTTGGCTCCCCTTGTATCGAATCAATAAATTTGGGTTGAATACTCCACTCTCGAAAATTGTCGCGATCCCCTATACTTGTGGGTTATCACATCACCCAGCACCACGCTGACGAAGTACACGGGGTGCTCGATGAAGGTGGCGGGGTCGATTGCGTCCTGCCCCTCTTGAGATGAGGGGGCCTCGGGAGCCTTGTCATTCGGTGGCGCAGCCGGGGCCTCAGGGGCACCGTCCAGAGGCTGTAGTGGTGTGGTCGGGTGCGGGGCGCTATCCCGCGCACACACATCAGCGTGCTCTTCTCGGACCGCCACGAGTGCCGCGCTGGCCGAGTGGGGTGTGGCGGCCAGGTAAAGCACCAGGGGCTCAAGAGGACGAGGTGCCACCATCACTGGCGGGCTGGTGAGGTACCTCTTGAGATCTTGGAAGGCCGCCTCGGCCTCCGGAGTCCATTCAAACGGGCCCTTCTTCATCAGCTTGAAGAATGGGAGGGCGCGCTAGCCCAGCTTGGAGATGAAGCGCCCTAGTGAAGTTACATAGCCCGCAAGCTTCTACATCAGCTTGAGGGTCTATGGCAGGCTCATCCTTTCTATCGCCTTGATCTTCTCAGGGTTAGCCTCAACCCCTCTGTGCGACACTAGGAAGCCCAGCAGCTTGCTAGACGGGATGCCAAACACGCACTTCTCCGGATTGAGCCGCAAGTTCACCTTGCGCAGGTTGGCGAACATTTCCTCCAAATCTTCGACAAGGGTCTTCGCCTGTCGCGACTTGACCACTATGTCGTCGATGTATGTCGGTGTTCTGGGAACTAGGGTACCCAGACTTGCCTGCCTGCGGCCCACGTCATGGCTCCATCGACGGCCTGGTACGGCCCATCTTCAGCACCGGCAAGACAAGACCCTCGTGAGAGGCCAAGCCTCGCGAGGTGGATGACACCAAGACCTCTAGAGGGAGCGGCCTCCCTAGGATGGCTCCCGAGGAGCGGAGATTCGTATGCAGGCGCCCACCTCATGAGGTTGAGGTGATGCAAGCCATGACGACCAAGGCCAGGCGGGCGCTAGCGGACGCAGAGTAGCAGGTTTCCTCTTTGGTGCTAAGGAGGCAAGCGTAGGTGCGGGGTCCCAAGGAATCAGCCAAAGGTTTCCATGCCCGTGCAACGAGACCAAGACCGCCAGGATGGCAGCATGGATGTCATCGCCGAGCCCACCATGGTGTCACGAGTAGAAGCTTTGCAGGCGAAGACCACCTTTCGTCAGGATAAGATGTACTACTTGTACCCCTTTCAAAATTGGCCACTGTGGGATCCCTTCCCGCCTTCGATTGGAGGAAGAGGACCAAGGCCACCATAAATATAGCTTAGCCACCACCGTAGGGAGGGATACCCGACTCGGACCCTCATTAGCTCACACCCACACAAGAACAGACCTCCTGAGGTTGTTCTTCCTTTGTACTAGTTCATCCTCAGCCCCTCACGAGGCTAATCCACCCCAAAGCAGGAGTAGGGTCTTACACCACAAGGTGGCTGGTACCGGGGTAAACTCCTGTGTCTCTTTCCTTTCTTGTTCATCGAGTTAGGCTGTGGGTATGAAGAACTGGTTGGTTGGAGAGGTTGAGTTCTTCGCACACGCCCCAGTGGTCGAACCTTTCTTGGGTCTGCAGAGCTCTGAATCCGACATTTGGCGCGCCACGTAGGGGCGTGTCAAAAACTCCATTCCACCACTCGCTCTGCCGCCATTCTGCTATTCCCATGGCTGACGCTCGTTGTGTCCGCGCCGAGCACCGGGCCGCTCATGTCGCTCAGACGGCACCTGTGGGCAACGGCCCGCCTCGTCGCTCTGCCTCTCTAGTGGCTAATGCCGCCATCGTCCCCGCTGCCCACGAGCAGCAGGACTCATCGCTGCCGCCATCCGTGCATTGCGACGGCCGTACCACGACTCCATCTCTCACTCCGGCCACGGCGTCGTCTTCCCATCTTCGTCGCGGGCCGACGAATGCGTAGGCTGTGCTGCTCATGGCGCGCGAGCTTTTTCGCTATCATTCGGCCAACGATCTCTACGAGGATTGGCTTGGGCCGCATCGCCGAGCTCGTCAGCTCCGCTGGAGAGGCTCCTGCACTGTCTCGCTCATTGCCTCCCCGCCGTCCCAGGCAGGCGACATGGCCCACGGGGCACCACCTCCTCCTATTCAGCATGATGTCGTCCCCAAGCCAAGGCGCGAGGCCCCCCAGCGCGACCCGCTGCGCAGGGCGCTTGCGCGGGACGAAGAAAGCTGCCAGGTAGTGCCGCGGCCTCAAGGAGAGGCGTGTGCGCTCCCAGCACCGCCACGTCAAGACTGTGTGCCACGAGAAGCGGCGGCATGTGGGCGCCAAGACCAGGCTTGTAACGCCCCGAATCTAATGCGCCAGGTATCTTTCAGCTATTCACCGTTGCTGCCATGTCTTTTGCTTGCATGTTGCACTTTGCCATGTCATCATATGCATTGCGTCCTCATATTTTCAAAACTTGCATCCGGTCATTTTCCCCGTTGTCCGTTTCGCGTTCCGACACTCTTAGACGCACCCGTTGCACCTCTCAGACCTCGTTTCGTGAGTGGCATAAAAATGTTCTCGGAATGGGATGAAACTTGGTGTGCGGTGTTGTTTTAGAGTAGGTAGACCGCCTGTCAATTTTCGTTCCATTTGGAGTTCGTTTGACGCCCTAACGGTTAACCGCGTAGCCCGAAACCCCTCTTTCTTTGCATCCCAGCCTCCCTTCACCACAGCCTATTAGCCCATCCAAACCCCCTCCATGCTCTCGGTCGTTGGATCGTGATCGTGTGGGCGAAAACCGCTCCCCATTTGGACACTCCTAGCTCCCTCTACCTATAAATATGTCCTCCCCGTCCAAATTCGCAGGCAAACCCGAGAAACTCCCCATCCGCGCCGCCGAACGCGTCCGCCGGGCACCGGATATGTCCGCGCCGCCGCCCCATCGAATCAACCATCGCCACGTGTCCCCGCCGTCGCAGCCTTCTCCCGCGGCCCGCCCGGCCCGAGGCCGGCCCGCCCGCGCCGCGACCGGGCCCCGAGCCACGCCGCCCGACCGCAGCTCCTCCCGCGCCCGAGCGCTCCGCCTCCAGCGCCGACCCCACCGCTCCGCCTCCAGCACCGACCCCGCCGCCTCGGACCTCGCCGGCCCCGCGCCCGATCTCCGCCGCCCACGCCGGATCCGGGGTCCCCATGCCTGGATCCATCTGTCCCCGCTCGCCGCCGACCGTCCCGGTCGCCGGAGCCTCGCCGGAGGCCGCAGCCTCGCCGGATCCAGGGAAGGTGGATGATATCCACCAACCCCGGGAACCAAACGGACGCCCCTCGCGCCCCTCCCGCACCAGATCCGTGGGATCCAGTTCCGCGACGTGATTTTTTCGCCAAGTCCCAGATCTGTTATGATATGGTGCCCTATTTGACATGCCATAACTTCTTGTATGTAGCTCCGTTTTGTGCATATAATATGTCTAAATGTTCACTATGTGATGCTCTATATTTCATTCCATTGTGCCATGCTTTTTTGAGTTCATATTGATGCCCTAATAATCGTTGCAAGAGTGCTATATGATGTTGTCTGCTGTAGTTTAACAGAACTTGCTCATTTGTCTTTTTTATACCTTTTTGTGTGATTTTCTTTTGAGTATTGTTGAGGATATAAACCTTAGAGTCACCCGCCCGGTGGGGCCGGGTTACTCATAAGGGTCATCACCTGAAGCCCGGCGCCATGTTTGAAGACGGTGGGCCAAAGATGGGCTTAAGACCCGGAGATGGCTTAAGGCCTGTAGTTACAAACCGTCATTATGGTAGAACTTGTAGTGTAAGGCAAGAATAGTTGAGAGTCCGAGCCGGACACTCTTATGAGCCAGCCGGGACTCTCAGAAGCTGCTGGGCGTCAACCTCTCTATATAAAGGGACGACCCGGCAGCAGTTTAGGGGTAAGAAAGATCTCGTCGAGAGCCAGGGATAGCAGTTAAGCTCCCTGGTCATCGAAACCCTAATCAATACCACCTCAACTGGACGTAGGCTTTTACCTTCACCGTAAGGGGCCGAACCAGTATAAACCTTCGTGTTCCTTGTCCCGTTTAACCCCTTCAAGCTTCCTAGCGGCGATGGCTCCACGACTAAGTCCTAGCTTGAGGACATCTGCCGTGACAATTCCACGACAGTTGGCGCCCACCGTGGGGCCAACGCACAGTGGATTTGAGTTCTTGAAGGGCAGCTTCGAAGGGCTCAAGGGATAAGCTGTGGGCCGGATGACCAAGAGTCGTCGCGGCAAGCTCTACATCGACGATGCAAACTGGGGCCCCGACACCGGCTCAATTGAGTACGGATACCGGGTCCCCTTTGGCGGAATTCATGTTTTCATTGGCAAGATTGGTGAGCCGGGCCCTGAGCCGGATCTCTGCACCGATCTCATTGAGACGGCTCAGCGCGCATGACCCACCCGAGCCCTGCCTGCCTTGAAGCATGCTTTTGTGGGATGTGTCCATGGAGGGCTCTCTGATAGATCTGGATCTGGTGATGAGACGGCCGCCGGCTCTGACGGCGAGTCGTCCACAGATGAGTCAAACTCGTTGTATCAACTTCAAGATGGCAGGCTCATGGGTTGTTCCGATGGTGACAGTATTCCGGACCCGTTTGAGCCGCCGAGCCGGGTTGGAATCTTCATGGCCGGTGCGCAGCCTGTTTAGAACCCTGCTGCTGGGACGGGAAACCCGGTGCCCTCGCCGGCTCAGGTGCTGATGGATCTCACGGACAAGATGATGGCCCTGTTGACCGCCGCGGTTGACCCGGCGGATCAAGCTCAGCATGACGCGGAGGTGGCGCAGTTAAAGTTAGATCTAGTGAAAGCCAAGCAGGATCTGGCAGCGGAAGGGATCAGGATGGCTGCGGAGAGGGCGGCTCTCGACGCCCAAACTCAGTTGATTCAGGCGCAGTCCTTCCGGCTCACGATGGATCAGAACGCGTCCAATGAGGTCATGAGGAGGAGGCATCAAAAGGCCCAATCTCGACTCCCTCCGGTCTACGATCCTCGAAACCTCTTCAACACGCCAGGTGCAGGGTCTAGTAACCCGCCAGGGATCATAGTGCCCGGGTCTGGGACCCCTGTTCAGCCACAAGTGATGGGGCCTCCCCGGGTGAGCCCTGCCCCGCCTCAGTATGTGCCAATACCATCGGGTCATTATGCTAACCCGCTGGAGAACATGGTCGCCGCAGCAGCACGGCTGGCGGCCCTCCCAATTGACGGCGACTCTCCAACGGCTATTGAAACCCGCCGGGTCAGGGAACTCCTTCAGACAGCGCTGGCACAGCAAGAGGCGTACTCTTATAGCCGGGACAAGATCCACTCGACCCCTCGTCTAGGCCGGAGCCCGAGTTATAGCAGACACATGGTCTCAGCGACCAGCTCAAGTAATGTCCGACGCCATGACCCGCCCCCTGGCCATGGCCCGGCTCATAACGGAGCCTTTCACGCAGCAGACCAAGACAGAGCGCGGCAAGAGGCGGAGCAGGTGCCTCAGTTGACGGCTTACTAGACCCCCCCGGCTTATCCGACGACTTCCGTCGACGTGGGTATCCCTACAAGGACTGGAGGTGTCCCTTGTTTAGTGCCAGCTCTCCGCAATGAACGTCTACCCAAAGACTTCAAAGGCCCTAGGAAGGTGCCTAATTACACAGCTGACTTACAACCCGGAGCCTGGATCAAGAGTTACGAGATGGCCATGGAACTGCTGGAGGTCAGTGAAGCGGCTATGGCCAAGTACTTCACCATGATGCTAGATGGGACTGCCCGCACTTGGTTGAAAGCGCTACCGCCGAATTCCATCGGGTCTTGGGCTGATCTAAAGGCCCGGTTCATACAAAACTTCAAAGACACCTGTAGGTAGTCTATGTCAATAGTGGATTTGACTAACTGTAAACAGCAGGAGGGTGAGTCTACGACACATTGGGTTCGCCGGGTCAAAGAGATCATACATTCATCGGATAAGATGGATGTCGGCTCTGTAGTCTTAATGTTGAAGATGAAACTCGGGCGGCTTAAGCGCGACTGCAATGATATGGGTACGCTGATGGCGGCTCTCGACAAGTACGCCGATTCTGATAGTACCAAGGACCCCGCTTCAGATGATGAAAGGACAGGCAAGGGAAAGAAGAACGGCAATGGCAAGGGTCCTCAGCATAACCCGAGGAACCAAGGAGGTGGCAAGCGTAAAGCTGACGGCAGCCTAGAGTTCGTGGCCAATGCCAGTTCACAGGGTAATAGCCAGAGACACAAGGGGAGGCCCCCTCCCCGAGCCGGCGGGTCAGGCCCGACGCTAGAGCAGCTGTTGAATGAGCCCTGTCCAAGGCATGGCTCTAGAGAGAAGCCAGCTACTCATCTATGGAAGGATTGTGCAATCATGAAGGCTTTTAAGAATTCCAGCGCCTTCAACGGCAACAATGGCCCGGGCGGTGGCTCAGGCGCCGGCGGCTTTCATGGCCCGGGCGGCGGCTCAAATTCTAATCCTCAGAACGGTCAAGGGGGCTTTAATCAGCAGTCTGGCCAGGGTCATCAACAGCAGCAGGGGGGTTATCAGACCAATCCAAAGCAGCTTAGCGGTGGACAGTATCATGTGTTTACCACCAGTCTGTGTAAGCGAGATCAGAAGCTTCATAAGAGGGCTGTGAATCCTGTTGAGCCGGCGGTTCCACGCTATTTACGATGGTCTGAGAAGCCTATAGTGTGGAGTAGGGAGGATCACCCTCCCCGGGTGGATAATCCGGGTCACTTGGCCTTGGTGGTGGCTCCTCAGGTGGGAGGATATAAGTTCACTAAGGTGCTCATGGATGGAGGCAGCAGCATCAACATCCTCTATTACGAGACTTTCCGTCGTATGGGGTTGATTGATAAGAACCTCATCCAGTCAAACACTATTTTCCATGGTGTGGTACCTGGTAAGTCGGCTTATCCAGTCGGCAAGATCGAATTAGAAGTGGCCTTTGGTGACGAGCACAACTACAGGGTGGAAAAATTGACCTTTGAGGTGGTCAAGATAAGAAGCCCGTATCACGCCATATTCGGGCGGCCGGCTTACGCCAAGTTCATGGCGCGGCCGTGTTACGTGTATTTACAGCTCAAGATGCCGGGTCTCAATGGGACCATTACGGTTCATGGCAGCCGGAAGGTGGCCTTGGAGTGTGAGGAAGGCGATGCAGCTTATGCAGAATCTGTTTGTGCAACAGAGGAGTTAAAATTTTACAAGGACAATGTTGACCCAACAGATATGACCTCTCTGAAAAAGCTGACTACGGAGCATGAGCCGGCAATGAAATTTAAGTCGGCTGATGAGACTAAACTTGTTAATTTCGTTCCAGGTGATTCATCTCAGCAGTTTAGCATCAGTGCCAATTTGGATTCAAAATAGGAAAGCGTGCTCATCGAGTTCATCCGTGAGAATAGGGACATTTTTGCATGGAAACCTTCTGACATGCCAGGTGTACCTAGAGAACTCGCTGAGCACACTCTCAATGTTGATCCGAAATTTAAGCCGTTCAGGCAATTCCTTCGGCGGTTTAATGAAGAGAGGCGGAAAGCTATTGGCGAAGAGGTGGCCCGGCTCTTGGCGGCCGGGTTTATTGTTGAAGTCTTTCACCCAAAGTGGTTAGCTAACCCGGTGCTCGTGCTCAAGAAGAACGGCACCTGGCGGATGTGTGTGGACTACACGGACTTAAACAAGGCGTGTCCGGCTGATCCTTTTGCCCTTCCCCGTATTGATCAAATCATTGATGCTACGGCGGGTTGTGAGCGCTTAAGTTTCTTGGATGCTTATTTTGGATATCATCAGATTAAAATGGCAGTTAAGGACCAGGAGAAGACGGCGTTCATCACTCCCTTTGGAGCCTTCTGCTATGTGTCTATGCCCTTTGGACTCAAGAGTGCGCAGGCGACTTACCAGCGTTGCGTGCAGAACTGTCTTCATAACCAGATTGGGCGCAATGTTCATGCTTATGTGGATGATGTTGTGGTTAAATCCAGGAAGGAAGAAACCTTGATAGATGATCTGAGGGAAACCTTTGATAATCTCCGGGTCTACAAGATGATGCTTAACCCGGCCAAGTGCGTTTTTGGTGTTCCTGCGGGCAAGCTCTTGGGTTTTTTGGTTACTAACAGAGGCATTGAAGCTAACCCGGAGAAGATCAAGGCCATCACCTCCTTGGCTAAGCCGGCGTGTATAAACGATGTCCAGCGCTTGGCAGGTCGTGTCGCTGCTTTAAGCCGGTTCATAAGCCGTTTGGGTGAGAAGGCCATGCCATTATATCAGTTGATGAAGAAAACTGATGACTTTGTCTGGAATGATGCAGCTAATACTGCTTTTGAGGATTTGAAGAGGCAGCTGGCAGAGCCCCCAGTCCTTGCTGCCCCGGTTGACAAGGAGCCTTTATTGCTGTATGTGGCTGCTAACACACGAGCCGTCAGTGTGGCTGTGGTGGTGGAGTGCAAGGAAGAGGGTAAGGAGCATCCGGTTCAGCGGCCGGTTTATTATGTCAGTGAAGTACTCATCGAGTCCAAACAGTGGTATCCACATTGGCAGAGTCCAAACATCGGTTCATGGCAAGCCGGAAGCTTAAGCATTATTTCCAGGGTCACCCCATCACTGTGGTCAGTTCTGCCCCCCTTGGAGATATCATTCAAAACAGAGAGGCCACAGGGAGAGTGGCTAAGTGGGCTATAGAAAACGGACCTCATGGTCTGAAATATGTACCACGCACTGCTGTTAAATCTCAAGCGTTGGTGGATTTCATCAACGATTGGACAGAGTTACAAGTGCCCGAGCAAAAGTCGGATAACACATATTGGACTATTCACTTCGATGGGTCCAGGCAATTGGAGGGCTCGGGGGCTGGAGTCGTGTTGGCTTCCCCTAAGGGTGACAAGTTCCATTATGTGCTAGAGTTGATGTTTCCTTGCACTAACAATGTGGCTGAGTACGAGGCCTTGCTCCACGGTCTTTGGATGGCTAAGGAGATGAGCTTGAGCCGGGTAAGGTGCTTCGGCGACTCAGACTTGGTGGCTCAACAAGTATCAGGAAAGTGGGACTCCAAGGACCCTCTCATGGCGGCTTATCGCCATGAAGTTGATGCCATTGCTGGGCACTTTCAGGGTTACCAAGTAGAGCACATCGATCGCAGGAAGAACGAGGCGGCTGATGCTCTAAGCCGGCTGGGCTCTCAGCGAAAACTGGTGCCGCCTAATATTTTCCTGGACGTCCTGCATAACCCTTCTGTTAAGTTGCCTACAGAGGAAGACTTGGTTGTCCCTGACCCGGAGGCACGACTGGTGGCGGCTCTCCACATCATCCCGGATTGGACAGTGCCCTATCTGGCTTACATGGGCCGGGGAGATTTGCCTGAGGATGAAACTTTGGCCAGACAAATAACCCGGCGGTCTAAGTCAATGGTTGTTATCAATGGTGAGCTGCATTGCCGCAGTGTTACGGGAGCGTTCCAGCGTTGTGTCTCCCCTGAGGAAGGTCAAGAGATCTTGCGTGAGATTCATGAAGGGGATTGTGGCCATCATGCTGGCTCAAAATCCCTTGTGTCCAAGGCTTTTCTTCATGGTTTTTATTGGCTGACGGCTCATGCTGATGCGGAGGACTTGGTCAGTAAATGTGATGGTTGCCAAAGGTTCTCGCGACGGGCTCATGTGCCGGCTCAGGAGCTGAGGATGATCCCAATTACTTGGCCCTTTGCGGTCTGGGGGCTTGATATGGTTGGGCCTTTTAAAAGGTCCAAGGATAAGAAGACCCACCTCTTGGTGGCAGTTGACAAATTTACAAAGTGGGTTGAAGCAGAGCCAGTTAGCAAGTGTGACGCAGCCACGGCGGTTCAGTTTATGAAAAAGGTGATCTTTCGCTTTGGCTTTCCGCATAGCATTATAATTGACAATGGTACCAATCTATCCAAAGGCGCCATGGAGGAGTTTTGTCAACGAGAGCATGTTCGACTTGATGTTTCATCGGTGGCTCATCCTCAATCCAATGGTCAAGCTGAGAGAGCTAATCAGGAGATTCTGAAGGGCATCACGCCCCGGCTTTTGGTCCCTTTGCAACGGACGCCGGGTTGTTGGGTGGAGGAGTTGCCCTCCGTGTTATGGAGCATCAATACTACACCTAACAGGTCTACGGGTTACACGCCTTTCTTCATGGATTATGGAGCGGAAGCAGTCCTCCCCAGTGACATCCGTCATGACTCGCCTCGAGTGGCGGCTTATGTTGAGGCGGATAATGAACAGGCGCGCCAAGATGCTCTTGACTTGTTGGACGAGTAGCTTGATGTGGCAGCGGCTCGATCCGCGATTTACCAACAAGACCTGCGCCGTTATCACAGTCGCCGGGTTAAGTCCCGGGTCTTCCAGGAAGGTGATCTGGTGCTCCGGCTCATCCAAGATCAAACAGATGCGCACAAGTTATCCCCGCCTTGGGAAGGACCCTTTGTGGTCAGCAAGAACTTGCATAACGGGTCATATTACCTCATTGACATTCGGGAGCACAAAGATTCACGCAAGTCGGAGGAGGAGACCCGTCGGCCGTGGAACATAGCTCAGCTTCGACCCTACTACACTTGAGCCACCGGCTCTCATAATGTATATATTTCTATAGCCGTGTATATATTATGATAAGCAATAAAGCAGGACCTCTGTCCTTTTTTCTCCTCCAAAGGTGGACGTGTTGTTTCCATTGAAAGATCACATGATAACTTGAAGGAGGATCCGGCTTATGATCTATTCAGATCTAGCCGTACGCGATAAGGTCACTTGGGGGCTTCCTGTTCAAACATAGGTCGTATTCGAACCAAAGAGAACATAGCTGTCGATACCCATTTGATTGGCAAAGTGTCGAGCTCATTGGGGAGTTTTCTTTGATCATATTTGAATAATAGTTCAACCCCCTTCGGGAACCGACATGGATCGTATTCGAATCAGCGTCGTTAAACAACTCTTAAAGGTCATTTGGGGGCTTCCTGTTCAAACATGGGTCGTATTCGAACCAAAGAGAACATAGCTGTCGGTACCCTCTTGATTGGCATCGCCACACCCACTGGGGGCTATGTGATCGCATTCGAATCTTAGCATAACCCCTTTGGGACGGGTCTCTGGTCGTATCCGTACCGGAAGCCCCTAAGTTTTTCTGATTTATAACGAGTTCTTCTGATTGTTTCAATAGTGTGCACGGCGGGTCTCACTTTGCGGGCTTAACTTTGATTCACAGTACTAGTCGAACACAATCGGCGTTGTTAAGACTGGTAAACCGGGATTGAGGTACCAGCCTTATTACCCGGGTTATATAAACCGGAAGTGTGCTTGAAGGCCGGTAAGTGTGTTGTTACGGTTATATCAAGGACATAATTGAGGACCAGTCTTTTGTGATTCATATTCCAGGTTATATGTATAAGACTATGATTCTCAGTGCCGTAAGCCGCCTAGAGACTTGTGATTTGTCTTTCTATGCAGGATAGTTAAAGACAACTATTTGAGCTTAAGGAACATGAATGATTATTTATGACCCGGAGGAATATAAGGAAACAACTTCCATGGAATTAAGTATTCAGCACGTGCACGATGGCACGACAAAGTTAAAATGGGCCTATTCTATTACAAGATTCATCGAGTTCAAAAGGGTGAAGCATTGTTTGAATAAGCCGCCTACAGAGTTAAGATGCTTGCTGGGTTGAAGCTTCCGGCTCATCCCTCTCCGTTCCTCCGGCTGTTCCCAAGACCTGGAAAGTTGATGATTTCCAGACAATGCCGCTCAGAGCTTCAAATTGAGCTTCCTCGTCAATTAACCCGGCTGGGTCAATTTCCGGGGCAAAGGTGTGCTTACGAGTCGGCGGGACTAAGCTGATGGCTTCATAACGCGGAGTGGGGATCCTCTGATTCTCTGCATCGTAACCCGGCTGGTACTTGGTCAGATCCGTGTCATTTCCAATTAGGGTGGCCACCGGGCGCACGATCTTCACGCGGGCTGCAAAGTCCCTTTGGTCGAAAGGGGTGCCGTTTTCCTTCAAGCTGGGATAGCCAAGGGCAATGTCCGCCGGGTCTAATTCTGGAAGGAACGCCTGGGCCCGGCTCAGAGCAGCTATGGCTCCGGCTCTTGCGGAGGCCCGTCGCAGCTCTTGGACACGCCGAGGAAGAACGGCAAGCCGGCGAAGAACTTCCGCCAGGTGAGTCGGCACCTCATTGGATAGGGCCACCACGGCCAAGGCGCGCTGTGACCCGGTGTAGAGTTGCTCCACCAGGGTGTACACGGCCTTCAACTTGGTCAGCACACTTTAGTTGAGGTTGGCGCTTCTGGGACCTCTTTAACAGAGTAAGATAAGCCGCTGGCAATGATGGGTTATGAGACATAAAGATTATAAACTGGACGAGAGCCGGTGGAATGACTTACCGAAGATTGCGGCAACCATCTGTGAAACATGGCGCTTTAAGCCGGAGAGTTCGGCGGTTTTCTCCGTCAGAGCCTTCTCCGCCTGTTCGGCCCGGCTCACCAGGACAGCCTTCTCTTCGGCCCAAGTTTTCTGTTCAGCTTCAAAGTTCTTCTTCAGCTTCTCTTGAGCGGCAATACTGGACACAAATTTGGCGTTGGCCTTCCGGGTCTCGGTTTCCTGCGTCTTCAGGCGGGTCTTTAGATCAGAGATGTCAGCCTCAAGCTTCTTGCAAGCAGCCTGCACAATTTTCGGGTTATAATATGAACAGTTACTATGCAAATTTAAAGTCCCAAGCGCTTTCCAAGCAAAGACACTTGGCACTTGGGGGCTAATGCATGTCGAACGTTTCTATCTACAAATTACCGGTTCATGGAAGTAAGCCGGAACTTAAGTCTACAACACATTCAATCATAAGTCGTCGACTTGGGGGGCTAGTATGGTAAAGATAACTATGCAGTAAGCAGTAGAGTGGTACCTCAGACTTCTACTGTATCTGATTCACCATGTTGATCTCCAAATCCCGGCTCTTGTGCACCTGACTCACATAGCCGGAGACGATCTCTCCGACGCTCAAGTTTGTGTAATTGGTGAGGTCCAGATTGGCCCGGCTGCGCTCTAGCAACTCTTCCTTGGCGGAGTGCTTGGCCAGCACAGTGGGTCTCCCCGGCTCAACAAACTCCGTCCGGGTGATTACCACGTCCGGGTCATCGGCTGGCTGAGCCGGGCTGGAGATATCCGGGTTGGTGGAAGTCTCCATGGCTGGCTCGTCGGTGGGAGCGGTGGCTTCAGGAGCAGAGACGGCTGGCGGCTCTTGAGCGGAAACTTCCTGTTCCGTCACGACCGACTCCTCCGCCGGCTTATTCTTCTTTGCTCTTTTACTGAGCTTTGCTTGAGCGCTGAAAGGACAAGAGGTTAGTACAGAAGTATGAGTAAAGATAAAGCACAGCAAGGGATGATCATCATTACCCGGGTACGGTCTTGAAAGCCGGCAAATTCGACTGCATCGAGTCACCAGAGGAAGGAGATGTTTCCTGATAATTTGAATCAGAAGAATCGAGAGGTTGACGTATAACACCCGCCAGAGGATGAAAAGGATATAAGTCGGAGATAACCTCGGTCCGGCGCTTCCTCGATGCCTCAGGTAAGCCGGAGAAGAGGTCAGCATCCTTGTTGGTCCGGGTGTGCCGCCAGCTCTCATGAATCTGTTGCTTCAAAAGAAATTGAGGATCTTGATAAGCTAAAGGATGTGAACAATCTTACTTTCCGGGTTACCCTTCGGACTTTCAGCCTTGGCAAGGGCTCCGAGTCGGAGGAAAGTGTCATTACCTCTTCAACCACCGGGTTACTTGCTCCGGTGTCATCCTGTTGATGAGCAGTATTGATAAAGGTGCACAGAAATAAACAAGAAATGCAACAAGAGCTCACAGGTTCAGGGGTTACCTCTGACTCGGAGCTGTCACTCAGTTGAAGCAGCTCCGAGGCAGTGGGCCTGCTTCCCTTCTTGCGGGGAGCGGCTCTCTTGGCGGCTTTCTTAGCCTTCCTGGCCTTCTTGGCCGCCTCATGGTCATATTTGACCTTCCAGAATTTGTCATCAGCCTGAAAAATACAATGACGATTTCTTAAAAGTTCAGATGAAAGCTATCTACAGAAGAAAATAAGATGTTCAGATCAGTGGCTTACCGCTGGGGCCGGGTTGGTCTTGCAGAAGGGGCTTAAGCCGGTCCTCCCGCAGTCTGCCAAGCTCTCGTTCAAGAGAGCCTTGGTCATGTCCTCAGCAACGTCTTCAGGAAGATCGTTGCGGCTGTGTCTCAGGGGGTCATCTTTCCGGCCCGTGTACTCACACATTAAGCCGGGGCGGCGGCTTAAGGGGATCACCCGCCAGGAGATCCAGACTCGGACCAGATCAATGCCGTTAAGGCCATTTCCCAGGAGAGCCTTGATCTTGTTGATGGTAGGGATCAGAGGTTGGCGCTCCGCCTGGGATAACTTGTCTGACAGAGGGTGAGTTGGTTCCAGATGCGAAGGACGAAAGCCGGGCAGCGGGCTCTCAGCAGCCGGCGAAGTGTCTTGGCAATGGAACCACGTCTGGTTCCAGTCCTTTGGGTGGCTTGGCAGCTCGGCATAAAGAAAAAGGCAGTCTCTCCGTCGCTGAATGGAGATTCCACCAAGTTCTAAGCTCGGCCCGTTGGCGCACTCGTTCTGGCGGTTCAGATAAAAGAGTTCTCTGAAGAGCAGCAGGCTGGGCTCTTCTCCAAGGTAGACCTCGCAGAATACTTGGAAATTGCATATATTCGACACCAAGTTGGGTCCTATGTCTTGTGGCCGCAGATCAAAGAAATTCAGCACATCTCTAAAGAACTTTGAGCCGGGCGGTGCGAAGCCCTGGCTCATGTGATCAGCAAAGATTACCACCTCCCCGTCCCTTGGCTGTGGTCTCTCTTCTGATGGGTCGGGGGCACGGTAGGACATGACGTCCTTTTTGGGCAGGTAACCCGACTTCACGAAATCTGCTAAGGTCTCGTCGGTGACGTTGGACCTCATCCAATTGCATGTGATGGGTGCTTTGGGAGCTTTGGGAGGCATGGTGAAAGTCGGAAGCCTATGATAAAAGGAAATGTCCGGTTTAATTATAAGCCGGAGGAAATTTACAGTTCAATGTTTAAAGTGGCGGCTTATGGAGGGGCCTAATGACATATATCTGAGTGCCTCGGGTTATCTAAGCCACTGGAGGTATTGAGAGTAATTCAAATCATCTACAGCCTTGTTGTAAATGAGCCGGAAAATTTTACGGCGCGTGGCTTCTTT
Organism: Aegilops tauschii subsp. strangulata; assembly: GCF_002575655.3. NCBI lineage: Eukaryota > Viridiplantae > Streptophyta > Magnoliopsida > Poales > Poaceae > Aegilops > Aegilops tauschii. Next base: position 221,627,906 of record NC_053036.3, read on the forward strand.
TGAGCCAGAAGGTTTTACGGTGCGTGGCTTCTTTAAGCCGGAAATATAAACCGCCATGACTCAGCAGGTGCAATTTTTTACTAAGTGTGGTGAAAACAGGTTTCACACATCGCAGTAATTAATTTGGATCAAAACAGTCGGCTAAAAAGGAAAGTTTCTAGACCTAAAACAGACGCAGGAGAAGTTCGCAGGTTCAAACGGAGCCTCTATGCAGTAAAAAGGGATCTATGAACATTTGGAATGGGCGTGAAACAACTACCGCGGCAGTCCTATGCAGTTAGAGATCAAGAAAGGTAGTAAAAATAAAAACTACCAAGAACTCACGAGCAACGGCGAAGAACACGGGAAGAACAGCAGGAGCTTAATGTAGATCTATTCTACGAAGAGGAAGAAACTTACAGATGCAGGTGTGCTGCGAGGGTTCGCCGCGGTTTTCTGGACGGTTCAGGGTGATGCAGCAGCCAAGGTCGACGAGGACACGGAGCTCTGCTGCGGCGGCGGCGGCGGCGGAGCTCGAGCAGCACAAGAGTAGCGAGTGGAAGAGGACGACAGAAGGGGGAGAATGGAAAAGTCCCGAGGGTCGGGCTATTTATAAGGCCAGACTCATAAGTGGGCGCGAGAAACGAGGAGGCCACGGCGCGGTTATCTCACCATAAAACGCCTCGATTTTCGGGATGGCAATAAAGATAAGATCCGTTGCGGATATGGTGGAGTAAAAAATGGATTTAATGGAAGATGACGTCACGGCGGATTACCCGGAATCCAGAGGATGACGTCACGCCGGGTTATGGCCTTCACACAATTGTAAGCCGGAGATTTTCTGTCGAAAGAATTGAAGATTGACATGAGCCGGCTCAAATCAATCTGGGGCCTAATGTTGAGGATATAAACCTTAGAGTCACCCGCCCGGTGGGGCCGGGTTACTCAGAAGGGTCATCACCTGAAGCCCGGCGCCAAGTTTGAAGACGGTGGGCCAAAGATGGGCTTAAGACCCGGAGATGGCTTAAGGCCCGTAGTTACAAACCGTCATTATGGTAGAACTTGTAGTGTAAGGCAAGAATAGTTGAGAGTCCGAGCCGGACACTCTTATGAGCCGGCCGGGACTCTCAGAAGCTACTGGGCGTCAACCTCTCTATATAAAGGGACGACCCGGCAGCGGTTTAGGGGTAAGAAAGATCTCGTCGAGAGCCAGGGATATCAGTTAAGCTCCCTGGTCATCGAAACCCTAATCAATACCACCTCAACTAGACGTAGGCTTTTACCTTCACCGTAAGGGGCCGAACCAGTATAAACCTTCGTGTTCCTTGTCCCGTTTAACCCCTTCAAGCTTCCTAGTGGCGATGGCTCCACGACTAAGTCCTAGCTTGAGGACATCTGCCGTGACAATTCCACGACAAGTATGATATCTACATGTTTTCTGAGCTACAACATGCCGAATTTGCTGTCGTGTAATTCACTCTTCATGATATTCCATGTGTTGATTGAAACAAGCTTCCAAAGTAGGCTCCATGATGTTTGGTGATTTCTGTGACTTGGTCTTTTCTGCCAAGTCTGTTATGTTGTGATGCTATGTAAACCTGCTTCTACTAGTCATTCTGTGCATAATCTGGAGATTTTCACTAAGGATGTTTTGTTTTACATGTTATGCTCTATCCATCCATTACGTCGATTGCATTTATGACCTGCCGTAGCTTGTTGTAATCTTGCTCTTAAATTGCTAAATAATGTTGCTGTCAGCCTGTTAACATTAAGTTCAGTTTTGCCATGTGTTTTGCCAGTGATCCATGCACCCTATGAACTTGATCGTGCCATGCTTAGCTTCATAATTGTGTCATATTACTGTTGGTTTACTTCACATGCCATGAAATTCTTTGTGGTGAGTTGTACAAGCTCACCAACATGCCTACTTATCGTTGTTTCTGCCATGTACTGTTATTTTCAGTCTGTAATCTGTCATATCACTTGCCATGTTTGCATGGATGCTACCATGTTTTTTGTTGATCTTGGGAATAAGTTCAGTAAGGAAGTTTTGTTAAGTGCTTTTAGTAGAGACATTCCATGTCTTTTTTGCCACAATATGTTCCTGTAACATGTTGTTTGATAGCTCTAAACATTGCAACCTGATGTTATTTCTGTCATGTCCAGTGAATTTCTGCTAAGTCTGTGAAACTGTTATTATTTGCAATCTTTCCATGTCCTTTTGAGCATGTTCTAGTGGTTTCTAGAGATAGCTCAGTGTTTATGCTTTGTTATTCTTTACCTGAACATCACGTCCATGCCATTTTTTTATGTTGGGGTGCTGCAGCATATTGTTTTGATGCTTGCAAGATGCCTAGTTGCTGTTTTGGACAGCTTGTCCTTTAAACTTGTTTTGTGTGTATGTGTTGAACCGTTGCTCCGTTTTGAGTGTGCTCTATATGAAACTTGCTTAGTTTTGCATGTGGCTTCATATTACCTTGTTGCATCCATGTTTTGGAGTGTGTTCTTGATGTTTGTATGCGTTTTGCATTAATGCCATGTTCAACTTGTTTTGCTCATATCTTATAGGTCGTAGCTCCGAATTAAACGAACTTTATGTGTAACTTGACTAGAAAACCGTGTAGATCATCTTGATGCATTTTAAATTAATGTTTAACAACTTCAACATTGTGTTCTAATCAGATCTGGACCAATTTCGAAATTTGCATATGAGGACTTACCGGAATTGTTATATGTTGTTTCCGGCCTCTTTTAAACTTGCTTTGATGTGTTGCTCTTGTGTGCATCATCTCTTGCCATGAGTAGCTTCATGTAGCCTTGTCATGCATCATACTTGGTTTAGCATCATGTCTTGTTTATGTGTTGTGTGTTTACCTTGTTGTTTGCTTCTTTCCGGTTGTGCTTCTTCTCGTTAGTTCCTGTTTCGTTGCGATCGTGAGGATTCGTTCGTCTACACTTGGTTCGTCTTCGTGGTTTCATCTTCTTCATGGACTCGTTCTTCTTCCTAGCGGGATTTCAGGCAAGGTGCCCGTCACCTTGGATCTCATTACTATCATTGCTATGCTAGTTGCCTCGATGCTATCGCTATGCCGCGTTGCCTACCACTTGCTTATCAAGCCTCCCAAACTGCCATGTTAGCCTCTAACCTTTGTCACCCTTCCTAGCAAACCGTTGTTTGGCTATGTTACCGCTTTTTCTCAGCCCTCTTATAGCGTTGCTAGTTGCAGGTGAAGATGAAGATTGCTCCATGTTGGAATATGTTTATGTTGGGATATCACAATATCTCTTATTTTAATTAATGCATCTATATACTTGGTAAAGGGTGGAAGGCTCGGCCTTATGCCTGGTGTTTTGTTCCACTCTTGCCGCCCTAGTTTCCATCATATCGGTATTATGTTCCTTGATTTTGCGTCCCTAACACGATGAGGGGTATGGGACCCTCTTGACAGTTCGCCTTGAATAAAACTCTTCCAGCAAGGCCCAACATTGGTTTTACCATTTGCCTACCTACCACCTATACCTTTCCCTTGGGTTGTGCAGACTCAAGGGTCATCTTTATTTTAGCCCCCCCGGCCAGTGCTCCTCTAAGTGCTGGTCCGAACCGAGTAGACTGCGGGGCCACCTCAGGAAAACTTGAGGGCTGGTTTTACTCGTAGGATGTCTCATCCGGATGTGCCCTGAGAACGAGATATGTGCAGCTCCTATCGGGATTTGTCGGCACATTCGGGCGGTCTTGTTGGTTTTGTTTTACCATTGTCGAAATGTCTTGTGCACCGGGATCCCGAGTTTGATAGGAGGATTGTCTCCGCGGATCGTGAGCTTATAATGGTCTAAGTTGGGACACCCCTGCAGGGTATAAACTTTCGAGAGCCGTGCCCGCGGTTATGTTTTTTTTCTTTTTTCGAAAAGGGGGGACTCCCCGGGCTCTGCATCAGAACGATGCATACGGCCAACTTATTAACAAATAAATAGGTTCAACAAGGTCTTCAAGTCTCGAAACGACAAATAAAGGAGAGCTCACAAAGAGCTAAAAAGGCGAAAAACAAACTCGTCAGAAAAAGCCACAATCGGCTGGCATAAGAAAGATAGGTAAACTAATTGCCTATCCTATTACATGACTGCCATCCAAACCGGTTGAAGATATCCCGTGCTCCCATCTCCCAGCAGATATATCCAGTAACCAAACGCTCCCTGGCCTCCGTTGGAGTAAGTAGCGACCACATACGGATCAACGCAGTGGCTCGGAAAATAACCTGCAAAAAATGAATATTTGTTGTTCTGTTAAAAACCAAGTCATTTCTGCAATTCTAGACTACCCACAGTAAAGCACAGACTCCTACGCTAATGTGTCTCGCTGTTTCGGGCCCTATCCCGTTAAGCCACGTTCCAAATAACGTGTTGAGAGACCGCGGTGGAGTAATGTTAAATGCAATATGAATTGTCCGCCAAAGAACTTTGGCTAACGGGCAATCAAGAAAAAGGTGTTTGATAGTCTCATCCCGATCACAGAAACTACACCTAGTAGGTCCTGTCCAATTACGCTTTGCCAAATTGTCCTTGGTTAAAATTACTTGTTTATGGACAAACCACATAAACACTTTGATTTTTAAAGGAACTTTGATAGCCCAAACATGTTTGGAACTAGGAATCGAGCTTGAATTGATAACATCAACATACATTGATTTAACAGTAAACTCTCCAGACCTAGTAAGTTTCCAGCGTAATGTATCGGGCTGTAGAGATAGCTGAACCTCCATCAGTCTACCTACTAGATGGAGTCATTCTTGCCAATGGTTGTTAATTAGCGTCCTTCTGAACTGCATATTAAGTGGAGTGGATTGAAGTACCGTTGCAACGAACACCTCACGTCGTTGAACAATACGATATAGCGACGGGTATTGAATGGCAAGGGGGGTCTCTCCGAGCCAAGTATCCTCCCAAAAACGCGTGCTAGCGCCGTTGTCAATAATAAACTTTGTCCTATTAAACAAGGTTACTTTGACTTTCATATGCCCTTTCCAAAAGGGCGAGTCAGACGGCCTTGCTGTCACCTGGGACAAAGTTTTGGAATGAAGATACTTGCTAAGAAGAATCTGCGCCCAAGTGGCATCAGCCTCTACTGATAACTTCCACAACCACTTGCTGAGAAGACATCTGTTCTTGACCTCAAGATTCTCAATACCAAGACCCCCTTGGTCCTTCGGTCGACAGATGATATCCCATTTGGCGAGTCGGTATTTTCTGTTTAGTTAATCGCTCTGCCAGAAGAAACGTGATCGATAGAAGTCCATTCTTTTCCTAACTCCAACTAGGACTTTGAAGAACGACAAAAGAAACATAGGCATACTCGTGAGAACCGAGTTAATCAGAGTTAATCGGCCTCCGTATGACATGAGCTTGCCCTTCCAGCAACTCAGTTTCTTTTCAAATCGGTCCTCGATGCACTTCCATTCTCCTTTTGTCAGCTTGCGATGGTGAATTGGGATACCTAAGTACATGAAAGGTAAAGTCCCCAATTCGCATCCAAACAATTGCCTATATGCCTCTTGTTCGTCATTGGCTCTACCAAAGTAGAACAATTCGCTTTTGTGAAAGTTAATCTTTAACCCGGACAATTGTTCAAATAAGCATAACACCAGCTTCATGTTTCTCGCTTTGGCCAAGTCATGCTCCATGAAGATGATCGTATCATCGGCGTATTGTAGGATAGACACACCTCCATCAACTAGATGAGGTATCAAGCCTCCCACCTGTCTAGCCTCCTTAGCCCTTCCTATCATAATTGCCAACATATCAACTACAATGTTGAACAAGATAGGAGACATCGGATCCTCTTGTCTCAGGCCCTTATGTGTCTGGAAATAATGACCTATGTCGTCATTCACTTTAATTCCAACACTCCCTTTTTGCGTGAATGATTCTACCTAGCGTCGCCAGGCTTCATCAAAACCTTTCATACGCAAGGCCTGTTGAAGGAATGGCCATTTGACTTTATCGTACGCTTTCTCGAAATCCACCTTAAAAACAACTCCGTCTAATTTTTTCGAGTGAATTTCGTGGAGTGCTTCATGAAGGACCACCACCACTTCTAGGATGTTTTTGTCCGGCATGAAAGCAGTTTGGGACTGCTGCACCACAGAATGCGCAATCTGTGTGAGCTTATTAGTCCCAACCTTGGTGAAAATTTTGAAACTCACATTGAGAAGGCAGATCGGCCTGAACTGCTCAATTCTCACAGCCTCCGTTTTCTTAGGAAGCAATGTTATTGTTCCAAAATTTAAGTGAAACAACTAAAGCTGTCCAGAGAATAGATCATGGAACATTGGTAACAAGTCCCCCTTTATAATATTCCAACACTTTTTATAAAACTCTGCCGGAAATCCATCCGGCCCTGGAATGTTTTTTATCTGCGCAATAGCTTCATACACCTCTTTCTCCGAGAACGGGGCAACCAAAATATCATTATCATCAGCAGTGAGTTGAGGCACATCCTCAATCTTGGACTCATCCAGGGACACACAATTATCCTCCGGAGGACCAAACAACTGCTTATAGAACTCGGTAATGTATACTTTTAGGTTATCCTGACCTAAAATAGTTCCTTCATCTTGTTCAAGCTGAAAGATTCTCTTCTTTCTGTACTTGCCATTAGCGATCAAGTGAAAGAATTGAGTGTTCGCGTCCCCCTGGACAACTTTGCGGACCTTAGCCCGCAACGCCCACTTTAATTCCTCTTCACGGAGAAGCTCTTTCAACCTCATCTCTGCTTCTAGCTTAGCATGAAGCTCTGTGGCTTGCAAAATTGTGGATTTGGCTTTTAAATCTAGGGACTGAATAAGTGTAAGGAGCCTTTCCTTTTCAACCTTATAAATCCCACTAAGGTGCTTAGCCCACCCACGTAAGAAACTTCTCAAATGCCTAATCTTATTCTGCCAGCGCTCAACGGAAGTCCTACCTCCTCCATCCTTAGCCCATTCCCTGGCTACCAGATCCAAGAAGCCTTCACGTTCAAACCATGCCAGCTCGAATGAAAAGGAGTTTTTGTTTCCCACATGGTTGAGCTCACCAGAGTCCATGAATAAAGGCATGTGATCAAAGATTCCGCGTGAGAGAGCCCGGACCGTTACCAAAGGGAATTTCTGTTCCCATTCGACGCTCTCTAGGACTCGATCCAGCTTCTCAAACGTCGGGTTTGGCAACGCATTAGCCCAAGTAAATTTTCTACCGGAAAGCTCTATCTCTCTCAGATCCAAGCTTTCAATAATGGTATTAAACATAAACGGCCATCTTCTGTCAAAATTATCATTATTCTATTCCTCTCTCCTCCTAATGATATTAAAGTCACCCCAACTAAAATTGGGAGCTGCTCAGAACCGCAAATTCGAACAAGATCCGCCAAAAACTCTGGTTTAAGCTCGGGCTGCGCAGCACCATAAACCGCCACCAGAGCCCAGTTAAACCCATCTGCTTTGGACCTAACCCGAAACTTAACTGCGAAGTCACCCATCACAACACTTCGGACTTCCAGCGAATCGCATCTCACTCCAAGTAAGATCCCACCCGATCTTCCTCGCGGAGGCAGGCAGTGCCAATCGAAATCGACACCACCCGATAAAGTACTGAGAAACTGGGCGCAAAATTATCTCTACCAGTTTCCGAGAGAGCAATAAAATCTAATATATGCTCGATAGACGCATCTGCAAGAAACCTTCTTTTAGCCAAGTCTTTCAGACCTCTGCTATTCCAAAAGATTCCTTTCATCTTTCATCATGAAATTTTTTTGTAGTAAGAATCCTAGCACTCCTACGTACCACTGAAACAGGATAAACCTTCCGCTTCCACTTGCGTTTGGGTTTGCTATGGTCCTCCACCCGGTCCTCATAACCAGGCTCGGTGGATCGAACTACATTATCTTCTAAAGTGGCATCCTCTTCCTCAGACTCAGGAATGGATGGTGCAAGATCCGCACAAAAATTATCGAGCACTCTGACACCCAACGCATCAATATCTGCATCATTCATGGGTTTTACCGCTGCTATATTTCCAATCGTTTCTAAAGCGCGTTCCGCTTCCAAGTCTAGGAGGTCATTAACAGAGTTCGAAATTTCACTATCATTACGACCTAGTGAAACTCTTAACTGATTTGCATTATAAATAATTCCATTATTAGAGAAATGCAAAATGGAATTGGAGGTGTTGACCGACATACCAGTAGTGATCTCTATATCACGAAGCTTGGCCGCCCGCTTGGCGCACCTCAGCTGCATGTCATCAACATTCTGTTGGTCCTGGAGATGGGAGCTCATCCGCCTCCCCTCAAACATAGGATCCGGAATGCCTCCAAACGCAATGACCTCCTCCCGAGTGTCCCCGTTAGGGACGAGGCCTCCAGCCCCACCCCCAATGCGCGGCCAGGTCAAATCACCCAGAGGGACGCCAGGATCCGCAGGCGCCGACACAGGCAACCACGGAGAAGGAGAGCTCAGGGCCGCCTGCCCACACTCCCGAGTAGGCGCAGCCGCCCCTCGCCCAGGAGAGAAAGGGGCCGGGGCCTCCTGCCACGACCCTCACCCAAACACAGCAGGAGAGGAGAGGGCCGAGACTTCCTGCCTAGGCCCCCTCCCAAAGCTGGTGTGTCGCCACTCGTCACCACAGACACCTCCACCGCAGTCCTCAACTGTGGCAAGGCATCGGAATGAGATGGGGAACGATGGGCCACCTACCCACCATCCTCCCCCCTCAACCGACGCCAACGCCGAAGGGGAGCAAGGGGCCACGTGCCCACGATCCTCCCCCCCCCCCCGACCGAAATCAACAGAGGCGCAGCCGTCTCCAGGCTCCCATCGACAGATCCATCAGCCACAACAAGATCCAAGGGAGGGAGCGTGCACTCTACCACGCTCTCAGACTCCACTCAATTGCTCCAAAGCCGAGGAGGGGCAGAAGCTGGCTCGAAAGAGCCGAATCGCAGAGTGTTCATCGGCACCGTAACCGAAGGAGCAACCCCTGTCCCGGACGTCTATGGTGTAGCACTGGGGCCGTTGGACGACTCATGCCCAACATCCTCCCCTCGCGCTGCTGTGTGACCTGATCCATCATTCCTGTCATGCATGTCCACATCTGTCCCAGCCACAACCTCAACAAAAAGATCTGTATCCGCAAACTCTATCTCAAGTTTAAATACCTGGCCCCTATAAGTCCACTTGACAACGTCAGGTACGAACTCAATATTGAGGACACTCACCAACAGTCGGGCCACCCCGTTAGCTCGGGTAAAGGCCATGTCCACTTTCTCCGTTTTCCCAACGAGAATCCCCAGACTAGCTACCACCCGTGCATCCTGAAGCGGCTTGGATGGAGCACCGGAGAATCGCAACCAAACCTGAGTAAGAGGCGTGCCCTGCGGCTCAACTCTCTTCCACTCATGGAACTCGAGGATGCACTACGTACCAGGAAACTTACACAACCCAAAACTCAGAAGACGCTCCAAGTCCTTAGTTGTAGGGAAATCAACCTTGTATGAATTGGCCTCGAGAGGAAAGAGCTCCCAATGAAAATCACCCGGAACTAACTCACTGAGCCTGTGAATAATCTGCGCCTCAGACACATTAGCCTTCGTGACCTTTACAATCCCGTGGTTGTGCTCTGAGGCTCTTCAGGAATCTCCCTCGCACTAGGGGACTCAAAGAACATCATGTCAGCACAATAAACACCATAGATGGTAATACTCGGCATCTGATCACGTAAAACGGGGCACTCCCCCGTGTCATGTGCTGGCATGAGACATGTATCACATAACTCAGTCGTGCACTCAGCAATGAAATGGCCTCTCTCTCCACAACGGTAGCATAGCCTCTTTTCCTTCTTTAGAGCCCACCTTGAAGCTCTGTCTGCCTCAGACTTATTAGTGGCATCAGCGGTAACGGCAGGCGGCGGCTCAGTCACAGGTATGTCAGCATTAGCCAATGCCGTCACCGCGTCCAAAACCTGACCGGACAAATCCGGCGTCCGGCCAGAAACAATCACCTCCGAAGACGCCGTTGGCTCGACAACGACAGGCGGTGGAGGTCGGCGGTACCGGTTCCGACCACCGCGACCACCACGATGACCTCTGTAGCCACCTCTCTGCCGGTAGTCAGGGCCAGAAAACCCCTCAACAAATCCTCCAGGGGGACCGTAGAACAGTTTTTCAGCGGTGCCATCACTCTGCCAAGCGTACCCACGCCCGCCTCCTGTCGACGAGGAACCACGATGTTGGCCTTCCCCGTAGACGTCGTATCCATCATCGCCCCAACACCCACGCGGAGGGTCCCGGTCAACATATCCGCCACTAGCATCTCTGGCCGCCTTAGTTCCGCGACCTCCGGCGTGAGCGTCCGACGCCCTGAGCCGACCATCCCGCGGCACGTACTGCTGCTGCACTTGCTGTTGCTGCTGCATGTTCTGTGCATGCACGGGTGTGCGGTGCTGAGCGGGCCCGGACTAGGTCGGCCCAGCCCTAGCAGCCAGGGGCGCTGCCTTGGACGGCGCAGCCTTGGCCAGGGGCGGCGCGGCCTTTGGCGGAGGTGCGGCCCTGGCCGGCGGCGGCGGCGCAGGCCTCGGCGGTGGAGGCGGCGGCTTTTGCGACGAAGGAGCGGGCTTGATCGGCGGCGGCAGACCCCTTCGCGACCCACCATAGTCCCAGCAGAGATCGATCGAAGAGGCGAAATCCTCCTAGCGCGACCCGGTGGTAGGTTAGGAAATCTCGGCCGAGCGATCCTCCTGATCAAGATTGCCTTACGTGCATGGGTGGACACGGAGTCCAACACCAACTCATGCACAGGCCCATGGGCCACTCTGCTGGCATCCAGCCTCTGGGTCACGGACTGGGCCTCATACCCAGTCCGCCCCGACCCTAGACTTGGTGCAGTGAGCTCCAGCCCAGCGTCAGCGCAAATTTGAGTCAGACGCACGCATCACGCCGCACGGATCTCACCGGGACGGACGGCCGCCGTCGGCGAGTGAACCTTCGCTGGCAACACTTTTTTTCTTTTTACGTCCACCCATCTGCCGGAAAGAAATCTGATAATGTAACATGCGGCAAACTTACCTTAGGAATAGGCCCTTTCCACAGCTTGATCGCCATCGCCGCCGCCGGCCTTGGCATGGAGTTCTTGCGCTTGCATCTCTCTCCCGACTTGGACGAAGGCGCAACCACATCTGCCACCAACGACGACGACACAGTCACCTTTGGGTGATTCGCTGCAACCGAGTGAGGAACCTCGACATCCTCTTCTTCGTCATCAACAAGCACCCAAAACCTTCCTCCAATCCCTGGATTCGGTCTCGTGATTTGATGCTCCGAAGTGGTTAGATCAACTATCTCAATCTGCTCCTCCCCGCTAGATGAAACCTGCAAGCAATCCAGCACAAGAATTTCAAAGAAATCAATATGCAAACGCATACCTGTTTGAATCCTCTCACCAGCATTCAGGTACCGTCCGGCCATAATGTCGTGCTCCTCATCCCTCACCGTCGTCCAACTTGAGTGTGGGTGCACATAAACGAAACCATCGCGCCAGATCTCCATCCTCTGGTCATCTTTGAACCGAATCCTCCAACGCACTTCACCGGACGAATCGGCAGACGGATCGTGATCCAGATCCGAATCAGACTCGGAGCTAGCACAGCCTAGCGGGCGGAACAGCACCGGAGACGACGGCAAGGCAGCCGGCTCCCCGCCCCCAAGCGCTGGCACTAGCGGAGGCGATGCCGGCGGTGGCGGCACGACCACCACCCCCTCTCCATCCCCCTCATGTGCCTGCGCGATTAGCGGAAATGATTCCGGCGGCGGCGCCCGGTCACACCGCTCCTTGGCAAACTCCTCGTTCAACACGATCGGTAGCGCGGGTGGTGGCTCCGGCGGCGGCGGCTTGGTCGCCCGGTCGCCTCAGTCGCCTCAGTCATTCTCGTCTCCTTACCTACCATGCCCGCGGTTATGTGGCAGATGGGAATTTGTTAATATCCGGTTGTCGAGGACTTGAAGTAAACTTAATTAAAATGAACCAACCGCGTGTATAACCGTGATTGTCTCTTTTCGGGGATATTCAAGAGGAGAACACGGTTTATGTTATGTTTGACGTAAGTAGGAGTTCAAGATCACTTCTTGATCATTATTAGTTGGCGAACGTTTGCTTAATTCCTCTTCTCGCTCTTGTTTCATAAGTTAGCCACCATACTTGCTTAGTTGCTGCTGCAACCTCACCACTTTACCCATTCCTTACCCATTAAGCCTTGCTAGTCTTTATACCCATGGTAATGGGATTGCTGAGTCCTCGTGGCTCACAGTTTACTACAACAACAGTTGCAGGTACAGGTTATGCGATGCTCATGACGCGAGAGCGATGTTTACTTGTGTTTGAGTTCTTCTTCTTCTTCGTCGATCTTGGGTTAGGTTCCTGGTCGGCAGCCTGGGATAGCAGGGTGGATGTTGTTTGAGTTTCTGTTTATGTTTCATCCGTAGTCGGATGTTATTCTCATGTATGACGTTGATGTATTCTTGGGGCGTTTGTGCCTTATGTATGTATCCCCAACTATTATGTAATGGTATGATGTAATGATATCCACCTTGCAAAAGCGTTTCAATATGCGGGTCTATCCTTGGTGGGACCTTCGAGTTCCTCTCGGATAGGGTCACATATTGGGCGTGACAAGGCTCCCCCTCCGCGGCAGGCCCCTGTGAGCGCGGCAGTATGTTGTGCGTTCACTCCAGAGCTGCGTCGCGTTGTCTGGCCCGGTAAGTTCAAGACGGGTCTGCCTCCACGCTATGACGGCACCCCCGACCCTACCAAGTTCCTCCAGCTCTACGAGCTAAGCATCGAGGTGGGAAATGGCGACGAGAAGGTCATGGCGAACTGGTTTCCCATGGCCCTCAAGAACTGGTTTCCCATGGCCCACATGGTGCGTGCTCGTGGCTCCTGAACCTCCCTGTGGGATCGATCTCCTCCTAGGATGAGCTACGCGAGCGCTTCATCACCAACTTCCAGGGTACTCGAGGCCGCGCCCCTGCTGCAGGCGACCTGCAGCGCATCAAGCAGTAGCCAGGGGAGATCTTGCACAGATACATACAGCGCTTCACCAATGTTCGCCTCAAGATCCCTAAGGTGTCGGACGAAGCCATAATTTCAGCATTCACTGACGGTGTCTGAGATGTCAAGATGAAGGAAGAACTCGCCATACACGAGGACCAGTGCTCGACTCTGGAGATGTTCAACATGGCAAATAGATGCGCGAGGGCTGAAGAAGGTCGCCTCTCCCTCCTTGAGCTCCCGGAGGCCGATCCTGAAGACAAGAAGGCCAAGGCTAAGGATGTGAAGCACAAGGGCCCCGCTATGCTCCCGGCCGAGCCTGAGATGAAGCGCGGCTGCGACCACCCTGAATCCTCTAAGGGCAGCCGCCCGTTCTGCGTCTTCCACAACGTTCACAGCCACAACACCAATGACTGCCAAGATCTCAGGGCCATCCGTGACGGGCGCCTTGGCCGCCGCCCTGAGCGCAACGAGCGTGGCTACAACTACAGAGGAGGCTGTGGTGGAGGCTGTTGGGACAACCGTGACCCCCGCCAAGACTAGCATGATCAGCCTCGTGAGGACCGCTGGCAGGGCCAGCCTTGCGAGGACCATCCTTGCGAGGACCATCCTCAGGGCAACGCCGCCCTTCCTCTGTTGCCACCGCCGCCAAGGAGGAATGATGACCACTGCCAAGATGATGGGGCAGGGGGCTTTCAAGAGCCTAGTTCTATTTCCTGTATCCTGGGTGGTGCGCAGGCCCCCGCATCCCATCGCAGCTTCAAGTAGTTCGCTCGTGAGGAGAACGCGGCCCTCCCCAAGCTCGAGGCATCGCGTCCCCTCAGGTGGTCCAAGTACGCCATCACCTTCGACTCTACAGATTAGCTCAGGTGTGCAGCCACCGCCAGCGCGCTCCCAATGCTCTGCTCGCCGACCATCAGCAACGTCCTCGTCACCAAGACACTCATCGACGGTGGCGTGAGATTGAATGTCCTCTCTACCGAGACGTTTGAGAGGCTCCAGGTGCCCTACGACCAGCTCCTCCCCACCAAGCCCTTCTCATGAGTAACTGACGGCTCCACGGTCCCCCTGGAGCAGATTCGCCTTCCGTTCACCTTCGGCAAGCGCGACAACTACCGCACCGAGCTCATCGACTTTGACGTCGCTCACATTCGCCTCCCGTACAACGCCATCCTCGGGTATCTGGTCCTCGCCAAGTTCATGGCAGTGACTCACCATGGCTAAAACGTCCTCAAGATGCGAGGAAGCTGCGGCATCATCACGGTCGCCTGTGATGAGAAGAACGCGGTGTGCTCCCTCGAGCGCGCCTACCAGGCCGCAGCGGTTGGGAACTCAGATGACGAGGGTGCCATCCATCCTCCTGAGGCCGTCCCCAAGAATAAGAAGCAATTACTCCTCTGAGGTCTTAAGGAGGCTGGGGCGTCCAATGATCATACCTCAGGCCGCGCGCCTGCTGATGGGGCGACTTTCCCTCTCACATAGGAAGGCGCGCCCAGCGCCCCTCTCGGGTTGGGCTCGGGGGCTCTCCTCTGGAGGGCCTCTGACCTGGCCAGCGTCACGCGGGAGGCGTTCGGGTGCCATGTGGAGGCGTGTTTCAACACACGCTTCCGCGAGCAGGGTGCAGGGTGCGAGGCGCCAGGCGCTCAGGGGTTCATCACCAAGGCGATCGGAGAGCTTTAGGAGGGGTGGGCCATGCGCGGCGAGCGCCGCCCCGCACCGCTCAGTGCAGCTGCTGCCCCTGACATGGGTGGGGAGCTGCGCGTCTCGTCAACATCCCAGGGCTCAATAGGGCCGCTTCTCAGCAGCGCTTCTAGTCGTCCTGTGTCGGCCGGATAGGGGGCTGTTGTTGGATTTCGGGTGCCGCAGACCCTTGAGAGGTTCGAACTCAGGGGTGCGCATGAAAAACACACTCTCCCTAGACTACCCGCTCAACGATCCCACGGCCTAGCTCGACAAACCCAAAGAACGAGAGACATAGAGATTTATCCTGGTTCGCGCCACCTTGCGGTGTAATACCCTACTCTAGCTTTGTGGTGGATTGCCTCGAGGGGCTGAGGATGAACTAGTACAGTGGATGAACAGCCTCAGGAGGTGAGGTGTTATTGAGCTCAGTGAGCTGGTGAGGGTGGAATGGCTCTCCCCCTTTCCCTATGGTGGTGGTTAGGTCCTATTTATAGTGGCCTTGGTCCACTTCCCAAATGTTAGGCGGGAAGGGATCCCACAACAGCCAAGTTTGAAGGGAGACAACTAGTAAAAGTTATCCTGACAAAAGTAGTCTTCGCCTGCCAAAGGCTCTAGTGTAGTGGTGATGCTGTCGTGGGCTCCGCGATGACCTCCGTCCTGCCGTCCTAGCGGTCTTGGTCTTGTTGCACCAGAATGGAAACCTTTGCTTGATTCCTCGGGACTCTGCGCCTGCGCTTGCCTCCTTAGCACCGTAGAGGAAACTGGTACACTACGCCCGCTGGTGCTCGCCTGGCCTTGGTCGTCAAGGCTCACGTCATGCGAACCTCGCGAGGTGCACCTTACATAGATATCTCTGCTCCTCGGGAGCCAGCCTAGCGAGGCTGCCCCAGGGAGGCCTTCGTGTCGTCCGCCTCGCAAGGGTCTTGAGATATTGCTGCTGAAGCTGGGCCGTACTAGGCCATCGATGGAGCCACGTCATGGGCCACGGGCAGGCAAGTCTGGGTACCCCATTCCCAGGACAACGACAGTAGGCCCCAGGCCCAAGGCGCGCTCGAACTTGGCTTCGAGGGAGAGCCAAAGGACAAGTGCGGAGCGCTGCGGGCCCCAACTTCCTACGGCCTCGGCTGATGCGTGGCGATTGATGAGACATGGGCACCTCCGCTTCCCCACGCTGCCTCGGCAACTGCTCGAGTTGACGAGACCCTGCTGCATGTATAAGAAAACCATCATTACCTGCGATCGTGGAGGCCGGCGGTTGGCCTCCTTCTGGCTATAAATGAGGGGAGGGGTAGAGCCCCCCTCGCTCATCTCTGTCTTCTCGGCGCCCGCTCCTTCTTATTCCTCGTAGCCTCACCGTCTTGCCGCGATACTCATGGCACCTATTAGGAGGTTCTCCGTCGCGGAGAAAGGAAAGATCCCCCTTGAGGAGCCTGAGCTGCTCCCACCGAAGAAGAGGTCCAGGCGTCCTCATGACATCAGGGAGCAGGGGGAGGTGATGCGGCCTTGGTACAAGCGGCCGCCGCCTGGCTACCCGCTCCCCCTGTACGCCCAAGCGCGGGGCTTCGGAGGAGGCGGAAGCGCTCCGCATTGCGTGAGCCACGGCCGCAGTGGTCAGGCTGTGGTAGCACGAGCTATGGGCCCATGAACCAACACCGAGGGCTCCTCTCGCGAGTTCATAGTGTGGGCGGCGATGTCGCCGCGCACGTGGATCAAGCTTCCGTGGTTCTTTGCCGAAGAGATGCCGCCAAGAGGGCCACTCGAACTGTCGTTGCAGCATGCCGAGTGCAGCACTCTAGCCACGGGGGCGGAGGTCGAGGTTGTCTCCCCGGGCAAGATCTTCATGACCCGTGGACGGGGCGAGGTTGCCCGCGCTTGCCGCGCGGAGGGGGCCCTCGCCATCCATTTCGAGTACGACGGCGCCTCCATGCTGTTCTTCAAGGTCTTCGACGAGGAAGGCCGCCGCCTAGAGCGCTGCCCTGGAGGAAGCAGCCGAGGGGGCGCGGCAGCAAGCGCCGAGCCTACCCCCGGTCCTGCTGGTAGCTCCTCCAGGAGCGGTGACGACTCCTGGGGGTCCAGCGACTCTCCCGAGCCGAGCGAGTCTCCGGAGACGAGCGACGACAGCTACGCGCCACCAAGCTCCCACCGTGCCCGGAGCGCGGCAGCGGCGTCCGCCCGTCGTCGCCGATGACCTGGATGGGGTTGGCATTGGCCTCTCGTGGCCCACCATTGATGATGGCGTCGGCGGCGACGTTCGTAGTGAGGGCTTCTTGGGGTTTTCCTTCTTTTGTTCACTGCGAGGAATCAAGACGAACCCTCCGGGTGTGTGTAAAGAAACTGTAATGCTTTTGCTCCAGCGCTTATTATTCCGACTATAAGATTGTGGTTGCGTATCTTGCTTTGGCATTGTCCCCCCATTTCATCCTTGCAGTAGCTTAGCACTCTACGCCGCAAGGTCCCAGTCCCCAGGTGTTGAGGATATAGACCTTAGAGTCACCCTCCAGGAGGGGCCGGGTTACTCGTACGGTCGTTACCAGAAGCCCGGAGCCAAGTTTCAAGACGATGGGCCAGAGATGGGCTGAGACCCGGATATGGCTTAAGGCCCGTAGTTACAATCATTATTATAGTAGAACTTGTAGCGTAAGGCAAGTATAGTTTAGAGTCCGAGCCGGACACTCTTATGAGCCGGCCGGGACTCTAAGGGCTGCTGGGCGTCAGCCTCCCTATATAAAGGGACGACCCGGAGCGGTTTAAGGGCGAGAACAATCTCATCGAGAGCCGGGGATAGCTGTTTAGCTCCTGGCGATCGTAACCCTAATCAATATCACCTCAAACTGGACGTAGGCTTTTACCTTCACCGTAAGGGGCTGAACCAGTATAAACCCTCGTGTTCCTTGTCCCGCATAACCCCTTCAAGCTTCCTGGTTGCGATGGCTCCATGACTAAGTCCTAGCTCAAGGACATCTGCCGTGATAATTCCACGACAGTTGGCGCCCACCGTGGGGCCAGCGCACGGTGGATTTGAGTTCTTGAAGGGCAGCTTCGAAGGGCTCAAGGGATACGCCGTGGGCCGGATGACCAAGAGTCGTCGCGGCAAGCTCTACATCGATGATGCGGACTGGGGCCCCGACGCCGGCTCAATTGAGTACGGGTACCGGGTCCCCTTTGGCGGAATTCATGTCTTCATTGGCAAGATTGGTGAGCCGGGCCCCGAGCCAGATCTCTGCGCCAATCTCATCGAAACGGCTCAGCGTGCACGACCCGCCAGGGCCCGGCCTGCCTTAAGGCGCGCTTTTGTGGGATGCATCCATGGAGGGGCCTCTGATCCATCCGGGTCTGGTGATGAGGCGGCCGCCGGCTCTGACGGCGAGTCGGCCACTGATGAGTCAAACTCGTTGTACCAACTTCAAGATGGCAGGCTCATGGGCTGTTCCGATGGCGACAGTATTCCAGACCTTTTTGAGCCGCCAAGTCAGGTTGGAGTTTTTATGGCTGGTGCGCAGCCTGTTCAGAACCCCGCTGCTGGATCAGGAAACCCGATGCCTTCTCCGGCTCAGGTGCTGATGGATCTCACGGACAAGATGACGGCCCTGTTAACCGCCACGGTTTACCCGGTGGCTCAAGCCCAGCATGATGCGGAGGTGGCACAGTTGAAATTGGATCTGATAAAAGCTAAAGAGGATCTTGCAGCAGAAGGAATCAGGCTGGCCGCGGAGCGGGCGGCTCTCGATGCCCAGACTCAGCTGATTCAGGCGCAGTCCTTCCAACTCACGATGGATCAGAACGCGGCCAATGAGGTCATGAGAAGGAGGCATCAAAAGGCCCAGTCTCGACTCCTACCGGTTTACGATCCACGCAACCTCTTCAACACGCCAGGTGTAGGGTCTAGTAACCCGCCAGGGGTCATAGCACCCGGGTCTGGACCCCTTATTCAGCCGCGAGTGATGGGGCCTCCCCAGGTACCCCCTGCCCCGCCTCAGTATGTGCCAATACCCCCGGGTCATTATAATAACCCGCTGGAGAACATGGTCGCTGCGGCAGCACGGCTGGCGGCCCTACCAGTTGACGGTGACTCTCCGACGGCCATCGAAACCCGCCGGGTCAGGGAACTCCTGCAGACGGCACTGGCACAGCAAGAGGCGTACTCCTACAGCCGGGACAGAATCCACTCGACCCCTCGTCCAGGCCAGAGCCTGAGTTACAGCCGGCACATGGTCTCAGCAACCGGCTCAAGTAATGTCCGACGCCATGACCCGCCCCTTGGCCATGGCCCGGCTCATAATGGAGCGTTTTACGCAGCAGACCAAGCGCGGCAAGAGGCGGAGCAAGCGCCTCAATTGACGGCTTACCAGACCCCCCCCCCCGGCTTACCCGACGACTTCCGTTGATGTGGGTATCCCTACCAGGACCGGGGGCGTTCCTTGTTTTGTGCCAGCTATCCGTAATGAACGTCTGCCTAAGGACTTCAAGGGCCCTAGGAAGGTGCCTAACTGTACAACTGACTTACAACCCGCGGCCTGGATTGAGAGTTATGAGATGGCTATGGAGCTACTGGAGGTCAGTGAGGCGGCCATGGCCAAGTATTTCACCATGATGTTAGATGGAACTGCCCGTACGTGGTTGAAAGGGCTACCACCGAATTCCATTGGGTCTTGGGCTGAGCTGAAAGCCCGGTTCATCCAAAACTTCAAAGATACATGTAGGCAGTCTATGTCAATTGTGGATCTGACTAACTGTAAGCAGCAGGAGGGTGAATCCACGACCCATTGGGTTCGCCGGGTCAAGGAGATCATACATTCATCAGATAAGATGGATGCCGGCTCTGCAGTCTTAATGTTGGAACAAAACTGTCGCTTTGTGCCCCTAAAGATGAAACTTGGGCGGCTTAAACGTGACTGCACTGATATGGGCACACTAATGGCGGCTCTTGTCAAGTACGCCGATTCCGATGGTACCAAGGATCCCCCTTCAGATGATGAAAGGACAGGGAAGGGAAAGAATAACGGCAATGGCAAGGGTCCTCAGTTTAACCCGGGGAACCAAGGAGGAGGCAAGCGCAAGGCCGATGGCAGCCTAGAGTTCGTAGCCAACGCCAACTCCCAAGGTAACAACCAGCGACGCAAGGGGAGGCCTCCTCCCCGAGGCGGCGGGTCAGGACCTTCTCTGGAGCAGCTGTTGAATGAGCCTTGTCCGAGACACGGCTCTAGAGAGAAGCCAGCGACTCATCTGTGGAAGGATTGTGCAATCATGAAGGCCTTTAAAAACTACAATGGCCCGGGTGGCGGCTCAGGTGCTGGCGGCTCAGGCGCCGGCGGCTTTCATGGCCCGGGGGGCGGCTCAAATTCTGGCCCTTAGGGCGGTCAAGGGGGCTTTAATCAACAGTCTGGCCAGGGCCATCAACAGCAGCAGGGGGGTTATCAGACCAATCCAAAGCAGCTTAGCGGTGGACAGTATCATGTGTTTACCACTAGTTTGTGCAAACGAGATCAGAAGCTTCACAAGAGGGCTGTGAATGCTGTTGAGCCGGCGGTTCCACGCTACTTGCGGTGGTCTGAGCAGCCTATAGTGTGGAGTAGGGAGGATCACCCTCCCCGGGTGGATAACCCGGGCCACTTGGCCTTAGTGGTGGCTTCTCAGGTGGGAGGCTATAAGTTCACAAAGGTACTCATGGATGGAGGCAGCAGCATCAATATCCTCTATTACGAGACTTTTCGCCGTATGGGGTTGGTTGATAAGAACCTCAGCCAGTCAAACACTATCTTCCATGGTGTGGTACCTGGTAAGTCGGCTTATCCAGTCGGCAAGATTGAATTGGAAGTGGCTTTTGGTGATGAGAACAACTACAGGGTGGAGAAGTTGACCTTTGAGGTGGTCAAGATAAGAAGCCATACCATGCTATATTTGGACGGCCGGCTTACGCCAAGTTCATGGCACGGCCGTGTTATGTGTACTTACAGCTCAAAATGCCGGGTCACAACGGGACTATTACGGTTCACGGCAGCCGGAAAGTGGCTCTAGAGTGCGAGGAAGGCGACGCGGCTTATGCAGAGTCTGTTTGTGCTACAGAGGAGTTGAAGTTTTACAAAGACAATGTTGACCCAACAGATATGACCTCTCTGAAAAAGCCAACCACGGAGAATGAACCAGCAATGAAATTTAAATCAGCTGACAAGACTAAACTTGTTGATTTTGTTCCAGGTGACTCGTCTCAGCAGTTTAGCATCAGTGCAAATCTGGACCCGAAATAGGAAAGCGCACTCATCGAGTTCATCCGTGAGAATAGGGACATCTTGGCGTGGAAACCTTCTGACATGCCAGGTGTACCTAGAGAACTCGCTGAGCACACTCTCAATGTTGATCCGAAATTTAAGCCGGTCAGACAATTCCTTCGGCGGTTTAATGAAGAGAGGCGAAAAGCTATTGGTGAAGAAGTGGCCCGGCTCTTGGCGGCCGGGTTTATCGTTGAAGTCTTTCACCCAGAGTGGTTGGCTAACCCGGTGCTCGTGATCAAGAAGAACGGCACCTGGCGGATGTGTGTGGACTACACGGACTTGAACAAGGCGTGTCCGGCTGATCCTTTTGCCCTCCCCCGTATTGATCAAATCATTGATGCTACGGCAGGTTGTGCACGCTTAAGTTTCTTGGATGCTTATTCCGGGTATCATCAGATTAAGATGGCAGTTAAGGACCAGGAGAAGACGGCGTTCATCACTCCCTTTGGAGCCTTCTGCTATGTGTCTATGCCCTTTGGACTCAAGTGTGCACAGGCGACTTACCAGCGTTGTGTATAGAACTGTCTGCATAAACAGATCGGGCGCAATGTTCACGCTTACGTGGATGATATTGTGGTTAAATCCATCAAGGAGGAAACCCTGATAGATGACTTAAGAGAAACCTTTGACAATCTCCGGGTCTATAAGATGATGCTTAACCCGGCCAAGTGTGTTTTTGGTGTTCCTGCAGGCAAACTATTGGGCTTCTTAGTTTCTGACAGAGGCATTGAGGCTAACCCGGAGAAGATCAAGGCCATCACCTCCCTAGCTAAGCCGGCGTGTATAAATGACGTTCAGCGCTTGGCGGGTCGCATCGCTGCTTTAAGCCGGTTTATAAGACGTTTGGGTGAGAAGGCTATGCCCTTATATCAGTTGATGAAGAAAACTGATAACTTTGTCTGGAATGATGCAGCTAATACCGCTTTTGAGGATTTGAAAAAGCAGCTGGCAGAGCCCCCAGTCCTTGCTGCTCCGGTTGATAAGGAGCCCTTGCTACTGTATGTGGCGGCAAACACACGAGCCGTCAGCGCGGCTATTGTGGTGGAGCGCAAGGAGGTGGGTAAGGAGCATCCGGTTCAGCGGCCGGTTTATTATGTCAGCGAAGTGCTCATTGAGTCCAAGCAGCGGTACCCGCATTGGCAGAAGCTTGTGTATGGTGTGTTCATGGCGAGCCGGAAGCTTAAGCATTATTTTCCGGGTCATCCCATCACTGTGGTCAGTTCTGCCCCTCTTGGTGATATTATTCAAAACAGAGAGGCCACAGGGAGAATTGCTAAGTGGGCTATAGAACTTGGACCTCATGGCCTCAAATATGTGCCACGCACTGCTGTTAAATCTCAGGATTTGGTGGATTTCATCAATGATTGGACAGAGTCACAAGTGCCTGAGCAAAAGCCGGATAACACTTATTGGACTATTCACTTTGATGGGTCCAGGCAGCTGGAGGGCTCGGGGGCTGGCGTTGTATTGGCTTCCCCTAAGGGTGACAAGTTCCATTATGTGCTACAGTTGATGTTTCCTTGCACTAACAATGCGGCTGAATACGAGGCTTTGCTCCACGGTCTTCGGATGGCTAAGGAGATGAGCTTAAGCCGGGTAAGGTGCTTTGGTGACTCAGACTTGGTGGCTCAACAAGTATCAGGCACGTGGGATTCTAAGGATCCTCTCATGGCGGCTTATCGCCGCGAGGTTGATGCCATTGCTGGGCACTTTCAGGGATACCAAGTGGAGCACATTGATCGCAGGAAGAATGAGGCGGCTGATGCTTTAAGCCGGCTAGGCTCTCAGCGAAAGCCGGTGCCGCCTAACACTTTCCTGGATGTCTTGTATAACCCTTCGGTTAAGTTGCCTACAGAGGAAGACTTGGCTATCCCTGACCTGGAGGCACGACTGGTGGCGGCTCTTCATGTCATACCAGACTGGAAAATGCCATATCTGGCTTATATAACCCGGGGAGAGTTGCCTGAGGATGAAACTTTGGCCAGGAAAATAACCCGGCGGGCTAAGTCAATGATCGTCATCGATGGCGAGTTACATCATCGCAGTGTTTCAGGGGCATTTCAACGTTGTATCTCCCCTGAGGAAGGCCAAGAGATCTTGCGGGAGATCCATGAAGGGGATTGTGGCCATCATGCCGGCTCAAAATCCCTTGTAGCCAAGGCTTTCCGTCATGGTTTTTATTGGCTGACGGCTCATGCTGATGCAGAGGACTTGGTCAGTAAATGTGATGGTTGCCAAAGGTTCTCACGACGGGCTCATGTGCCGGCTCAGGAGTTGAGGATGATCCCAATCACTTGGCCCTTTGCGGTCTGGGGGCTTGATATGGTTGGGCCTTTTAAACGGTCCAAGGATAAGAAGACCCACCTCTTGGTGGCAGTTGACAAGTTCACAAAGTGGGTGGAAGCTGAGCCAGTTAGCAAATGCGATGCAGCCACGGCGGTTCAATTTATGAAAAAGGTGATTTTCCGCTTTGGTTTTCCGCACAGCATTATAACTGACAATGGCACCAATCTCTCCAAAGGCGCCATGGAAGAATTTTGTCAACGAGAGCATATCCGACTTGATGTTTCTTCAGTGGCTCATCCTCAATCCAATGGTCAAGCTGAGAGAGCCAACCAGGAAATTCTGAAGGGCATCAAGCCCCGGCTTTTGGTCCCTTTGCAACGGACGCCGGGTTGTTGGGTGGAGGAGTTGCCCTCCGTCTTATGGAGCATCAACACTACTCCTAACAGGTCTACAGGCTTCACGCCTTTCTTCATGGTTTATGGAGCAGAAGCAGTCCTCCCTAGCGACATCCGTCACGATTCACCCCGCGTGGCGGCTTATGTTGAGACGGATAATGAACAGGCACGCCAAGATGCTCTGGACTTGTTGGACGAACAGCGTGATGTGGCAGCAGCCCGTTCAGCGATTTACCAACAAGACCTGCGCCATTATCATAGCCGCCGGGTCAAATCCCGGGTCTTCCAGGAAGGCGACCTTGTGCTCCGGCTCATCCAGGATCAAACAGATGCACACAAGTTATCCCCACCTTGGGAAGGGCCCTTTGTGGTCAGCAAGAACTTGCACAACGGGTCATATTACCTCATTGATATTCGGGAGCACAAAGATTCACGTAAATCTGAGGAAGAGACCCGTCGGCCGTGGAACATAGCTCAGCTTCGGCCTTACTACACTTGAGCTACCGGCTCTCGTGGTGTACATATTTATCTTAGCCATGTATATATTATGATAAGCAATAAAGCAGGACCTCTGTCCTTTTCTCTCCTCCAAATATGTGTGTGTTGTTTTTATTACAAGATTACATGCTGACTTAAAGGAGGATCCGGCTTATGATCGTATTCGAATCTAGCCGTAAGCAGTAAAGTCACTTGGGGGCTTCCTGTTCAAACATGGGTCGTATTCGAACCAAAGAGAACATAGCTGTCGATACCCATTTGATTGGCAAAGTGCCGAGCTCATTGGGAGGTTGCCTTTGGTCATATTTGAATCATAGTTTAACTCCTCTGAGAACCGACGTGGATCGTATTTGAATCAGCGTCGTTAAACAATTTTAAGAATCACTTGGGGGCTTCTTGTTCAAACATGGGTCGTATTCGAACCAAAGAGAACATAGATGTCGGTACCCTCTTGATTGGCATCGCCACACCCACTGGGGGCTATATGATCATATCCGAATCTTGGCTTAACCCCTTTGGGCCGGGACTCTGGTCGTATTCGAACCGGAAGCCCCTAAGTTCTTCTGCTTTTCACAAGTTTACTCTGAGGTGTGTATGGCCGGGTTTCACTTGCCGGCTTAACTTTGGTTTGCAGTGTTAGTTGCACGTCATGGGTGTCATCAAGGCAAGTAAATCGGAGTTAAGGTGTCAACCTTACTACCCGGGTTATTTAAACCGGAAGATGCTTATAGGCTATTAAGTGTGGTATTTTGGCTATGTTCCGAGTATAATTAAGGACCAGTCTTTTTTGAGTCATATTCCGGGTTATTTATCTCAAACACCTGATTCTCAGGGCGGTAAGCCGCCTCGAGACTTGTGATTTGCCTTTCTATGCAGATACTTAAAGGCACGTTTTGAGGTTGAGAAAAGCAAAGGGATGATTATGACCCGGAGAAACATCAAAGAAGCAATTTCAAAGGATTTTTGCATTCAAAACGTGCACGATGGCACGGCAGAGATGAACTGTTGCACTTACTCTATTACAATAACTCTTCAAGTCTAAAGAGTGGAACATTGTTTGATGACCCGCTGGCCAACTTATGATGCTCGCTGAGTTGAAGTCCCCGGATCATTCCTATCTTCTCCTCCGGCTGATCCCAAGACCTCGAAGGTTGATGACTTCCAGTCGATGCCGCTGAGAGCTTCAAATTGGGCTTCTTCGTCAATTAACCCGGCCGGGTCAATCTCCGGGGCGAAGGTGTGCTGACGAGCCGGCGGGATCAGATTGAGGGCTTCATAGCGAGGGGTTGGAATCCTCTGATTCGCCGCATCATAACCTGGCTGATACTTGGTCAAGTCGGTGTCGTTCCCGATGAGGGTGGCCACCGGGCGTATAGCCTTCACACATGCCGCGAAGTCCTTCTGGTCGAAGGCTGAGCCGTCTTCCTTCAGGCTTGGGTAACCCAGGGCGATGTCTGCCGGGTCTAGCTCCGGCAGGAATGCTTTGGCCCGGCTCAGCGCGGCAATTGCTCCGGCTCTCGCGGAGGCCCGTCGTAGCTCCTGGATCCACTGCGGCAGAACAGCGAGCCGGCGCAGGACTTCGGCCAGATGAGTTGGCACCTCGTTGGATAGGGCCACCACAGCTAAGGCACGCTGTGACCCGGTGTAGAGCTGTTCCACCAGGGTGTACACGGCCTTTAACTTGGTGACCACGCTCTGGTTGAGGTTGGCACTCCTGGGACCTGTTAACAGAATCAGATAAGCCGGTGACAAGGATGAGTTATAACATATACAAACTTGATGAAAGCCGGTGAGGCGGCTTACCGAAGATAGCGGCCACCATTTGGGAAACCTGGCGCTTTAGGCCGGAGAGCTCGGCGGTCTTCTCAGCGAGAGCCTTCTCCGCCTGTTCCGCCCGGGTCACCAGTGCGGCCTTCTCTTCGACCCAGGCTTTCCTCTCAGCATCAAACTCGGTCTTCAATTTTTCTTGAGTGGCGATGCTGGATACAAACTTGGCGTTTGCCTTCCGGGTCTCCATCTCCTGCATCTTCAGCCGGCTCTTGAGATCCGCAAGATCCGCCTCTAGTTTCTTGCCAACAGCCTGTATATATTTCCGGGTTAATTAACAGTCATTATATAAGTCCCAAGCGTTTTCCAAGCAAAGACACTTGGCACTTGGGGGCTAATGCATATTGAACGTATCTATCTACATACTGCTGGCTCAGTTGAATAAGCCGGAACCTAAGTCTACAACATATTCAAGTATAAGTCGTCGACTTGGGGGCTAGCATGGTAAAGGTAACTATGCAGTAAAGTAAGAAGACAGCAGAAGGATACCTCAGATTTTTGTTGAATCTGGTTGACCATGGCAACCTCGGCATCCCGGCTCTTGTGTACTTGGCTGATGTAGCCAGAGACGAGCTCTCCAATGCTCAAGTCGGTGTAGCCGGAGAGGTCCAGGTTCACCCGGTGGGGCTGCAGCAACTCCCCCTTCGCGGAGCATTTGGCCAACACGGTCGGTCTCCCCGGCTCAACGAATTCCGTCCGGGTGATTACCACGTCCGGGTCGTCTGCTGGTGGAGCTGAGCCGGAGGCCTCCGGGTTAACCGAAGCTTCAGTCGTCGCCTTGGTAGTCGGGGCAGGGGCCTCAGGCGCCGTGTCCATTGGAGTGGTGGCTTCAGGGGCGGAGGCAGCTGGCGGCTCTTGAGCCGTCGCCTCCGGGTCAGGTAAGTCTGGCACTCCGGCTGACCTGGTCTTCTTCGCTCTTTTGGTGAGCTTTGCCTGGGCACTGAAAAGACAGAAGTGTTAGGCACACAAAGAGTAAGTACAGACAAGATAATGTAAGAAGATTGTTATTACCCGGGCGCAGTCTTGAAGGCCGGTAGATTTGACTGCATGGAGTCACCCGAAGAGGGGGAGGTCTCCTGGTAATTGGAGTCAGAAGAGTTGAGTGGCTGACGGATAACACCCGCCAATGGATGAAAAGGGTACATGTGAGAAAAAACCTCAGTGCGACGCTTCCTTGTTGCATCGGGTAACCCGGCGGGGAGGTCGGTGTCCTTGCGGGCCCGGATGTGACGCCGGCTTTCTTGAACCTGCTGCTTCAAAAGAAATTGAGGATCTTGATGAGCTAAAGGATGTGAAAAGCTTACTTTTCGGGTTACTCTTCGGACTTTCAGCTGTGGCAAGGGCTCCGAGTCGGAGGAAAGTGACGTTACCTCTTCAACCACCGGGTTACTGGCGCCGGTGTCATCCTGTCAATGAGCAAGTGTTGATAAGGCGGACAGCAACAAACAACAAATATAGCAAGAATTTAAAGGTTTAAGAGTTACCTCTGACTCGGAGCTGTCGCTTAATTGCATTAGCTCCGAAGCAGTGGGTTTGCTTCCCTTTTTGCGAGGGGCGGCTTTCTTGGCGGCTTTCTTCGCCTTCCTGGCCTTCTTGGCCGCTTCATGGTCATATTTGACCCGCCAGAACTTATCATCAGCCTGAAAGATACAATGATTGATTCTTAAAACGGTTCAGATAAGGGTTACATACAGACGAAGATAATAGTTAAAGTCAGCGGCTTACCGCTGGGGCTGGATTGGTCTTGCAGAAGGGGGCTAACCCGGTTCTTCCGCAATCTGCTAGGCTCTCGTTTAGAAGAGCCTTGGTCTCTTCCTCTGCAACGTCTTCTGGAAGATCATTGCGACTGTGCCTCTGCGGGTCATCCTTTCGCCCTGTGTACTCACACATTAAGCCGGGGCGGCGGCTCAATGGGATCACCCGCCATGAGATCCAGACCCGGACCAGGTCAATTCCGTTCAGACCGTTGCCTAGCAGGGCCTTGATCTTATTGATAGTTGGAAGCAGAGGCTGGCGTTCCGCTGCAGTCAGTTTGTCCGACAGCGGATGAGTCGGCTCTAGACGTGTTGGGCGAAAGCCGGGCAGCGGGTTCTCGTCAGCCGGGGACGTATCTTGGCAATAGAACCAAGTCATATTCCAGTCCTTGGGGTGGCTCGGTGGCTCAGCGTAAGGGAAAAGACAGTCCCTACGCCGCTGGATGGAGATGCCGCCTAACTCCAGACTTGGCCCGTTGGCACACTCATTTTGGCGGTTTAAGTAAAACAGCTCTCTGAAGAGCAGCAGACTAGGCTCTTCTCCAAGGTACACTTCGCAAAAGACTTGGAAGTTGCAGATGTTGGATACGGAGTTGGGTCCTATATCCTGAGGCCGTAGGTCAAAGAAGTTGAGCACGTCCCTGAAAAACTTTGAGCCGGGCGGTGCGAAGCCCCGGCTCATATGGTCTCCAAAGATCACTACCTCCCCGTCCCTTGGCTGTGGTCTCTCTTCCGATGGGTCAGGGGCACGGTAGGACATAATTTCCTTCTTAGGCAAATATCCGGAATTAACGAAATTGGCCAGGGTCTCGTCGGTGACGTTGGACCTCATCCAGTTGCAAGTGATGGGAGCCTTGGGAGGCATGGTGAAGGTTGGTAGTCTATGATAAAGAGAAACGTGTCCGGGTTAAATATAAGCCGGAGATCTATCGTTCAAACTAAGATGGCGGCTTATGAAGGGGACTAATGATATATATTCAGATACAGCGGGTTATTTAAGCCGCAGGGGGATTCAGAGTAAGTTGGTTATCTACGGCTTTACCACAGTTAAGCCGGAGGATTCTACAGAGCATGGTTCTCTTTAAACCGGAAAGTTCTACGGCGCGTGTTTTCTTTAAGCCGGAAATGTAAGCCGCCAAGATTCAATGGTTGCAGTTTTTACTAAGTGTGGTAAAACAGGTTTCACATACTACCGTAACTTTTTTGGATCAAAATAGTCGGAGCAAAGAAAATTTTCTAGACCTAAAATGCGGACGCAGGGGAGTTCTTGAGCTCGAAGGAGATCTTATGCAGTGGAAAGAAGTGTGTTTTGCAGGTGAAATGAGTAATAAACAACTACTGCAGCAAGTCTATACATATCTAAGATCAAACAAGGGTGGCAACTACGAGAACTACCGAAGCCTGCGGACAAGGGTGAAGAACACGGATGAAATGTTTGAACTCTACCGCAGATCTGTTCTAACAAGGCAGAAGAGACTCACCAGAGTTGGAGAAGAGCGGAAGCCGCCGCCGTTTATCTGGTCCGAGTCAGGGTGATGCAGCGGCCGGGTTGATGAAGATCAGGGGCGCGACGGTGGCGGCAGTGGCAGAGCTCGGGCAGAGGAGCGACGGTGCGAGGAGGAAGAAGAGAGCGTGAGAAGAGCCCGTTGGGCCGGCCTATTTATAAGGCGAGGTCATAAGTGGGCGCGAGATTCAAGGAGACCACGGCGTGGTTATCTCCCCCCCATGACGCCTCGATTTTCGGAATGACAGTAAAGCAAAGATCCGTTGCGGATCTGGCGGAGTAAAAACGGACTTAATGGAGGATGATGTCATGGCGGATTATCCGGAGTCCGGAGGATGACGTCACTCCGGGTTATGGCCTTCACGTGAATGATAAACCGGAGATTTTTTCTGTCAGAAGAGTTGAAGATTGACATGAGCCAGCTCAAATCAATCTGGGGCCTAATGTTGAGGATATAGACCTTAGAGTCACCCGCCAGGAGGGGCCGGGTTACTCGTACGGTCGTTACCAGAAGCCCGGAGCCAAGTTTCAAGACGATGGGCCAGAGATGGGCTGAGACCTGGATATGGCTTAAGGCCTGTAGTTACAATCATTATTATAGTAGAACTTGTAGCGTAAGGCAAGTATAGTTTAGAGTCCGAGCCGGACACTCTTATGAGCCGGCCGGGACTCTAAGGGCTGCTGGGCGTCAGCCTCCCTATATAAAGGGACGACCCGGAGCGGTTTAAGGGCGAGAACAATCTCATCGAGAGCCGGGGATAGCTATTTAGCTCCTGGCGATCGTAACCCTAATCAATATCACCTCAAACTGGACGTAGGCTTTTACCTTCACCGTAAGGGGCTGAACCAGTATAAACCCTCGTGTTCCTTGTCCCGCATAACCCCTTCAAGCTTCCTGGTTGCGATGGCTCCACGACTAAGTCCTAGCTCAAGGACATCTGCCGTGATAATTCCACGACACCAGGCGAGCTTCAGCCGTCGCTGGTATGCCAGGTCGTGATGTCGTGGTCAAGGCCAGGAGGTGAGCTGCCCAAGGTCCGGTAAGAGCTCCTGAGGCGCGATGCCCAAGAGGTCCCCTTTGGCGTGCAAGCAGCGTCCCGAAGGCAGAAAAGAAAGGCGGCATTGCCAGAGCATGGCTGGGAGAATCAAAAATTCCAACTGCGACATCGTGCTAACACGAATTTGAGACTTGTCTTATCGAGCCTGAGGTGGTTCCCTGTACAGCTTCCAATTTGCACTTCAGCAGCAGTGTTACTAAGTGAGGCTCACGCTGGCTTCCCCCTTCCTTGCTCTTCTAAGTGCTCTGCGTCCTCGGGTCTCGACCCTCGAGCAAGCTCAGCCGTCGCTGGTATGCCAGGTCGCGATGCCTTGGTCAAGGCTAGGGGGTGAGAGCTGGAGAGTCAGTAGGAGCTCCTGAGGCGCGATGCTCAGGAGCCCCCCCCCCTTTCACGCGCAAGCGAATCATGCAAAAGGAGGGCAACCGGAGAGGCCACCCATAGCTAAGCTCGGGAGATTCCTGCGGGTTAGTTCGAGAGGAGGATACAGCTCATAATCGCGTTTGTTCTCATGCCGCTGATCTTTCCGCAAGAAGATGAAAGCACTGAGAATCTGGTGCGGTGACGTGCGCGGTGCGGGCCATGAGCCAGAGCTCGATCTCTCAGATTTGTCAGCGTTGCAGGGACGGACCCGAGCACAAGCGCCATGCCAGCATGTGTAGCCCCCGTTGCAGGATGAGCAAGAGGCCGGTCAGCAACACGGAAGGCCGCGAAGGGCAACAGGCAAGCAGGTGATAATCATAAAGTAACTCATGGGAGGAGCATCCCGCAAGGACAGACCCATGCCGCCTGGGGATGATGCAGCTCGAGGAGCGCCCCCAACAGAGTAAGTTAAAGATGCAAAAGGATACATGTCGCAGGTATAGGCCCGTGCGACCTGGGGACAATGCAACCCGAGGGGCGCCCCCAACTGAATAAACTAAAAAGAGTCACCTGGCACCGTTGCTGGAGAGAGGTTGGAGCAGCCGAAGACACGTGTTGAAGAAACTGCTCCTTACGGGCCGCCTGGGTCCAGAACCTCGGGAGGCTCTGGGGGCTCAGGAGGCTCATGAAGAACCGTCGCCATCTCCTGCAGGACCACATGGTGCCTACCCTCCCGAGTTGCCAGAATGCTTCGCAGGCAACGCTGGAAGGTAACGGCCGCGTTCGGCAAGCCAGAAGGCATGCGGACGTAGCTGTGAGGGGGCCCCTCGCACCGACCAACGTGTGAAGGCCAGAAGCGCTCCTGAGATGCGGCTCTGTTGAGCCCTGGGATTTTGATGCAGACGCGCAGCTCATTGTCCTCGCCAGGACAAGGAACAGCACCAAGTGGTGGGCGGCGGTCGCCACACATGGCTCTTCCCTCTTGAAGCTCCTCGGTCGCCGTGGTGATGAAATCCTGAGCGCCAGGCACCCCGTGCCTTGCGCCCTCATGAGGGAAGCTTGCGATGAAGCATGCCTCCATGTTGTGCCCGAGCGCCTCCCTCATGACATTGGCTAAGTCAGAGGCCCTCCATAAAAGAGCCCCTGAGCCCAGCCTGAGGAGGGCGCCGAGCACGCCTTCCTATGCGAGAGACGGAGGCGCCCCATCCATGGGCGCTGGTCCTGAGGTGGTGCCGCTGGAGATACCGCTCTCTTGAGGCTCTTGGTGGAGCAACTGCTTCTTCTTCTTGAGGACTGCCTCAGGAGGGTAGATAGTGCCTTCGTTGTCTGGGTCTTCAATTGTTGCAGCTTGGTAGGCGCACTCAAGGGAGCACACTGCGCCCTTCTCCTCGCAGGCAACCGTGATGATGTCGCGGTTCCCTAGCATCTGGAGGACATTGTAACCATGGTGAGTCACTGCCATGAATTTGGCAGGGCCTGATACCCAAGGATGGCATTGTATGGAAGGCAACTATGGGCGATGTCTAAATCGATGAGCTCGGTGCGGTAGTTGTCACACTGGCCGAAGGTGACAGGGAGGCGAATCTGCCCTATTGGGGTGGTGGAGCCATCAATCACTCCTGAGAAGGGCTTGGTGGGCTGTAGCTGATCATATGGCACTTGGAGGCGGTCGAATGTCTCAACGGGAAGGACTAAGCCCCACACCGCCATCGATGAGGGTCTTCGTGACGAGGACATTGCTGATGACGGGTGAGCAGAGCATCGGGAGGGCGCTGGTGGTTGCCGTGCACTTGAGCTGGTCAGACGAGCTGAAGGTGATGGTGCACTTGGACCACCTGAGCGGACACGTGGCCTCAAGCCTGGGGAGGGCGTCATTCACCTCACGGGCGAACTGCTTGAAGATGCGATGAGAGTCTGGGGCCTGAGCGCCACCTAAGATGCAGGCTATGGCGTGAGGCTCCTGGAAGCCCCCAGCCCCCTCGTCTTGGTGGTGGTCGTCGTTCCTTCTTGGTGGTGGCGGCAGCGGAGGGAGGCCGGCGTTGCCCTGAGGACGGTCCTCACGAGGCTGGTCCCTCCAGGCGCCCTCACGAGGCTGGTCCTGCCAGCGGTCCTCGCAGGGCCGGCCGCGCCACTCCTGGCGGGGGCCGCGGTCGTTCCAGCGTCCTCCACTTCTGCCTCCTTCGTGGCCGTAGCCTCGGTCGTTGCGCTCGGGGTGTCGACCGAAGCGCCCGTCGCGGATGGCCCTGAGCTCCTGACAGTCGTTGGTGTTGTGCATGTGTACATTCTGGAAGGCGCAGAATGGGTGGTTGCCCTTGTATGATTCTAGGTGGTCGCAGCCGCGAGCATGGCCGCCCCTTTGCGCTTTACGTCCTTGGTCTTAGCCTTCTTGTATTCTAGGTCGGCAGCTGGAAGCTCGAGGTGGGAGAGGCATCCCTCCTCAGCTCTCGCGCACTTGGTCGCCATGTTGAACATCTCCAGAGCCATGCATACGTCCTCGTGTATGGCAAGCTCTTCCTTCATATTGACATCACGGACGCCATCAGAGAATGCTGAGATGATGGCCTCGCCCTAGCTGCTGCTTGATGCGCCGCAGGTCACCCGCGACTGGCGGGCGGTCATGAGTGCCGTGGAAGTTGGCGACGAAATGCTCGCGCATCTCGCCCCAGGAGGAGATCGATCCCGCGGGCAGGTTCAGGAGCCATGAGCGCGCGCCATCCTTGAGAGCCATGGGAAACCAAGTCGCCATGACCTTTTCGTCGCCATTAGCTACCTCAATGCTCCGCTCATAGAGCTGCAGGAACTTAGCAGGGTCGGGGGTGCCGTCGTAGCGCGGAGGTAGGTCAGGCTCGAACTTGCCGGGCCAGACCACGCTACGCAGCTCGGGGGTGAAGGAGCGGCAGCCCGCGGTGGTCACCGGAGCTCGTCGTGGAGGTGGAGCCTGGTCTTGGTAACCACGTGCCGCCGCCGCAGGCGGCGCCAGGTCCTAGCATAGCGGTGCAGGGAGCACGGGAGCACCTTCTCACGGCCGCTGGATCTCTTAGCAGCTTCCTTCTTCGCGTGCGGGCACCCTGCATGGCGGGTCACGCTGCGGGGCCGCACGCCTTCGCCCGAGGACGACATCTTGATGGGGAGGTGGTGGAGGCGCTCGATGGGCTACGTCGCCCGCAGCAGGAGGTGGGTGAGGCAGCGAAAGGGTTGGCGCAGGAGAGCCCCCAGCGACGCTGATGAGCTCGGCGATACGATCCAGCCAGTCCTCGTAGAAGTCGTCGATGGGGCGGTAGCGCAGGAGCTCGTGCGCCATGAGTAGCGCCGCCTGCGCGTCCGTGAACCCATGACGAGCGTGAGATGACAAGCTCGCAGGAGTCAGCAACGGGGTGGTCGTGCGTCTGTCTCTCAGCACGGAGGGGTGCAGCGACGAAGCTTGTTGTTCGTTCCCCGTCGGGCTGGTTGCGGCATTGGTAGTGGGTGATGGAGAGCGGCGGGGAGGCCCGCAGACGGGCACTGTCTGGGCAACGCGAGCGTTTAGAGCGGCTCGCCGCTCAGCACGGGCCCGACGAGCATCAGCCACGGAAGTGGTGGAGCAGCGATGCGTCGGTCAACGGAAGAGAGGTTTCAGCACACCCCTACCTGGCACACCAAATGTCGGATTTCGGGTTCCGCAGACCCTTGAGAGGTTAGAACTCTATGGTGCGCACGAAGAACACTCTCTCCCTAGACTACCCGCTCAACGATCCCACGTCCTAGCTCGACGAACCCAAAGAACAAGAGACACGGAGATTTATCCTGGTTCGGGCCACCTTGCGGTGTAATACCCTACTCCAACATTGTGGTGGATTGCCTCGAGGGGCTGAGGATGAACTAGTACAGTGGATGAACAGCCTCAGGAGGTGAGGTGTTCTAGAGCTCAGTGAGCTGGTGAGGGTGGAATGGCTCTCCCCCTTTCCCTATCGTGGTGGCTAGGTCCTATTTATAGTGGCCTTGGTCCTCTTCCCAAATGTTAGGCGGGAAGCGATCCCATAATGGCCAAGTTTGAAGGGAGACAAATAGTACGAGTTATCCTGACAAAAGTAGTCTTCGCCTACCAAAGACTCTGGTGCTGACGCTGCCGTGGGCTCCGTGATGACCTCCGTCCTGCCGTCCTGGCGGTCTTGGTCTTGTTGCACTGGAATGGAAACCTTTGCTTTATTCCTCGGGACACCACTCCCGCGCTTGCCTCCTTAGCACCAAAGAGGAAACTGGTACACTATGCCCGCTGGCGCTCGCCTGGCCTTGGTTGTCATGGCTCACGTCATGCGAACCTCGCGAGGTGCACATTGCATAGATATCTCCGCTCCTCGGGAGCCAGCCTAGCGAGGCTGCCCCCAGGGAGGTCTTGGTGTCATCCGCCTCGCGAGGCTTGGCACCTCGCGAGGGTCTTGAGCTGTTGCTGCTGAAGCTGGGCCGTACCGAGCCGTCGATGGAGCCACGTCACGGGCCGCAGGTAGGCAAGTCTGGGTACCCCCATTCCCAGGAGGCCGACAGCTGCCCCCGCAGCTGTGTACGCATGTCGTTCGGCCTACTAAACATGGCTGCCACGCACCAGCGCTACCTGCAGGGCATCCTGACGGCTCACGAGGCCAGGCGCCAGGTAATCCTGACGGAGGAGGCGCTGAACCCTTGCAAGCGTCCGGACCTCCGGAGCCCCCCTGAGGCTCAGGAGCCAGACAACTCGTGAAGAACGACCTCTTCGGCACACATCTTCAGCTGCCCCAACACTTCTTCAACGATGGTGCCAGGTGACTTTTTGGTTTGTTCAATTGAGGGTGACCCTCAGGCTGTATTATCCTCAAGCTATATGGCTCCGTCCCTGCAGCATGTATCATTTTGCACATTTATCAGAACTGGCCTTACCCTTTCATGAATTGCGTTATATTATCACTTGCATGTCCGGTGCCTCGCCACCATGAATGTCGTGCGCCCTCACGGGCCCGCCCGCGACCGCCTCATGTTTAAGGGCTGGCACGGCATCTGTGATCGGGTCCGTCCCTGCAGCGTCGCTAAATCCAAGTGGCCGAGCTCTGTCTCGCAGGCTAGCTCCCGTGTACGTCACCTCCCGTGGTCCTTGATGCCTTGTTCTTGCATGATCTAATTGAGAGTGGATGAGTCAGGGTGCACGACCCTGTGCCTCTCGTTGCCACGGGAACTGCGCGCCAGTTGTCTTTCTTTAGGATCCTTGCATGAGAAGACTGGGCACGACGTCTGTGCTCGGGTCCGTCCCTGCAGCGTCGATAAAACCAGCAATGAGCTCTGTCTTGTCGGCCAGCCCCATTCACGTCACCTCCTAGGGCCGTTGGTGTCTGGCCTTCTCATGCGATGTCCTCTAGAGATTCACTCGATGCAGGCCACCTAAACATCTCACATGATCCTTCCAAATGTTCCGAACAAAATTCAGGCGCAACCCGCCTTGAGGTAGGGCCTCGTGAGTCCCGCGCTGGCTCACGGGTGCCCATATACACCTCCTCATGTCCTGTCGTGCTAGCCACATGTCAGGACAGGGCTGTACACGCCCCAGAGTCTCCCCTTAGAGGGAGCTCCCACCCACGCACCAGTGGAAGCCCCACGCTCCGCGCTGGCGGACGACACGGTCGAGGAGCGGCTATGCCCATGCAAGAGTGGAAGCACCATGCTCCGCGATGGTGAATAAACAACTGAGGGCGCCCTAGCCGCTGCAGCAACCTCCAGAGGGCCACTAGGCTCGCTGCCCGACCTCAACGCGTCACTTTCCCTACGGGAGGGCCACGCGAGGGGGCTGGGCACGGAAGCTGCCCCAGGTCACGCCTGGCGCATGCCACCTCACCATGTCTCTTGCACCTGGTCTTCTCGCGACCCTCCCATGCAATAGCTGGCGAGGAAAGGTATGGGGGTTCCGGATTAACCCAGACGCTGCTCACATTTCCTTCATGAGGGTTGTTGATACCTCAAGGAGGACCCCTGAGCATCGCGGCTCAGGGCCCTCACTGGTCACGTAGCCCCTCACCCCTTGGCCTCGTCCTGGTGATCCGGACACCCCAACGGTGGTTGAGGTATGCGCGGGGCCGGGCTCTGCCGACGCAGAACACTAAGGCAAACAGAAAGGAAATCAAGCACATAAAGGAAATCACAGAGTCCTAGCAAGTTATTACAAAACATAATGTCTCACAATTTTAAGCAGAGGTTCTCACGCCTCCACGAGGCACGGCAAATGTCGCAGGGTTAAACTAGGAGGAAGCGCTGCCATCACCTCGGTTGCCGATTTCGCCTGTCGTAGGGAGCTCGTCATCGACAACGTCGCCACCATCTACACCGCCAGCTCCAGTCGCCATAGCTGCGGGGTCGATGCAGAAGAACTTCTCCAGCAGGATTTTCACCTGCTTCTTCACAGCCTCGGCAGCAGCGTCGCGGAACTCAGGAGCCACCTGCTCGATCAGCGCACCAAGGTCAAAGCTTTGGTCCCAAAGATAGAGGTGGCTGAAGATACGCGTCGCGGCTGTGGTGAAGAGCGCACGGCACTCCCCTTCCACCATGGATCCCACTCCGGCGGCAATACCATTGAGCTCGTCGGCGAGCTTCAGGAGAAGACCGGCCAGGCCATCCTCCAGAGTCACCATCGGCTTCTCGTACCCTTCTCCGTAAAAGGAGTGCAGCGTTGTGCGGCACGTCAGCTCGAGGAAGACGTAGGCATCGCATGCCGCAGCTGCCGCATTCTCGTCGGAGGCGAGGGTATTCTCCTTGGCCTCCAGCCGGGCCTTCTCCTCAGAGACAAGCTTGGCATGGGACGCATGGGCCCTATCCGCCTCCTCCTTTAGCTCGCCCGGGTGGCTTCGCTCCACGGCCTGGTCCTTGGCTGCTTGGGCCAGCTCGGTGTCGCGGTCGGCGAGCGCAACCTTACGGGCCTTGAGCTCCTCCTCCCGCTCTTGGAGCCGACAGGTGTGGGCAGCCTGCTCTTCGGGGAGGGTCTTCAACTCGGCTTCCACCATGTTGCAATGTTCCTTGGTAGACGCTGCGTCGACCAGCGCCACGTCGCGAGCCGTCGTGGCCTCACCGCTTCCATCCTACCCTCCATTGCGACAACCTCGGCTCGGCCCTAGGCCGTCCTGACACACGCGTCGGCCTGGAGCCACCCTGAGATAAGCCCTAGAGGCCCCGTCGCCATGGACCTGTCGGCGCCCTGAAGATCGGTCTGGAGCTGGTCGAGTGTGGTGTAGGCCTGCTCCAGAGCGCCAGGCCCGGTAGAGGGGCCACGGTCCACCAGCACGAGGACCTGGGGAGGAGGCGGCATCGGCGCCTGGACTAGCGCCGCCACAGCAGCAAGGGCGGTAGGGGGCTCTGGAGCCCCCAGACCCCCTACGGGTGCGACGGGGATGGGCGGCTCCGGAGTCTGCTGGGCCACGAAAGCGGCCTCCAATTGAGGCTAGGCCACCAAGCTCTGAGGGGTCCGCTCCATCATGGAAGAGCGCAAGGCGGCCTCCTATACCCATGCCAGGGTCACCGTGACTGTGGCGAGCGGTGCGGCCTCATGGGTCCCGGCTTCCTTCTTCTTCTTCTTCACCACGTGCTCCGCCCTCGTTGTCGGTGTTCTAGGAACGGGGGTACCCAAACTTGCCTACCTGTGGCCCATGGCGTGGCCCCATCAACGGCCTGGTACGGCCCACCTACAGCATCAACAGCCCAAGACCCTCGCGACAGGCCAAGCCTCGTGAGGCAGACAACACCAAGACCTCCGGAAGGAGCCGCCTCCCCAGGCTGGCTCCTGAGGAGCCAAGATTTCTATGTAAGCCTCACCTCATCAGGTTCGGATTACGTGAGCCATGATGACCAAGGCCAGGCGGGCACCAGCAGGCGCAGTGCAGCAGTTTCCTCTTTGGTGCAAAGGAGGCAAGCGCAGGTGCGGAGTCCCGAGGAATCAGCCAAAGGTTTCCATTCCCGTGCAACGAGACCGAGACCGTCGGGACGGCAGGATAGAGGTCATCACAGAGCCCACCACGACGTCATGACCAGAGGCTTTGCAGGCGAAGACTAATTATGTCAGGATAAGATGTACTAGTTGTCCCCCTTCGAATTTGGCCATTATGGGATCCCTTCCCGCCTACATTTGGGAAGAGGACCAAGGCCACTATAAATAGGACCTAGCCACCACTATAGGAAGGGGATGGATCATTCAGATCATCCTCCCCCACACGATCTCAAGAACACGCCTCCTGAGGTTGTTCCCCCACTATACTAGTTCATCCTCAGCCCCTCGAGTCCAATCCACCACAAAGCAGGAGTAGGGTTTTACACCGCAAGGTGGCCCGAACCTAGGTAAACTGATGTGTCCCATTTCCTTCATGTTCGTCGAGCTAGGCCGTGGGATTGGCAAGTAGGCAGACTGCGGAGGTTGAGTTCTTTGCACGCACTCTAGAGGTCAAACCTCTCAAGGGTCCGCGGAGCCTGAAATCCGACATTTCGCGTGCCAGGTAGGGGTGCGTCAGAGCCTCTCTTCCGCTAGTCGATCCGCCGCCTCCCCGCAGTTCTCATGGCTGACGCTCCGAGGGCTCACGTTCAGCACTGGGCTGTTCTTCCAGCCCAAGCAGTATCGTCCTCACAAGAGGATCTCCACTCCGCGCTCCTTGCGGCCCACGCACCGCCCAGTGTCGTGGGTCGCGGGCGGCGTGGGCCGCCGCCGCCCACCCTTGCGCCACCCCGTACCCGCGCCACAATGTGATCTGCAAGCTATGCTGCGGCGATGGCACCACACACTCGCTGGGAGTAGGCGAACATGCGAGCCGTGCTCATCGTGGCACGGGAGCTGCTGCGATGCGGGTTGGCGGAAGGAGGCCGCGATGCCCTGCTGGAGCGGGTCGCCGAGCTACTCGATGCTGCCTGCAGGGGTGCGGCATCTTTCTGCATCCTGCATACATTGCAAATTGTGGCGGGGGCGCATGCCGACCCCCGCCACGCCCGCGCGCCCCTCCCTGGGGCACCTGGGGGACCCAACGGCCGGTAGGCTCGGGCGGTCCCTCCTAGGGCCACGCCGGGATGCCACCCCGCGGCCATCAGAACCTGGCGCCAAGCCTGGTGGCCATCGACGCGGGGTGCCCAGGCGACGACCCTGGCACGACAATTTCAGAAGCCTACATACCTCCCATGATGGACCTGCTGCACACGTCAAGCGAAGGCCCCTGCCCGTTCCCCTCACTCGGCTGGGTATCAGGGGAATGTAAAGCTGAGGCTTTTCGTGAGCCGCTCCAGAGCTTCACCAACACCTTCAACGACAACAGCCACTGGGTACAGCCGATATCTCAGGAGCACGATTACGCTAACCATGGACCACATGTGAACAGGGCCACAGCAGCAACCAGGGATGTCGGCGTCCTGGGAACGGGGGTCCCCAAACTTGCCTGCATGCGGCCCACAGCGTGGGTCCACCAGCAAACACTCAAGACCCTCACAAGGGGCCATGCCTCGTGAGGCGGACGACACAAGACCTCCTCGGGGGCGGCCTCACCAAGCTGGCTCGCGAGGGGCAGAGAGATCAAGGCAAGGAGCACCTCGCGAGGTTCCTGTGACGCAAGCCATGACGACTGGAGCCAGGCGGGCGCCAGGGGGGCGCCAGCGCAAGCAGTGTCCTTGTTTACTCTTTGGTTCTAAATAGGCAAGCGCAGGAGAGGAGTCCCGTGGCATCAGGCAAAGGTTTCCATATCGGTGCTACAAGACCAAGACCAGCAGGATGGCAGGATGGAGGTCACCGTGGAGCCCAAGACGGCGTCACCACCAGAACCTTTGCCAGGCGAATACCACCTTTAGTCAGGATAACTTGTACTAGTTGTCACCCTTCGAATTTGGCCATTGTTGGATTCCTTCTCGCTCAATATTTGGGGAGAGGACCAGGGCCCCTATAAATAGGACTAGCCACCACCATAGGAGGCATCTGATCTAATCTTGGATCGGAGCCATCCATCCATAGCCACACACAAGTTCACCAAGCACATGAGCACCTCTCCTCAGGAGGTTGTTCTTCCCTTGTAACTGTTCATCCTCAGCCCAAGAGGCAATCCACCACACCACACTGGAGAAGGGTATTACACCGCATCGGTGGCCCGAACCAGTATAAACTCTTGTGTCTCTCGTTCTTTGGGTTCGTCGAGCTAGGCCTTGCGATCGTTGCGAGAGCAATCTAGGGAGAGAGAGAGATCTTCGTGCGCACCCCAGTGTTCGAACCTCAAGGGTTTTCCGGAACCCGAAATCCTACTGCGCTAGGTAGGGGTGCGCCGAAGCCTCACTCCCATCAGCAGACCCACCGACACTTTGCAGCACCGATGTCCGGCGAACTGAGGGCCGGCGCCGACCACCGGGCAGCTTGGACGGCCCGGGCGGCGTCGTCTGCCCAAGAAGACCTCAACCCCGCGCCCCAGACGGCACGCGAACCGCCAAACGCTGCGGGGCGCGGGTGGCGCGGTTCGGCACCATCCACCCTTACTCTGCGGCGCATGCGGGCCACCACAAGGGCTTCAAGCTACGCTGCGGCGACGGCGCCACACACCCGACGGGAACAAGCGAACATGAGGGCCGTGCTCACGGTGGCGCGGGAGCTGCTGCGATGCCGGCTGATGGAGAGCGGCCGAGATGCGCTGCTGGTGCGCGTCGCCGAGCTATTGGACGCTGCAGCCAGGGGAGCACCGCCTTTCTGCTCCTCGCTCACACCTCAAGCTGCGGCCGGGTCGCACGGCGGGCCTCACCGTGCCCGTGTGCCCCGGGCGCGCTAGGAGGTGTCGTCGACATCGGTGCGGCCAGCGGCGCCGGACGCTCAGTCGCACCCGTGGTACCTCCGATGGGCGCAGGCACGAGCGTCGCCACCCACGGCCCCAGCAGGGTGCCGCCCTACCATCCTCAGGGCGGCACGCTGGGACGGGCAACATGGAGCGCGGGGCACTTCGGTGAAGTTTTCGAGGCGATGGCCTCGGAGGCTTACGTGCCCCGCATGATGGACCAGGAGTACACACCGGAAGATGACCGCGGCTCGTTCCTCGAGCCAGGATGGCAAGAGGAGGCGCTAGAAGCTGAGGTCTTCCAGGAGCCACCAGGGAGCCTCGTCGACCATGCCAGCTACCACAGCTACAGGGTACCACTAATCTCTCAGGAGCAGGCTTATGCTAACCATGGGTCGCAAGTGGATCAGGTCACAGCGGTGGACGATGGCCCTAGCACGGCCGCCCCCATTCCGCCAGGGGGGGTGCACTAGGGGCTGCAAGGGAGGAGCCGTGAGCAAGGCCCCTCCTTGCATCCCACGGAACAAGGTTCCGCCCGAAGGTAGGCCCTCTGCCGAGGAGGCGCTGGTGAGCCTTCCCCCCGGCAGAGGACCCGTGGTCGCCGAGGGCGCCGCTAGCGTCCCCTTCTCCCCTTGGCATCGTCCTGGTTTCTGGACGCCCCAACGGTGGTCGAGGGCGGCACAAAGCGGGGCCCTCATCTGGTGATATGAAGCAAGGCTCGGGCCTATGAAGGTCTCCGCTCGTGACACTCTAACATAATAATGAGTGGGGCTGTACACGCCCCGGAGTCTCCGTAGAGCCGCCCTTGGGCCTCGGGGGCTCCCGCCCACGCCCAAGTGGATGCGCCATGCTCCGCGCTGGTGGAAGACCAGAAGACTAGACTAGGCACCGGACGCGGCCATTTGCTTTTAATCTCTTTTCTGTAGCCCTGTTTTCTGGCTTGGATTTAAGTTTGAAGTTGAATTTTCATTGGTATGCGCGGGGGGTGCTTTTCTCGTTCGTGCAATTTCTTGCGATCTGGTTCCTTGCCTCGATTCGGAGTTCGCACCTACTGCCTCCCCCTCGCGAGCCCCTCGGGAGCAGGGGCTAGGGACAGGGCACGTGCACTGCGCGCACGTCCTGCCATGGCTGGCGCTTGCTTCTCGCGAGGCCCTCTCGGACGGATCGGCAGGCTCCTCAGGAGCTCATGACCTCACGAGCCAGTTCGGAACCTTTCCTGACTAAGGTAAATTACAGCAGCAAACTCGTGGTAGGACTCGCGGGCTCATGGAAACACATATCCAGCTTGGCCTATGGAATAGAGGCAGTAATCTGTTTACATGAAGGGGCTCCCCCTCCCAAAATGCTCTTACAACTTCCAGGGCCATGCCCGAGCTTTCGCATGCAGGGTCAACAACAAGGAAGCACAGGCTCAGTCGGACATGTCGCTCACCGCGTCTTCTGAGTCGCCCTCAGACGCGTCGCTGGCGTCGCTGTGGCCATCGCTAGCATCACCGTCATCGTTGTCGGCACCGCCCTCACCATCGTCGACCACGTCACCTTCATCCGCCACGACCACCACCGCGTCGTCCTCGGAGGTGAAGGCCCTGACTAGAGCATCCACATTGTCTTCCACCCACGCGCCAGGTCGCCCCGGATGGCTTCGGGTACAGGGGCAATGGCGGCGTCGGAATTGAAGTTGGGGTAAGTGTTCTAGAGGTGGCTGAAGACACGGGAGGACGCGCGCCCGAGAGGCCACGGCTCCTATCTTCAACAAGCTCGTGAGCCCTCTCGGATCGGTTCTCCAGGCATGTCACCACGTCGGCGAAAAAGCGGAGATGACTGGCATAATCGTTCACGTGGGGATGAGGGGCATGTTCATCGCAGATGGTGCCCAGCGCCATGTTGGCTCTGATCCTAAGGTCTTGGAGCATGGGGGCATGCACGCGCTACAGCGTCTGCCGTCGAAGCGCTTCCTCCCTGCTCTGCTGCGTGAAGGACTCGGCGCCGGCGACCCGCTGCTGAAGAGAAAGCAGCTCGAAACGGGCGGAGGCCAGCTCAGCTTGCACTGAGACCAGGGCGGCTGCGGCGGCTTTCCTGTGCTATTCCGCCTCAGCCAGCTCTGACCTGAGGGCGGTCGTCCTGCCCATAGCTTCGGCTTCCACGAGCTCCAGCTTTAGGTCGTACCTGCCAACAAGATCCACGCGAGCCTCGGCCACCCAACGGTCGACCACCTCCTGGGCCTTGGCCTCGCGCGCACCGACAACATCCTCTGCTTGGGCGACCTGACGCTCCCTCGTCTCCAGCCGCTCGAGCTCGAGGCTGCGCTCTATGGCCTCCAGCAACAGTGCTTCCTTGCACCTCGAGATCTCCTTCTCGTCAGGCGGCACACCCTTCATCGATGCCAAGGCGGCTCTGTGCGCATCCACCTGCTTCTCCAAGGAGGCGTTCAAGAATAAGAGCTCCCGCCTGTGCTCCTCGGCAACCGCGCGGTGACCGTCTGCCTCCTTGGCCTCCTCCAGGGCTCGGGCGCTGGCCTCGCACGAGGTTGCCAGGGATGCCTTGGCCTTTGCATTGGCATCCTCACGCTGAAGGCGCCCAAGGTTGATAGCCACCTTCTGTTGATGCCACTCCTTCACCAGCCAAAGACCCTCGGCTTCAAGGCACGCGTCTACATCCACAAGTTCTCCACTGAGCCAGCTCATCGCGCCCATCACCTCCTGAAAGAGCTCGTGGCGGACGACACTCCGCTCATGCGCAAACTTAAGCACGCGACCTGGTTCGTCCTCCACAGCGGGGGTTGCCGGCGGGATCCGAAGCGGCTCACCCCCTTTCAGCAGGGGGCTGGGGCCTGGCGCCTTCTGGGTTGCCGACCAGGCTTCGGCAGCGGCCCAGATGGGTTGAGGCTCGCTGCTCGAAGAAGAAGCCAGGATCGAAGCCATCCAGCGGTCGTCCATAACCAAGGGAGGAGCCCTTGGCACGCTTGCCACACCCCAGGCGAAGCCACGAAGGAGAGACGGCAAAGGCACGGTCTTGAGACGCCAGGCTGGCGAGTTTGCCTCTCCGGCTGACCTTGCGCCAGGGGCGGCACACTGTCTTGGGGTGCTCAAGGCTAGCGGAGGAGTCGAGGCAGGAGGAGGTTGCTTCTCAGGAGACTTCGCGGCCTTAGCAGGAGGGACCCTGAGGAGCCACTGTCAGGAGGGGAAGCAGCACTCGAGAAACTACAAAGATAAGGTACTCACTCGTCTATAGCGATATACTTCCTCTGCTTCAACGGCCGGAAGGCATTACT
The DNA here is from genome assembly GCF_002575655.3 of Aegilops tauschii subsp. strangulata. NCBI lineage: Eukaryota > Viridiplantae > Streptophyta > Magnoliopsida > Poales > Poaceae > Aegilops > Aegilops tauschii. The sequence continues at coordinate 221,672,623 of NC_053036.3, forward strand.
GCTGCAACTTGGGGACCCTTTCCACTTACGGAGAGCATCGAAGTCCAGACGGAGCTGGCCAAAGCGCTGGATGCGGCAGCCAGCGCAGGGCGTGGCTGGTGAGGCTCCCGAAGAGGCGACCTCGGGAGTACTGAGCTGAGGGGAGCCCTCGGGCTCCGCCTCACGACGGCCTGCTGAGACCTCAGGGGCTTCGGCCTCAGGAGCAGCGGATTGCGTCGTCCCCTCAGCTGTCACCCCAGGGCAAGAATCGCGGGCTCCTAGGGATGACACCTCAGGAGCCTCGAGTGACGTCAATGCTTCAGCACCCGCGCCTCCAGCCTCCAGCGGTGCTTGCCCCTCTGCATCCACTTTCGGGGTAAGTTCGGCGCTGACGGCAAGGAGCGGGACCAAGGAGACAGGGTTCTCACGGGGCCCTTCAAGGCCGACTAGACGCAACCCCCATTCATCAAAGGGGGCATCTGCTTCATGAACTCCACCCTGTTTGAGCAGCAGTATAAAAGACAGCCCTCCAGCGGCATGTCGGCTGGCGAGGGGTCGCCCATCAAGACCTCGAGCACCGTCCTTCGTGCCTCGGGCGGAAGCCCTGACTCCTGAAGCCTCATGCGATCCTGGCCGATGGATAGGGCCCACATCGGCTGGGAATGGCGCTGGAGTGGGGCGACGCGGCGTCGGAGGAACTCCTTCATCACCATGGGCACAGTCACGCCGAGATCTTTCAGCCTCTTCAAACGGAGCCAGACGAAGGCGTGGCGGGGGCCCGCAAGCTTCTCGTGGCCCCAGCCGGAGCTGGGGACAGCAGGCACCAACGGAGGCGAAAGCAAGGAGCTGAGCACTCCGACATCCACATACAACCACCATGTCCGAAACCCGCCCGCGGACGGCGGGAGTTCAAAGTCAATCCCCGAGCTGGCCGTCGCCGCTACAGCCTGGAAGCTCAGGCACCCCGAGCACTGCCGGGGGTCGGTCAGGTGTAGCGAGAAGAAATGGCGCAGGAGAGCCACGGAGGGGGCAATGCCCACCATGGCCTCGCAGACAAAGGCAAAGATGGCAAGAAGGGCGACAGATTAGGGATCTAGGTGCAGCATATGGATCTGGTAATGGGAAAGCATGGCGTTGAAGAAGGCAGAGAAGGGAGGAACCAGGGCGGCCCACGGGGCGTCAATGAAGAATTGGACCTCGGTGGCTATCCTATCGACGGAGGCTCGGGACGCAGGCCAGGCCACCGTCCCTCCCCATTCGTTGAAGCTGGTGGAGAGCGTCGGGCGGACCTTGTCCATGGCCTCCTGGTTGAGCACCAGCGATCGAGCGACGGCGGGCTCAATGGCCGGAGGTGGTCTGGCTGAGGATAGGGGTTTCTTCCCCTTCTCCGTTCGGTTCGGCGCCGTGGAGATGGAGAGGGCTGAGCTCTGGTCGGATTGGGAGAAGAAGCTGAGGTTCGAGGAAGCGGAGGAGTTGGAGGAGTGCGCCGCCAGCAACGGGGAATAACTGTGTAAGACGCCGTGGCTGCCTAGCCAGGCAGATATCAAGGCTGCGTGGGGGAGCGGGGCCGCCCAAGTCCAATCAATCGCCACGCGTCGAACGAGGCCGCAGGCTGTTGGGGCCCGCGGCGCTTCCCACTTGCCCCTTGGCTTCGCCTCGAAGCCAAGTCCAAGCGCGCCTTGGGCCCGGGGGCTACTGTCGGCGTCCTAGGAACGGGGGTCCCCACACTTGCCTGCCTGCGGTCCATGGCGTGGCTCCACCAGAGGCCCTGTACGGCCCATCTTCACCAGAAAACACTCAAGACCCTCGCGAGGCGGACGACACAAGACCACCTCGGGGGCGGCCTCACTAGGCTGGCTTGCGAGGGGCGGAGAGATCAAGGCAAGGAGCACCTTGCGAGGTTCCTGTGATGCAAGCCATGACGACTGGAGCCCGGCGGGCACCAGCGTGCGTGGTGTCCTCGTTTCCTCTTTGGTGCTAAAGAGGCAAGCGCAGGCGAGGAGTCCCGAGGCATCAGGCAAAGGTTTGCATATCGGTGCTACAAGACCAAGACCAGCAGGACGGAGGTCACCGTGGAGCCCAAGACGGTGTCACCACCAGAGCCTTTGGCAGGCGAAGACCACCTTTAGTCAGGATAACTTGTACTAGTTGTCTCCCTTCGAATTTGGCCGTTGTTGGATCCCTTCCCGCTAATTATTTGGGGAGAGGACTAGGGCCTCTATAAATAGGACTAGCCACCACCATAGGAGGCATCTGATTTGATCTTGGATCGGAGCCATCCATCCATAGCCACACACAAGTTCACCAAGCAGAAGAGCACCTCTCCTCAGATGGTTGTTCTTCCCTTGTCACTGTTCATCCTCAGCCCAAGAGGCAATCCACCACACCACACTGGAGTAGGGTATTACACCGCATCGGTGGCCCGAACCAGTATAAACTCTTGTGTCTCTCGTTCTTTGGGTTCGTCGAGCTAGGCCTTGCGATCGTTGTGAGAGCAATCTAGGGAGAGAGAGAGAGATCTTCGTGCGCACCCCAGTGTTCGAACCTCAAGGGTTTGCCGGAACCCGAAATCCGACTGCGCTAGGCGCCATGGAAATGCGTGAACGTCTCCGCTCGTGACACTCTCACATAATAATGAGTTGGGGTTGTACATACCCCGGAGTCTCCTGAGTGTCGCCCTCGGGCCTCACGAGGGCTCCCACCCACGTCCATGTGGAAGCACCATGCTCCGCGCTAGCCGTCGACACTGTCCCCCAATGACTATGCCTATGCCCAGTGGAAGCACTTAGCTTCGTGCTGGTGAGAAGACTAGCTAGGTGCCGGACGCGGCTATTTTCTTTTGCCCTCTTTTTGTAGCCCAATTTGCCATCTTCTGGAATGAGATTCGGAGTTTCGTGTGCTTATCAAAAGAAAACGGTGGGAAACTTTCTTGACTCGTAGTGATTTCTTGCTCTTTGTCTTTGTGTTTAAAGATTAAGGCTCATGCCTGCTGCCCCCCGCCCCCCTGTGAGCGCCCCTCGAGCGGGGGCCGGGCGTGGTACGCGCACGTCGAGCATGTTCGGGCTAGCCCGGGCGACGCAACCCCCCCCCCCCGGGGGGGTGGGGGCGTCACCAATGCATTCACCACGCGCACACCTTGCCATCATCCGGCAATCAGGATCCTCGCGAGGCTCTCTTGGGGCGGACCAGCAGGCCCCTTGGGAGGCCAAAAACCTCACGAGTCCTCGGAGGACTCGCCTCGGGAGAGGGGCGCTCCCGCAACAACAGGACCCGCTCAAGACCTACGGAACCAAAGATAAGTCGCAACAACTACCCCGCTCGGGACCCCACAGGCTCGCGACAGCACATTCCAAATCCTACCTCAAAAGCATGTCATCATTTCATACATTACAAGCCCCCCTTCAAAAAATGCTTTCATGCCCCGCAGGGCCGTGCCCGAAGGTTTTTTGCACACAGGTCAGAGCAGGAAAGGAAACGCAGGCCTAGCAGGATGCGCTGTTGCCGGCGTTGTCCTCATCTTCAACACCCGCACCACCAGCGCTGCTACTGGCGTTGTCCTTGTCGTCATCGCCCGCGCCACCTCCCTCGGCAACAATCACAGCCGCACCGTCCTCGAGAGCAAACTCTGCGACCAGGTCATCCACATGGTCGTCCACCCAGCCTGCCAGATTGCCTTGGATGACCCCGGGCACGGGGCCTAGCACAGCATCGAAGTCAAAGTGGGGGTCAAGGTTGAGGAGGTGGCTAAAGATGCATGAGAATGTGCGTCCGAGAAGGCCCCGGCTTCTCTCTTAAACAAGCTCGCGAGCCCTCGCGGCCCGGTCCTCCAGATGGGTCACAATCTCGGTGAAAAAGCGAGGTGGCTGGCGGCGTCATCCTCATGCGGATGAGAGATGCTCTCTTCGTAGATGGCATCCAAGGCTCGGTGGGACTTGACCCTGAGGTCCTTGTACATCAAGGCATGCTCGCGCTGCATCGTTCAACGGTAATTTGCTTCATTCGCGGTCTTCTCCGCAAGGGACGTGACGCCCTCAACCTGCTGCTGAAGTGAAGACAGGTCAGAGCGGGCGGAGACTAGATCAGCTTGAGTGGAAGCTTGAGCCTCCTAGGCAGCCTTCTCGCACTACTCCGCTGCGTCTAGCTTCGTCCTGAGGGTGGTGGTCCTGCCCCCAAACTCGGCCTCCTGAAGCTCCAATTTCAGGCGGTACTTGTCGGCAGGAGCCGTGCGAACCTTCGCCAACCTCTAGTCGACCTCCTGCTGGATCCTAGCCTCCCGAGCGGCGACAGCGTCCTCAGCCGTGGCTACCTGGTGCTCCCTCACCTCCAGCCACTCAAGCTCCAGGCTGCGCTCCAAGACCTCCAGCGCCAGCGCCTCCTCACATTCCTGAATCACCTTCTCATCGGAGGGGGCCTCGCTCAGTGATGCTACCAGGGCAGCCTTGCACGCCTGGATCTGATGCTCGAGCGTGGCGTTCGAAGCTCGAAGCTCCCGCTCTCACTCCTTGGCTGCTTTACGATGGCAGTCGACGGCCCTAGCTTCCTCCAGAGCGTGGGCACAAGCTTCACGAGAAGCTGCAAGGGATACCGCGGCACTTGCGTTGGCGCGCTCATGCTGAAGATGTCCGAGGTTGATGGCGACCTTCAACTGGTGCCACTCGCGTGCCAAGTGAAGGTCCTCCATCTCGAGGTGGGCGTCGACATCGGCAAGCTCTCCTCCAAGCCGACTCAATGCGCCCATCTCCTCCCGGAAAAACTCATGGCGGACGGCGCGCGCCCGCGTGTGAGCTCCAGCGCGTGGCCAAGCCCATCCTCTGCGCCGGGGGCTGTCGGAGCGGCGCGGAGCGGCTGGCCTGCCTCTGGCAGAGGGCTAGAGGCCGGTGCCTTCCCAGCCGCTCTCCGGGCCTCGGCGAAGGCGCTGGGCAGCACATCCTCGCTGCTGGAAGATGAAGCCGATGCTGGGGTTGCCCAGCCACCGGTGATGACCAGTGGAGGAGCCCTCGGCACACCTCCCGTACCCTAGGCCAGACCATGAAGGAAGGATGCTGGAAGCGCATGCTCGCGGCCCCCCGGCAATGCACCCACCTCTCGGACCAGCTCCGTACCTCGCGCGGGTGTCTGGTGCGGGGGGCATGGAATCAAGAGCGGGCCAGGGACCTCTGGGGGTCACTTCCTAGGAGTTTTCGTCGTCGTAGCCGAAGGGATCCTGAGAAGACATGGTCAGGAAAGGATGCGACAAGCAGGAAATCACGAAGATAAGGTACTTAATCGTCTATGGCTATGTACTTCCTCTGCTTCAGCGGTCGGTAGGCATCACCACTGCAGCTCGGAGGCCCTTTCCTCTTGCGGAGTGCTTCAAGGTTCAGGCGAAGCTGGCCGAGCTTCGGGGCGCGACTGTCGGCAGCTGAGGCACTTGATGGGGCTTCCGGGGCGACAACCTTAGGAACACCAGGCCGCACCTGCCCACTAGCCGCCACCTCAGGACCCCTCGCTCGGGCTTCGAGGGCAACGGCCTCAGGAGCGTCAGGTCGCACCAGCTCTCCAGCGGCTCCCTCAGGAGCGCTCACCAGAACTTCCAGGGCGGCTACCTCGGGAGCACCTGGCGCCACCTGCTCCCCAGCAGTAACCCCTGCGGTACCCAGTGGCGTTCGCCCTTGCATACATGTCCGGGGTGCGCGCCGCAGGATCGACGAGCAAAGGATCCATGAAGACGGGATTCTTGCGAGGCCCTTTAAGGCCTTCCGGGCGCAGCCCCCACTCATCAAAAAGGGGCATCTGCCTCATGAAGTCCTCTTTGTTCGAGCATTGGTACACGAGGCGGCCCTCCTCTGGAAGTGTGGATGGTGCTGAGTCGCCCGTCAGAAGCTCGAGCATCGCGAGCAGCATCTTGGAAGGAAGCGCAGGCACCTGGAGCCTCATGGGGTCCTTGTTGCCGGTAAGGGCCCACATTGGGCGAGAATGGCGCTGGAGCGGAGCGCTGCGCCACCGGACGAATTCCTTCACCACCATCGGCGCCGTCACCCTGACCTTCTTCAACCTGGACAGCCTGGACCAGACATGGGCAAGCCGACGGTCGACAAGCTGCACATGCCCCCAGCCAGAATTGGGTGTCACCGGCACTCACGGAAGCAGGAGCAGGGGGCTGAGTGTGCTCGCGTCCACATACACCCACTTCTTCCGGAATCCTCTCGTATCTGGGCGGAGCGTGAAGTCGATGCCTGACCCAGCTGTCGCCGCCACGGCTTGGAAGGCCACGCATCCCGAGCACTGGCGGCCGTCGACCAGGTGAAGCAAGAAGAAATGGCAGAACAGGGTGACAGGCGGGGCAATGCCCACCATGGCCTCGCACAGGAAGGCGAAGACAGCAAGGAGGAGGATGGACCAGGGATCCAGATGCAGCGCTTGGATCTGGTAATGCGAGATGATGGCATTGAAGAAATCAGAGAAAGGGGGGACCAAGCCGGCCAAGAGAGCATGAAGATGGAGGGGGATCTCAGTGGCTTCCGTGTCAATCATGGCCTGGGAAGCGGGCCAAACCGTCATCGCCTTCCACTCGTTGGAATCGGTGGCAAGGGTCGTCCGGACCTTGTCCAATCCCTCCTGGTTGATCATCGTCGACTGCTCAAGGGTGGGCTCCAAGACCGGCCGGGATTCGGCGGGGGCGCGGGCCTTTCTCTTCTTCTTTGACCTCGGGGCCATGGTGGAAAGGAAGGATAGGCACCAGCGCCGAATCTCGGAGAAGAGCTGCGGGTTCGCATGGAAGAGGAGGAGCCAAGGGCGAGCATGGGAAGCAATGCAGGCAAAGCTGCGCGAGCAACGACCGGCCGCCAAGGCTGGCAGATATCAAGGCTGTGTGAGGAAGTGGGGGCGCCCACGTCTCGGCAAAAGCCACGCGTTTATCGAGGCTACAGGCGGTTGGGGCCTGCTGTCATAGCCCTAGATAGTCATTGCTTGACTTTGCATAATCATCCATGCAACATGTTTAATTTCAAATAAAGTTGAAATGGGGATTGATCAAACCCTAGCACCAGAAAGAATTCAATAGGTTCAAATAAAATATTTTTCAATGAGCCCAAAATGCCCTTTCAAAATGTTCATGATTTCAGATAAAGGTGAAAACCTCTGCCAAAAATGATGAGCATATTTCTTGGACATTTATGCATTTTTGAATTAACCCAGTAAGTATTTGAATTGGAGCTAATAAATGCTATAAATAATCCTAGAGCTCCAGTAATTCTGGAACTTTTTGTGGGGCTTTGTAATAATCCATAGTGCATCCACAATAATTTTCAAAAGCTACAAAAATAATTTGGTTAGCAAACCAAGTTTAGAAACCAACTGCAAAAATAGAAAACAGAAACAAATGAATAAAAGACATAGCAGAGAAAGACTTACCTGGCGCATACCTGCAGCAGAGCCGGCCCAGCTCTTGTTCTGGCCCAACCCACCACCGCAGCCTCCCTGTCGTCTTCCTCCCTGGACAGAAGGACAGGGGCGCGTGGTCGCCGTGCGCCGGCACGCGTCGGCCACCTCTTCTGTGCCTGCTCGCCCGGATGCCTCTGGACGACGCCACGCACTCCCCCCGGGCCCTCTCTCTCTCTCTCGCATCCATCCCCTCCTGTCCCTCGCTCTCTCCCATGACGGCCGACGTGGCCATCGTAGCGCCGCCGTGAACCACCGCGCTCCCCGACCCCCTCTCGCCTTCTCGTGTTGCGTACAAGCTCCGCCACCATCACCTACGCCTCCTGGACGACCCGCAGGATGCCGGACGCACCGCACCACGACCATGCCGTCGTCTTCAACCACTCGGCCGTTGAGATCGCCAACGACCGCACGCCGTCACCAACCCTTCCCCGAGCCCACAGAGCTTCTCTACGTTACCGCTGTGAGCTACCGCTTCGAACCCCTCTCTTCCGCGCCTCGATTGCGCCCTGTAGCCCTTGTTCTCACCGGAGCCGAAGCTCGCCGCCGCCGCGCAATGTTGCCGCCGTGGCTACAGCCACTGGAGCCTCCACCTGAGTACACCACCGTGCTCAGAATGACCCCACGAGACCGTAGCTACCAACATCTCCCCCTCTCGTGCACCGCAACCCCAAACCCGCAACCCACCGTGCTCCGGCCGCCGCCATTTTGGTCGCCGTCGTTGACTCCGTCCACCCCCGCTCGAACCACGACCACCGTTCAATGCGCCTCTCTGCGCTGAGCACGTAGAGCCCAGCCCCGCTCGCTCCTGCCGCCGGAAACGGCCGGACGGGCAACGCCGCCGCATCCTGGTTACGCCGGTGATAGCCATTGTTAGGGGTTAATCACCCCACTAACTAAGCCCCTAAGCCACTGACAGCCGGGCCCCACCGATTTATTTAAACCCCTAACAAAATTAGTTAGACTTAAGTTAATCCCGGTGGACCCACGCGTCAGAGTTGACTGTGCTGACGTGGTCGTTGACCGGGCCCACCTGTTCGTGACCTAACAAGCCCAGGGTCACTGACCAATGGGTCCCGTGGGTCAGGTTTGACCTGGCCGACCCAGTTGACCCGCTGACATCTCCCTGGCGCAATGCTGACGCAATAAGTCATTTTCTGGATTAAAAATAATCCAGGAAATTCCAGGAAAAGGTATAAACTTCTACAATTCATAGGAAATAATCTATAACTCAGATTGAAATAATTTATATATGAAAAATGATCAAAAAATCCAATCTATCCATCTGTACTTGTTTCATGCATATTTAAACAACTTAACCTTGCTGTTTAGATCAAAACATGATAATGCACTATTTGATTTCATAATTTGAGTTTGCCAACTCAAACCCTTCTGTTGCTAGCTGCATTAGCTCAAATCACAGCATATTGCCATGTCATGATCATGCATCATATTGTGCATTGCATTGATTGTGTCCTTTCTCTCTTTGCCAGTGGTTGTTCCCCCTCGGTAGACGTATGTTCCAACGATGAGTTCGATGACACCGATGAAGAGCTATACTATCTTCAGAAGTGCGAGGCAAGCAGAACCCCCTTGTTCATTCCGATACAATCCCACTATCTCGCTCCTGCTCTCTTTTACTGCATTAGGACAACAACGATTCATCTGTTACATGTTGCGGTAGTTGAACCCCTTTCCTCTGCATGACCTGTCATTGCCATAGTAAATAGATGAAACCCACTAGCATGAGTAGGAGTTGTTTGAGCCCTGATGTGCCTACTCATGCATGCTTGTTGTCATGCCTGCTATTGCTTAGAGTTGAGTCAGGTCTGATTCATCGGGGATGAACTGGAATGTGGTGAACATGTCCTACTGTTGAGAGCTAAGTGTGTGAACACGATTTGGTAACGGTAGCGGTGAGAGGCCATGTAGGGGTACATGGTGGGTTGTCTCATTGCAGTCGTCCTCAGGAACTGAGTTCTGTGTTTGTGATCCATGAACAGCTACTACCACGCATTGAAATGCTTAAGTGCCCCTCTCGGCTTCTTAACCACCCTTGTCCTCTGTCCAGGAGTTGCAAGTAGTTTCTAGTGTTTGTAGTATGCTGGAGGCCGTGCGTAGCACTGACCCGAGGGGTGGGCTGTGATGCGGTAGGCACGTGGCCGGGTATGCCGGGCGCCCGCTTGGTGTCTCGGGAACCCTGCACACATCGTTGGGGCTGTGAGCGAAACCCTGGCCGGATCTCCCCGCGGATGGAACCCGAATAGGCGATAAACCTGGACTAGAGACTTGTGTGGTTAGTCAGGTCGTTGCCGACTCCCTCGCCAGGCTTCCGCTTGAAGGTTGCCGAGATACACGACGTGTACATGGTGGTAAGTGGCGAGAGAATGTGTGAAGAAGTACACCCCTGCAGGGTTATAAATGATCTATTCGAATAGTCGTGTCCGCGGTAAAGGACTTCTGGGTTGCCTATACAGTTCATAGACAAGTGAAAGTGGATACTCTAAAATGCGCAAGATAAGCATGAGTGCTATGGATGGCGTTCTCGTAGGAAGACGGGAGCGGATCCATAGTGGTGTATTGATATGGTGAATATGTGGACTCGTGTGCGCCACCGCAAAAGAGTTACTTGCAGTCGTAGTTTAGGATAGCCACTGAGTCAAAGCCGGCTTGCTGCAGTCAAACTCCACCACCCCTTTGTTGATACCGATGCATATGTAGCTAGTTCTGATGTAAGTCTTGCTGGGTACATTTGTACTCACGTTTGCTTAATTTATGTTTTTGCAGAGAGACTTCAGTCTCGCTAGTAGTTCCGCGTGGACTTCGACGTTTAGCTTGTTACCTCAGCTACGATCTTGTGCCCTCGGCAGGGTCTTGTAGATAGTCAGGCTTCTCAGCCTTTTCATTTGTAGTTGTCTGTACTCAGACAAGTTAAGCTTCCGCTTGTGCTTGTTGCTTGTATGACTTGAATGCTCGGTCATCAGACCCATGTTTGTAATATCTGGCTCTTCGGAGCCTAATGAATAAATACTTTGAGTCATAGAATTTTGTTGTGATGCCATGTTGTATTTACACATATCGAGCATATTGTGTGTATGATTGAAATGCTTGGTATGTGTGGGATCCGACAACCTAGTTGTCTATCCTTGGTAGCCTCTCTTATGGGGAAATGTAGTCTAGTGCTTCCACTGAGCCATGGTAGTCTGCTATAGCCCGGTTTACCGGAGTCCTGTTAGCCTAGTTGCTACTGCTCCGGAACACTTAGACTGGCCGGCATGTGTCCTTCTTCGATCCGGTGTCTGTCCCCTCGGCGAAATGTCACGCGGTGTCTTTCGGAGTCCTGTTAGCCTGCTATAGCCCAGTTTCCCGGAGTCCTGCTAGCCCAGTTGCTACAGCGCGAATTCACTCGCTGATGACTGACACGTTCGTTGTTGGGTCATGTATGCATGTCCCTGTAAGTTAGTGCCACTTTGGGTTCACGACTAGTCATGTCGGCCCAGGATCTCTTTCATATGGATGCTAGCGACACTATCATATACGTGAGCCAAAAGGCGCAAACGGTCCCGGGCCAGGTAAGGTGGCACCCGTGGGGATACCGTGCGTGAGGCCGCAAAGTGATATGATGTGTTACATGCTAGATCAATGTGGCTTAGGATCGGGGTCCTGACAACTTTGGTATCAGAGCCTGACTGCCTGTAGGATTACCCAGCCAAACTGGTCGAAGTTGAGTCTAGAAATGCTTTAGTTATATGTAGGGGAATTGATTGTGCGAAGGGATGTAAGGCTCTTTTTACTCCTTTACCTTATGCCCTTCTGATCTGAGTCAACCTCTTCTTCTCTGCGGGGAGTAAGAACTAGGATTCTCATCTTTCTATCAGGATCACGTGTTACTATCCGTAGAATCTTAGGATTGTTGGTTCCAGGCCTCAGTTCAGTTTCTACTACTTTTAGTATGTTGTTAGTTAATCTCAGAACCTTGATATTGTGATTCTGGGTGGTTATGCCACCGTTTTTGCAGGATGTCTCAAATCTTTTGAGCATTTACAGCCGTTATGTTGTCCGCGTCATCCCAGGTTTCCAAACAATCTGATGCATTTGCAAAATCCTTTCCCTCTGTTTCCGTGTCCCTTTGGGCCAGATTAAGCACACTAACTGTCTGTTGAGGTACTCCATTGCCTTGACATATGTGTTGGAGCTAGTATTATGACCCTGGGCATCCTAGAGAACCACCAAGTAATCTAGTAATGCTTTATATTCCTAGCATGGTTTTGGCCGCCATTCTCGAAAGCATCCCATGATGCCATTTAGTTAGCAGGCATTCTATTACTAGGTTCTTGAACCCAAGATTCACTCTACTTACTTCCTGTTGGTAGTGTTGCTCGTTCCTTAGGATATTAGTAACCTTTGCGATAGTCCATGAGGTCCGTGGTATATCATTCTTCCAAATACCATGAACCATCCTTGGCAGAAGTTCCTCGTTGAACCAAAAGATCACAACAAGAGTGCTCTCGATGAGTTCCCCATTCTATATTGTGACTCTGCCAATCCTACCTCTCTGCATGGGTTATCCGGAAGAAATATGTTGAATTTGTTCGTCATACTAATCCATGCATCCACAACTCAGAAAAACATATGTTCCTTTGAGTTGTCCCTCTTTAGTTGTCTTCTGGCCTTCGTCTATCAATTGATAGTCAAGAGCATGTCATGCATTCATGCTCATCGATACCTCATATTCTTATGGTCCGTCAAGCCATTCTATCCCGGACTGACTAGGAGAAACAAACTCTAGTACCTCATCCATATCTAGGATTGGGTCAAAGTAGTTGTATTTCGTAGATCAAAATGCCAAACCAGCTTTTGTTCTGTTTTACCTTCGAGTATTACCCCCTTTATGTCGACAATATCTTAGGAATTACACCACCTCTTATGAATTCTTGACGTAGTGATACTCCTCGCCATCATCATTCATTTCTTGGTCCCGTGTTGTTGCAACCGGAATGCCGACAAGTGAACTATGATGTGTGAAATCAATACTCCTAGCAGCCCCGTTGCTTGGTAGTTAATGGACAATAAACTCATTCTTAGCGTGTTGGTTATTGAATTATCATTCTAAGATTGATCGTGCTTCCAAGTCCATATTTCTAGTGCACACTTCGATCAATGAGATAGGATTGTGTCAATCCATCACTCTCTTGATCACATCGTGTTGCCCTGAAAAGTAAGATTGTTCTCGAGCTTAGTAACATATCGGTGGTTCGTGATTTTCCGAATATCTTCTCGGAAGCATTACCAGGTTGTACCTGACCGCTATGTTGAGTTCGTGATCAAGTTGGTTTTCCATAAACCACCCTTTCTCCAAGGATCTGTGTTGGTTACCCCTGAACTAGTTGGATAAGCTAAACAATAACTTGGAGAGTTGGAAGATAAAAGCTTTATCCGACTTAGTTCATTTTAGGGGATAACTTGTATGTGTGTTGAAGAAAGATGGTATTTTCCTCGATTGACCCTCGTGATCAGTTAATGGACCTATCATCTTATCCAATCTTTGATTCGAGTATGGGCTATCCTCGAATCAAATCAGAACCAACGATATTCGTAATGTTGTCTTACCCGTGGTTGTTTCCTCGATCATACACCATTATATCTTTTGGGTCTGACCAATGCTATCACCTTGTCCACATAGTCATGGAATTCCATCTTCATGGAAATTTGGATGACCTGTTGTTGAGCCCATCGGCAATATTTTCATCTTATCCATGATTCATGTTGAACATTAAGCTAGTGTTGGAAACTTTGAAAGCATTTCTTCATGCTAGCTCATGAAGCATATGTTTGGTGTAAGAAGTGACTGCCTTTGATTCACGTGCATTTGATGTAAGTTGCCGCCGTGAATTCGAGAAAGTTCGTTTTTTCTTCCTCTAGAATCATCCCAAGTCAGTCATGCATGTGCAAAGTATTCTATGGTCTGATAGACTGATCATCTTCATTCCATATGTACTCCCTAGCACACCAAGCCACTGATTGAATTGTTCAAGGAGAAGAAGCTCCTTCTTAAGAGCTAAGCCAGGCTTATACAAGGACTTCGATATCCCCAATGATGGTTCCCCATCTGAACTCGGTAGTGTTTTTATTGTATGACTACTATGTGATCATGCTTGTCTTGGACAGCGTGTTCACAAGTTTGTAGCAGAACCAGCTCATGTTTTGGAGCTTGCTACCGTAGTTCATTTCCCGAGAATCTCGCAACAACGTCTTGTCGATTTGTGTTGCAAACTTTCTTTTCCAGACATGATGTCTGAAATATCATGTTACCAACCAGATCTGAATCTCAGGCTGATATGATGGTTGGAACATTCCCAACAATTGCATTTTGTTCCCAGCTTGCACCGTCGTTGTGCCAATTTCCCATGGGTTGCCCTTCTCCGCAGTTGCTGTCTAGGATCATCTTCAAAAGTGGTCCTACCATGGGTCCCATCCATTTCCGATGATAAGCAGAAATCATCCATCGTGTTGTCTTCAACAAGGTAGTCCACATCATCCATTCTAGTCCGGGTATTTCATTCTTTCAAACTCCTTCAAATGATCGATTGTAATTGCCTTAGGCTGGTATAAAGAGTTTCAATGATCTCTATATTAAAAGTAATTCTTTTTGCCACTTGAGGGAATAATTCTACGAGTCACCTCCTCCAAGGTGCCCCGTTATGGAGTCACGACGATTATCTCCTCGCTACTTTTAAACCCATGCATCATCTTACCCAAGTGTGGAGTTGTTGCCTACCGAATTGAACCTTCGTTATCTTATACCTTTCCTCGTCACTGATCTGTGATTTATGTTTCAACTCCAGAGATGTTCCCACGTCTCACTCCATGAGTTGATCCTGAGGTGCTCGATCTTCGAGAAGATCGATTCCTGTAGGGTTTCTTTCTGTCATCATAGTTGGATGAAGATCTCGAAAGCAAGGATGTCAAGACCAATATGATGCAATGGATCAACATCTTCGAGAAATGCAGTTGGATCATGAAGATCATGTTAGCTCTGTGTCCCCTCTGTCTTCTTACCACACGTCTTGAATCTCGGGACGAGATTCTTGCTTAGTGGGGGTGAGTTGTCACAGCCCTAGCTAGTCATTGCTTGACTTTGCATAATCATCCATGCAACATGTTTAATTTCAAATAAAGTTGAAATGGGGATTGATCAAACCCTAGCACCAGAAAGAATTCAATAGGTTCAAATAAAATCGTTTTCAATGAGCCCAAAATTCCCTTTGAAAATGTTCGTGATTTCTTGTAAACATGAAAACCTCTGCCAAAAATGATGAGCATATTTCTTGGACATTTATGGATTTTTGAATTAACCCAGTAAGTATTTGAATTGGAGCTAATAAATGCTATCAATAATCTTGGAGCTCTAGTAATTCTGGAACTTTTTGTGGGGCTTTGTAATAATCCATAGTGCATCCACAATAATTTTCAGAAGCTACAAAAATAATTTGGTTAGCAAACCAAGTTCAGAAACCAACTGCAAAAATAGAAAACAGAAACAAATAAATAAAAGACAGAGCAGAGAAAGACTTACCTGGCGCTTACCTGCAGCAGAGCCGGCCCAGCTCTTGTTCTGGCCCAACCCACGACCACAGCCTCCTTGTCGTCTTCCTCCCTTGACAGAAGGACAGGGGCGCGTGGTCGCCGTGCGCCGGCACGCGTCGGCTACCTCCTCTCTGCCTGCTCGCCCGGATGCCTTTGGACGACGCCATGCACTCCCCCCGGGCCCTCTCTCTCTCTCGCATCCATCCCCTCCTCTCCCTCGCTCTCTCCCGCGACGGCCGACGCGGCCATGGAAGCGCCGCCATGAACCACCGCACTCCCCGACCCCCTCTCGCCTTCCCGTGTTGCGTACAAGCTCCGCCACCGTCGCCTACGCCTCCTGGACGACCTGCAGGACGCCGGACGCACCGCACCATGACCATGCCGTCGTCTTCAACCTCTCGGCCGCTGGGATCGCCGACGACCGCACGCCATCACCAACCCTTCCACGAGCCCACAGAGCTTCTCTACGTTACCGCTGTGAGCTACCGCTTCGAACCCCTCTCTTCCCCGCCTCGATTGCGCCCTGTAGCCCTAGTTCTCACCGGAGCCGAAGCTCACCGCCGCCGCGCCATGTTGCCGCCGTGGCTATAGCCACTGGAGCTTCCACCTGAGTACACCACCGTGCTCAGAATGTCCCCACGAGACCGTAGCCACCAACATCTCCCCCTCTCGTGCACCGCAACCCCAAACCCGCAACCCATCGTGCTCCGGCCGCTGCCATTTTGGTCGCCGCCGTTGACTCCGTCCACCCCCGCTCGAACCACGACCACCGTTCGATGCGCCTCTCTGCGCTGAGCACGTAGAGCCCAGCCCCGCTCGCTCCCGCCACCGGAAACGGCCGGACGGGCAACGCGGCCGCATCCTGGTTACGCCGATGATTAGCCGCCGGTGATAGCCACTGTTAGGGGTTAATCACCCTGCTAACTAAGCCCCTAAGCCACTGGCAGCCGGGCCCCACCGATTTGTTTAAACCCCTTTCAAAATTAGTTAGACTTAAGTTAATCCTGGTGGACCCACGCATCAGAGTTGACTGTGCTGTCGTGGCTGTTGACCGGGGCCACCTGTCCGTGACCTAACAAGCCCAGGGTCGCTGACCAATGGGTCCCGCAGGTCAGGTTTGACCTGGCTGACCTAGTTGACCCGCTGACATCACCCTGGCGCAATGCAGACGCAATAAGTCATTTTCTGGATTAAAAATAATCCAGGAAATTCCAGGAAAAGGTATAAACTTCTAAAATTCATAGGAAATAATCTATAACTCAGATTGCAATAATTTATATATGAAAAATGATCAGAAGAATCCAATCTATCCATCTGTACTAGTTTCTTGCATGTTTAAACAACTTAACCTTGTTGTTTAGATAAAAACATGATAATGCACTATTTGATTTCATAATTTGAGTTTGAATTTGAACCTTTGGTTCAAATAAACTCAAACCCTTCTGTTGCTAGCTGCATTAGCTCAAATCACAGTATATTGCCATGTCATAATCATGCATCATATTGTGCATTGCATTGATTGTGTCCTTTCTCTCTTTGCCGGTGGTTGTTCCCCCTCGGTAGACGTATGTTTCGACGATGAGTTCGATGACACCGATGAAGAGCTATACTATCCCACTCTCTCGCTCCTGCTCTCTTTTACCGCATTAGGACAACAACGATTCATCTGTTACATGTTGCGGTAGTTGAACCCCTTTCCTCTGCATGACCTGTCATTGCCACAGTAAATAGCTGAAACCCACTAGCATGAGTAGGAGTTGTTTGAGCCCTGATGTGCCTACTCATTCATGCTTGTTGTCATGCCTACTACTGCTTAGAGTTGAGTCAGGTCTGATTCATCGGGGATGAATTGGAATGTGGTGAACATGTCCTACTGTTGAGAGCTAAGTGTGTGAACACGATTTGGTAAAGGTAGCGGTGAGAGGCCATGTAGGAGTACATGGTGGGTTGTCTCATTGCAGCCGTCCTCAGGAACTGAGTTCTGTGTTTGTGATCCATGAACAGCTACTACCACGCATTGGAATGCTTAAGTGCCCCTCTCGGCTTCTTAACCACCCTTGTCCTCTGTCCAGGAGTTGCAAGTAGTTTCTAGTGTTTGTAGTATGCTGGAGGCCGTGCGTAGCGCTGACCCGAGGGGTGGGCTGTGATGCGGTAGGCACGTCGCCGGGTATGCCGGGCGCCCGTTTGGTGTCTCGGGAACCCTGCACACATTGTTTGGGGCTGTGAGCGAAACCCCGGCCGGATCTCCTCGCAGATGGAACCCGAATAGGCGATAAACCTAGACTAGAGACTTGTGTGGTTAGTCAGGTCATGGCCGACTCCCTCGCCAGGCTTCCGCTTGAAGGTTGCCAAGACACACGACGTGTACATGGTGGTAAGTGGCGAGAGCGTGTGTGAAGAAGTACACCCCTGCAGGGTTATAAATGATCTATTCGAATAGCCGTGTCCGCCGTAAAGGACTTCTGGGTTGCTTATACAGTTCATAGACAAGTGAAAGTGGATACTCTAAAATGCGCAAGATAAGCGTGAGTGCTATGGATGGCGTTCTCGTAGGGAGACGGGAGCGGATCCGTAGTGGTGTATTGATATGGTGAATATGTGGACTCATGTGCGCCACCTCAAAAGAGTTACTTGCAGTCGTAGTTTAGGATAGCCACTGAGTCAATGCTGGCTTGCTGCAGTCAAACTCCACCACCCCTTTGTTGATACTGATGCATATGTAGCTAGTTCTGATGTAAGTCTTGCTGGGTACATTTGTACTCACGTTTGCTTAATTTATGTTTTACAGAGAGACTTCAGTCTCGCTAGTAGTTCCGCGTGGACTTCGACGTTTAGCTTGTTACCTCAGCTACGATCTTGTGCCCTCGGCAGGGTCTTGTAGATAGTCAGGCTTCTCAGCCTTTTCATTTGTAGTTGTGTGTACTCAGACAAGTTAAGCTTCCGCTTGTGCTTGTTGCTTGTCTGACTTGAATGCTGGGTCATTAGACCCATGTTTGTAATATCTGGCTCTTCGGAGCCTAATGAATAAATACTTTGAGTCGTAGAGTTTTGTCGTGATGCCATGTTGTATTTACACATATCGAGCATATTGTGTGTATGATTGAAATGCTTGGTATGTGTGGGATTCGACAACCTAGTTGCCTATCTTTGGTAGCCTCTCTTATGGGGAAATGTAGTCTAGTACTTCCACTAAGCCATAGTAGTCTGCTACAGCCCGGTTTACCGGAGTCCTGTTAGCCCAGTTGCTACTGCTCCGGAACACTTAGACTGGCCGGCATGTGTCCTTCTTCGATCATGTGTCTGTCCCCTCGGGGAAATGCCACGCGGTGTCTTTCGGAGTCCTATTAGCCTGCTACAGCCCGGATTCCCGGAGTCCTGCTAGCCCAGTTGCTACAGCCCGGATTCACTCGCTGATGACCGACACTTTCATTGCTGGGTCATGTATGACTGTCCATGTAAGTTAGTGCCACTTTGGGTTCACGACTAGTCATGTCGGCCTGGGTTCTCTGTCATATGGATGCTAGTGACACTATCATATACGTGAGCCAAAAGGCGCAAACGGTCCCGGGCCAGGTAAGGTGGCACCCGTGGGGATACCGTGCGTGAGGCCGCAAAGTGATATGATGTGTTACATGCTAGATCAATGTGGCTTAGGATCGGGGTCCTGACACCCACAGCGCTCCGCACTTGCCCTTTGGCTTCGCCTCGAAGCCAAGTCCGAGCGCGCCTTGGGCCCGGGGGCTACTGTCGGCGTTTTGGGAACGAGGGTGATACGTCTCCAACGTATCTATATTTTTTATTGTTCCATGCTGTTATATTATCATTCTTGGATGTTTTATAATCATTTTATAGTCATTTCATAGTCATTTTATATCATTTTTTCGGGACTAACCTATTACCCAGTGCCAGTTGTTGTTTTTTGCTTGTTTTTTACATCGTAGGAAATCAATATCAAACGGAGTTCAAACACCGCAAAACTTTTTGAGGATTTTTTATGGACCAGAAGACCACCAGTGGGCCAAAGCAGCACCTGGGGGGTGCCCCGAGGGGGGCACAACCCACCAGGGCGTGCCTGGGAGCCCAGGCGCACCCAGGTGGGTTGTGCCCACCTCGGTGGCCTCCTGCACCCCCTATTTACCCTATAAATTCAAAAATATTCCAAAAACCCACAAGGTTAACCTAGATCAGAAGTTCCGCCGCCGCAAGGCTCTGTAGCCACGAGAAACCAATCTAGACCCTGTTCCGACACTCTGCCGAAGGGGGAAATCATCACCAGTGGCCATCTTCATCATCCCGGCGGCCACCATGATGAGGAGGGAGTAGTCCACCCTAGGGGCTGAGGGTTTGTACCAATAGTTATGTGTTTAATCTCTCTCTCTCTCTCTCATCTTCTTGAGATGTCACGATCTTGATGTATTGCGGGCTTTGTTAATATAGTCAAATTATATGGGGTTTTCCCCTCTCTATCTTGTTGTGATGAATTGAGTTTTCCCTTTGAGATTTTGTTTTATCGGATTGAATACTTCTATGGATTTGAGAACACTTGATATACGTCTTGCAATTGAATACTCGTGGTGACAATGGGGTATCGTATTGATTCACTTGATATATGTTTTGGCACTCAACTCGCGGATTCCCGAGGTGACATTGGGGTAATCTATGCATAGGGGTTGATGCACGTTCTTGTCTTTGTTTCTCCAGTAGAAATCTTGGGGCACTCTTTGAAGTTCTTTGTGTTGGACTGAGTATTATGAATATGAATTTGCTTTGTTGTTATTTTAGTACGAACTCTAGGATAGATCGAACGGGAATAACTTTGTGTTATTTTAGTACGAACTCTTGAATAGATAGAACGGAAAGAATAGCTTTGAGGTGGTTTCGTACCCTCCAAAAAAATTATTCTTATGTTCTCCGCTAGATAGGAAATTTGGAGTGATTCTTCATTGCACTTTGAGGGGTGGTTATATGATCCAATTATATTAACATTGTTGAGAGATTGCACTAGTGAAACTACGGACCCTAGGCCTCATTTTCAAGCATTGAAATACCGTTTTTGTGCTCGTTTACTATTTGCTTCCTTGCTGTTTTCATTTATTAAGATTATAAAAATATATTTCTACCATCAATATTACACTTTTATCACCATCTCTTCGCCGAACTAGTGCACCTATACAATTTGCCATTGTATTGGGTGTGTTTGGGACACAACAGATTTCTTGTATTTGGTTGCAGGGTTGTTTGAGAGAGACCATCTTCATCCTACACCTCCCATGGATTGATAAACCTTAGGTCATCCACTTGAGGGAAAATTGCTACTGTCCTACAAAACTCTACGCTTGGAGGCCCAACACGAATCTACAAAAATAAAGTTGCGTAGTAGACATCAGGGGGTACCCAGACTTGCCTGCCTGCGGCCCATGGCATGGCCCCATCAACGGCCTGGTACGGCCCACCTGCAGCATCAATAACTCAAGACCCTCGCCAGGCGGATGACACCAATACCTTCGGAAGGAGCGGCCTCCCCAGGCTGGCTCCTGAGGAGCGGAGATTTCTATGCAAGCCTCACCTCGTGAGGTTCGGATGACGTGAGCCATGACGACCTAGGCCAGGCGGGCACCAGCGGGCGCAGTGTTGCAGTTTCCTCTTTGGTGCAAAGGAGGCAAGCGCAGGCGCGGAGTTCCGAGGAATCAGCCAAAGGTTTCCATTCCTGTGAAACGAGACCAGGACCGCCAGGACGGCGGGACGGAGGTCATCACCGAGCCCACCACGGTGTCACAACCAGAGGCTTTGCAGGTGAAGACTACTTTTGTCAGGATAAGATGTACTAGTTGTCTTCCTTCGAATTTGTCCATTGTGCGATCCCTTCCCGCCTACATTTGGGAAGAGAACCAAGGCCACTATAAATAGGACCTAGCCACTGTCGGTGTCCTGGGAACGGGGGTCCCCAGACTTGCCTGCCTGCGGCCCACGGCGTGGCTCCACCAGTGGCCCTGTACGGCCCATCTTCACCAACAAACACTCAAGACCCTCGCGAGAGGCCAAGCCTCACGAGGCGGACGACGCAAGACCTCCTCGGGGGCAGCCTCACCAGGCTGGCTCACGAGGGGCGGAGAGATTAAGGCAAGGGACACCTCGCGAGGTTCCTGTGATGCAAGCCATGACGACTGGAGCCAGGCGGGCACCAGGCGGGTGACAGCGCGCAGTGTCCTCGTTTCCTCTTTGGTGCTAAAGAGGCAAGCGCAGGCGAGGAGTCCTGAGGCATCAGGCAAAGGTTTCCATATCGGTGCAACGAGACCAAGACAAGTAGGATGACAGGACGGAGGTCACCGTGGAGCCCAAGACGACGTCACCACCAGAGCCTTTGGCAGGTGAAGACCACCTTTAGTCAGGATAACTTGTACTAGTTGTCCCCCTTCAAATTGGTTGTTGTGGCATCCCTTCCTGCTCAATATTTGGGAAGAGGACTAGTGCCTCTATAAATAGGACTAGCCACCACAGTAGGAGGGGGCATTCAGATCATCCTCACCAACACAAGTTCACCGAGCACAAGAACACCTCTCCTCAGGAGGCTGTTCTTCCCTTGTACTGTTCATCATCAGCCCAACAGGCAATCCACCACACCACACTGGAGTAGGGTATTACACCACATCGGTGGCCGAACCAGTATAAATCTCGTGTCTCTTGTGTTGCGGGTTCGTCGAGCTAGGCTTTGAGATCGTGGCGAGGGTGAGGGCGTGATTCGGTAGGGAGAGATCTTCGTGCGCACCCCAGTGTTCGAACCTCAAGGGTTTTGCCGGAACCCGAAATCCGACATTTGGCGCACCAGGTAGGGATGCGCTGGAGCTTTCCTTCCGTCGATCTGCACTTCGCCACCACCACGCTTCGCCCCCATGGCAGGCGCCGCGCTCCCTGCTGCGACGACTGATGCCAGTGACGGGCCAAGGGGCTCTGAGCTTTGGCCCCCGCCTTACGGCAGATGCAATGGCCACCCAAGTTCAAGCCGGAGATGCCATCGCGCTACGACGGCGTGGCAGACCCGTCGGTTTTCCTGCTGGCATACGAGGAGGCCGTCCTTAAGGCTGGGTGCGACGACAAGGTCATGGCCAACTAGCTTCCCATGGCCCTCACTAGTGTGTCGCGCGCACTACAAAAAAATACACTTCCGTGATGATGCGTGTTTGTCACAGTAGGTCACGTTTTCTGTCATACATGTGCTATTGTAGAAGTTTTCCATGACATTACCAAAATTATCATCACGGAAGTGTCCACTTCCATGACGATAAATCGCGCGTCACAGAAGTGCTTTCGTCAAGGGTGACCGACACGTGGCATCCACCGTAACGGAACACCGTTAAGCTATCGGGTCCGGTTTTGGATCCGATAACCCGTTAACATCCCCGACCAATGGGTTTTTCCACGTGTAAAATCATCATTGGCTGGAGGAAACACGTGTCGGCTCACCGTTGGGACAGATCTCATCCACTCATTGGACCAAAAGCGCCTATGATACGTCGACACGTGGAACGGCCCAACAGAGGCCCATTCATGTGAAAAGGCCGGCCCATTTGACTTAGTCAAAAGGTGGCGGGCCGGCCCACGGAAAGCCTGTTAACGGCATGTTCGCATATAGCCCATTTACAGCCCGCTAACCCAGGGCCCGTTTACGGCCTATCCGAATTAGGCCCAGTAGCGTCATCTGGGCTGTCCAATATAATTCCAGCCCATTTTAAGTTCTGGCCCATGTATGGCCCATGACGTCTTTCGGCCCATATGAGACCCTTTGTAACTCTTGGCCCATTAACGACCTGTGGTGAAACTGGCCCGTAATGAACAGTGTATCACTTTATACCCATTAACGGCCCATTATTCCGTTGGGCCGTTTCCAGCCCATGTTATCTTTCGGCCTTCTCAGGGCCCATTTATTCTTGGGCTCATTTCCAGCATTCGGTTACTTATGGCCTGTTACTGCCATTTTCTGCTTGTGGGCCAAATTCAGCCCGTGGTTACAGTCGGCCCGTTTGTGGCCCGTTAATACGTTGGGCCGTTTTCATAGCGTCATCAAATACGGCCTATTAACGACGGCCCGTTATGGTCGGCCCATGAACGGACGACTCCAACTCTAGCCCGTTTACGACCATAATGCGGTCTGTTTTTGGCCCATGTTTGGCCAATCGATCACACGGCCCGTCTAAGGCCCATTGATGATACGGCCCATAGAAGGCCCATTGTTTCTACGGACCATAGAAGGCCCATTGTTTCTACGGCCCGTAGGAAGCCCAGTGTCACTACAGTAAATATGTAGCCCATGGCCTGTTAAAGGTGGGAAACTACTATAGGTTTAGACCTGCTAATGGCCCAAGATGATTATAGGCCCACGTTTTGGGTCATATGAGTAACGGGCCGGCCTGAAGACCAACAACACTGAGATCCACTGAACCTTCCGGCCTAAATTACAGCATACCGACCAAAGAATAAACCTAGACTATACAACAAAGAAATTACGGCATATTACATCCACTGGGAATCAAAGTTCGCTACCGGTGATAGTAAAGCGCAACATGACCGCGGATTACATACACTCGGCATCAAAGGTCGCCACCAGTGCATATAAACGCGCCGACAAAAGAATATACAAAACTGAGAGCACTTCAGAAGGAACTAGACCTGGCAAGCTCGGGCCCCGCAAGCAGCCGAACAAGCTGATGAGACCTCAGTTGTGTCAACGATAGATGCTTCATCCCTAGCTGTATGGCACCATAGTGCGCACGGCAGTCCCCTGACATCTTCATTATATCTTTGACTTCAAGTCGGAGCTGAGCTGAAGCAAGCCTTTCCGCTTTAAGTTGAGACTGAAGAAGTCGAACTGATTGAGGCAGCGGCTACACAGAGGTTGTCTCACACCTGCTGGTGAGTAGCTTCAACTCACTGTCTTCATCAAGACAGGACCTTGGGGTCATCTCGCTGTCCTCAAGATGGTTTGGCTCACTATCTTTCCTAAAGTTCTGCCTGGCATAAGAGATACTACTCTGAAAGAGAAACAAGGAGACACGTAACAGGTTTCACAATTATATAAGCAAATAAATGGATCTGTTCTGCATAAGGAACATGTTTTTACAACTACAATTTAAAACTGGTAGTTGTTGCTAACATCCAATCAGATGTAAACAGCAGTGGAGGAAATGATGCCTATCCAAATCTATAATAGAACAAAGTTTGAAGGCTTGAGAAGGATGAACTTACATTACATGTTAACACGGGCTGGACAAAGCCCTTCTCCATGTTGATGGAAAGATAATTCAATAAATTCCCCAAAGAAAATTCTTTATAAGCGTTGCCATTATTCTAAATTTTGCAAAGAGTAAATATAGATCAAATAATATTGGAAGAAATAGAGTATAATGAAGCTCAGGTGCAGACTGATGATACATAATCAAATAGCAATTAATTAAGTACAGCGTTACAAGGCAAAAGGTATTGACAAGAGGAATGCAGACATCAACGTGTGCAGTGGCATTAGCTTTATTCAACATTTTGGTAAGAGTAAATGTAGATATGATAATTTGGAGAAAGTGGAGGGCAGGGCAGATAAGATACAGAGTAATGCTAGACAATCAACTATCTCGCGATGCATGTACAGTAATACCACCACCGTCCGTCATTAGTTGTCGCTCAAATGGATGTATCTAGCACTATTAAGTTATAAATACATCCAATTGATCAGCAATTAATTCTATACAGAGGGAGTACATGACAACAGGTACTTACATGAGCAATCCAAAACATCATAACCATTGTGTTAATTCCACATTTATATAAGAGTAAATATAGATCTTATAATGTCAAGCAAAGGGAGGATAAAGAAGCGAACACTTACAGTGATGCTACATAATCAAACAGCAATGAGTGTAAGTATGCTGACAAAGGGCAAGAGGTACTGACAAGAGCAATGCAGAGCCCAGCATTGTCGTGAGATCCTATGATCCTTTGGGCAAGGAGATTCATCTGAAATTAGTTTTCATACAAGAGAGAAGGTAAGGCACATGCAGAAATTTAGGAGTTCAAATTTTGAATTGATATCATAGACAGCACCTGATGCTGGGCTGTCAGCAGTTCTAATAGGGGTTTGGCCACTGGAGTAGGGGTAAAGTCTGTTACAGTTGGGCTTGTGTTTTCTGTGGCTGCTGATCTATCTGATTTAACAGGTATCACTACCTTTTCCAAATACCTAGTTTGTACTCCTTGAGGATCTGCAATCACCCTCTTCCTTTTGGACATCTATTACGAAAGAACAACATTTGACTGGAAAAACATAGTATGATGACACATGGAATAGGTACAGAAAATGGATAGGTATGGCATATACTCATATATGATGCTTAAACTAAGCAGATGGTGTAACAAAGTAGAAGTAATGCAAGAGGTCAGATGCAAAATATGTGCGACCAATACAACCTTGCCAAGTTAGAGCATGCACCTTGATGGGTGAATAAGATAGGCCATCCTCCACCATGCCAAGTTTGTTAGCCAGTGGATTGTTCCACAATATTCCTCTCGTGCGCCCATTCTCATATTCATTTTGATAATGTTCAATACCTGACATGCATGAAAACATAAAAACAAGTGAGATTATCTTTGGAATGCAGAAGTGATTCTAATCCAATACTTCCTCCGTGTAAACCCCTTTGTGCTATCTCTGCAATTCTTCTAAGACGTGCCATGCATGCTGTAATTTAGTGTGTGCATTAATATAATCTGGCCTACTACTCAAAATATGAGAGCTCCAAAAGTGATGATACTTCGCAGATGACAGCTTCAACATATAGTAAAGAAGAACAAGTCGACCTGACCTGACAGATTCAAAATATACTAAGGGAGAATAACTCGACCTGACCAGTCGACCGCAAGAGAAGAGGATCATCTTAAAGAAGAGCAGAAGAGCAAGCAGACTGAAGATATTACAAGTCTTTCTATACAATGTCGGTTGGCCACCCATGATAAACCAGAGCACACAGAGAAATACTATTCCTTCCGGTCTCTCCATATGTGGCTCACATGCATTTCGAAACTAAAGTAGGAACATTTAGCTGACCAATTAAACATCTCTCAGTTTTACTAATATCAGCATAATATCATATTTGAATTTGTACAACTAAGCTTGTTTAGCTCGATGGGTGGAGTAGTGCTATTACGATACGAACCACGTAGGCTGATCGTGGTCATCATAAAATGGGGAAACCGTAAGCATGATGAGTAAAGTGTTAACCGTGGCAGTGGGATGGCAGATCTGAAGCTGCAAACCGCGCAAAGGGTAGTTAGCAACCGATATTTGCTTTTAAATAACAACTAAGATTTGGTATGGACAAGAAAGTACAGTCAACAAGTGACAAAGAAATGCAATTCTGCTGTCTCTCTATATGTCGCGACATGCATTTGGAAACTCAAGTGGGACCTTTAGCTAACCAATTAAATGTGTCTGTTAACTAATATCAGTATCATATCACAATCATATTTGAACAACTAAGCTTTGGAATTTTGAGTGTTGTGTTGTTTAGCTTGAAGGGTGGAGTAATGCTAGTATGACAGAAAGCACCTACGCAGATCATAGTAGAGTAGATAAAAGGGGAAAACCCTAAGCATCAAGAGTAAAATCAGGAAAGTGGAACTAGCTGGACTAGTGGGTGGCGCACATGCTTTTCGAAACGAATATAGGAACATTAGGTGACCAATTAAACATTCTCTGTTTTAGTAATATGAGCATCATATCAGATTCGTATTTCAACACGTAAGCTTTGGAATTATGAGTGGCATGTTGTTTTGCTTGATGGGTTGAGGTCTTGAGGAGCAGTGCTAGCACGACACGAAGCAGTGAAGCACCTACGATGATGGTAGTTAATATAAAGGGCGGAAACCATAAGCTTTACGAGTATAGTGACCGTGACATGGCGGATCTGAAGGTGCAAACCGGACAAAGCTACTTCGCAACCAATGTTTGCATTCAAATAGACACTACGATTTGGTATGGACAAGAAAAGTACAGTAAACAATTTAAGATCTATTTTCCGGGTGAGATCAATAACTTAAGCACATATGTAAGAGTACCACCTCTCTTGCGATGCCGTGTAGGCCCCTGCTGATACGTTGAGGGTGTTGCGGGTGCGATGGCTGTCGGTGGCGAGGAAGAAGACTTTAGATGGCAGACGGCCGGGTTGGGGGATAAATCCTGTTGCCGTGGACGAGGCGGTCGTAGGAGCGGCAACAGCAAAGTGGACGACGGCGCCGATGAAGCGAGACGACGCGATGAAAGGATCCTGGTCCGGCGCCGTGGATGAGAGACGTCATCTCTTGAAGTGGACGACGTGGTAGGGGTAGCGGCTCCGGCAAGGTGGAGGATGGGGTGGCGGACGGAGGAGGCTGGCCGCAGTGGGGAGGTTATCGTGGCGCCGACGGTGTATGAGTGGGGAAATGGAGGGAGTGGGGGATCTCAAACTTTGGGACGCGCTTGTCTGAAATGTGGGAATGTTACGAACTTATCCCCCGTTTAAAATTTCGGACATCACGTTGGTTGGGGATAGGACGGTAATATCGCATCTCCCAAATATTTGCCGGCAACGATTTCGGGCGAGGAGAGGGTGTTTTGCCGCCCACGGTTGGCGCCCAAGATGTATGAACGGGGCTGACAGGTAGGGCGGTTGTGTCACGTCTGAGGGAAGTTACACATCTGCCCCTATTTAAAATATTAGCCTACATCAATTTTGGACGAGGAGAGTTTGTTTTGCCGCCCACCGTGGATGAATGGGGAAATGGAGGGAGAGACACATGTCTTTCAGACGAGCTTGAATCAAATGTGTTTTGCCGCCCACGTTTGGCGCCCATCGTGTCTGAATGGGCTCAGAGGCCGTCATGTCATGTCTGATTGAAGTTACTAGTCTACCCCTATCGACAGCAGTGTAAATCCGGTCGATAAGGATGTCAAGTGTCAGGGGTAGACAATAATTTCCATCTCGCAAACACTTGCTTAGGGCAGCGCACAAATGATAGTGGGTGTTTAGCCGCTTCGTTCAAAACTTGGGAGAATTAGCATTCACGTTTGCCCTGGGCCCTGGCAACTAAATCCAAATCCAATGTTTATTCGATTACGAATATCTACAGATAATTCTACGTTTTGTTATTTATTTCTTCAAAACCACAACAAAGATTTATTCCACCTTTATATATGATTATGATTTAGAAATGCCGTGATCTTCGAATTCAGTAGGTTGGATACACTTGGAGTCAAACAGTTATTTCATCCAATACAATATGCTCACACGAAAAACAGTTCACCTAATGTCAATCATACAAGTACTGAGGATTACCTCGCCTAAAAAAATCGGATCATTACAACACATGGACAACATAGGGGTTCTTACAACATAATCCATTCAGAGACATGACACAACATGCAAGTACAGTAATCTAATGACAATTTCAACTGCTATCTAAAGAAGAACTGGGATTAACCTGGGCTTCAGATAGCATAAGCAGCAGGACCTCCTCCGTCTTCAAATGCAACATTCTTACTTCCTCCAATTCTTGGGTTGCTTGCATAATGCGTGCAGCTAATTGCATAATTTCCAGCTTCAAGATCGAGATTACCTCATTCATGGCAGCCACACCATCTCTTTCTGCCTCTAGTAGAGCCTCAAGAACTATAATATCTGTGCTCAGACTGCTCTCCGGTGGTGTTGCCTCTGAACTGCTACCATCTGGTAACATGGATGGCGCACTGCTTCCAGGAATAGATTCTGGGGTTGTACATTGTGTCCTAGTGTGAACGGCATCCTGAAAGGTTTCCGCTGGACATAAGTAAGAGATAGTTATCGCATGATCCAGGCAGTAAGATTACATGGTAAACGTATACAAATTATTGCCGAGCATGGCAAGCTATATTTAAATGGTTCGAAGCAGCATTAGCCGAAAAGAAATTAAAATGATAAGATGAAACTAGGGATGTAAGTGGCAAATAAACGACATCTGCGAGTCCCATCTAGTTAGTTTTTGCTAGCTCCCTGGTTCATTTTCCTCAAAAAACAAAAACTCTTTTGAACTATCATACCACTAGTGGACTTTAATCGGGATTAATCGGGACCCAGTTGACATCCCTAGTTGAAAGGGAGTGTACCACCACTATATTTAAGTTGCCAAGGCATCTAAGAAGTTGAAATAATCTGAGAAAGCACTTAACAGTGTGGCCTCATATAAACTACGAAGATAGTCTTGTGATGAAGTTTAGAGGAAAAGTTAAGGACTCAAATGAACTAGGCATGCATTTCTTTACAATAGTACATCAGGCACTGCTGACATATTGGCCAACTCAGGTATAGTGTAACAAGTAACAAACAAGCATTCGAATCAAGCAATACAGCAAAGCAGACAACTGAACTATTTGTTATTCTGTAGGATTATAGGTTGAGGGCACAAGCCAAGAAAGCAGCCGACACGCATTACATTTCACATGTACTAAAACAGACTAGCTTACCATATGTTGCTGTGAAGCCTCGCTGCTGTTGCAATGTTCTTTGAAGATATCGTCAGCATCCCGTGGTTGCAAATATACTTGTTGTAGTTTATTCTGCACCCTCTATTTAGGTAAAATTAATTTTAATTGCATGCACTAGCTCGAATTGATCATCAATGGTTCATCTAAACTAATGAAAGAAGGGTGTGTGCATACACGACAATATATCTGCTTCCCTCTATTTTTATGCTTGTCCGAGGTGCCAGCCCCAAAAGAAAAAATATTTTGCTTGATGTGGTTGGCAGCTCCATAATTAATAGAAGCATCAAATTAGTCATGCAACTTGGGAAGATCAAGAACACACACAAAAAGTAATGAACAGAGGCTCGTAGCAGTGATGTAATAGCTAGCATCAGAAAATGTAGGGTAAAACGAACAAAAACCAGCGGAATCACATGCTAGTTTGCTGATGTGTAATTAAGCATAGAGAACATGAAGCAGTCTAATGGAACCAATAGGTGGCATCAGAACAACACCATTATCATAAATATAGCATGCAAGAAGTAAAATAGTAGGCAGTGATATCTAGGAAGTAGAGTAATACTTGGGACAAAACTAAAGCATATTAACTATATGTGCACTGGTATGTAATTTAGCACATGTAACATGTTCACTGCCAGAAGTATGGCCCTACAGGTGCAAGCAGAATAACGCGTCTCATAAAAACAGAATGGTGCCCTGAAGAAATTCAAAGGTGCGGTGCTTATGCTAAGAAAGTGAACGTAGGCGCCGGCCGTTGGATAATAGTACCTGATTCTCGGCGGCATATGGGTATCGTTGGCATACTTGATAGCTAAGGATCGTCGATGGTGCTCGTGTTGCGGTTGAGTTTGGGCTGGCTGTCGCCGTCGCTGAAGCGGCTCCGGTGCTACGGTTGCGGCGCGTGTCGACATACAAGAAAGCTCATCTGTGGTAAGTGAACAGTTGCACGATAAAGAGAAAAACCGAAGGAGTACAGATCAAAATAACCGGATGAGGCTGCGGCGTCGGTAAAGCAGGGCCGGTGGAGTTGAATATGGCGTCCGTGGAGCGGGTCCGGTGCAGTGGACGAAGGCTTCGGCGGGCGCGTTGTATAGTGCTTTCGGTGAGGCGGATCTGTTGCGGCGGACGAGGGCTTGTATGAAGGGCCAGCGAAGGGACGGACGAGGGAGTCAGTGAAGGGCCTACACTGTGGTGGACGAGGGCGCCGGTTAAGCAGATCCGGTGCGGTGGACCATGATGGCGGTCGAGGAGATCTGGAGCGGTGTACAAGCCAGTCGCTGGGGTTCCAAGGTGCGGAAGGTAGATCCGTCGGGGTGTGAGGTCCACCGCTGCAGCGGAGGACTAGATTCGGCGGCTTGTCGTGGTTGGGGGGTCGGGGAAGGGGAGGGGAGGGGCTCTGGGGAAGAATGTTGGGGGCAAAGAGGGGAAAACAATGGAGTTACAAAAGAAGCCCTTTTTTGTTCATGTGGCAGGGGTAAAACAGGAATATCACAAGGCTAAACTTTCGGGCGCGAGATATTTCGATGTGAGCGGGAAGTTTGAAAGCTTTTGGCGCCTGAAATTATATTCTGCTCTTGTACGGCCGACTATGATATCATGGCCGAGAATTTGTTTGTTTAGAACGCAAAAAAAGTGCAAGTTTTGAAAATCAATGTCTCCAACTCGAAACTTAGATTGTCCATTCAATCCAAATATGGATCATTGAGCTACTACAAGCAAATACCATCATATGGTCCAATTCAAATGAAATTCCAAATGTGTTTATCCTAAATATGATGACAAAAGCAAAAATGTGTATGTGTATGAATAAAGTGGATGATTATAAAGTTTGAACATGCCCGTATGTGTATATCTCTAGGTTTGATATATGAATTTGAAATCACGTAATCCCGGCTTAAAAATGTACCTCCGTTTAAATGAATTACAAAAGCTAATGATGGAGTCGAATTCCAAAATTCCAATCATAGGTTTGTAATTCTGGTACATCAAAGTATATCACGCATGTTCAAAAGTATCGTTATCTCATAGTCCAAACTGTGAAACAAATTGATCAACCTTGAGTGCACACACTATTGACCATGTATATCTCAATTACGCTAAAGTCCCTCAAACATAGACACCTCACTCTTTATCTGAAGCCAACCCCCCCCCCCCCCTCGTCCCCCCCCCCACACACAGAAGTCGTTCTCTCCCCCAAACACCAACACACAAGCACATTAACACCCCTCTCTATTCTAAAGTCCAGACCCCAATATAGGTCTCTATCACTTTGTCTCATGGGCATGCACACATCTCTTCCCCCACTCTCTAGCTAGGTCTCCCGGCATCTCTCTTTCCCAAGCACGCGCACTATGTAGAGTGTATCTTTCCCATACACACGAAACGTCGCCCACAAACGTCTATCTCCCTAGTTATGTGGTTCTCGCACACTCACCTCACACACCACCCCCACTGCAAAACAAGCACACTTTGTCTTCTTGTGCACCACTCTCCTCTTTCTATCTCTCCCACATGCGGACCCGCCCCAGCTCCTCCCTGTATACATATATGTCGTGACTCTTTCCATAGCTCCCTAGTGTATCATCGTTCTCGATCTCGCACATTGTTCTCTACACCATCTATTCTAGATCTCTCATGAAGTCCCTATCACACACACGATGACTCGCTTCCCTTGCGTCTCCGTACATAGGCCAATTTCAAACAACATCAACATTGTCTCCCTATCTATACGCCATTTATGGACACAAACGCCCCCTCTCTCGCCCCCTCTCTTCCTCTCTCTCTCTCTCTCTCCATCGCTAGCTCTCTCCCTGTCTTGCTCTCACACCCCTCTCCCACACACAATCGATGTCTCTTCCAAATAGTCTGCTCCCCCCACCCGCACCCATGCTATCCCGCTACTACACATGTCACACCATTCCCCCTTCCCTTATACTAGGTTTACATCATTAGTGGTCTCTCTACTCCACATACACACACTCCCTCTCACACACAAACACGCGCACAAACACACACAGACACGCACAAACACCCATTAATCTGGATCCTCATCTCTCCCCATGTCCGCATGTGTATCTCGCACACTCACTCTCTAATTATGTATATGTGTCTCCACGTTACACAACACAAAGCCCCATGTACATGTCTCTCTCTATCCTCCACACACATAGACACAAACAATCTGTTGTCATTGCCTCAGTCTCTAGACATATCACACATGCACACTTTCTCTCTCTCTCTCGCAAACACGCTCAACAAGGGTTTCCCCGTGAATAACTTACCGTCTATTCATCAACAGTCGTGGCAGTACGGCGAACACGAGACTGAAAAAGAATAAATCTACACGTGCTTAGACCACCTAGTATGACTGCTAGGACTAGAGCAAGCCAAAAAGCGCGCCGCCGTCACCCCCTCCTTATCGGCGACGGGAAAACCTTTGTTTTACACAGTCGAGAAGTCATTGTGCTAAGGCCTCACATGTTGAGGCGTTGAATAGAATGTAGATGTTAGTTTACGGAAACAAGTATCGATAATACGTTTGTATCTCCATACTTATATTTCTTCTCTTATAAAAAACCGAGTTGGTGATGATGGTACGCGTGCCATCTTGCAATACAGACCGTCCGATCTATATCTGACTGATGGAAATTAAATTAAAAGATACCCGCACCCCTCTCCACATGTGCAGACAAGGCCTTCCCTCGTTCATCCTTATCTCCAACAACCTCATTGTTGAGCAATTAAGAAAGGAAGCCTCTGGAACAAACTGGCCTGGTGGCCGCTGCCGGCGTCGTCAATCCCCATGCCTCCGCTCAGTCCGACCACCAATCACCACCACACCCCACGCCTCTTCACCTTATCTCCTATTTCTCGAGATATCATTAGTTTTTACACATGGGATTACTCCCGCATGGGTCAATCACAATGAGTGTTTTTATAAAAAAATGCATCTTGATGTTCTGTGCAATGCACGGATCTTGCTAGTACTCCTACAGAAGACTAAGTTGGTTATGATGGTGTGTCTGCCATCCGTCGTTTGTGACCATTAGATGTACATCTAACGACTGTGAGGTAAGTTGTTGCCTTTTCTCACAAACATCTCACTTGTCTACCAATTTGCAGAAAAACCCATAATTAGTATCTTAAAACCAACCACATCCCTCCCTGACCTCACCAAAACAGCCCAAGGAATATATTCTAATTGAAACATAATATATCTCTAGTGATATATGTATATCAAAATTAGAGTGTTTTGTATCAAGTTTGTGAATAAGTATTATTCTAATTATGATTCGTTGCAACGCACATGAACATTGCTAGTATTTCCAACCATGCAAATTTTTCCCTAGTATTCCATAGTTTCGAGTTTTCCATCAAGATATTAGTCACTCATGGTTGATATTTACTTTCAATCATGTACACATATGCACTATGTAACTAGCCTTGCTTATTGTGTTCCAAAGCTTAACTTTCACTCCTACTTACAATATGTAGAGTATTTAACAAAAAACTACCACTTTCAACCAGCCCTAGGAAGAATCTATTGTACAAAAAATAGCAAAAACATACCCAAAATTTCTTAATCCACGCAAAAAACTACTACCTACCGATTAGGTTAGTTTAAACCCATTTATGACAGGGTTGGCCCACACGTCCGTGCTGACGAGGCAGCTTAAACCAACACATTTTGTTTGACCGTTGACACGAGGGACCCACATCTGACCTTCTATCCTGTTATTCCCCCTGAAATCATTATTTTTTCCTGAACATTACTTCAAACAGTGATGATGCATGTTCATCGGTGGCGCTGGTGATGAGCGAGTTGGCCGCCGCTCCGCCGGACGGGCCGGACGCCGCGCTGGCCTCCGCATGGGTTGGAAGGCTGGCCCGAGCGTGACTCACGAGCGAGCAAGCCGCCGCGCTGGCCTTCGCTCGAGCCAGATGGCTGGCCTTAGCGCGGCGCGCACGAGCAAGCCGCCGCGCCGCCGTGCCAATCTAGCCAGCAAACCTTGCAGACAAGCAGCTGGACGGAGCTATCTTGGCTAGCTAGCAGCCGCGAGCGCCGGACGGATCTGGCATCCGGGCTGCCGCAAGATGGGCTCCACACCACCAGCGGTTTTGACCTCGCCTTCTGCCGGTGGCGGTAGCTGCGTCCCATGGCCGAGGATGACTAGGTGGACGGGCCGGAGGTAGGAGGTCACTCGGGGATTTTTGTGCAGACTGACATGTAGGTCCCACAAGTCATAACGCCCGGTCGAATAAATGGGCGACACGGGCCCTGTTTGGATACTCTAAGTCAGAGGTTAGATTCTAACCCTGAACTAACTCTAACCAAAGTGGTGTTTGGATGGCAGGGTTAGATTGACAACAAATGTATCCAAACAGGGCCATGGATTGAAACGTGCCTATAACGGCACTTTGTAGAGTAGTCGTTTCTTGGTAGGGCTGGTTGGTAAGACCATGTACAATGGTTGATAAGGTAGTCTTATCTTAAGTCTGCCACATATGCAAGTGGTACTAGTTTCTTGGCATTATTAGTGGTTTCTTGCATTATTAGGGGTTTCTTGTAAGGAACAATGTACTACTAGCGACAAAAGGTGATTCTAGGTTGCGTTGTACTCCAACGAGTACTACTAGTGGTCGCGGGAGTGTATACCTTGTTTTGTGGGTTCGATCCCGGCCGAACACACGGCGGCCTTTTTTTAAATAGTAACTTTGCTGCGAGCCAATATTTTACACGGGTAGTTTGAGTTTTGAAGTCAAACGGACGTGCGGCACCACAATCTAGGTGAACTAGATAGCCTAGCCACGTGAACGGGTTTTCCTTCCCAGCATCTCGTGGCTCGCGTGCTCGCCCTAGCCGCACCTCTCTTGCAGCTTCCTCATCAGCTAGTAGCATATTTAAACTAGCGCCTCCCAATTAAGCCTGAGGAGCCGGAAAAGCCTGGCGGGGCGTTGGGAACTATGCAATATGGCTCTGTACGTAAAGTGCTCTACTACTACTCTGTAGCTTGTGGCATTGCACGCATGGACTTCACTCCATTATCGGCTCTACTATAAAAGAAATTCCTCTTAACATGTTTTTTTTGAAACGGAGGCAAAAGCTTTGCTTCATCTCATTCATAAAGAAGGAACTACTAACAAAGTTCGACGAGATCCATTACACCTCCACAAATGGAAGCGAAAAGCCTAGTCTCGCTATATCAAATTACTCAAATGTTCTGCCCCCGCAGTAACTGTCGCTGATAAACAGGCTGCTAGTGTGTGCGTGAGAGGAGCGGCTGAGTAGGCCAGCTACGTGAGAGGAGCGGCTGAATAGAGCACCGAGAGTACCCACTAGGCCACTACGCAGGTGTACTTTCCCTGCATTGATAGTACAGCGATGGTTTTAGAGAACAGTAGTACCCTCCAGTTCCAACTATAGCTCCTTGGCCCTGAGATTCAAGAGTTCAAAACTAGTGCACTATACTAGAAGTACAGTACATAGCACTAGTAGTACCCACGCACTACTAGTTGAGAAAGTAGTACTAGTACTGCTACAGTACAAGTACGTACTCCTCTGTCACTTAATGTAAGACGTTTTTTGACACTAGTTGGCGTGTACAAAAAATAGAAAAAACATACCCAAAATTTCTTAATCCACGCCAAAAACTACTAGCTAATGCCAAAATTTTCTTACTAGTGCTATTATTTACAGTATAATGCAATCCCATAACGTCCCATAATGCTAGTACTAGTAGTAAATAATAGCCTCACCCCTTCGCTACAGTTGGAAGGAACGATCTACAGTTGGAAGGGACGAGGCCCTGCGGTTACTACGTTCTTATCTCCTCCTCGCCAGTTCCCCTCCCCTCGAAGAGAAGGTAGTTCGTCGCTGCTCCCATGGATTTGCCAGGCGGTTCTCCTCCTCGTCGGGGCTGGGAGACCTTGGACAACGATCCTCTGGGAGAAATCGCACGCCGCTCCGACGTCCTCACCGCCGCAAGACTCGGTGCTTCTTGCACCAACTATTTCAAGACGGTGCTTAAAATGTCTTGGGAAAAGGCCATGCTTGTTGGTCTTCCATGCGTCCTCGAGGAGAAGGTTCTTCTATGGGACAATCCCTCGAACAGTCCGCCGCTCCCTAGCCATGGTTGCACGTTGACTCCGCTAGAGTTGCCAACGTTGAGAGGTAGTCGGATTTTGTCCGATGAGCAGGTCAGTAATGGAGTTTGATCATGTAGTACTTAGTTATTCCATTTCCATCCCGTAATTTCTCTGCTGCCCACCGTCTTATATATAGGTCTGGGTCGGTGCCAACGAAGATTGGCTTGCATACCTCCGGCCGGATACCACCATCATTTTGCACAACATCCACATCAGTGCGGCCGTTCCGGTAGACCCCTTCTCCACCATTGGGATCGGCCTTCCGGACTGGCTGGGCTTGAATACGTATGATGATGCCTACATGAGATTGATGAAGATAGCAATTGCGGACCCACCGACAAAGCGACGCGGCTATGACGATTACTATCTCATCGCGGTGTTCGACATAAGGATTGCCATCAATGCAAGAGGCAGTAACGGTAGAGGCTGGCGCATGTTGGCGGCGGCAAAATTGTACCCCTACATGTTCGAAGACGCCGTGCGCCATCTAAGACGCATCTTCGCGGTGACAAGCCAGGGGACTTGTTTCATCTGGTTGCCATCCTACGGTACGGGAGATTACAAACAGAATGCACAAACCAACATTTGCATCCCTAACGGTACTCCATTATTTTGCAGGGACCAGTCATCCCGCGATCAAAATTAGATCGCTGATCCTGGATGTGCATTTGCATCCGCGATTCGGTCTAACCTGGAACCTTGTAGCTGACTTTGGCATATTGGTATCAACTATCTTAGCAGTCGTTACCCATGGTACCACTGATGTGCAACATGGTCACACAATCTACCATGATCGGACCGTCACCATCTACCCAGGTATTCCATTTTTTAACCCTCTCGCCTTCTCTTTCATTGTTGTACTAGTACTCTACTTACGTACTAGTAGTAGGAGTACTTTTTACCTTGGAGGACGCGTATAGCTAGCTACTCCCTCCTTTCCGGTTTATAAGGCTTATCTCAAAATTTTAGTTTTCCCGTTTTATAGGGCTCAATTTGGTTGTTCCCCATCACATGTTCAGATTTCAAGGTGCATTAAATCATTGCATGTAAGTATTAAAAGAACATTGACCAATGCATGTGCTTTATGCATGCATGCACTGCAATTAATGCATTGGTAAACACAATTGTTTGAGGAAAACAAGCGCATTAATTGAGTGGTTTTGCAAACTACAAAAATTATTCCACCACTTATCATCTACCTTGGTTGGTGAGATTTTTGAATTGAGCCCTATAAACCGGAAAGGAGGGAGTAGGCCCTTGAAGAGTTGAACCCACTAGCTGCCACCATTTTTGTTTTTCCATGTCTTACTATCTCATCCATGTAGCCAAGAGTGGCTATATATAATAAGCCGGTTATTTTACTTCCTCTATACCGGAGTAGTACTATTTGCTGCACAGTATTACTGACCGCCATATTTGAGCACAACATTATTATGCATGGACCTTGACTATGTATGTCACCATGTGTCCAGATATGAGATGCCGTGTGTACCAGATGAACGGCGCCGAGTTCGACCCCCGTGATGCTACGTGGGTGCCGAGGAACACTCTTGGACATTACTCGCTTTTCATTGGGGACAGCTACCCCATTGTGAAGTGGATGCCACCTTTCGTGCACGACACGGAAGGCCTGCCGTTCATGAAGCATGGTTGTGTCTTCCGTGCGCACCGCCGGATGAACGACATGCTGAGACACGCTATCCCTGATTTATGCCGCTTCAGCTTGGATGAGTCTCCATCGTGTGGAACCGGACTAGAAAGCCGCGACAATGATTCCCGTTGCCCACCGCTATGGATCGTGCCATCCATGAAGAACACCTGGGACTGGAACCTGGAGGAGGACATGTAGCCCATCTAGAACGTGTAAGTGGAGTACGGTAAATTGTGAACGGTAGCGCTGTGAATATATGTAGACTAGTCGTGCACAAATTTATCACATGAATTGGAGATGAACTTGTGTGGCATACTGGCATTTGTCCTTTAGAATTTATTACTAGTAAATGTGTTATGTGTACGTGCAACTTGTGTGGTTGTTGCACAGGCTCCAACACGCTCTTTGAGAAAAAAAAGTGGCACAGCTTTGGATATACGTGACGTGGCGGCATCATACAGTAGCATCATTCGCTATAGTTGAGTACGCTCCTACTAGGACAACAACTCCTATAAAACCTTGTGCTTGGCTCTTTGCCTCTTCGGGAGGTTCAACAGTTCGTACTCGTGTGAACCTTGCACCTGGCTCTTCGCCTCTTTGGAAGGTCCAACAATGATGATACTACAGTACACATTATGCTTCTGGCAATCTGACACCGATTGAACTGCTGCACGTCCACCGCGAGGGCGAGGGAGAGGGTGCGCTGTATTCAAAACCCTCTCCTCGTCCTGCAAACCACCGCGCACGTGGGCGAGGGAGAGGCGTAGTAAGCAAGCTTCTCCTCGTTCGGCGAGTTGACGGGACACATCAAAGCAGTACTAGTACTAGTCCATATTGCGTCCTACTGACCGGTCACATAGTCGACGTGGCACTTTGTTGACTGGTTAAATTGTCACCTGGTTTCTGGGTCCCACCTGTCAGTTGGCAGAGCAAAGAAATCAGCTAAAAACAAAGAGTGTAGTACATCTACACTTCCAATGCATTTAGCCTTTAATCTAAATCGATATTGGTTGACCAATGCACCAACTTGTGCTCTAGGTATAGGCTACATGTCTATCCTTAATTACAGCATGCAACGACCTTCATTTAATCTTCTTCTCTCAATGGTCGCGTGCACACATAACTTTTGGGTGTTAATTATGCCCTGGTCAATGTGTAAATCTCTAAATGTACAGTCTTTCACGGACGTAGGGAGTACGTTGAGCACTTGAGCGTGAGTGTGTGTGTTGCGTCGTGTGCGGTGTGCCGCATGGGTGCATGAGTGTTGCGTGCGTCCATGTGTACGTGTGAGTGTTGCATTTTGCATGCATGCATGCATGCATGGGGCTTACTCCCTCCCATCAACATGTTCATATTTCAAGCTTCCTTTGTTCCCTCCATATGGTGATACTCCCTCTGTTCCCAAATACGGAGTAAAATCCTCCCTCTGTTCCCAAATACGGAATAAAATCCTCCCTCTGTTCCCAAATACGGAGTATTTGTCTTTCTAGAGATTTCAACAAGTGACTACGTACGGGGCAAAATGAGTGAAGTGAGCGTAGAGGCATAGGGATAATGTAGAAAGGAAGTCTTCGCGATCCATGATTCCCCACCTCGGTCAGAGATAACTATTCAACTAGTCTTCGCAGTGAAGTGACAATACACGCTGCAGCAGATGGGACACTTAATTAATAAGCTGAACCAGCGTGTTGGTGTTACTAAATCAGCCTTACCCAGTACTGCCATCATGTTTGCCGGTAGAGCACGCTTCTGTCCTCCATTAACTGACATATGGGCCCTCTTGTGGTAGACCCACATGTCATCGGTGTAACTATTTACACTTCGAAGGACGGTATATCCTAGTAGTAGTACTAGAATTGAGATTTAATGCACTTTCTTCCCCGTCTTCCACTCTTCTTCTTCCTCTCTTCCCCATCGTCGGCCGCACACCATTTCCCCTGCTCACTGCTCGCCCGCCCGCGCTATCTTCCTTGGTAGCTCGCGCGTACCATATCCCCCCGCTCACTGCTCGGCCACACGAGGAGAAGCTTCTTCGCTCGCCCGCCCGAATCCACTTCCCCGCTAGCTCGCATGCACCGAAAACCCCAATGGCAGAACCAACTGACACGCAGAGCCGCGATTGGAATTCCCTCCCCGATGTTCTCTTGGAGCAGATTTGTAATCGTATGGACCTACTAAGCACCATCCGTCTGGCCGCATGCTCGGTGTCTTTGTACCGTCTACTCGTCTGCAACCGGCCGGCTCTTTTCAAGACACCCTGCTTGCTGATGCCCGATCCTCGCAGGTGGCCCAGACACCGACTTGACGATCCTACGGAGGTTGTCGTGGTGTCCCTCGACATGCTACCACTACCCGTCCACCTACCCTTCATGCGCGGCCACTACTAGGCGGGCATGAAGGCCAACTGGATCGTCCTCATCCACCAATCCGGTAGTCCATGGCATCTCGTGGATATCTACTCCCAGCGAGAGATCACCCTTCCATCTTTGGATACCGCTGCCATCGAGCCTCGCGGCCCGCCAGACACTCCTGCCTACTACGCACGAGACGCGTCGAGCTTTTGGCTCGACCTCTGTTTGCTGAAGGTTGTAATCTGCGAAGTGCCCACACCATCAGAATACTACATGGATTACAAGCTCATTGCCGTGTTCAACATGGGATTAGTCTATCTGGAATCCGGTCGCCATACATGGTTATGGCTCATCGTCGATCCTCTTCACCCAACACTTCTATCTAATGCTATAGTGCATGATGGCATCGTTTATGCGGTCGACGCACAGATTGGATGCCTATACTGGTGGAATCTATCGTCGTGTAATTGTTCTATCTCATCTCATCTTTACCTTAAGAATACGACTGCCTGTTCATTGTTACAAATTTAGAATATATAGTATGTCTATAACCACATCATTGCTATATGTTCCTCTAATTTCCTAGATTTTTATGACCACACATGTTATTGTTATTGTTGATATGAGAACAATTGGTACCTAATGATTGTTAGAATAGATACTATGAGTATAACCTCATGATTGCTATATTTTACTCTCATTTCCAGGATTTTTATAACAACGCATGTTATTGCTTAGAGTTGATATGATAACTGTAGTAAGTGCTATGGTAGAATATGAGTAGGCCCTGTCATATCTGTTTTCCTCTCATTGTTACATGATGTTTGAACCATGATATATTGCTAGAATATGAAAGCCATTGGCTTATTTTTTTAAACTTGGGGTATGATTATGACCACGGCATTGCAATTCTCTGTCTATGATATGTGTCACTGTTATAATAATCTTAATTCCACACATACTCTGAACATGATTGTTTATTTTGTCCTTTTGGTCTCCAATTTGAATTGTTGCAGTAGACGCAAATGCGCTGGCCTGCATGATTCCAGGACCTGGAATCATACCAGCCGATGGGTGGTGGTTTATCGCTCGTTCAGCTGACCGTGGTCATTTGATGCTCATTTGCACGTACCAAATTGACCAAACCATTTCATCAAACCACATGCAGTACAATGCCTGGGGCATTCATGACATTGATGGCTATGGCTACTTCATGTTCGAGAAAGATCCCAGCTCCGTTGGGCCAGGCGTATTCAACTGGAGGCGGGTTTACAGCCTCGGCAACCACTCCATGTTCCTTGGGCTCAATTATCCGATCATCCAACCAATTATCGATCATATCACCGGCGATGATTACCGTGCTATGCAACTTCCATTCGCCAGGGGGGACTGTGTTTACACATCATACCATGGGTTTCATGAATCACCATATCCAGAGATTTGTCGACACAGCTTGTTGCGATATAATCTTCAGTGTGTGAAAGGCATCAAGCTTCCATGCGATGGATGGCTTTTGCAAACCTGACATGCGGCGATGTGGTTCATGCCAACAGCAAATATGCACAACTTGATTCGTACTGATATGTAGACTGAGCCATGTATTCTACTGCTATAGCACGATCCTCTTTTGTTGGATATTATGTACTCTTGTTAGTTTGAAGCACTCCTCTAGTTTGAAGGATAGATACCTTTCTGGGATCAAGTGCATCCTAACTCACCTGCGCAGGATGTACTGATAATGATGATGGAGATGCTGTGCAGTATATATATATATATATATCACTTAGGCTTCAAGTGCGTACTTGTTAGTTAAACCTATGGTTAAAATGTGACACTAAATACGACCCGTAAGTAGTACGGTAGCAGTACTAGTATATGTCGGCCAAATTATTCATCATGTCCACACATTGAATTGACGTGACAACATGCTGCGCGTGAGGTCACACAAGAATCCCGGCGGCGTGTTCGGGTATTCTGGACTTCAGATTTGGAGTACCACTTATCTGTCGAAATCTTTCATCATTCACTTAAAACAGTCGATTGATCATACATTGAATACCATATAACTGGAATTAACCCATGCAAGTCGAAGAAGGATTGGCCGGTGCTGCCGGCTGGCGTCAAGTTCGATCCCACGGATCAGGAGCTGATCGAGCACCTTGAGGCCAAAGTCAGTGCTGACAGCGCGAGACCTCACCCTCTCATCGATTTGTTCATACCAACCATCGACAGCGAGCACGGCATATGCTACACCCATCCTGAGAAACTTCCAGGTAAGACACCGATCGGCCGTCTACTTGCACAAACAT
Source organism: Aegilops tauschii subsp. strangulata (assembly GCF_002575655.3). Classification (NCBI taxonomy): domain Eukaryota; kingdom Viridiplantae; phylum Streptophyta; class Magnoliopsida; order Poales; family Poaceae; genus Aegilops; species Aegilops tauschii. The sequence goes on from NC_053036.3 coordinate 221,715,604, forward strand.
ATTCCTATTGTTTATAGCTCTGTTTTTCTTTTTAGACGCAGACCTGATGAAGCAATTACAATTTGACAGTTAATAAAAAGTAAAACAAGTGACTGCAACATGCCAAAGATGTTATGAAATGCCAACTACGTACACTAAAACCTGTATTCGATAATACTAGAGGTATCACACTGAGTGGCCTAAGCAATCATTTCTTCCAGCGCAATTCCAGGGCGTTCAAAAGGGGCACGTGGGCGCGTCGCAAGATACAGTCGGAATGCGGCATGCACGCGATGTGGCACAACACCAGCAATACCTTGCCGGTGATGGTCAACGGCCGGCAGACGGGCAGCAAAAAGGTTCTGGTGCTGCACACCAACAAGAACTTCAACCAGCAGAGGACCAACTGGGTGATGCACCAGTACCACCTCGGGGACCTGGAGCAAGAGAAGGAGCAGGAGCTGGTCCTCTACAAGATTTTCTACCAGACGAACACTAGGGCCAGGAGTAAAAAGATTATAAGTTAGTTTGGTATTGGTACTTGTACTACCTTGTCGTCCGCAAGTTGGTATTGTTGTTAACGATCTTTTGGTATGAACTTGGCATTTGCTTCCAACCATCATGCCGAGGGTCGACGTGGATATAAAGCTGAATCATTTATTTCGAAACAAATTTTTAGGCACCTGATTTTTATTTGATGGGTAGCATAAGCACCTGCCGTTCGAATTCCCAGTTTTCCAAATTTTTCGAAACAAGTGCATGCTCTTATTATCACGATGAAAAAACAATATCCCTGCTGCATCCCAGTTATCAGTCTATACTTGCAGAATTCTCTCGTTTATTGAGCATGTATATTGTTTTTTCAGGTCGAGCAAGTTTCAACTAGGCTGTAGACTGCCCAGGCTTGGTTTTGTTTTTAACAGGCCCAGCCCATGACGACAACGGGGCACAAAGATCCAGCAGGTATCTACTGGCCTCTGGCCCGCCAGCGTTAGTTATATTTTGTCTTACAACATCCGCAGGCACTTTTTTTACTGAATCAAACACACAGCCTAGTTCTATTTTCCTCTTGAAACGCATGTCCTACATCCGTTTTCTAATCTCTACCTATAGTTTTACTAGTTCATATACACGTATCATTATATTGAAAGTACATAAAATTCACTTTTCATATTTACATCCTTATTTTTGTTGTTGTTTTCCCTCCCAGCGCTGATTTTTTTTACCACTGGTTTTCCCTTAAACCAACTCAATTGTCCCACGTCTTATTTGCTTACAAAAACAAAACGATTTTTTTGGCAAATCAATAAGTTCTTAAAAAAATTATCATTTCGGGATTACAAAAGTTCGGACTCCACCGAAATATGCAAAATAAGGTTGAACTTTTTGACCGTGGTCCTAGGCAAAAAATGGTCTGTAATAAATTACTTAAGAATTAGCAAATGGGCTGCAAATTATTAAAAAATAGCAAATGGGCTCTATGTTGCCTGCCACAGATTTGGAGGCTGACTTGTGGGCCTACTAAGTTCATGCGTACACAAGGTTTATCAAAAAAGAAACTTAGTCAACAATAGACTCTACCAACGTCAGACCGTTAGATGTCAATCTAACGGCAACCGTGCTTCTTTAGTCTCTGATCTTCCTGCCTCAGCCGCCCAAACCAGCACCGTCGGAACCGCCTGCTCCCGCCTCCCGTGGCCGGCTTGTCACGTCCCTAGTTCTGGTATGACCTAGACTAGCTAGTCATGTGTGCATCATGTCTAAATTTCATTTAAATTTGAAATGGGGATCTGTGAAACCCTCAGAATCATTTCTGGAAATGACCCAGATAAAAATTGCTCCAAAAGGGTCCAAGAAAATGTTCATGTTGCTCTCTGAAAATATTGGACAGAGATAAAAACCAAACCAATATTTTTAGGAGATCATAAATATTTATGTTGGGCATTTGGAATTAATGCAGTAATTATTTGCTTTGGATATATATTGTTATATATATAAAATATTGTCCAAAAATTATGCCATTTGTTGAGGAGTTCTGGAATAATACCACTAGCCCCTATAAAAATTGGCATAAGTAAATAAAATGGTTTAGTATTTTTATTAAACCAAACAAATGTCAGAAAATTAGAAAAGAAAAAGAAATAGGAAAAGGGAGCTTACCTGCGGCCTGGCACTGTGCGGCCTGGCCTGGCCCAGCAGGCCAGCCCAGCTGACTGGCCAGCGCCAGTCGTCCCCCTCCTCGCGCCAGAGGGACAGGGCGCGTGGTCGCCGCACGCCGCGCGCATGCGCACCACGGCAGCTGCCTGCCTGCCCTCCCCTCCCTCGACGCCTCGGTCGCCTGGACGACGCCACGACCCCTCCAGGCCTCACTCCCTCTCTCCTGCGCCTCTCCCCCGCTCTCTCCCGCTCTCTCTCGCGACGCCCAAACGCGCCGGTCGCCGCCGTTCGCTGCCCCGCGCTCCCCGCCATCCCCTCGCACCCCCGTCGTGTCCCAGAGCTCCGCCTCCTCGCGCTGAACCCCTCCGCTGAGCCACGCAAGCCGGAACGCCCTGGAGCGCCTCCATCGCCGTCGTCCTCAACTCCGGCCGCCGAAGATCGTCTTCGCGGCCCCACCGTCTCCAGTGCGTCCCCGAGCTCTCCGACGACGCCGTCGAGTCCACCGTGAGCTCCTGCCCCGTTCCCCTCTCTCCGTTTCTCCGTTCCCGCGCTGTAGCCCCGACCCTCACCATGGCCGTAGCTCCTCGCCGCCGTCCATGTCACCACCGCCGCCCTAGCCACCGCAGCCCGCAACCGAGCGCGTCACCGTGCTTCTGGTGACGCTAGGAGGCCGTAGCGCCACTCCGCTCACGCCCCCGTGCACCGCAGCACTGCGCCCGCCTTGGCCGAACTCCGGCCACAGCCGCGAGCCTCGCTCCGGCGAGCTCCGACCACCCCACGGTCTTCCGCGTGTCCCACTGGATGCGCGCGAGCCTGGGCTTCGCGTAGGTGGCCTCCGCGGCCCAAATGGTCGCCGGAGCGACGAACCCGACGAGCTCCGCCGCGCTCGGCCTCGCCGGCGACTAACCACCGGTCAACCCGGGTCAAACCGCACTAATTACCCCTCTAATCTACCCCCACTGACACTGACAATGGGCCCCAGCACCCCTAGATAATTTGGATTAACTAGAAAACCCCTCGGGTTAACATTGAGTCACTGACGTGTGGACCCCACACGTCAGGTTTGACTTGGTCAGCGCCGCTAACCCGCTGACGTCATGATGATGCAGTGCTGACGCAACAAACCCTTTCTGGATTTAAATTAAATCAGGAAATTCCAGAATATGTTCAAAACTTCTAAAATTCATAGAAATTCAACCGTAGCTCAGATTTAAATAATTTATATATGAAAAATTATCAGAAAAATGCAATCTATCCATCTGTACTAGTTTCATGCATGACAAACCAACTTATACCTACTGTATAAGTGAAAACATATAAATGGCATATATAAGGACTTAAATTAGAGTTGCATTTGAACCTTTAGTTCAAATGGATCTCTTCCAAGTTGAATGCTAAATGCATTGGCTCAAAATACATCACATATTCATGCATCATATTGTTGCATATGATTGTGTTTTGACTGTCGACACCGTTCCCTCTCGATAGGTCCTGCTCCGGAGAGTGTTCCAGAGTACCTGTCTGAGGAGCAGTGCCACCCTGTTGATCTACCAGGCAAGCAAACCCCCTTTGTTCATTCCGATACAAACCTACTCTCTCGCTCCTGCTCTCTTTTACTGCATTAGGACAACAGCGATTCAACTGCTACTTTATGCTGCGGTAGTCGAACCCATTCCTCTGCATGACCTGTCATTGCCACAGTAAATAGTTGAAACCCACTAGCATGTGTAGGAGTTGATTGAGCCATGTTGTGTTCCTACCATGCCTTGCATGCTATTGCTTAGAGTTGTGTCAGGTCTGGTTCATTGGGAATGAATTGGAGTGTTACGATATGTTCTGGTGCCGAGAGTTAAGCGTGTGAACACGATTTGGTAAAGGTAGCGGTGAGAGGCCATGTAGGAGTACATGGTGGGTTGTCTCACTGGAACCATCCTTAAGCACTGAGTTCTGTGTATGTTGTCCAATGACTAGTTACTACCACACATTGGAATGCTTAAGTGCCCCTCTCGACTTATTAACCAACTTGGTCTCTGTCCAGGAGTTGCAACTAGTTTCTGGTGTTTGTAGGTAGTGCTATTTTTCTACCGAGTGGCACCCGGCAGGGTGGGCTTGGGACAGACTAGGCACATGTGGCCCGGTGTACCGAGTGGCACCCGGATGGTGGGCTCGGGAACCCTGTACACATCGTTTGGGGCCGTGAGCGACACCTCGGCCGGATCTCCTTGCGGATGGAACCCGAATAGGCGATAAACCTGGACTAGACTCTTGTGTGGTTAGTCAGGTCGTGGCCGACACCCTCGCCAGGCTTCCGCTTGAAGGTTGCCGAGGTACATGACGTGTACATGGCGGTAAGTGGCGAGAGCGTGTGTGACGCAGTACACCCCCTGCAGGGTTATCATGATCTATTCGAATAGCCGTGTCCTCGGTTATGGACTTCTTGGATGCTTACGTGGTACATAGACAACTTGAAGTGGATACTCTAAAATGCTCAAGATAAGTGTGAGTGCTATGGATGGCTTCTCGTAGTGAGACGGGAATGAATCCATAGTGGTGTATTGAGGTGGTGATTAGTGGACTCGTGTGCGCCTTCTTACCTCAAAGAAGATTCTCGCAGTCGTAGAACAGGATAGCCACTGAGTCAAAGCTGGCTTGCTGCAACTAAACCCCACCCTACCTTCTTGATACAAATGCATGTATGATAGGATCTGATGTAAGTCTTGCTGAGTACCTTCGTACTCATGTTGCTTTATTCATGTTTTTGCAGCGGAGACTTCAGTCTTACTAGTAGCTCCGCTTGGACTTCGGCGAGTAGCTTGTACCTCAGCTACGATCTTGAACCCTTGGGAGGGTCTTGTAGATAGTCAGGCTTCTCAGCCTTTTTCTTTTGTAGTTGTCTGTACTCAGACATGTAATGCTTCCGTTGCTTGTATGCTCTGAATGATGGGTCATGTGACCCCTGTTTGTACTTAATGCTATGTGGCTCTTCTGGGCCGTTTATCTATATGAGTTCGCGTTATGTTGTGATGCCATGTTGTACAGCACATACTTGCATGTTATGCGTACGTGTAACGTGTATTGCTATGTGTGGGATCCGACAATCTAGTTGTTTATCCTTGGCAGCCTCTCTTATGGGGAAATGTAGTCTAGTGCCTCCTTGAGCCATAGTAGTCCGCTACAGCCCGGTTCACCGGAGTCCTGCTAGCCCAGCACTACTGCTCTGGACACTTGACTGGCCGGCATGTGTTTCACATCGTTCCTGTGTCTGTCCCTTCGGGAAATGTCACGCGATGACATCCGGAGTCCTGCCTAGCCTGCTACAGCCCGGGTTCCCGGAGTCCTGTTAGCCCAGTGCTACAGCCCGGATTCACACGCTGCTGACCGACACGTTCGATGTTGATTCATGTATGCCTGTCCCCATACGTTAGTGCCGCTTTGAGTTCACGACTAGCCATGTCAGCCCGGGTTCTCTGTCATATGGATGCTAGCGACATTGTCATATACGTGAGCCAAAAGGCACAAACGGTCCCGGGCCATGGTAAGGCGACACCCGTGGGAATACCGTGCGTGAGGCCGCAAAGTGATATGAGGTGTTACATGCTAGATCGGTGTGACTTAGAATCGGGGTCCTGACAGCTTTGGTATCAGAGCCTGACTGCCTGTAGGATTTCCAAGCCAACCTGGTCGAAGTTGAGTCTAGAAATTCTTTAGTTATGTAAGGGAATTGATTGTGGAAGGGAACGTAAGGCTCTTTTTACTTCTTTTACCTCATGCCCTTCTGATCTGAGTCATCCTATCTTTCCTACGGGGTTAAGGAACTAGGCTTCCTCTTCTGTCTATCAGGATCACGTGTTACTACTCCGTAGTCTCTTAGGATTGGTTGATCAGAGTCATACCCCAGTTTGAGTACCTCCAGTGTAGCCTGTTTAGTAATATCTTAGAACCTTGAGTGACGATGTTGAGTATGGTGCTACCCCGCCCTTTGCGGAATGTCTCATTTTGAGCATTTTACTGCCGTTATGCTGCCGAATTTGTCCTAGGAGTTTGAGAGGTACTAAATTTTCTTATGCTACATGTTGCATCCTATAGTTGTTGTTGACCTTGTCCTTGGTTCCGCTTCTCAGGATGTCGTCAGTTAACCGAAGTTCTGTTGCTCGTTGCCTGAACCACGGAGGTGGTAGGGATGAGGAGGATCCTCCCGACCAGCCTTCGTTGGCAGAGTTTATGTTAGAGATGGAGAGGAACAAGCACGAGTCTAACCGCTTGTTAGCACGTATCGAGGAGAACACCGCACCCCAGTGCAAAGAGTCAGCGACCATCTATGATTTCATTGGTTTGAAACCACCTACCTTCCATCATTCCATTGAACCACTCGATGCAGATGACTGGCTCCGTAGTATCACACACAAGTTGCGTTCTGCGAACGTAGCTGAAGGTGACAAGGTCACTTATGCTGCATATCACCTGGAAGGTCCTGCTAGTCTTTGGTGGCAGAACTATGAGGCTATGTTTCCAGCTGGCCAGATACCGACCTGGAGAGATTTCACTGAGGCTTTTCGCGAGCATCACATTCCTCAGGCTCTCATTGACCGCAAGAGAGAAGAGTTCTGTAGTTTCACCCAGGGTAAGATGGCTGTTGATGCTTACAGTAGAGAGTTTGAGAACCTCGCCCGCTATGCTACAGAAGAAGTGTCCACGGACGCTAAGAAGCAGGCTAGGTTCCGGAAGGGTCTCAACCCCAAGTTGCGTCGTGATCTCCACTTGCACCATTGCAAAACTTTCCAGGATCTTGTGAACAAGGCCATTAATGCGGAGACAGCTCAGCTCACATACGAGGAGTCTCGTAAGCACACCCGTGATTTGGTTTCTTCCTCTGGCTCTAGTTCTCATAAGCGCCGGATTTGGGTTCCGAACTCCGCTCTTCCACCTGGATATGCACCGAGGCTATCTTATGTGCCGCCTCACCCAGTTCAGCAGTATGCTCCACCCAGGCCTATTGGTAGACCGCTTGTCAATGCGGGTCCACATCCAACTTCAGGGACTTGCTTCACATGCGGGAAGCCAGGACACTATGCACGTGACTGCTCTCAAATTAACTATGCCCCACCCCTGCCTGAGAAGTCTGTTGGCAGTGGTAAGCCATCACGCAAGATGATCAGTGTCAAGTCAGCTCCCACTGAGCGTGGACGTGTGCATCACGCCTCAGCTAAAGACGCTCATGATGATCCGGATGTCGTTCTTGGTACACTCCTTGTCAATTGCCATCCAGCTTCGGTTCTATTCGATACTGGAGCATCTCACTCCTTCATCTCTGAAGGCTATGCCCGTTTGCACGACATGTCATTTTGTGATATGCCAACTCCACTTGAAATCCAAACTCCAGGGTCTAGATGGCAAACTACCAGAATAAGCCATGGTAATGAAATCCTTGTTGACAGACTTGTATTCCTTGCCTCACTTATAGCCCTCAAGTCCACAGATATTAACATCATCTTGGGTATGGACTGGATGACAGCTCATCATGCCAAGATTGATTGTTACACCAGGTCTGTTCAGCTCACACACCCATCTGGTAAGTTAGTCACTGTCTCCACCAGAGTTGCAAAGCGTCAACTCTATTCTCTTAATGCCAGTCCTCTTCCAGACCTTGAAGATATCCCGGTAGTCCGTGACTTTCCGGATGTTTTTCCAGAGGAACTGCCAGGTATTCCACCTGACAGGGATGTAGAGTTTGTCATAGATCTTATCCCAGGAACCGCCCCAATCTCTAGGAGACCTTACAAGATGGCACCTTTAGGACTAGGTGAGCTTAAGAAACAACTTGATGAGTCCTTGCAAAAGGGTTTCATCCGTCCTAGTTCTTCTCCTTGGGCTTGCCCCGTCCTCTTCGTCAAGAAGAAGGATGGTACGGACCGTATGGTTGTAGATTATCGTCCCGTTAATTTGGTCACGATAAAGAACAAGTATCCGCTCCCCAGGATCAATGACCTGTATGATCAACTCGCTGGATCCTCGGTCTTTTCCAAGATGGATTTGAGGTTAGGCTACCACCAAATCAAGATTAGAAACGGGGACATTCCTAAGACGGCTTTTGTCACTCGTTATGGCCAGTACGAGTACACCGTCATGTCTTTTGGTCTAACCAATGCTCCAGCTACCTTCTCCCGCTTGATGAACTCGATCTTCATGGAGTACTTAGATAAGTTCGTCGTGGTTTACCTCGATGATATCCTTATCTACTCGAAGAACGAGGAAGAGCATGCCGAACATCTTAGACTTGTGTTAGAAAAGCTCAAAGAGCACCGCCTTTACGCCAAGTTCTCCAAGTGCGAATTTTGGTTGCCAGAAGTGACCTACCTAGGCCACGTGATCTCTGGTAAGGGCATTGCTGTCAATCCTGAGAGAGTTCAGGCCATTCTTGATTGGACTCCACCTGAAACAGTTAAACAAGTTAGGAGTTTCCTTGGTCTAGCTAGTTATTGTCGCCGCTTCGTTGAAAACTTCTCCAAAGTAGCCAAACCCCTCACGGAACTTCTCAAGAAGGATAAAAAGTTTGAGTGGTCCCCACAGTGTGAATACAGTTTTCAGGAACTGAAAAGACGCCTGACTTCTGCTCCCATACTGGTGCCACCAGATTTCACTAAAGACTTTGTTATCTACTGCGACGCCTCACGACAGGGACTAGGTTGCATTCTTATGCAGGATCGCCATGTGATTGCCTATGCATCTCGACAGTTACATCCATATGAGGAGAATTATCCTACACATGATCTAGAGCTTGCAGCTGTAGTCTATGCACTTAAGACATGGCGACATTACCTTCTTGGTAAACGTTGCGAGATTTACACCGATCACCAGAGTCTCAAGTATATTTTCACCCAACCAGATTTGAACCTTAGGCAAAGACGTTGGTTGGAGTTGATCTCAGATTACGACTTAGGGATTACCTACACCCCAGGCAAGGGCAATGTCATGGCTGATGCGCTAAGTCGTAAGTCCTATTGCAACAATCTTATGTTGCAGCAGGGCCAACCACTTCTCCATGAGGAATTCTGTAAGCTTAACCTTCACATTGCTCCTCAAGGATTCCTTTCTACCTTGGTGGCGAAACCTACCCTTGAGGATCAGATCATTTCTGGCCAGAAGTTTGATAGGGGTGTTACCCGCATCAGGAGAAACATTAAGAAGGGAGTTGGTGGATGTTTCTCTATGGATGATCGAGGTGCTGTTTTCTTTGAGAATCGTTTGGTGGTTCCCAAGAATCAACATCTGCGACAATTGATCCTTAAGGAGGCACATGAATCCCCTCTCACGATTCATCCCGGTAGTACTAAGATGTATCAGGACCTACGCCAGAGGTTCTGGTGGACTAGGATGAAGAGAGAAATCGCTCAGTTCATTGCTAACAGTGACGTTTGTCGTCGCGTTAAGGCAGAACATCAAAGGCCTGCTGGCACCCTTCAACCTTTAGCCATTCCTGAGTGGAAATGGGATAAAGTTGGTATGGACTTCATCACCGGCTTTCCCAGGACCAAGAAAGGGAATAATGCTATCTTCGTAGTCATTGATCGTCTTTCCAAAGTGGCTCACTTCCTACCTGTTCGAGAGAGTATCACTGCTAGTCAGCTCGCTGACTTATATATTTCTCGAATAGTGTCACTTCATGGTGTTCCACTAGAGATCAATTCAGACCGTGGTAGCCTCTTCACTTCTCATTTCTGGGAGAGTTTCCAAACTGCCATGGGCACCCATCTTTCCTTCAGTACCGCTTTCCACCCTCAATCAAGTGGTCAGGTGGAAAGGGTCAACCAAATTCTCGAAGACATGCTTAGAGCTTGCGTTATCTCATTCGGTATGGATTGGGAGAAATGCCTACCTTTCACCGAGTTTTCTTATAACAATAGCTATCAATCCAGTCTTAAGAAAGCTCCTTTCGAGATTCTGTATGGACGAAGATGTCGAACACCTTTGAACTGGTCAGAAACCGGTGAAAGACAATTCTTTGGACCGGACATGATCCAGGAAGCAGAAGAGCAAGTTCGCATCATTCGTGAGAATTTGAAAACAGCCCAGTCTCGTCAAAAGAGCCACTATGACCGTCGTCATAAGGAAGTGGCTTATGAAGTTGGCGACAAGGCTTACCTTCGGGTTACTCCTCTAAAGGGTACCCATCGATTCGGTATCAAGGGCAAGTTGGCTCCTCGTTACATTGGTCCTTTTCGCATTCTCGCTAAACGAGGAGAGGTTGCCTACCAGTTAGAACTACCCCCACATCTATATCGAGTCCATGATGTCTTCCACGTCTCTCAACTCAGGCGTTGCTTCTCGGATCCCATCCGCGGAGTGGACCATGAAACGCTTGATCTCCAAGATAACCTCACATACCGAGAGTACCCTATTCGCATTCTTGATCAAGCAGAGCGTGTCACCCGACGTCAGAACATCAAGTTTCTCAAGGTTCAGTGGTCTCATCATTCTGAGAGAGAAGCTACTTGGGAGCGAGAAGATCGTCTTCGACTGGAGTACCCCACCTTCTTTCCGTCGACCCCTGAATCTCGGGACGAGATTCTTGCAAGTGGGGGCGAGTTGTCACGTCCCTAGTTCTGGTATGACCTAGACTAGCTAGTCATGTGTGCATCATGTCTAAATTTCATTTAAATTTGAAATGGGGATCTGTGAAACCCTCAGAATCATTTCTGGAAATGACCCAGATAAAAATTGCTCCAAAAGGGTCCAAGAAAATGTTCATGTTGCTCTCTGAAAATATTGGACAGAGATAAAAACCAAACCAATATTTTTAGGAGATCATAAATATTTATGTTGGGCATTTGGAATTAATGCAGTAATTATTTGCTTTGGATATATATTGTTATATATATAAAATATTGTCCAAAAATTATGCCATTTGTTGAGGAGTTCTGGAATAATACCACTAGCCCCTATAAAAATTGGCATAAGTAAATAAAATGGTTTAGTATTTTTATTAAACCAAACAAATGTCAGAAAATTAGAAAAGAAAAAGAAATAGGAAAAGGGAGCTTACCTGCGGCCTGGCACTGTGCGGCCTGGCCTGGCCCAGCAGGCCAGCCGAGCTGACTGGCCAGCGCCAGTCGTCCCCCTCCTCGCGCCAGAGGGACAGGGCGCGTGGTCGCCGCACGCCGCGCGCATGCGCGCCACGGCAGTTGCCTGCCTGCCCTCCCCTCCCTCGACGCCTCGGTCGCCTGGACGACGCCACGACCCCTCCAGGCCTCACTCCCTCTCTCCTGCGCCTCTCCCCCGCTCTCTCCCGCTCTCTCTCGCGACGCCCGAACGCGCCGGTCGCCGCCGTTCGCTGCCCCGCGCTCCCCGCCATCCCCTTGCACCCCCGTCGTGTCCCAGAGCTCCGCCTCCTCGCGCTGAACCCCTCCGCTGAGCCACGCAAGCCGGAACGCCCTGGAGCGCCTCCATCGCCGTCGTCCTCAACTCCGGCCGCCGAAGATCGTCTTCGCGGCCCCACCGTCTCCAGTGCGTCCCCGAGCTCTCCGACGACGCCGTCGAGTCCACCGTGAGCTCCTGCCCCGTTCCCCTCTCTCCGTTTCTCCGTTCCCGCGCTGTAGCCCCGACCCTCACCATGGCCGTAGCTCCTCGCCGCCGTCCATGTCACCACCGCCGCCCTAGCCACCGCAGCCCGCAACCGAGCGCGTCACCGTGCTTCTGGTGACGCTAGGAGGCCGTAGCGCCACTCCGCTCACGCCCCCGTGCACCGCAGCACTGCGCCCGCCTTGGCCGAACTCCGGCCACAGCCGCGAGCCTCGCTCCGGCGAGCTCCGACCACCCCACGGTCTTCCGCGTGTCCCACTGGATGCGCGCGAGCCTGGGCTTCGCGTAGGTGGCCTCCGCGGCCCAAATGGTCGCCGGAGCGACGAACCCGACGAGCTCCGCCGCGCTCGGCCTCGCCGGCGACTAACCGCCGGTCAACCCGGGTCAAACCGCAATAATTACCCCTCTAATCTACCCCCACTGACACTGACAATGGGCCCCAGCACCCCTAGATAATTTAGATTAACTAGAAAACCCCTCGGGTTAACATTGAGTCACTGACGTGTGGACCCCACACGTCAGGTTTGACTTGGTCAGCGCCGCTAACCCGCTGACGTCATGATGACGCAGTGCTGACGCAACAAACCCTTTCTGGATTTAAATTAAATCAGGAAATTCCAGAATATGTTCAAAACTTCTAAAATTCATAGAAATTCAACCGTAGCTCAGATTTAAATAATTTATATATGAAAAATTATCAGAAAAATGCAATCTATCCATCTGTACTAGTTTCATGCATGACAAACGAACTTATACCTACTGTATAAGTGAAAACATATAAATGGCATATATAAGGACTTAAATTAGAGTTGCATTTGAACCTTTGGTTCAAATGGATCTCTTCCAAGTTGAATGCTAAATGCATTGGCTCAAAATACATCACATATTCATGCCATATTCATGCATCATATTGTTGCATATGATTGTGTTTTGACTGTCGACACCGTTCCCTCTCGATAGGTCCTGCTCCGGAGAGTGTTCCAGAGTACCTGTCTGAGGAGCAGTGCCACCCTGTTGATCTACCAGGCAAGCAAACCCCCTTTGTTCATTCCGATACAAACCTACTCTCTCGCTCCTGCTCTCTTTTACTGCATTAGGACAACAGCGATTCAACTGCTACTTTATGCTGCGGTAGTCGAACCCATTCCTCTGCATGACCTGTCATTGCCACAGTAAATAGTTGAAACCCACTAGCATGTGTAGGAGTTGATTGAGCCATGTTGTGTTCCTACCATGCCTTGCATGCTATTGCTTAGAGTTGTGTCAGGTCTGGTTCATTGGGAATGAATTGGAGTGTTACGATATGTTCTGGTGCCGAGAGTTAAGCGTGTGAACACGATTTGGTAAAGGTAGCGGTGAGAGGCCATGTAGGAGTACATGGTGGGTTGTCTCACTGGAACCATCCTTAAGCACTGAGTTCTGTGTATGTTGTCCAATGACTAGTTACTACCACACATTGGAATGCTTAAGTGCCCCTCTCGACTTATTAACCAACTTGGTCTCTGTCCAGGAGTTGCAACTAGTTTCTGGTGTTTGTAGGTAGTGCTATTTTTCTACCGAGTGGCACCCGGCAGGGTGGGCTTGGGACAGACTAGGCACATGTGGCCCGGTGTACCGAGTGGCACCCGGATGGTGGGCTCGGGAACCCTGTACACATCGTTTGGGGCCGTGAGCGACACCCCGGCCGGATCTCCTTGCGGATGGAACCCGAATAGGCGATAAACCTGGACTAGACTCTTGTGTGGTTAGTCAGGTCGTGGCCGACACCCTCGCCAGGCTTCCGCTTGAAGGTTGCCGAGGTACATGACGTGTACATGGCGGTAAGTGGCGAGAGCGTGTGTGACGCAGTACACCCCCTGCAGGGTTATCATGATCTATTCGAATAGCCGTGTCCTCGGTTATGGACTTCTTGGATGCTTACGTGGTACATAGACAACTTGAAGTGGATACTCTAAGATGCTCAAGATAAGTGTGAGTGCTATGGATGGCTTCTCGTAGTGAGACGGGAATGAATCCATAGTGGTGTATTGAGGTGGTGATTAGTGGACTCGTGTGCGCCTTCTTACCTCAAAGAAGATTCTCGCAGTCGTAGAACAGGATAGCCACTGAGTCAAAGCTGGCTTGCTGCAACTAAACCCCACCCTACCTTCTTGATACAAATGCATGTATGATAGGATCTGATGTAAGTCTTGCTGAGTACCTTCGTACTCATGTTGCTTTATTCATGTTTTTGCAGCGGAGACTTCAGTCTTACTAGTAGCTCCGCTTGGACTTCGGCGAGTAGCTTGTACCTCAGCTACGATCTTGAACCCTTGGGAGGGTCTTGTAGATAGTCAGGCTTCTCAGCCTTTTTCTTTTGTAGTTGTCTGTACTCAGACATGTAATGCTTCCGTTGCTTGTATGCTCTGAATGATGGGTCATGTGACCCCTGTTTGTACTTAATGCTATGTGGCTCTTCTGGGCCGTTTATCTATATGAGTTCGCGTTATGTTGTGATGCCATGTTGTACAGCACATACTTGCATGTTATGCGTACGTGTAACGTGTATTGCTATGTGTGGGATCCGACAATCTAGTTGTTTATCCTTGGCAGCCTCTCTTATGGGGAAATGTAGTCTAGTGCCTCCTTGAGCCATAGTAGTCCGCTACAGCCCGGTTCACCGGAGTCCTGCTAGCCCAGCACTACTGCTCTGGACACTTGACTGGCCGGCATGTGTTTCACATCGTTCCTGTGTCTGTCCCTTCGAGAAATGTCACGCGATGACATCCGGAGTCCTGCCTAGCCTGCTACAGCCCGGGTTCCCGGAGTCCTGTTAGCCCAGTGCTACAGCCCGGATTCACACGCTGCTGACCGACACGTTCGATGTTGATTCATGTATGCCTGTCCCCATACGTTAGTGCCGCTTTGGGTTCACGACTAGCCATGTCATCCCGGGTTCTCTGTCATATGGATGCTAGCGACATTGTCATATACGTGAGCCAAAAGGCGCAAACGGTCCCGGGCCATGGTAAGGCGACACCCGTGGGAATACCGTGCGTGAGGCCGCAAAGTGATATGAGGTGTTACATGCTAGATCGGTGTGACTTAGAATCGGGGTCCCGACACGGCTGTACTGCCGGGCAGGCCTCACGGCCCCATCATATACTCGCATCCCTGGCATGTCTATCACTCTACTCACCCACACCTCCTGTTATTTTCCGGCGACGGCAGCCGAACCAGTCAACCCTCGTACTCTCCACCGCGTGGGTAGCCACTGCCGTGTCTTCCCGGGCTCCATGTCGTTCCCTTCGTAGGCCTCGCCATCGTCCACCGCCCTGGTGCTCTCGGCGCGGTGTGGTCAACGTGGTCAACGAACGACATCCATCGGAAGTGGACTGTACGTGGAGAGGCTGACAGCTGGGTCCACGGCCGCACACAAGGAAATGCCTCCTTATTACGTGCAAAATAATGATTTCTCCACCTGACATCTGGGACCCGCCGGAAGGGCCTCTGTATTTCGCGAAAAAAATGTTCCCTCCACTGACAGGTCGAACCCACCAACTATATCTTCGCACGCAAGGAAGTGCCTCCTTATTGCGCACAAAAATGAATACCCCCCTGCCAGCTGGGACGCACCATAGTGGGAGGCTGACTTGTGGGCCTGCTAAGTTGATGGGGACGGAGGGATTTGTCAACCTAGTCAATATGAATGATTCTAGCTCCAGTGACCGTACGATGTCCCTCCAACGGCCGTAGTGCTTCTTGAAACTCCGGTCTTCTTGCTCCAGCCACCCAAACCAGCGTTAGCCGTGCCTCGTGCTCCTGCCTCCCGTGGCTGGCTGCGATGCGGCGGAGGCCTCACCGCCCCCAACTACTCCCACCGCTGGCCAGGCCATCCCTCTACTCACCCACACCCCCTGTTATCCTGCGGCGACGGCAGCCTAACACCGCAGCGAACCAGTGAACCCTCATACTCCTCTACGCGTGGGCATCCACTGCCGCGTCTTCCCCGGCTCTGCGTCGTCCCCTTCCTAGGCCTCGCCGTCGTCCACCGCCCTGGTGCTCTCGCCGCGGCGTGGTCAACGTGGTCAAGGAATGGCTTCCATCGGACATGGACTGTGCGTGGAGAGGCTGACAGCTGGGTCCACGGCCGCAGCAAGGAAGTGCCTCCTTATTACGCGCAAAATAATTATTCCTCCACCTGACAGCGGGGACTCACAGGACGAGCCACCGTATTTCACGAAAAAATGTTTCCCCCTAACTGCTGGGACCCACTAGCTACATCTTCGCACGCAAGGAAGTGCGTCCGGGCAAAAAAACGATTCGCCCCCCTGACTGCTGGGACCCACCAGCTACATCTTCGCAGGCAAGGAAGTGCCTGACAGTCGGGACCCACCTGGTCGAAGCGTACGTAGCGTTGTCATTCTGGTCGCGAACGTGTACGTACATACTGGTCGATGTAGAGGCGCGCACGTGTCGTAGTAGAGGCGCGCACGTAGCATGTACACGTACGTACAACAGCCAGTGTGCAAGAAAGAAAATACGGCCACGTACGTGCATACGGGCAGGGTCTCGAACGCCTACTCGCGCATACGTACGGCCAGGGCTCGTGTACATGGCTGGGTCGGAACGGAGAAACAGCGTCGTCGTCGTGTTCATGGGGAGCCAACCGGCTGGGTCGGAACGGAATGCGTCGTCCTGTTCATCGGGAGGGCTTGGACGGAACAGCCAATGGAAACGAGGCCTGGCATACCACAGAACGGAGGAAACGGCCTTGTGTTCGACCAGCCACGTTCGAAATGGGATCCTGTTCATCGGGAGGGGTCTGGCGTACCGCAAAACGGAGGAAACGGACCTCCTACGGTCGAAACGGGGGTCTTGTTGATCAGGAGGGGTGTGGCGTACCGCAAAACGGAGGAAACGGACTTGTGTTGGAGCGCTACGGTCGAAACGGGGGTCCTGTTCATCGGGAGGGGTGTGGCGTACCGCAAAACGGGACTCCACGGGACACTGTTCATCTCCACCGTCGACCCCCTCCAGCCTCCACGGGCTACTGTTCATCCACCGTCGACCTCCTCCAGCCTCCACCTGCGATTGTTCATCCACGGGCTCCTGTTCATCCAGCCTCCACCGGCTACTGTTCAACCGGCCCTCTCCATGGGCTCATGTGCAACCACCCCTCCACGGGCTACTGTTCATCCAGCCCTCCACCATCTACTGTTCATCCTGCCCTCCACGGGGTGGTCCTGTTCATCCTGCCCTCCACGGCGTCCTGCTCATCCAGCCCCAACCAGCTCGATTGATCGGGGTCCTGTTCATCCAGAGGCAACACCACGGGGTCCTGTTCATCCACCCCCACCAGGAACTGTTCATCCAAACCCCCCAACAACGCTCACTGTTCATCCAGAGGCAGCATCGATCGGCTTCAGTTAGCAGCAGTAGCGAAGGAATCGCTTGATCGGGTTCAGTTAACACCCATTGATCGACCGCACGGGTTCAGTAACGCGTAGCCTGCAGTGCAATCACTCGGGTTCAGTCAGAGCCCAACGCCTCGCTCGGGTTCAGTTAGAGCCCAACGCCTCGCACCCACGCGCGTGCGTGTACGAGAGAAACGCGCATCGCTCGGCCCCGACCACCCACCGTAACCGGCAACACCCCGATATTTTCCTCGCCCTCGCTTCTACCACGGTTTTTTCCGTCATGGACGGCCCAAAGAATGTCATGCAGCTGCGTCTCCGGCCCTCCCAGGACGAAAAGCCCATTTTCTGTCATGATTTTTTGTCATAGAAGTAGGACCCCACCACATCTATGATGATACCGGGTTTTGTCACAATTATCGTCATAGAAGTGTCATAAGTATGACAGAAAAAAAATTTGTTCGACCCAAAATGTCACGGATGTGTCTTTTTTTTGTAGTGGCGCCTGGCTGCTCAACCTCCCCGGATCCACGGTGGCATCTTGGGAGGAGCTGCGCGGCCTCTTCGCCGTGCGCTTCGCGGCACCGGCACCCCTCGCTGTCGCGGCTCTCCTCGGCGGCTCGCAAGCGCCGCCCTTGGACCGTCACACCAAGCCGTTCTTTCGCCAGATCAGCGCCGCTTCCACGCGGCAGGGGGCTCCCCCGGGTTGGGTGCCTCCCGATGCCGACCTGAATTTCGACTCAGGAGATCATCCCGTCACCACCGTCGGATCGGGCGTGCTCCCAATGCTTTGCACGCCCACCATCTGCAATGTAGCCGTCACCATGACCCTCATCGACGGTGGCGCCGGCCTCAACGTGCTCTCGGTGGAGGCCTTCAGCCTCCTTCGCGTACCACTCAAGCGGCTCCGCCCCAGGAAGCCCTTCTCCAGAGTCGGCGACGGCTCCTCCAGCCCCCTGGGGCGAATCCGTCTTCCCGTGACCTTCGGCACCCACGACAACTACCGCACCGAGCTGATCGACTTCGACATCGCCCGCATTGGCCTCCCGTACAATGCCATCCTCGGGTACCCAGCTCTGGCCCAGTTTATGGCAGCGACCCATCCGACCTACAACCTCATGAAGATGCCCGGGGGCAAGGGCGTCCTGACCGTGGTTGGAGATACCAAGGAGGCTCTGGTGGTGCTAAAGCTTGCCCTCAAGACCGCCGCGGCGGCGCGCCCGACGGACGAGGCCCCCTCTGGAGTTAAGGGGGCCACACCGGCCAAGAAGAAGCAGTTGTTCACTCAAGATCGGGCGGAAACCAAGCAAGTGCCGGTCGAGGAAGATGGGTCTCCTGGAGCCACCTTCACCATAGGTGCCAACCTCGACTCAGATCAAGAGGAAGCATTGGTAAAGTTCTTGCACGCAAACAAGGAAGTATTCGCCTGGGAGCCCGATCAGCTGGTGGGGGTCCCAAGAGGGGTGATCGAGCATCACTTAAGGGTGTGCCCCAATGTGCGCCCCGTGAAGCAGAAGGCACGGTGATAGTCCATGGAGAAGCAGTCCTTCATGATCCAAGAAACCCGCAAGCTGGAGGCAGTAGGTGTCATTCGCGAGGTTCGGTACCCCGAGTGGCTGGCGAACCACGTCGTTGTGCCAAAGAAAGGCGGGAAGGAGCGCATGTGTGTCGACTTCACCAACCTCAACAAAGCCTGCCCCCAAGATCCGTTCCCGCTTCCGCGCATCGACCAGATCGTTGATTCCACCACTGAGTGCGACCTGTTGTGCTTCCTGGATGCGTTTTTAGGCTATCACCAGACCAAGATGGCAGTAGAAGATGTGGAGAAGAGAGCCTTCCTGAACCCGTGCGGGGTGTGCTGCTACACTTGCATGTCGTTCGGGCTGCACAACGCGGGCGCAACCTTCCAACGGCTGATGCACATCGCCTTGGGCCAGCAGCTCGGGAGGAATGCGGAAGCCTTCGTCGACGATATTGTGGTAAAGTCTCGGGAGGCGAGGACTTTAATTCAGGACCTGGAGGAGACCTTCGCGAGCCTGCGTCAGGTGGACTTGCGGCTCAACCCAGAAATGTGCATATTTGGTGTCCCATCCAGCAAACTGCTGGGCATCCTCGTGTCCCACAGGGGGACCGAGGCCAACCCGGAGAAGGTCAAGGAGATTGAAGATATGAGCCCACCTCAAACCCTCAAGGAGATGCAGAAGCTTGCCGGCTGCGTGACTTCATTGGGGCGCTTCATCTCCAAGTTGGGGGAGCGCGCCCTACCATTCTTCAAGTTGATGAAGAAGAAGGGTCTGTTTGAGTGGACCCCGGAGGCCAATCAAGCGTTTCAAGATCTCAAGAGATATCTGACCAGCCCTCCAGTGATGGTGGCGCCTCGCCCTCTAGAGCCCCTGGTGCTTTACCTCACCGCCACCCCACACTCAGCTAGTGCAGCTCTGGTGGCGGTTCGGGAAGAGCGCCAGGCCAAGGACACGTCGCGCCAAACCACGCCCCCAGCCGGGGCGACACAAGACCCGAAGGAGACCGCGGGGGCTGCAGCAACGCCAACGGATGACCCGGCTCGGCAGGATGGCGACCTCAGGCCTGCCGAGGCCCCAACAGGCGACCAGGCTCCGGAGGTCCAGTCGCCTCAGGAGGCGCCCCAACCTCCGATAGATGCGGCTCCCGTTGACGCGCCTGCCCTCGTCGAGCATCCAGTATATTTCGTCAGCACGGTACTGCGGGATGCAAGGGCACAATACCCCATGCCTCAGAAGCTCTTGCTCGCGCTTTTGGTGGCCTCGCGTAAGCTACGGCACTACTTCCAAGGTCACCCAATCAAGGTCGTCTCGGCCTACCCGCTGGAGAGGGTGCTCAGGAGCCCTAACGCTGCTGGAAGAGTCGCCGAGTGGAATATTTGCAGGCGTTCCAACTGGAGTTCAGCACAACTAGGGTCATCAAGGGAGCCGCGCTCACCGACTTCGTGGCGGAATGGACGGACACCCCGGAGCTTGAAGCAGGAGAGGATCGGTCCCTCTCGCCGGGGAGTGAAGCGCCGGACGGCTGGGTGATGTACTTCAATGGCGCATTTGCGCGCCAGGGCGCGGGAGCTGGAGCGGTGCTCATCTTGCCCACTCAGGACAAGCTCTACTACGCCGTGCAGCTCTGCTTCCAGCAGGGCGAGAAGGTCTCCAACAACATAGCCGGGTACGAAGGCCTCATAGCTGGCCTCAAGGCTACTGTGGCCCTGGGGATGAAACGCCTCACCATCAAGGGCGACTCACAGCTTCTCGTCAACTTCTCCAACAAGGTATATGAGCCGAGGGACGAGCACATGGAGGCATACCTCGCGGAGGTACGCAAAATGGAAAAGCATTTCTTGGGCCTAGAATTGCAGCACGTGCCCCGCGGCACCAACAAGGAAGTCGACGACATCGCCAAGAGAGCATCCAAGCGGCTATCCCAAGAACCTGGCGTCTTCGAGGAGCGACTCTTCAAGCCATCGGCAACGCCACCACTTTCAAGGACGGCGCTACCTCAGGAGGAGCTCCCCCAACCACCTGCCTCGGGAGCCCCGGCCTGCGGCCCGACATCGGGAGCGCGCCTACTCTTGGCGCTCGAGCCTCAGGAGGGGTGCTGGACCAAGGAGTTCAAGGAGTACCTGACGAAAGGGACGCTGCCAGAGAAGGAGGAAGATGCGGAACACGTGGCGCGGCAGGCCACGGCGTACTGCATCCACGATGGTGAGTTATACAGGAAGCGGCCGAATGATGTTTCCCTGCGTTGTATCTCTAGGGAGCAGGGGAAAGAGCTGCTAGCTGACATACACCACGGAGACTACAGGCACCACTCATCATCACAGACCCTCGTCGGCAAGGCGTTCCGCAGCAGATTCTACTGGCCTACAGCGCTCAACGACACGACTGAGCTGGTGAAGTCCTGTGAAGCCTGTCAATTCCAGGCCAAGCAGATCCATCAGCCAGCTCAGGGCCTCCAGACCATCCCACTCTCGTGGCCATTCGCAGTCTGGGGACTGGATATCTTGGGCTCGTTCCCTCGAGCGCCTGGGGGCTACCGCTACCTCTACGTCGCCATCGACAAGTTCACCAAGTGGGCGGAGGTAGAAGCCGTCTGCACCATCGCGGCCAGATCCACGGTCAAGTTCATCAAGGGTCTCGTGAGCCGGTTCAGGGTCCCCAACCGCATCATCACAGATAACGGCTCGCAGTTCACTAGCAATCTCTTCAAGACATATTGTGCTAACCTTGGAACACGGATCTGCTATGCTTCGGTGGCGCACCCCCAGAGCAATGGCCAGGCCGAACGCGCCAACGCAGAGGTTCTGAGAGGCCTCAAGACCAGGATCTTCAAGAAGAAGCTCGAGGCCTACGGCAGGGGCTGGCACGACGAGCTCCAATCCGTGTTGTGGTCCATCCGCACCACCGCCACCAAGCCAATGGGCGAGACCCCATTCTTCCTCGTCTATGGAGCAGAAGCAGTTCTCCCTCACGAGGTCAAGCATCGATCCGCGCGGGTCCTGGCATTTGATGAGGCGCAGCAGGACGACATGCGGGGGATGGACCTCGTGCTGGGACAGGAACGCCGCCGTGAAGCCACGCCATGGGCGGAAGATACCAGTAGGTGCTGCGGCGGTATCACTGTCGCAGCGTCCGCTCCAGGACTCTCGAGGTGGGTGGTCTCGTCCTAAGGCGGGTGCCCTCCAGGGAAGGGCTGCACAAGCTCTCGCCCATGTGGGAGGGCCCGTTTAGGGTCGCCCACGTCTCCAGGCCTGGCACCGTGCGCCTGGACACGCAGGACGGGGTACCCATCCAGAACGCCTGGAACATCTAGCACCTCCGGAAGTTTTACCCATGAAGAAAGGCCTAGCGCCTGTGAAGAAGGCCCAGTGCCTATGAAGGTCTCCGCTCGTGATACTCTCACGTAATAATGAGTGGGGTTGTACACGCCCTGGAGTCTTAGGAGTGCCGCCCTCGGGCCTTGGGGCTCCCTTCCACGTCCTAGTGGTAGCACTTAGCTCCGCGATGGTGAGAAGACAAGAAAACTAGACTAGGTGCCGGACGCGGCTTTTCATTTTCTTTCCGTAGTTTGCTTGCCTCTCTTTAATGAAATTTGCTTTCTGGTATGCCCTGCCGGTTTGGTTCCATCGCCTTTTGCCTCTGGTTCTGCTTTTGGCTCCCTGTTTCAACATGTACTCTCGCTCGCATGCCTCACGAGGGGGCTGGACAGGTGCTCTCGTGAGGGTTTTTCTGCCCTCGTGAGGGTTTTTTCCTGTTCTTCACGAGGCACCCTCATTCGAGCTCATAAGCTGGCGCGCTTCTCTCAATCCGTGCCCCTCGGGTACCGCGATGCGTAGCGCTGGATCGTGGCTGGCGGCGCCTGCGACCAGGGCTCGGAAGAACAAAAGTTTCCTAACGAATTTTTGCAGTTCCCAGACGCCTCTCGAGCCAAGGAGGCCTCGCCAGGTACTAGGAAACGCGCGCTTCACGAAGCAAAGACTACCTCAAGCGTGTCAAGCTAAGTTATCTCTACGTGCCTACATAAAACGTTAAATGCTGCAGCACGACACAGGAACAATAAACATAGCATAGCAACATGGAAATCATGGTTCGTTGCACGCCCCTACGGGGCCCCATACTTGTCTCTCTCTTAATGCAGGAAGAAAAGGAAGAACAAAACAAAAGCGGCGCATGCCCCTGCAGCAGCTCGCGAGGATGGACCCATGGCGCCCTCCTGAGCTCAGCCGAACCCCTCCTCGCGCTTCACTGGGGCGCGGCGGCGAGACGACCCGCTGCCACCTTCCAAGTGAGCGCGGCGGCGTGGCGGCTGGTCGTAGCCGCCGCTGCTAGAGCTGTCGCCGAAGGGAGAATCGCTGTAGCTGGGCGCGAGATCATCCTCACCCTTGTCTCGGCCGCCGCCAAGGCCAAGCACCTCGTCGCTGTCGTTGTCCTTGGGGCAGCACCCGACGCGGCGGCCGTCTTCTCCGAACACCCTCACGTAGAGGGTCGTGTTGCCGTCATATTTGAAGTGGAGGGTGCACCACCTGCCCAGGCCGCGCGCGCGGGAAAACGTCTGCCGCCGCGGGCCAGGGCTGCATTTCCTGCAACGGAGACCTAGGCCGTGACCCACGAAGCTTTGCTGCAGCAGTCGTCCGCCTGCAGCCAGAGCCCGCCTGGACCTGGGGTCGGCAGCTCACCGGCGAAGAAGCACGGGAGCTGATGCCAGGTGCCAGCCGGGTTCTCCGACCACACGACGAACTCCGACAGCACCTCTGCCGAGTGGAAGCATGGCCGGGGAGGTCATGCAACCATAGCGCACCTCCCCTCATCAACGGGGCTGCCATGATCTGGGCGAGTCCCAACACGAGAAGAGGCGGCGCCGCGGTCGCGAGGGGCCGCGTCGGGGGTCGCGGCGTGCTTACGGGGATGGCCACGCCCGCGCTTGGGCGGCGGAGAGCCAGGCCCCTCTTGGCGGGCCTTCCCCTTCTTCGCGGTCGAGAACCTCTTCGTAGGTGCCATGGGGGTCGCTACTAGTAATGGAGCGAGGAAGGAGAAGCGAATGGAGCAGAAAGAGATGAGCAACGGGGGCTCTGCCCCCTCCACATTTATAGCGGGAGAAGGCCAACCGGCGATCCCCATGATCACAGGTAATGATGATCTTTCTCTACATGCAGCAGAGACTCGTCAAGTCGGGCAGTTGTCGAGGCAGCGTGGGGAAGCGGAGACGCCCACGTCCAATCAATCGCCACACGTCGAGTGGGGCCGCAGGCTATTGGGGCCCGCGGCGCTCCGCACTGGCCCTTTGGCTTCGCCTCGAAGCCAAGTCCGAGCGCGCCTTGGGCCCGGGGGCTACTGTCGGCATCATGGGAACGGGGGTCCCCAGACTTGCCTGCCTGCGGCCCACGGCGTGGCTCCACCAGCGGCCTTGTACGGCCCAGATTCACCAACAAACACTCAAGACCCTCGCGAGGGGCCAGGTCTCACGAGGTGGACGACGCAAGACCTCCTCGGGGGCAGCCTCACCAGGCTGGCTCACGAGGGGCGGAGAGATCAAGGCAAGGGACACGTCGCGAGGTTCCTGTGACGCAAGCCATGACGACTGGAGCTAGGCGGGCGACAGCGCGCACAGTGTCCTCGTTTCCTCTTTGGTGCTAAAGAGGCAAGCGTAGGCGAGGAGTCCCGAGGCATCAGGCAAAGGTTTCCATATCGGTGCAATGAGACCAAGACCAGTAGGACGACAGGACAGAGGTCACCATGGAGCCCAAGACAGCATCACCACCAGAGCCTTTGGCAGGCGAAGACCACCTTTAGTCAGGATAACTTGTACTAGTTGCCCCCCTTCAAATTGGTCGTTGTGGCATCCCTTCCCGCTCAATATTTGGGAAGAGGACCAGTGTGTCAGGACCCCGATTCCAAGTCACATCGATCTAGCCGGTAACACCTCATATCACTTTGCGGCCTCACACGCGGTATTCCCACGGGTGTCGCCTTACCATGGCCCGGGACCGTTTGCGTCTTTTAGCTCACATATATGATAGTGTCGCTAGCATCCATATGACAGAGAACCCGGGCCGACATGACTAGTCGTGAACCCAAAGTGGCACTAACTTACGGGGACAGGCATACATGAATCAACATCGAGCATGTCGGTCAGCAGCGTGCGAATCCGGGCTGTAGCACTGGGCTAACAGGACTCCGGTGAACCGGGCTGTAGCAGGCTAGGCAGGACTCCGGATGTCACCGCGTGACATTTCCCCGAAGGGACAGACACAGGAACGAAGTGAATCACATGCCGGCCAGTCAAGTGTTCCGGAGCAGTAGTGCTGGGCTAGCAGGACTCTGGTGAACCGGGCTGTAGCGGACTACTATGGCTCATGGAAGCACAAGACTACATTTCCCCATAAGAGAGGCTACCAAGGATAAACAACTAGGTTGTCGGATCCCACACATACCAAGCATTTCAATCATACACACAATATACTCGATATGTGCAAATACAACATGGCATCACAACAAGACTCTACGACTCAGAGCATTTATTCATTAGGCTCCGAAGAGCCAGATATTACAAACATGGGTCTCATGACCCAACATTCAGAGCATACAACTCAAACACATGCGGAAGCTTAACATGTCTGAGTACAGACATCTACAAATGTAAAAGGCTGAGAAGCCTGACTATTTACTAGATCCTGCCGAGGGCACAAGATCGTAGTTGAGGTATCAAGCTAAACGTTGAACTCCACACGGAACTACTAGCGAGACTGACGTCTCTCTGCAAAACATAAAATAGGCAAACGTGAGTACAAATGTACCCAGTAAGACTTACATCAGAACTAGCTACATATGCATCGGTATCAACAAAGGGGGTGGTGGAGTTTGACTGCAGCAAGCCAGCTTTGACTCGGTGGCTATCCTAAACTATGACTGCAACTAACTCTTTTGAGGTGGCGCACACGAGTCCACATATTCACCATATCAATACACCACTATGGATCCGCTCCCGTCTCCCTACGAGAACGCCATCCATAGCACTCATGCTTATCTTGCGCATTTTAGAGTATCCACTTTCACTTGTCTATGAACTGTACAGGCAACCCAGAAGTCCTTTTTCGCGGACACGGCTATTCGAATAGATGATGTTAACCCTGCAGGGGTGTACTTCATCACACACGCTCTCGCCACTTACCACCATGTACATGTCGTGTACCTCGGCAACCTTCAAGCGGAAGCCTGGCGAGGGAGTCGGCCATGACCTGACTAACCACACAAGTCTCTCATCCAGGTTTATCGCCTATTCGGGTTCCATCCGCAAGGAGATCCGGTCGGGGTGTCGCTCACGGCCCCAAATGATGTGTGCAGGGTTCCCGAGCCCACCATCCGGGTGCCACTCGGTACACCAGGCCACGTGTGCCTAGTCTGTCCCAAGCCCACCTGTACCGGGTGCCGCTTGGTAGACTACTAACACTACCTACAAACACCAGAAACTAGTTGCAACTCCTGGACAGAGATCAAGTTGATTAATAAGTCGAGAGGGGCACTTAAGCATTCCAATGTGTGGTAGTAACTGTTCATGGATCACAAACACAGAACTCGGTTCCTGAGGACGGCTTCAATGAGACAACCCACCATGTACTCCTACATGGCCTCTCACCGCTACCTTTACCAAATCGTGTTCACACACTTAGCTCTCAACAGTAAGACATGTTCACCACATTCTAATTCATTCCCGATGAATCAAACCTGACACAACTCTAAGCAATAGCAGGCATGACAAACAAGCATGAATGAGTAGGCACATCAGGGCTCAAACAACTCCTACTCATGCTAGTGGGGTTCATCTATTTACTGTGGCAATGACAGGTCATGCAGAGGATAAAGGGGTTCAGCTACCGCAGCAAGTAACAGATGAATCGTTGTTGTCCTAATGCAGTAAAAGAGAGCAGGAGCGAGAGAGTGGGATTGTATCGGAATGAACAAGGGGTTTTGCTTGCCTGACACTTCCGAAGATAGGATAGCTCTTCATCGGTGTCATCGATCGCATCGTCGAAGCAACGTCTACTGAGAGGGGACAACACCGGCAAACAGAGAAGAAACACGATCAATGCAATGCACAATATGATGCATGCTATGACATGGCAACATGAATGTGTTTTGGCTAATGCAACTACAGACAGATGGGTTTGGGTCATTTTGAGTCAAAGGTTCAATCCCAAACTCAAATTATGAATTTAAATAGTGCCTTATCATGTTTTGAACTAAACAGCAAGGTTAGATGTTTAAAATGCATGAAACCAGTACAGATGGATAGATTGGATTTTTCTGATCATTTTTCATATATAACTTGTCTCATTTGGAGCTACGGTTGAATTTATACGATTTTTAGAAGTTTAAGCCTTTTTCTGGATTTTCTGATTATTATTAAAACAAGAAAATCATTAATTGCGTCAGCACTGTGTCAGGACTGCGTCAGCAGTCAACTGGGTTGACCCAGGTCAAACCTGACATGTGGGGGCCACACGTCAGCGACACAGGGCTAATCTCGGTCAAACCCAGCGTTGACTGGGGTTTGACCAGGCCTGGGGCCCACTGTCAGTGGTTGTGGGCGGTTTAAGCAGCGGGGTTAGCACCTAATGGCCGTGCCACGTCGGCGTGGTTACGCCGGCAATGACCCGACGCGGCGGCGATCGCCGGCCGGCTGTTTCCGGCCACGGATGGCCGCGCGGTTAGGTGCGTTGGAGAGCCCGTGGTGCGGGGCATCCAATGGTAGTCGTGGGGATGCCGGGGACGGCGTGTAACGGCGGCGGCGATGAGCTCAGGCGGCGGCCGTTTCAGTCGTCGGCAAAGCGGCAGCTGCGGCGTGCAATCGAGAAAACGGAGAGGGGGCAGAAGGAGCAGCAGCTTACAGCGGTTGCAGTAGGCTTCGAAGCGGGCTCGGGGAGGGCCGGAGCTGAGCGGGGCGGCGAGGCCGATCTCCGGCGGCCGAGGAGGGGAAAAGCGTCGGGGCGGCGCTTCGGGGCTCTTTCGGTCGTGTGAGCCGTCGTGGAGGACGAGGGAGGCACGTCGGAGCTCGGGGCCGTGTCGGAGAGGTCAGGGGAGTGGCAGTGGCCGTAGCAGCAGCAAACGGCGGCGACGTCGTGTTCGGTGGTGCTGCAGGGAGGGAGCTAGAGGAGAGGGAGAGAGCTCCAGAGTGAGGGGAGAGGCAGAGGGGGTCGAGGCCGTTCCTGTGACGCGGAGACAGCGCGAGGGGGAAGCAGGAGGTGGAAGCAGGAGGTGGAGCTCGGGCGCGCGCGCGTCGACACGCCTCTGCCTACTGGCAGAGGTTGAAGACGGTGGGGCTTCTGGGGGGCTGGGCCAGTTGGCTGGCCTGCCAGGTGGGCCGCATAGGTAGTAGGTCCAGGTAAGTTGCAGGTAAGCTCTCTTTTCCTTTTGTTTCAGTTTTCCATTTCTTTTATTCTGTTTTGAATTAGTAAAAATACTAATCCATTTTGTAAAATCCTGAAAATAATTGTGGGCGGTGTTTGGATTATTTCCAACAACCCAAAACTAGTTTCAGAATTATTAGAGCATTTAAAAATATTTATAGGATTTAAATGCTCCAATTCAAATACGATATGAGTTAATTCAAAGATCCAGAATATCCTAGAAATATATTCATCATTTTTGGCAGAGGTTTTCACCTTTATCAGAAATCATGAACATTTTCAAAGGCATCTTGGGTTCTTTGAAAAAAGATTTTGGATTGAACCTAGTTGAGTTCCATTTGGTGCTAGGGTTTGAACATCCCCATTTCAAGTTCAAAAGAATTTAAACATGATGCACACATGAAGCTAGCCTAGTGCAATACGAGAAGCTAGGGATGTGACAACTCGCCCCCACTAAACAAGAATCTCGTCCCGAGATTCAAGCGTAGGGTAAGAGGAAAAAGGGGACACAAAAGCTAACACAATCTTCTCGATCCAATTGCCCTCATCGAAGATGTTAATTCATTGCTTCAAATTGATCTTGTCGTCTTTGCTTTCGGGATCTTCATCCAACATGATGACGACAGAAGAAACTCTATAGGAATCGATCTTCTTAAAGATCGAGCAACTCACGATCAACTCACGGAATGAGATGTTGAACATCTCTCGAGCCAAGACACGGAACATAGATCCAGAGGGAAGAAGTGAAACAGAGAATGAAGATTCAAGTTGATAAGCACAATTCCACGCTGAATAAGACGGTGCATGGTTTCAAGATAACGAGGAGTTGTCTGCCATCATTCCATAACGGGGCACCTTAGGGAGGGTGGCTCATAGAAATATTCCCTTAAGTGGCAAAAGAATTACTTTTGATTCAGAGATCATTGAAACTCTTCATACCAGCGTAAGGCAATTTACAAATGATCGTTTGAAAGAATTCAAAAGAATGGCACACTCAATTTGGAAAGGAAACTATGGTTATAGAACAACTCGGCAAATGGAAGGCACATTCCAGTTGATACCAAGGATATAACCTAGTGACTGCGCATGCTTTCAAGAACTTGAGCATTTCCATATTCATCAAGGTTTTACCAACATCCGTGCCGAGGATCCTGGCAACACATCATACTACCATGATGAACGGTGATGGAGGATGCAGGTGCAAAGGAGATAACACTTTCTCAGATTTTTCCTTAGCAATGCCAAAGAAACAAATCTGGATGATCGACCGAGAGACATTTAGCATTCCGCTTCTAATGTTCTCCTTGATGTACTAGGTACCACGGTCAATGCTTAAAACATCAACATGGCCATCAGGTAAAGGTCAGACTTCGGAGGCACAAAAATCCATAAGGAACAACTTGTGGGATAAGTCATATGAAATCCTCATGGGAAGTGACCAAACGGCTTAATCAAGATACTACAATAATGGTGCTTCCAGCTAGGTGCATCCACTTCACTGGAACCTATATCATAGTTCTTGGAAGAAGTTCCAACCATCATATATGCCTGAGACTCAAATCTGGTTGGTAACAGGATATTCCAGACTCATCGAGTCTAGAAGAAAATGAAGGTTTGCAACACAAATCGACGAGATGACGTTGCGAGATTCTCGGGAAATGAGCTACGGTAGCAAGCTCCAAAACATGAGCTGGTTCTGCTAAACACATGTGAACACGCTGTCCCGGACAAGCATGACCACATAGTAGTCTTATGATAAAACACTACCGAGTTCAGGTGGGGAACCATCATCGAGGATATTGGAGTCTTGTGCATGATCTAGAATTAGCACAACAAGCTCCTTTTCCTTGAACAAATCAATCAGTGGCTTGGTGTGCTAGGAACACATATAGAATGGAGGTAGCGAGCCTATCAAACCATAGCATACTTCGCACATGCATGACTGACTTGGGATGGTTCCAGAGAAACAAAAACAATCTTTCTCGGATCCACGGCGACACGTTACATCAAGTGCACGTGAATTAAAGAAAGTCACTTCTTTCATCCAAACATATCCTTCATGGGATAGCACGAAGAAAATGCTAGCACAAGTTTCCAACGCTAACTTAATGTTCAACACGAGTCATGGACAAGATGAAAATATTGCCGATGGGCTCAACAACAGGTCATCCAAATTTCCATGAAAATGGAATTCCACAACTATGTGAACAAAGCGATAGCATTGGTCAAACTCAAAGAATATAATGGTGTATGCTCGAGGAAACAACCACGAGTAAGACAACATTACGAACATCGTTGGTTCTGATTTGATTTGACGATAGCCCACACTCAAATCAAAGTATTGACAAGACAGTAGATCCAACAATTGATCACAAGGATCAATCAATGAAGATATCATCTTTCTTCAACACACACACAAAAAGATATCCCTTAGAATGAACTAAGCCAGGCAAGCTTTTATCTTCCAACTCTCCAAGTTGTTGTTTAGCTTAACCAACTAGCTCAGGGGTATCCAACACAGATTCTTGGAGAAAGGGTGGTTCACAAGAATACCAACATGATCACGAACTCAACATAGCGGTCAGGTGACGACCTGGTGATACTTCCGAGAAGATATTCGGAAAATCACGTACCACCGATATGTTACTAAGCTCGAGAACAATCTTGCTTTTCAGGGCAAGACGATATGATCAACTGAGCAAGGGTTTGACAAAAATCCTAACTCATTGATTGAAGAGTGCACCAAAATAAGGACTAGGTAGCACAATCAATCTTAGGATGATGATTCAATAACCAGCACGCTAAGAATGAGAGTATTGCCATTAACTACCAAGCAACGAGTTGCTCAGAGTATTGATTTCACACATCACGGTTCACTTGTCGGTATTCCGGTTGTGACAGCACGGGACCGAGGAATGAATAATGATGGCGAGAAGTATCACTGCGTCAAGAATTCATAAGAGGTGGTGCAATTCTCATGACACTCTTGACATAAAGATGGTAACGCTCCAAGGTAGAGCAAAGCAAAAGCTGGATTGGCATTTTGGTCTGCGGAATACACTTGCTTTGACCCAATCCTAGATATGGACGAGGTTCTGGAGTTTGTTTCTCCTAGTCATTCTGAAATAGAACGGCTTGACGGACTACAAGAATAATAGGCATCGATAACACAAATGCAGAATTACTCCTGACTATTAATTGATAGACGAGGGCCAGAAAATAACTAAAGAGGGACAACCCAAAGGAACATATGTTTTCCTGAGTTGTGATGCATGGATTAGTATGTCAAACAAATTCAACATATTTCTTCCGGATAAACCGTGCAGAGGAGGAAGGACTGGCAGAGTCACAATATGAATGGAGTACTCCTCAAGAGCACTCTAGTTGTGATCTTTCGGTTCCGCGAGGAACTTCTTCCATAAGCAGTTCATGATGTTTGGAAGAAGGATATACCATGAACCTCGAGGACTATTGCAAAGGTTGCTAATATCCTAAAGGAACGAGCAAACACTATCAACAGGAGGTAGGGTGAATCTCGGGTCCAAGAACCCAGGAATAGAATGCCTACTAACTAAATGGCATCACGGGATGCTTTCGAGAATAATGGCCAGAATCATCACACTGGGGATACAAAGCATTGCTAGATTACTGAGTGGTCCTCTATGACACCTAGGGTCATAATAATAGCTCCAACATATATGTCGAGGCAATGGAGTACCTCAACAGACCGATTAGTGTGGTTAATCTGGCCCAAAGGAACATTGAGAACGGACGGAAAGGATTTGCAAATGCATCAGACTATTTAGGAGCCTGGGATGACTCGGACAACATAACGGCTGTAAATGCTCAAAAAGATTTGACACATCCTGCAAAAATGGTGGCATAACCATTCAGAATCACAATATCAAGGTTCCGAGATCAACTGTCAACACATGGAAGTAGTAGAAACTGAACTGAGGCTTCAGACCAACAATCCTGCGAGTCTATGGATTAGTAACACATGATCCTGATAGAAAGATGAGAAGCCTAGTTCTTAATCCCCGTAGAAGAGAAGAGGGTGACTCAGATCAGAAGGGCATAAGGTAAAGGAGTAAAAAGAGCCTTACGTTCCCTTCCACAATCAATTCCCTTATATAACTAAAGCATTTCTAGACTCAACTTCGACCAGTTTGGCTTGGTAATCCTACAGGCAGTCAGGCTCTGATACCAAAGCTGTCAGGACCCCGATTCCAAGTCACATCGATCTAGCCGGTAACACCTCATATCACTTTGCGGCCTCACGCACGGTATTCCCACGGGTGTCGCCTTACCATGGCCCGGGACCGTTTGCGTCTTTTAGCTCACGTATATGATAGTGTCGCTAGTATCCATATGACAGAGAACCCGGGCCGACATGACTAGTCGTGAACCCAAAGTGGCACTAACTTACGGGGACAGGCATACATGAATCAACATCGAGCATGTCGGTCAGCAGCGTGTGAATCCGGGCTGTAGCACTGGGCTAACAGGACTCCGGTGAACCGGGCTGTAGCAGGCTAGGCAGGACTCCGGATGTCACCGCGTGACATTTCCCCGAAGGGACAGACACAGGAACGAAGTGAATGACATGCCGGCCAGTCAAGTGTTCCGGAGCAGTAGTGCTGGGCTAGCAGGACTCCGGTGAACCGTGCTGTAGCGGACTACTATGGCTCATGGAAGCACAAGACTACTTTTCCCCATAAGAGAGGCTGC
Organism: Aegilops tauschii subsp. strangulata; assembly: GCF_002575655.3. Classification (NCBI taxonomy): domain Eukaryota; kingdom Viridiplantae; phylum Streptophyta; class Magnoliopsida; order Poales; family Poaceae; genus Aegilops; species Aegilops tauschii. The sequence goes on from NC_053036.3 coordinate 221,748,367, forward strand.
TAAGGATAAACAACTAGGTTGTCGGATCCCACACATACCAAGCATTTCAATCATACACACAATATGCTCGATATGTGCAAATACAACATGGCATCACAACAAGACTCTACGACTCAGAGCATTTATTCATTAGGCTCCGAAGAACCAGATATTACAAACATGGGTCTCATGACCCAACATTCACAGCATACAAGTCAAACACATGCGGAAGCGTAACATGTCTGAGTACAGACATCTACAAATGAAAAAGGCTGAGAAGCCTGACTATTTACTAGATCCTGCCGAGGGCACAAGATCGTAGCTGAGGTATCAAGCTAAACGTCGAAGTCCACACGGAACTACTAGCGAGACTGACGTCTCTCTGCAAAACATAAAATAGGCAAACGTGAGTACAAATGTACCCACCAAGACTTACATCAGAACTAGCTACATATGCATCGGTATCAACAAAGGGGGGTGGTGGAGTTTGACTGCAGCAAGCCAGCTTTGACTCGGTGGCTATCCTAAACTATGACTGCAAGAAACTCTTTTGAGGTGGCGCACACGAGTCCACATATTCACCATATCAATACACCACTATGGATCCGCTCCCGTCTCCCTACGAGAACGCCATCCATAGCACTCACGCTTATCTTGCGCATTTTAGAGTATCCACTTTCACCTGTCTATGAACTGTACAGGCAACCCAGAAGTCCTTTTCCGCGGACACGGCTATTCGAATAGATGATGTTAACCCTGCAGGGGTGTACTTCGTCACACACGCTCTCGCCACTTACCACCATGTACACGTCGTGTACCTCGGCAACCTTCAAGCGGAAGCCTGGCGAGGGAGTCGGCCATGACCTGACTAACCACACAAGTCTCTCATCCAGGTTTATCGCCTATTCGGGTTCCATCCGCAAGGAGATCCGGCCGGGGTGTCGCTCACGGCCCCAAACGATGCGTGCAGGGTTCCCGAGCCCACCATCCGGGTGCCACTCGGTACACCAGGCCACGTGTGCCTAGTCTGTCCCAAGCCCACCTGTACCGGGTGCCGCTTGGTAGACTACTAACACTACCTACAAACACCAGAAACTAGTTGCAACTCCTGGACAGAGATCAAGTTGATTAATAAGTCGAGAGGGGCACTTAAGCATTCCAATGTGTGGTAGTAACTGTTCATGGATCACAAACACAGAACTCGGTTCCTGAGGACGGCTTCAATGAGACAACCCACCATGTACTCCTACATGGCCTCTCACCGCTACCTTTACCAAATCATGTTCACACACTTAGCTCTCAACAGTAAGACATGTTCACCACATTCCAATGCATTCCCGATGAATCAGACCTGACACAACTCTCAGCAATAGCAGGCATGACAAACAAGCATGAATGAGTAGGCACATCAGGTCTGAAACAACTCCTACTGATGCTAGTGGGTTTCATCTATTTACTGTGGCAATGACAGGTCATGCAGAGGATAAAGGGGTTCAGCTACCGCAGCAAGTAACAGATGAATCGTTGTTGTCCTAATGCAGTAAAAGAGAGCAGGAGCGAGAGAGTGGGATTGTATCAGAATGAACAAGGGGTTTTGCTTGCCTGACACTTCCGAAGATAGGATAGCTCTTCATCGGTGTCATCGATCGCATCGTCGAAGCAATGTCTACTGAGAGGGGACAACACCGGCAAACAGAGAAGAAACACGATCAATGCAATGCACAATATGATGCATGCTATGACATGGCAACATGAATGTGTTTTGGCTAATGCAACTACAAACATATGGGTTTGGGTCATTTTGAGTCAAAGGTTCAATCCCAAACTCAAATTATGAATTTAAATAGTGCCTTATCATGTTTTGAACTAAACAGCAAGGTTAAGATGTTTAAACATGCATGAAACCAGTACAGATGGATAGATTGGATTTTTCTGATCATTTTTTATATATAACTTGTCTCCTTTGGAGCTACGGTTGAATTTATACGATTTTTAGAAGTTTAAGTCTTTTTCTGGATTTTCTGATTATTATTAAAACAAGAAAATCATTAATTGCGTCAGCACTGTGTCAGGACTGCGTCAGCAGTCAACTGGGTTGACCCAGGTCAAACCTGACATGTGGGGGCCACACGTCAGCGACACAGGGCTAATCCCGGTCAAACCCAACGCTGACTAGGGTTTGACCAGGCCTGGGGCCCACTGTCAGTGGTTGTGGGCAGTTTAAGCAGCGGGGTTAGCGCCTAATGGCCGTGCCACGTCGGCGTGGTTACGCCGGCAATGACCCGACGCGGCGGCGATCGCCGGCCGGCCGTTTCCGGCCACGGATGGCCGCGCGGTTAGGTGCGTTGGAGAGCCCGTGGTGCCGGGCATCCAATGGTGGTTGTGGGGATGCCGGGGACTGCGGCCGTTTCAGTCGTCGGCAAAGCGGTAGCTGCGGCGTGCAATCGAGAAAACGGAGGGGGGCAGAAGGAGCAGCAGCTCACAGCGGTTGAAGTAGGCTTCGAAGCGGGCTCAAGGAGGGCCGGAGCTGAGCGGGGCGGCGAGGCCGATCTCCGGCGGCCGAGGAGGGGAAAAGCGTCGGGGCGGCGCTTCGGGGCTCTTCCGGTCGCGTGAGCCGTCGTGAAGGACGAGGGAGGCACGTCGGAGCTCGGGGCCGCGTCGGAGAGGTGAGGGGAGTGGCAGTGGCCGTAGCAGCAGCAAACGGCGGCGACGTCGTGTTCGGTGGTGCTGCGGGGAGGGAGCTAGAGGAGAGGGAGAGAGCTCCAGAGTGAAGGGAGAGGCAGAGGGGGTCGAGGCCATTCCTGTGACGCGGAGACAGCGCGAGGGGGAAGCAGGAGGTGGAGCTCGGGCGCGCGCGCGTCGACACTCCTCTGCCTACTGGCAGAGGTTGAAGACGGTGGGGCTTCTGGTGGGCTGGGCCAGTTGGCTGGCCTGCCAGGTGGGCTGCATAGGTAGTAGGTCCAGGTTAGTTGCAGGTAAGCTCTCTTTTCCTTTTGTTTCAGTTTTCTATTTCTTTTATTCTGTTTTGAATTAGTAAAAATACTAATCCATTTTGTAAAATCCTGAAAATAATTGTGGGCGGTGTTTGGATTATTTCCAACAACCCAAAACTAGTTTCAGAATTATTAGAGCATTTAAAAATATTTATAGGATTTAAATGCTCCAATTCAAATACGATATGAGTTAATTCAAAGATCCAGAATGTCCTAGAAATATATTCATCATTTTTGGCAGAGGTTTTCACCTTTATCAGAAATCATGAACATTTTCAAAGGCATCTTGGGTTCTTTGAAAAAAGATTTTGGATTGAACCTAGTTGAGTTCCATTTGGTGCTAGGGTTTGAACATCCCCATTTCAAGTTCAAAAGAATTTAAACATGATGCACACATGAAGCTAGCCTAGTGCAATACGAGAAGCTAGGGATGTGACGCAGTGCCCTATAAATAGGACTAGATAGCACAGTAGGAGGGGGGATTCAGATCATCCTCACCCACACAAGTTCACCGAGCACAAGAACACCTCTCCTCAGGAGGCTGTTCTTCCCTTGTACTGTTCATCATCAGCCCAAGAGGCAATCCACCACACCACACTGGAGTTGGGTATTACACCACATCGGTGGCCCGAACCAGTATAAATCTCGTGTCTCTCGTGTTGTGGGTTCGTCGAGCTAGGCTTTGAGATCGTGGCGAGGGTGAGGGCGTGATTCGGTAGGGAGAGATCTTTGTGCGCACTCCAGTGTTCGAACCTCAAGGGTTTTGCCGGAACCCGAAATCCGACAGCCACCACCATAGGAAGGGGACGGATTATTCAGATCATCCTCCCCCACACCAGCTCAAGAACACGCCTCCTGAGGTTGTTCCCCCACTGTACTAGTTTATCCTCAGCCCCTCAAGGCCAATCCACCACAAAGCAGGAGTAGGGTTTTACACCGCAAGGTGGCCCGAAGCTGGGTAAACTGTTGTGTCCCATTTCCTTCCTATTCGTCGAGCTAGGCCATGGGATTGGCGACTAGGTAGACTAGGGAGGTTGTGTTCTTCGCACGCACCCCAGAGTTCAAACCTCTCAAGGGTCTACGGAGCCTGAAATCCGACACTGGTCGCTAGGAGAAGAGCATTGTGGGCATGGCGTCGAGGATGGCGAACGAAAACAAGGTAAAATACTTACTCATCGGTGGCGATGTACGCCCTTTTCCTGGCTAGGACCGCGGCTCCCCCGATCTTCCTGAGCTTGGGCTTCGTCGTGCCCTGGGGATCAGTCGGGCGCACGGCAGCAGGCTCCGGGCGGCGGAGACAGACGACAAGGCGGGGGCGACGCCCCAAGAAAGCAATGCCGCCTCACCCTTCTTCAGAGTCACTCGTCCCAGCCTCCGCAAAGGGGTGCTCCCGGACCTCATAACGACCCTGGTGGAGCGCGGGGATCCCTCGACCGAGTGCTCGGCGGCGGCGGCGTCATCAGAGAGACCGTGGAAAAGCTCGGTCTACGATGGGGGAGAGGTCTCCGCCACATCGTCTATGGTCGCCTCCGAGTCCTACTCTCCCTACCCCTCGGAGTCCTCACCAGAGGACACCGGCATCGGGGAGTTGGGGAGCTTGGGCAGCACGAGCCCCAGCTCATTGAAGATGGGCATGGCAGCGGCCAGCTCCGCCCCATCGCCACGGAGGTACAACGGGAGATAGGCCGCCAGAAGGCTGCCTGGGTCCTTCCCAACCAAGGTACACATGGCCTTGCTTAGCTCCTCGCCAGTCAAGCTCCCTAGGCGCAGCCGGATGTCTTCCTTCGCACCCTTGAAATCCCACATGGGGCGCGAGTGTGCTTGGAGCGGGACTAGGCGCTGCGTCAGGAACTCCCTGACAAGCATGGCCCCCATCAGCTCCCTGGATTCCATGTCCGCTTGCATTAGCCTCAAGACCGGCGCCGCCCGGGATTCAGTGCGCTTCTCATGAGCCCACTGGTCCAGCTTCTCCGGCATCTCGGTCTGCAGCTCTAGCCGAGCGTGGAGGCCCTTGGCGTCCAAGTAAATCCACTTATGCCAAAAGTCCTCCACCTTATTCCCGGCCCTCATGAGCGTGTTGCCACTGTGGGCCACGACGAAGGAGACATAGCCGGAGTGCTGGGTCGGGTCATGCATCCGGAGGAAGAAGAAGTGGCGGAGTAGCGCAACGGAGGGCATCACGCCCACGAACCCCTCGCAGTAAAAGGCGAAGATCGGCAGGAGAAGGATGGAGTTGGGCTGGGGTGCAGAGCGTGAACCTGATAATGGTCGAGGACGGCGAGGAAGAACTTGGAGAAGGGCGGGACGAGCCCCACGAAGGCGCTATGGAGGAAGAAGGGATAGAATGTCCCCACCAAGGTCCTCCGCTCGATGGAGCCATCCCAAAGTGTCATCTCCCTCCCCTCGTTGTCGTTACTCGCCGTCAGCGGGAGCACGGCAGCAAGGTGCCTCGCCTTGATGATGGAGGACGTACTAAGGGCCGACGCGGGCGTAGAGGAGGAGTGTGCAGCCAGAGCTGCTGGCTTCACTTTCTTGGACGTCATCAGAGAAGATCTTGGGGGAGAAATTCGGCAGATCTGGAGGTGCTCTCTGCATGGACAAAAGGAGATCTGGAGCAAGACGAAGAGAAGGCAATGAAGTCTCGGCGGTAGGAGCCAGTCTTTTTGTCAGCCTAGGCAGTTGCTGAGGCGGCGTGGGGAAGAGGAGACACCCACGTCCCATCAACCGCCATGCGACGGCTTGGTCCGCACGCGATTGGTGCCCGCGCTTGCCCTTTGGCTTCGCCTCGAAGCCAAGTCCGAGTGCACCTTGGGCCCGGGGGCTACTGTCGGTGTTCTGGGAACCAAGGTACCCAGACTTGCCTGCCTCTGGCCTATGGCATGGCTCCATCGACGGACTAGTACGGCCCATCTTCAGCACCGGCAAGACAAGACCCTGGCGAGGGGCCAAGCATCATGAGGCGGACGACACCAAGACCTCTGGAGGGAGCGGCCTCCCTAGGCTGGCTCCCGAGGAGTGGAGATTCCTATGCAGGCGCCCACCTTATGAGGTTGAGGTGACGCAAGCCATGATGACCAAGGCCAGGCGGGCGCCAGTGGGCGCAGAGCAGCAGGTTTCCTCTTTGGTGCTAAGGAGGCAAGCACAGGCGCTGGGTCGCGAGGAATCAGCCAAAGGTTTCCATTCCCGTGAACAAGACCAAGACCGCTAGTACGGCAGGACGGATGTCATCGTCGAGCCCACCACGGCGTCACGAGTAGAAGCTTTACAAGCGAAGACCACCTTTCGTCAGGAAGATGTACTACTTGTCCCCCTTTCAAAATTGGCCACTGTGGGATCCCTTCCCGCCTTCGATTGGAGGAAGAGTACCAAGGCCACCATAAATATAGCTTAGCCACCACCGTAGGGAGGGATCCCCAACTCGAACCCTCACTAGCTCACACCCACACAAGAACAGACCTCCTGAGGTTGTTCTTCATCTGTACTAGTTCATCCTCAGCCCCTCGCGAGGCTAATCTAGCCCAAAGCAGGAGTAGGGTCTTACACCGCAAGGTGGCCCAAACCTGGGTAAACTGTTGTGTCTCTTTCCTTTCTTGTTCATCGAGCTAGGTCGTGGGGGTGACGAACTGGTTGGCTGGAGAGGTTGAGTTCTTCGCACACGCCCCAGAGTTCGAACCTTTCTTGGGTCTGCAGAGCCCTGAATCTGACAACGTATGCCTCGGCGTTCCTCCCAAGCTGCCGGCCCAGGGCGATGTGCATTAATCGCTCGAAGGTTGCGTCGGCATTGCGCAGGCCGAACGGCATACAGATGTAGCAGTACACCCCGCATGGGGTCAGGAAAGTTGTCTTCTGGACATCCTGCACCGCCATCTTGATTTGGTGGTAGCCTAAGAAGGCATCCAGGAAGCATAGCAAGTCGCACTCAGCGGTGGAGTCGACGATCTGGTCGATGTGCGGAAGAGGGAAAGGGTCCTGAGGACAAGCTTTGTTGAGGCTCATGAATTCGATGCACATGCGCTCCTTCCCACCCTTCTTGGGGACGATAACTGGATTCGCTAGCCAATCTGGGTGCCGCACCTCCCGGATGACGTCGGACTCTTGCAACTTCTGGACCTCCTGGACGATGAACGACTGCTTCTCCGGGGCCTGTCGCCGCGCCTTTTGCTTCACCGGGTGCGCGCCAGGGTACACCATCAAGTGGTGCTCTCTCACATCTCGTGGGACACCGACCAGATCCGTTGCCTCCCATGCAAACACATCCTTGATCGCACAGAGGAAACTGACCAACGCCTCCTCTTGGTCCGGCGGGAGGCCTGCGCCTATGGTGAAGGTGGGGCCAGAGCCCCCGCCAGCGATCGGCACCTGCTTCGTCTCCGCTCGGTCCTGAGAGAACAACTGCTTCTTCTTCGTGGGCGCGGCCTCCGGGACCTCCGGAGCGACTTTGGTGTTCGTCCATGCTGCTGCCGCAGCCTTGTAAGCGGGCTTGAGGATCAGGAGCGCATCCCAGGCATCCCCCATCACAGTGAGAATGCCGCTGCTCGCCGGCATCTTGATGACGTCGTAGCCGGGGTGCATCGCTGCCATGAACTTGGCGAGAACTGGGTATCCAAGGATGGTGTTGTATGAGAGGCTGATGCGGGCGACGTCGAAGTCGATGAGCTCGGTGCAGTAGTTGTTGCGCTTGCTGAAGGTGACAGGGAGGCGGATCTGCCCCAGGGGAACAGCGGAGCCGTCGACCACCCCTGAGAAGGGCCTGGTGGGGAGGAGCTAGCCATAGGGCACGTGAAGCTAATCAAAAGCTTCCACGGAGAGGATGTTGAGGCCAGCTCCTCCGTCGATGAGGGTTCTGGTGACTACAACATTGCTGATGGTGGGCATGCAGAGCATGGGGAGCGCACCGGCGTCGACCGAGGTCATGGGGTGATCCCTGGTGTCGAAGGTGATGTCAGTCTTGGGCACCGTCCTGCTAGGAGGGGCCCCATGCCGCGGCCAGTCGGCCCCCACTTGCCGGAAGAGCTGCTTGACATGGCGGCTCGAGGCCGGCGCCTGGGACCCATCGAGGATGGCCGCAATGACGTGGGGTGTTGGTGCCGTGAAGTGTGCGATGAACAGGTCGCGTAGCTCCTCCCAGGAGGCCACCGACGACTCTGGCAGGTTGAGCAGCTAGGCGCAGGGTATGCCCGTGAGAGCCATAGGGAGCCAATTCGCCATGACCTTGTCATCGCCGCCCGCCGCCCAGATGGCCTCCGCGTACACCCGAAGGAACTCTGCGGGGTCCGTCGCGCCGTCGTTCCGCAACGGCAACTCCAGCCTGAACTTCAGCGGCCACTGCACCTGTCATAAGGCGGGGGAGAAAGCTTGAAGGCTCGCGATGCTCCTAGACGCGCCTGGCGGCCCGACGGGTGGGGCAGCGCCTGCCATGGGAACCATGCAGCATGGGCGGGGTGTGACTGACAGAGAACGGATCTTCGACACGCCCCTACTTGGCGCGCCAAATGTCGGATTCAGGGCTCCGTAGACCCAAGAAAGGTTCAAACTCTGGGGCGTGTGCGAAGGACTCGACCTCTCTAGCCAACCAGTTCGTCACCCCCATAGCCAAGCTCGATGAACAAGAAAGAAGAGAGACACAGCAGTTTACCCATGTTTGGGCCACCTTGCGGTGTAAGACCCTATTCCTGCTTTGTGGTGGATTAGCCTCACGAGGGGCTGAGGATGAACTGGTACAAGGGAAGTAGAACCTCACGAGGTATGTTCTAGTGTGGGTGTGAGCTAGTGAGGTCCCCCCCTTTCTACGGTGGTGGCTAAGCTATATTTATAGTGGTCTCGGTCCTCTTCCCCCAAAACAAAGGCGGGAAGGGATCCCACAGTGGCCAATTTTGAAGGGGGACAAGTAGTACATCTTATCCTGACGAAAGGTGGTCTTCGCCTGCTAAGCTTCTGGCAGGGACACCGCGGTGGGCTCGCTGATGACATCCGTCCTGCCATCCTGGCGGTCTTGGTCTTGTTGCACGGGAATGGAAACCTTTGGTTGATTCCTCGGGACCCTGTGCCTGCGCTTGCCTCCTTAGCACCAACGAGGAAACCTGCTCCTCTACTCCCGCTGGTGCCCGCCTGGCCTTGGTTGTCATGGACGGTGTCACCTCAACCTCACAAGGTGGGCATCTGCATAGGAATCTTCACTCCTCAGGAGCCAGCCAGGGGAGGCCGCTCCCTCCAGAGGTCATGATGTCATCCACCTCGCGAGGGTCTTGTCGTGGAGGCGCAAAAGATGGGCCATACCAGGCCGTCGATGGAGCCACGCCGTGGGCCGCAGGCAGGCAAGTCTGGGTACCCTGGTTCCCAGAGCACCGACTTAGGCCCCTGAGTCGCGATGCTCTGGGGTCCCCCTTGATGTATGAACAGCCCTCATGAAGGAAACATGAACAGTGTCTGAGTTAATCCAGGGTCCCCCATACCTGTCCTCGCCAGCTTTCGCCTGGGAGGGTCGCGAGAAAACCGGGTGCAAGAAACCTGGTGAGGTGGCATGCGCCAGTGAAAGTGCTTGTTATCGACTAGAGGGGGGTGAATAGGCGATTTTTATGGAAGTCTTCAAAAAATGGGAGTTTCAAAGACAGACAATAGAAATGTACCTATTTATATGCAGCGGAAGGTAGACTACACTAGGCAAGCCATAGTCAAGTAAGCAATGAAGTGAAAGCACGAAGACTATTAGCAGCTAGGTAGAATGGATCAGGATGGAAGATAATATGAAGCCAAACAACAACAGTCTTTACACAGTGAAGTCAATCAGATCATGCAAGCAGGCAATGACTTCATGAAGATAAACTGTAGGTAAAGAGAGGGAAGTGATAGAACCAGTTGCTTGGAGAGGACAAGGATTTGTTGGACCAGTTCCAGTTGCTATGACAACTGTACGTCTGGTTAGGGAGGCTGAGATTCAACTCAGAAGACCACGTCTTCACCTTATTCCCCTTGAGCTAAGAACACTTAGTCCTCGCCCAATCACTCAGGTAAGTCTTCAAGGTAGACTTCCAAACCTCACAGACTTCGTTCACCGGCAATCCACGATGACTCTTGGATGCTCAGAACGCGATGCCTAACCGGCTGGAGGATTCACAGTCCTCAAGTGTAATAAGTCTTCAGATCACGCGGACAGAAAGACTTCAGTGATGCCTAACACTCTTTGGCTCTGGGTGTTTTGGGCGTTGTCCTCGCAAGGATCTTTCTCTCAAATGCTTCGGAGGTGGGTTGCTCTCAAACGACAAAAGTCGTGCACTAACTCTGAGAAGCCACCAATTTATGGTGTAGGGGGTGGGCTATTTATAGCCAGGAGGCAACCCGACCTGATTTGTCCGAAATGACCCAGGGTCACTAAGGACTGACATGTGTCCAACGGTCAGATTTCAAACACACGCGGCAGCTTGACTTGGGCTACAAGTAAAGCTGACTCATCCAGCTCTGGATAAGGTTTGCTCTCATTGTCTTTGCTCGAAGACATAGGATTTGGTTGACAATCACTTCAGTCATTCTGACTTTGTTCACTTGGACTCCACTTAACAGTGTGGTGGTTCCTAGGACTCAACAAAGAAGAAAAGGAAACTACAAAACAACTATGTCTTCGTACTCCATAGTCTTCACGTGAATGTCTTATCGAGTCATAATCTTCATTGTGAATATCTTCACATACCACTATTATCTCAATGTCTTCACACATTTTTAGGGGTCATCTCCGGTAGGTAAACCGAATCTATGAAGGACTACTACCTGTGTTATCCTGCAATTCTCACAAACACATTAGTCCCTCAACCAAGTTTGTCGTCAATACTCCAAAACCAACTAGGGGTGGCACTAGATGCACTTACAATCTCCCCCTTTTTGGTGATGGATGACAAACTGGTTGAAGTTTTCAACGGGGATAACAGTATGTGGAATTGCAAGGGTTAAGGCATTGTCTTCATAAGTAGCGAAAGGCTCCCCCTGAAGATGTGCATATAAGTAGTTTGCTCTTGAATGCAAATACACATGGCAGGTTTTACTTGTGGAGATCCTCTTCAACCTATGAAGGCAATTCATCATGCATATACAGATATAACAAAGATAATGACATGCATAATGGAAAATGGACGTCTGCGGAATGACTTCATCCAGAATTTATCATCGGATCACAGAGTAGCAGAAAACGTAGCAGACGACCATCGAGTTTAAGTGTTACAACTCAAAGAACCAAATGTATCAAAACGAGAGTTGTAACCACTTAGCAAAAAAATAGCAACCACCCATATGGACCCGCTTGAAGACTATCAACTCATATGCTTCTCCCCCCTTTGTCAGTAAGGACCAAAAAGGTTTGAATACATAGAGCACCTACTCGTTCCCATCAGGAGTAGATGAAGGTGCAGGGTCAATGTTGGAGTTTGGTGGTGCAGAGGGGCCTGGTGCAGTGTCGAGATGCGGCGAGGTCATGGTCGGTGAGGTGGCATCGTCTTCTTCATCGATGACTCTCGCAACAATAGTTGCAGCCAAAGATGAATACTCTGAGTCTTCTAAGGAAGGAGTACGACGCAAGACGGCATTGCGAGGAGGTGTGGAATCAAATTTGTAGCGCTCAGTGAAGCCATCTTCGCGAAGATCGTCTTTGGAGCTTAGTAATGTCAGACTCTTCCAGGACCTCTGACAAGCTTCATGTGACACGAATGTGTTCTTGGTGGCAAGATTGCGAATGCGATTAACATCCACCAAGAGGCTCTGCATCTGACGCTTTAGCCAGTCATGGTGCTTATCCTATTTCTGATGTAAGGCCACAAGAAGCTCTCGGTCATTGAGTACATGAGATCGCTTCCGAGGCCTTTGAGCAATGTTGCTTTCAGTGGCTTTAGTTGTTGCATGATGAGGTGCACATGTATTTCCAGCCAGAGGATAAACACGAGTTGCAGCAAGAACTCCCTCAATTGGTTGAGAGAAGCTTTGGCGATCAACATTATGAAGATAAATTGGCTCCTTGGCAGGCTCAGGATAGATGGCTTCGACAGACATATCAACCTCTGGCAAGAAGATAAGATGATTGCGCGCAGAGGGCTGATAGTTGACAGAAGAGTGAAGCTTGATTAAGCGCATCACCCATGGAGCATAAAACTTCAGGCCAAATAGATCAATTCCAGATGCAGCCAGTTGCCTGATGAAGAAATCTTGAGCATTGAAGATTATGCCAACGAGAATATAGAACACCAATGTCTTCATCGTACCTTCAAGCTTGGCTGCAGGAGAATGTCCTTTGACGGGCCATAGAGTTCGCCTTACAATGTGATAAATGGTACGGGCAGATACTCGAGGTCTTCGACAAATAATTCCTTATGATATTCAGCATCTTGTGATAGTGGCTTCATCATGCTGAGGATCTGACTCATGTTGGGCTCAGGCTTCTGAAATATGCTCTCCAATGCATTCCTGTGTAGCTGACAACCAGGTTCATAGAGCTCACCTAGAGTGGGCAGGGAAGTAAGCTCAATGATATCTTGAGCTTTGGCTTCATGGTGCACATCACCTGTCATCCACTCAAGGATCCAAGTCTTCGAATCCCTGTTGTAGCCACGAATGTGAAGAGTGGCATAGAATTGCAGAAGGAGCTCTTCATTCCAATGCTCTTTGTAAGTGACGAACTGCAGAAGGCCAACATCTCTGAAGCAGTTGAGAGCTCCTTCTAAGCAGGGCAGACCAGCAATGGCTTCACAATCCATACGCATGTGAGGAAAGATGCGCCCTTGATTGTATAACACACACGAGTAATAACTGCGCTGCTGATAGCTCCAGAAGCGATCTGATGAGATTCTTGGCTTCGAGTACGGGTTCTTAGCACTGTCAAAGAATGTGTTGTGTGCCCGTGAAGCTGTTTACATTGAACGATCCTGGCGATGTTGCAGCACCGGGAAATCTTGGCGGTCTGGGCTTTGGCTTCTAGACCTGAGGCCTGTGCTCCACATGGTAGTCAAATTGTGGTCCAGAAGCAGGAGGAGGAACCAGAATAGGCCATCGGACAGTGACAAGCTGGCCACGATCATATGCCTGCTCAATAGTGTGAGGCCTTGGGGTGGAACTGTAGCTTCGGCATTGACTGTGGCTCTAGGTTGCACACTAGCTTCAGGTGCAACATTAGCTTCAGGCGCCACAGTGTCTTCAGCCATGACAACGTCATTGGCTTCAGCAGTGTTGTTTGTGGCTGCCTCAATGTTTTGAACCTCCTCTTCAGTAGCAAGAGGGTCGGGCACAAACACGTTCTCCTCGAGAACAACTTCTTGAGTGACAGGGGGTGTGGCAACTCTTTCTTCTTTGTAAGATTCTTGATGGTCATCGGCTGATGCAGCCGGAATGTCTTCAGCAGCTTTTACTTCGGACTTGGTGACATTCGCATCGGGAGTGGCTTCAGGAAACACTTGGCGTGCTACTGAGCTTTGTTGCACTTCTCCCTCTAGAATGCTCGACATGGCGACCTGTGGCCTAGGGCCTTTGTGAAGCCTACGGAAAGCGGTCGACGCCTATGGTGATGGAGTGGTCTGGACCATGTAGTTGTCGTCAAGCACCAGAGTGGTGACTTGAGGTGGTGTAATACTGGGTGTGTCTTCATTACTTGGGGTCTCTTGTTGAGGGCGGTCAGCCCACGAAGCATCCTGAGCAATTGGCGTCAAGGGACGACCAATGCTGATGTGTTCGTTGTTCGTGAGAACAGGCGATGATACCGGTTGGTGCTTGATCTGAGGAAGGACTTCATCATCATCTTCTACATTGTCATCATGACCAATGTCTTCAGCTGTGATGGGGTCGACAACTGGAACTTCTTCATCTTCAGGAGCCTCTGTGAAAGCAGGCTCATGGACTACAAGTTGACGCTCTTGGTTGGAGGAGGCAGGACGAGCAACTGAGATGGGCTCGACAACAAGTGGCTCTGTGGCAGTAGCACGATCTTTTCGCGAAGACTTTGTCTTCAGCTTCTTTGTTGACGGAGCACCATCAGAGGCATTCTTGTGCTTGCGCTTCCTGGCTTCGGCCTCAGCTGCCCTTGTCTTCTTCAGTTCTGAAGCCGCTGAGGGGACCTTAGGCTTCGAGCCTGTCATGCTGGCAGGGAAGACAATGCGAGGTGCTTCCTGCCCTGATGCTTCAGCTTGGGCCACAGCAGGCTTCTTCTTCTGTTTGGCAGCCATCTTGGGGTCGATGCCTGGACGCCCAAGAGCCTTGCACTTCTCTGCCTCATTGTGAGCTTGAACACATTTTCCTATGAAGTATTTCATCCGCTCTCTTGAACCTTTTGCTTCCTCACGCTGATGGCAGCTGATCAATGGTGGCATCCTCATTCCGCAGAACGGCAGCAGGTGCCAGTTCTTGTGCAAAACTCTTGATGAGCTTCTTCTTCTGCTTGGACTTCTCTGTCTTCTTGGAGACACGAGAGAGATCTTCAGATTGCACACTGGCTTCAGGAGGTGCAGTGGCCAATGGCTTCGCACGTGAAGCTTTTGGTGCGGCAGAGGGCTTTGAAGCCTTAGACTTCTTTTGCTTCTGAGGCTTTGGTGGTGGTGGTGCTTCATCAGTATCAGCGTCATCAGCTGAGTGATCCACGGCAGCCCCCTGTACTACTATGTGAGTGATGAGGCCTTCGAGGTTATAGAAGGGGTAGACGACATTTGGTTCGGCATCATGAGTGCCATCAGCCCTTGGAGCAGATGGACCAGGGTTGAAGTCGAGTCCAAATGCTTTCTTGTTCTTCACAGCAGAATCTTTTGCAAACTTATAGTTGCACTTGAATAGATTGTCGTCGCAAAACCATAGCAGAGAAGATGGGTCGGTATTCTCTGGCTGTGGTCCTCGGACCATGCAAGGATAGAAGCCTTGAGCAATGGCTTCGGTCTTGGACATGGGCTGAAGATTTCGATAGAGAATATCTCCCCATGGTCACTTGATTGCGTTCTTCTCAGCATACTCTGGGGTCACGAAGTTATACTTGAACCATTGTTCTGCCCAATATCGTCGAATCCATTGGATTCGAGTCTTGCGCTGGCCATAGCTTTCTTCAAGATCTGTCTTGTACAGTTCATACAGATCAGGAGGCAAATCCTTGGATGTATCCCCACGGCGCTGCCTGCCACCCTTTCTAGCTGACTTGTCAGTAGCCATGATGTTCACACTGAAAGGCTTCAGTACTATGAATGGCTTCCGTCTGCTGGTCAGATAGGAACTGGCTTTAGGAGAATTGATGTGACGTTGTAAGAATTCTGCAAATGAATGCAGACTATGAGAACCTAGGGATTCTCCCACGGACATGTACCTGTGATAGCATTAGAGGTGTGAGGGAAGGGAAGAGGTCATATGCATTCTCAGAAGATTTTGAAGATAAATTAGTTTGAAGACATTGACCTCATAGCGCGAAGACATTCACTTATTTGATGAGGGTTGATTCCAGATTTGTACGAATCCAAGAATAAGTACAAGTGAGGAATCTAACTAGTTCTGAAGCATAAGTGAATATACTTGGCAAGATATGAGATTCAGAACAAGATAGATCCATATTTGGAAGTTTAGAAACCACTTTTGGTTGAAGTGGATGGATCTGACGGATCTAAAAGGCAGTAAAAGTAAGAATTAATTACAATACAAAGAACTGCTAGACGAAGTTGAGAGGGAGGCCGAGCAGTTCAATCTCCCGCGCCATAACTTGGCGGCGGAAGACACCTACGGCGGCGGCGGAGAGGACGAGGTCCATGGCCGGCATGAGGACGGCGTCGAAGAGGTCGCGGCAGCTAAGCGCTTCGTCTCCGGCGTCGACGCGAGCTAGCGGAGGCGCTAGGGTTTGTGCGAGGTGGAAGAAGAGATAATGACCGCGGTGAGTTGTGTATTTATAAGGACAGGGACAACATAGCTTAATTACGCAGGTGCCCCTGGTGGTTCACATCTGAAGGACACATGGCATGCATGCAACACATTGGAAGTTGTTCCATATTCCCACGCACGCCTGGACTGTCGGGTGGTCGTTCCGGCTTCTCCGGGTTTCAGGCAATAAGGATATAGCATTAAAACAGATTCAACTTTTGTCTTTGTATCTTCAGCTGACAAGGACGCAGAGAAGACATTCGACAGTTTCAATAGAATGCATATGATTTAGATAGATAGAATCTGAGGTAGAAGCATAGAAGGGGTTAGGGTCCGATCACATTCACTTAGATCAAAAGATTCAAACAAGAAGACATAGCTATAAGTGAATGTTGTAGAGGACAGAATACCAATATATGTATTTATCAGTATTACACCAAATCAACATTGCGAAGATAAACGCAAAAACAAATCAATGTTGAAGACAAATCAAATGCAAAGAATTTGCAAATGTGACGCCAAAAGAATTACTTCAAACAAAAGTTTGGTGGTGGCATTACCCACTGTCGGGTGGTAGGTGCGACATATGCCAACGGGTGGCTTATCATAGTGGGTGCCAGTAAGACGTCGCCGGTGCCTGGAAACGGGATGAGGCGAAGACATGCACGCCGGCGAATCTTACCCAGGTTCGGGGCTCTCCGAGGAGATAACACCCCTAGTCCTGCTCTGCGGGGTCTCCGCATGATCACTAGATCAGGAAGAGTAGCTACAATCGCTCCTAGAGCTGTTGGGTTCAAGGGAGAAGAAGAACAAGGCTAGCTCTTGCTTCTCTCTCTCTATGGTGTGTGTGTAATGCTAAGAAGCCAACCCTTTGCATGGGTGTCCCGGGGGGTTTATATAGGCCTACCCCCCGGGGGTACAATTGTAATCCGGCTGGGCGTTGGTCCCAGCCGTCAGTGTCTACGCTCGCCGGCTTCTCCGCCAGCCGTTGGGGCCCGCCGACTGGTAGGCCCCACCGCCTAGGGTCTTGTCGGCGGCTGCTTACTGTAGCCTCGCCCCTGATGACGAGGGCTCCGTCGAGGTAAGCGTGGCTACAGTGTGCCGCCTCGAGGGCTCTCACTGTAGCCTTACCTCATCTTGTCTCCTTAATGTGGCACATGCTTCGAGGGAGGGAGTAGCCGGCTTCTGGGGGCCGGCTACGCCCTTGGCCGACTGGGGGAGGCCGGGCCGCCTTCGCGCCTTTCTCTGGCTGAAGGGGCCCGCCGCCCGTGGGCCGTACTGGCGTCTGCCGTGGGTGACGTTGAGGCCAGCATGGCTATAGTGCCGAGCCGGACGGGAGATGGCCGTCCCGTACGGCGTCTTGTGGCCATGCCTGCCTCGGGCTTCGGGGGTAGTGGGCCGCACTATGGCCACACCCCGTCTTGTCATCGTTATGTGGGTGTAGTTTTGGTGGTT
Organism: Aegilops tauschii subsp. strangulata; assembly: GCF_002575655.3. Taxonomy (NCBI): domain Eukaryota; kingdom Viridiplantae; phylum Streptophyta; class Magnoliopsida; order Poales; family Poaceae; genus Aegilops; species Aegilops tauschii. The sequence continues at coordinate 221,765,643 of NC_053036.3, forward strand.
GCGGTCTTGGCCGGCTCCTTGGAGTCGGCGCTCTTCGTGGCCGACTCTGGGGAGTCGGCGTTCTTCATGGCCGGTTCTGGGGAGTCGGCATCCTCTATGACCGGCTTCCTAGAGTCGGCCATCCCGTGGTTATCTTGGGGGGGAGGTTGCTGAGGCTGGGTCGCCTTCTGGGAGTCGGCTTTAGAAATAGCCGACCGGGGAAGGCGGCCCAATGCTTGAAATGCTTGAAGGCCCAAAAGGCCTGATAATTTTTTGGAAGAGCCAGGGGCAGTCGGTTAGGCTACCCGTGGCCATTTACTCCGACAGTAGTCCCCGAAGCTGATTGGGCTTCGAGGTTGGGTGGGAGTCGAGAAGCTCCGTCAGCTTCCTATCTTGACAAGCCGGCAGCTGGGAGCCGGCCTTGGTTAGGCACGTTGTCTCGGCCAAAAATTTCGGAGTCGGAGGGCGGGAGCTCGCCAGCGCGTGCACCGGGCCGCGGGCCGGCCACTTGCCGCCTGCGAACCACGTGGCCTCTCTAGGATAAAAAGCCTGCCAGCCCACGCGCGCGACGGGACGTCGCCGCAGGGCGGGGGCCCGCCACGTCCACGCCCCGGCCCCGGCGCGGATCCTCTGCAGCCCGAAACCGCCCGCATATCTCCCTGCGGCAGTTTCGGCACGCCTTTAGGGCGTAATAATTGCGAGGCGTGGGGGGAGTGGGTAAAGTTAATCCCACGTCTCACCCCACGTCCGGCCTCCCCGGCTTCACCTTGCGAAGCTATAAGTAGGGGGAGGGGGAGAGCGGCAGGCTCTCGCACGCTCGTCCTCTTTCCACCATCTCCTTTCTCCTGCCCTTTCTCGCAACAGCGCCTCGCCGTCGCGCTCTTCCACCACTCGTTCCTCTGCCGCCACGCTCGGTTTCACCATGCCTCCCGCCACGGAGCAGTACGGCGGGGATTGGGACGGCTCCAACGTCCACGAGGATCACGTCGAATTCCTCCGCAAGACGCGGCGGCTGCCCGGCGCGGACAAGGTGGAGGTCCGTCTCGCGCCGGCGAAGGAGCTTACGCCGGAGCCGCGGGAGGGCGAGCGGGTGGTCTTCCGCTCGCATTTCATGCGCGGCATCGGCCTGCCCGTGAGCGCCTTCTTCCGCTCTTGGCTCGAGTTCTACCAGCTCCAGCCGCACCACCTCACCCCGAACGCGGTGGTGCTCCTGTCTGCCTTCGTCACCCTGTGCAAAGGCTACCTCGGCGTCCTCCCTACCCTCGAGCTCTGGGGGGAGTTCTTCCAGTCCAAGCTGGGCACGCGCATGCAGGGCGTGCCGGCTCAGACTGGCGCCTTCATCGTGATGCGGAGGGTGGCTGCCGACAAACCCTTCCCCGTCATCACGCTGATCCAGTCGGTGAAGTTATGGCAAAAGTCGTACTTCTACGTCAGGAACATCGCCCCGCAGGGCGACTACGTCAACTTGCCGGCTTACGTAGCCAGCCCACCGGCGGGCAGGCGGCCCCAGTGGTCCTACCGGGCCGTGACGCTGACGCCGGCTGGATCCGCAGCCGTCGCCCGAGTGCGAGCGATGACCCAGTCGGAGGGCTTGTCGGGGCCCGACCTGCTGGCCGCCTTCGTCACACGCCGGGTACTCCCGCTCCAGAGCCGCCCTCATCTGATAGTGGCCAGCTCGATCCGAGCCGGATGTGTACCAAGGACATGCCGCACGAGGAGGTGGCCTATATGGTGAACTACCTCGCGAACTGCAAATCTCCGAAGAGTGGCAGTTCGGCAAGGAGCCATATAGCCGAACCAATCCGCCGCCCACCGTATGTTCTCCTTGTCTCTTTCTCTTTCTTAGTTTTGTTGCCGAGTTCGTTTTGGCCGACTCTGACTAGTCGGCTTGTTTTCGACAGAGCCCTCTTCTTCGGCCTGCAGGCGGGTCGGGCGCGGAGCGTCGATTCGCCCCCGACCGGACCGAGCACGATCTGGAGGACCCCGACTTGGGGGCGGCCGCTATGGACGACAACACCGAGCCGGGTGGTGGCCAAGCCGGCGGCGAAGCAGGCGGCTCCGGGCATGGAGTTACCTTCGACGACTGGCCGGACGACGACGAGGCCGAAGTCGTCCCACGCCGTCAGCCGGCATCTGGCCGCGGCGCGGGTTCCTCCGCTGCACTGCCTGCTCGGGGCGGCGGGCAAAAGCGTCGCGCCGCACAGGGTTTGTTCGGCAGTCGGACGAAGAAGCCCAGGGGTGGGGCGGCGGCGACCAGGCGGGAGGAGGCGGCCGCGAAGGCGGCTCGCTTCCGCAAGACGGTGAAGCAACCGCAGATGGTGTCGGCGTAAGTTCAAACTCCTTCATGTACTCCTTTTTCTTTCTTTTCTCTGGTGGTTCCTGAATCCTTGTCTTTTTCTCCAAACAACCAGAGCTCCATTGTCGCTCGAGCGGGCGGCTGCCGCCTCCGTCGTTGAGTCGCCGAGGGGGTCTGGGAGCACCACTCGTCGCGTGGACCCCCGAGCCGACCTTCAGGCGGAGACGGAGCGGAACGCGCGGGAGGCGCGGGAGGCGGAGGCACGGAAGGTGGCCGCCGCCCAGGCGGCGCAAGAGGAGGAGGCGGTGAAGGCGCGCGCCGACACCGCAGCCAAGGCCCAGGCGGAGGCTGCAGCTACGGCGATGGCGGAGGGGGCCTTGTTGGTCACCCCACTGCGCGTCGCAGCGCCCGGGGCCCCGGAGCCCCCGCCAGAAGAGGCCGGCGGCGACCAGCCGGGGCTGGAGAGGGATGACGACGTCGTCATCCTGGAGAGGGCGCCGGTGCCGACTCCGCCGACTGGGACGGCTCAAGGCGGCCGGCCTGATCTGCCGTCTGCGCAGTCGGCGGGGGGCGAGCCGGCCGCGAGGACCGAGCTGGCGGTCCGGACGCCGCCGAGCCGGCGCGTGGGGAAGGCTGCGTCAGAGCCACAGAAGGCGGCGTCAAAGCCGCAGCCGGCCGTGGGCTCCAGCTCATCGGCCCAGGATGTGGAGGTGGCCAGCGCCACCTCAGGGTGGACGCCGGGCGGAGGGACGGCCGTGATGAACGTGACCGCGCAGGACGTCCGGACCCGGCTCCAAGCCCAGGCTACGGCGCTGAGGCAATACACCGACGAGTTCCTTGCGACGCGGGCGGCCATCCGGGTTAGGCTTCTTCTCTTTCTTCTTCTTGATCTTGGTTTCTTCCGTGGGGGCGCGTCAGTGCACCCACTTGGTGTAGTCCCCGAGTTCCGAGTCGGCTGCTGAGCAGGCGGCTTGGAACTTCTTAGTGGATTTGGCTTTGCTATTCTTGTTCTTACTTCGATCTTCTGCCTATCTTGCAGGACTACCACAATCTTCGTGCAGCCGCCTTCAACTCCCAGGCTCGGGAGCTGACCCAGAAGACCGCCGACCTAACTGAGAGCCGGGGTAAGTGCTTTGTTCTTTATCTCACGTGGGGGCGCGTCAGCGCACCCACTGGGTGTAGTCCCCGAGATTCGAGCCGACTGCTGAGCAGTCGGGTCGGATCTTCCTTGATGACTTCCTCTTATTGTTTCTTCTTTTTCTGCCGTCTCTGCAGCGGCCAACGCCGGTCTGAGGGCACAGCTGGGAGAGTCTCAGATTGACCTTCATGCCAAGGATGCCGAGCTCGCCGCCTTGGTGCAGGAATGCGACCGCCTGGCCAAGAAGTTGGCCGACCAGGAGGAGGGCCACAAGGCGGCTCTGAAGGCGGTGCAAGACCGCGAAGCCGCCCTCCAGGCCGAGTACGAGACAGAAGCGGCTGGCTGGGCTGAAGCAAGACAGACTCTGATCACTGGCTATGCTCAGATCAAAGATCTGGTTGACGGTAAGCCGCCTACTTCTTCGTCCTTTCTTGCCGTCTGCCGCTTTTGGCTCGTTTTCTGACTTGGTGTTTTCTCTTCTTTCTCTTTCTTTCTTGCACAGAGTACTTCCCTGGCTACTCTACCGCCGCCAACCAGATCATCGAGGCCCGCCGCCAAGCGCGACGGCAGGCTGGCTTCGAGATTGCACCAACCGCTGGCCGTTCGCTGGAGGAGCAGCTCTTGGCGATCCAGGCCCGTCTCCAGCCGGCTCACCGACTGCTCCGCCGGCTTCAGCGTGCCGGGGCGCAAGTATTGGCCGCCCTCTGGCCCGGCGAAGTGGTTCCCCGCACCCCCAGTCGGACTGCCGACTGGCTGGAGGTGGCGGTCGGTCGCTTCGAAGCCTGGAAGGCCTCGGCAGCTCAGTCCGGCGCCAGGCGGGCGCTGGAGTTCGTCAAGGCCTGGTACCCCGGCCTGAGCCTGGATCAGCTGGCTACCTGGCGGCAGCAAGCCGACACGGAGCTGGAGCCGGCGCGGCCGGCTATCATCCGGCGGGCTTCGGCGATCGCCGACTACACCGACACCAGCGTCTTCGCCCCTGAGGTAGATGACAACGGTGTCGCCCAGCCGGAGGAGTGGTTCGGGCTGAACCCGGCAGACGGTGAAGACTCGGCGGAGGAGATCGACTCCAGCGACGAGGGCGAGGAGGAGGAGGAGGGTGAAGACGCCGAGCCGGATGGTGGAGCGGCCGATCAGCCTCAGCCTGACCGCGCCTCCAGCACCACGTCACGCGCGGGTGCGTCGCCTGCCACTGGTGGTGACCAAGCCGAGACCCGCTAGCCGGCCACTCCTTCAGCCGGCGACGCCATCTCCACCGACCAGCCTGGCTCCCGCACCGTGCCTTAGTCTAGTCTGCTATCTTTTGTTTTCCTGTCTTGTCACTTTTGGAACGATATTCTGTTAAGTCTGCACAATTCCACCCACTGGGGGAGTATTCGGACTATGTCGATTGCCGGCCTGTTGGGGGCTTTTATATGTATATATAACTTATGCATGCATTTGGCTTTTCCTCGTACTTTGCTTTTCATCCTTCTGTTGTTTCCTTTGCCGCCGTCCCTTGGTTGCCGCCTCCCCAGTCAAACAGTTGCTCTGCAATCTGTAGCTGGAGGAGTGCTTGGCCAATTGTGGGGGCAAGTACTCTAGCTTTGCTGGACTAGAGCTAAGTGTTTAGGAAGCCGGCCAGCCGACTGTTCTGACAGCCGGCACGCGTGGTTGGAGGCCGTCTTTTTGCTATATAAGTTCGTTGGTCCTTAGCCGTTTTTTGTGTGGGCATCCTTTCTGCCTTGTCTCTTGCTAGTCGGACAGTCGGTTCTTCGAGCTGTGACTTTCAACAAGAGAGGACTCGGGAGCCGGCACACTACTTGTCTGACTTCAGGTAGAACTTTTAGTATAGCTCAAGGCGGCCAGTCCCCGGGCCGACTAGTCGAACCCAGTGCCTGACAAGAAATCAAATGTAATGATACATTCGTGGATATGACACTCGTCATTCATAGATAAATAAAGGCAGTCCTCGAGTACTGTTCGGGGGCCTGTTGGTTCGTACTTAATACAAAAGGGTAGCATGATACATACTGCTTTCAACTGTAAAATATTCTCAGGAGGTTCGCGTTCCATGGTCGCTCCGACTCCTTGCCGGAGTCATCTCTCTTGCGTGCTCTTGGTTTTTGCGCGTCGATCAAGTAGTAGGAGTCATTGCCTAGTGCCTTGCTGATGATGAAGGGGCCTTCCCAAGGGGCCGAGAGCTTGTGCTAGCCGGCTGTTCGCTGGATCAGCCGAAGCACAAGGTCGCCCTCTTGGAAGGATCTTGGCTTGACCTTGCGGTTGTGGTAGCGGCTCAACCCTTGCTGGTAGATGGCGGACCGACTGAGTGCTAACAGCCGGCCTTCTTCCAGTAGGTCGACGCCGTCTTCTCTTGCTTCCTTGGCCTCCGCCTCCGTGTACATGGTGATCCGAGGCGAGTCGAACTCGATGTCGGTTGGGATGACAGCCTCGGCACCATATACAAGGAAGAACGGAGTGAAGCCGGTTGACTTGTTGGGTGTAGTGCGCAGACTCCAGAGGACAACTGGCAGCTCATCGAGCCAGCAGCCGGCTAATCGCTCCAGTGGTACAACCAGTCGAGGCTTGATGCTGGAGAGGATGAGTCCATTTGCTCGCTCGACCTGGCGGTTTGACTGCGGATGGGCAACGGACGCTAAGTCCAGTCGGATGCCCTGCGTCGCGCAGAAACGTGCCAGTGCTCCTTTGGCAAAGTTCGTGCCGTTGTCGGTGATGATGCTGTGCGGCACGCCGTACCGAGTAGTGATGTCGGTGATGAATGTTACGGCAGTCGGCCCGTTCAGCTTCTTGATCGGCTTCGCTTCGATCCACTTGGTGAACTTGTCCACGGCGACAAGTAGATGTGTCAAGCCGCCGCGGGCTATCTTGAAAGGGCCCACCATGTCTAGTCCCCAGACGGCAAAGGGCCAAGTAAGGGGAATGGTCTTGAGTGCAGAAGCCGGCAGGTATTGCTTGGAACTGAAAACTTGGCATCCTCTGCACCTCTTGACTATCTCTTTGGCATCTTCCAAGGCAGTCGGCCAAAAGAAACCATGGCGGAAAGCCTTGGCCGCAAGTGATCTTGAGGCTGCGTGCTGGCCGCATTCGCCTTGGTGGATATCCTTGAGGATTGCCACTCCTTTTTCTGGCTCGACACAACGCTGGAAGACTCCAGTGACGATGCGCTTTACAAGCTCTCTGTTGATTATTGCATATGCTCCGGCTCGTCGTTGCACTAGTCTTGCTGAGATCTCATCAGCCGGCAGTTCTCTGCTGACCAGGAACTTGAGGATGGGCTGGGCCCATGATGGAGCTGTGACTTCTTCTTTTGTTAGCGTAGCCACCATGACTCGGGTGGGTGGGTTGGGTGGCGTGGAGTCGGAGTCGGCCACCGCTTCTTGTGTCATTGCAGTCCCCGGGCCGACTGCTGCAGTCCCTGGGCCGGGTTCTGAAGTCCCCGGGCCGGGTGCGACTACGGCAGTCCCCGAGCCAGTTGCCGAAGTCCCTGTGCCGCCTGCAGGGTTCCTCCAGTCGGATCCGGCTGCATTTGGCGCAGGCGGTACGAGATAGAGTCCGACTCTGGAGACGGCTTGATGGACGGCTTGAGGAGGCGCTGGAGGGAGACGCCAGTCGGTATGGCTTCTCAGGTGGAGCCGATCCGTGCTAGGGCATCTGCCTGGTCGTTGTCGGCCCTTGGCACGTGAAGGAACTCGCACCCTTCGAAGTATCCGCTGATCTGCTGGACTTGGAATCGGTAGCTCGCCATGTTCGCGTGCTTGGCGTCCCAGTCGCCAGACGACTACTGGACCACCAACTCTGAGTCCCCGTAACACAGGATCCGGCGTATGCCGAGCTCTTTGGCTAGCCGGAGCCCATGTACGAGCGCCTCGTACTCGGCCATGTTGTTGGAGGCAGCGAAGTGGATCTGCAGCGTGTACTTGAGCTTGTCGCCTTTGGGAGAGGTGAGGACGATGCCGGCTCCCAAGCCGGTGCGCATCTTGGACCCGTCAAAGTGCATCCGCCAATGGGTAGAGTCGGGAGCCGGCGGTAGGTACTGGGTCTCGGCCCAGTCGACGAGGAAGTCGGCCAGTGCTTGGGACTTGATGGCGGTGCGGGGTTGGTAGAAGATCGTGTACGGCGCCAGTGCAATGGACCATTTAGCCACCCAGCCGGATGCATCCCGGCTGCCTATGATCTCGGCGAGCGGGGCGGTGCACACGACCGTGATGGGATGCTCTTGGAAGTACGGCTTCAGTTTCTTGGCGGCGAAGTACACCCCATAGCACATCTTCTGGTAATGCGGGTAGTTCTGCTTTGAGCTGGATAGCACTTCGCTTAGGTAGTACACCGGCCTCTGGACTAGCTGGGCTCGGCCTTCTTCCGGGCGCTGGACCACAACAACAGTACTGACTACTCGGCTAGTCGCAGCAATGTAGAGGAGCATGGGCTCCTTTTCAGTCGGCGCTGCCAGGACAGGCGGAGTGGTCAGCATCTTCTTCAACTCATGGAAGGCTTGGTCGGCTTGGTCATTCCACTCGAAGTGAGTGGACTTCTTCATGAGTCGGTACAGGGGGAGAGCCTTCTCTCCTAGTCGGCTGATAAAGCGATTCAGGGAGGCCAAGCAGCCGGTGAACTTCTGCACATCTCGCAGTTTGGTGGGAATCTCCATCCTCTCGATGGCCTTGATCTTGACGGGGTTGCACTCGATGCCGCGTTCGGAGACCAGGAAGCCTAGCAACTGGCCGGCTGGTACTCCGACACGCACTTCTCGGGGTTGAGCTTGATTTGGAATCAGCGCAAGTTGGCGAATGTTTCTTTGAGATCTTCCAGCAGGGTACCGCGCTTCTCTGTCTTCACCACAATGTCATCTACATAGACATGGGCATTTCTGCCGAGTTGTTTCAGGAGGCATTTCTGCATGCAACGCTGAAAAGTGGCACCGGCATTCCTCAAGCCGAATGTCATAGTCAGGTAGCAAAAAGCTCCAAATGGTGTGATGAAGGCAGTCTTCAGGCGATCAGCTGGGTCCAACTTGATCTGATGGTACCCTGAGTAGGCATCCAAAAAACTCAACAGCTCGCATCCGGCTGTGGAGTCTATCACTTGATCAATCCATGGCAAAGCAAACGGATCCTTGGGGCAGGCCTTGTTCAGGCTGGTATAGTCTATACACATGCGCCACTTGTTATTCTTCTTCAGTACCAGAACTAGGTTGGGAAGCCACTCTGGAAAAAACACTTCCATGATAAAGCCAGCGGCAAGGAGCCGGGCTATCTCTTCTCCTACGATTCTTCGCTTCTCTTCTGACAGTCGGCGGAGGGGCTGTTTGACCGGCTTCGCGTCGGCTCGGACATGTAATTTGTGCTCGGCGAAATCCTTCGGGACACCCAGCATGTCCTTTGGGGACCATGCAAAAATGTCTCGATTCTCACGGAGGAAGTCGACGAGCTCGCCTTCCTATTTACTGTCCAAGTTTGCCCCAATGACAGCAAACCTCTCCGGGTTCTCCGGGTCCAGAGGAATCTTCTTCGTCTCTTTGGCTGGCTGGAACGAGCCCTGTGCATCACAATCTTTGGGGTTGGGGGACAGGGCCGGCTGCTTGCCGGCCATGGCCACAACCCGCTCCAGCATCTTCTTCTCTTCTGCCACTACGAGGGACTCGGCCAGCCGGCTACTGGCCATGGCACACTCGATGGACTTCTTGTAATCGCCGGCTACCATGATGATCCCCTTCGAGCTCGGCATCTTCATCTTCAGGTAGGCATAGTGGGGCACAGCCATGAACTTGGCCAGAGCAGGTCGGCCAAGCAAAGCATGGTAGGGGCTCTCCAGATCCACTACTTCGAACCAGATCGCTTCTCGGCGAAAATGATCTTTGTCTCCGAAGAGAACATCCATTTTAATCTTGCCGATTGGGGAGCAAGACAAGCCGGGGACGATACCATGGAACACGGTTCGGCTTGGCATAAGCTGCTTCGCCTTGATGTTTGGCTTCTCCATGGTATCGTGGTACAGTATATTGATACTGCTTCCGCCATCTATCAGGACGCAGGAGAATCGGGCAGCTCGCCTCTCCGTCGCGAGGGTGACATCCAAGACCATTGCATAGGAGCCAGGGGATGGCATCACCTCTGGGTGGTCGGCCTGGCTCCAGTTGATTGGCTTCTCTGACCAGTGCATGAACTCGGGAGCGCTAGAGGCGACTGCATTGACTTCTTGATGCTGACGGCGCCGACTATGCTTGTCGTCGGCTTGACTGGTGAAGACGACGTAGGCGGCGTGCTCTTCAGGGAATTCATCTTGGATGGCTCCGACTGCCGGCCGAGCCGCCGGCTGCTGAGGGGCTGGAGGCGGCGGGCCGGGAGGCGGAGGCGGCAACAACCCTTCGCCCTTGGAGATGCGTGTGAGCCAGTGGCATTTTCGGGTCGTGTGGTTGGACGGCTTCGCGCCGCTGTGGAACTTGCAGGGGGCGTCGAGAGTCTGCTCGTAGGAGAAAGCCGGCTGCCAAGCCGGCCTGCCACCCTTCTTCTTGGGAGCGGGCCGTTCTTCGGGCTGCTCATCTTCAACTGTGGCCACCTGCCGACTGGTGGAAGTCGGCATGGGGGCCTTGCGCTTGTGATCGTTCTGGTAAGGGCGCCGATTGGAGTCGCCAGCCGGCGTCTTGGGAGCCGGAGCAATCACCTTCCCAGAGGCGTCCACTCGGAGCTCGGTCTTCATCGAGGAGTCGGCCGTGGCGTACTTGTCCGCGATGACCAGCAACTCATCGAGGGTAGCCGGCTCGTCGCAGAGGAGTCGGTGCTTGAGGAGGGTGCCCTCTCGGCACCTGGCGGTGAAGTACTCGATGGCCTGAACCTCGTGCACCCCCTCGCAGGAGTTGCGGAGCTCGGCCCACGGCGTGAGGTAGTCGCGGGTCGACTCATTGGGTCCTTGGACGCACAGGGAGAGCTGGCGAGGCTTCGGAGGCCGCTTGTACGTGCTGGTGAAGTTGCGGACGAAGACTTCCGTGAAGTCCAGCCAGCTGTTGATGCTGTAAGGTTTGAGGCTGTTGAGCCAGGTGTGCGTCGTGCCTTGCAGCATAAGGGGGACGTACTTCACGGCTACGCGCCGATTGCCGTTGGCTATGTTGACAGCAGTGGAGTAGTCAATGAGCCAATCTTCCGGCTTCACTGAGCCGTTGTACTTGGGCGTGTCTCTGGGGAGCGAGAACCCTTTGGGGAAGGGCTCGTCGTGGATGCGGGGGCCGAAGCATGGCGGGCCGACATCGTCTTCTTCTTCTAGAGCCAGGAATCGAGCAAGGCGGTCGATCCGGTGGCGGGCGTCGTTCTCGCCGACTCCTTCTCGGCGGCCTAGTCGGTCGCCAAGAGTCGGGTGCGTGATAGGCGGCGGAGTGAGACGTCTCTCTCTTTGAGGCGGGGGAGGAGGCAGATTTCCTTGGCGTTCCACCGCTCAAGGGCGGCCTTCCGCGTCAAGCTCGATGGTGATGCGAGTCCGGCTGCGGCTGGCAGCCGGCTCCTTGTCTTTCTTCTGGCGGGCGCTGCTCGTAGTCGGCGAGCGGGACGTCGCGGCTTGCTCCCGGCGCGGGGGATGACTATCAGCACGGGCGTCGGCTTCGTGCCGTTCTGCAGCCGCGTCGATCAGCTGCTGGATCCGTCTTGTCATGTAGGGGAGCTCATCAGCTCCCAGCCCATTGAGCTCTTCTGCGGCCGCCTGAGCGGCTCGCAGATTCTCGAGCGGGGTGGCGTAGACGGGGCGATCTGCCCCCAGCATGCTAGCGATAGCCGCGCCGCGCTTCTGGACGAAGCCGGCTCGGCTCGGGCCGCTAGGCGGCGGCGTACCGAAGGCGGCGCGGTCGACTTAGCGCTGGTGGGCCTCGGTGAGGCGTCTCATGGAGGCTATCTTCTGGCCCTCCGTGTCGAGGGCGAGGCGACGTGCCTCCAGGGTCTCGGCGTCGGCGTCGGCCGGGATGGGGACGGAGAGGTCGTGCATCGCCGCTTGCAGGGCATCGTGGGCGTTCTCGCCCGAGTTGGCGACGTGGCTGATGACCAACACTTCGGTGACAGCGCTGCTACCACTGTCAGCTTGAGGGAGAGGATCGTCGAAGATCACCACGTCGGAGGGGTAGGCATCGAGCGATGCCGTGTCGGAGTCGACGAGCATCGGATCGGTGGAGCCGACCGACTCCACATCTACAACAGGCTCGCTAGAGATGTGAAGCTGGTCGAGGAGCCTGACAAGGCGGCTCTCGGGGTAGTCCGTGCCTGCGTCGGACGCAGGCTCGTCGGAGATGCGAGTCTCACCGAGAAGATCGGCGAGGCAGCTCGCTGCGCAGGCGTCGTCGACGCCTTGCAGCGCGTCGAGGCAAACGCCATCGGGCGCAGCAGGCTGGCTGCGCTCGCGGGGGAGGAAGAGGGTTCCCGTCCAGAACAGGTCTCCGGATGATGGTGCACCTGGCCCCACGGTGGGCGCCAAATGTCGGGTGGTAGGTGCGACATATGCCAACGGGTGGCTTATCATAGTGGGTGCCAGTAAGACGTTGCCGGTGCCTGGAAACGGGATGAGGCGAAGACATGCACGCCGGCGAATCTTACCCAGGTTCGGGGCTCTCCGAGGAGATAACACCCCTAGTCCTGCTCTGCGGGGTCTCCGCATGATCACTAGATCAGGAAGAGTAGCTACAATCGCTCCTAGAGCTGTTGGGTTCAAGGGAGAAGAAGAACAAGGCTAGCTCTTGCTTCTCTCTCTCTATGGTGTGTGTGTAATGCTAAGAAGCCAACCCTTTGCATGGGTGTCCCGGGGGGTTTATATAGGCCTACCCCCCGGGGGTACAATTGTAATCCGGCTGGGCGCTGGTCCCAGCCGTCAGTGTCTACGCTCGCCGGCTTCTCCGCCGGCCGTTGGGGCCCGCCGACTGGTAGGTCCCGCCGGCTGCCGGCCTCTTGGTCGACAGGCCGGCACCACCGCCTGGGGGTCTTGTCGGCGGCTGCTTACTGTAGCCTCGCCCCTGATGACGAGGGCTCCGTCGAGGTAAGCATGGCTACAGTGTGCCGCCTCGAGGGCTCTCACTGTAGCCTTACCTCGTCTTGTCTCCTTAATGTGGCACATGCTTCGAGGGAGGGGGTAGCCGGCTTCTGGGTGCCGGCTACGCCCTTGGCCGACTGGGGGAGGCCGGGCCGCCTTCGCGCCTTTCTCTGGCTGAAGGGGCCCGCCGCCCGTGGGCCGTACTGGCGTCTGCCGTGGGTGACGTTGAGGCCAGCATGGCTACAGTGCCGAGCCGGACGGGACATGGCCATCCCGTACGGCGTCCTGTGGCCATGCCTGCCTCGGGCTTCGGGGGTAGTGGGCCGCACTGTGGCCACACCCCGTCTTGTCACCGTTATGTGGGTATAGTTTTGGTGGTTGCGGTCTTGGCCGGCTCCTTGGAGTCGGCGCTCTTCGTGGCCGACTCTGGGGAGTCGGCGTTCTTCATGGCCGGCTCTGGGGAGTCGGCATCCTCTATGACCGGCTTCCTAGAGTCGGCCATCCCGTGGTTATCTTGGGAGGGAGGTTGCTGAGGCTGGGTCGCCTTCTGGGAGTCGGCTTTAGAAATAGCCGACCGGGGAAGGCGGCCCAATGCTTGAAGGCCCAAAAGGCCTGATAATTTTTTGGAAGAGCCAGGGGCAGTCGGTTAGGCTACCCGTGGCCATTTACTCCGACACCCACCGTATAGGAAGTATTAGACCCAGACACAGCGCACAATTATCGTGGCGCTCTAAAGTCATATTCCGCATTAATGTATTCACACTTAGAGTGTATGTCTTCATTGATTGAAGATATACTTTACTTCGTGTGTTGCACATCTAAGTCATCACATGCATAAGCGTTAGTATGTGTGTCCAATCACAGGACATTCGGGGATTCTAAGATATTTAGCTCACACCGCAACTTGCAAAACCTTTTCTCATCCAGGGGCTTTGTGAAGATATCTGCCAATTGCTCTTCAGTGAATGATATCAATATCTTCCTTCATGACATCTCTGAGAAAGTGATGACGAATTTCAATGTGCTTTATCTTCGAGTGTTGAACTGGGTTGTTGGCAATCTTGCTGGCGCTTTCATTGTCGCAGTAGAGTGGCACTTGCTTCAGATGGATGCCATAGTCCTTGAGAGTTTGCTTCATCCATAGAAGTGAGCGCAGCAAGATCCAACAGCAATGTATTCAGATTCAGCAGTGGAGAGAGACACACAGTTCTACTTCTTTGAAGACCAACAGACAAGAGATCGTCCAAGAAAGTGACATGTGCCTGATCTGGACTTGCAATCAACCTTGTCACTAGCATAATCAGCATCTGAGAATCCCACTAGATCAAACTCTGAGCCCTTTGGATACCATAATCCTAGTGTTGGGATGTAAGCCAAATATCGAAGAATTCGCTTCACAGCTAAGTGATGCGATTCCTTTGGTGCCGCTTGGAATCGGGCACACATGCAAATGCTAAGCATGATATCTGGCCTAGATGCACATAAATAGAGTAAGGAACCAATCATGGAGCGGTATACCTTTTGATCGAACTCTTTACCATTGTCGTCGGGACCCAGATGACTTTTGGTAGGCATTGGCATTGAGTAACCTTTGCAGCCTTGCATTCCAATCTTCTTCAGGCAATCTTTAAGGTACTTCTCTTGAGATATGAAGATGTCATTGCTCTGCTGATGAATTTGAAGACCAAGGAAGAACTTCAGCTCACCGATCATGGACATCTGATATTGCTCTTGCATCATGTGTCCAAACTCATCATTGTATCTTTTGTCAGTGCAGCCGAAGATAATGTCATCCACATAGATCTGGCATACAAATAGTTCACCATCGTATGTCTTTGTGAAGAGAGTGGGATCCAAAGAACCAGGTTTGAAGCCTTTGCTCTTCAGGAAGTCTTTGAGTGTGTCATACCAAGCTCATGGGGCTTGTTTGAGGCCATACAGTGCCTTGTTGAGCTTCTATACCATATCAGGACGTTTTGGATCTTCAAAGCCAGGTGGTTGAGCAACATACACTTCTTCTTCAATCTTGCCATTGACAAAGGCACTCTTCACATCCATTTGATACAGAAGGATGTTGTGATGGTTGGCATAGGCTAGCAGTATGCGAATGGCTTCAAGCCTAGCCACCGGAGCAAATGTTTCATCAAAATCAATCCCTTGAACTTGAGTGTATCCTTGAGCAACTAGACGAGCCTTGTTTCTGATAACTTGACCATGCTCATCTTGTTTGTTGCGACAGATCCTTTTGGTGCCTATGATATTGTGCTTGCGAGGATCAGGACGCTTGACTAATTCCCACACATTGTTCAGCTCGAACTGTTGAAGCTCTTCTTGCATAGCTTGAATCCATTCAGGTTCCATGAAGGCTTCAACAACTTTCTTGGGTTCAGATATAGAGAAAAATGCAAAGTGCCCACAGAAATTTGCTAGTTGTGTTTCTCTTGAACGAGTGAGTGGACCAGGTGCATTGATGCTATCAATTATTTTCTCAATCTGGACTTCATTTGCAACACGAGGATGAACTGGACGAAGATTTTGCTCTTGTTGACCATTGTCTTCTTCTTCAGCATTGGCTTTAGGCTGGGCACTGTCTTCAGGTTGGTTTGATGCATAAATGATAAGTTCTTCTTCAGCCTGTGCCTTTGAAGGTATGATTTCTCCAGTTCCCATAAGCTTAATCGATTCACTAGGAGGGACTTCATCTAGCACATTTGGCGGGTGCTCTCTTTGCGAGCCATTAGTCTCATCGAACTGCACATCCATAGTTTCAACCATTTTATAGTGAAAGAGGTTGAAGACTCTGTAGGAGTGTGAATCCTTTCCGTAACCAAGCATAAAACCTTCATGTGCTTTCGGTGCAAATTTTGAAGTGTGATGTGGATCCTTGATCCATCACCTAGTACCAAATACTTTGAAGTAACTGACGTTTGGCTTCTTACCAGTTAGGAGTTCATAGGATGTCTTCTTCAGTAGCTTGTGAAGATAAACACGGTTGATGACGTGGCATGTAGTATCAATGGCTTCAGGCTAGAACTTCCTTGGAATCTTGTACTCATCAAGCATCGTCCGAGCCATCTCAATGAGTGTCATGTTCTTGCGCTCCACGATGCCATTCTGCTGAGGTGTGTATGGAGCAGAGAACTCATGAGTGATTCCCAATGTATCAAGATAAGTGTCGAGGTCTGTGTTCTTGAACTCTGTGTCGTTGTCACTTCTAATGTGCTTGATCTTCATGCCATAGTTCGTCATGGCACGATTGGCGAAGCGTCTGAAGACATCCTACACTTCATTCTTGTAGAGGATATATGCACCCATGTATATCTTGAATAATCATCAACAATGACGAATCCATAGAGACAAGCAGTGGTAGTAAGAGTAGAGTAATGAGTAGGGCCAAATAAGTCCATGTGAAGCAGCTCGAAGGGTTGATATGTAGTCATGATTGTCTTTGAGGGATGCTTGGCCCTCGTCATCTTCCCAGCTTCGCAGGCACCACACAGATGATCCTTCTTGAACTTGACACCTTCGATGCCTACGACATTTTTCTTCTTCGCGAGAGTGTACCAGTTCCTCATGCCAGCATGCCCTAGCCTGCGATGCCAGAGCCAGCACTCTGAAGCTTTTGCTAGAAGACATACGGCCATCTGTGGTCCTGCTGAGAAATCTACCATGTACAAGTCGCCTTTTCGATACCCTTCAAAGACTAGAGATTTGTCAGACTCCATAAGCACAAGGCAACGATATTTTCCAAATATCACAATCGTGTTTAAATCACAAGGCATTGAGACAGACACTAAGTTGAAACCAAGGGATTCAACAAGCATCACTTTATCCATGTGCTGATCCTTTGAGATTGCAACTCTACCTAGACCCAATACCTTGCTTTTACCAGTGTCAGCAATGTGATGTGACTCTTGTCAGATGGACGTAAGGTTGAGTCCATGAGAAGACTTCGATCACCAGTCATGTGATTAGTGCATCCACTGTCCATAATCCATTCTGAAGCATGTGGTGTCATACCCTACAGTGCAGTTAGGGGGATAGGCTTCACCAAGGGTATTGTGAAGCATAAACATTTGACGAACAAGCGGATTATCAAAGCTGAGATCCAGGTTAGAACTGATAGGATGATAGGCAAGTGATTCAGGAACAAAATACATAGTAAGACCATTTGGGCATTTTATCTTGCGCCCCACAAGATGTTTTAGGTCCCCAGCAATAGCATCAGACGCCTTTGATTTCCGGCTGGAGACCTTTCCCTTGGCACCGCGTGCCATGAAGCAGTAGGTGGGAGCAGAGTCATCCTTGTCATTGGCATCAGCGTTGATGACGGAGCCATTGTCTTCAGTGTTGAAGATGGACTTGGCAATGTAGGCTGTAGCTAGAGCCAGACTTGCAACACCAGAGTCGGACTCCTCCTCGGACTCCACCTCTGCCTCCTCAGAAGCAGACTCCTCCTCTGAATCCATTTCCTTGCCAACAAAAGCACGAGCCTTGCCAGATGAGCTCTTCTTGTATGATGAAGACTTGGACGAAGACTTGGAAGAAGACTTTGAGGATTTCTTCTTCTTCTTGTCATCAGAATCATATTCCTTGATTTTCTTCTTCTTCTTGGTCTCATTGTCCCACTGTGGACACTCAGAGATGTAGTGACCAGGTTTCTTGCACTTGTGGCATGTTCTCTTCTTGTGATCACGAGAGGAAGCTTCATCATTTCTTGAGCTGGATCTTGAAGACTTTCTGAAGCCTTTCTTCTTGGTGAACTTCTGGAAGTTCTTCACAAACATAGCAAGCTCCTTTCCAATGTCTTTAGGATCCTCAGAACAGCTGTTAGATTCTTCTTCAGAAGAGGAAACAACCTTTGCCTTCAAAGCGCGAGTTCGGCCATAGTTGGGACCATAGATATCTCTTTTCTCAGATTGCTGGAACTCATGTGTGTTGAGCCTCTCAAGTATGTCAGACAGATCGAGAGTCTTGAAGTCAGGGCGTTCTTGAATCATCAGGGCCAGGGTGTCGAATGAGCTATCAAGCCATCTCAGAAGGGTTTTGACGATTTCAAGCTTGGTGATCTCAGTGGCGCCGAGTGCGCGAAGCTCATTTGTGATGTCAGTGAGGCGATCAAATGTGAGATGGACATTCTCATTGTCATTTCTCTTGAAGCGGTTGAAGAGGTTGCAAAGAACACTGATCCTTGAGTCTCTCTTGGTTGAGACGCCTTCGTTGACCTTGGAGAGCCAGTCCCAGACTAGCTTCGAAGTTTCCAGAGCACTCACACGGCCATATTGTCCTTTGGTCAGATGACCACAGATGATGTTCTTGGCAGTAGAATCTAGTTGAATGAACTTCTTGACATCAGCAGGGGTGACACCTTCACCGATCTTGGGAATGTCGTTCTTGACGACATACCAGAGGTCGACATCAATGGCTTCAAGATGCATGTGCATCTTATTTTTCCAGTAGGGGTAATCAGTGCCATCGAAGACAGGACACGCAGCGGAGACTTTGATTATCCCTGCGGTCGACATGGCTAAAACCCCAGGTGGTTAAACCGAATCACACCGAACAAGGGAGCACCTTGCTCTGATACCAATTGAAAGTGCTTGCTATCGACTAGAGGGGGGTGAATAGGCGATTTTTATGAAAGTCTTCAAAACATGGGAGTTTCGAAGAAAGACAATAGAAATGTACCTATGTATATGCAGCGGAAGGTAGACTACACTAGGCAAGCCATAGTCAAGTAAGCAATGAAGTGAAAGCACAAAGACTATTAGCAGCTAGGTAGAATGGATAAGGATAGAAGATAATATGAAGCCAAACAACAACAGTCTTTACACAGTGAATTCAATCAGATCATGCAAGCAGGCAATGACTTCATGAAGATAAACTGTAGGTAAAGAGAGGGAAGTGATAGAACAAGTTGCTTGGAGAGGACAAGGATTTATTGAACCAGTTCCAGTTGCTATGACAACAGTACGTCTGGTTAGGGAGGCTGAGATTCAACTCAGAAGACCGCGTCTTCACCTTATTCCCCTTGAGCTAAGAACACTTAGTCCTCGCCCAATCACTCAGGTAAGTCTTCAAGGTAGACTTCCAAACCTTCACAGACTTCGTTCACCGGCAATCCACAATGACTCTTGGATGCTCAGAACACGACGCCTAACCGGCTGGAGGATTCACAGTCCTCAAGTGTAATAAGTCTTTAGATCACGCGGACAGAAAGACTTCAATGATGCCTAACACTCTTTGGCTCTGGGTGTTTTGAGCTTTGTCCTCGCAAGGATCTTTCTATCAAATGCTTCGGAGGTGGGTTGCTCTCAAACGACAAAAGCCATGTACTAACTCTGAGCAGCCACCAATTTATGGTGTAGGGGTGGTCTATTTATAGCGAGGAGGCAACCCGACCTGATTTGTCTGAAATGACCCTGGGTCACTAAGGAACTGACACGTGTCCAATGGTCAGATTTCAAGCACACGCAGCAGCTTGACTTGGGCTACAAGTAAAGCTGACTCATCCAGCTCTGGATAAGGTTTGCTCTCATTGTCTTCGCTCGAAGACATAGGATTTGGTTGAGTATCACTTCAGTCACTCTGACTTTGTTCACTTGGACCCCTCTTAACAGTGCGGTGGTTCCTATGACTCAACAAAGAAGAAAAGGAAACTACGAAACAACTCTGTCTTCGTACTCCATAGTCTTTACGTGAATGTCTTCTCGAGTCATAATCTTCGTTGTGAATATCTTCACATACCACTATTGTCTTCAATGTCTTCACACATTTTTAGGGGTCATCTCCGGTAGGTAAACCGAATCTATGAGGGACTACTACATGTGTTATCCTGCAATTCTCACAAACACATTAGTCCCTCAACCAAGTTTGTCGTCAATACTCCAAAACCAACTAGGGGTGGCACTAGATGCACTTACAGCCAGGCATGACCTGGTCGTAGCCCCCTCGCGCAGGACTCCTATGGAGAAAGCTGCACAACAGGGCTGTGTAGAGAGCCTGTGGGCCATCGTGAGGTTATTGCAGCCGCTAGGGTGCCCTCAGTTGTTTATTCACTAGTGCGGAGCATGGTGCTTCCACTTTAGCATGGGCATAGCCTCTCCTCGACCGTGTCGTCTGCCAGCACGGAGCATGGGGCTTACACTGGTGCGTGGGCATAGTGGCTCCTCGACAATGTCGCCCGGCAGCGCGAAGCATGGGGCTTCCACTGATGCGTGGGTGGGAGTTCCTTCAGGGGGAGACTCCGGGGCGTGTACAGCCCCGTCCGTACACGTGGCTAGCACGGCAGGACTGGAGGAGGTGTATATGGGCACTCGTCAGCCAGCACGGGACTCACGAGGCCCTACCTCAAGGCGGGTTACGCCTAAATTTTACCGTGGGGCGCTTGTAAGAAACCTGCGAGATGTGTGAGGTGGCCTGCACCGAGTGAATCTCCGGAGGACACTACATGAGAAGGCCAAACACCAACGAACCCAGGAGGTGACGTGAACAGGGTCGGCCGCCAGACAGAGCTCAACCATTAGGTTTCTCGATGCTGCAGGGATGGACCCGAGCACAGACGCCATGCCCAGTCTTCTCATGCAATAATCCTAAAGAAAGACAACCGGCGTGCGGCTCCCGCGGCGGTGAGGCACCGGGTTGCGCGCCCTGACTTATCCACACGTGATTAGCTCATGCGAGAACAAGGCACCAAGGACCATGTGAGGTGACGTACACGGGAGCTGGCCCACGAGATAGACCTCGGCCATTTGGGTTTAGCGATGCTGCAGGGACGGACCCGAGCACAGACGCCGCTCCAGTCCTTAATCATGAGGCGGTCGTGGGTGGGCTCATGAGGGCGCGCAACATTCATGGTGATGAAGCACCAGACATGCAGGTTGCAGTATCTTAAGAAATTCATGAGAGCCAAAACCGGTTCTGATACATGCGCAAAATGATACAGGCTACAGGGGCGGGCCCTAACAGCTTGAGGATAATGCAGCCCGAGGGGCGCTCTCAACTGAACAAACCGAAAAGTTACCTCGCACCATCGTTGTAGAAGTCTTGGAGTAGGTGAAGATACATGCTGCAGGGGTCGCTCCTCACAAGTCGGCCGGCTCCTAAGCCTCGGGTGGCTTCAGAGGTCCAGGGGGCTCACGAGGGTCTGGAACCTCCTACGTCACGATTGCTTGCCACCTGGCCTCGTGAGCCGCCAGGATGCACTGCATGTAGCGCTGGTGCGAGGCAGCCACGTTCAGCAGGCCAAACAGCATGCGGACATAGCTGCCAGGGTAGCCCCCACTTCGGCCGGTGTGGGATGGCCAGAAAAGCTCCTGAGAAGCTGCCCTATTGAGGCATGGGATGTTGACGCAGATGCGTGATACGTCTCCAACGTATCTACTTTTTCTCACGCTTTTCCTCTTGTTTTGGACTCTAATTTGCATGATTTGGATGAAACAAACCCCGGACTGACGCTGTTTTCAGCAGAACTACCATGGTGTTGTTTTTGTGCAGAAATAAAAGTTCTTGGAATGGAACGAAACTTTGCAAGGATTTTTTATATCAATAATAAGAATTTCTGGAGCCAAGACCCACCAGAGAGGGGCCCCTGGTTGGGCACAACCCACCAGGGCACGCCCCCCTCTCCTGGCGCGCCCAGGTGGGTTGTACCCACCTGGTGGCCCCACTGACGACCCCCTGATACTATAAATTCACATTATTCTTAAAAAATTAGGGAAAAAGAATTATCACGATCCACGAGATGGAGCCGCCGCCAAGCCCTGTTCTTCTCGGGAAGGCAGATCTGGAGTCCGTTTGGGGCTCCGGAGAGGGGGATCTTCGTTCTTTATCATCACCAACCAATGTCCATCTCCAATTCCATGATGCTCCCCACCGGGAGTGAGTAATTCCTTCATAGGCTCGCTGGTCCGTGAGGAGTTGGATGAGATTCATCATGTCATCGAGTTAGTTTTGTTAGGGCGTGATCCCTAGTATCCACTATGTTCTTAGATTGATGTTGCTATGACTTTGCCATGCTTAATGCTTGTCACTTTGGGCCCGGGTGCCATGAACTCAGATTGAACTGTTTATGAATTCATCATTATATCCATGTTTTAGATCCGATCTTGCAAGTTATAGTCACCTACTACGGTTATGATCCGGCAACCCCGGAGTGACAACAACCAGGCCCACTCCCGGTGATGACCGTAGTTTGAGGAGTTCATGTATTCACTATGTGTTAATGCTTTGTTTTAGTTTCCAATATGGACCCCGCTGCCACGGGAGGGTAGGACAAAAGATGTCATGCAAGTTCTTTTAATAAAGCACGTATGACTATTTACGGAATACATGCCTACATTATATCAATGAACTGGAGCTAGTGCCGTATCGCCCTAGGTTATAACTCATGATGAATATCATCCAACAAGTCACCGGTCCAATGCCTACGAATTTATCCTATATAGTTCTTGCTAAGTTACTATTGCTATCATCACTATTACACTTGCTACAAATTACTGCTATCATTGTTACTGTTATCGTTGCTACTGTCACTACTATCAAAACTATCAAACTACTTTGCTACTAATCACTTTGCTACAGATAATTAATCTCCAGGTGTGGTTGAATTGACAACTCAGCTGCTAATACCTTCAAATATTCTTTGGCTCCCCTTGTGTCGAATCTATAAATTTGGGTTGACTACTCTACCCTCGAAAACTATTGCGATCCCCTATACTTGTGGGTTATCAAGACCTTTTTCTGGCACCGTTGCCGGGGAGCATAGCTATATTTTGTGAGTCACTTGGGATTATTATCAATTTATCACTATGAAGAATACGAGGGGTCCAAAGACTAAGATATTTCCCTCAAAGACGAGGGGAGCTAAGGAACTGCCATCCAGTTCTGCTTTAGATTCACCTTATGTTATGAGTAAACTTGCAACACCACCACATGCTATTAATTCTAATATGTCGCAAGTTATTGATGATGCTACTTCCACTATGAATGATGCTTATAATGATGCTAGTACCTTGCTTGATAATGATGATGTGCCACTTGGTGAATTTCTTGATGAACAAATTGCTAGAGTTTTACAACATGATGTTGTTGAATCTGATGATGAGCTTGAAACTGAATATCCTGAAACACCTGCTAGAACTAGCCTTCCTAGATATTAATTGCCTAAGGTACCGGAAGGTTCTATTATGAGTGAAGAAGCCACTAGAGATATTCTTGCTTGCAATGATAGAGATGATCTAGAGAAATTAGAACAAAAGTATAAAGAAAAATCTCTGAATGCTAGAATGAAATGTGATCCTAAGTTTTCTACCTCACCTATCTTTATTGATGATAAGGATTGTGTATTCTCTGTCGACTCAGAGTTAATTACTTTGGTTGAATCTGATCCTTTACATGGTTATGAAACTGAAACTGTTGTGGCACATCTTACTAAGTTGAATGACATCGCCACCCTTTTTACTCATGATGAGAAAACTCGCTACTACTTTATTCTCAAATTATTTCCTTTCTCATTAAAAGGTGATGCTAAAGCTTGGTACAATACTCTTGCTCCTGGTTGTGTGCGTAGTCCCCAGGATATGATTTATTACTTCTCTAAAAAATATTTCCCTGCTCATAAGAAACAAGCTGCCTTACAGGAAATATTTAACTTTGTGCAAACTAAAGAAGAGAGTCTCCCACAAGCATAGGGGAGGCTTTGCCAATTACTTAATGCTTTGCCAGATCATCCTCTTAAAAAATGAAACACTTGATATCTTCTATAATGGACTAACCGATGCTTCTAGGGACTTCCTAGATAGTTGTGCTGGTTGTGTTTTCAGGGAACGAACTATTGCTCAAGCTGAAGAATTATTGAATAACATATTGAAAAATTATGATGATTGGATTATTCCTGAACCACCAGCTAAACCCACTACGAAGAAGAGGGGTATATAATATCTCAGTCCTGGAGATATGCAAGAGGCAAAGAAATCTATGAAGGAAAAAGGTATTAAAGCTGAGGATGTTAAAAATTTACCTCCTACTGAAGAAATACATGGGCTTAATACACCACCACTGCCTAAGGTGGTAGAGGTAAATTCTCTTATGAAGTTCAATGAAAATGATAATCCTCACAATATGCATCCTAGTCAATGCCTTTATGAGTTTGATAACTACATTAGAAAACAAGATCACTTCAATGCAAACGTTATGAAACAATTGAAATATAATTTTGATATGATTGCTCGCTTGAGTGACTTGTTATTTATAATATCAAATGATGTTAGAGGTGTTGGAAAACATGCTTCTATGGTACAAACCCAACTAGAACAAGTTGCTAAATCACAAAGAGAATTGCTTGATGAAATGAATCATAATATGCATGACTTTGCTGTTACAGTTGCAACTAGAGGAGGTAAAATGACTCAGGAACCACTTTATCCTGAGGGACACCCAAAAAGAATTGAACAAGATTCACAAAGAAACAACACTATTGCACCTAGTCCTTCTAGAAAGAAAAAGACAAAGAAAAATGATAGGAGTTTGCACACTTCTAGTGAACCTGAAATAGAAAAACCTCCTGATAATGAAAATGAAACTTCTATCACTGATGCTGAAACTCAATCTGGTAATGAACATCCACCTAGTGATATTGAAAAAGATAATGATGAGGTTCATGAAGACACTCAACCAAATAATGATAAAGAACCAGACAATGATGTTGAGGTAGAACCACCTATTGATCTTGATAACCCACAACCTAAGAATAAAAGGTATGATAAAAGAGACTTTGTGGCTAGAAAACACGATAAAGAAAGAGAACCGTGGGTTCAAAAACCTATGCCTTTTCTACCCAAGTCAACTAAAAAGAAACATGATGAAGAATTTGAACGCTTTGCTGAAATGCTGAGGCCAGTCTTTTTGCGTACTCACTTGGCTGATATCTTGAAAATGCCTCCTTATGCAAAGTATATGAAAGACATCATCACAAATAAGAGAAAAATACTGGAAGCTGAAATCTCCACTATGCTTGCTAATTACACTTTCAAGGATGGAGTACCTAAAAAACTTGGAGATCCGGGTATACCAACTATACCTTGCTCTATCAAAAAGAACTATGTGAAAACTGCTTTGTGTGATTTAGGAGCTGGTGTTAGTGTTATGCCTTTCTCTTTATATAAAAGACTTGACTTGAATAAACTCACACCTACTGAAATATCTTTGCAAATGGCTGACAAGTCATCTGCCATACCTATCGGTATCTGTGAGGATGTGCCCATTGTTGTTGCTAATGTTACTATTTTGACTAACTTTGTTATACTTGAGATGCCTGAGGATGACAACATGTCGATTATCCTTGGTAGACCCTTCTTGAATACTGTAGGGGCTGTTATTGATTGCAATAAAAGAAATGTCACTTTTCATATCAATGGTAATGAGCATACGGTGCACTTCCCGAAGAAACAATTCCAAGTGAATGGTATCAATGTTATTGAAAAATCTCCGACAATCACTATTGGATGTTTTCAAATACCTCTACCTACTGTCAAAAAGAAATATGAAATGCTTATTGTTGGGGAGATGCATATCCCCATTGAGGTAACTTAGTGATTTACGAAAGTTCTTCAGTTTCATGCTAACCGAAAGTGGTTGTTGATAAGACCTGATCAACCTTATTAATGAATCATGTTTGAGCGGTATGAAGTTGATGAATTTAGTAAGAACTACTTTCTATCCTTACTTTTTATTCTCTGCTTTTATTAGTTAAATAAAATAAAATACCATGTTTTGTCTGTTTTCTGAATTTTCCGTGCAATAAAAAATGACCCAAAAATAAAAGTTCTCAGAATGCCCTAAAAAATTTATATGACTTTTTCCTGAATATTTATGAATTTTTGGTGCAAATAATACCAGAGGGACGTGCACCAGGTGGTCACACCCACCTGGGCGTGCCAGCACCCCCTGGCGCGCCCTGGGGGTTGTGGTCCCCACGTGGGCACCCTCACTTATCTCTTTAGTCCACGTCATCACTCACCTCGAGAAAAAAATCCCCATTGCTCTCTCTCCCGTGTTCTTGAGCTCAAACCCGCGGATTTCGATCTATTTGCTCGAAGCTCCGTTTCCAAAACTGTTTCAGGGGATTGTTGCTTGGTATGTGACTCCACCATTTGTCCAATTAGTTTTTGTTTTAGTGGTTTATACTTTGAATAATTAGTTACTCTTGGTGCTGTTGTAGATGTGCTTGCATGTTCAATTCTTAGTGTTCTACGTAGTTTGAATGCTTGCTATGGCATCTATGTATCCCTATGAGTAGTTGCTATTAGTTTTGTGAAGTTTTGTTGAGAAAATTTTCTGAACTAAATTCAGATTTTTGTTCATAGGAAAAATTGTACGCGGACATGAATATCTTCAGGAAATTTGGCTCTAAGAAGAACTCCAAGGGTGTTATTGGGAAATCTTCTGACAGTGATCTCCGCCCTCGAAGGTTGGCGGAGGTACGGCCGTGCGAATGGCCGCACATCACGTTCCTTCAGCAGGCTGGAATTCATGAGGAGTTCATGCAATTTATTGCTAATGTCGGCCTCACCGACTTCATCGCAGATGTAACGCCCACGATGCGGCTATATCTCCCACGTGTCGAGGCACGACTTAGAGGCATAACCGCATCGTGGTTTTGTCGCAAGAAGGGTCATCTTCACACAATCCCATGTAATGAACAAGAATGGGATAAAGAGTTGGCTTACAATCGCCACTTCACACAATACATAAATATAATTCATACATCATCCAAAATACAAACATATAGACCGACTACAGTCAAGATCCAAATGAAAATAAGACAACCTCAAATGCTAGATCCCCGATCGTCCCAACTGGGCTCCACTACTGATCATCAGGAAAAGACACATAGTAACGACCACGTTCCTCGTCGAACTCCCACTTGAGATCGACCCCATCATCTGCACTGGCATCGTCGGCACCTGCAACTATTTTCGTAGAATCTGTGAGTCACGGGGACTCAGCAATCTCACACCCGCGAGATCAAGACTATTTAAGCTTATAGGAAAGGATGGTGTAATGAGGTGGAGCTGCAGCGACAATAAGCATATATGGTGGCTAACATACGCAAGAGAGAGCGAGAAGAGAAGCACCGGAGCGGTCGTCATCTAGCAATGACCAAGAAGTGATCCTGAACTCCTACTTACGTCATACATAACACAGACCATGTTCACTTCCCGGACTCCGCCGAGAAGAGACCATCACGGCTACACACACAGTTGATGTATTTTAATTGGGTCAAGTGACAAGTTCTCTACAACCGGACATTAACAAATTCCCATCTGCCTCATAACCGCGGGCACGGCTTTCGAAAGATAATACCCTGCAGGGGTGTCCCAACTTAGCCCATCATAAGCTCTCACGGTCAACGAAGGATAAACCTTCTCCCGGAAAGACCCGATCAGTCTCGGAATCCCGGTTTACAAGACATTTCGACAATGGTAAAACAAGACCAGCAAAGCCGCCCGAATGTGCCGACAAATCCCGATAGGAGCTGCACATAACTCGTTCTCAGGGCACACCGGATGAACACTACGTACAGCTAAAATCAATCCTCGAGTTTCCCCAAGGTAGCGCTGCAAGTGGCTCTAGTTTGGACCAGCACTCAGAGGAACACTGGCCCGGCGGTTTAAATAAAGATGACCCTCGGGCTCGCGAAAACCCGGGTGAAAAGGCTTAGGCGGCAAATGGTAAAACCAAAGTTGGGCCTTGCTGGAGGAGTTTTATTCAAGGCGAACTGTCAAGGGGGTCCCATAAATCACCCGACCGCGTAAGGAACGCAAACTCAAGGAACATAATCCCGGTATAACAGAAACTAGGGCGGCAAGAGTGGAACAAAACACCAGGCATAAGGCCGAGCCTTCCACCCTTTACCAAATATATAGATGCATTAATTAAATAAGAGATATTGTGATATCCCAACATATCCATGTTCCAACATGGAACCAACTTCAACTTCACCTGCAACTAGCAACGCTATAAGAAGGGCTGAGCAAAAGCGGTAACTTAGCCAAACAACGGTTTGCTAGGAAGGGATGGTTAGGGGCTGACATGGCAAAATGGGAGACATGATATAGCAAGTGATAGGTAGCACAGCATGGCAATAGAGCGAACAACTAGCAAAGCAAAGATAGAAGTGATTTTGAGGGGTGGTCATCTTGCCTGCAAGGTTCTCAGAGTTGTCGAAAGCTTGATCCTCGTAAGCGTACTCAACAGGTTCCTCATTCACGAACTCGTCTCCCGGCTCTACCCAAGATAAGAACACAAATAAACGGAACCACAATCAACCACGAGAAATGCACAAGCAACATGATGCAAAACATGTATGATAGCGATGCATATGCGTGCTCCGGAAGGAAAATGATGAACAAGGCAGTAACTTGGCAAACCAAGCATGCCACTGGAAAGATGAGATTATTTCGGTCGAAATCGATATAAAGATCACCGGAAACGGATGCACGGTTTGCAAATGGCAAGCAAAACAAGAATGACACGAATCTGCGATAAACAGCATGATAGCACTTAAAATGCAACAAACAATAATGCTACAGCACCCCAACATAGAAACACAGTACATGACAGTAATCTAAAGGAGATGCTTGACAAAAGATGAACACTGAGCTACGGCTAGTTCACAACATATCAAGCTCAAACAAGCATGGCAAAAGTGCAAAAGATAACAGGATCACAGACTTGGTGAAAAACTGGACATGGCAGAAAACAGCATCAGGTAGCAATGTTCAGAGCACGTAATCAACATGCTACAGGAACTTAACATAGAAAAACAAGGCAAGGTAGTGTTCTAATAAATGCATATGATAAAAGTCCCTTACTGACCATAAGCCAAGAAGGACCAGAAGATATGATGGCAAGCATGTGAACATAGCAAGTTTCGTTATCAGGTTTCAGACTTAGCAGAAAACAGAGCATGGCAGAAACGATAATATGTAGGCATGTTGGTGAGCTTGATGCACTCACTACAGAGCAATGCATGACAAAACAAGCATAACTACAGTAAGATGGCATGTTTATGAAGCTATCCACGGCAAGAGTAAAAGCATAGCATGTATGGATCAACTACAATAAGCTTGGCAAATATGAATATCATGTTAAGAATCTGCCAGAAATATTTTATAGCAAAAGTAGAGCAAGATTGAGTCATGCTATGGTACTTCATAATTGCAAACAAGGGCAGAAATGGATCAATTACAACTATAGCTACAAAACATCCTTACTGAACATCACCAAAATATGCATGGATCTCTCTGTAGCATCAAGTTTACATGGCAACAAAATAACAGCAGACAAGGACTTGGAGAAATCACCAAGTCTCTGAAATCAGAAACATTACGGAGCCTACTTTGCATGCTTATGCTAGTCACCACAGAGATCACAAAAATACATGGCATACACCACTGGAAAGATGGCATGGCATACAACAAAACACATGTAGAGATCACGCCCATAAGATGCACAGATTAAATGATACAAAAATGAAAAATCTCCAAGTTCTGATAAGAACCAGAAGATAACAGCAACTAGCCCTCTTGCAACAGAGATTTGGGCATCAAGATGATCTCTAATGAACATGGTGCACTTGAACAAAATGAAGAGCATCACGAGACGAACAATTTTACATATTACACGCGCAAAACGGAGCTATGCACAGTGAGTTATGATGCAGAGAACAGGGGCATGTATTGTGAAAAATTATAGACTTGGAAGATTTCGGGGTTCGAGAGAGTCAACCTCGGTCAACGGATCTGGATCGGGGAGAGCTCGGGCTCGGGCTGCCGAGCGGCGGCTCGCCGGAGCGGCAGCGGGGACGGCGAGGGAAGGAGGCGGCCGGAGGGCGGCGGAGGGAGGCCGGAGGATGGCGGGACCGGCGCCGGAGGAGGAGGCCGGAAGGGGAGGCGACGCCGGCGCGGGTGGTGGCGCGCGGCGGCGGCGGTTGGAGCCGCGACGGTGGCAGCGGGCGGCCACGCCGGCGTGGCGACGGCGGCGAGCAGGCGGCGAGACGGGCGGCCGGCGGACGCGGCGGCGGCGGCGCGGCGCGGGCGAGCGCGGGCTCGGGCGGGCCTCCCGTGGGCCGAACGGGCCGGCGGCGGAGGGAGGTGGTCGGGTGCCACGTGGCGGCGCCCGATTCGCTGGACGCGGCGGCGGAGATGTCCGGCGGACGCCGGACACGTCCGGTGGCGGCGGGGGAAGCGGGTTAGGGTTTGTCTGCGTTTCGTTTTCGGGAGGGGATGCTCTTTTATAGCTAGAGGGAGCTAGGAGGCTCCAAATGAGGTGCGGTTTTCGCCCACACGATCGTGATCGAACGACCTAAAGCATGGAAGAGAGTTTGGTGGGTTTTTGGCTGGTTTTGAGGGGGGTTTTGCTGCACACACAAATGGACTTTGCGGATGCCCGGTTAACCGTTGGAGTACCAAACGACCTCC
The DNA here is from genome assembly GCF_002575655.3 of Aegilops tauschii subsp. strangulata. Taxonomy (NCBI): domain Eukaryota; kingdom Viridiplantae; phylum Streptophyta; class Magnoliopsida; order Poales; family Poaceae; genus Aegilops; species Aegilops tauschii. The sequence continues at coordinate 221,795,533 of NC_053036.3, forward strand.
AAATGGAACGAAACTTGACCGGTGGTCTCCGGGTGGTATACTAGGGCCACTTGACAAGCCTCGGTCCATTCCGAGAATGTTTGACACCCGCACACGAAATAAAACAAGAGGGGTGCGCCGGAGGAGATAGGAGCGCCGGATTGCAAAACGGACAACGGGGAAAATGCTCGGATGCATGAGACGAACACGCTATGCAAAAGCAATGCACATGATGACATGATAAGAAAAAGCATGACATGACAAAATGCAAAACGAAAGACAAAACCCGACCACGGAGGGGAATATCATAACACCTAGCCGAAAATGGCAGGAGTCGGAGTTACAAATATGGAAAGTTACATGCGGGGTGTTACAGCAGATGAGTGTGAACAGCACCAAATCCTCACAAACATGTTTGTCCAAAGTTTTACTTTCCTGCCTAGAAATAATCCTCCTGTGTCGGCGTCCTGGGAACCGGGGTCCCCAGACTTGCCTGCCTGCAGCCCACGGCATGGCTCCACCAGCGGCCCTGTACGGCCCATCTTCACCAGCAAACACTCAAGACCCTCGCGAGGGGCCAAGCCTCGCGAGGCGGACGATGCAAGACCTCCTCGGGGGTGGCCTCACCAGGCTGGCTCACGAGGGGCGGAGAGACCAAGGCAAGGGACACCTCGCGAGGTTCCTGTGACGTAAGCCATGACGACTGGAGCCAGGCGGGTGCTAGCGCGCGCAGCGTCCTCCTTTCCTCTTTGGTGCTAAAGAGGCAAGCGCAGGCGAGGAGTCCCGAGACATCAGGCAAAGGTTTCCATATCGGTGCAACAAGACCAAGACCAGCAGGACGACAGGACGGAGTTCACCGTGGAGCCCATGACGGCGTCACCACCAGAGCCTTTGGCAGGCGAAGACCACCTTTAGTCAGGATAACTTGTACTAGTTGTCTCCCTTCGAATTTGGCCGTTGTGGGATCCCTTCCCGCCTAACATTTGGGAGAGGACCAGGGCCTCTATAAATAGGACTAGCCACCACAGTAGGGAGGCAACTGAACACAGAACATTCATATCACCCTCACACACACAAGCTCACCAAACACAAGAGCACCTCTCCTCAGGAGGTTGTTCTTCCCTTTGTAACTGTTCATCCTTAGCCCAAGAGGCAATCCACCACACCACACTGGAGTAGGGTATTACACCACATCGGTGGCCCGAACCAGTATAAACTCTCGTGTCTATCGTTCTTTGGGTTCGTCGAGCTAAGCCTTGCGATCGTTGCGAGAGCGAGTTAGGGAGAGAGATCTTCGTGCGCACCCCGGTGTTCGAACCTCAAGGGTTTGCCGGAAACCGAAATCCGACATTTGGCGCGCCAGGTAGGGGTGCGCCGAAGTCTTCCTTCCGTCGATCCATGCTCCGCCACCACCGCGCCTCGCCCCCATGGCCGGCGCTGCTCTTCCGGCTGCAACGACAGATGCCCGTGGCGGGGCCAGGGGCTCCGAGCCTTAGCCCCCGCCTTGCGGCAGGTGCAGTGGCCACCCAAGTTAAGGCCAGAGATGTCGCCGCGCTACGACGGCGCGGCGGACCCGGCGGCTTTCCTGCTGGCGTATGAAGAGGCCATCTTGAAGGCTGGGGGCGACGACAAGGTCATGGCCAACTGGCTTCCCATGGCCCTCACTGGCGCACTGCGCGCCTGGCTACTCAACCTCCCAGGATCTACAGTGGCGTCTTGGAAGGAGCTGCGCATCCTCTTCGCTGCGCGCTTCGCGGCACCGGTGCCCCTCGCCGTCGTGGACCTCCTCGGCGGCTCGCAAGCGCCGCGCTCGTACCGTCACACCAAGCCATTCTTTCGCCAGATCGGCGCCGCCTCCATGCGGTACGGGGCTCCCCCGGGTTGGGCGGCGCCCAAGGCCGACCTGACCTTCGAAACAGGGGATCACCCTGTCACCACCATCGGCTCGGGCGTGCTACCAATGCTTTGCACGCCCACCATCTGCAGCGTAGCCATCACCAAGACCCTCATCGACGACGGCGCCGGCCTCAATGTGCTCTCTGTGGAGGTTTTTAGCCTCCTTCATGTACCGCTCGAGCGGCTCCGCCCCGGCAAGCCCTTCTCCGGGGTCGGCGGCGGCTCCTCCAGCCCCCTGGGGCAGATCCGTCTTCCCGTGACCTTTGGCACCCGCGACAACTATCGCACTGAGCTGATCGACTTCGACATCGCCCGTATTGGCCTCCCGTACAACGCCATCCAGGGTACCGGCTCTAGCTCAGTTTATGGCAGCAACCCCTCAGGCCTACAACCTCATGAAGATGCCCGGGAGCAAGGACGTCCTCACCGTAGTTGGAGATACCAAGGAAGCTCTGGTAGCGCTCAAGCTTGCCCTCAAGACCGCCGCGGTGGCGCGACCGGCTGACGAGGTCATCTCTGGAGCTAAGGAGGCCGCACCAGCTAAGAAGAAGCAGTTGTTCACTCAAGATCGGGCAGAAACCAAGCGGGTGCAGGTCGAGGAAGATGGGTCCTCTGGAGCCACCTTCACCATAGGTGCTAACCTCGACCCGGATGAAGAGAAGGCATTGGTGAAGTTCTTTCACGGAAACAAGGAAGTATTCGCCTGGGAGCCCAAACAGCTGGTAGGGGTCCCAAGAGAGGTGATCGAGCATCACTTGAAGGTGTGCCCCAATGTGCGCCCTGTGAAGTAGAAGGCGCGGCAATAGTCCAGGGAGAAGCAGTCATTCATTGTCCAGGAAACCCACAAGCTGGAGGCAGCAGGTGTCATTCACGAGGTTCGGTACCCCGAATGGCTGGCGAACCCCGTCGTGGTGCCACAGAAAGGCGGGGAGGAGCGCATGTGAGTCGACTTCACCAACCTCAACAAGGCCTGTCCCCAAGATCCGTTCCCACTTTCGCGCATCGACCAGATCGTTGACTCCACCGCCGAGTGCGACTTGCTATGCTTCCTAGATGCGTTTTCAGGCTATCACCAGATCAAGATGGCGGTAGAGGATGTGGAGAAGACGGCCTTCCTGACCCCGTGTGGGGTGTACTGCTACACTTGCATGCCGTTCGGGCTGCGCAACACAGGCGCGACCTTCAAACGGCTGATGCACATCGCCCTGGGTCAGCAGCTCGGGAGGAACGCTGAAGCCTATGTCGAAGACATTGTGGTAAGGTCTCGGGAGGCGAGGATATTGATTCAGGACCTGGAAGAGACCTTCGCGAGCCTGCGCCAGGTGGACTTGCGGCTCAACCCGGAGAAGTGCGTATTTGGTGTCCCCTCCGGCAAGCTGCTGGGCTTCCTTGTGTCCCACAGGGGGATTGAAGCCAACCTGGAGAAGGTTAAGGCGATCGAAGACATGAGCCCACCACAAACCCTCAAGGAGATGCAGAAGCTTGCCGGCTGCGTGACTTCACTAGGGTGCTTCATCTCCAAGCTGGGAGAGCGCGCCCTACCATTCTTCAAGCTGATGAAGAAGAAGGGCCCATTTGAGTGGACCCCGGAGGCTGACCAAGCATTTCAAGACCTCAAGAGATACCAGACCAGCCCTTCGGTGATGGTGGCGCCCCGCCCTCTCGAGCCCTTGGTGCTTTATCTTGCCGCCGCTCCTTACTCTGCCAGCGCAGCTCTGGTGGCGGTCCGGGAAGAGCGCCAGGCCAAGGATGCGTGCGCCGAGCCGCAGCCCCAGCCGGGGCGATACAAAACCCGGAGGGCACCGCAAGGTCTGCAGCAGCGACAACGGATGACCAGGCTCAGCAAGACGGCACCCTTAAGCCTGCTGAGGCCCCAATAAGAGACAAGGCTCCGGGGTTCCGTCGCCTCAGGAGGCGCCTCAAACCCCGACAGACGTAGGCCCCGCCGACGCGCCCGTCCTCGTCAAGCACCCAGTGTACTTTGTCAGCATGGTACTGCGGGATGCAAGGGCACGGTACCCCATGCCTCAAAAGCTCTTGCTCGTGCTCTTGGTGGCCTCGCGCAAGCTGCGGCACTACTTTCAAGGTCACCCAATCAGGGTCGTCTCGGCTTACCCACTGGAAAGAGTACTCAGGAGCCCCAATGCTGCTGGAAGAGTCGCCGAGTGGAACATCGAGCTGCAAGCATTCCAGTTGGAGTTCAGCACAACCAGGGTCATCAAGGGAGCCGCGCTCGCTGACTTTGTAGCAGAATGGACTGACGCCCCGAGGTTTGAAGCAGGCGAGGATCGATCCCTCTCGCTAGGAAGTGAAGCACCATATGGCTGGGTCATGTATTTCGATGGCGCGTTCGCACGCCAAGGTGCGGGAGCTGGAGCAGTGCTCATCTCGCCTACTCAGGACAAGCTCTACTACGCCGTACAGCTCTGCTTCCAGCATGGCGAGAAGGTCTCCAACAACATCACGGAGTACGAGGGCCTCATCGCTGGCCTTAAGGATGCGGTGACCCTGGGGGTGAAGCACCTCACCATCAGGGGTGACTCGCAGCTCCTTGTCAACTTCTCCAACAAGGTATACGAGCCAAGGGACAAGCACATGGAGGCGTACCTCGCGGAGGTACGCAAAATGGAAAAGCATTTCGTGGGGCTAGAGTTGCAGCACGTGCCCCGTGGCACCAACAAGGAGGCCGACAACATCGCCAAAAGAGCATCCAATCGACTACCCCAGGAGCCTGGCATCTTTGAGGAGCGGCTCTTCAAGCCTTTGGCAGCACCTCCGCTTTCAGGACCGGCACCGCCTCGGGAGGAATTCCCCCAACCACCTGCCTCGGGAGCCCCGGCCTGCGGCCCAACCTCGGGAGCGCGCCTACTCCTAGCGCTTGAGCCTTAGGAGGGGTGCTGGACCAAGGGGTTCAGGGAATACCTGACGCAAGGGACGCTGCCGGAGAAAGAGGAGGACACAGAGCGCGTGGGCCGACAGGCCACGGCGTACTACATCCAGGACGGTGAGTTATACAGGAAGCGGCCGAATGACATTTCCCTGCATTGTATCTCCAGGGAACAGGGGAAAGAGTTGTTAGCTGACATACACGGCGGAGACTGCGGGCACCACTCGTCGTCATGAACCCTCATCGGCAAGGCATTCCGCAGCGGGTTCTACTGGCCTACGGCGCTCAACGACGCAACCGAGCTGGTGAAGTCCTGCGAGGCCTGCCAATTCCATGCCAAGCAGATCCATCAGCCGGCTCAGGGACTCCAGACCATCCCACTCTCGTGGCCATTCGCAGTCTGGGGGCTGGACATCTTAGGCCCATTCCCCCGAGCACCTGGGGGCTACCGCTACCTCTACGTCGCCATCGACAAATTCACCAAGTGGGTGGAGGTAGAAGCTGTCCGCACCATCCCGGCCGGGTCTGCGGTCAAGTTCATCAAGGGTCTCGTAAGCTGGTTCGGGGTACCTAATCGCATCATCACCGACAACGGCTCGCAGTTCACTAGCAATCTCTTCAAGACATATTGTGCTAACCTTGGAACGCAGATCTACTACGCTTCGGTGGCACACCCCAGGAGCAATGGTCAAGCTGAATGCGCCAATGCGGAGGTCCTGAGAGGCCTCAAGACCAAGACCTTCAAGAAGAAGCTCGAGGCCTGCGGCAGGGGCTGGCACGACGAGCTCCAGTCTGTGCTGTGGTCCATCCACACCACCGCCACCAAGCCAACGGGCAAAACCCCGTTCTTCCTCGTCTACTGAGCGGAAGCGGTTCTCCCTCACAAGGTCAAGCATTGCTCTGTGCGGGTCCTGGCGTTTGATGAGACGCAGTAGGACGCCATGCGGGGGATGGACCTCGTGCTGGGGGAGGAACGCCGCCGTGAAGCCACGCCTCAAGCGGCAAGATACTAGCAAGCGCTGCGCGGTATCACTGCTGCAGCGTCCGCTCCAGGACTCTCGAGGTGGGTGACCTCTTCCTAAGGCGGGTGCTCTCCAGGGAAGGGCTGCATAAGTTCTCACCCATGTGGGAGGGACCGTTTAGGGTCGCTCACGTCTCCAGGCCTGGCGCCGTGCGCCTAGAGACGCAGGACAGGGTCCCCATCCAGAACGCCTGGAACATCCAGCACCTCCGAAAGTTCTACCCATGAAGCAAGGCCCGACGCCTGTGAAGCAAGGCCCAGTGCCTGTGAAGGTCTCCGCTCGTGACACTCTCACATAATAATGAGTGGGGCTGTACACGCCCCGGAGTCTCAGGAGTGCCGCCCTCGGGCCTCGGGGGCTCCCTCCCACGTCCTAGTGGCAGCACTTAGCTCCGCGCTGGTGAGAAGACTAGACTAGGTGCCGGACGCAGCTTTTCATTTGCTTTCCATAGTTGGCTTGCCCCTCTTTGATGAAAATTTTCTTTCTGGTGTTCCTTGTCGGCTTGGTTCCATCGCCTTTTGCCTCCTTTTCTGCCTTTGGTTCCTTGTTTTGACCCGTACTCTCCCTCACGTGCCTCGCGAGGGGGCTGGACAGGTGCCCTCGTGAGCGTTTTTCCCTGTTCTTCGCGAGGCACCCGCGCTCGAGCTCGCAAGCTAGCGCACCTCTCCCAATCCGTGCCCCTCGGGTACCATGATGCGAAGCGCTGGGTCATGGCCGGCTGCGCCCGTGACCAGGGCTTGGAAGAATAAGAGTTTCCTAACAAATTTTTGTAGGTCCTAGACGACTCCCAAGCCAAGGAGGCCTCGCCAAGTACTGGGAAACACGCGCCTCACAAGGCGAAAACTACTTCGAACACGTCAAGCTAAGTTATTCCTACGCGCCTACATAAAATGTTGATGCTGCAACACGACACAGGAACGATAAACATAGCATAGCAACTTGGAAATCATGGTTCGTTGCATGCCCCTGCGGGGCCCCATACTTGTCTCTCTCTTAATGCAGGAAGAAAATGAAGAACGAAACAAAAGTGGTGCGCGCTCCCACGACAGTTCGCGAGGATGGACCCATGGCGCTCTCCTGGGCTCAGCCAGACCCCTCCTCGTGCTTCACTGGGGCACGGCAACGAGACGACCCGCTGCCACCCTCGAAGCGGGCACGACAGTGTGGCGGCTGGTCGTAGTCGCCGCTGCTGGAGCTCTCGCCGGAAGAAGAGACGCCCACGTCCAATCAATCGCCATGCGTCAACCAAGGCCGCAGGCTATTGGGGCCCGCGGTGCTCCGCACTTGACCTTTGACTTCGCCCCGAAGCCAAGTCCGAGCGCGCCTTGGGCCCGGGGGCTACGTCGGCGTCCTTGGAACGGGGGTCCCCAGACTTGCCTGCCTGCGGCCCACGGCGTGGCTCCACCAGCGGCCCTGTACGGCCCATCTTCACTAGCAAACAATCAAGACCCTTGCGAGGGGCCAAGCCTCACAAGGCGGACGACGCAAGACCTCCTCGGGGGCGGCCTCACCAGGCTGGCTCGCGAGGGGTGGAGAGATCAAGGCAAGGGACACCTCGCGAGGTTCCTGTGACATAAGCCATGACGACTGGAGCCAGGCGAGCGCCAGCGCGCACAGCGTCCTCGTTTCCTCTTTGGTGCTAAAGAGGCAAGCGCAGGCGAGGAGTCCCGAGACATCAGGCAAAGGTTTCCATATCGGTGCAACGAGACCAAGACCAGCAGGACGACAGGACAGAGGTCACCGTGGAGCCCAAGACGGCGTCACCACCAGAGCCTTTGCCAGGTGAAGACCACCTTTAGTCAGGATAACTTGTACTTCTTGTCTCCCTTTGAATTTGGCCGTTGTGGGATCCCTTCCCGCCTAACATTTGGGGAGAGGACCAGGGCCTCTATTAATAGGACTAGCCACCATAGTAGGGAGGCAACTGAACACAGATCATTCAGATCACCCTCACACACATAAGCTCACCAAACACAAAAGCACCTCTCCTCAGGAGGCCGTTCTTCCCTTTGTAACTGTTCATCCTCGACCCAAGAGGCAATCCACCACACAACACTGGAGTAGGGCATTACACCACATCGGTGGCCCGAACCAGTATAAACTCTCGTGTCTCTCATTCTTTGGGTTCGTCGAGCTAAGCCTTGCGATCGTTGCGAGAGCGAGTTAGGGAGAGAGATCTTCGTGCGCACCCCAGTGTTCGAACCTCAAGGGTTTGCCGGAACCCGAAATCCAACATCCTGAAGTGAGCTTTGATTTATATGCTGAAAACCACCAGATACCACTTACTGAATTTTGTGACATATGCATGATCCCGGCTGATGGGAGCTTGGTTGAGCCTAGGCCGACTGAGTTTGAGGACTTCTGTCGCACTTTGACAGTGGGTGATGAGAGGAGAGTGTCAGCCATCACTGCCGGTGGCTTACATTTTCCTGTTGTTCGTTACTTTGCATATTTCATTACCAAATGCTTGCTTGCTAGGGAGAAGGTGGGTGCACTTAGTTCACCAGACCTTGCCTCTTTACGTCGTGCATTAGAGGGCGACAACACTTATAGTTTGGGAGCTATTGTGGCTCGTCGCCTCCATCTCAATAAATCTCAGGGTAAAATACATGGTGGGATTTTTGCTACTCGTTTGGCGGCTCATTCGAGGTTGAGCTACACCCTCATGATTATCCTCTGACTAAGGTTTTCCTAGACCGTGCGGCCATGTTGCGTCATCACTTTCTTGCACATGATCGTCCTAAAATTGCCATTCCTTATAACTTGGTCTATAGCGTTGACACTCGTGATGTTATCCCCTTGCCTGCACCCGCTTTGTTTGATTCTGTTGCCAGGGGCGGATACCGGATTATGCCTGCAGACATCCTCGCCTACTGGAACGCTCACGCTGCTGCAGAGGCTGCACAGGCACCTCAGCAGTGGGATGAGTGGATGCCCGCTCCTCAGGACCCCTACTACCCTCCAGGCTACTGATCGATTACCAACTTAGGCCAAAAGCCTAAGCTTGGGGGAGTACGTGTTTCTCACCGACATTATATTCATGCTCACACTCATTCTATCTGTCGGTGTTCACACTTTTTCATTGTACCATCCATGCTTAGATTTATTTTCTTGCTTTCTTCTTGTGTTTGAAAAACTTTAGAAAAACCAAAAAAAATTAGTTGTAGTAATTTACTTTCTATGCATGCTTAGTAGTAGCACTAAAAACAAAATCCAAAAATATTTCCTTGTTCTTCTTTTGCTTGTTGGGAGTTTTCCCGTGTAAATAGTTTTTCTCGTTTTTGCTTTTTATTTGCTTGTTGAAGAAAACCAAAAACTCCAAAAATATTTCAGTGTGTTTCTCTGAATTTCTTTTCTTTTTATTCGAGTTGTACCGAGGAGAAGACCACGATGAAAATGTTGAGTGGCTCTCATACGAATAACTGTTGAACTAATAAAGAGCCTATTTTACCTTGTCTTCTCCTGTTGAATAAACTGTTTGCAGATTCCAGCTTAGTCCATGGCACTCTTGCACTATTATTATTTTCATATCATTCGGTCGTGCAAGTGAAAGGCAATAATGACGATATTCGATGAGTTGGATGTAGCAAAGAGAAACTGGTACGAACTCGACTTGCTCTGTCTGTGTAAATATGTTTAACCTAGTATCCAGGCCTCAGTCCATTATGATTAAACATGTTTGCAATGACAATTAGATATTATAGTTTCTCATGCCATGCATAAGTAGCTGGGAGTGGATAATGATTTATCTTGGATATCAACATAGCATTAAAATGATTGTGATGTAGTATGATGATATGGTATCCTCCTCTGAATGTTCGAGTGGCTTGACTTGGCACATGTTTATGCATGTAGTTGAATCAAAACCAACATAGCCTCTATAATATTTATATTCATGGTGTTCATATCCTACTCATGCTAGTGTCCAATGTTACTTATGCATAATGCCTGGTTATGATCGTTGTTGCTCTCTAGTTGGCCGCTTCCCATGCTCGCTATGGGAATTCTGCTTGTACATCAAAAACCTTGAACCCAAAGTTATTCCAGATGAGTCCACCATACCTACCTATATACGGTATTACCCTTCCGTCCTAAGTAAATTTGCATGTGCCACCTCTAAAAACTTCTAAAAATTATCCTTTTTGTGTGCCTGGATCGTTCATGGAACGACAAGAGGTGGTCGATATCTTCCGTGATAAGCATGCTATCCTCAGGTCAAGTGTTTATTCACTCGCCATCGCACGAGGAAATGGGCGGTAATAGGGATGCCTAGTCCCAAACTGCAAACATGAAAAAGAGTTCATCTCTTGAATAATCAAACAAATACTCCTAATGGAGTCAAAACCTTTACTTTCCACTTGGGAACCGCCACTAGCGTGCTTAGCATGGAAGATGTTGATAACTGATAGTCGTGAAGTGAATGAGAAGGGTGCATGTCTCAAAATAATCATTTATCTCTGTTTTAAAAACTGAGCTCTGGCACCTCTGCGAATCCCTGCTTCCCTCTGCGAAGGGACTTTCTATTTACCTTTATGTTGTGTCATCACCTTCTAAAAACAAGCGCCAGAAACTAAGTAGAGCACAGCTGTCATGATTTATGCATTGTGTATAGCTAATGTTGGGTGCATCATGACTGGATCTTTTCTACCATGAATTACAATATTTAGTCGCTGCTTGAACTTTGGAGTGCTCTGCATTTATGTTTTGCGGTCTCAGAAAGGGCTAGCGAGATACCACTATTGTCATATTATATCATGGTTGTTTTGACAACGTGTTGCTGTTTGAGATATCTTATTATCGCTCGCTAGCTGATTATGTCATTGATATGAGTTAATATAATCTTTAAATGTTATTATTTACATGGTTAGTTATAATGTTGGCTGAAAACATGGGTGTTGTTTATGCTTATTTATGCAAACAAGAGCAAAAGAGTTCGTAAAAGTTTTTCTTTCTCACTTTCAGTTATCAACTGAATTGCTTGAGGACAAGCAAACGTTTAAGCTTGGGGGAGTTGATACGTCTCCAACGTATCTACTTTTTCCCACACTTTTCCTCTTGTTTTGGACTCTAATTTGCATGATTTGGATGAAACTAACCCCAGACTGACGATGTTTTTAGCAGAACTACCATGGTGTTGTTTTTGTGCAGAAATAAAAGTTCTCGGAATGGAACGAAACTTTGCGAGGATTTTTTATATCAATAATAAGAATTTCTGGATCCAAGACCCACCAGAGAGGGGCCCCTGGTTGGGCACAACCCACCAGGGCACGCCCCCCTCTCCTGGCACGCCCAGGTCGGTTGTACCCACCTGGTAGCCCCGCTGACGACCCCCCTGATACTATAAATTCACATTTTTCTAGAAAAAAATCAGGGAAAAGAATTATCGCAATCCACGAGACGGAACCGCCGCCAAGCCCTGTTCTTCCTCGGGAGGGCAGATCTGGAGTCCGTTTGGGGCTCCGGAGAGGGGGATCTTCGTTCTTCGTCATCACCAACCAATCTCCATCGCCAATTCCATGATGCTCCCCACCGGGAATGAGTAATTCCTTCCAGGATCGCTGGTCGGTGAGTAGCTAGATGAGATTCATTATGTAATCGAGTTAGTATTGTTAGGGCATGATCCCTACTATCCACTATGTTCTTAGATTGATGTTTCTATGACTTTGCCATGCTTAATGCTTGTCATTTTGGGCCCGGGTGCCATGAACTCAAATTTGAACCGTTTATGAATTCATCATTATATCCATGTTTTAGATCCGATCTTGCAAGTTATAGTCACCTACTACGGCTATGATCCGGCAACCCCGGAGTGACAACAACCGGGCCACCACTCCTGGTGATGACTGTAGTTTGAGGAGTTCTACGTATTCACTATGTGTTAGTGCTTTGTTCCGGTTATCTATTAAAAGGAGGCCTTAATATCTCTTAGTTTCCAATATGGACCCCGCTGCCACGGGAGGGTAGGACAAAAGATGTCATGCAAGTTCTTTTAATAAAGCACGTATGACTATTTACGGAATACATGCCTACATTATATCGATGAACTGGAGCTAGTGCTGTATCACCCTAGGTTATAACTGTTACATGATGAATATCATCCAACTAATCACCGATCCAATGCCTACGAATTTATCCTATATTGTTCCTGCTAAGTTACTATTGCTATCATCACTGTTACACTTGCTACAAATTACTGCTATCACTGTTACTGTTACCGTTTCTACTGTCACTACTATCAAAACTATCAAACTACTTTGCTACTGATCACTTTGCTGTAGATAATTAATCTCCAGGTGTGGTTGAATTGACAAGTCAGCTGCTAATACCTTCAAATATTCTTTGGCTCCCCTTGTGTCAAATTTATAAATTTGGGTTGAATACTCTACCCTCAAAAACTGTTGCGATCCCCTATACTTGTGGGTTATCAACGCGCAGCTCGCCACCCACGTCAGGGGCGGTAGCTGCACTGAGTGGTGCGGGGCGGCGCTTGCCGTGCTTGGCTCGCGCCTCCTGAAGCTCTTCGACTGCCTTGGTGATGAACTCCTGAGCGCCTGGCGCCTCACGCCCTGCTCACGGAAGCACGCATTGAAGCCGGCCTCCACATGGTACCCGAATGCGTCCCTCGTGACGCTTGTCGGGTCAGAGGCCCTCCAGACGAGAGCCCCCAAGCCCATCCCGAGAGGGGCGCGAGGCGTGCATTCCTATGCAAGAGAGAAGGGCGCCCCAGTAGTGGGCGCGGGGCCTGAGGCGCGTTCGTCGGACGCCCCAGGTTGCTGACAAACCTTGAGGAGGAGCTGCTTCTTCTTCTTGGGGACGGCCTCAGCAGGACGAATGGCACCCTCGTCATCTGAGTTCTAGACCACTGCGGCCTAGTATGCGCGCTCGAGGGAGCACACCGCATCCTTCTCGTCGCAAGCGCCCGTGATGATGCCGCCACTTCCTAGCATCTTGAGGACATTGTAGCCATGGTGAGTCACTGCCATGAACTTGGCGAGGGCCAGATACCCGAGAATGGCATTGTATGGGAGGTGAATGTTAGCGACGTCGAAGTCGATGAGCTCGGTGTGGTAGTTGTTGCGCTTGCCGAAGGTGACAGGGAGACGAATTTGTCCCAGGGGAATGGTGGAGCCATCGGTCACTCCCGAGAAGGGCTTGGTGGGGAGGAGCTGGTCGTACGGTACCTGGAGCGTCTCGAACGTCTCGACGGAGAGGATGTTGAGCCCCGCGCCACCGTCAATGAGTATCTTGGTGATGAGGACGTTGCTGATGGTCGGTGAGAAGAGCATCGGGAGCGCGCCAGCGGCGGCTGAGCACTTGAGCTGGTCTGTAGAGTCGAAGCTGACGGCGTACTTGGACCACCTGATGGGGCGTGACGCCCCGATCTTGGGAAGGGCCGCGTTCACCTTAGAGTGAACTGCTTGAAGACGCGATGAGAGGCAGGGGCCTGAGCGCCACCCAGGATGCAGGCAATGGCGCAAGGCTCTTGGACGCCCCAGCCCCATCGTCTTGGCGGTGGTCGTCGTTCCTCCTTGGCGGTGGTGGCAAAGGAGAAGGCCGGCGTTGCCCTGAGGACGGTCCTCACGAGGCTGGTCTCTCTAGGGGCCATTGCGAGGCTGGCCCTGCCAGCGGTCCTCACGGGGCTGATCATGCCAGTCCTGGCGGGGGTCGCGGTTGTCCCAGCGGCCTCCACCGCGGCCTCCTCCGCGGCCGTAGCCACAGTCGTTGCGCTCGAGACGGCGGTCAAGGCGCCCGTCGCGGATTGGTCTGAGCTCCTGGTAGTCGTTGGTGTTGTGGCTGTGGACGTTGTGGAAGACGCAGAATGGGCGGCTGCCCTTGGTGGATTCGACATGGTCACAGCCGCGCTTCATCTCAGGTTTGGCCACGAGCACAGCAGGGCCCTTGCACTTCACGTCCTTAGCTTGGCCTTCTTGTCTTCAGGATCAGCCTCCGGGAGCTCCAGGAAGGAGAGGCGACCTTCCTCTGCCCTCGCGCACCTGGTTGCCATGTTGAACATCTCCAGAGCCGAACATAGGTCTTCATGTATGGCGAGCTCTTCCTTCATCTTGACGTCCCGGACGCCATCAGTGAACGCCGAAATTATGGCATCGTCCGACACCTTTGGGATCTTGAAGCGAACTTTCGTGAAGCGTTGTATGTATTTGTGCATGGTTTCGCATGGCTATTGCTTGATGCGCCGTAGGTCACCTGCTGCGGGAGCGCGGTCGCGAGTGCCCTGGAAGTTGGCGATGAAGCACTCGCACAGCTCGTCCCAGGAGGAGATCTGATAACCCACAAGTATATGGGATCGCAACAGTTTTTGAGGGTAGAGTATTCAACCCAAATTTATCGATTCGACACAAGGGGAGCCAAAGAATATTCTCAAGTATTAGCAGCTGATTTGTCAATTCAACCACACCTGAAAGACTTAATATCTGCAGCAAAATATTTAGTAGCAAAGTAGTATGGAAGTAACGGTAATGGTGGCAAAAGTAACAGTAGCAGTTTTGTAGCAATTGTAATAGTGGCAACGACAAAGTAACGTAGCAAAGATCAATATGTGAAAAGCTCGTAGGCAATGGATCAATGATGGATAATTATGTCAGATGGCATTCATCATGCAACAGTTATAACCTAGGGTGACACAGAACTAACTCCAATTCATCAATATAATGTAGGCATATATTTCGAATATAGTCATACATGCTTATGGAAAAGAACTTGCAGGACATCTTTTGTCCTACCCTCCCGTGGTAGCGGGGTCCTAATGGAAGCTAAGATATTAAGGCCTTCTTTTAATAGAGAACCGGACGAAAGCATTAGCACTTAGCGAGTATATGAACTCCTCAAACTATGGTAATCACCGGAAAGAATCCCAATTATTGTTACACTGGGCTATGCGGATCATAACTCGTAATAGGTGTCTACAACTTGCAAGATAAGATCAAGAACACACATATATTCATGAAAACATAATAGGTTCAGATCTGAAATCATGACACTCGGGCCCTAGTGACAAGCATTAAGCATAGCAAAGTCATAGCAACATCAATCTCAGAACATAATGGATACTAGGGATCAAACCCTAAAAAAACTAACTAGATTACATGATAAATCTCATCCAACCCATCACCGTCCAGCAAGCCTGCGATGGAATTATTCACGCACGGCGGTGAGCATCATGAAATTGGTGATGGGGGAAGGTTGGTGATGATGATGGCGACGAATCCCCCTCTCCGGAACCTCAAACAGACTCTAGATCAGCCCTCCCGATGAAGAACGGGAGGCGACGGCGGCTCCGTATCGTAAAACGCGATGAATCCTTCTCTCAAATTTTTTCTCCTCGGACGTGAATATATAGAGTTGGAGTTGAGGTCGGTGGAGGTCCAGGGGACCCACAAGGTAGGGGGAGCACCTGTGACACCCCAAGATTTTTGACCTTGTTTTTATTAATTAAAACTTTGCCAGGAAATAAAACTTTTCCATTTATCTTGATTTAACCTTTTGATGTTATGGGTTTTAACCCCCAAGTGAAAACTCCCCAAGAGTATCATTGGACATATATGCTCTCTCTATAAAACAATTCTTTATCAGTGGATTTAATTGCAAGATTGTTTTCTCAGAGCTTTATTCTTTAAAAAAATGATTTCTTTTGATTTGAAGCCTGTTTTGCACTACAACCATTTGACAAATGCATTTAAAATTTCCACCAAAATTTGGGGATGTCATGTGATGTCTCCACATCACTTTTATGCAAAAATATCTTTTTGTCACCAGAGATTTTGAGCTCTACACCAACTTTTCCCAATCTGGTCCAGTAGGCATTTTTGCACTACAACCTACTTAAATATTTCTTTCAAAATTCTTCCAAGTGTTTGGAGATGTCAGTGGATGCATACAATTCATCTTCATGCAAAAACCTAGTGTTGTCCTTTGGAAAATTTGAGTGAATCAACCTCTTTTTCATTCTGGTCCAGTTTGAGGATTTGTACTGCAACCCTATTTTATTTTGCTCTAGTGACCCTGAGCTTTTTCCTGCTTGTAGCCCTCCCTACCAAACCCTTAAGTCCAGGAGATTGGACCCATTGGAGGATTTTAAGTGCATGCAATGAGACCTTTTTCCTTCTGTCCAAAACTGGAGTTTTGCAAAACTTGCACTAACAAGTTTCTGGTTTTGCCCAAATGATCTTACCATCATCTTCTACATCTAAAGAGGCCCTGATCTGGAGATTTTGGCCACTCCAAGAATTGCCTAAGTGCACTTGGCATTCTGTCGAACAGTTGGTGTGCACAGTCTGTTTTGGCTTGAGCTTTTAGTTTGCACGGTGGACTTGATCCCCTGACCCAGCAATCTTGTCCACTGAGCTCCTAGCTATCTCTATCCTAGTCCTGTTTTTTGCCAGCCTCACCCTCGCGCTCTAGGCCGCCCTGGCGTTTCGTCGAGCAGGTTCCGTGCATGCTCTGGGCGCGCACTGAGCCGCTGCGTCGCACTGCCGCACTCGACGCGACCCGTCCCTGGCCCCTGCTCGCTTGCTGAACCGCGCACTACGCTCGCCCACTCTCCACGCCACCCCTAGCCCCCTGCAGCGCTGCTGGCAGAGCGTTTGGCGGCACGCCGGCGTCGGCAGCGAACCTCTGCCATGGACGGCGCCGCCCAAGCCACCCCAGCGCGCCAGCTGCCCCTATGAATAGCTCAAGCTTATCCCGAAACTCGTCGGCACGCGCTCGTCACCGCCACGTCGCCCTGCAGCTACAGCACGGCTGTCGCCGGCGATCTTATCCTCAGCCGCCGCGGTCCAACCTCGAGCGCCTATTTAAGGGATCCCCGAACTCGTTCAAGACCTCAAGCGACCTCAGACATTTCCCCTAGTTCTTCCCAAGCAGTGGATTGGCCCGGAGAGACCCCCTTCCCCAACTCCGGCCGGTTCGACCGCCGCCGAGCTCCGGTGCAATACGTCGCAGCCAGCCACTCTCCCGCCCAACCAACGCCACCAATCGCTTCCTCTTGCCCTTGCGGAGCTGCCCAGCAACTCAACCTCGATCGGAGACCACCGGAGCCCAAAAACCACTCCACTCCCGTAGCCCCCTCCGCCGCGGAGCTCGCCGGCGGCAACTTCTTCCACCACCGACAACCCAGCGACCACCGAGAGGACCGCTCCGGTCTAGCGGTTCCATCCCTGCCCTCAGGTGCCCTCGAGGAGCCGCCGCTCATCGCCGGCGATCGCCGGAGTCCCGCTCCCGTCGGGCAGAGAAGAGGAGGGAGAGAAAAGAACGGTCAAACCTGACCAGTGGGCCCTCTGGACCCACTGTCAGTGACCCGCGCGCCGTCTTCTCTGTTTTAAGTGAAGGCGCAGACGTCCTGAGTACGTTTCCTCTGCTGCGAAAGCGTATTCTCTCCCGAGCGTTTTCTTTTTCTGGTTTTTTTTTTAAACAGAAGTTTGACTGATCTTTGACTGACTATAACTTTTAAAATAAAACTCCAAATGAGTTGATTCTTTTTCCTACCTCTCTCAAATTTCATCTAGTTTATTTTAAGATTTATTTCAAAAATATTTGAGGCAACTTTTTGTACTGTGTTTGAAATATTTGTTGTTTGAATATTTCTCAAAATAGGATTTTGGAGAAAAGGGAAAGCTTCCAAAAAGTGCATCCCTTGCATACTCTTGAAGGCAAGCATTTTTGAACTCTGGCATAATATTTTGTGTGATGTTTTGATACGGTTACAACACCACTTTGACTTGGAGCATACGTCATTCTTATGTAACGGTAAAGTCACATGCATGATTGCATATTGGAGATTTTTTTTTCCTTACTGTTGTAAATGGATATGCTGGTGACAATGATCATCCTCGTGAGCTTCTCATGTATACCGGAAGGAAGCCGGGAAAGTCGTGGTCTTGGGTAGACACGAGCTTGTCCCTAGTTCCTCGTCGGGACGAGTGTGTCCGGTATGGCATGATGAGTTTTGGTGAACGGTGATTCTGTCCGTCACTGGTAACATTTGTTTTGGTTAAGCTAATCATTCGGAGAATTCTTGGACCACCTGAGTCGGTCATGGGTCGAGTCTTGTTTAGTAGCTTCCACTTCTTGTTTTGTACTACCACCGGTCCCTGCCGCGGGTAGGGTACGGTTCAGTAAGTTGTCAACCCCTTACCAAGGCACACACCGTACAGAGAGGCCATGGTGGAAGATACTGGATGCATCCGGTAGGCATGCCACCTGGTCCAGGGGCATGGGTGTTTCCGGTTGGGACCGAGAGGGGGGCACCCCTTAGAGCGCGCGTATATAAATTTGATCCCATGCTACGTCGAGGTTGTAGCCTCCCCACTTAGAGTTTTGCTTGACGGGTGTCGTGGGTGATTCCAGACACCGGTAAGTTAAGCTGGTGTGTGCAGGTCAGGCGTGTTTTCAATTAAAAGGCCGTAGACGGAATTAGTCTCGATGGACTAAGTAAATCCGTTACTCGTGGGTAAGGAGTACACCTTCTGCAGAGGATTTATCCATTCGGATAGCCATGTTCATGAGTAAGGACTACAGTCTAAGATGGATCATAGTAACGGTATTCGGATGGAGAACGGATTAATTAGAATCATAGTAACGGTATTCGGATGGAGAACGGATTAATTAGAATCATAGTAACGGTATTCGGATGGAGAACGGCTTAATTAGAATCTAGTGACGGTCTTCGATGGAGAAACGGGTATACCAGAACTTTGTTTATGATCTATGTCATGTGAGGATTGTGATTTATTTTTATCGTGGACTAACCAGTTCCTTATTTGAATTATTGAGTATCCCTGGGATGGTTCTACCTCCTGGACATTCACTATGATTATTCTTATATAAGCCCTTTATGTGGTGTCGCTCAGACGCCCGACTGCGGCATGCTTGTTGATTATTTATCTTTTATAAGCCCTTTATGTGGTGTCGCTCAGACGCCCGACTGCGGCATGCTTGTTGTTTATTTATCTTTTATAAGCCCTTTATGTGGTGTCGCTCAGACGCCCGACTGCGGCATTGTTAATTTTTTTTGCAACCTTTCGAGGAGTCCTTTCAGACACTCGGTCAGTGCATTTTATTTCTACCCCCGTATTGCATGTTCATTTTTTCTCTGCATACGAGCATCACAGACTTTCGTGGCAGACGTTGTGATCATAATTATTTCGGAGCATGATTGTCCCTTATTATATTATACCCGTGTTCTTAATGTTTGCGAGTAGATTCAAACGTACTCACTGGCTTGTCCCTGGCTATTGTCTTGGCCAGATTCCTTGCTTGGAGATAAGCATCACGATGACAGCCCCGGAACCTACGCTATGACGATAACAGCCTCGCGAAGATAGGAGTTATCCTGGTCAGCTGTTCTTGTGGGAAATGGAGTCCCATAGACGCAGGTGTACCTCAAATCGCTTCCGCCTTCGACCCCTAGAAACCAAGTGTTGTACTCCCCGGCCACAATGGTCTTGTACTACATATTTTGTACCTTGCTTGGAATTCTTGTATCAAGTTGGTGCCTCATCAGCTAACAGAAATCCTGGGGCTGGTGAGCACAAAGGCCATTTTCTGGGAAATTGATATCCCGAAAATCCGGTCGTGACAGACTTGGTATTAGAGCCAGGCTGACCATTGGCTAATCCTATCTTAGCCAGGTCAATAAACCTAGGTTAACCAAACCACCAGACCTTATCCTAACCCCGGCCAAGCCTCCCGCGTAAGATAGCCCCACAGTGACCCGACGCCTTTCGGCGGACGGTGCCCAACCTATCAGCCTAGCCCGTCGATCACACGCCAGTGACCGGCACCCAACCTGTCTCTATCGCAAGCGTGCGAAGGAAGACTCCGCCCCTTTTCCTATAAAAAGGGCGCGCTAACACAGCACAGCACAGCCTCCTTCCCCAAACCAAGCCACGATGCCTGGCCCCATTGTTCACAATGAGACCACAGCAACCAACCTTGGAGGTTTTGTGACCGTGCTCGCAAACCTCACCCACCGTGCCTATGCGTTAGAAGAACCTCCTGAATATGTTGTGTACCAAGGACCCATGTACGGTGAGAGCCGTCAGTACTGGGCCACCGTGCACATCTACGGTAGGGGTCTGTCGCCAGAACGCCCCTACAGGTTCACTGGAAGGACAACTTCCTTTGAGCCACAAGCCATCCAACTGGCAGCTCGAGAAGCTATAGTTCAACTCTGGCACTTGTCGCCCAGAGTTAACTGTCGCTCGTTCTACTACTACCCCAGTCGTGACGGGTATGGTAGGCCGCCCCAGGTTGCCAACGGAGATCGCGAGACAGATCCTGCACTGTTGCATCTGGTGCGCTATGTAAGCGCACTAGAGCAACTGTTCGATCAGGTCACCCTCGATCTGATCGCAGCTCGTGGAGAACTGGTTCGCCGAGCCCCGGCGAGAAGAGAAGCAGAGCCCGACGCCGACAACCCAGTCGTGCTGTTCGGACACCCGATCGATCCCTTGAGATCTGCACCAGCCATCAACCAGAGTACTTTGGTGTCCCCAGAAGCGCTTCGTCGCCTTTTGGGAACCCATTCCAACGGGATTGTGGCCAACAACCCCCGTGATGGTCATCACCACTATCCCGACCCTGCAGCCCCTCAACCTCAACCAGCAATTCCCGACGGAGAAACCCGTGGAGAAACCTCGGCATCCGCCAGGCCAGCCCACTTAGACATTAACGAAGTAGACTAAGCCGCTTGAGTAGTATCAAGCCTTAGTTTACCCCCCGCTTGTAATGGTGTGATCTCGTATCGCTTTTATTAAATGCTGTCTGCTTATTCGCCCCTGTTTTTGGAGTAGCAGCTATGCATATGTACGTTGGCGTACAGTTGCATTTTTAAATTTCGGGCGCAGCTACCAAGACCAACCCCGACAGCACCCACAGTAATGCGTCACATTTATGTGATGCGTATATCTGTGGCTTTGACCCTAGAACAGGATCGACAACCGGTTGCCCTTCACCACGGTAGGTAACCCAACCCCCAATGCTATATAAAGGCCACCTCGTGACCTTGCTGAGTAAACCCCCACCTTGTGCACAACTTTCACAGCCATTCCTTTGCCATGCCGACCCCCGGTATTTATCTGAGAACCCCAGATGCAACCCCAGGTAGTTTTGTTAAATTATTGTGGGACTTTACCTGTAGCACCATGAGTGCAACCCATCCACCCCAGTACGAGTTGCTCAAATCGAGGATCACCCCTTCCACCTTGAAATATTGGGCAGTGGTGCACATCCCTCCAGCTTACCCAAACCAAGACCCAACGGAAGTCTCCTTCGTGGGGAAATCCATGCCGACTCCGCATATGGCCATAGAAGCTGCTGCGTACGAGGCGCTCACTCGTCTTCGATTCGCGGTGCCCTATGCCAGCGAGCGAGGATATTATTATTTTCCGAGTCGTGCAGCACCCGGAGAAGTTGCATCTTTTCCCGGTGGGCGGATTGAGAGAGATCCGGTACTGGCCAACCTTGCCCAGTACGTTATCGCTCAGGAGCGTTTGACTCAGCGCTAATGGGCTATCTCCAGAGCCTCGCTGATTTAAATCCTCGGACCGCTATTGGCAGACCACTGAGGCCTGACCAAGAAGGGCGCATTCATCGACTGGTCAACCCACTTCCCCCGATAGAAGAGGAGTGTGCCCCAGTACCAGAGGCGTTTTCTCAGGACCCGGTCTTTTTGCCGTTTTCTTTGTAAACGTCACCGCTGTATTTATTATCCCAGTATTTAATTTATGTACTGTAATTTGTGCGACGGATCCGATTTTTGGGTTTCAATTATGTGGGCGGTTTTACAGCTGTGGATTTTTGTTTTAACTAATTTTCGCTCGCGATAAATTTTTGTCATGAGATTTCTTTCCCCCGAGTCGCTACAGCGTATATATCTTCGCAACATAGAGTTTTATTCGCGCCGCACCGTAACAGCAGACTCACAGCTACAACCACTCGATCTCGTGCGCTAATCGCAAATCCTCATGCACATTTTGCGTCTAAACTGACCACACCCGAGGACACCACAGTCTCAGTAAGAGAGATTTGTGAGTGATCACTCGGGCGCGAGCTGCCCCAGCGCACCGACAGCAGTCAGCCCTCGACGCCGCACCTAATCCACGTGATCGCCGCCACCGCGAAGAGCTAACACTCGAGCGGCAGCATCACGACGATCATCCAGGATCATCGCGCACAAGAGCACGGATAACCCCAGCAGCACCGTCAAACCTCCGCACACCAGGACCACATACTAGTCCAGCATCGCCTCCGCCATTAAAGCCTCGTCTCGAGCTCCTGCTGGCAGCAATGGAGGAGAAAGAAGGAGAAGTGGAAGCGAGACCAGGTGTGAGGAAGAAGAGAGGAGCACCGCGATCATTTTATAGCTCGAGATCGGTGTACGGTGGGCAAGGTCCACCAGCGCCACTCGCCGCACGATCGCCGGTGTTCGGAGACGAGTCCGCGAGCAGTGCCGACAGCGCACTGGCCCGCGAGGTGAGTGCACACTACCCCGGCAGCTAGCACGTCGCGCACTACCGCAGTACGGCCTAGATGCCCTACGAGCTAGGCATCGCCGGTGGAGGAAGCGCGGGAGAGCACGCGAGAGAGAAGAGAGAGCCAGAGGTAGAAGAAGAGGCCGACAGTGGGCCCTGGGCCCACCTGTCAGCCAGAGAGAGCACTGTGCTCTCGGGTGCGACCAGCGTGTTTTAGTAATTTAGAATTTATTCTAAATTACTGTATCCGCGTAGAAATATCTCGTTTTTCCCCGACCGTGGATTTTTCCCACGCTACGCCAGTGTATCACACTGTGGTTTTTACACCACTTATTGCCCTCTCACTGTAGCCGCTTTGTTTCTGCACAGTTGAATGATTTCTTTCGATAAAAACAGTATTTGTTCAAAACAGCTTTTGACAAATCTCGAGGACGAGATTTTTCTTAAGGGGGGTAGGGTTGTGACACCCCAAGATTTTTGACCTTGTTTTTATTAATTAAAACTTTGCCAGGAAATAAAACTTTTCCATTTATCTTGATTTAACCTTTTGATGTTATGGGTTTTAACCCCCAAGTGAAAACTCCCCAAGAGTATCATTGGACATATATGCTCTCTCTATAAAACAATTCTTTATCAGTGGATTTAATTGCAAGATTGTTTTCTCAGAGCTTTATTCTTTAAAAAAATGATTTCTTTTGATTTGAAGCCTGTTTTGCACTACAACCATTTGACAAATGCATTTAAAATTTCCACCAAAATTTGGGGATGTCATGTGATGTCTCCACATCACTTTTATGCAAAAATATCTTTTTGTCACCAGAGATTTTGAGCTCTACACCAACTTTTCCCAATCTGGTCCAGTAGGCATTTTTGCACTACAACCTACTTAAATATTTCTTTCAAAATTCTTCCAAGTGTTTGGAGATGTCAGTGGATGCATACAATTCATCTTCATGCAAAAACCTAGTGTTGTCCTTTGGAAAATTTGAGTGAATCAACCTCTTTTTCATTCTGGTCCAGTTTGAGGATTTGTACTGCAACCCTATTTTATTTTGCTCTAGTGACCCTGAGCTTTTTCCTGCTTGTAGCCCTCCCTACCAAACCCTTAAGTCCAGGAGATTGGACCCATTGGAGGATTTTAAGTGCATGCAATGAGACCTTTTTCCTTCTGTCCAAAACTGGAGTTTTGCAAAACTTGCACTAACAAGTTTCTGGTTTTGCCCAAATGATCTTACCATCATCTTCTACATCTAAAGAGGCCCTGATCTGGAGATTTTGGCCACTCCAAGAATTGCCTAAGTGCACTTGGCATTCTGTCGAACAGTTGGTGTGCACAGTCTGTTTTGGCTTGAGCTTTTAGTTTGCACGGTGGACTTGATCCCCTGACCCAGCAATCTTGTCCACTGAGCTCCTAGCTATCTCTATCCTAGTCCTGTTTTTTGCCAGCCTCACCCTCGCGCTCTAGGCCGCCCTGGCGTTTCGTCGAGCAGGTTCCGTGCGTGCTCTGGGCGCGCACTGAGCCGCTGCGTCGCACTGCCGCACTCGACGCGACCCGTCCCTGGCCCCTGCTCGCTTGCTGAACCGCGCACTACGCTCGCCCACTCTCCACGCCACCCCTGGCCCCCTGCAGCGCCGCTGGCAGAGCGTTTGGCGGCACGCCGGCATCGGCAGCGAACCTCTGCCATGGACGGCGCCGCCCAAGCCACCCTAGCGCGCCAGCTGCCCCTATGAATAGCTCAAGCTTATCCCGAAACTCGTCGGCACGCGCTCGTCGCCGCCACGTCGCCCTGCAGCTACAGCACGGCTGTCGCCGGCGATCTTATCCTCAGCCGCCGCGGTCCAACCTCGAGCGCCTATTTAAGGGATCCCCGAACTCGTTCAAGACCTCAAGCGACCTCAGACATTTCCCCTAGTTCTTCCCAAGCAGTGGATTGGCCCGGAGAGACCCCCTTCCCCAACTCCGGCCGGTTCGACCGCCGCCGAGCTCCGGTGCAATACGTCACAGCCAGCCACTCTCCCGCCCAACCAACGCCACCAATCGCTTCCTCTTGCCCTTGCGGAGCTGCCCAGCAACTCAACCTCGATCGGAGACCACCGGAGCCCAAAAACCACTCCACTCCCGTAGCCCCCTCCGCCGCGGAGCTCGCCGGCGGCAACTTCTTCCACCACCGGCAACCCAGCGACCACCGAGAGGACCGCTCCGGTCTAGCGGGTCCATCCCTGCCCTCAGGTGCCCTCGAGGAGCCGCCGCTCGTCGCCGGCGATCGCCGGAGTCCCGCTCCCGTCGGGCAGAGAAGAGGAGGGAGAGGGAAGAATGGTCAAACCTGACCAGTGGGCCCTCTGGACCCACTGTCAGTGACCCGCGCGCCGTCTTCTCTGTTTTAAGTGAAGGCGCAGACGTCCTGAGTACGTTTCCTCTGCTGCGAAAGCGTATTCTCTCCCGAGCGTTTTCTTTTTCTGGTTTTTTTTTAAAACAGAAGTTTGACTGATCTTTGACTGACTATAACTTTTAAAATAAAACTCCAAATGAGTTGATTCTTTTTCCTACCTCTCTCAAATTTCATCTAGTTTATTTTAAGATTTATTTCAAAAATATTTGAGACAACTTTTTGTACTGTGTTTGAAATATTTGTTGTTTGAATATTTCTCAAAATAGGATTTTGGAGAAAAGGGAAAGCTTCCAAAAAGTGCATCCCTTGCATACTCTTGAAGGCAAGCATTTTTGAACTCTGGCATAATATTTTGTGTGATGTTTTGATACGGTTACAACACCACTTTGACTTGGAGCATACGTCATTCTTATGTAACGGTAAAGTCACATGCATGATTGCATATTGGAGATTTTCCTTACTGTTGTAAATGGATATGCTGGTGACAATGATCATCCTCGTGAGCTTCTCATGTATACCGGAAGGAAGCCGGGAAAGTCGTGGTCTTGGGTAGACACGAGCTTGTCCCTAGTTCCTCGTCGGGACGAGTGTGTCCGGTATGGCATGATGAGTTTTGGTGAACGGTGATTCTGTCCGTCACTGGTAACATTTGTTTTGGTTAAGCTAATCATTCGGAGAATTCTTGGACCACCTGAGTCGGTCATGGGTCGAGTCTTGTTTAGTAGCTTCCACTTCTTGTTTTGTACTACCACCGGTCCCTGCCGCGGGTAGGGTACGGTTCAGTAAGTTGTCAACCCCTTACCAAGGCACACACCGTACAGAGAGGCCATGGTGGAAGATACTGGATGCATCCGGTAGGCATGCCACCTGGTCCGGGGGCATGGGTGTTTCCGGTTGGGACCGAGAGGGGGGCACCCCTTAGAGCGCGCGTATATAAATTTGATCCCATGCTACGTCGAGGTTGTAGCCTCCCCACTTAGAGTTTTGCTTGACGGGTGTCGTGGGTGATTCCAGACACCGGTAAGTTAAGCTGGTGTGTGCAGGTCAGGCGTGTTTTCAATTAAAAGGCCGTAGACGGAATTAGTCTCGATGGACTAAGTAAATCCGTTACTCGTGGGTAAGGAGTACACCTTCTGCAGAGGATTTATCCATTCGGATAGCCATGTTCATGAGTAAGGACTACAGTCTAAGATGGATCATAGTAACGGTATTCGGATGGAGAACGGATTAATTAGAATCATAGTAACGGTATTCGGATGGAGAACGGATTAATTAGAATCATAGTAACGGTATTCGGATGGAGAACGGCTTAATTAGAATCTAGTGACGGTCTTCGATGGAGAAACGGGTATACCAGAACTTTGTTTATGATCTATGTCATGTGAGGATTGTGATTTATTTTTATCGTGGACTAACCAGTTCCTTATTTGAATTATTGAGTATCCCTGGGATGGTTCTACCTCCTGGACATTCACTATGATTATTCTTATATAAGCCCTTTATGTGGTGTCGCTCAGACGCCCGACTGCGGCATGCTTGTTGATTATTTATCTTTTATAAGCCCTTTATGTGGTGTCGCTCAGACGCCCGACTGCGGCATGCTTGTTGTTTATTTATCTTTTATAAGCCCTTTATGTGGTGTCGCTCAGACGCCCGACTGCGGCATTGTTAATTTTTTTTGCAACCTTTCGAGGAGTCCTTTCAGACACTCGGTCAGTGCATTTTATTTCTACCCCCGTATTGCATGTTCATTTTTTCTCTGCATACGAGCATCACAGACTTTCGTGGCAGACGTTGTGATCATAATTATTTCGGAGCATGATTGTCCCTTATTATATTATACCCGTGTTCTTAATGTTTGCGAGTAGATTCAAACGTACTCACTGGCTTGTCCCTGGCTATTGTCTTGGCCAGATTCCTTGCTTGGAGATAAGCATCACGATGACAGCCCCGGAACCTACGCTATGACGATAACAGCCTCGCGAAGATAGGAGTTATCCTGGTCAGCTGTTCTTGTGGGAAATGGAGTCCCATAGACGCAGGTGTACCTCAAATCGCTTCCGCCTTCGACCCCTAGAAACCAAGTGTTGTACTCCCCGGCCACAATGGTCTTGTACTACATATTTTGTACCTTGCTTGGAATTCTTGTATCAAGATGGTGCCTCATCAGCTAACAGAAATCCTGGGACTGGTGAGCACAAAGGCCATTTTCTGGGAAATTGATATCACGAAAATCCGGTGGTGACAGCACCCAAGGGGTAGGGCGCCTCGTGGTAGTTTTGGCTGGCCAATGACAAGTGGGCTCGTCTCGCGCTCCCGTTGGCTGGGTCAGCCGTGGCCGCGTGCAGGAGGTTTTGGCCAATCCGCTCCGCGCTTCCAGAGCCAATCCGCCTCGTCCCACTCCCGCATCTCAGCCGTCATACAAACCCTAGCCCCGTTTTTCCTCGATCCCCAGTCCCCACACGCTCCTGCCTCCTCCATCCCTCCTCCTCGCGTCACCACGGCCTCCGCCCTGCAGCCTCGCCGCCTCCTGCTATTCCGCCTCCACCACGCTAGCCCCTCTACCTCGCCTTCCTTCTCTTCGTTGTCAATGCGGCCTTCATCGACCCCTGGTTCCAGATCGGGCGCAGGTTAGGCGAGCCCGGTGGTGGGGTGAAGGGGCAGGGGAGGCGGGCGACGAGGGCAGGTAACTGTCGGCCCGTCGCGATGTGCTGAGGCTACAGGGAAGAGGGAGGAGGTGGGCGACAGGGTGAAGGAGCAGGCCGGCCCTCCTGGAAGCACCGCTGCCGCTCAGCCAGGAAGGAGGCCAGGCTCGCCTCTGCTGTGCCATGAGCGGCGGCGCCGCCTATGCCTCCACCCCCACCTTCTTTTCCATGCCTCTTCCTCCGCATAGGCAGATTTTGGGGAGACGCCAAGGTGAGCTTCCCTCCGCTCCTGATCTCTTTCTCTACACATATGTCTATGCACTCCTGATCTCTTTCTCTCTACACACACATCTCTGCGAGATTTGTGTAGCCTAAATGCCTCTGTACCATGTATGTCGGCCCAACCTAATGCACACCATCTGCCTGATGAATGGCTAAATGATTTATTTTTGTCGCCATATAGACCATTGACTGGTGTGCAGGAGCCCTTCTGATTGGTGCTCAATGTGTGCTTTTGTTTTGTTGTAGAATAATAATTCAAGTGGATGGCCGATGCACCTTGTTGTTTAGCGGTATGATGATCGGCGAAAGTATGTTCTATATTGCAAGGTGATGGGCTGCTGATTTTTGTTGTCCACTTCTGCTGATTTTTACCGACTTTCGCTTAATTTGATATCTGCTGTATAAGTAATGCACTAATATACAGTACATGAAAAAATGATCCCGTCTTGCATGTCAAAAGTATGGTTTTGGTACAGATTTGTTGTGTATGCATGGTAGAACTTTCTAGGTTTTACTTTCTTATTCTTCAACCATAATTCGGTTCATGACACCAAGGTGCAGCTGTACCAAAGTGCAGACATTAAAATAGTTTAGAACAGAACAATTAGATGCTTTTAGTTCTGACTGCATGGATGCTTTGGTCAATGTTTAGAAATTCATTGTCCATATAATTATGTTAACGTATTTTCTAGAGGGATCAGAATGGTCTCCGAGTCGTTCAAAATTGAAGGCAGCACCAAGGTATCACATTTGCTACTTTGTAAAATCATGCATATGCAGGATCTCATCAGTCTGGCGACCTAAATTGCTCCCCAACTTATCTCTTTTTGTTCAGTCCAGAATTTCAGGTTTCCTGTGGTTTCTGTTGCCAAGGTTTGATCTTTATTTTCGTGTTGTGCAGATGATTGCAGCTGATGCCGAGCCTCTCGGGAGAGCCTCTTCCAATTTCCCCTCCTCACCAAGGACGAGGGCATGAGGTAGTAACTGTAGCATGCAGAATTACCTACAGCTTGAGTATATACACATTATCCACTTCATATTTTATTCCAATGGTTTTACTTCCACATCACATGTTTATTTATATTAAATCACAAGAACTTCATGAGCTTGCTTGGTTACCGTGGAGAAGGGCATTCTT
The DNA here is from genome assembly GCF_002575655.3 of Aegilops tauschii subsp. strangulata. NCBI lineage: Eukaryota > Viridiplantae > Streptophyta > Magnoliopsida > Poales > Poaceae > Aegilops > Aegilops tauschii. The sequence continues at coordinate 221,824,262 of NC_053036.3, forward strand.
TCATGGAGCTGTAGATTTTTTGAATATGCTCCCTGTTGGACACTTTTTTGGGTATGTCCAAGATTTGTTGAGAATGGGTGTGAAAAAATTGACCATCTGGTGGACTTATACGCACGGTATGTTTAGTTTCAAGATAACTAATGGAACTGCTTTATTCCTTGCTGTACATTTTTAGAACATTATTCCTTTTTTGTGTACTGATTGAATGATCTGCTTGCACCATGCAGGTACTCATACATAGTGAAAGCAGAGGCCGAAAGGTTTCGATTTAGATGATTTAATGGTGCCTTGTCTATCTTCTTACCTCCAGGTCAAAATTAAGCACACGATTTCTTGCTGAAGGACATGCTCTTATTCTCTGAGATGGACAATGATGAGCGGTACAACCGAAAATTCAGAGCTGGGCTTTATACACTTCAGTGGGCAAGTGAAGTCCCAGTTTTTCTTCTTTCCCCTGTTACTTCTCTGTTGTACAGAGAGCAATGTGTTTATATTAGCTGAATGTTAGATTGGAATGCAGGTACTAGCATCACAACACTGGGGTGGAGACCTGAAGCGAAGCAGAGGGGCGGACCAAGGAAATCAGAGTCACGCTATTTCTATATATCCTCATTCTGCGCTCTTATATTTTTTACACATTTACAATCTTGTGTTCGAATAATTCTTGTGGCTTGACAAGACAGAGTGGAGGATCAAGGAATGAAGTCAGAATAGTTTTCTAATTAAATATATCCAAAGGATGATAATAGGTTGTGTCAAGATGAGTGCACGAGAAGGATAGTGAAAAAGAAAGGTGAGAAGGGTTCTGAGTATTCTTTCGTCACTTTTCAGGACATGAATTTGTCCTTTAATTCTTGTTATTCGTATTAAAGAAAGCGAAAAGTAATAATTATGCATATTTTTTAAATTTGTGTTCTACAGTTCAATCAATGAGACCATAATTTAGTGGTGAAACATATTAAATACTCCCTCCGTCTCATAATGTAAGACGTTTTCTGACACCACTAGTATCAGAAAACGTCTTACATTATGGGACAGAGAGAGTAGTTCAGATGTTGCCCACACATGAGCGCCCATGGGGAAGCCCAGATCCATCATGTCGCTTTGGGTGGAAAGCAGTTCAATTCTCTATTTTCCTGGATATAGAGTATCATGCTTCCATATAGTGCTCATAGATCTTGTATGCGTATCGCCAGTTTGATTCACAAGGATTTTAACTTGTTAGGGCACGATTATTCGAAGTTTAACATGTTATGTATGCGGACGCACAACAATAACAGAACGTTCAGATAAGGTTTTGTCATGCACATGGCTACTAATCACAAAAAGGGTTAGGAACAAGTTTACTATTGTGATTTTCAGCAACCGAAATAGAAGCAGAGTTAACTATGATTTTAAGCTACACTTTAGACTTGTCCTGATAACTAGAACTGCTATGATGTTGCTCTATTATAAGTGCCTTGCTTTCATGAGTTGAAATAACTCATGGTTGTCTTTTCTTTTGTTTGCACTGTAAGCAATGTGTGGTAGAAGCTGTAAAAATGTAGGTCCAGTGTCCTGTATATTTTTTGAATTCACAATCGGCAGTGTCAATGTGTCATGTGTGATGCAGCATGAATCATAGTGAGCTTATTTCTTTGCACACTTGGTGTATCCTCTTATCATCTTCTGTACACGTCCTCGAATGGAAAGATCAGTATGGTGGTGCTATATTGAATCAATTACGTAGGCTTGGAGCCTCCCTTGATTGGACCAGTGAGATAAACTTCTTATTTTCTTTAGTTAAGAAAAATAGTGAAAACAATGTATTGACTATAGTTCCAACTCCTAATGTCCACTTAATGTCAACCTCATGCGTCAGTGCTTTACAATGAACGAGAAAAGGTCAAAAGCTGTAACTGAAGCTTTTGTCAGGTTGTATAAAGATGGTCTTATTTATAGGTTAGTATCCTCGCCTTCCGTTGTTCAAGGTGTTAAGCATTTGTGTTTTGCATGTTAAGTAATGCTATGGTGTTTTACTTCTAGATTTTTTTTTATTTCTTATGGATGTTTCGATCTTTTGCAGGGATTGCATGCTTCTAACTGCGATTTTTGACAGAGGTTGGTTAAGACTTTTATTCTCCACAATAGACAGTTTATTTATTTGAATATGCTGTTTTATTAGGTTGATCATCTGGGTCTTAAAGAAGAAACTAAAGCTAAAGGTTCCTGGTTACAGCACACCAGTGCAATTCGTTGTCCTGATACCCTTTGAGTATCCTCTTGAAGGAGGATTGGGTGAGATTGTTGTTGCAACAAGAATTGGAACTATGCTGGGTGATACAACAATATTTGTTCATCCAGGGAATAAAAGATATAAGCATCTGCATGGAAGATATGCAATTCACCCCTTCAATGGCAGAAAACTAAAAATAATCTGCGATGCTGTGTTGGTGGATCCCAGTTTCGGCACTAGGTCTGTCAAAGGTGTGATATAATGCCAACTGGCTTAATATTCATGCGTTCCTCTTGTTATGACATCGAGCTAATGTGCCATCTGTTACACTATTTGTGCTCCCAGACTAAGCATAACCTTGCGTACTTTGGATAAACTACTTTCTATGATTCACTTGTGCTATGTGTATTTGCTTCCCTATGTTAGAACTGAAATTCATTTGTTGTAGCGAATATGGTTGTATCAACATTACCCATTCAACTTTAGACTTGGTTCATCACATATAGACTATTCTTTTCTCTGCTACTTGTATGTCAAAAAACTATCATGTTTTTGAAGCAAGTTATTAGTAAAGCTTCCCATTTTCTTACTTGTAATACTATGATGTACTATCATGTATATGAGGCAAGTTATTTGTAAAGCGTCACACTTTCTTACTTGCAATACTATGCTCGCCCATTCTGGTTTTTCATGACCTAAATGATAAAAAACACAACACATAAAACACACTCAAGTGGTTTCCAATATTTAATCATAAAAAATATGAGAAAAAGGTATAGGGTTTTTACCTTTGGGAAGTGCTCACCTGAGACTCCAAGAAAGAAGGCAAATAAATGTTAATTGTAGCTTCTATATGCTAATGGCATGGTACATATGTTTTCGAAACACGATCTTCCCTTGGTTTTTTTTACGCAAAGGAGCTAAAATGCTTATCATACGTGCTTGCTCAAACCTATGATTACTACCAGATTAAAATATTTTTAAAGTGCACATGATTTAAAATGTACATGTATTCATAAACAACAAACATCCGTCCATTTTTTATATGAAAGGGGTTAAAATTGTCGCCATGCATGTTGGCTCAAAACTTAACTCAATACCTTTTTTTCAAAGTTCACATGTTTTAAATGGGCCTCTGCGCCATTTGGCGCAACTGTTTTTTTTCGAGGGTACGCCAAAGGCGTACCTTAGCTTTATAGAAGAGAGAAAGATATGTACAAGAGATTACAAAACGCTGGCTAAGAGCCACAAATCGACCCTAACCAAGCGTCCACTCCACTCATCACGCTACTTTCTACTCAGGTACATGTTGTGCTCCAAACGCTCCTGCCGTGGCCCAAGTCCTCAAGTCGTCGAAGATCGTGTCCACTGTATCTCACTCGTTCCTGATCTGGCCCAATCCGAACACTCTCGCGTTCCTCTGCTTCCATAATGTCCAGCAGATAAGCATTACGAACGTGTCGAATCCTTTCCGAGTTTGCTTGTGTATTCGCTTTCTAGCATCTGACCACCATTGCACCAACCTAGAGTCGTTTGCTGGGCAAAGCTCCATCCTCAGTCCCATCCTAGCAATGCAACTAGACCACACTTGCCGCGAGAACACACACTGCTGCAAAATGTGGTCGACCGTGTCTTCCTCCTGGTCACATAGGTAGCATTGAGATGTTTGGTCTTGTAGCCCATGTCTAGTCCTTCTATCCGACGTCCATAATCTACATTGCACAGCCAGCCACATGAAGATCTTACACGCAAGAGGTGCCCAACATTTCCAGATGGCACCGAAGGAGTGGAAACAGACTCCTCCCTCACAAAGCATCTTATAGGCTGAAGATGCAGAATATACTCCGGCCACATTCCACGCCCAAATGGGGCTGTCCTCAGTCTGAGCGTCAAATTGCACCTCCGAAATGATCTCCCAAAGCCCGATGAACTCGGTTAGGCCCTCCGTGCATAAGTTACCCACCACATCGTTCATCCATGCGTGCATGAACATAGCATCATGCAGCAACCTCCTGTTGGCCACTTGGGTACGGACAGTCGCCGCGACCAGAGGGGCAATATCCGTGATGGTTGCACCGTGGAGCCACCGATCTTTCCAAAACAGTATTTTGTCTCCCGCTCCCACCTTCCATTTAACCAGGCTCCCGAAAGTTTGATATACCATTTTGTCTGCGGTTAAGTTGAGACCCTGCCAAGGCCCGGATGCATCTGTACGTCGAAGCCATTCCCATCTTAATCTTAGGGCAATGCCATGCTTGAAGAGGTCAATGACGCCCAATCCTCCCATGTGCTTTGGCCTACATACTCTTGCCCAAGATACCACACATTTGCCGCCATGCACTTCGTCCGTCCCGGCCCAGAAGAAGGCCCTACATCCTCTGTCCACTCTTTCTAGAGCCCATTTAGACGCCTCCGCAATCATGAGATGATGAGTGGCCCGCGCTCTCATGACTTGATTGACAAGGATAAGCCTTCTCGGTCTAGTCACCAAGCCCCTTTGCCATCCGGGCAAGATGTGCAAGGCCGCATCCACCACCGGCTGCCACTCGGATCTTTTGAGTTGTCTTATGCTTAGCTGGAGCCCTAGATATTTGCATGGGAAGGAGATAACCTTCCAAGGTAGCGCGGACTTAACAAGCTCCTCGTCCTCGTCCTCCGCATGGATCATGATTGCCGCAGATTTGGTAAAATTCACTTTAAGCCCGGATGCCACTCCGAAGATGGTGAGAGTTTCCTTAACGAACAAGAGGTCTGGCCATGTGGGTTTGATGAAAAGAACGACATCATCCGCATATAAGGACAAGCGCTGCACCGGGCTACATCCGTTGATGGTACTCATCACTCGAGCCTCATGTGCCTTGATAATGATTGCCGTAAGAACATCCATGGCAATAACAAAAAGAAAATGAGAAATCGAATCCCCTTGCCTCAGACCCTTGGCGTGCATGAACTTATCACCTGCACAACCATTCACTATCACTCTCGAACTGGCAGTAGTCAGAAGAGTGGCAATCCATGATATCCACCGCTCCGAAAACCCTTTGGCTCGTAGCACTTCGAACAAGAAAGGCCACGCCAGGGAGTCAAACGCTTTGGTTATGTCAAGCTTGAGCAGCACTCCTTTCGCTTTCCTTCGGTGCATCGAGCGAGCCATTTGCCTCACCAGAAGGAAGTTATCATGTAAACATTGCCCTTTGATGAAAGCGGACTGGTTCGCATGAACGAGCTCTCCCATGCACGGTCTGAGTCTTGCGGTTAGGAGTTTGGAAGCAATCTTGGGCATGCTGTGCACAAGGCATATAGGTCGGAAGTCGAAGACAGAGCATGCTTCTGGAGACTTCGGTAGTAGTGTGATCAAGGCTTGGTTTAGTCTCCCAAAACCCCTACCATTTCCAAGGAAAAGTTTGTGTATCGCAGCAATGAGATCCACCTTTATAACCTCCCAAGCACTCTGGAAGAACAGATCAATGAAACCATCCGGCCCTGGTGCCTTGTCCGAGGGCAAATCCTTGATAACTGCCCAAATCTCCTCAGTGAACACACGATCCTGCTCCGAGAGATCAACGTGAGTAACACCGAGGCCCTCCAAATTGAGAGTGAATTCTCGTGCCACGTCCTTGCCCAACAATTCTTTGTAAGCATTGTAAAATGCTTCCTCCTTGCCTTTCTGATCAGTGATGATGCGCCCCTCAAAGGCCAAAGAAGGTATATAGTTCTTCATGCGCCTCCCGTTCGCCACCAAGTGAAACAGTTGCGTGTTTGCATCCCCTTCTTTTAGCCATGTTATTCTCGACCTTTGTCTAGCGATGGTCCTCTCTAAGGAAGGAAGACCTAGCACCATGTGCTTAAGGGTTCTCCTAAGCCATCTTTCCTCCTCCGTAAGCATACGGTTTTCTTGAGCGCAGTCGAACCGCATGATGACAATGTTTGCGATGGCAATTTGCAACTTAATATTTCCGATCTCCTTTTGGCCCCATGTGGCAAGCGCTCTAGCCGTGTTGCGGAGCATGATATCTAGCCGCATGAAAGGATCGGTGATAGCCGGATCACAAATCCAAGCCTCCTTGACGACATCCAAGAATCCGTCCATTTTGACCCAGAACTTCTCGAAACGGAACCTTCTCTTAACATGCATAGTTTCTTGCAGCGTGAGGTGCAACGGACAATGATCCGAGTATTCAGTAGATAATGCTTGCAGCAAGCAATCCGGGTGATCCAGCTCCCAATCGACAGAGACGAGCGCACGATCTATCTTAGTTAGCGTGGGTGTCTCCCTTTCATCTTCTCCACGTAAACTTGCGCCCGTGTAAGAAGAGCTCCTTTAGCGCGTTGTTGTCCACAAAACGCTTGAACTTACCCATCATTCTCCGATCCAGGTTGGAGTTATTTTTATCCGCCGCATAGAGTATAAGATTGAAGTCGCCAATCACTAGCCATGGCCCTGGACATAGCGATCTCCGCTCCGATAACTCGTTCAGGAAGTTGATCTTATGTTCGTCCTCCTACGGCCCATAAACTACGGTTAACCACCATGGCGTTCCCTCCTTTGGCGATACATACCCGGTGATGCAATGAGCATCGTTGACAAAGTTTGTCACAAGTACCCTCGTGGTGTCCCAAGCCACGAAAATACCACCTCTAGTCTCCGACGCCGGTAAGTAGGTAAAACCATCATAGTTTGGTCCCATGCATTGCAAGATTACATAAATGTCCACTACCTCTAAATTAGTTTCTAAGATGCAAACAATCGCCGGACGGACGGAGTCCACGAAACCTCTAAGCGCCTTTCTCTTGGCCGGACTGTTAAGGCCTCTAACATTCCAGCACACTAACTCCAAGGCGTTGCACGACATCGGTAATGATGACTCCAACACCACCGAAGGCAACCGCCTACTGCACCATAATGGGCTCATCCATCCCTGTCTTCCCCGCTAGATTTAGCGGTATTGCCTTGCCGAAGATGGCCGTGATGGCTCTCAATTGCGGCTCCTGCAACGGCGAGTCAAAGACGGTACGTAGCTGACCTAGCGCATCCTCTGAGACCGCCAGGTCATCACAGTCAACTGTTCATGCAACGGGTCCACTAGTAACTATTCATGCATATGTTTTTAAGCAACATGGCATGTACTTTCTTTTACATTTTTTAACACACGTCACAAATACTTGTTTCTTTTCATACATAAGGATCTATTATACCACCAAATAAGAACATTGTACTCCCTCCAGAAACAAATATAAGAGCAACCATATTTTTAAAGCAATCATAGTTTAAAATTAGACTCTACGCCTAAGTGGTTGCTAAAACCTATTATACCGAGAAAGACAAACCTTTTCAAAACACTCATTGTATAGATTTTGAAAGACATTTCTATCTTAATTTTTCATACCAAGGCATGTATTTTTGTTTTAAATTAGAATCTATACTATTAAGTTAAGCCGTGTATATTCATATCATTATTAACAACATTTCACCATGTTTTCTATTAGAGGGGATTAAACCATGGATTTTTATTTCATCGCGGACATGGCTTTAGCGTGCCTCTGCGCCATTTGGCGCAACGGGTCCACTAGTAATAATAAATCTTGGATGACAACACTTTTTCAAAACAATCATGATATGATATAACAAAATGGTATCTCGCTAGCCCTTTTTGAGACCGCAAAACTAAATGCAGAGCACCCCTGAAGATCAAGGACTACCTAGACATTGTAATTCATGGCAAAAGAGATCCAGTCATAGTCATACTCAATATCGATTAATAATAATGCATACAAATGAAAGTGGTGCTCTCTAACTTGTGCTTTTTATAAGAGGATGATGACTCGGCAATAAAAGTAAATACATAGGCCCTTCGCAGAAGGAAGCAGGGATTTGTAGAGGTGCTAGAGCTTGAGCCTTTAAAACAGAGATAAATAATATTTTGAGCGGTATGCTTTCATTCTCAACATAACAACCAAGAGATCTCGGTATCTTCCATGCTAGATACATTATAGGCGGTTCCCAAACAGAATGGTAAAGTTTTGACGCCCCCTCCACCAACAAGCACACTCCACGGCTGGTCCGAAACAACGGGTACCGTCCATACAAACAACAGTCCTGGGGGAGTTTTGTTCGATATTATATTTTGATTTGATTTGAGCATGGAACTGGGCATCCCGAATACCGGCCACTTTCTCGTGAATGAGAAGTGAATCAACACTCATCGTGAGAATAACCCACCTAGCATGGAAGATACTGACAGCCTCCAGTAGCTACATGAGCGATTTGGGCATACAAAGCAGATTATTATTTGAAGGTTTAGAGTTTGGCACATGCAAATTTACTTGGAACGTCAGGTAAATACCGCATATAGGTAGGTATGGTGGACTCATATGGAACAACTTTGGGTTTATGGAAGTGGATGCACAAGCGGTATTCCCGCTAAGTACGAGTGAAGGCTAGCAAAAGATTGAGGAGCGACCAACTAGAGAGCGACAACAGTCATAAACATGCATTGAGATTAACCAACATTGAGTGCAAGCATGAGTAGGATATAAATCACCATGAACTTAAATATCGTGGAGGCTATGTTGATTTTGTTTCAACTACGTGCGTGAACATGTGCCAAGTCAAGCCACTCGAATCGTTCAAAGGAGGATACCATCCTATCATACTACATCAAAACCATTTTAAAAGCATGTTGGCACGCAAGGTAAACCATTATAAACTCCTAGCTAATTAAGCATGGCATGAGTAACTATAATCTCTAATTGTCATTGCAAACATGTTTCATTCATAATGAGCCGAATCAAGAACGATGAACTAATCATATTTACAAAAACAAAATAGGTCGAGTTCATACCAGCTTTTCCTCATCTCAATCATTTCATCATATATTGTCATTATTGCATTTCCCTTGCATGACCGAACGGTGTGGATAATAATAAGAGTGCACGCGCATTGGACTAAGCTGGAATCTGCAAACATTTATTCAAAGGAGAAGACAAGGTAATATGGGCTCTTTGTTAGATCAACAATAATGCATATGAGAGCCACTCAACATTTTCATCATGGTCTTCTCCTCTCAACCCAAAGAAAGGAAAAAGAATTTCAAAGAAACACTCTGAAACGTTTTTGGAGTTTTTGTTTTTCCGAAGAAAGTAAAACAAGAACGAGAAAAACTATTTACAAGGGAAAGCTCCCAACAGGCAAAAGAAGAACGAGAAATCTTTTTGGGTTTTCTTTTAATAGTAATACTAATAAACAAGGATAGGAAAACTAGAAAGAAGCTACAACTAATGTTTTTGGAATTTCTCAAAGTTTTTCAAACACACAAGAAGAAAGTGGGAAAAAGAAAATAAACTAGCACAGATAATACAATGAAAAAGTATGAACACCGACAACTGGAATGAGTGTGTGAACATGAATGTAATGTCAGTGAGAAATACATACTCCCCCAAGCTTAGGCTTTTGGCCTAAGTTGTTCTATGGCCACGGCTGGCCTGGCGGATATCCAAAGTTGTAGTCGGGGTTGTACTGGGATGCGGCAGCTACTGCCTGAAGGGCTGTAGCATGGAGGCAAGCGACCTCCACCTGTCTCTCACACTCGTTTGCCTCCTCTCTAGTTATAAAATATCTCCCTTTTACTTGAAAGTTAAAGAAGGAAGGAGCAGGAAGGGTAATTTGGACAGCACGCTGCCGGTCAAAGATTAGTCGGTACAGGAGGGACTGTTCGTTCCTCACAAGAAACTGGTAGCGTACCAAAGCATTATAATCAAGGGAAGTAGGTGGTAACTCAATGTCATTACCATTTATGGGCACCCCAAGATAATTAGCTAAACAGGTGGCATAAATTCCACCAAAGAAATCTCCATCTTTGGCATTAAGATGTAACCTTCTCGCAATAATAGCCCACAAGTTACATCGTCTATCACCCATTGCCGCGCACTTGAGGACACTAAGATCTGGTGCGCAAATGTGATTATGCTCATGCTTACCATTAATGCATCTACCTATAAAGAGAGCAAAATAATGTATAGCAGGAAAGTGAATGCTCCCTATGGTAGCTTGTGTGATATTTCTAGTTTCTCCCACAGTGATGCTAGCAAGGAAATAATTATACTCAATATTATGAGGTTCACTAAGGATGCCCCACTGTGGATTTTTGCATGCTTCATTAAAGTCTTCTAGGTCCATGGTATATGATTTATCATAAAGATCAAACATAACAAAATGATTATTATGCTTAGATGTAAATTCAAACCTCCGCACAAAGGAATCGGTGAGGTGATAGTACTACCGACACTTATCTGACACGAAGTCCTCGAGGCCGGCATTTTGTACGTACGTATCAAATTCCTCCTTTAAACCTGCATGAATCATTGTGGCACCCCGGCTCAGAGAAACCGGAACGCCCCGTATTCCAGCCCAGAGATCGAGGAGAAGTCTTCTGGAATACAACACTGCTTAGCATAGAACAAATCAGCTCTTTATTACAAGATATATGGGTACAAGGGGATTACATCGGCACGGCGACACTACGCCTGATACGGTTGCTCTATGCAAGCAGCAGAACAACATGAAGTAGCGGAATAGCTCTAGCAGCGGAACAACGATGACGGTGATGAACTCCACTCCGAAGGGACTCTGGCTGGAACGCTTATCCTAGCTCGCAAACAAGGAATCCACGGAAAACAAGCAATCAAATCCAGCATGACCTGCAAACTGCCATGGCACGCCAGGTCAGTACATTGAATGTACTTGCAAGCTCACAGCAACCAAGAGCAATCAAGACAGACAACAACGTGGCATTTATAGGTTAACAAGGATTAACATGCTACTATCAGATCAATCAAAGCCTGAACAAGATGAACATGATACAACTAGAACAAACGAGCATGGCATGAGCATATGAACAAGACGATACTAGCATGCAACATGATGACACTATCATGCACCAACTTACTCTGCTCGGGTTACCTCGTAACCATCACATGCATAAGCTTACCTTCACGGACATCACACGATCATCTCAGGATCCAATCAAGCTTGGTATTACAATACCGTAGTAATCATTACATGACCAGAAGGAGCTTGACCTTTACCCATGATTCTCGCACAACATCACAAATATCCATCAACTCGGTATCCACGATACCTCCATGATCATCTTGCGATCACAACCAATCTCTTTCTCATCCTCGAACCAGGGTTGTTATTAAGCACATTATCATTATTACTATTGACCCATAGTGTGACCAACTACGAACTGGGCCCTTATCCGCGGGCGCGGCTATCGATAGATTGAATACACACTCTGCAGAGGTTAGCACACTGTACCCACACCACGGAACCCATGCCCTCGCACTCCCATTCGGGTGGACCAACGGCGTTCCGACAAAACTGCTCTACTGCCATGACACTCTCCCGGCCACTCCGACTAACTCCCCTCTGGGCTAAGTCATGGGTGGCCCCGTGCCTACCAAAGGCATCAACGACCACCGTCGTGCCAAAACAATAAATGGTCCCAAACGGGGACATTTGCACATAGCCAAACTTGGGCTCACAAGGCTTATGTCGTCCTACCCGGCCAAGGTAGCACCCATGCATAACCTTCCCTCATTGGAGGCACCGGCGAGAGGCATGACAATAGACCCAGTTAGGACCTCCCCATAAAAGGCAAGTGTGGTTGCAATGGTCAGCTCGATGTGGTGGCACCATGACACAGCCAACATTTGTTCAAGTTCATTTAAGTCCGGTTAAACTTGAGTGCAAATGATGCTAAGTCACACAATATAACATGATGCAACTATCATGCATGATATCAACATACGCATGGGGGTACAACATAATCATCAAGCATATCAACAACAATAAAGCATATATCCAAATGAGCATGGCATACTGACTAGCATGAACATCATAAGCATATCATGACCACTAGCATCAACAATAAATACTAAGCAAGAACATATCAAGAATACTACCAAGTAAGCATATAACCAGCTGGATGCGAAGGAAACATGCATAACCACGGTACTCGGTAACAGACGATAGTCATGCACCGAAGAACATAACCAATGCCAACATTTACTACTACCAAGCATGATATACGACAAAAATACTAGCAACTAGTACATGATAACCAGGTGCATAAAAACATAGCATGAAAGTGAACACAAATCCATAAGCACCACCGAAACAACGATAACCGTATCAAAACAAGCAGACATTTATTAAATATTCAAGTTGAAAACCATGGCTACTGCATTGCCATCATGCAATTGGGTGTTGTGGCTTGCCTGGAGATGAAGAAACCAACGGGGAGAAGTGCGGAAAGATAGCAGAAGGAATTCCCGAAAAAGTTTCTCTCTCGAAGGGGGCTGATTAGGGGCATGGACAATAAGGTCATTTCCAGTATGTCAAACCATAGTGAAAATGATGTGAACAGAACGGGCTCGACGAGATGAAGACGTGGGCTTTGGATTCACCTCAATCGGAGTTATGACTGAAAAGTTGTGGCTGTTCACTTTTTAGGCAGAAAAGGGCTAAAGCAGTGAACGTTCACAATATAACCACTTCGGTCAGCTGAGCTGAAAAAGAGAAAGCGTATTTTCAGTAATATGTCTCCACTTTATTGAAAGCGTATTCTTAACAAAAGGCAGAGAGAAGTACATTTTCAATCACGAAACCGTAGTTTACCAAATGCGCTTCCACTTGCCACGCTGGCACGGGCGGGGTCAACGCTGAGGGGCTGACGGTTGGGGCTCGCGTGGAGGTGGGGCCCGCCTGGCCTGACTCCTTCTTCCTCCTCTAGCACTGGACGAAGCAGAGGCGAGGTCGGCCGCCTGACGGCGACTGCCAGCCCGTCCGGCCACCATTCGCGGCATTCCACCTACCGAAATGCTCAGGGAAATGAGCCGCACCCAAGGGTGGTGAGCTCTGCCGCCGAGGAGCCACGGAGCGGACATAGACTTTCCCACGGCAGAGGGAGGTCTTCGGTCGCCAGGGAAAGCACGGCTAGAGGTCGCCGAAGAAGGAGGAATGGAGCAGGGATGGATCTGGAGTGGTGGTGGAAGGCTCTGGTGCTGATGGAACGGAGGGAGGGGTCCTAGGTCGCCGGAATCGGCATGAGCAGAAGCGGCGGCCGTGGTGATGGGGAGCGGCAAGGAGAGCTCCTCCGGCTCAGTTGATTTGCTTGTGAGGGGTCGCAGAGTGAGCTGAGGCTAGTGATGAGCTCGGAGGGGTCGGGGTTGGCTATAAATAGGCGGGGCGAGGCGGTTGGCCGCGGACGGGTGGTCGTGGCTCGGTCGTGGCAGCGTACGCGTGTGCACGCCTGCACGATGGACGGAAGGCGACAGGGAGCAGCTGGCATGCCTCACGGGGCAGAAGCAGTCGAGGAGCACGGGGAAGAAGAAAACAGAGGAGGAAACGACGAATGCCCACGGGCACGCATTGTGCGGCGATGGGGACGGCTCACCGGAGAAGAAGACGGAGGGGGCAAGGGCTCCATAGGGACGGCGACGGCTCGGGGAAGCTGCTAGACATGCCCGTGCACGCTGAGACGCTGAGCAGGAGAGGGCCCAAAGCAAAACGACGCTCTGGGCACGTCTACTGCATGCCAAAACGGTGGTCACCGCGCAGACTGTCATGGAGATGACTCGAGAGGCCGACAAACGTTGTCTAAGGTGTAGTCCCTTCTCCCAGGAGCAGACAGGAGGTGATAGATCAACGAGGCAGGCTCTGGATCGATGGGATTACTCCACTGAAGTTTGTTGTTGCAAACTTGGTTGTGCACTGGTGATCAACAGGAAATTGATTGGAACGAAAGATGTTGTCTGGGAGGTTTAACTAAGGAAGGACTACGATCTTGGGGAGTTTGAGGATAAATGGACCAATAATTCATATAGTTGCTTTGCAACTGACCAAAATGGTCCAGAAAAGAGATTATGATGATGCACTCAAATGATGAAGCCACTTGAGCTGAAATTTGGCAAGACAGGGTTATTTGGACATATGAAGACGCTGTAAAAATTTCACACCAAATGGACTTGCCAAAATGGTACTTCCTTCACAGCTATCCTCTTTGTCCAGAAACTTGGGAAAATTCTAGAGAAATAAGGGCTTGATGAAATGAACCCAAATCTTGTGGAGATAGGTTATATGGGTAGGAGAAGGTCCTGAAAAAGTTTCAGAAGTAATGGAGCAAGATAAAATATACTTGCTTCACTAACTGAAAATTTGGACAGAAACAAAGATTTGAAAGTATGCTCACATGGATGCATTGCATGAGCTCAAATCTTGAGGAGGGTGATTATTTGATCACATGAAGGAGTGTGAAAAATTTCAACTCATTTGGGTTATTCTAGCCAGTACTTCCTTCACAATGAATTCCCTCAGACAGGAACTTTGAAAAATTGCTCAGGAATATTTACTAGGCAAGGTGAGTTGAATTTCTGCATGAGGCAATGATATGGACATGAAAAGGTGTCCAAAAAGTTTGGGGTCAATTGGGCAAAGATAAATAGCACTTGCTTCACAAAGTGCCATTTAGGGCGGAATAGGAAAAGGATTATTTGAGAATTATTTTTGAACATGGAAAGGAAAAGTTTTTCCATATTTGAGTAAGATATGGACCAAAAAATTTATGAGAATTATTTGGAAATTTTGGGAGTGATGGAAATATAGGTTGCTTCACAACCTAGGGCAAATTGGGTTATTCCTTTAATAAAAAAAGAATATTCCCTAGAAAAAGAATATTGAGGTTGGTCCAAGATGAAAATGGCAAGGTCTAGGGATGGATATGAGGATGAAAAGCCACTCTGGAAAGGAAGAAGAGTTTATCTTCTCCGGTTTCCAGACCACAAAGCCACGGACAAAGAAGTCTCAAGCAAAAATTTCAGAGAAACAAAAGAAAACGAAAGGGCCAAAAATCAAGTTGTGACAATCATGAATTGATCCAATGGCCATTCGCAAGGCCGTACTCGAGCTTCCCTTGGTGGTTCAAGGTCCGGCTCACGTATCGCGAGCCTTGGGGCTTTCTTGCTCGAGGAACCACCTTGGTATATTTTCCTAAACATTTTTCTTCCTCTGAAAAATTTCTGAAAATTTTAGTAACTCAAAATAAAAGTGAACCAAACTCAACAAAATTGATAGCAACTACTCCTACAAGTGTCTAGAGGCTATATCATGCATCAAAACTACTTTGGACCATATAAATTTGACATGCAAGCTCAAGGACAAGGTCACCACAGCAGCAACAATTTGCAATATATAAAGCACTAGAACAAAAACTAATTGGACCATTGGAGGAGTCACATACCGAAGAACAATCGCCCAAAACAGTTTTGCAAATGGAGCTTTGCACAAGGAGATAAAAAATGGCAGCAAGATGAGCAAGAACACGGGTTTGAGCAACAGAATGATTTTTTTTGGAGGAAGACGAAGTGGATGGGTGCTGGAATAATTGAGGGGGACCCACGTGGGACCCACAAGTCAGGGGGCGCGCCTAGGGGTAGGGCGCGCCCTCCACCCTTGTGGTCAACAGGTGCAGCCCCCTGGTATGTTCTCAGTGCCAAAAAAATCTCAAATATTCTATAAAAAATCAAACTAAATTTTCAGGGCGTTTGGAACTTTTATTTTCGGGGCATTTTTGTATTGCACGGATAAATCAAAAAACAGACAGATAATACTATTTTTGCTTTATTTATTCTAA
Source organism: Aegilops tauschii subsp. strangulata (assembly GCF_002575655.3). Classification (NCBI taxonomy): domain Eukaryota; kingdom Viridiplantae; phylum Streptophyta; class Magnoliopsida; order Poales; family Poaceae; genus Aegilops; species Aegilops tauschii. The sequence goes on from NC_053036.3 coordinate 221,840,171, forward strand.
ATAACAGAAAGTAAAAAGTAGGTACAGAAAATTGTGCTTTCTAAATTCATCCATCTCATGCTCATCAAAAGGAATCCATTAACAAGGTTGATCAAGTCTTATTAACAAACTTCTTTCAAATTAACATGAAATCAGAGAACTTTCGAATAACACTAGGTTACCTCAACGGGATATGCATGTCCCCAACAATAAGAATATCATATTTCTTTCTAATAGTAGGAAGAGGGAATTCAAATCCTCCAATAGCAATAGTTGAAATTTTTCCAATAGAATTGATACTATTCACTTGAGGTTATTTCTTCGGGAAGTGTACCGTATGCTCATTACCATTAACTGAAAAAGTGATGTTGCCCGTGTTGCAATCAATAATAGCCCCTGCAGTATTGAAAAAGGGTCTACCAAGGATGATCGATATACTGTCGTCCTCGGGAATATGAAGAATAACAAAGTCCATTAAAGATAGTAACGTTTGCAACCACAACAGTCACATCCTCACAAATACTGATGGGTATAGCAGTTGATTTATCAGCCATTTGCAAAGAGATTTCAATAGGTGTCAACTTATTCAATTCAAGTCTATGATATGTTCATCACCAGATTGTGTCTCAGCATCAGAAATAGAAATATCGTTGGGATTCTCAGGTGTGTCTATAATAGGTTCACTAGAAGCATGCAAAGTCCTATCAGTTTTCCTTTTCTTCTTATTACTAGGAGGACTAGGTGCATCAGTATTAGTTTTCTAAGAATCTTGCTCAATTATCTTAGGATGGCCCTCAGGATACAAAGGTTCCTGGGTCATTTTACCACCTCTAGTCATAACCCTAACAACATTATCATTGTTCCTACTATTCGACTCATTCAACAAATCATCCCGTGCCTTAATTACTTGTTCTACTTGAGTTTTCACCATGGAAGCATGCTTACTAATAATCTTAAGATCACTAACAGTTCTACTCATATAATCATCCAAGCAGTCAAGCATGTAAGCATTACGTTTCAATTGTCTACTAACATAAGAATTGAAGTTTTCTTGCTTAACAATAAAATTATCAAACTCATCAAAGCATTGACTAGCAGATTTATTATGAGGAATATCACCTTCCACTACTGCAGAATGCTGCTAACGCGACACTACAATTAGATACCCTTCGACGAAACTGTGTGCGATGCCATAATCGCAAACAGTGGTGTAAAATAACCTTCAAAAAAGGTGCAAAACGTTTGCGATGGAGGAAGCATCAAACACGATTCAGATTTTAGTTGCGTGTGCGATGCAGGGCATACGGTTCAGCTCAATTAACTGTTTGCGATGAGAAGGAACAAAATAAATGGGCAGCCAGATGAAGGTGTGTGCGATGTACAGCATACGGTTCACTCGGATGAACTGTTTGTGATTAGGAAACACAAAAGAAACGGCCAGCAAGATCAAAGGTGTGTGCGATATACGGCATGCGGTTCACTCGGATTAACTGTTTGCGTTAAGACATGAGAACAGAAATGGTTCAAATGAACAAGATGTGTGTGATACGAGGCAAACATGTATGTCAGAAACGTGTGCGAAGACCGATAAGAACACAGACGGTTACTGCTAACAAGTCGTGTGTGTTGTAAGCAAACGATTGCTGGTATACAATTGTGAGTGATTGATGAAAACATCACCGAAGGTGTCGGGGATATACCCCGCGGTATGACCCGGCTGGGACTTGGTAAACCGGCAGAGAGTTAAGACAGATGGTTAAGGCAGACAGTTAAGACAGATGGTTAAGTTAGATGATAACCCAGCAGATGATAACCCGGCAGATGTTAAGTCAGATGATAACCCGGCAGATGTTAAGTCAGATGATAACCCGACAGATGTTAAGTCAGATGATAACCCGGCAGATGTTAAGTCAGATGATAAGTCAGATGATAACACGGCAGATGTTAAGTCAGATGATAACCCGATAGATGTTAAGTCAGATGATAACCCGACAGATGTTAAGTCAGATGATAAGTCAGGTGATAACCCAGCAGATGTTAAGTCAGATCATAAACCGACAGATGATAATCCAGATGGTAAGTCAGATGGTAAACCGACAGATAGTCATAACCCAGCAGACAGAGTCGCCTGGGGTTAATAAGCCGGAGATGTTAGGAAGCCCATGAAGAGAAGTCAGAATAGTTTAAATCTTAGTCCGAGATGGACTCTACATGTAACCCGCCCCTTCAACCTATATAAGGAGGGGCAGGGTACCCCAAGAGGGGAGAGGAATAATCTTAAGGTTAGACATAACTAGGAGAGCCGATTTACGGCGACTCCCTCATGATGATAATGAGACCTAGCCACAAACAGCATGTAGGGTTATTACCGGATGATGTTTCCCGGGGCCCGAAGCTGTCTAAATCCTTGTCTTGTGTGTTGATCCGCCTCGCGTCTCTCGATTCCGACCAACCCCTTCAAGCTACCGCATAGATGCGTTGGCCTCACGATTAAGTCCTTTCAACGAGGACATTTGTCGTGACAATTCCACGACAGTTGGCGCCCACCCTGGGGCACGCGCACGGTGGTGTTGAGTTCTTGTAGGGATCTTAACTAGGGTTTCGAGAAGTTTGCAATTTTTCGGATGAAGAAGAACCGATTCGGAAGGATTTGCATCAATTCTAACCTCATCAGTTGAGATCAAGGAAACATTATTGTCAAGTCACCATGGACAATCTTTACAAGTTTGATCCAATCTGTACTGGTTATCAAGTCCCCATGTTTTTCAACCCGCACGTATCTATTGAAGGAAAGTAAAAGTCGTCGGTTTGATCTGATCTGCGGTGAAGCAAAATTGAAGCATAGGGAACCAGGGGCTTGACACTGGCCAAGTTATCATGTGCTGTTTACAAATCGGGACCAAGAGAATCAAGGAAAAGGAAAGAGAATATAAAAAAGGGAGCCATGACCCGGAAACAGAGCCGGCCATGACCCGGACTCGACCATTGTCTCCGCCCGCATCCTCGCCTTGAGACGCCGTCTCTGCTGAACCGCTCCGGTCTCTCATCGCCTCTGGGCCGGTCGTCACCGTCGCGCCCTCGTCGTTTGACTCACCGGCACCTCTCCGACTGCACGGCGAGAAGCTTCCCCTCAGCTGCGGCAGGACCGAGCCGTCGGCCACCTCTGATTCACAATACGCCGAGTGGCCTCGACAGAGTCGCCAGCTTTCAGCGGTTGAAAGAGAAGACCATGATCCAGACTCTCTGCTTCGAGCCGCCCTCGAGACGCCCCACGCCCATTGCCGGTTCATCACACGGCCAGTCACCGTTGAATCGCCGACCCCGATCCGTCCGGCTCCGGAGCGCCTGACGTTCGGCCTTGGCCTCGCCATGCCTCACCTCGCACTTGACCCACTTTAATCCGTCGCTTTACCTCTAAACTGCCGTGCTAAACCGCCGTCGCTCTGAAGCCGTCTCGGTCTCTGGCCTTGTTGAGCCGCCTCGTCGATCCGAGCATCTCTTCTGCCAAGTCGTCGTAAACCGGTTACCACCGCTGCCACTGTGACGCGTGCGAGCTTCGCCAGAGCTCCACCCCCGTCAAACTGCCCTGACCTTTGCTTCAAGACGACGCCATCGATACGCGGCCTACGCGGACAGTGAGCCGCCCTGGCCTCACCATCGCCTCCTGTGAAACACGGGTCGCCTCTGTTCCAAGTCGCCGCTGACTTAAGCCTGCCATGTCTCCGCCGTAACTCGGCGCCCCTGCACGTCTTCCCTTGCTCCAAGCCACAGCTGCGTCCAAGTCACCGTAAAAGCGACCCGCCGCCGGCGACGCCCGCTGATTCTGACGTGCCGGCTCACCGCCATGTGCACCGACCGACTCTCCGCCTCCGGCACCGTCTCACCGTTGTTTTGAGTCGCTACACCAGCCGGCCTCGAGCCGCCACTTCCAGGGCTGACCTGCTGTGTCTTGCTCTGAGCCGGAGACCCGCCTCCGTCGCTGCAGGTTGTGATTCACACATTTGGGTACCTTGAGCCTGAATACGCTGCTACAAGGAAAGTGACTACAAAAGTGGACATTTATGCATATGGCGTCATTCTAATGGAGATGATTACTGGAAGGAAAGTACTGGATGACTCATTACCTGAGGACGAAACACATCTTGTAAACAATCTTCAGAAGAAATATGCTTGACAAGGAAAAGTTCAGAAAGTCGGTGGATCCTACACTATAGCTCGGTGTTGAGTCTTGGAAGAGCCTGCTGGAGGTAGCTGATCTTGCCGTACGCCGCTCCCGACCCGCCGCTGACAAGTCGCCTCCAACCACCACCATCGCCGCTGCAGCCTGGTATTGAGGCGCTCCTTTCTCGGCGCCGCTTGTGAGCCGCCACTGCCGACGAGTGACCTCCGCTGAATCGCCCTCTGCCTCTGCGCTTGCCTCAAGAAGAGGCCACCGTCGGTTTGTCTTGTGCCTGCTCTACCTCTGCATCTGCGACTCGGCCGCCCTCGTCGTGCTGGTCTCCTGAGCTGCCCGCTCGCTGGCTCGGATGCGCTGCCCGTGCGACCGCCCGCTTGTCTCCTAAACCGCTTGATGAGTCGCCACGGATGCTCTGACCTGCTGCGGTAAGCCGCCTGCGAGCTGCCGTCGAGCTCACCTCTGCCACCGAGCCGCCATCCCGGTTGCCTTGCCTCGCCTCCGCCTTGCAGGGGGTCTCATCGAGCCACTGCGTCCAGTGGCCTCAAGCCGCCGTGTCCCTCGCCGGCGCTTCCAAAGAGAGGGGATTTGTGACCCGGTGGGATAAGGAAAGAGTCGGGTTACCAAAAAAAATTCATGGAAGCAGTAAAATTCAGATCAATTGGAAAACCAATGACGTGCATAACTGGCTCGACGTCCCAGGAAAATATCAGCTGCTATCCACCTTGTTTATTTTTTCAGTGTACTTTAAATTCCTCCGAGAACAATTATCCTCCCTTTAAATATTTTTGTTCCATGTTCATGGAAGAGACGACAAGATCATCTGTCATCCAGGTGCATCGGGACAATTATGTTGGGGAACGTAGTAATTTCAAAAAAATTCCTACGCACACGCAAGATCATGGTGATGCATAGCAACGAGAGGGGAGAGTGTTGTCCACGTACCCTCGTAGACCGACAGCGGAAGCGTCATCACAACGCGGTTGATGTAGTCGTACGTCTTCACGATCCGACCGACCAAGTACCGAACGTACGGCACCTCCAAGTTCTACACACGTTCAGCTCGATGATGTCCCTTGAACTCCGATCCAGCCGAGTGTTGAGGGAGAGTTTCGTCAGCACGACGGCGTGGTGACGATGATGATGTTCCACCGACGCAGGGCTTCGCCTAAGCTCCGCAACGGTATTATCGAGGTGTAATATGGTGGAGGGGGGCACCGCACACGGCTAAGATATCTCAAGGATCAATTGTTGTGTCTCTGGGGTGCCCCCTGCCCCCGTATATAAAGGAGCAAGGGGGAGGCAGCCGGCCAAGGGGAGAGGCGCGCCATAGGGGGGAGTCCTACTCCCACCGGGAGTAGGACTCCTCCTTTCCTTGTGGGAGTAGGAGAAGGGAAGGGGGAAGGAGAAAGAAGGAAGGGTGCGCCCCCCTTCCCTAGTCCAATTCGGACCAGACCATGGGGAGGGGTGCGGCCACCTTTTGAGGCCTTTCTCTCCTTTCCCGTATGGCCCATTAAGGCCCAATACGAATTCCCGTAACTCTCCGGTACTCCGAAAAATACCCGAATCACTCGGAACCTTTCCGAAGTCCGAATATAGTCGTCCAATATATCGATTTCTATGTCTCGACCATTTTGAGACTCCTCGTCATATCCCCGATCTCATCCGGGACTCCGAACTCCTTCGGTACATAAAAACTCAATAAATCTGTCATCGTAACGTTAAGCGTGCGGACCCTTTGGGTTCGAGAACTATGTAGACATGACCGAGACACCTCTGCGGTCAATAACCAATAGCGGGACCTGGATGCCCATATTGGCTCCCACATATTCTACGAAGATCTTTATCGGTCGGACCGCATAACAACATACGTTGTTCCCTTTATCATCGGTATGTTACTTGCCCGAGATTCGATCGTCGGTATCTCGATACCTAGTTCAATCTCGTTACCGGCAAGTCTCTTTACTCGTTCCGTAATACATCATCCCGCAACTAACTCATTAGTCACAATGCTTGCAAGGCTTATAGTGATGTGCATTACCGAGTGGGCCCAGAGATACCTCTCCGACAATCGGAGTGACAAATCCTAATCTCGAAATACGCCAACCCAACAAGTACCTTTGGAGACACCTGTAGAGCACCTTTATAATCACCCAGTTACGTTGTGACGTTTGGTAGCACACAAAGTGTTCCTCCGGTAAACGGGAGTTGCATAATCTCATAGTCATAGGAACATGTATAAGTCATGAAGAAAGCAAGAGCAACATACTAAACGATCGGGTGCTAAGCTAACGTAATGGGTCATGTCAATCACGTCATTCTCCTAATGAGGTGATCCCGTTAATCAAATGACAACTCATGTCTATGGCCAGGAAACATAACCATCTTTGATTAACGAGCTAGTCAAGTAGAGGCATACTAGTGACACTCTGTTTGTCTATGTATTCACACATGTATTATGTTTCCGTTTAATACAATTCTAGCATGAATAATAAACATTTATCATGATATAAGGAAATATATAATACTTTATTATTGCCTCTAGGGCATATTTCCTTCAGTCTCCCACTTGCACTAGAGTCAATAATCTAGTTCACATCGCCATGTGATTTAACATCAATAATTCACATCACCATGTGATTAACACCCATAGTTCACATCTCTATGTGACTAACACTCAAAGGGTTTACTAGAGTCAATAATCTAGTTCACATCGCTATGTGATTAACACCCAAAGAGTACTAAGGTGTGATCATGTTTTGATTTTGGGATAATTTTAGTCACCGGGTCTGTCAACTTCAGATCTGTAAGTATTTTGCAAATTTCTATGTTTACAATGCTCTGCACGGAGCTACTCTAGCTAATTGCTCCCACTTTCAATATGTATCTAGACCGAGACTTAGAGTCATCTAGATTTAGTGTCAAAACTTGCATCGACGTAACCCTTTACGACGAACCTTTTGTCACTTCCATAATCGAGAAACATATCCTTATTCCACTAAGGATAATTTTGACCGTTGTCCAGTGATCTACTCCTAGATCACTATTGTACTCCCTTGCCAAAATCAGTGTAGGGTATACAATAGATCTGGTACACAGCATGGCATACTTTATAGAACCTATGGCCAAGGCATAGGGAATGACTTTCATTCTCTTTCTATCTTCTGCCGTGGTCGGGCTTTGAGTCTTATTCAATTTCACACCTTGTAACACAGGCAAGAACTCTTTCTTTGACTGTTCTATTTTGAACTACTTCAAAATCTTGTTAAGGTATGTACTCATTGAAAAACTTATCAAGCGTCTTCATCTATCTCTATAGATCTTGATGCTCAATATGTAAGCAGCTTCACCGAGGTCTTTCTTTGAAAAACTCCTTTCAAACACTCCTTTATGCTTTGCAGAATAATTCTACATTATTTCTGATTAACAATATGTCATTCACATATACTTATCAGAAATGCTGTAGTGCTCCCACTCACTTTCTTGTAAATACAGGCTTCACCGCAAGTCTGTATAAAACTATATCCTTTGATCAACTTATCAAAGCGTATATTCCAACTCCGAGATGCTTGCACCAGTCCATAAATGGATCGCTGGAGCTTGCATATTTTGTTAGCACCTTTTAGGATTGACAAAACCTTCTGGTTGCATCATATACAACTCTTCTTTAATAAATCCATTAAGGAATGTAGTTTTCTTTATCCATTTGCCATATTTCATAAAATGCGGCAATTGCTAACATGATTCAGACAGACTTAAGCATAGATACGAGTGAGAAACTCTCATCGTAGTCAACACCTTGAACTTGTCGAAAAACCTTTTTGCGACAATTCTAGCTTTGTAGATAGTAACACTACTATCAGCGTCCGTCTTCCTCTTGACGATCCATTTATTCTCAATTGCTTGCCGATCATCGGGCAAGTCAACCAAAGTCCACACTTTGTTCTCATACATGGATCTCATCTCAGATTTCATGGCCTCAAGCCATTTTGCGGAATCTGGGCTCACCATCGCTTCTTCATAGTCCGTAGGTTCGTCATAGTCTAGTAACATAACCTCCAGAACAGGATTACCGTACCACTCTGGTGCGGATCTTACTCTGGTTTACCTACGAGGTTTGTAGTAACTTGATCTGAAGTTACATGATCATCATCATTAACTTCCTCACTAATTGGTGTAGAAGTCACAGGAACAGATTTCTGTGATGAACTACTTTCCAATAAGGGAGCAGGTACAGTTACCTCATCAAGTTCCACTTTCCTCCCACTCACTTCTTTCGAGAGAAACTCCTTCTCTAGAAAGGATCCATTCTTAGCGACAAATGTCTTGCCTTCGGATCTGTGATAGAAGGTGTACCCAACTGTCTCCTTTGGGTATCCTATGAAGACACATTTCTCCGATTTGGGTTTGAGATTATCAGGATGAAACTTTTTCACATAAGCATCGCAACCCCAAACTCTAAGAAACGACAACTTTGGTTTCTTGCCAAACCTCAGTTCATAAGGCGTCGTCTCAACGGATTTTGATGGTGCCCTATTTAACGTGAATGTAGCTGTCTCTAATGCATAACCCCAAAACGATAGTGGTAAATTGGTAAGAGACATCATAGATTGCACTATATCCAATAAAGTACGGTTATGACGTACCATTATGCTGTGGTGTTCCAGGTGGCATAAATTTGTGAAACTATTCCACATTGTTTTAATTGAAGACCAAACTCGTAACTCAAATATTTGTCTCCGCGATCAGATCATAGAAACTTTATTTTCTTGTCACGATGATTTTCCACTTCACTCTAAAATTCTTTGAACTTTTCAAATGTTTCAGACTTATGTTTCATCAAGTAGATATACCCATATCTGCTCAAATCATCTGTGAAGGTCAGAAATTAATGATACCTGCTACGAGCCTCAATATTCATCGGACCACATACATCTGTATGTATGATTTCCAACAAATCTGTTGCTCTCTCCATAGTTCCGGAGAACGGCGTTTTAGTCATCTTGCCCATGAGGCATGGTTCGCAAGCATCAAGTGATTCATAATCAATTGATTTCAAAATCCCATCAGTATGGAGTTTCTTCACGCGCTTTACACCAATATGACCTAAACGGCAGTGCCACAAATAAGTTGCACTATCATTATTAACTTTGCATCTTTTGGCTTCAATATTATGAATATGTGCATCACTACGATCGAGATCCAACAAACCAAGTTCGTTGGTGTGTATGACCATAGAAGGTTCTTTATTCATGTAAACAGAACAACAATTGTTCTCTTAACTTAAATGAATAAACGTATTGCAATAAACATGATCAAATCATATTCACGCTCAACGCAAACACCAAATAACACTTATTTAGTTTCAACACTAATCCCGAAAGTACAGGGAGTGTGCGATGATGATCATATCAATCTTGGAACTACTTCCAACACACATCGTCACCTCGCCTTTGACTAGTCTCTGTTTATTCTGCAACTCCCGTTTCGAGTTACTACTCTTTAGCAACTGAACCAGTATCAAATACTGAGGGGTTGCTATAAACACTAGTAAGTACACATCAATAACATGTATATCCAATATACCTTTGTTCACTTTGCCATCCTTCTTATCCACCAAATACTTGGGGCAGTTCCGCCTCCAGTGACCAGTACCTTTGCAGTAGAAGCACTTAGTCTCAGGCTTAGGTATAGACTTGGGCTTCTTCACTTGAGTAGCAACTTGCTTGCCGTTCTTTTTGAAGTTCCCCTTCTTCCCTTTGCCCTTTTCTTGAAACTAGTGGTCTCGTCAACCATCAACACTTGATGTTTTTCTTGATCTCTACCTTCATCGATTTCAGCATCATGAAGAGCTCGGGAATTACTTTCGTCATCCCTTGCATACTATAGTTCATCACGAAGTTCTACTAACTTGGTGATGGTGACTAGAAAATTCTGTCAATCACTATTTTATCTGGAAGATAAACTCCCACTTGATTCAAGCGATTGTAGTACCCAGACAATCTGAGCACATGCTCACTAGTTGAGCGATTCTCCTCCATCTTTTAGCTATAGAACTTGTTGGAGACTTCATATCTCTCAACTCGGGTATTTGCTTGAAATATTAACTTCAACTCCTGGAACATCTCATATGGTCCATGACGTTCAAAACGTCTTTGAAGTCCCGATTCTAAGCCGTTAATCATGGTGCACTAAACTATCAAGTAGTCATCATATTGAGCTAGCCAAACGTTCATAACGTCTGCATCTGCTCCTGCAATAGGTCTGTCACCTAGCGGTGCATTAAGGACATAATTCTTCTGTGCAGCAATAAGGATAATCCTCAGATCACGGATCCAATCCGTATCTTTGCTACTAACATCTTTCAACATAATTTTCTCTAGGAACATATCAAAATAAACATAGGGAAGCAACAACGCGAGCTATTGATCTACAACATAATTTGCAAAATACTATCAGGACTAAGTTCATGATAAATTTAAGTTCAATTAATCATATTACTTAAGAACTCCCACTTAGATAGACATCCCTCTAATCATCTAAGTGATTGCGTGATCCAAAGCAACTAAACCATGTCCGATTAACACGTGAGATGGAGTAGTCTCAATGATGAACATCACTATGTTGATCATATCTACTATATGATTCACGCTCGACCTTTCGGTCTCTGTGTTCCGAGGCCATATCTGTATATATGCTAGGCTCGCCAAGTTTAACCTGAGTATTCCGCGTGTGCAACTGTTTTGCACCCGTTGTATTTGAACGTAGAGCCTATCACACCCGATTAACACGTGGTGTCTCAGCACGAAGAACTTTCGCAACGGTGCATACTCAGGGAGAACACTTTTTGTCTTGAAATTTTAGTGAGAGATCATCTTATAATGCTACCGTCAATCAAAGCAAGATAAGATGCATAAAGGATTAACATCACATGCAATCAATATAAGTGATGTGATATGGCCATCATCATCTTGTGCTTGTGATCTCCATCTCCGAAGCACCGTGCTCGTGATCTCCATCTCCGAAGCACCGTCATGATCACCATCGTCACCGGCTCGACACCTTGATCTCCATCATAGTATTGTTGTCGTCTCGCCAACTTATTGCTTTTACGACTATCGCTACCGCTTAGTGATAAAGTAAAACTATTACATGGCGATTGCATCTCATACAATAAAGCGACAACCATATGGCTCCTGCCAGTTGCCGATAACTCGGTTACAAAACATGATCATCTCATACAACAAATTATATCACATCATGTCTTGACCATATCACATCACAACATGCCCTGCAAAAACAAGTTAGACGTCCTCTACTTTGTTGTTGCAAGTTTTACGTGGCTGCTACGGGCTTAGCAAGAACCGTTCTTACCTACGCATCAAAACCACAACGATAGTTTGTCAAGTTGGTGCTGTTTTAACCTTCGCAAGGACCGGGCGTAGCCACACTCGGTTCAACTAAAGTGAGAGAGACAAACACCCGCCGGTCACCTTTAAGCAACGAGTGCTCGCAACGGTGAAACCAGTCTCGCGTAAGCGTACGCGTAATGTCGGTCCGGGCCGCTTCATCTCACAATACCGCTGAACCAAAGTATGACATGCTGGTAAGCAGTATGACTTATATCGCCCACAACTCACTTGTGTTCTACTTATGCATAGCATCAACGCATAAAACCAGGCTCGGATGCCACTGTTGGGGAACGTAGTAATTTCAAAAAATTTCCTACGCACACGCAAGATCATGGTGATGCATAGCAACGAGAGGGGAGAGTGTTGTCCACGTACCCTCGTAGACCGACAGCGGAAGCGTCATCACAACGCGGTTGATGTAGTCGTACGTCTTCACGATCCGACCGACCAAGTACCGAACGTACGGCACCTCCAAGTTCTACACACGTTCAGCTCGATGATGTCCCTTGAACTCCGATCCAGCCGAGTGTTGAGGGAGAGTTTCGTCAGCACGACGGCGTGGTGACGATGATGATGTTCCACCGACGCAGGGCTTCGCCTAAGCTCCGCAACGGTATTATCGAGGTGTAATATGGTGGAGGGGGGCACCGCACACGGCTAAGATATCTCAAGGATCAATTGTTGTGTCTCTGGGGTGCCCCCTGCCCCCGTATATAAAGGAGCAAGGGGGAGGCAGCCGGCCAAGGGGAGAGGCGCGCCATAGGGGGGAGTCCTACTCCCACCGGGAGTAGGACTCCTCCTTTCCTTGTGGGAGTAGGAGAAGGGAAGGGGGAAGGAGAAAGAAGGAAGGGTGCGCCCCCCTTCCCTAGTCCAATTCGGACCAGACCATGGGGAGGGGTGCGGCCACCTTTTGAGGCCTTTCTCTCCTTTCCCGTATGGCCCATTAAGGCCCAATACGAATTCCCGTAACTCTCCGGTACTCCGAAAAATACCCGAATCACTCGGAACCTTTTCGAAATCCAAATATAGTCGTCCAATATATCAATTTTTACGTCTCGACCATTTCGAGACTCCTCGTCATATCCCTGATCTCATCCGGGACTCCGAACTCCTTCGGTACATCAAAACTCAATAAAACTGTCATCGTAACGTTAACGTGCGGACCCTTTGGGTTCGAGAACTATGTAGACATGACCGAGACACCTCTCCGGTCAATAACCAATAGCGGGACCTGGATGCCCATATTGGCTCCCACATATTCTACGAAGATCTTTATCGGTCGGACCGCATAACAACATACGTTGTTCCCTTTATCATCGGTATGTTACTTGCCCGAGATTCGATCGTCGGTATCTCGATACCTAGTTCAATCTCGTTACCGGCAAGTCTCTTTACTCGTTCCGTAATACATCATCCCGCAACTAACTCATTAGTCACAATGCTTGCAAGGCTTATAGTGATGTGCATTACCGAGTGGGCCCAGAGATACCTCTCCGACAATCGGAGTGACAAATCCTAATCTCGAAATACGCCAACCCAACAAGTACCTTTGGAGACACCTGTAGAGCATCTTTATAATCACCCAGTTACGTTGTGACGTTTGGTAGCACACAAAGTGTTCCTCCGGTAACGGGAGTTGCATAATCTCATAGTCATAGGAACATGTATAAGTCATGAAGAAAGCAAGAGCAACATACTAAACGATCGGGTGCTAAGCTAACGTAATGGGTCATGTCAATCACGTCATTCTCCTAATGAGGTGATCCCGTTAATCAAATGACAACTCATGTCTATGGCTAGGAAACATAACCATCTTTGATTAACGAGCTATGTAGAGGCATACTAGTGACACTCTGTTTGTCTATGTATTCACACATGTATTATGTTTCCGTTTAATACAATTCTAGCATGAATAATAAACATTTATCATGATATAAGGAAATATATAATACTTTATTATTGCCTCTAGGGCATATTTCCTTCAAATTATTCACTGCCAAGAAGCGCTTACGCTGCCGCCCTTGCGGTCTAGTCTACATCAACATACCGGAGCTGCACCCGTCTGCATGAGCTGCTTAATGAGCGCACGCAAGTTACCGCTCCTGCGGCCCGGTCTATTTCAACAAATCTGGGGCAGATCATAATATATTATCAACTTCCATCGGATGGCTCAATGAATTGGAGTACAAATCGTTGGCACTGCAGTTTGGGTAATTTCAACAATCAGCGTGGATGACCCACTAGCCGGGTTACTGACACAATTCCAATGGGATCATTTATAACCCTCCATGGTTGACTTCAACCTTCAGTGGATTCATATCGCGTTATTAACGCTAAAGATATACAATGAGTGATGCGAATATCATCAACTCATTACCATGCCTCCAACTTTAACATATTACAGCGTTTCGCTGTTCAACTATATGCCGGTGGACATCACGGTCAAATATGGAGAATCTCAAGCCAACTCCTCGAGTCGTCTTAAGACTCGGGGGCTACAATGATATGACTCAGCAAGTCTTGCCAGTTTCAGCAAATTCAAGTGCCCCAGTACGTTGAAGGGAAAGATAACCCTGTCCCGGAGGATACTGTTATATCGATGAAAATTTAAAGGCCGTCAGAAAATTTCCGGCTCAAAATGAAGATTCCGGTTTAAAATCAGGTTCAAGGGAAATCTGTCTCCCATAAAGCTTTGAAGCTCTCAATATCCAGTTTAGCATCCGGTTCAAGAAGAATTATCTCTCACAAAGTTTGAGGTCTCAGAAAAAATAAAGGTTGCCAAAGAGAACTTGCTGCCATGATACGCGGTTCAAACATGGGTATCCTGCCTTATGGGCTTATCTTATTGGTCACTTGGGGGCTTCCGGCTCATTGAAGCGAAGCTATGATTACCCTTTAATCCGGCTTATACGCCATTCTTACAAAACACTTGGGGGCTTGCTACCCAGGTTAAAGGGACCAAAGAGAGTCTGTTGCAAAAGCACAACTCAAACATAGGTGCCCATTGAGCATAGCTCAGAAATATTGCTTGGGGGCCCTTTTTGTTCTAAAGAACAAGAGTTGCTATAACCCTTGTGATAGGCTTAAAAGCCAGGCTTGGAAGCCAGGTGTATTCACCTAAAACCCCGAGTTATCCTGCCTTTTTAAGTAAGCCACTCCGCCCAGGTATTCCTGGAAGGACCCGCTGAACGTTTGACAAGTCAATCTTATGCAGACCCTGAACTTGTCAAAGTTAAAACGATGATTGGTTAACGTGAGGTCCATCTTATAAGGTTTGTAAAATGGTTTAACTCAGTGGCCTGGCAGCCCATGAAAAGCCTCGATTTTCGGCCTGGCAGCCCATGAAAAGCCTCGTTTTTCGTCTGTTTTTATTCGACAACTTTTTTGAGGTTTATTTGATGAGGCTTATAAAACTTTGCGATTATAATTCACCGGTGTTTATTAACCCGGCTTGGCTTTCGACTATAAGTCGTTAGTACATGGTAAGTTAATATCCAATGTTTATTGACTCGACCTGGTTTTTGGCTACAAGTCGCCAGTATGAGATAAAATAATATCCGGTGTTTATTAACCCGGCCTGGATTTGTTCATAAGCCGGCAATATATGATAATTACCAGTGCTCAAATTTTGGGTTATCACCCTTACTACACTGGCTTGGTAAACCAACAGTGTGGTCAAATATCACAGGAACCGGTTTTCAAACCGGGTTATATTATTCAAATCTTTAATAGCCAACATGGATGGATTTTTATTATGGTTATCAATAACCAGTATTATGATTGAGGTTTTCAAAGTCGCTTTAGCGCAATGGCTATTATATTATCAATGGATATGATTTATTCTACAATGGAAGGAATAGTCCTGAGTTGCTGCAGGCTTATGACCCGGCACTTGGGGGCTACATTATTCAAGTTGAGATCACATCAAATATGCAAGTCCCATGTCACTTCCAGCATGCACCATGGCACTTGGGGGCTAATGCAAAGACATTTTTTCTCACCTTATTGAAGACCCGACTCATCACATTGTAATGAGCCGGCCCTTGGGGGCTACCAATTGCTCCTGTCAAAAATTCAAGGTACACAAGCCCTAATCCATTATATTGAAGGGTTCATTGCTCAATTGGTAGAACACAAGGCTCTTAACCTTGTGGACGTGGGTTCAAGCCCCATGATGGGGGTTACATCATATGATGGTCTTTTCAAAGAAGTATATATAAAGTCCTAGCTCAATATTATCTTACTGAGCCGGCCCTTGGGGGCTACATGTTGCTGTTCAAGTCTACATGATCATATCTATAAAGTCCCTGCTCATTATTGCATAATGACCCGACCCTTGGGGGCTACACTGGTTGAAGTTTTTATGAGCATAAGGCAATTACAAGTCCCAGGTTGCTGCAAGCATGATAACCTGGCACTTGGGGGCTACATATGTGGAATACTCAGTTTATGACTAGTGATTGAGATGAACAACCTGGATTTCTTTAAGCTTGTGACATTCATATTGAAGCAATTCTTAAGCTATTACTACGTTCCCTTCTTAAGACTTGGGGGCTACAAGTGATATGCATATAAGAGGTATATTTTTATACCGGTGCCATCAATATTTATAAACCGGCAATTTTGGCAATGATAAGCCGACAAGTTTTACATCTTCAAGCCGGTTGAAGAATCAGATGAGTATTTCAAGGACCAATATTTTTTAAGCATTGGAAGCTGAGTTAAATGAATTATTCTTCACAAATTTTCTCTGTGAGAAACCAACGTCAGCAAATATGATCAGGTGTCGGTTTACAAAAGTTCTTAAACCGGAGCATAATCTGTCAAAATTGTTCTTCTGTTTGTTTTACAGGATCAGTTTAACATGGATAAATCCAAATGAAACTGGGGGCTAATGTAGGGGATATACCCCGCGGTATGACCCGGCTGGGACTTGGTAAACCGGCAGAGAGTTAAGACGGATGGTTAAGGCGTACAGTTAAGACAGATGGTTAAGTCAGATGATAACCCGGCAGATGATAAGTCAGATGATAACCCGGCAGATGTTAAGTCAGATGATAACCCGACAGATGTTAAGTCAGATGATAACCCGACAGATGTTAAGTCAGATGATAACCCGGCAGATGTTAAGTCAGATGATAACCCGGCAGATGTTAAGTCAGATGATAACCCGACAGATGTTAAGTCAGATGATAACCCGGCAGATGTTAAGTCAGATGATAACCCAGCAGATGTTAAGTCAGATCATAACCCGGCAGATGATAAGCCAGATGGTAAGTCAGATGGTAAACCGGCAGACAGTCATAACCCAGCAGACAGAGTCGCCTGGGGTTAATAAGCCCAAGATGTTAGGAAGCCCATGAAGAGAAGTCAGAATAGTTTAAATCTTAGTCCGAGATGGACTCTACATGTAACCCGCCCCTTCAACCTATATAAGGAGGGGCAGGGCACCCCAAGAGGGGAGAGGAATAATCTTAAGGTTAGACATAACTAGGAGAGCCGGTTTACAGCGACTCCCTCATGATGATAATGAGACCTAGCCACAAACAACATGTAGGGTTATTACCGGATGATGTTTCCCGGGGCCCAAAGTTGTCTAAATCCTTGTCTTATGTGTTGATCCGCCTCACGTCTCTCGATTCCGACCGACCCCTTCAAGCTACCGCATAGGTGCGTTGGCCTCACGACTAAGTCCTTTCAACGAGGACATCTGCCGTGACAATTCCATGACAGACGGGTTCCATTCTTTAGTCCGTGTGCGATGTGATTTTCTTTGTCCGCACACCATCTACACTCTGTCTACAGAGCATCAACATATATACTTAAAAAGACAGCATTGCATAACCAAATTAAGCATACAATTACACAAGTGACTACACACATAACATTTGCACACACCAAAGTAAGCAATTACATGCATACTAAAGTAGGAGAAACGAGGATCTATTCATCTACTTATTGTTGCGACGACACTTGCCATTGCTCTGCTTCCGGCTAGATCCCTGGCCGTTTTGGGGAAGGAGGCACTTCCTCATGTCAACGATCCGCCTGTACATGTCATAGCTCGTGTATGCCTCCTTGGCCGCGTACACAACGTGAGCTTTGTCGAGTTTCTCCATCCAGGCCGAGTGTCAGGCACGCTTGTCCTTGTTGCACGAATCCTTCATGTGTTTGTAGTAGGGGTCGATGATGGCCTCATCGAGGTGAACCAGTGAGTCCTTCTCATGCTCCTTGCTGCCCCAGATCTTGTATTGGCCCTAGATGTCGACAAGATTCTGGCAGGCGATGCCCAAACTCTCGAGCGCCTTTACATCGTTGGTGATGTCCACCGTAGCGAACATGTAGTGGGGGCTGTTGACAAACCTGGCGAAACGCTCGCAAGGCCTTGTGGCCAGGTAGTAGTGGTAGACGAGGACGTGGTGGCGCACGCACATCTGGGCGACGACGACCTTGAATCCAGTGCGCGCTTGACAACACCACACCCTAGTCATGGGCTCGAAGAGGCGCCAAATGTATCGTCGGTGAGCCTGTTCCCGCGCTACCGTGGTGTTTACCGCGCAAGCTTCCCGCCCGGCTAGTTTGGCCGCGCGTCGGCTAGAAGAGGGACAAATCGTGGGCGTTTATTCGCAAAAAGCTTTGTAAAAACAAAGTGTGTGGAATGACTTCGGTCATAAGTTTACCCTTGGGTGATGAGGTCAAAGTTACACAGAAGGGTGATGATGGACACTCGAGTGCGATAATTAATTCTGCGCTCTATAGTGCATAGGGTGGAAGAAACCAACTGTGTGCAATAATGTCGAAGATCGCAGTCGAGTTAGCTATACAGATCGTGTTCTATGAGATCGACAAGGTAAACTGATTTGAGAATGGTTAATAAAATCTAAGACTATTGCATATTAAAGTCAAAATAGTGCTAGCAATATACGAGTCTCATACGATGCCATTTCAACAATTGTACCACAAAAGCTCGAAATGTTACAAGGTTCAAATTCTAGAGTTATATGGCTCAATTCGAAGATTACAAGGTTCAAACTGATCTTAGAAATGAAATTCAGCTCATCAGCTGCAAACGCTCGCGCTGATGCGCTGAACATGGATATCAGAGAGGTTCAAACTAATATCACCGCTTCTAAGTCCGGCTTCGAAACCTCACAATTTTTGCAAAGGGGCCAGCCACTGAGAAGTCATGTATGGGGTTGACCCAATGACTTTCAATTACTCTATCATCTGAAGTTCCAAAATGAAATTCAGCATTTTTGGAGTCTACTCCATTCTGCCGCAGGCACCGGCGCTGATCAACAGACCATTCATTTTTGCGAAATAAATGTAGGGCAAACCTCATTTCCTTTAGCACCCTTGCTCTGAGAACAAAGAACCTGGCGAATATAATCTCCGGTAAGGTCCCTCGGTAGGAGTTCAAAGTAATTTCTGAGAGATGCAGATCTAGGCATTCGACCTGATTGTTATATTATATCACATTATCCACCACGGGGCCTAATCTTATCTGCAAAAGAAGAAAACGTTTTAGTGCCTATATGCAGTTTTGAACATTACTACAGGCCTAGCTATTTGGTTTGCAGGATTTGTAAAATGCACTAACATGCCATCTTCGATCTGACATGATTAACATGGGCGTTTGTTTACATTCTAGAAAAATGTAGCCTTCTTCACAAGTGGTTGGAGTGGATGAAAAGTTCCCTAAGAAAACTAGTACAGATGAATCCAAAGGAGAAATGCTTATTGATTGTAACCATATGGATCAAGCAACCAATATCGGGGGGCATGTATGTACTGAAATCCTCCAAAAGAACCTTCAGAAATCGTAGCACATTATCATTGTAAACTTGGAAAAAGGTGTCACAAATTGAACTCCCTTATGGTTACATTTAACAGGAAAGGAACATCACCTCGATATATAGCTTCTCCAGGAACGGAAAGCATCTCAGGAAACTGACAACTTGCTCCAGATCGGGCCCGATAGATTCTAGTGCCAAGACCTTCATTGTGCGCAGTTTTGGGGTCAAGCTTGTCGGAATCATTTTCTAAATGACAGACGAACAAACATCTTCAAAAATAGAAATAATATTAATTTGTAGAAGGAGAGGTAGAAGGCGGCTGTTGTACCTGAACGGGTGTGGATCCAATAACAAGTTCGGAGTCTTTGTCAGACGAGTAGCCCACCATTGTCAATTTCGGCGCAGAAATGACATTGATTCTTGTTGGACCTTCTTGATCAACTACAAGTAATCTCTCAAGTGCAGGTGTGTCCTGGATGACCATACCGTGGTCCACCTTTTGTGATGTCTTCCTACCGCACCAGCAACACACATAAATAGTCCGGAGAGTCATGGAGGTGATGTGGAAGGTACTCAACCCATTGATCGCCTGAAGACGAAGGTACTTGAGTGCAGTATAGTCACGGAGTAGGCGCTCCATGTCACCCTTTGAGAGGCAGACGGCGACGAGCTCGAGGTGCTTCAGTCGTGGTAGAATAAGAGCGGGCGCGTCATTAAGGGGCGGGAAATGGCAGTTCCTGAACTTGGCGACGCGCAGCGTGGGCGCGAGGCGGAGTGCGGACGTTGGCAGCGGCCACATATGCCCATCATCAAAAGTGAGCTCCTCGAGCTGATCTAGGGCGGGGGATCAAAACCAGTCGTCAAGCTTGGCTCAGTCCTTGCCGTTGGAACGGAACTTGCCCATTCTAAGGCCTTTGGTTGGGCCAAGGTGACTGCCGAGGATCTTGGAGAACGCATCCAAGTTTTTGTGATAGCCATGGCAGAGCTCGTGGGTGTCGATGAGGTCGAGGGGGCTAAAGTTCCATAGGGGGCGCCACCGTCGGGAAAGGAGGGTTGTCCGCGCCCCATATTTGATTGGGAGGAGGGAGATGATGACTCTCAACATATCATCGGGGAGGCTGCTGATTAAGTCTAGGCCTGCTGGAGTCGCTTGCGGTTCTAGCTCGCCCTACCTCCGCTTGTTGGCAGCCCCGTTCTCCACCTCCGGAGTCTCCTTGTCAGCGGCCCTTTCTGATAGAAATGGGAGTACAGGGAATATTTAGTTAAAACAGGGCAATAGAAAAGTGTATTGGTAACTAGAAGTTATTAGGTAGGAATATAGTAAGAAAAGGGAATAACAATTGGTTGCTTAAATACTACACAATTCATTTGACATTGCTGGGTATGTCAACATATGCAGATAGTTGAAAAGAAAACTTACTTCGAACAAAGTCTGGACAGATGATTTTGTCGGGGAAGTTAGCATATATCTCATGACCAGGCCCTTCTATGTGCAGTGCAATTTTAGTGCCAACTTTCAATACATAAAACTTTGCAATTTCATTCCAAAAGCCAGTGCCAAAATAGGAGTCACCACGTTCATCAAGTCTTACAGTAGCAACGATTGTAAATCCATGGTTCGTGTGCAGTATGACATTCGTGGAGCCTTGATGTATGTAAAGGGAAAACTTGTGCACTACATAATCTGTTGCATAGTGAGGGATGTCCTGCAGAAAATGGTAGGATTGTTAAAGAAAATATGGTAACATGCAAATATGGGCCCAAATTGAAAGAACTGTACAATAGTTGAAATTGAAGGACAAAAGTCTATAATTAAACAGATAGGGTAAACATGATGTCATGGAAATATGATAGTAATCGAAAGAACAATACATCATTAATTTACCTAATATAGAAAGAAGAGGGGGGAATCCCCTTTGACGTATATGGTGCATGTGTCACCTTTTATCCAAATGTAGCAATATTTAGAATATGTTTAGGAAAGTAGGCCATGCCAACCGATTTAGGGTGAGATTGAACATACCGCGCGCATCCTCAAGTTATCTGGTACGATGAGATTGAATCTCTGGCGGCGGTCACCAAGTCCTAAAGTGTCGGCGCACTGTACATTCTATGAATGAAAGAAAACCCTCAAATCAGCTCGAATAAAAATGAATTCACGGCGATTCCGCCGGGTGATTAACGGAGGCAGATGAACTGGGATAAGAGATGAGATACTATCTCGTTAAATTAGTTACCTTGTCGTCCATGAGAAAGAACCCTCAGTACGGCAGATTCCCCAACCGAGCGGAGCTGGGTCGACCATGAGCAGTGTCGAGAAAGTCGATGGTGATAGGCGGCGGCAAGCGGAAGTGGCAAAATGCGGTGGGCTTTGCCGGCAGCCTGGCGGCAGCGGCAGGCGTCGAGCTAAGTGTTTACCGCCGTGATAGGTGGTGCCATGGCATAGACGTGGAGGAGCTTGTGCAGGTGTGAATGGGGAACGTATCGGAGGGGCCGAGGGGGTGGCGGGCGGGGTGAGGGTTTTTGTGACGTGGGGATGGTGAGGGTTTTCTTTTTTCTTTTTTGAATTGGGTGGTGAGGGTTTTCTGTCCCACAAAGAATTTTGGGGGCGACGGTTTGCTAGAGCGAACCGTGTGTGATTGACGCAGCAGGCAAAATGAAAGTCATTGCACACGGTTCCAATTTTGGGAACCGTGTGTGATTGACGTACTACCTCCGTCCTGGTTTATTGGTCCCCCGTTGTAATTTTTACCAAAATTTGGTGAAATATTTACCATATTCAGATATAGATAATAAGCGTACACGTACATAAGCACAATTCAACCATAAATACATAGTTCAATCGTCATTAAGCATACTCAAGCGTACATAGTTCGATCCATCCCACATCTCATCTCACATGCGGTCGGCATGATCCTGAAGCTTCTCCAGGTACTCAGCGTACGCGCCATGCGCCACCCTGTGAGAATACTTCTGCTTGAAGGAGCCAACGACCCATCCTCTTGCATGCGCCAGAACACTTAGATACGCGTCATGAATCTTGTGGTAGCAAAATGGGCATCCATAGCCGTTGTTCCAGGTCCTAATACGCCTGTTATGCATTCCTGCATAAATCTCCCTCGGGATTCGCCTCTGGTACCTCCTCTGGGCATCTTCATCCTCGCTATCCACATTGTCAGACAGCACCTATACAAATAGTAAAACAAATTTGGCATCAAATCACTGATTACATGCCGTGAAGTAGGATTAGGAATTTATGGCTATTTATTTATACATATCCAGAGATTATGGTTCGATTTTTAAGCACAGTCGTCTATGTACAGACCAATCTTGAAGAAAATAATGGCACAAAAATATGTAGGTCATTCAAAATCAATTGTCAAGTCCTGGCTAGGAATTATTGGCACGAACACTAACCCTAGTCGGATTACTAGCAAAAATCATTTGCACAGATGAAACAACTAATCACTTATCACCTGTACCATTCAAACAATCAATACACTACACGGATCTAACGAAACTTACTCAGATTTCATGGATTGGGAGAACATAACCACAGGATTTCTATTCCAAAAAGGGGGAGGCAGGAGTAACCAGAGAAACCGTATGATCTATTTGACACATAAATGGGTATAGATGACTAACCAGCTGTCCGTTGTCGTCGGAGTCATTGTCGGAGTGGTCGTCGGAGTCGTCGCCGGAGTGGTCGTCGGAGTCGGTGTGGAACTCCGCCTCCGGCTATGGAAGCTCGACGCCGTCGATGACGTCAGGGTGCAGCGATAACTCGCCGGCGGTGACGGCAACCTCTGTCTCCATCTCCACGCCATGCTCCAGTGCTTTAGCAGCCCCAGCGTCACCACTCCCTCCGATGGGGCGCTTTGGCGGCATCCTCATACACTGACGGCTTTGAGGACTGAGAGCGACGTCGAGGTGCAAGAGGAGAGAGAGGATTGTGTGTGCGTAGTGAGGATGGAGGTGCGGCCGCTCGGGCGCACCATTGATATGGAGTAGTGGGAGTTGTGGGAGAGAGGCGGGCAGCGGTCAAACCGATGGCTCGCCTCCCGGTGAGCCTGCGCACCGGACTACTGGCATGCCTACCAAAGTTTCACACAGCTACTCGCATGCCTCCCGATGACACTGCGCAGCAAGCACGCCTCCGTCAATTCACACACCTGGACGCACGCCTCCCTGTCTGCCTGCGCGGCGGACTGCTCGCATGCGTCCGGTCAACTCACGCCTGCTCGCACGCCACACGGGTCGTGCGGCGGCACGTATATTGTTTTTCTATTTGGATGATTAATGTTGCTGCTTTATTGCTTAACCGAAGCATGGCACGTATCTATTATTGGTCTAACGCTCACGGTTCGAATAAATAATCCGTTTGGGATATTGGTTCCCAATTATTAATAATCTCCCGTGTGTAATTGGATAAAGATTACATCAAAACTGGTCTCAAATTTGACAGAAAAGTACAATGCCACTTTGTATTGGTGTTAATATGACAACACGATAAGTTTCATGAGCTTCAAATAGGTTTTGGATGTACTAGAATTTAAAAATCAAGATTCTCAATGTTTGAAATTTGTTGCACGGGGAGTAAACATGCATCCAGTGAGACACATGTGTTTTTGCAATCCATTTAGGTGCACTATCACGTGTGCACGTAGCTCAAATTTGATTTTTGCACATTATACCCATAGAAAATCAATCAATCAATCTACTAAAACGTCTTAATGATCTCTGTGATTTTTTTGACATTAAAAGTCCCTCCTTTGGTAACATGTATGTTCACCGTGGGATAATTAATTTAACATGTATCGTAGTTGCGGTGGATTCGCGGTGTGTGTGTGTGAGTGTGTGCGTCTAGGGGTGGCGGGTGGCTCGTAGTACACTACGAGTTGTGAGCCACCGTGTGGGTTGGCCGTTTTGTTAGGCAGGCTGGTGCCACATCAGAGTCGTGAAATCGTTATTTAAAACATTAGACAACCCTCTCATACATAAATGTTTTGGCCACATGCAGTCGATGGTTGTCCTACACGACACTCGATACTCGCGTGAGACGCTTTCTGTGGGCCCGCGAGGTCGTCGTCCATCACTTTGACAAGCAGCCGGCAGTGAGGTTAATTTGACTAGCAAGGTAGAATCTTTTCTGTTTGTGTTATGGTGGTATATAGTACGCGACGAAGAGGTGGGAGGGGACTAGCATATATACTATATGTATGCGTCCGTGAACAAGTACACCTCACTCAGTGTCGGGACTTTTTGGTTACCAAGGCACGTGCCACATCAAAATTGTGAAATTGGTTATTCAAACATCACACAACACCTTTTTGGGCCACATGCATATATATCCTAGCTAGGACACTCACGTGTGACACTTCCATCTGTGGGCCCACGAGGCCATCGTCGATGCATGCATGCATGCATCACTTTGACCTACATCAGGAGAGGTTAATTAACGTCACCATCGATGAGGATTCTTTTGGGTTGTACATATATTACGGCAGGAACATATAGTATGCGGTGAAGAGGGGGGGGGGGGGGAAGGGGACCATCATATGTAGTACGCTTGATATGAACCTCGCTCTGTGTGGGTGCATGGTTTACGGTTTTTGAGGCATGTGGCACATCAAAGTTGTGCATTTTGGGTATTCAGCATATATATGTTTGGCCCACATGCAAAGCGGTGGTGGTTGTCCTCTCGCACCCACTTAAGCGGTTATCAGCGATATCGATGCTTTCCATCTGTGGGCCCGCTTGGTCCATCACTTCTTTTTGCCTGACAACAAGAGAGGTTAATTTGACTTAGGAGGGGATTATTATTTTTGCTCTGGGATGACATGCATGATACACTTTGAGCACACTCACATGCATGTGTACGCATGAATCCCTCCCATCGAGTCGAAGTGGCTAGTACAACGACACCATCATGAACCGATCTCGCTCTGTGTGGGGAGCTAGTGTACGATTTTTGACACACTTGCCAGATCAATGTTGTGTATTCAAACATGCATGCACGCATCACCTCCATAAATATGCATGCAGTGGTTGCCTTCAAACGATACACTCCCTCGCGTGGTTATCGGCGACAAGCCTATATATTCATGGGCCCGCGTGGACATCCATGATCACCTTGACCAACAACAAGATAGGTTACCATGGCAGATTCTTCATTTGGTTCGTGTTATCGTAGTATAGGTCATGGTGAGATTCAGACCTAATTAAGTTTGAGCGCATATACTATGCACGCATGCATGCATATATGAATCCCCGTCGTTGGCTTGAAGTGTGGTGTAACATACATATGCATCGTCAACCTAACCCTCACTCAGTGTGGGGATTTCTAGTTCGAAATCACGGTGCCACATCAAAGTTGTTCCATTGTTACTCAAAAACACACCTCTCCATACATATGTTTGGGCCACACGCATGCAGTGGTTGTCTTCGGGGACTAGCTACTTGCGTGATTATTGGCGAGCTAGCCCATCTCTGGGGTTGCATGGACGGCCATCACTTTGACCAACAACAAGAGAGAGGTTGTACGACCAAGGTGGATTATTTTTGTCTGTTTTACGATCCATCTTGGTGAGATATATGCCTCTCTGGCCCGCCGACTGAAAGTGTGTGTGTGGGGAGGGGGGCGGGTTGCTACATCGCACTTTGCTAGGTGAACCTCGGTTGGGGGGGGGGCATGCATTCATAGCTTAATTACGATTCCCTTCGTGGCGACACGAGGGGGTGGGGCCTGCTAGCTACTTCGCACTTTGCTAGGTGAACCTCGGTTGGGGGGGAGGGGGCATGCTCATAGCTTAGGATTTCCTTTGTGCCGACACGAGGGGGGCTGCTAGCTACTTCGCACTTTGCTAGGTGAACCTCGGTTGGGGGGGGCATGTGCATTCATAGCTTAGGATTCCCTTCATGCTGACATGAGGGAGGGGTGGCTGCTAGCTACTTCGCACTTTGCTAGGGTGAACCTCAGTTGGGGGGGGGGGGAGGGCATGCATTCATAGCTTAGGATTCCCTTCATGACGACATGAGGGAGGGGGTCTGCTAGCTACTTCACACTTTGCTAGGTGAACCTCGGTTGGGGGGGCATGTGCATTCATAGCTTAGGATTCCCTTCGTGCCGACACGAGGGAGGGGTGGCTGCTAGCTACTTTGCACTTTGCTAGGGTGAACCTCGGTTGGGGGGTGGAGGGCATGCATTCATAGCTTAGCTAGGATTCCCTTCGTGCTGACACGAGGGAGGGGGCTGCTAGCTACTTCACACTTTGCTAGGTGTACCTCGGTTGGGGGGCATGCATTCATAGCTTAGGAATCCCTTCGTGCTGACACGAGGGAGGGGGGGGCTGCTAGCTCTACTTCACACTTTGCTAGGTGAACCTCGGTTGGGGGGCATGCATTCATAGCTTAGGATTCCCTTTGTTCCGACACGCGGGAGGGGGGCTGCTAGCTACTTCACACTTTGCTACGGTGAACCTCGGTTGGGGGCGGCATGCATTCATAGCTTAGGATTCCCTTCGTGCCGACACGAGGGAGGAGGCGGCTGCTAGCTACTTCGCACTTTGCTAGGTGAACCTCGGTTGAGGGGGAGGGGGCATGCATTCATAGCTTAGGATTCCCTTCGTGCCAACACAAGGGGGTGGGGGGTGGGGGCAAGCAATACGGTGCGCTTTGCGAGAGAGGTGCCACATCGAAGTTGCATTTGGTATTTGAAAATCAAACCACCCTTTTGATACATAAATTTGGTCCATATGCAAGTGTGATCGTGTTCTGACCCTCTCCCGCGTCATTTTTCGCCAAATCTATGAACATTAGACAAGTCGGATGATGCAACAGACGCGGTTCACTCAAACTAACCGTGTGCCACGCCGGTGCACCTGCTACGCACACATCCGCACAGTTCATTGGGCTCCACGAGGCTCCCCTTTCAAAAATATCTGCCCGCCTCAAGGGTTTTTCTGTTTCAGAACACACGGTTGTTATCTCCGGACCGTGTGCAATGTTTCTTGTTCCCAATCCCGCCTGCATCGAAAATATCTGCCCGCCTTGAGGGTTTTTCTGTTTCATAACACACGGTTGTTATCTCCGGACCATGTGTGATGCACTATCATCAAAATTTTCATTAGCCCGGCATTTCACTCCCGCGTTTGACTCCCGCGTAGTAAAATTTTCAGTACCCGCGTCATTTCCTCAAACACCCCGCCCCCCTCCACACACACACACCAAAACCTCCTCGGGCGTGCGCGTACACACACACACACACACACACCCTCCCTCGCTCGAAACCCTAGCAAAGTCCCCGCCGCCGCCGCCGCCTCAAGGCCTCCATTGTCAACATCTGTCGGTTTGCCCGTGCAGCTTACCCGCCGATCTCCATACCCAGGTCGCCCTGAGTTTCTTAGATGACGCCTGCCAAATGCCCCCTTTCCCACAGATCCCCATCCCCACCCCCACTCCAGAGCGTCGCATCCTAAGCCCGGCTACGCTTCCCGTGGAGCTCGAGGAGTGACTGGCCCAAAAGAGGTGTATAGCAGTCTCTTCGCCTGACGTCGTCGAGGAAGCTGACGACCTTTACTGGCGGCAGGCACTCAAGCAACGGGCTATAGTATGCGGGCATGTCTCATCCGACGGCTACGACATCGAGGTCATCGACAGTGATGCCCTAAGGTGGGATGTGTCACAGGTTAAGTGGCCCACCCCCAACCCCTTGGGTTTAACCGTCGTCGATCTCGTCCATGGCCCCGCTGCTGATCTCCGCTGGCTCGCTGTCAACAATTTGCCATTCTACGTTGCCATCGAGCCCCTTTTGTCATTTCTGAAGGACACGTCCTGCGACGCTGGCTTGGGATCCACAGCTTCCAAGTCAGACCTCATCGACGGCAACCACGAGGAGGGCACCCTCTCCGGCTCTTTCAAGGGGAAAGAGCCCATCTTCTCTTCCAAGGGGAAAGCACCCGTCTGCGACATCAGGGAGGGCACCCTACTGCCGTGCCCTTCCAAGGGGAAGGAGCCCATCTGTGACAACATGGAGCGCATCCAGGGTCCGTGCTCTTCCCACGGGAACGAGCCCATCCGTGACAAGTGAGGAAACCCATGATTTGTTTTGCCGTGCCTCTTCACAGGGGGAAACCCATGATTTGTTTTGTCGAGTCCCTTTTGTAGTGTAGTGAGAATATGTCTAGTTTTAATTGCTATATCTGGTTGTTTGCAGTATGCGTTGTTTATTTCAGTTGTTCACAATGTGATGCTCTATATGTGCAATTATTTACTGTGCAGTACATTTCATCAATCCAGTTTTAAACATACCGATAGGAATGCATATATTTGCTTGCTGTTAAGCCTGTTATAGCTAGCATATGCCTCTTTTAAATTTTTTTATTGTTCGGTTGTTTGTAGTTAGCATATGTTCAGTTTCAAATGCTATCTTTGGTTGTTCGTAGTATGCCTTGTTTATTCCAGTTATTCACAATGTGATGTTCTATATGTGCAAGTATGAACTATGCAGTTCAATTTCATCAGTATCAGTTTCAACAATACCACTATGAATGACTACATTTGGTTGCTACATCTTGTAGTTAACACGCCTTTCCATTTTTATTTAACCATAACCAGTGTACTTAGACCAGTACAATACCAGTTTGAATGACCATGTTTGCTTGTTGTTAAATGTTAGGCCCGTTGCAGTTAGCACACCTTTCCACTTGTTTTGCTTTACTAGCGTGCTTAAACCTGCACACTGAAGCTATCTTTTGGAGATTATTTTGTCTGCCATGTGTAATTTTGGTTGATGTTTAGCCTGTTGTGCTTAACATGCTTCTTGATGTACCTACACTGGACAATTTTGGGAACGACTGTTGTTTTCCATCGAGGTTAGTTTCATCCCATGGATTATATCTGCTCACTGTTCAGGATATCGGTAGCTGGTACCATATAGGCCGACGGCTGATAAGGGACTAATCGGTGAATCGGAATTTTAACTGAATATATCTGCAACCCATTTTTCCTTAGGTTAACTAGGGCCATATGCAATATATCTGAGGCTACATAGCAACATGCACTATACTTAATGTCTAAATATGCAATCCTAGGCTACATAGCAACAAGGAAGAGTGTTACATTAATGTTCTAATGATGTCTAGATATACGTAGAAGAGCAGCAGTAGCAACAACAACAACACAACCCTGTTTGGATACTCAACTTAGCTAGAGGTTAGAGTTAGTTTCTAGCTCATTACTAACCCTGAACTAACTCCATCCAAAAGTTGTTTGGATGGCAGGGTTAGATTGACAATAAATGCACTAGGAGAACTAGCTCCAATTAGCACCTCTTGGGTTGGATACTAGTTTTTTTGGGTGGGTCATAGATGCACTAGCTCAAACTAGCCCTCATGTTTAGATATACTTTAGGGCTATTTGAGCCCGAACTAGCTCAAACTAACTGTAACCCATGGATACAACAGCAGATAATTTGTAAGAATGCACTAAACTCCTTCCGACCCATAATATAAGATGTTAATTCATCTAATATGTGAGTATATTGGATGTTATAAGATATTTCCTCCATTCCTAAATATTTGTCTTTTTAGAGATTTCAAATGGACTACCACATATGGATGTATATAGACATATTATAAAAGAGTGTTGTACTACATCATTGTGCGATTGCTGTTTAGCTTCTAATATTAACTTGGCGCTTTTAGGTACATATGTCATTGGTAAAGATCCGCGTTTCGACCCTTTCTGCGTATGGGGAAATGAGATATCGATGAACCAGCATCAAGTGAGGAAGCTAATAAAGATTGTTAGTAAAATGGGTCCAAAGATGGCAATTAAACTATTTGTTTAAACTTTATCCAAGACAACAGCGAACTGCAGGATGGTAAGTAAGAACTCTGCAGCCTTCTTTTTACTGCCCATAATGAGTTGTGTTAGATGACAATGTCTGAATCTTTTTCCTTTGTAGTGGTTGCCAAAGCAGTTTACTCAAGATTACCTCTCAAACTACATGATTGGTGGGCATGCAAAGGTTAAAGTATTTCTACTAGAACACGATGATTATCTAGATGTTTTCACGAAGACCGTGAAGGATGGGCGGTCGGCCATCACAAGGGGTTGGACTAGAGTCGTGCGTGCCTTCTGCATGGAGGAGGGCACAATA
Source organism: Aegilops tauschii subsp. strangulata (assembly GCF_002575655.3). Classification (NCBI taxonomy): domain Eukaryota; kingdom Viridiplantae; phylum Streptophyta; class Magnoliopsida; order Poales; family Poaceae; genus Aegilops; species Aegilops tauschii. The sequence goes on from NC_053036.3 coordinate 221,870,693, forward strand.
TGGGCATTCCGCTTCACCTTGTTCAGCAACCAGAATATATTTCGCCTCTTTCTTTACCGTCTTTAATAGTACAAGTATACAACTGTGGTTCATCATTCTTTATTTGGTTCTTATGTAATTCTTGAACATATGTACCTATGAATCGAATAATGCATTGGTTGTTTGAACCTGATGGATATGAATAAAGATGTAGCATACATTCAAATTCAAATCCAAATCCGGTACAATTTGGAAAAGCAGCAATTAAATTACGGTGAAATTACGCTCTCCAGGTTGTTATGGCACACACGGTTGGTAAAACACAAACATTTGTGATATGCACCATAATCCGAGACGGTGCACAGAGAGGAAACGTGTGCAAGCATGCACACGGTTACCGTTTGCAAAGCGTGTGCGATGTCAGACAATATCACAAATAGTGCGGGCAAACTAAACATCTGTGTTAGTTGCCTTATCGTACACGATTCGCAACCATGAACTGTTTCTGATGAAGTATGCATCGTAAATGTTGCACCACAGAATAGCGTGTGCGATAGTTGTCGTGTACGACGATGTTACGACGGTCCGACATTTTTGTCAGATGTGGGGTTCCGGCAAACCCTTAAGGTTCGAACACTTGGGTGCGCGTGAAGTCTTTCCCTCCTACCGATCTACGCCCAAGCTCGCTAAGATCTCGCGGACGAACTCGACAAACTCGCAACACAGAAAGACACGAGATTTATACTGGTTCGGGCCACCGTTGTGGTGTAATACCCTACTCCAGTGTGGTGGTGGTGGATTGCCTCTTGGGCTGGTGATGAACAGTACAGAGGGAAGAACAGCCTCCCGAGGTTGAGGTGTTCTTGTGGTTAGGGTAGGCTCTCGATCAAATTGGATCAAGCTAAGATGAGATGCCCCTACTATGGTGGCTATTTCTACTTATATAGTCCCTGGTCCTCTTCCCAAATATTGAGCGAGAAGGGAGCCAACAACGGCGGGCAAATTTGAAGGGGGACAGCTAGTACAAGCTATCCTGACAAAAGTGGTCTTCGCCTGCAAAAGGCTCTGGTGGTGACACCGTCTTGGGCTCCACGATGACCTCCGTCTTGCCGTCCTTCTGGTCTTGGTCTCATTGCACCGATATGGCAACCTTTGCCTGATGCCTCGGTACTCCTCGCCTGCGCTGGCCTCCTTAGCACCAAAGAGGAAACAAGGACGCTGCGCGCTCTGGTGCCCACCTGGCGCCCGCCTGGTGCTGATCGTCATGGCTCACGTCACGAGAGCCTCATGAGGTTTGCCCCGCCTTGATATCTCCGCTCCTCGTGAGCCTGCCTGACTAGGCCACTCCTGAGTAGGTCTTGCGTCGTCCGCCCCGCGAGGCTTGGCCCCTCGCGAGGGTCTTGGATACCTTGTTGATGAAGATGGGCCGTACGGCCTGCTGGCTTAGCCACGCCGTGGGACGCAGGCAGGCAAGTCTGGGGACCCCCGTTCCCAGGACACCGAAAGTAGCCCCCGGGCCCAAGTTGCGCTCGGGCTTGGCTTCGCGGTGAAGCCAAGGGTCAAGTTCGGAGCGCCGCGGGCCCCAAAAGCATGCGGCCTCGGTTGACGCGTGGCGGTTGATTGGACGTGGGCATCTCCGCTTCCCCATGCTGCCTCGGCAACTGCACGACTTGCCATGTCCCTACGACATGCAAGGAAAACCATCATTACCTGCGATCGTGGGAGGCGCCGGTTGGCCTTCTTCCGTTATAAATGGGGAGGGGGACGGAGCCCCCGTCACCCATCTCTTCCTCGCTTGCTTGCTTCTTCCTCCTCGCTCCATCACTTGCAGTGCCACCAATGGCGCCACGAAGGAAGTTCTCTGCCGCCGAGAAGGGAAAGGCCCCTCGCGAGGGACCCGGCTCCCCGGCGCCCAAGCGCGGACGCGGCAGTCCGCGCAAGCACGCCACGACCCCCATCGTGGCCCACTGTCGAGGCGGTGCCGCGGCACGCGGAGGGGGTCGTCCCAGCCATGGCGGTCCAGTTGACGAGGGGAGGCGTGCTATGGTGGCCCCCCCCCCGTCCGTGCTTCCACACGACGGAGGTGTCGCCGGAGTTTGTCGTCTGGTCGGAGAACCCGGCCGGCAACTGGCTCCAACTTCCGCGCTTCTTTGCCGGTGAACTGTCGGCCTCTGGTCCAGGCGAACTCTGGTTGCAGGCGGATGGTTGCTGCAACAAGGCCTCTTGGGTTGCGGTCGAGTCTTCCGCCGCAGGCAACATAGCCCTGGCCCGCGGCTGGCAGACATTCGCTCGCGCGCGCGGCCTGGGCAGGCGGTGCACCCTCCACTTCAAGTACGGTGGTGGATCGACCCTCTATGTGAGGGTGTTTGGGGAAGATGGTCGCCGCGCCGGGTGCTGCCCCGAGGCGAACGACGGTGAGGAGGTGCTCGGCCTTGGGGACGATCGCGACGAGGATGAGGGCAAGCCTGCCCTCGGCGACGACCGTGTCTCGTCCAGCTATGGCGGCTCTTCCTCCGGCGACAGCTCCAGTAGTGGCAGCTACGACCAGCCGCCGCACCGCCGCGCCCGCTTTGAAGGCGACAGTGGGTCATCTCGTCGCCGTGCCTCCGTGAAGCGTGAGGAAGGATCTGGCTAGGCTCGGGGTGCCGCTAGGGGCCTGCCTCCCCGGATCGCTGCAACGCTACTTTTTTTACTCTTTTTCCTGCATCAAGAATGAAACCTGTATGGGCCCAGGGGGCATGTACCGAACTATGGTTCCTCGGTTATTGCACTATGCGTGTTGTTCCCGTGCCGTGTCGTTATTTTGCGCAAAGATAACATAACCTGGTATATTCAGGACGCCCTCTTCCTCGCGAGGCGCTTATTTCCTCGTGTCCATCTTGCCTTGGTGGCCTGCATTCGCTCAGGAACTGCAAAAACTCGTTAGGAAGTGCGCTAAAAGACTTGCCGTTCACCCTGGCCCTGACCTGGCGCTTTGTATCCGGTACCCGAGGGGCACGAACTAGGAGAGGCGCGCCAGCTTTCGGGCTCGAACGAGGGTGGCTCGCGAGAAGGCAGAGAGGAGAAAAAATGCTCGCGAGGGCACCTGCCTAGCCCCCTCGCGAGGTACGTGAGAGAGAGAACACGAGCAAACCCGAGCCGACAAAATGCAGTGAGAGGCGAGGGAATCAAACCAGCAAGGAACGCCAAAAGCAAACTTCAATTAAGGAAAAGCGAGCCAACTACGGAAAGCAAATGAAAAGCCACGTCCGGCACCTAACCTAGTCTTCAAGTCTTTTCACCAGCGTGGAGCTAAGTGCTGCCACTAGGCGTGGGCGGGAGCCCCAGGGCCTGAGGCCGGCGCTCCTGAGACTCCGGGTTGTGTACAGCCCCAACTCATTATTACGTGAGAGTGTCACGGGCGGCAATTCTTCACAGGCATCGGGCCTTCTTCACAGGCTCTAGGCCTTCCTTCACAGGCTCTGGGCCTTGCTTCATGGGTAGAACTTCCAGAGGTGCTGGATGTTCCAGGCATTTTGGATAGGTACCCCGTCTTGTGTCTCCAAGCGCACGACGCCAGGCCTGGAGATGTGGATGACCTTGAACGGGCCCTCCCACATTGGTGAAAGCTTATGCAGCCTGTCACGCCCAATATGCGATACTATCCTAAAGAGACTCGAAGGTCCCACCAAGGATAGAACCATATATTGAAACGCTTTTGCAAGGTGGATATCATTACATCAACATTACATAATAGAAGGGGATACATACAAGGCATACAAATGCCGCAAGAATACATCAATACATCATACATAAGATCAACATCCGACTACGGATGAACAGAAACAGAAACTCAAACGACATCCACCCTGCTAGCCCAGGCTGCCGACCCGGAACCTAACCCAAGATCGACGAAGAAGACGAAGAACTCCAACACGAATAAAGATCGCTCTCACGTCATGATCATCGCATAACCTGTACCTGCAACTATTGTTGTAGTAATCTGTGAGCCACGAGGACTCAGCAATCCCATTACCATGGGTATCAAGACTAGCAAAGCTTAATGGGTAAGGAAGGGGTAAAGTGGTGAGGTTGCAGTAGCGACTAAGCAAGTATGGTGGCTAACATATGCAAATAAGAGCGAGAAGAGGAGCAACAGAACGGTCGTGAAGCTAGCAATGATCAAGAAGTGATCCTGAACTCCTACTTACATCAAACATAACCCAGAAACCGTGTTCACTTCCCGGACTCCGCCGAGAAGAGACCATCACCACTACACACGCGGTTGATGCGTTTTAATGAAGTCAAGTGTCAAGTTCTCTACAACCGAACATTAACAAATTCCCATCTGCCACATAACCGTGGGCACGGCTCTCGAAAGTTTATACCCTGCAGGGGTGTCCCAACTTAGCCCATTATAAGCTCTCACGGTCAACGAAGGATATTCCTTCTCCCGGGAAGACCCGATCAGTCTCGGAATCCCGGTTTACAAGACATTTCGACAATGGTAAAACAAGACTAGCAAAGCCGCCCGAATGTGCCGACAAATCCCGATAGGAGCTGCACATATCTCGTTCCCAGGGCACACCGGATGAGCAATCCGTACAACTAAAACCAGGCCTCAAGTTTCCCCGAGGTGGCGCTGCAAAGGGCTCTATTTGGACCAACACTCAGAGGAGCACTGGCCCCGGGGGGGGGGGGGGTAAAATAAAGATGACCCTCGGGAGCGCGACTCCCAAGGGAAAAAGGCTTAGGTAGGCAAATGGTAAAACCAAGGTTGGGCCTTGCTGGAGGAGTTTTATTCAAAGCGAACTGTCAAGGGGGTCCCATAAATCACCCAACCACGTAAGGGACGCAAAATCAAGGAACATAACACCGGTATGACGGAAACTAGGGCGGAAAGAGTGGAACAAAACACCAGGCATAAGGCCGAGCCTTCCACCCTTTACCAAGTATATAGATGCATTAATTAAATAAGAGATATTGTGATATCCCAAAATATCCATGTTCCAACATGGAACCAACTTCATCTTCACCTGCAACTAGCAATGCTATAAAAAGGGCTGAGCAAAAGCGGTAGCTTAGCCAAACAACAGTTTGCTAGGAAGGGTGAAAAAGGTTAGAGGTTCATGGCAATTTGGGAGGCTTGATAAGCAAGTGGTAGGTAACGCAGCATAGCGATAGAACGAAGCAACTAGCATAGCAATGATAGTAGTGAGATCCAAGGTGACGGTCATCTTGCCTGAAATCCCGCTAGGAAGAAGAACGAGTCCATGAACAAGATGAAGCCACGAAGACGAACGAATCCTCACGATCGCAACGACACGGGAACTATCGAGAAGAAGCACACAACATGGTAACACACCACACATGAACAAGGCATGATGCTCAACCAAGTATGATGCATGACAAGGCTACATGAAGCTACTCATGGCAAGAGATGATGCATACAAGAGCAACACATCAAATCAAGTTTAAATGAGGCCGGAAACAACATATAACAATTCCGGTAAGTCCTCATATGCAAATTTCGAAGTTGGACCAGAACTGAATAAACCTTATGTTCAAGTTGTTAAACAGCAAGTTAAGATGCACCAAGATGATCTACACGAAATTTTAGTCAAGTTACATATAAAGTTCGTTTAATTCGGAGCTACGGCCTAGAAGATATAAGCAAAGCAAGTCAAACATGGCATCGATGCAAAATGCATTCAAATATCAAGCAAACACCTCAACACAAGGATGCAACATGATAACATGAAACTACATGCAAAATTAAGCAAGTTTCATATAGAGCATGCTCAAAACGGAGCAACGGTGTAACACATACACTCCAAACAAGATATAACAATCTGTCCAAAACAGCAACTAGGCATCTTGCAAGCATCAAAACAACATGATACAGCACCTCAACATGTAAACAAATGACATGGACGTGATGTATAGGTAAAGCATAACAAAACATGAACACTGAGCTATCTCTAGAAATCACTAGAGCATGCTCAAAAGGACATGACAAGATTGCAAATAATAACAGTTTCACAGACAGCAGAAATCACTGGACATGGCAGAAATAACATCAGGTTGCTAAGTTTATAGCTATCAAACAACATGCTACAGGAACAGATCATAGCAAACAAAGGCATGGCATGAATCCACTAATTGCATAGAACAAAAGTACCTTACTGATCACGAGCCAAAAAGGCACAGAAGATATGATGGCACCCATGTAAACATAGCAAGTTTCATAAACAGATTCAGACTAGGCAGAAAAACTGAGCATGGCAGGATCAACGATAAGTAGGCATGTTGGTGAGCTTGAACCACTCACCACAGAGCATTACATGGCATGTGAAGTCAACCAACAGTAATAAGCCATGTTCATGAAACTAAGCATGGTATTAGAAAGTTCATAGGGTGCATGGATCACTAGCAAAACACATGTCAAAACTGAACTTAATGTTAACAGGCTGACAGCAACATTATTTAGCAAGTTGAGAGCAATATAACAACAAGCTACAGCAGGCTATAAATGCAAACAAGGGCATGGATGGATATAGCATAACATGTATAACAAAACATCCTTAGTGAACATCTCCAGATTATGCATAGAATGACTAGTAGCAGCAGATTTACATGGAATCACAACATAACAGACTCAGTCTTGGCAGAAATGGCCAAGACACGGAAAATCAGCAACATCATGGAGGCTATTTGGCATGCTTGTGCTAGTCACCAAGTAGATCACAAAAATACAAGACAAGCACTTCTGTAAAGATGGCATGATGTAGTTCAAAACACATGTAGAGCTCATGCTCATAGGATGCACGCATCAAATGCAACAAAAATTACAAATCATCAAGTTATAACAGTTTCAGCAGATTAACATCATATAGCACTCTTGATACAATGATTTGGGCATCAATATGAACTCAAACAAGCATGGCACAGTGGAACTAATGAAGAGCATCTCATGATGAACATTTTGATATATAATATGCACAAATCGGATCACCGAGCATGAAGATATGACGGGTCAAAGGAGGCAACATAACATGACAGAAAAAGGACTTGGTGGGATTTTCACCTCCGAAATCCCAGATCTAGGGTTCGGGCGCGCGAACCGAGGCAGGCGGCGGCTCGCCGGAGAGGACGAGGGAGGGCCGGAGACGGGGCGGCGATGCCGGATCCGGGCGGCGCCGGTCCGGATCTGGCCGGAGCCACCGGCGAGGAGCGGCGGCAGCGGACGCGGAGGCCGGCGTCGGGCGGCGGCGAGCGACGGCCGGTGGGGCGACGGGGCTGGCGCGGGTGAAGGTGGCGGGGCGGTCGCCGGCGGGCGGCGGACGCGCGGGAGGCCGAGCGCGGGCGGCGGGGACGCGGTCGCTCGGGCCCGGCGCGGCTCGGGCACGCCGGCCGTGGGCTCCGTGGGCCCGTGGCGGAGAGGCGCGGTGGAGGGGAGCCGGCGCCTGGTTGGCCAGGAGCGGCGGCGGAGATGACGTGGCGTGACGGGATTGGCCGGAGCGATGTGGCTGCGGGTGGCGGACATGTCCGGCCGTCGGGAGGGTGTGTCCGGTGGCGCGGGGAAGAGAGGAACTAGGGTTTGGACTGCGAATTTGGAAGGGGGAGGCATATTTATAGGTAGAGGGAGCTAGGAGAACCCAAAAGAGGTGCGGTTTTCGCCCACACGATCGTGATCGAACGACCGAGAGCATGGAGGGGGTTTGGATGGGCTAGGTGGGCTGTGTGAAGAGGTGCTGGGATGCAAAGAGAAGGGGTTTTCGGGCTACGCGGTTAATCGTTGGGGCGTCAAACGACCTCCAAATGGAAAGAAATTTGACGGGCGGTCTACCGGTGCTATACCAAGGCCACTCGGCAAATCTTGGTCCATTCCGAGAACATTTTTCTCCCGCTCACGAAAAGAAAATAGAGGGGTGCAACGGGTGCGTGTGGGAGTGTCGGATCGCGAAACGGACAACGGGGAAAAGGACCGGATGCAAGTTTTGAAAAAAACATGCAGGTGAAATGGAGATGATGACATGGTAAAATGCAACACGCAAGCAAACGACATGGCAACGACGACGAATAACTGGATGACACCTGGCGCATCGAATCCGGGGCGTTACACAGCCCTTCCCTGGAGAGGACCCGCCTCAGGACTAGGTCACCCGTCTCGAGTGTCCTGGAGCGGATGTTGCGGCAGTGGTATCGCCGCAGCGCTTGCTGGTACCTTGCCGCCCTCAGCGCAGCTTCGCGACGACGTTCCTCCCCGAGCACGAGATAGATCCCCTGCGTGGCATCCTGCTGCGTTTCGTCGAATGCCAGGACCCGTGCGGAGCGATGCTCGACCTCGTGAGGAACGACTGCTTCAGCTCCGTAGACGAGGAAGAATGGAGTCTCGCCCGTTGGCTTGGTGGCGGTGGTTCGGATGGACCACATCAAGGACTGGAGCTCGTCGTGCCAGCCCCTGCCACAGGCCTCCAGATTCTTCTTGAAGGTCCTGGTCTTGAGGCCCCTCAGGACCTCCGCGTTAGCGCATTCGGCCTGACCATTACTCCTGGGGTGGGCCACTGAAGCGTAGCAGATCTGCATTCCAAGGTTAGCACAGTAGGTTTTGAAGAGGTTGCTAGTAAACTGCAAACCATTATCTGTGATGATGCGGTTGGGGACCCCGAAGCGGCTCACGAGGCCCTTGATGAACTTGACAGCAGAGCCGACTGGGATGGTACGGACGGCTTCCACTTCCGCCCACTTAGTGAACTTGTCGATGGCGACGTAGAGGTAGCGGTGGCCCCCTGGCGCCCGAGGGAACGGGCCTAAGATGTCCAGCCCCCAGACTGCGAACGGCCATGTGAGCGGGATGGTTTGGAGGCCCTGAGCAGGCTGATGGATTTGCTTGGCGTGGAATTGGCAAGCTTCACAGGACTTCACCAGCTCGGCTGCGTTGTTGAGTGCTGTAGGCCAGTAGAATCCACTGCGGAACACCTTGCCGACGAGGGTCCGTGACGACGAGTGGTGTCTGCAGTCCCCGCCGTGTATGTCAATCAGCAACTCCCTTCCTTGATCGCTGGAGATGCAGCGCAGCGTGACATCGTTCGGTCGTTTCCTGTATAACTCGCCATCTTGGATACAATATGCCGTGGCTTGCCGGGCTACGCGCTCCGTGTCCTCTTCCTTCTCCGGCAGCGTCCCGTGCGTCAGGTACTCCTTGAATTCCTTGGTCCAGCATTCCTCCTGGGGCTCGAGCGCCAAGAGCAGCCGAGCTCCTGAGGTCGGGCCACAGGCTGGGGCTCCCGTGGCCGGAGGCTGTGGGAGCTCCTCCTGAGGCTGAGTCATGCTTGAAAGGTGGCGTAGCTGATGGCTTGAAGAGCTGCTCCTCAAAGACAACGAGCTCTTGCGGTTGCCGCTTGGATGCTCTCCTGGCGATGTCGTCGGCTTCCTTGTTGGTGCCCCGGGGCACGTGCTGCAGCTCCAGGCCCGAGAACTGCTTCTTCATCTTGCACACCTCCGCGAGGTAGGCCTCCATATGCTCGTCCTTGGGCTCGTACACCTTGTTGGAGAAGTTGACGAGGAGTTGCGAGTCGCCTCTGACAGTGAGGCGCTTCACCCCTAGAGCCGTCGCAGCCTTCAGGCCAGCTATGAGGCCTTCGTATTCTGCGATATTGTTGGAGACCTTCTCGCCGTGCTGAAAGCAGAGTTGCACGGTGTAGTAGAGCTTGTCCTGAGTGGGCGAGATGAGCACTGCTCCAGCTCCCGCGCCCTGGTGCGCGAAGGAGCCATCGAAATACATGACCCAGCCGTCTGGAGCCTCGCTTCCTGGGGAGGTGGACCGGTCTTCTCCTTCCTCAAGTGTCGGGGCATCCGTCCATTCTGCCACAAAGTCAGTGAGCGCGGCCCCCTTGATGACCTTGATAGTGCTGAACTCCAACTAGAATGCTTGCAACTCGATGTTCCACTCAGCGACCCTTCTGGCTGAGTTAGGGCTCCTGAGTACCCTCTCCAATGGGTAGGCTGAGACGACCTTGATGGGGTGGCCCTGGAAGTAGTGTCGCAGCTTGCGTGATGCCACCAGGAGTGCGAGCAGGAGTTTCTGGGGCATGGGGTAGCGTGCCCTCGCGTCCCGCTGTACAGCACTGACGAAGGACACTGGGTGTTCGACGAGGGCTGGCACACTGTCGAGGCTCGGGTCCTGCGGAGATCGGAGCATATCTTGAGATGGAGGGGTTCCTGAGACCTTACTGTCCTCAGGAGCTTCTGCGATGTTGCCCTGCTGAGCTTGGTCCTCCACTGCTGACGCCTTTGCTGCGCCTTCCTGACCCCGCGCCACTTCAGCTCCGGCTTGGCGCAGCGCGCCCTTGGCTTGGCGCTCCTCCCGAACCGCCACCGGCGCCGCGCTGGCGGAGTACGGGGTGGCGGCAAGGTAGAGTATCAGAGGCTCGAGAGGCCGTGGTGCCACCATCACCGGGGGGCTAGTAAGGTATTTCTTGAGGTCTTGTAAGGCCTGGTCGGCCTCCGGGGTCCACTCTAACGGGCCCTTCTTCTTCATGAACTTGAAGAAGGGTAAGGCGCGCTCTCCTAGTTTGGAGATGAAACGCCCTAACGCGGTCACCCGCCCTGCTAGCTTCTGCATCTCTTTGAGGGTCTGTGGTGGGCTCATGTCCTCGATGGCCTTAATCTTCTCTGGGTTCGCCTCGATCCCTCTGTGGGATACGAGGAATCCCAGCAGCTTGCCAGAGGGGACGCCGAGCACGCACTTCTCCGGGTTAAGCCTCAAGTTCACTTGGCGCAGGCTCTCAAAGGTCTCCTCCAAGTCTTGAATCAATGTCCTCGCCTCGCGAGACTTTACCACTATGTCATCGACGTAGGCCTCTGTGTTTCTCCCGAGCTGCCGCCCCAGGGCAATGTGCATCAACCGCTGAAAGGTCGCGCCCGCGTTGCGCAGCCCGAAGGGCATGCAGGTGTAGCAGTACACCCCACATGGTGTCAGGAAGGCTGTCTTTTCCACATCTCCCACCGCCATCTTGATCTGATGGTACCCTGAGAACGCATCCAGGAAGCACAGCAGGTCACACTCGGCGGTGGAGTCGACAATCTTGTCGATGCGCGGGAGTGGGAACGGATCTTGGGGGCAGGCTTTGTTAAGGTTGGTGAAGTCGACGCACATTCGTTCCTTCCCACCTTTCTTCGGCACTACGACGGGGTTCGCCAGCCATTCGGGATATCGAACTTCTCGGATGGCACTTGCCGCCTCCAGCTTGCGTGTCTCTTGGACGATGAAGGCCTGCTTCTCAGTGGACTGCCATCTTGCTCGCTGCTTCACGGGGCGTATGTTGGGGCATACCCTTAGATGATGCTGGATCACCTCCCTCGGGACCCCTACCAGCTGATTGAGCTCCCGCGCGAATATCTCCTTGTTCGCGCGCAAGAACCTCACCAAGGCTTCTTCTTGTCCCGGGTCAAGGCCGGCTCCTATGGTAAAGGTGGCTCCTGAAGACCCATCCTCGTTGACCGGCACCTGCTTGGTTTCCTCCTTTCTTGGGTGAACAGCTACTTCTTCTTGGTAGGCGCGGCCTCCTTGGCCTCGGGGGTACCGGCGCCGGCGGGCTGTGCTGCTGTCGCGGTCTTGAAAGCGAGCATGAGCGCCGTCACGGCTTCCTTAGTGTCCCCCTTGATGGTGAGGACGCCCTTGCTCCCTGGCATCTTCATGAGGTTGTAGGCCGGGTGAGTCGCCACCATGAACTGAGCGAGAGCCGGGTACCCGAGGATGGCGTTGTACGGGAGACCGATGCTGGCGATGTCGAAGTCCACCTGCTCGGTGCGGTAGTTGTCGCGTGTGCCGGAGGTGACAGGGAGGCGGATCTGCCCCAGAGAGTAGGCAGCTCCACCACCCACTCCCGAGAAGGGCTTGCTGAGGCCGAGCCGCTCGAGCGGCACGTGAAGAAGGCTGAAGGCTTCTACAGAGAGCAAGTTGAGGCCAGCACCGCCGTCGACGAGGGTCTTGGTAACGGCCACGTTGCAGATGGTGGGCGTGCAGAGCATTGGGAGCATTCCGGAGCCGGTGGTGGAGTCGGGGTGGTCTTCTGAGCCGAAGGTGAGGTCGGCCTCTGGCGCAGCCCAACCCGGCGGAGCCCCCGGGCGCTTGGAGGTGGCCCCGATCTGACGGAGGAACGGCTTGACGTGGGGGTCTGAAGGTGGTGCTTGAGAGCCGCCCACCAGGGCCGCGACTGCGTGGTGCGCCGGCTTGAACTTGGTCGGCCACCGCGTAGCGAGCGGTGAAGAGGTCGCGGAGTTCCCCCCAGGAGGCCACCACGGATCCCGGGAGGTTGAGCAGCCAGGCACGCGATGGGGAACCAGTTGGCCATGATCTTGTCGTTGCCTCCGGCTTCGAGGACAGCCTCCTCGTACGCCAGCAAGAACGGCGTCAGGTCTGCCGCACCGTCGTAATGCGGCGGCATCTCAGGCTTGAACTTGGTCGGCCACCGCACTCGCCGTAGGGCGGGGGCCAGGGCTCGGTACCCAGACGCCCCGCTGTTGATGTCGGCCGCAGAGGTGGATGGCGGGGCACCTACCATGGGGGCGAAGTGCGGCGGCGCGGGGCGCAGGTTGGTGGAGAGGAGCTCCGACGCACCCCTACCTCGCGCGCCAAATGTCGGATGTGGGGTTCCGGCAAACCCTTAAGGTTCGAACACTAGGGTGCGCGCGAAGTCTTTCCCTCCTACCGATCTACGCCCAAGCTCGCTATGATCTCGCGGACGAACTCGACAAACTCGCAATACAGAAAGACACGAGATTTATACTGGTTCGGGCCACCGTTGTGGTGTAATACCCTACTCTAGTGTGGCGGTGGTGGATTGCCTCTTGGGCTGGTGATGAACAGTACAGAGGGAAGAACAGCCTCCTGAGGTTGAGGTGTTCTTGTGGCTAGGGTAGGCTCTCGATCAGATTGGATCAAGCTAAGATGAGATGCCCCTACTGTGGTGGCTATTTCTACTTATATAGGCCCTGGTCCTCTTCCCAAATATTGAGCGGGAAGGGAGCCAACAACGGCGGGCAAATTTGAAGGGGGACAACTAGTACAAGCTATCCTGACAAAAGTGGTCTTCGCCTGCAAAAGGCTCTGGTGGTGGCGCTGTCTTGGGCTCCACGATGACCTCCGTCTTGCCGTCCTTCTGGTCTTGGTCTTGTTGCACCGATATGGCAACCTTTGCCTGATGCCTCGGTACTCCTCGCCTGCGCTGGCCTCCTTAGCACCAAAGAGGAAACAAGGACGCTGCGCGCTCTGGTGCCCGCCTGGCGCCCGCCTGGTGCCGATCGTCATGGCTCACGTCACGAGAGCCTCGTGAGGTTTTCCCCGCCTTGATATCTCCGCTCCTTGTGAGCCTGCCTGACTAGGCCACTCCTGAGGAGGTCTTGCATCGTCCGCCTCGCGAGGCTTGGCCCCTCGCGAGGGTCTTGGATGCCTTGTTGATGAAGATGGGCCGTACGGCCTGCTGGCTTAGCCATGCCGTGGGCCGCAGGCAGGCAAGTCTAGGGATCTCCGCTCCCAGGACGCCGACAATTTCGTAATCCTGTCCGACACTCGTACGATGATTAGCTAATCTTCTTAACGGTGAACCGTTTGTGATGGGCCGCGCATCATACACGTTCTATAATAGTGAACCATTTGTGATGGGCCGCGCATCGTAAACATAGCACCACAGAATACCGACTGCGATGGCAATGCGAGCAGAAACGAGTAGGAGTACTATAGGGGATCTAGCCCCGACGGTTTCTGGGTCGTGTGGGAAGGACCCCCCTATCGCCCACACTCACTTGGCGACGGTTCGAAATGTCGTCACGGAAAGGGTTTGAAAACCGTTTGTTTAGGACCGATGCGCACCAGTGTTCATCAAATCTATAGAGAGAGTTTACCTCCACTACCTGTGTCGGGTTATCAAGACCATGTATTTCTTCAATAGGCGGTAAATTTTTAACATCTTCAGCTTTAATACCTTTTTCTTTCGTAGATTTCTTTGCCTCTTGCATATCTTCAGGACTGAGAAATAGAATACCTCTTTTCTTTGGAGTTGGCTTAGGAGTTGGTCCAGGAAGTGTCCAATCATTATCATTACTCAATATATTATTCAACAGTTTTCCAGCTTGCTCAACAATTCGTTCCTTGAAAACACAACTAGCACAACTATCTAGGTGGTCCCTGGAAGCATCTGTTAGTCCATTATAAAAGATATCAAGTATTTCATTTTTCTTGAGAGGGTGATCAGGCAAAGCATTAAGGAATTGGAGAAGCCTCCCCCAAGCTTGTGGGAGACTCTCTTCTTCAATTTGCACAAAGTGAAATATTTCCTTTAAAGCAGCTTGTTTCTTATGAGCAGGGGAATATTTTCCAGAGAAGTAGTAAATCATATCCTGGGGACTACGCACACAACCAGGAGCAAGAGAATTAAACCACAACTTAGCATCACCCTTTAATGAGAAAGGAACAACTTACGAATATAGTAATAGCAAATTTTTTCCTCATGAGCAAATAGGGTGGCTATATCATTCAATTTAGTAAGATGTGCCACAACAGTTTTAGATTCGTAAACATGGAAACGATCAGATTCAACCAAAGTAATTAACTCAGGATCGATAGACAATTCATAATCCTTATCAGTACCAAAGGTAGATGAAGTAGCAAACTTAGGATCATATTGCATTCTAGCATTCAAAGATTTTTCTTTCCACTTGCATAATAATTTCTTAAGATCATCTCTATCCTTACAAGCAAGAAAGTCCCTAGCTACCTCTTCATCCATAACATAACCCTCAGGCATAACAGGAAGTTCATATCTAGGAGAGCTAGTCTTATCAGGTGTTTCAAAGTTTCCAGTTTCAAGAATTTCATCATTTTCAGAAACATCATCATCTTCGGCATAATCAATAGTTCTAACTCTAGCAAGAGATGCTCATCAAGTAATTCACCCAGTGTCATAGCTTTATCAAGCAAAGTAGTAGCATCATAAGCATCATTCATAGTAGAAGCTGCATCATCAATAACATGCGACATATCAGAATCAATAGCAGGTGTAGGTCTCGTAAGCTTACTCAAAACAGAAGGTGAATCAAGTGTAGAGCTAGATGGCAGTTCCTTACCTCCCGTCGTAGTAGAGAGAGAAATCTTGGTTCTAGTATCATTCAAATTCCTCATAGTGATCAACAGATATAATCTCAAGTGACTCAGAGAATAGAGCTATGCTCCCCGGCATCGGGACCAGAAAAAGGTCTTGATAACCCACAAGTATAGGGGATCGCAACAGTTTTCGAGGGTAGAGTATTCAACCCAAATTTATTGATTCGACACAAGGGGAGCTAAAGAATATTATCAAGTAATAGCAGCTGAGTTGTCAATTCAACCACACCTGAAAGACTTAATATCTACAGCAAAATATTTAGTAGCAGAGTAGTATGGAAGTAACGCTAACGGTGGCAAAAGTAACAGTAGCAGTTTTGTAGCAATTGTAACAGTGGCAACGGCAAAGTAACGTAGCAAAGATCAATATGTGAAAAGCTCGTAGGCAATGGATCAAGGATGGATAATTATGTCGGGTGGCATTCATCATGCAACAGTTATAACCTAGGGTGACACAGAACTACCTCCAATTCAGCAATATAATGTGGGCATGTATTCCGAATATAGTCATACGTGCTTATGGAAAAGAACTTGCATGGCATCTTTTGTCCTACCCTCCCATGGTAGCGGGGTCCTAATGGGAACTAAGGGATATTAAGGTCTCCTATTAATAGAGAACCGGACCAAAGCAATAGCACTTAGTGAATACATGAACTCCTCAAACTACAGTAATCACCGGAAAGAATCCCAATTATTGTCACCTTGGGGTATGCAGACCATAACTCGTAATAGGTGTCTACAACTTGCAAGATAGGATCAAGAACACACATATATTCATGAAAACATAATAGGTTCAGATCTGAAATCATGGCACTAGGGCCCTAGTGACAAGCATTAAGCATAGAAGTGTCATAGCAACATCAATCTCAGAACATAATGGATACTAGGGATCAAACCCTAATAAAACTAACTCGATTACATGATAAATCTCATCCAATCCATCACCTTCCAGCAAGCCAACGATGGAATTACTCACGCATGGCGGTGAGCATGACGAAATTGGTGATGGAGGAAGGTTGGTGATGATGATGACGACGAATCCCCCTCTCTGGAGCCTCGAACGGACTCTAGATCAGCCCTCCCGATGAAGAACGGGAGGAGGCGGTGGCTCCGTATCGTAAAACGCGACGAATCCTTCCTCCGATTTTTTCTCCCTAAACGTGAATATATAGAGTTGGAGTTGAGGTCGGTGGAGGTCCAAGGGACCCACAAGGTAGGGGGCGCGCCCAGGGGGTAGGGCGCACCCTCCACCCTTGTGGACAACAGGTGGGTCCCCTCTGGTTGATTCTTTCGCCAATATTTTTTTTATTAATTTCAAAAATATTCTCCATAAATGTTCAGGTCATTCCAGGAACTTTTATTTCTGCACAAAAATAACACCAAGGCAATTCTGCTGAAAACAGCGTCAGTCCGGGTTAGTTCCATTCAAATCATGCAAATTAGAGTCCAAAACAAGGGCAAAAGAGTTGGAAAAGTAGATTCAATGGAGACGTATCAAGATCGATCCCACCGGAAGATTCAGGAGCCACGAGCGCGCGCCATCCTTGAGGGCCATGGGAAACCAGTTCACCATGACTTTGTCATTGCCGTTCGCCGCCTCGATTCTCAGCTGATAGAGCTGGAGGAACTCAGTGGGGTCAGGGGTGCCATCGTATCTTGAAGGCAGATCTGGCTTGAACTTGCTGGGCTAGACGACGCAGCGTAGCTCCGGAGTGAATGTATGGCAACCTGCTGCACTCACAGGAGCCAGATGAAGAGGAGGAGCCTGATGACGCCCATGCACCGCCGCCTCTAGCGGCGCACGGTCTTAACGTGGTGGTGCTAGAAGCGTGCGTGCTTCCCCTTGGGGCCGCTGCACCACCTGGCAGCTTTCTTCATCATGCGCTGGCGCCCTGCGCGGTGGATCACGCTGGGGTGCCTCACGCCTCGACTCGAGGTCCGCGCCATGCAGAGGAGGAGGGGGAGACGCACCATGTGCCACGTCACCCGCCGGGGACGGCGGAGGACGAGGCGAACGGGACAACGCAGGGGCCTCACCAGCGGCGTTGATGAGCTCGACGATGCAAGTGAGCCAATCGTCGGAGAGGTCGTTGGCCGGGCAATGGCGCAGAAGCTCGCTCGCCATGAGCAGCACAGCCTGCGCGTTCGCCGGCCCGCGACGGGCGTGAGAAGATGACACCGTGACCGGAGTGGGTGATGGAGTCGGGGTGCGGCCGTCGTGCCGCACAAACAGTGGCAGCGATGAGCCCTGCTATTTGCGGGCAGCAGGGTCGGTGGCGGCGTTGGCCACCGAGGAGGCAGAGCGGCGAGGCGTCGTTTCCCACGGGAGCAGTCTGAGTGACATGAGCGGCCCGACGCTCGGTGCGGACGCGGCGAGTGTCAGCCATGGGAACGACGGAACGTCGGCGGAGCGATCGACGAAAGAGAGGCTTTGACATGCCCCTACCTGGCGCGCCAAATGTCGGATTCAGGGCTCCGCAGACCCAAGAAAGGTTCGAACTCTGGGGCGTGTGTGAAGAACTCAACCTCTTCAGCCAACCAGTTCGTCACCCCCACGGCCTAGTTCGTCACCCCCAGGCCACCTTGCGGTGTAAGACCCTACTCCTGCTTTGTAGTGGATTAGCCTCGCGAGGGGCTGAGGATGAACTAGTACATGGGAAGAACAACCTCGCGAGGTCTGCTCTGGTGTGGGTGTGAGTCGATGAGGTGTGGATTCTATTCCCTTGCTACGGTGGTGGCTAACCTATATTTATAGTGGCCTCGGTCCTCTTCCCCCAAAGCGAAGGCGGGAAGGGATCCCACAGTGGCTAATTTGAAAGGGGACAAGTAGTACATCTTATCCTGACGAAAGGTGGTCTTCGCCTGCAATGCCTCTGGTGGTGATGCTGCGGTGGGCTCGGTGATGACATCCGTCCTGCTGTCGTGGCGGTCTTGGTCTCGTTGCACGGGAAAAGAAACCTTTGGCTGATTCCTCGGGACTCCGTTCCCGCACTTGCCTCCTTAGCACCAAAGAGGAAACCTGCTCCTCTGCGCTCGTTGGCTCCCGCCTGGCCTTGGTCGTCATGGCTTGTGTCAACCCAACCTCGTGAGGTTGGCACCTGCATAAAATACCCGCTCCTCGGGAGGCAGCCAGGGGAGGCCGCTCCCTCCGGAGGTCTTGATGTCGCCCGCCTCGCGAGGCTTGGCCCCTCGCGAGGGCCTTGTCTTGATGGTGTTGTATATGGGCCGTACCAGGCCATCGATGGAGCCATGCCATGGGCCGCAGGTAGGCAAGTCTAGGTACCCTGGTTCCCAGAACGCCGACATTAGTGTTTTGGTGATGATGACAACTCACCTTGTGGTCTAATCATGTGCCAAGTTCTTCAGGTACACTTTGTTTGGTACAAGACGATTTGGAATTCCCTCTAGACGGAAAAGAACGAAGACGGTGTTTTCTACGTGTTTATTTGTTTAGTCGTAGGAAACCCATACTATTAAGAGGGAATCCACATCAGAAGGTATTGGGTGAATCAATGCACGTACACATTCCATTTCCACCCACCGCATATCCTTCCAGTCGAGGAGAGAGAGGTCCTCAATCTCATACCAAGTAGTGGTTTTTACTCCCCAGCGGTTGTACTGCTAGGCCGAGCGGTTGTACCGCTTGGCCGGTACGTCCGGTGCAACTACCGCCCCAAGGGTGATACCCTGGGGTTGCTGCTCCCAGGATGTTTGCCAGCGGTTGTACCGCTACCTCCGGGCGGTTGTACCACCTATGGTCTGGCCAACCCTGGGAATGGCTTCAGGCGATTGTACCGGCCCAATACGTGCCTACCACCAAACTGGGCTCTGTCGTGGGGCCATTTTTGGGTGGTGGTGGCCCTGTTGTGTCGATCAATTCGTTTTGACCACTACTACCACTAGTCCGGAACGGTTGTACCACTCGGAATTTATCCACCACCCGTGCTTGGCCCTTGCGGTTGCACCGATACAACCACCGCCTCAACTACCACTATTGGGGTGATCCCCGCGTGTTGCGAAGCGGTTGTTAGGCGGTGGTGGAGCGATTGTTCCGATTGATCTTGTCAACCGGTACTACTGGCCACTCCACCGGTTGTACCGCTAGGTAGGGTTTCTGCATGGTACCCCATGTTTTCCTGTTGTACTGGTACTTATAGTGGTTGTACCGTTGCAGTGTAAAAACCGCTGTAATGGTTGGATTTGGGGAACACTATTTAAGGGGGTGGTTCTTCCACCTTCCTCCTAGCCTCATGCCCCTCTCTCTCCTCCATTAATGCACTTCAATCCCTCTTGCCCGATCTCTCTCCCTAGCAACTCAAACATGTTGGTTTGCTAGGGATTGAAGGAGGAGACCTAGATCTACACTTCCACCAAAGGAAATTTGATTCCCCTTACTTTCTTGTGTGGATTTTGTTATTCTTGGGTGTTTGGGCACCCTAGACAGAAAAGGTCACCTCAGAGCCACATTCCATTGTGGTGAAGCTCCATGGTGGTGTTGGGAGCCTCCAATTCGGTTGTGAAGAGAGCATCAACCTTGTTTGTAAAGGTCCGGTTGCTGCCTTCAAGGTCACCACTGGTGGAATCACGACATCTTGCATTGTGTGAGGGCATGAGGAGAATACGGTGGCCCTAGTGGCTTCTTGGGGAGCATTGTGCCTCCACACCGCTCCAAACGGAGATGTACTTCCCCTCAAAGGGAAAGAACTTCAGTAACACATACTCGTCTTCACCGGCCCCACTTGTGGTTACTTCTTACCTTTACTTTGTGCAAGTTTAATTTGTGTTGTATCCTTTGCTTGTTTCTGTTGTTGTGGTTGCTAGTATCATATAGGTTGCCAACTTAGTTGCATATCTAGACAACCTATTTGTTGCTAAACCTAATTTCTTAAGAAAAGCTAAAAATTGGTAGTTACCTATCCACCCCCCTCAAGTCAACCATATCGATCCTTTCAATGTGCCATCTGAAAGAAACCACCGGACACTGCCACTCCAACTCCACCCTACTTCCGCCTGAGGGGACCCCAACCCTCTCGCTCCAGACCGAGGAGCACCGACCCTGCTGGCAAGCAGAATGGACAAAGAGAAGACTCTATCACTTGTAAAACATAGGTGGAAAATAAACCACAAGCTATTAGAACCGAGGCGTTGCCGATTGGAGCTTTAACCAACTTGAACACACCATCGAGGCCGAAAGACACCTGCACTCACAAGAGATGCCTTCGAGAGTAATGACACAAAGCGTCGATGCCACCGTGTTCGCTGAGTAGACCTGGGTTTTCACCCCGAGTGTTGGCGAGGGGAGAGGCAAGGTGCGACCCCATGAGGAACGCAACACCTACATGCACCCGTCGAGGCGCTAAGCTTTCGCTAACCCCCTTTCGCTGAGCTTTTGTTAATCAAGCACTTGAAAAATGTTAAATGTGTATAGAAAAATGTTGACCATGTATTTAGAAAATATTAATCTTGCATTTGAAAAATGTCAAATGTGCGTAGAAAAAACATTGACCTTGTATTGAACAATGTTAATCTTGTATTGAAAAATGTTAATCAAGTATTTTTGAAAATGTTAAATATGTATAGAAAAAAATGTTGATCATGTATTCAAAAAATAGGAAACTTGTATTTAAAAAATATTAAACGTGTATTAGAAAAAGGCATATACCAAAAATGCACAATGTGTATGGAAAAAAGTAGACATAAAAAATACTCCTTCCGTCCTACAATATAAGACGGTTTTTGCAAGCTATGTTAGTTAAAAAATGTCTTATTTATGGGTGGAGGGGATATAAGATTTCAAAAACTGTAAAGTATATATTTTAAAATGTTAAACATGTATATAGAAAATAATTCTGATGTACGAAAAATGTTGAGTGTGTACTGAAAACTGAGAAACATAAAAAAATGAAAAGGAGGTAGAGAAACCAAGGAAAATCAAGAAACAAAAAAACTTTAGAAAAGAAGAAAGAAAAGAAAAAAAACCAATGAATACAAGGATTTTTTTTATGAAAACAACCAAGAAAACAAAGAAAAATATAAGAACCAAAGAAAAATTGTGAAAGAAACAAAAGAAACATCTAAGAACCGTGACAAATGAAAAAAAATGATGAAATAAAAGAAAGAAAAGAAAACCGTAAAGAAAACAAAAATAGAAAGAAAAAAACACAATTGAAATCCCGGGAACGAAAAAAAAACAGCGAATATGGACTGGCCCAGTAGCTACAGATTTTTAGGTCTACATTTTATTTCTAAAAATATTTACCCTATTTGATTAATATTTATGGTTTAACTATAATTGTGCTATTTGTCTCAAGAAAAAATTGTAATTGTTTTGTTCGTATCAAAATTCAGAGAAGGTATATTATAGCTTCCTAACATTATTGGAAGCCTCCATTGTATGTTTGCAAGAGACTAAGATGGCTTTGATCTGCTCGTCGGTTGTCCTTGAGGCGCTCGGCTCCGAGTTTGATGAGTACGTGCACTTGCCGGTGGATGACACCCGTGGCGGTATTCTGCTGGCGTGGAAAAGCCGATTGGTGACCATTGCTAACCCCGAGTTCAGTACACACACGTTGTCGGCCTAGGTCGCTCCCCCTCGAGCCAGGACCTGCCTTGGTGGCTCTCCATCGTGTATGGGCCTCTATCGAATGACGAAAAGATCGAGTTCCTTCATGAACTCCGCGACATGCGCGCCTCTTGCCCGGGGCCATGGATGCTTTGCGGCGACTTCAACCTGATCTACCGCGACAAAGACAAAAATATCAGCAACCTGGACAGACGCATGATGAGGCGATTTACACGCTTGCTCAATGACTTGGCGCTCAAAGAGGTCTACCTTAACGGGCGTCGTTACACATGCTCTAGCGAGCGCTCCCCTCCAACTCTGGTCCACCTTGACAGGGTCCTATGCACGACGGACTGGGAGGAACGCCACATCAACTGTCACCTCCGATGCCTCGCCTCGGTGGTCTCCGACCATAGCCCGCTGCTCCTGGATTGCTCTCTGTAGCCGCCGAGCCACTGGCGACTCCACTTTGAGGACTTCTGGGTGTGCCTAGATGGGTTCCAAGATGTCGTCGTGGAAGCCTGGCTTTCCGTGGACGACGCTGACCCGTTCCGGTGGCTCGTGCGGCGCCTCCAAGCCACGGCTCGTAAGCTGACCAGCTGGAGCGCGTGCACGGTTGGCAACGTCCGGCACAAGCTGGCTCTTTCCCATGAGCTGCTGCTTCGGTTTGACAAGGCCTAGGAAGACAGGACGCTTTTAGCTCACGAGGAGTGGCTATGCAAGCAAATCAAGGGCTCCTACCTTGGGCTAGCGTCGCCTGAGCGCACCATCGCCCGACAGCGGGCGCACATCGCAACCCTCAAGGACGGAGACGCAAACACCTCCTTTTTCCACCGGCAATGCTCCTATCGCCACCAGAAGAATCAGGTGCATAGCCTCATTGTCGACAAGTGCACGCTCACCGACCACGCCAACATGGCCTCTGCCGCCTTCACGCACTTCGACAAGCTGCTAGGTGAGGGAGTCCTGGATTAAGGGGTCCTCGGGCGTCTGGGCTATGTGACATGGGCTGGACTAATGGGCCAGGAAGATACAAGACAGAAGACTTCTTCCCGTGTCCGGATGGGACTCTCCTTTACGTGGAAGGTAAGCTTGGCTTTCAGATATGAAGATTCCTTCCTTTGTAAACCGACTCTGTACAACCCTAGGTCCCTCCGGTGTCTATATAAACCGAAGGGTTTCGTCCGTAGAGGCAATCATAATCATACTGGCTAGACATCTAGGGTTTAGTCATTACGATCTCGAGGTAGATCAACTCTTGTAAACCCCATATTCATCCAAGATAATCAAGCAGGAAGTAGGGTATTACCTCCATCAAGAGGGCCCGAACCAGGGTAAACATCGTGTCCCTGTCTCCTGTTACCTTCGATCCTCAGACGCACAGTTCGGGACCCCCTACCTGAGATCTGCCGGTTTTGACACCGACATTGGTGCTTTCAATTAGAGTTCCACTGTGCGGTCGACAGAAGGCTCGGTGGCTCCATCAATCATCAACGACAATGCTGCCCTAGGGGAGGTCTTCCTCCCCGGCCAGATCTTATGCCCGGCAGCTTCGCACTGCAAGCCAATTCGCTTGACCATCTAGAGCAGATCGACAGCTATGCCCTAGGTCACCAGATTAGTTTTGGAAATCTGGATTATGTCACTGATGTCCGAGGAGATTTGATCTTCCAAGGGTTCGCGACCCCAACCTCCGCTCTGGCATTAGATCCAGAGCGTGTCGCCAGATCCTAAGACGGGATGTCCGAGCCCGTAGGACTCTCTGCGGCTATTGAGCCTAGTACGGGAGAGACGGAGGAAGTAGTGTCACCGGCAATCATCATGAAGCCGGACTCTTCTCCAAACACTGGCTCCAGACCCTCGGAGTCAGCATCGTGTGAGCTCGGCCAAGGAGTTTCCTTCCCGCCGGACTCCACGGACTCTCTTCTCCCTGGCCAAACCTCGCCTTTAAGCGAGGCTTTGGACTTAATGCGATCCCTCGTCATTACAGAGGGGGAACGTTCGAACTACGCCCAGCCCGGACTAGGGGCTGAGAGCGGGGAATTTTACGTCCCACCCACCACCCACTTCATAGCCACTGTCGAGGACCTAACCGACATGCTTGACCGTAACTCCGAAGACATCAATGGTATGGACGTTGATGCCGGAGACGAACAAAGCCAAAACCCGCCGCATACCGGACGCTGGGCGGCCACCTCCACATACGACGTATACATGGTGGATACGCCAAAAGAGGATGGCGATGAAGGCAGTAAGGATCCAATCAAGGACAATAACACTGATAAACCACCAAAGCGGCGCCGTTCAAAATCACGCCGCGACAAAGAAAGCAATATCGGCAATGGAGACGATAACACTCCGGAGAATGCCGAAGACCCAGACGCCCCCGTCGAACTAACATCCGAACAGGACGATAGGGAGGAGGGCCAGGGTAACCCTGACGAGCCAGTGGGACACGAGGACTCGGAGGATAGCAATTATATGCCACCCTCCAAAGACGAAATAAGCCTCGGCAACGAAGACTTCATCATGCCAGAGGAACCCCTCGAGCAAGAACGCTTTAAGCAACAACTCATCGCAACCGCGAGGAGCCTGAAAAGGAAGCAGCAATGGCTTCAAGCCGAACAGGATACACTCAACGACAGATGGACTAATGTCCTGGCAGCCGAGGAATACGGCCTCGCACGACCAACCAAAAGCTACCCAAAGCGCAAGTTGTTACCCCAATTTGATGTTGAGGCGCGGGAGCCCCTAACATCAGCATGTAACGCAGCCGATAAGCCAGACTTGCCACCGCGTGGCCGAGACAGAACGGCTAACCAAGCCAAACACCAGCCCACATTTCCCCGCCGTAAAGGCAGGGAGACAGTAGCCCAAGATTACACCTACGACCTACGGCAGGACCTGGACACTAGGGCAGGCCTAGCCAGATCAATCTACGGGTCAAGGGGACGTGCCCCAACATGAGAGGACGGGTATCAGGCCCGGCGTGTTTTCAACACAACCTCACTCGGGGTGAAAACCGCATAGGGACGTCCGCCAAACTCCGTCGCGACATCGCCCGCTATAGAGGCGCCGCACACCCCCTATGCTTCACCGAGGAAGTAATGGAGCACGAATTCCCAGAAGGGTTTAAACCTATGAATATCGAATCATATGATGGAATAACCGATCCCACAGTATGGGTTGAGGATTTTCTTCTCCATATCCACATGGCCCGCGGTGATGATCTCCATGCCATCAAATACCTCCCACTAAAATTAAAGGGACCAGCCCGGCACTGGCTAAACAGCCTTCCAGAGAACTCCATTGGCAACTGGGAAGACTTGGAAGACGCCTTTCGTGACAACTTCCAACGTACATATGTCCGGCCTCCAGGCGCCGATGACCTCAGTCACATCATCCGGCAGCCCGGAGAGTCAGCCAGGAAACTCTGGACTAGGTTCCTAATTAAAAAGAACCAAATTGTCGACTGTCCGGACGCTGAAGCCCTCGCGGCCTTTAAACATAGTGTCCGAGATGAGTGGCTTGCCCATCACCTCGGCCAAGAAAAACCTAAGTCCATGGCAGCCCTTACTGCACTGATGACCCGCTTTTGTGCGGGAGAAGATAGCTGGCTTGCTCGTAGAAGAAATAGCACCAGCAATCCTGGCACTTCCGAAGCCAGGGACGGCAATGGCAAGCCATGACGCAATAAAAACAAGCGTCGAAACAATAATGCAGGAACCCATACACGACGGTCAATGCCAGATTCAGTGGCCCCAAATCCGGTCAGCGGAAGAAGCCATTCAAGGCAAACAGAGATGGTCCATCCAGTTTAGACAAGATACTAGACCGGCCCTATCAGATTCATGGCAGCCCTAACAAACCCGCCAACCATACCAACAGAAATTGCTGGGTTTTCAAACAAGCCGGCAAGCTCAATGCTGAAAACAAAGGGAAGGGGTCGCCCAGTGACAGCAAAGACGAAGAGACTCGCCAACCGAACATCGGGGGACAGAAGCAATTTCCCCCCGAAGTAAAAACAGTAAACATGATATATGTGACGCATATCCCTACAAGGGAGCGCAAGCACGCACTACGAGACGTCTATGCCATAAGGCCAGTCGCCCCAAAATTTAACCCATGGGCGGCCTGCTCGATCACTTTTGATCTCAAGGACCAGCCAACCAGTATCCGTCACGGAGGTTCAGCAGCTCTGGTCCTCGATCCAATGATCAATGGATTCTATCTCATGCGAGTCCTTATGGACGGTGGCAGTAGTCTTAATTTACTCTACTAAGACACTGTCCGCAAGATGGGCATTGATCCCTCAAGGATCAAGCCCACCACAACTACCTTCAAGGGAGTAATACCTGGCGTCGAAGCTCACTGCACGGGCTCAATCACATTGGAAGTTGTCTTCGGTTCGTCGGACAACTTTCGAAGCAAAGACTTGATCTTCAATATTGTCACGTTCTGCAGTGGCTACCATGCACTGCTCGGGCAGACCGCTTTTGCTTGTTTCAATGTGGTCCCACATTACGCCTATCTAAAACTTAAGATGCCCGGTGTTGGTGTCAAAACTGGTGGGTCTCGGGTAGGGGGTCCCGAACTGTGCGTCTAAGGTCAATGGTAACAGGAGACAGGGGACGTGATGTTTACCCAGGTTCGGGCCCTCTCTATGGAGGTAATACCCTACTTCCTGCTTGATTGATCTTGATGAATATGAGTATTACAAGAGTTGATCTACCACGAGATCGTGATGGCTAAAACCCTAGAAGTCTAGCCTGTATTACTATGATTATGATTATGCGCCCCTACGGACCTAGCCCTCCGGTTTATAGACACCGGAGGGGACTAGGGTTACACAAAGTCGGTTACAGAGAAAGGAATCTTCATATTTGGTCGCCAAGCTTGCCTTCCACGCCAATGAGAGTCCCATCCGGACACGGGTAGAGTCTTCGGTCTTTCTATCAACACAACCCATCAGTCCGGCCCATGGCTAACAGGCCTGACGCCCGAGGACCCCTTAGTCCAGGACTCCCTCAGTAGCCCCCGAACCAGACTTCAATGACGAGGTTGTAACGCCCATGATGCGGCTATATCTCCCACGTGTCGAGGCACGACTTAGAGGCATAACCGCATTGTGGGCGTTACAAGTTGGTAATCAGAGCCATCCCCGACTTAGGAGCCCCCTGCTTGATCGAATCGTTGGCGTTGTTGAGTCTAGAACAAAAATGTTTTGAGTCTTAGGATTATATATATCGGAGAGTAGGATTCTTTTTACTCCTCAGTCCCTTCGTCGCTCTGGTGAGGCCTCCTGACGTAGAAGTTTTGACTCTGCTCTCCTCAAATTTCACTAAAAAAATTTAGGATCACGCGGGTATCTTGGAATCGTTCCGATGGTTTTGTGACGTGAACATTGTTCTTGGTGCCTCCTGAAATTTAGGGGTTGTGGCAGTGTCCCGGGGAGTTGAGCTCCAAGGTGTTGTCGTCACAATTTTATCGTTGCAGTTCTGGAATACCCGAGTTTCGCCGACATCGAAAATCTCTTTTATGCAGTTGTTGGTGAGATCACCTCGACGCCACCCAGTACTGGGGCGGGAGTTCGGGAGTATTGCCATAACTCGTATAACGGATGCTTTTCGAAGGTTGAGGTACACGATTTCCGAAGGTTTCTTGGTTATGTGTTGACGGATGGATACAGCTGGATCTAGGGATTGCTAGTTTGGGTGATATATTTTGTGTCCCCTGTATCCCCAACACCAGATTGCATAAACAGAAAGTTTCGGGAGTTTATAGGTGGGATTCATGTAGCTCTTAGCATTTCTTCCTGCAGATATTTGGTTTGTGATTGGGTAATCCTTACCACTTATTTGTTCCACTCGTACCTTGTTATTTTATTCATCAATCTCTATCAAGTGGCTTCTCACCTTATGGAAGTGTGATGATTTACTATGGAATTCATTCGTTCATCCTCGTTCGAATGTTTATTGTGAAGACTATATGTTGCAATTTCTATCCGATGATTCTACTTGTCTATTTGTCTATCAAGATGCTAACGGATGTCACCCTCTTCAGGATGGCTCCGCCAACGCGTCAGAATCCAGAACGCAATGAGGGGAGTCAGGCGAACCCTCCGCCACCACCTCCACCTCCGGAGGCATGGCAAGCTATCATGGCAGCCACCAACGCCAATGCTCAGATGATTTTGCAACTCTTGCAAGAACGCACCCAGGGGCAAGGCAATCAAGGCCAAGGCAACAATCAGCCTCACTTCGCTACCCTCAACCAGTCCCTCGCAAATCAGCCGAAGTCTTTCAGCTGCTGTGCCGAGGCCACAGATGCCGATGATTGGCTCATGGACATCAACAAGCATTTTGAATGTAGCAATGTCAGGCCTGAGGACTTTGTCAAGTTCGCTTCTTTTCAACTCAAGGATCAAGCTGCCGAGTGGTATCAACAATATAAGGATTCCAGAGGAGGTCGTGTGATTACCTGGGATGAGTTCTGCCGAGACTTCAAAGCTCACCACATTCCACAAAGTGTTGTTGAGAGTAAGCGTGAGGAGTTCCGCAATCTCAAGCAAGGCAGCATGTCTGTGTATCAATATAATACTCAGTTTCAGAAACTCGCTCGCTTTGCTAAGCAAGACGTTCCAGATGAAAGGAGCATGATCTACCAATTCAGAGGTGGCCTCAGAGAAGATCTGCAATTACCTCTCGTGCTTTTTGAGCCGACCAAGTATGATGATTTCTACAATATGGCACTGAAGCAAGAGGCTGCTCAGCTCAAGTGTGAGGCTTCTAAGAAGAGAGTCAGGGACGCAGTTCAGTCTTCTTCTTCCTCACTAGTGGCTGCTAAGCAACAGAAGTTCTGGTTGCCTCCTCCTCCTCCGTTTCGTTAGCCTTTCCAGCAGAAGAACAAAGGTGGCCATGGATCTTCCCACCCACCCAACCCTGGCTATCAGAACAAGTCTCAGAATCAAGCTCCAAAGTCGAATGCTCCTTATCATCGTCCGCTCTCAGAGGTGACTTGCAACAAGTGTCAGCAGAAAGGTCACTATGCTAACAAGTGCTTCAACCAAAGGCGTCTTCCGCCTCCTCCTCCTGTGAGATCTTCCAGCAATGCAGTTGTCAAGCATAATCCCAAGTCTGCAAAGGTGAACATGATGAATGCAGCTCAAGCGGAGGAATCTACTGATGTGATAATGGGTAATCTCTCAGTTAATGATATTCCTGCAAAAGTTCTTTTTGATATTGGTGCATCGCTTTCTTTCATCTCTAGACCTTTTGCATCCAAGCATGAGTTGGTTTTTCAAGATTTTCCTAGACCGTTATGAGTTGTCTCTCCGGGTAAATTCATGAACGCAAGCTCCATGGTTCCGGATGTTTCCATCAAGATGGGCAACTATAAATTTCTGTCTTCTCCAATTGTTCTTGGTGACTCGGATATTGATCTAATTCTCAGGATGGACTGGCTTTCTAAGCACAAGGCTCAACTTGATTGTGCTGCCAGGGAAATTCAATTGACACACTCTTCTGAGGATGTTATCATCTATGCCGCTCGTGATGAAACTATTCGGTTGTTTTCTCTCAATGAGAAGGGCGAGTTGAATGCTATTTCTCAAATTCCAGTCATTTGTGAGTACCAAGATGTCTTTCGAGAAGAGCTTCCGGGTATGCCTCCACACCGGCCAGTCGAGTTCGTTATCGATCTTGAGCCCGGCACTGAACCCGTCTGCAAGCGTCCATACAAGCTTGGACCCAAGGAGCTGAAAGAATTGAAGAAATAGCTCGATGAACAAGAGGTCTGGGGCTGATCAGACCGAGTTCATCTCCATGGGGTTGTGGTGTTCTTTTTGTCCAGAAGAAGGATGGCACGGACCGACTTTGTGTCGACTACCGTCCATTGAACAAGAAGACAATCAAGAACAAGTATCCACTTCCCAACATCAATGAGCTATTCGAGAAACTCAAAGGTGCTAAAGTATTCTCCAAGCTTGACCTTCGTATGGGTTATCATCAGATTTGCATTCGTGAAGAAGATATTCCCAGGATAGCATTCAGAACAAGCTTTGGTTCTTATGAATATACTGTCATGTCTTTCGGCCTTTTCAATGCTCCTCCAACATTCTCTCGAATGATGAATTTCATCTTTAACCCCTATACCAATGAATTCGTCCTGGTGTATCTCGATGATATCTTGGTCTTCTCCAAGAATAAGAAGGATCATGCCAAACATTTGCGATTGGTGCTCGATAAGCTCAGAGAGTATCAATTCTATGCGAAGTTTTCCAAATGTGAGTTTTGGCTCGATGAAGTTCTTTACCTTGGTCATATCATCTCTGCCAAGGGCATCGCTGTCAATCCCGAGAAGGTGTCTGCAATTGTGAATTGGGAACCTCCTCAGAATGTCAAGCAGCTTCGCAGTTTTCTTGGTCTTGCAAGCTATTGCCGAAGATTCGTTGAGAATTTCTCTAAGATTGCAAAGCCTCTTTCCAACCTCCTCCAGAAGCATGTGAAGTATGTCTGGACTCCTGAGTGTGACGTTGCTTTCAACACTCTCAAAGAGAAACTCGTCACAACTCCTGTCTTAACTCCTCCCGACGAATCCAAGCCATTCGAAGTTTTCTGTGATGCTTCTCTTCAATGTCTCGGTGCTGTGTTAATGCAAGAGAAGAAAGTTGTGGCCTATACCTCTCGTCAGTTGAAGCCCAACAAAAAGAACTACCCCACTCACGATCTTGAGTTGGCGGCAGTTGTCCATGCATTAATAACATGGAGACATCTCTTGTTGGGAAGAAAAGTGGACATATTCACCGATCACAAGAGTCTCAAGTACATCTTCACTCAGCCCAACCTCAACCTCAGGCAAACTCGATGGGTCGAAATGATTCAAGAGTACAATCCGAGCATTGAATATACTCCAGGCAAAGCTAATGTCATTGCAGATGCTTTGAGCAGGAAGGCTTATTGCAACAGCTTAATTCTCAAGCCATTCCAACCGAATCTTTGTGAAGCTTTCCGCAAGCTGAATCTCCAAGTTGTTCCTCAAGGCTTTCTTGCCAACCTCATAGTCTCTCCTACTTTGGAAGATCAAATTCGTGAGGCACAACTTCTTGATGCCATGGTGAAGAAAGTGAAACGTGGTATTGAGAAGGGTCTTTCCAAATACAAGTGCTATCGCATTGATGACAGAGACACTTTGTTCCTTGAGGACCGGATTGTGGTTCCTAAAGGTGATCTAAGGAAAGTCATTATGAACGAGGCGCACAATTCTCTTCTTTCCATTCATCCTGGAAATACGAAGATGTACCATGACCTCAAGCAGTCATATTGGTGGACTCGAATGAAGCGAGAAATCGCTCAATTCGTGAACGAATGTGATGTCTGTCGAAGGGTGAAAGCAGAACACCAACGACCAGCTGGTCTCCTCCAACCTCTTGCTATCCCAGAATGGAAGTTTGATCATATCAAAATGGACTTCGTGACTGGATTTCCCAAGTCCAAGCACGGAAATGATGCTATCTTCGTTGTCATCGACAAGCTTACTAAAGTGGCTCATTTCCTTCCAATCAAAGAATCTATCACAGCAGCTCAGTTGGCAGAGCTATACACCTCCAAAATTGTCTCCTTGCACGGCATTCCACAATTGATATCTTCAGATCGTGTAAGCATCTTCACTTCTAAGTTCTGGGACTCCTTTCAGAAGGCCATGGGCACCAACATTCGCTTCAGCACAGCTTTCCATCCTCAAACTAGTGGCCAAGTCAAGCGAGTCAATCAAATCCTTGAAGATATGCTCAGGGCTTGTGTCATTTCCTTTGGCATGAAATGGGAAGATTGTCTTCCATATGCCGAATTCTCCTACAACAACAGCTTCCAAGCGAGTTCGGGCAAGGCCCCATTCGAGATTCTCTATGGCAGAAAGTGCCGTACTTCTCTCAATTGTTTAGAGACTGGTGAACGCCAACTTCTTGGCAATGACTTAATCACAGAGGCTGAAGAAATGTGTAAAGTCATCCGTGAAAATCTCAAAGCCGCGCAATCGCGCCAGAAGAGTTACTATGATAGCAAGCACCGTGATTTGGCTTTCGAGATCGGAGACCATGTCTACCTCCGCGTCTCTCCAATGAAAGGCACTCGTCGCTTCGGTATCAAAGGGAAGCTTGCCCCTAGATACGTGGGTCCTTTCAAGATCATTGGCAAAAGAGGCGACCTCGCCTATCAACTTGAGCTTCCCTCCAACTTCGCGAACGTGCACGATGTGTTCCATGTGTCACAGCTTCGCAAGTGCTTCAAGACGCCTGAGCGCACCATCAACTTCGAAGAGATTGATCTCCAAGAAGATCTGTCTTATCATGAGCACCCCGTTGCTATTCTTGAAGAAACAGAGCGCAAGACTCGCAACAAGTCAATCAAATTCCTGAAAGTGAAGTGGTCGCACCATTCCGACCGAGAAGCCACCTGGGAACGCGAGGACCACCTCCGTTCCGAAAATATCCGGAGTTCTTTCAGTCCTAGATCTCGGGACGAGATCCTCTCGTAGTGGTGGAGTGTTGTAACACCCCGGATGTAACTTTCCATATTTGCAACTCCAAATCTTGCCATTTTTGGCTATGTGTTATGATATTCCCTTCGTGGTCGGGTTTTGTCTCTCGTTTTGCATTTTGTTCATGTCATGCATCTCATATCATGTCATCATGTGCATCTCATTTGCATACGTGTTCGTCTCAGGCATCCGAGCATTTTCCCCGTTGTCCGTTTTGCAATCCGACACTCCCACATGCACCGGCGCACCCCTCTCGTTTCTTTTCATGAGTGGGTGTTAAACATTCTCAGAATGGACTGAGGTTTGTCAAGTGGCCTTGGTACACCACCGGTAGACCACCTGTCAAGTTTCGTTCCATTTGGAGGTCGTTTGATGCTCCAACGGTTAACCGGGTAACCGCAAAGTCCTTTTGTGTGTTGTAGCAAACCCCCCTCCAAACAGCCCAACAACCCATCTAAATCACCTCCACTCTCGGTCGTTCGATCACGATCGTGTGGGCAAAAGCCGCACTCCATTTGGAGTCTCCTAGCTCCCTCTACCTATAAATATGTGCATCTCTCCCGAATTCCGGGTCCAAACCCTAGCCTTCATCCTCCGCGCGCCGCCGGACACGTCCGGTCCGGACGGACGCATCGCCGCCGCCGCCCCGGGGCAATCGGGAGCCGCCACGTGGCCCCCGCGCCGCTGCCGGCCCGCTCGGCCCGCATGGGCCCCCCGAGCCCGTCTCCTCCGCCCCCGCGCCCAAGCGCGCCCGCGTCCCAGAGCCCCGCGCCGCCGCCGTTCCCGCGTCGCCGCGCCGTCGCCGACCACCGCCGTCGAGCTCGCCCAGCGCCGCCCGCGTCCCCCGCGCGCTCGCCCGCCGGCGCCGCGCTCCTCCCTCGCCCGGCCGCCGTCAGCGCCCGTCGCCTCCCCGACCCCGGCGAGCTCCTCCACCTCCGGCCGCCGTCTCCTCTCCGTCTCCGGCGAGCGCCAGCCCCGCCTCGGCTTCCGTGAAGAACCCTAGATCTGGAGAGGTTGACTTCCCCCCCTCGTTTTCTGCCAAGTCCCCGAAATTATTGCATTATGTGATCATGTTCATCGCATCATATCTCATTACATACTGCTCCGTTTTGTGTGCATGATATATCGACATGTTCGTCTGGAGATGCTCTTCATTTTGTTCCATTGTTCCATGCTCATTTGACTTCATCTTGGGGCCCAAATCTCTGGTGCAAGAGTGCTATATGATGTTTACTGCTGTTATTTATCAGAACTTGGTGATTTATTATTTTTGCTACAGTTGATGTGTGCATCTTATGGACATGAGCTCTACAGGTGTTTTGATCTATGCCATGCCATCTTTACAGCGGTATATGCCATGTATTTTTGTGATCTATGTGGTGACTAAAACAAGCATGCAAACTAGGCTTCGTGATGTTTCTGTTTTTCTGTGACTGCTGTTATTATGTTGCCATGTATCCATGTGTCTACAGAGAGACCCATGCTTCTTTTGGGCATATTCAGTAAGGATATTTTGTAGATATAGTTGTGCTCTATACATACATGCCCCTGTTTGCAATTATGGAGTGTCCTAGCATATCTTAATCTTGCTCTACTTTTGCTATAAAATGTTTCTGGCAGAGTGTTACATGATATTCAATTTTGCCAAGGTTGTTCTAGTTGATCCTTTCATGCAATGTATTTTCTCTTGCCATGGTTAGCTTCATAAACATGCCATCTTGCTGTAGGTATGCATGTTTTGTCATGCATTGCTTTGTGATGAGTGAATCAAGCTCACCAAGATGCCTTCATAATTCTGTTAATGCCATGTTCTGTTTTCTGCCAAGTCTGAAACCTGTTAACGAAACTTGCTATGTTTACATGGGTGCCATCATTTCTTCTGATCCTTTTTGACTTATGGTCATTAAGGGCTTTTTGTTCTATGCATTTAGTAGTTTCATTCCATGCCTTGTTTTTCTGTGTTAAGTTCCTGTAGCATGTCGATTGCTTGCTCTGAACATTGCTACCTGATGCTGTTTCAGCCATGTCCAGTAATTTCACTGTCTGTGAACCTGATATCTTTTGCACTTTTGCCATGCTTGTTTAAGCCTGTTATGGTGTGATCTAGACATAGCTCCGTGTTCATCTTTTGTCAAGCATCTCCTGTAGATTACTTCCATATGCTTTGTTGCTATGTTGGGGTGTTGTAGCATAGTTACTTGTTGAATTCTAAGTGCTACCATGCTGTTAATCGCAGAATCGTGTCATCCTTGTTTTGCTTGCCATTTGCAAACCGTGCATCCGTTTTCGGTGATCTTTATATCGTTTTCGACCGAAATCATCTCATCTTTCCAGTGGGATACTTGGATTGCCAAGTTACTGCCTTGTTCATCCTTTTTCTCCCGGAGCACGCATATGCATCGCATACCACATCTCGCATATCATGCATGTTTTGCATCATGTTGCTTGTGCATGTCCCGTGATTGATTGTGGTTCCGTTGCTTGTGTTCTTGCTGTGGGTAGAGCCGGGAGACGAGTTCATGAATGAGGAACCTGTTGAGTACGCTTACGAGGATCAAGCCTTCGACAACTCTGAGAACCTTGCAGGCAAGATGACCATACCCTCGATATCACTTCTATCTTTGCTTTGCTAGTTGTTCGTTCTATTGCTATGCTGCGCTACCTACCACTTGCTATATCATGCCTCCCATATTGCCATGTCAAGCCTCTAACCATCCTTTCCTAGCAAACCGTTGTTTGGCTAAGTTACCGCTTTTGCTCAGCCCTTCTTATAGCGTTGCTAGTTGCAGGTGAAGTTGAAGTTGGTTCCATGTTGGAACATGGATATTTTGGAATATCACAATATCTCTTATTTATTTAATGCATCTATATATTTGGTAAAGGGTGGAAGGCTCGGCCTTATGCCTGCTGTTTTGTTCCACTTTTGCCGCCCTAGTTTCCGTCATACCGGTATTATGTTCCTTGAGTTTGCGTTCCTTACGCGGTTGGGTGATTTATGGGACCCCCTTGACAGTTCGCCTTGAATAAAACTCCTCCAGCAAGGCCCAACCTTGGTTTTACCATTTGCCACCTAAGCCTTTTCCCTGGGGTTTTCGCGAGCCCGAGGGTCATCTTTATATTAAACCCCCGGACCAGCGCTCCTTCGAGTGCTGGCCCAAACCGAGCGATGTCCGGTGCCCCTGGGCAACCAGGGTCTATGCCAACCCGACGTATGGCTCATCCGGTGTGCCCTGAGAATGAGATATGTGCAGCTCCTATCGGGATTTGTCGGCACATTCGGGCGGCTTTGCTGGTCTTGTTTTACCATTGTCGAAATGTCTTGTAAACCGGGATTCCGAGACTGATCGGGTCTTTCCGGGAGAAGGTTTTGTTGGAAATATACCCTAGAGGCAATAATAAAAAGGTTATTATTGTATTTCCTTGTTCATGATAATTGTCTATTGTTCATGCTATAATTGTATTAACTGGAAACCGTAATACATGTGTGAATACATAGACCACAACATGTCCCTAGTAAGCCTCTAGTTGACTAGCTCGTTGATCAATAGATGGTTATGGTTTCCTGACCATGGACATTGGATGTCATTGATAACGGGATCACATTATTAGGAGAATGATGTGATGGACAAGACCCAATCCTAAGCATAGCACAAGATCGTGTAGTTCGTTTGCTAAGAGCTTTTCTCATGTCAAGTATCGTTTCCTTAGACCATGAGATTGTGCAACTCCCGGATACCGTAGGAATGCTTTGGGTGTACCAAACGTCACAACATAACTGGGTGGCTATAAAGGTGCACTACAGGTATCTCCGAAAGTGTCTGTTGGGTTGGCACGAATCGAGACTGGGATTTGTCACTCCGTATGACGGAGAGGTATCTCTGGGCCCACTCGGTAATGCATCATCATAATGAGCTCAATGTGACTAAGGAGTTAGCCACGGGATCATGCGTTACGGAACGAGTAAAGAGACTTGCCGGTAACGAGATTGAATGAGGTATTGGGATACCGACGATCGAATCTCGGGCAAGTAACATACCGATGGACAAAGGGAATTGTATACGGGATTGATTGAATCCCCGACATCGTGGTTCATCCGATGAGATATCGTGGAACATGTGGGAGCCAATATGGGTATCCAGATCCCGCTATTGGTTATTGGCCGAAGAGGTGTCTCGGTCATGTCTGCATGGTTCCCGAACCCGTAGGGTCTACACACTTAAGGTTCGGTGACACTAGAGTTGTTATGGGAAATAGTATGTGGTTACCGAAGGTTGTTCAGAGTCCCGGATGAGATCCCGGACATCACGAGGAGTTCCGAAATGGTCCGGCGGTGAAGATCGATATATTGGATGAAGGGTATTGGAGTCCGGAAGTATTCCGGGGGTACCAGGCTATGGCCAGCATGACCGAAAGGTGTTTCGGGAGCCCCGGCAAGTGTTGGAGGGCCTCATGGGCCAAAGGGGAAGGGGCAAACCAGCCCACTAAGGGGTGGTGCGCCCCCCACACCCTTTCCCACATTACTTGGGGAGGTGGGGCGCTTCCACCTGGCTTGGGAGGCAAGCCTCCACCTGCTTGGCTTGGGGGGCAAGTCTCCCTAGGATTTTCCCTAGGGAGATCCAATCTGCTTGGCCGCCGCCCCCTAGGGGAAACCCTAGGGCGCCTCCCCCTCTCCCCTTGCCCCTATATATAGTGGAGGGGTGGGAGGGCAGCCGCACCTCTTCCCTAGCGCAGCCCTCCCTCCTCATACACCTCCTCCTCCTCCTCCTCCGTAGTGCTTAGCGAAGCTCTGCCGGAGAACCACGAGCTCCATTGCCACCACGCCGTCGTGCTGCTGGAGTTCTCCCTCAACTTCTCCTCTCCCCTTGCTGGATCAAGAAGGAGGAAACGTCCCCGGGCTGTACATGTGTTGAACGCGGAGGCGCCGTCCGTTCGGCGCTAGGTCGGATCTTCCATGATTTGAATCGCTACGAGTACGACTCCATCAACCGCGTTCTTGTAACGCTTCCGCTTAGCGATCTTCAAGGGTATAAAGATGCACTCCCTCTCTCTCGTTGCTAGCATCTCCTTGATTGATCTTGGTGACACGTAGGAAAATTTTGAATTATTGCTACGTTACCCATCAGTGGCATCATGAGCTAGGTCTATGCGTAGATTCTATGCACGAGTAGAACACAAAGTAGTTGTGGGCGATGATTTGTCCAATTTGCTTGCCGTTACTAGTCTTATCTTGATTCAGCGGCATTGTGGGATGAAGCGGCCCGGACCGACCTTACACGTACACTTACGTGAGACAGGTTCCACCGACTGACATGCACTTGATGCATAAGGTGGCTAGCGGGTGTCTGTCTCTCCCACTTTAGTCGGATCGGATTCGATGAAGAGGGTCCTTATGAAGGGTAAATAGAAATTGGCATATCACCGTTGTGGCTTTTGCGTAGGTAAGAAACGTTCTTGCTAGAAACCCATAGCAGCCACGTAAAACATGCAACAACAATTAGAGGACGTCTAACTTGTTTTTGCAGGGTATGCTATGTGATGTGATATGGCCAAAAGGATGTGATGAATGATATATGTGATGTATGAAATTGATCATGTTCTTGTAATAGGAATCACGACTTGCATGTCGATGAGTATGACAACCGGCAGGAGCCATAGGAGTTGTCTTAATTTATTGTATGACCTGCGTGTCAATGAAAAACGCTATGTAATTACTTTACTTTATTGCTAACCGTTAGCCATAGTAGTAGAAGTAATAGTTGGCGAGACAACTTCATGAAGACACGATGATGGAGATCATGATGATGGAGATCATGGTGTCATGCCAGTGACGAAGGTGATCATGCCGCGCCTCGAAGATGGAGATCAAAGGCGCAAGATGATATTGGCCATATCATGTCACTTTATGATTTGCATGTGATGTTTGTCATGTTTACATCTTATTTGCTTAGAACGACGGTAGCATAAATAAGATGATCCGTCACTAAAATTTCAAGAGATGTGTTCCTCCTAACTGTGCACCGTTACGAAGGTTCGTTGTTTCGAAGCACCATGTGATGATCGGGTGTGATAGATTCTAACGTTCGCATACAACTGGTGTAAGCCAGATTTACACATGCGAAACACTTAGGTTGACTTGACGAGCCTAGCATGTACAGACATGGCCTCGGAACATGGAAGACCGAAAGGTCGAACATGAGTCGTATAGCAGATACGATCAACATGAAGATGTTCACCGATGATGACTAGTCCGTCTCACGTGATGATCGGACACGGCCTAGTTGACTCGGATCATGTATCACTTAGATGACTAGAGGGATGTCTATCTGAGTGGGAGTTCATTAAATTTTTTTCTGATGATGAACTTAATTATCATGAACATAGTCAAAAGGTCTTTGCAAATTATGTCGTAGCTTACGCTTTAGTTCTACTAAGATATGTTCCTAGAGAAAATTTAGTTGAAAGTTGATAGTAGCAATTATGCGGACTGGGTCCGTAAACTGAGGATTGTCCTCATTACTGCACAGAAGGCTTATGTCCTTAATGCACCGCTCGGTGTGCTGAACCTCGAGCGTCGTTTGTGGATGTTGCGAACATCTGACATACACGTTTTGATGACTACGTGATAGTTCAGTGCGTAATGTTAAAACGGTATAGAATTGAGGCACCGAAGACGTTTTTGAAACGTCGCAGAACATATGAGATGTTCCAAAGACTGAAATTGGGATTTCAGACTAGTGCCCATGTCAAGAGGTATGAGACCTCTGACAAGTTTCTTAAGCCTGCAAACTAAGGGAGAAAAGCTCAATCGTTGAGCATGTGCTCAGATTGTCTAAGTACTACAATCGCTTGAATCGAGTGGGAGTTAATCTTCCAGATGAGATAGTGATGGTTCTCCATAGTCACTGCCACCAAGCTATTAGAGCTTCGTGATGAACTATAACATATCAGGGATAGACATGATGATCCTTGAGCAACTCGTGATGTTTGACACCGCGAAAGTAGAAATCAAGTAGGAGCATCAATTGTTGATGGTTAGTAAAACCACTAGTTTCAAGAAGGGCACGGGCAACAAGGGATACTTCATGAAACGGCAAATCAGTTGCAGCTCTAGTGAAGAAAGCCAAGGTTGAACCCAAACCCGAGACTAAGTGCTTCTGAGATGAGGGGAACGGTCACTGAAGCAGAACTACCCTAGATACTTCGTAGATGAGAAGGCTGGTAAGGTCGACAGAAGTATATTGGATATACATTATATTAATGTGTACTTTAGTAGTACTCCTAGTAGCACCAGGGTATTAGATACCGGTTCGGTTGCTAAGTGTTCGTAACTCGAAATAAAAGCTGCGGAATAAACGGAGACTAGCTAAAAGTGAGATGACGATATGTGTTGGAAGTGTTTCCAAGGTTGATGTGATCAAGCATCGCATGCTCCCTCTACCATCGAGATTGGTGTTAAACCTAAATAATTGTTATTTGGTGTTTACGTTGAGCATAGACATGATTGGATTATGTTTTCATTTAAGAAGAATAATGGTTACTCTTTTTATTTGAATAATACCTTCCATGGTCTTGCACCTAAAATGAATGGTTTATTGAATCTCGATCGTAGTGATACACATGTTCATGCCAAAAGATATAAGATAGTAATGATAGTACCACATACTTGTGGCACTGCCATTTGAGTCATATTGGTATAAAACGCATGAAGAAGCTCCATGTTGATGGATCTTTGGACTCACTCGTTTTTGAAAAGATTGAGACATGCGAACCATGTCTATTGGTATATATGCATGAAGAAACTCCATGCAGATGGATCGTTTGGACTAACTTGATTTTGAATCACTTGAGATATGCAAATCATACCACATGGGCAAGATGACTGAAAGGCCTCGTTTTCAGTGAGATGGAACAAAAGAGCAACTTATTGGAAGTAATACATTTGATGTGTGCAATCCAATGAGTGCTGAGGCACGCAGTGAATATCGTTATGCTCTTACTTCACAGATGATTTGAGTAGATTCTAAGGATATTTACTTGATGAAACACAAGTCTGAAATATTGAAAGGTTCAAGTAATTTCAGAGTGAAGTTGAAGATCATCGTGACAAGAGGATAAAATGTCTATGATATGATCATAGAGATAAATATCTGAGTTATGAGTTTGGCACAAAATTAAGACATTGTGGAAATTGTTTCACAACTAATACCACCTAGAACACCATAGTGTGATGGT
Organism: Aegilops tauschii subsp. strangulata; assembly: GCF_002575655.3. Lineage (NCBI taxonomy): Eukaryota > Viridiplantae > Streptophyta > Magnoliopsida > Poales > Poaceae > Aegilops > Aegilops tauschii. Next base: position 221,911,147 of record NC_053036.3, read on the forward strand.
GTGTCCGAACATCATAACTGCACCCTATTGGATATGGTGCATACCATGATGTCTCTTATCGAATTACCACTATCGTTTATGGGTTAGGCATTAGAGACAACCGCATTCACTTTAAATAGGGCACCACGCAATTCCATTGAGACGACACCGTATGAACTATGGTTTAGAGAAACCTAAGCTGTCGTTTCTTAAAAGTTTAGGGCTGCGACGCTTATGTGAAAAAGTTTCAGGCTGATAAGCTCGAACCCAAAGCGGATAAATGCATCCTCATAGAATACCCAAAACAATTGGGTATACCTCCTATTTCAGATCCGGAAGCAAAAGTGATTGTTTCTAGAAACGGGTCCTTTCTCGAGGAAAAGTTTCTCTCGAAAGAATTGAGTGGGAGGATGGTGGAGACTTGATGAGGTTATTGAACCGTCACTTCAACTAGTGTGTAGTAGGGCACAGGAAGTTGTTCCTGTGGCACCTACACCAATTGAAGTGGAAGCTTATGATAGTGATCATGAAACTTCAGATCAAGTCACTACCAAACCTCTAGGACGACAAGGATGCATGCTACTTCAGAGTGGTACGTAATCCTGTCTTGGAAGTCATGTTGCTAGACAACAATGAACCTACGAGCTATGGAGAAGCGATGGTGGGCCCAAATTCCGACGAATGGCTCGAGGCCATAAAATCCGAGAGAGGATCCATGTATAAAAACAAAGTATAGACTTTGGAAGAACTACTTGATGGTCGTAAGGCTGTTGGGTGCAGATGTATTTTAAAAGGAAGACGGACAATGATGGTAAGTGTCACCATTAAGAAAGCTCGACTTGTCGTTAAGATGTTTTCCGACAAGTTCAAGGAGTTGACTATGATGAGATTTTCTCACTCGCAGCGATGCTAAGAGTCTGTTGGAATTATATTAGCAGTTACTGCATTATTTATGAAATCTTGCAGATAGGATGTCAAAACATTGTTTCCTCGACGATTTTCTTGAGGAAAGGTTGTATGTGATACAACCAGAAGATTTTGTCAATCCTGAAAGATGCTAACAAGTATGCAAAGCTCAAGCAATCCTTCTAAGGACTGGAGTAAGCATCTCAGAGTTGGAATATACGCTTTGATGAGATGATCAAAGATTTTGGGTTTATACAAAGTTTATGAGAAACTTGTATTTCCAAAGAAGTGAGTGGGAGCACTATAGAATTTCTGATGAGTATATGTTGTTAACAAATTGTTGATCAGAAATGATGTAGAATTTCTGGAAAGCATCCAGGGTTATTTGAAAAGTGTTTTTCAATGGAAAACCTGGATTAAGCTACTTGATCATTGAGCATCAAGATCTATAAGGATAGATCAAAAACGCTTAATAGTACTTTCAAATGAATACATACCGTGACAAGATTTTGAAGAAGTTCAAAATAGATCAGCAAAGAAGGAGTTCTTGGCTGTGTTACAAGGTGTGAGTATTGAGTAAGACTCAAGACCTGACCACGACAGAAGAGAGAGAAAGGACGAAGGTCGTCCCCTATGCTTTAGATGTAGGCTCTACAGTATGCTATGCTGTGTACCGCACCTGAAGTGTGCCTTGCCATGAGTTAGTCAAGGGGTACAATAGTGATCCAGGAATGGATCACATGACAGCGGCCGAACTTATCCTTAGTATCTAGTGGACTAAGGAATTTTCTCGATTATGGAGGTGGTAAAAGAGTTCATCGTAAAGGGTTACGTCGATGCAAACTTTGACACTAATACGGATGACTCTGAGTAGTAAACCGGATTCGTATAGTAGAGCAGTTATTTGGAATAGCTCCAAGTAGCACGTGTTAGCTGCATCTACAAGATGACATAGATATTTGTAAAGCACACACGGATCTGGAAGGTTCAGACCCGTTGACTAGTAACCTCTCTCACAACCGAGATATGAACAAACCCCATGGGTGTTGGATTCATTACAATCACATAGTGATGTGAACTAGATTATTGACACTAGTGCAAGTGGGAGACTGTTGGAAATATGCCCTAGAGGCAATAATAAAATGGTTATTATTGTATTTCCTTGTTCATGATAATTGTCTATTGTTCATGCTATAATTGTATTAACTGGAAACCGTAATACATGTGTGAATACATAGACCACAACATGTCCCTAGTAAGCCTCTAGTTGACTAGCTCGTTGATCAATAGATAGTTATGGTTTCCTGACCATGGACATTGGATGTCATTGATAATGGGATCACATCATTAGGAGAATGATGTGATGGACAAGACCCAATCCTAAGCATAGCACAAGATCGTGTAGTTCGTTTGCTAAGAGCTTTTCTAATGTCAAGTATCGTTTCCTTAGACCATGAGATTGTGCAACTCCCGGATACCGTAGGAATGCTTTGGGTGTACCAAATGTCACAACATAACTGGGTGGCTATAAAGGTGCACTACAGGTATCTCCGAAAGTGTTTGTTGGGCTGGCACAAATCGAGACTGGGATTTGTCACTCCGTATGACGGAGAGGTATCTCTGGGCCCACTCGGTAATGCATCATCATAATGAGCTCAATGTGACTAAGGAGTTAGCCACGAGATCATGTGTTACGGAACGAGTAAAGAGACTTGCCGGTAACGAGATTGAACGAGGTATTGGGATACCGACGATCGAATCTCGGGCAAGTAACATACCGATAGACAAAGGGAATTGTATACGGGATTGATTGAATCCCCGACATCGTGGTTCATCCGATGAGATACCGTGGAACATGTGGGAGCCAATATGGGTATCCAGATCCCGCTATTGGTTATTGGCCGAAGAGGTGTCTCGGTCATGTCTGCATGGTTCCCGAACCCGTAGGGTCTACACACTTAAGGTTCGGTGACGCTAGAGTTGTTATGGGAAATAGTATGTGGTTACCGAAGGTTGTTCGGAGTCCCGGATGAGATCCTGGACATCACGAGGAGTTCCGGAATGGTCCGGCGGTGAAGATCGATATATTGGACGAAGGGTATTGGAGTCCGGAAGTATTCCGGGGGTACCAGGCTATGGCCAGCATGACCGAAAGGTGTTTCGGGAGCCCCGGCAAGTGTTGGAGGGCCTCATGGGCCAAAGGGGAAGGGGCAAACCAGCCCACTAAGGGGTGGTGCGCCCCCCCCCACACCCTTTCCCACGTTACTTGGGGAGGTGGGGCGCTTCCACCTGGCTTGGGAGGCAAGCCTCCACCTGCTTGGCTTGGGGGGGCAAGTCTCCCTAGGATTTTCCCTACGGAGATCCAATCTGCTTGGCCGCCGCCCCCTAGGGGAAACCCTAGGGCGCCTCCCCCTCTCCCCTTGCCCCTATATATAGTGGAGGGGTGGGAGGGCAGCCGCACCTCTTCCCTGGCGTAGCCCTCCCTCCTCATACACCTCCTCCTCCGTAGTGCTTAGCGAAGCTCTGCCGGAGAACCACGAGCTCCATTGCCACCACGCCGTCGTGCTGCTGGAGTTCTCCCTCAACTTCTCCTCTCCCCTAGCTGGATCAAGAAGGAGGAGACGTCCCCGGGCTGTACGTGTGTTGAACACGGAGGCGCCGTCCGTTCGGCGCTAGATCGGATCTTCCGTGATTTGAAACGCTGTGAGTACGACTCCATCAACCGCGTTCTTGTAACGCTTCCGCTTAGCGATCTTCAAGGGTATGAAGATGCACTCCCTCTCTCTCATTGCTAGCATCTCCTAGATTGATCTTGCTGACACGTAGGAAAATTATGAATTATTGCTACGTTCCCCATCAGGTTTATCCTTCGTTGACCATGGGAGCTTATGATGGGCTAAGTTGGGACACCCCTGCAGGGTATTATCTTTCGAAAGCCGTGCCCGTGGTTATGAGGCAGATGGGAATTTGTTAATGTCCGGTTGTAGAGAACTTGACACTTGACTTAATTAAAATACATCAACCGCGTGTGTAGCCGTGACGGTCTCTTCTCGGCGGAGTCCGGGAAGTGAACACGGTTTGAGTTATGCATGAATGTAACTAGTTTCAGGATCACTTCTTGATGATTTCTAGCTTCGCGATCGTTGCGTTGCTTCTCTCCTCGCTCTCTTTTGCGTATATTAGCCACCATATATGCTTAGTGCTTGTTGTAGCTCCACCCCGTTACACCATCCTTTCCTTTAAGCTTAAATAGTCTTGATCTCGCGGGTGTGAGATTGCTGAGTCCTCGTGACTCACAGATTCTACCAAAACAGTTGTAGGTGCCGACGATACCAGTGCAGATGATGCAACCGAGCTCAAGTGGGAGTTCGACGAGGAACATGGTTGTTACTATGTTTCTTTTCCTAATGATCAGTAGTGGAGCCCAGTTGGGACGATCGGGGATCTAGCATTTGGGGTTATCTTATTTTCATTTGGATTTGACCGTAGTCGGTCTATGTGTGGATTTTGGATGATGTATGAATTAATTTATGTATTGTGTGAAGTGGCGATTGTAAGCCAACTCTCGTTATCCCATTCTTGTTCATTACATGGGATTGTGTGAAGATGACCCTTCTTGCGACAAAACCATAATGCGGTTATACCTCTAAGTCGTGCCTCGACACGTGGGAGATATAGCCGCATCGTGGGCGTTACAGAGGTGTCCGGCGCACAGATTGTCTTCGGCATTGCAAGGCGGGTTCCTCCTCTGATGACTTCAAAGTGATGTATTTGGCTTTCTATTTAATGCCGTACCCCTCAGCTTCTGCGCATCAACAACTTTAGCTTCCACGTGTCGAGCGAATGCGAGAGGTCAGGGTGTTTTTACACATAACACCCCAGCCATGTAAGGAGGAGTGTCTATTTAAAGAGATTGGATCTTAGATCCATTCAGCACCACGCAGAAAAATCCTCAGAGCTTGCTAGGAAAGACCACTCCAACATGGCTAGCGCTCCCAGCTCTTCCTCCCGTCCCTGCGTCCCAGAAAAAGGCGATTGGGAGAAATGTTCTGTATCCCACGGTTAGCTAGTGAAGCTGCAAACACAGGGATTTCTTCCCCCGCGGATCTGGTCCCTGTTCGGGCAGGGTTGACCTCCTTCAATGACGGGGCTCAGGCGGAGAATTTCCCCAATCCATCTGGGGGGAACGAGTGTGCTTTGTCCCTTATTTTCTAAGAGGTGTCGGATTTCCAATTCATCCGTTCCTCCGAGGGCTTCTGGAGTATTATGACCTCCAACTGCACAACTTCACTCCCGCCTCCATCCTGCACATCGCGGATTATGTTGCTCTTTGTGAGCTGTTCTTGGGTTGTGAGGCCCATTTTGAATTGTGGAAAAAGCTATTTTGTCTCGTCCCGCGTAACCACGAGGGATCCACATTTGAAGTGCGCGGAGCCAAGGTATGGCGCATCGCCGAGACCGGATACCTATCCGGAACACCAAAGAAACCATCCGAAGAATGGCCTTCCGAATGGTTGTATATCGAGGACGTCGCACTTCCTAACCCAGTTCGGAGGGGTCTTCCCGAGTTCACAAGCATTCATTTGAAGAAACGCCACAGCTGGCGCCCTCGGAGCCTCGAGGAGGACGATAGTGCGGAAGTTCGTCAACTCATGAGCAAGATAAGGACGGTCGCCCAGTCAGGATTATCAATAGTCGAGGTAATGGCGACTTCCATAGTACGGGGGGTTCAGCCACTCCAATAATGAGGGCTTCCCATGTGGCACTACAATGGGGAGGATGACGCCACCCGCTGCGGCCGGAAGGGTCCGGACACCCCCGCCGCTCTGGCCAAAATATTGGCCGAACTGTTCAAAGGGGAGGAAGAGGAATTTCTTCGTATCAAGCGCAGAGATGGATTTTCCATGTACAATCCTCCTAGCTGGGTAAGTCCCAACCCCTCTGCTCTACTCACTCCACTCCCTGAGCCACTTTCAATGAATATTAATCCGTCCATTTATAATAGCAATGGCGAAAGATCTCCGAGGGGCTTCACAGCCCCGCCCCGCAGCCAGAGGGCCACAACCGGGACCTTGACCCTGGATTCGAAGAGGATCCGGATATATTTGTGGTGCTCGAGGATGTGATGTTTTACCAGGCGAGCTATGACGGCACGGAAGTAGCCATCACCGCCGACTATCCCGGTCTTCTCCCTGCTTCGCACGTAAGTAATCAGGAGACATCTCCTCCGAAAGTGTTTCCTCGTTCTGCCTCACCCACCACACTGTCTCGTGCTCCAAAGGGGAGGCGTTTGGCGCGCCATGCTACCCCAAAGGCTACTCCAAAGAGAGCGGCCCCCACGCCGGGCAAGCCTTCAAAGAGGAAGGAAAACGGAGACACGAGTGAGCCTTCATCGAAGAGGTATGGATTTGCAAATATGCCCCTTGGCAGTCGCATCCAACTATGACTTTTTTGTTTGCCCTGTATCAGGAAAAGAGTTCACCGGACTATGTCCGGGGGTCCGGCCGGTCATACTCCCAATAGTCGGGATCCAGATCCTGCCGCAAAGGCAGGGCTGATACAGGAGCGGGGCCGGATTGTCCTTCTGCAGAGGATTCAGATGATGTATCCGTCACGAACTCGGAAGTGGAGAGCGCCATGAATCATTAGCGTCGGAGGGCCGTTTTACGAGACCCCAGCTTTACAAAAGAGGCATTCAATGCCTTCAGCTCGGCTGATGCATACATCCGAGTTGCTCGAGATGGGCTTACCAGAGCCACAAATCAACATTTGAAAGATGTGCAGGTAAGTTTACATTGTCCCAATATGATAATTATATACCAGTAGCCCCCAAGACTTGAATCAGTTGATACAACTGATTTAAGGATCATTGTACAACCAGGTGCTTATGGAGAAGAACAACCTGTTGTCTCAAGAGCTAGAAAGGTGTCGGACACAACTAACTGCTGTTACCGCCGAACTGGAGAAATCCAAGAAAGCGTCACCTGGTAATATTCCCCTCCATCAAGGAATGATTATTATATGCCAGCTATGCTAATACTGTTGCTTATCTCATGACAGGATCGTCAGATCAACTGGAGGAGCAACTGAAAGCCGCTCAAGCAGGAGAGAAAGAATCCAAAAGATTACTCGCCGCGGGCGAACGTGTGCTGACCCGAGTCAGGGAGGAGAAAAACAAGCTCCAGGATTCCAACACCCATCTGGGCGAAGAACTGAAAGATGTGCAGGCCCAGCTGGCTGACTTCGTGAAGGAAAATAAAAGGCTGTGAGGCGGCATATTCAGTATGTGGTCAAACTTACCTTCGAGTAATTCGGAGATGAAAGGAACTAATAGAGTTATGTTTGTAGGTATGCTGACGGGCCGTCCTGAAGAGGAGATGTCCGGATCGTCGGGCGATCTGCTGCAAGAGCTGTCGCAAATGCATGAGCAAGCTTGGCAGGCTATGTGAAGTGTTGCCAAGGCCTTATGGCCATCCGCCTCCCATCCAGGAAGTATGGAGGATCTTGTACAGCTATTCAAGGGAGCGCGGCGGCGTTTCCGATTATGGAAGATATCGACCTGCCGGGAAGGTGCACGAGAGGCTTGGGCCATGGTGAAAACACGGTATACCAAGCTTGATCCGAATCGTATGGCCGGGGTCGGACCTCTAGGGTCAGATTGAAAAGAAGTTCCCGTTAATTTGGTGTATGACCAAGTAGAAGTAGCCGCCAAGTATTCCCAGCAGGATTGTAAGTTAGACAACCTGCTGGACGGTATAGAGGAGGAAATTTTTTAGTCCAAGTGACTCTGTACTTTCCTTGACATATGTAACTCTAGCTGAATTGTAAAATGATTGTCATGGCAGACCTTTTCGCTTCGACCTCTGGACCCGAAGGTGCGGAGTGTTTCCGAATATCTGAGCGGTAAAATAGACTGGGGTATGCGTGGAAACCAGGCGTAGGGGTCATAGTTGCTTGAACAGACAAGTTGTATCTGGCTAGTTATGTTATATTACATTATGATTGTAATAAACATCTTCCAGAGAGAATAGTTCTGTTAAGGGTTCCTTTCCCTGGGTGTGCATGCGTTAAAATGCATGTCCGAACTGTGATTGGAAAAATCGTAGTATACATAACATCTGGGAGTTCACAATGGGGTGAATGCAAAAACATCTGTAATCCACCGACCGAATATTCCCTTAAGAACGCTAGCTTTCGGCTTCACCCAGTTTGAGGTACACATCTGGATGACCCAGCAGTAACAATTGCAGAGGTGCTCCCTTTATGCCCTAGCCGAACTAACAGGAACGTAGGGCATAAGCACAGGAGCCAGGCAACCCAGCTTGGCCAAAACTTAAGTCATATTGATGCATATAATGGCGAAGAAAAGGTACATATGGGAAAACGCATATGTGATGAGCTTGATGCTCAGAAAATAATAATAATAATAAGCTTCCGTTCGGGAAGCCCCCAGGTATAGTGGACGTACATGTTCGAGGATGTGTACATCACAGGTGCACGGTTTAGCCGCGCGAAAGCTTTAAGGCTAGAAAAAAAGGAAAAGACGAAAAGAGAGGAAAAAATAATGGAAACAACAGGGAGAAGGAGATGAACAAATAGTTCGGCGCTAGGCATAGAATCTTCGGAGTCTGGCCGCGTTGGTTCGGCTCTAGGCGATTGTCTGATGCATCACGCAGGCGGTATGCTCCTCCAGTGAGAACTTCGTCAATGATGAAGGGACCCTCCCATTTGGGCTTGAGTTTGTCCTTTTTCTTCTCCGGCAAGCATAGAACGAGTTCGCCAACATTATAAGTCTTGGCCCGTACTTCTCTGCTTTGATATCTGCGGGGCTGTTGTTGATAAAATGTGGAACGGGCTTTTGCAACATTGCACTCCTCCTCCAGGGCATCTAGGCTGTCTTGCCGATCAAGCTCGGCCTCTCTCTCTTCGTACATGCGCACTCAAGGTGAGTCATGAATAATATCGCAGGGTAACACAGCCTCCGCGCCGTACACCATGAAGAAAGGTGTATATCCAGTAGTGCGGTTGGGCGTGGTCCGCAGCCCCCAGAGTACGGAGTCGAGCTCCTCAACCCTGTGCTTGTCTGATTCTCTCAAAGACCACACTAGTCTGGGTTTAATGCCGCTCATAATAAGACCATTGGCCCGTTCGACTTGACCGTTTGTTTGCGGGTGATAGACAGAGGCGTAATCGAGCTTAATGCCCAGATTAGCACACCAGGTTTTCACCTCATCGGCTGTGAAATTGGAGCCGTTATCGGTGACGATGCTGTGTGGAACACCATAACGGTGCACAACACCGGATATGAATTCTATCACTGGCCCTTCTCGGCCGTTTTAACTGGTTTGGCCTCTATCCACTTAGTGAATTTATCCACCTTGACCAGCAGATACTTTTTCTTATGGCTTCCTCCTTTAAGGGGTCCGACCATATCGAGCCCCCAGACCGCGAAAGGCCAAGTGATGGGGATTGTTTGTAGGGCAGTGGGTGGCATATGGCTTTGGTTGGCGAAAAGCTGACATCCGACGCAATGTTGGACAAGGTCCTATGCATCTGCTCGGGCCGTTGGCCAATAGAAACCTGTACGGAAGGCCTTGCTTATGAGGGCCCGGGCCGCGGCGTGGTGACCACTGAGACCGGCATGAATTTCAGCCAAGAGCTGCCGCCCTTCAGAGATACATCTTTGAAGTACTCCGGTAGTGCTTTTCTTGTAGAGTTCTCCGTCATGAACCTTGTAGGCTTTCGAACGCCGGACAATGCGGCGAGCCTCATTCTGATCCTCAGGGAGTTCTCACCTATTAAGGTAGGCCAAGAAGGGTTCAGTCCATGGGGCAATGACTGCCATGATGAAATGGGCCGACGGTGTTATTTCGGTGGCTGAGCCCCCGATGGTGTTAGTGTGTTCGGAATCTGGGGATGTGGTCGGATCCGGACTGGTGTTGCCGCTCTCCCCTTGCCACACCACGGAAGGCTTAAAAAGCCTTTCCGAAAAGATATTGGGTGGGACGGGGTCGCGCTTGGCGCCGATGCGAGCAAGGACATCCGCCGCTTGATTGCTTTCTCGAGCCACATGATGGAACTCGAGCCCCTCGAATCGAGCTGACATTTTGAGAACGACATTACGGTAAGCTGCCATCTTTGGATCTTTGGCATCAAAATCTCCATTTATTTGAGATATTGCGAGGTTTGAGTCCCCGCGCACTTCCAGGCGTTGTATGCCTATGGAGACAGCCATCCGAAGACCATGCAATAAGGCCTCGTATTCGGCTGCGTTATTGGAGTCTGTGTATAATATTTGGAGTACGTACTGGACTACGTCTCCAGTGGGGGACGTTAAAATGACAACCGCTCCTAACTCTGCTAGCATTTTGGAACCATCGAAATACATAACCCAGTTGGAATGTGTGCCGTACTCTTTAGGGAGTTCGGCCTCTGTCCATTCGACTACGAAGTCAGCCAGTACTTGTGATTTAATGGCTCGACGCGATTTGTATGTTATGTCGAATGGAAGAAGCTCAATGGCCCATTTGGCAATCTGGCCCGTAGCATTATGTCATTGAGTGGTACTTCGGAAGCCACCGTGATCGAACACTCCTGGAAGTAGTGTCGTAGCTTCCGGGATGCCATGAAGACCGTGTATGCTACCTTTTGATAATGAGGGTACCGGGATTTGCATGGTGTGAGGACAGTGGATACGTAGTATACTGGCTTCTAAAGCGGGAATTTGTGTCCGTCCTGCTCTCGCTCAACGACGAGCACGGCGCTCACCATCTGGTGTGTTGCCGATATGTATAATAACATGGGTTCGCCGACGTTCAGCGCTGTCAGGATTGGGTTGCTCGCTAGAAGGGCTTTTATTTCTTCCAGTCCGGCCGTTGCCGCATCCGTCCGCTCGAAGTGATCGGTGCACCGGAGAAGGCGATAGAGTGGCAATGCCTTTTCTCCCAATCTGGAGATAAAGCGGCTTAAAGCTACCACGCATCCGGCGAGTTTTTGGACTTGTTTAAGGTCCGTTAGCGTAGCCAATTATGACAAAGCTCGGATTTTGGTTGGATTTGCTTCAATTCCTCTATTGGAAACGATGAAGCCCAACAGTTTTCCAGCGGGGACGCCGAAAACACACTTTTCTAGATTGAGCTTGATGTCATATGCACGGAGGTTGTCGAATGTGACACGTAAATCGTCTATTAGTGACTCGACGTGCCTAGTTTTTATGACGACGTCGTCCACATATGCTTCAACTGTCTTGCCGATCTGTTTCTCCAGGCATGTTTGAATCATGCGTTGGTAGGTTGCCCCGGCGTTTTTGAGCCCGAAGGGCATGGTGTTGAAGCAGAATGGCCCATATGGGGTAATGAATGCTGTTGCGGCTTGATCGGACTCCTTCATTTTGATTTCATGGTATCCAGAATATGCGTCGAGGAAGCACAGTGAGTCGTGTCTTGCGGTAGCATCAATGACCTGGTCGATGCGGGGGAGGGGGAAGGGATCCTTAGGGTGGGCTTTATTGAGGTCTTTGAAATCGACGCACAGGCGCCAGGATTTATCCTTCTTTGGCACCATCACCAGGTTTGCTAGCCAGTCCGGGTGTTTTATTTCTCTAATGAATCTGGTCTCGATTAGCTTTGCTAGCTCCTCCCCCATAGCTTGACGTTTGGGTTCGAAAAATCGCCGCAGTGTTTGCTTGACCGGTTTATATCCCTTCAATATATTGAGGCTGTGTTCGGCCAACCTGCGTGGGATTCCTGGCATATCAGAAGGGTGCCAGGCGAATATATCCCAGTTCTCGCGCAGGAACTCTCGTAGCGCGGCGTCGACCTTTGGGTCTAGTTGTGCCCCAATAGATGCTGTCTTCTTGGGGTCCATTGGATGGACTTGGAATTTGACTATTTCTTCTGCTAGTTTGAAGGAGGTGGATTTGGGTCGTTTGTCCAGGATTACATCATCCCTATTCACCGTGGAGCGCAATGCGGTTAATTCTTCGACCGCGAGGGCTTCGGATAATGCCTCAAGGGCCAGGGATGCGGTTTTATTTTTGGCGCGGAGTGCTATCTCCGGATCACTGGCGAGAGTGATTATGCCGTTGGGCCTAGGCATCTTGAGCTTCATATACCCGTAGTGAGGTATAGCTTGGAAGCGTGTAAATGCATCTCGCCCCAATAGGGCGTGATATCCACCGTTGAAAGGGGCCACTTGGAAGGTTATTTCTTCAGACCGATAGTTCTCCGGTGTGCCGAATACCACATCAAGCGTGATTTTTCCCGCGCATCGTGCCTGCCGACTGGGAATAATTCCTCGGAAGGTCGTGCTACTTTGCTCGATGTGGCTCCTGTCTATTTCCATTTTGCTGAGTGTATCCTCGTAAATAAGGTTCAGTCCGCTGCCGCCGTCCATCAGAACCTTGGTGAGCCGAAATCCGTCCACGATCAGACTGAGGACCAAGGCGGCTGGTGCCCGGACTGCCCTGAATTTTGGTTCGTCACCAGCATTAAAATTTATGGCCGTGTCATTCTAAGGGTTTATTGCCGCGATTTGGTAGACTTCGGCGAGATCATGGAGTGCCCTTTTGCGCTTATTGTTTGAAGCGAAGGTCTCAAAGACCGTCAATACTCTGAGGTCGTCGTCTTCTAGGGGGTGTTGCTCTGGGGTATTTTTGGCGAGGATATCCTCGCCGCTCTTGGCCACTTGCCGAGTATCCAACATGCTCTAAGGCTGTGGGTGGATATGGTATCCGGTGTTGCGTGTATTTTGCACGGTCCATCGAGCCATCCCTCCAGAACGGTTCTGTGTCCCGTAACGGGCTTATATTTCTTTACCATTGGGCCGGGCGTGCCACGAGGGTGCGTCCTTTTTTCCTGAACGAGGGGTTGGGTGGAAACCGGTGGTTCCCAGTGAGCTGCCTGAGTTTTCCAGGCACTTTCCATTGCGCAGTACTTGTGTACTATGGTTGCCAAGTCTGCGAAGCGTGGTACACGATGGCAGTTGATGGCGTTGAGGATTCCTTCATCCGTGCAATTGTTGCGGAACGCTGAGATCACGTCTCCGTCGCGGCAACCTTCAATCTTGTCTTTGACAAGGAGGAATCTGGCCCAAAATTGGTGGACCGTTTCCAGAGACTGTTGTCGTATGCCCATGAGAGCGCTTATATATGGGTGGGTGGGTGGATTTAAATCCGAATCCTGGCCCAATTTGGGATCCGGAGTCTGGAGAACTTTCGAACTTAATAATTCGGGCTTCGGGATGTCAACTGATTTTTTAGGCTTGTCGTCCGATTCTATGTTCGGAGGACAGGACGTGTCTTTCTGCAGGCAAGTGTCCGGCTCTTCAAGCTCGGTGATCCGAACATAGTTCGTCCTCAGTACAAAGGAAGAATTGTCATTTTGCTCTTCGACTACCGCTATCTGATGGGTGATCGGTGGAGTTTTAACTTCTCTTTGGTCGGGTTTAAGCCCAATCCGATCATAGTCTGTGGCGACTCCCAGGGCGGCGATGCGATCTAGGAGCTCATTTAAAGACGACAACTCCGCCGGATCCATCTGCTTGGAGTATATGGAGTCAACATGGATGGAATTTTCGATGCCCCGAGAAGTCATCATTGGCTTAACGGACGAATGGGCGGCCATGGTAAAGCCGCCCAGCCGGAGGGTTTGGCCTGGGGCCAGTGCTCCTCCGGAGGTGACATTGTCCTTGAGAACAAGGCGAGCCATCGATCCTATCTTTCGACGTCATAGCGGAACTCTCAATGAAAGCACCAATGTCGGTGTCAAAACCGGCGGATCTCGGGTAGGGGGTCCCGAACTGTGCGTCTAAGGTCTATGGTAACAGGAGACAGGGGACACGATGTTTACCCAGGTTCAGTCCCTCTCTATGGAGGTAATACCCTACTTCCTGCTTGATTGATCTTGATGAATATGAGTATTACAAGAGTTGATATACCATGAGATCGTGATGGCTAAAACCCTAGAAGTCTAGCCTATATGACTATGATTATGATTATTCGCCCCTACAGACCTAGCCCTCCGATTTATATAGACACCGGAGGGGACTAGGGTTACACAAAGTCGATTACAGAGAAAGGAATCTTCATATTTGGTCGCCAAGCTTGCCTTCCACGCCAAGGAGAGTCCCATCCGGACACGGGTAGAGTCTTCGGTCTTTGTATCTTCACAGCCCATCAGTCCAGCCCATGCCTAACAGGCCGGACGCCCGAGGACCCCTTAGTCCAGGACTCCCTCACCCGGTCCACGCGGCGTCATCACGATCAATGGAAACACGAACGCTCCCTCCATACCGAGGAGCATACCGCGGCCATCGCACAAAGCAGCCCCGTCAAGCCGCATATCTCATCGGCTATTAAGCCGCCGGCCTCTATTACACAGGAGCGGCCAATTTTAAAGCTGGATTGGAAGTTCCGCCTCCGTCGTTCGCCACATAGACCCGCGAAGTTCGTATCGCGCATGCATAATTATGCACTTAAAATATCTTGGTCATCGGCGCGGGCACAATACGGACAGGCCTATAATACGGTTCGCCCTCCTACAGCCTTTTTCTCTTTTCTAACTATATCTTATCTTTTGCCACAGGTGAATCAAAAACGGTTCATCCTACGGACCTACAAGGACTCTTTCTGAGCCCGGTTTTGTACAAATAACCAAAGATTACTCCTTTTAAGGAACACTTTTCGCTGAGGCAACGACAGCGCAGACGTGCGACAGGAGGTCCAAAAGATTTTCTGTAGACCAAGCACTCTATTTACAACCTGTATAGAGCCTTTTTCCTCAGCCTTCGACCCCTGGCATGTAAAATGGCCTGGGTAGTGGTGTTATAATCTGTAAGATTGCGTTCGACGTATCAATCAGATTCCAGTCAACATAATCCGTCTTCAGTATTTGCTTTTCCTCATAGAACTGTATTTTGCTACTTCGGTTGTTTCACGCACACACCTCGGCACAAATCACCAGGGGCTCGATATGGCAACATATGGGTTGCTGAAAAGTCCGAACAGCTCTACAACATACTTCGGCGTCACGAGTTTGGCATTATATGCATCAGCTCTGAATCATGTCTTTGGTCAATAGTTGGGTTGCCCGGCTCCTGTGCTTACTACCTTACGTTCCGTATTATCGGCTAGGGTAGTAAAGGGAGAACTACTGCGATTGTGTTTCTGGTTCACCTGGTTAAACACCTCAGTAGAGAAAGCCGAAAACTGACTGTCATGATGCGGCGAGAGCTGGTCAACCACTCGACGAGTTATTAGAATCTTTTGCGATTTCTTCCGTACTCGGCGAGAGCTAGTCAAAGGACCGTTCTTTATTTTTTGGTCACCTATGTAATGCAACCGTATTCGGATAACCGCGTACATACCAGGGGCTACATCGTAGACCCACCGTAAAACTCCTATGGCTAAGTGAAAGTGTTGAAGCCCTATAGTCTGATTGCCTAGTTCGCCGCACTGACACCTCCGTTACGGACCAAGACGTTGGGTCAAGAGTGATCAGGTGTTATTTCAAACACCCCCGTATTATATGCGAGGGGGCCGAAGCCGATGACTGGCAAACTTTCAGATTATAAAAGACAGCCGCACAGGAGGAAATAGCTTTCAGGCAAAGGTATGAATATAACACAGCCTTAATGTATTATAATATTGTTCTCACAATTCCTGTGTATTTATTCGAACATAATATCCTTCGGGCACTGACCCTCTATCAAGCGGGCGCCCTCTAGGATGTCCTCCAAATAATGCTCCAGCGTAAGATGGTCCTTGCCTCCGGGCGGCCCTTAGCTGCAACATCGGTGGCCTTCATCTTTGCCCAATACATCTTGACGCGGGCGAAGGCCATCCGGGCACCTTCTATGCACGTCGTCTGCTTGACGGCGTCGATACGCGGCACTGCATCGACAAGTCGCTGCACCAAACTAAAATAGCTGTTCGGAATGGGTTCAGCCGGCCATAGCCGGACCACGACGTCCTTCATGGCAGCTTCGGACATCTTGTGGAGCTCGGCCCACTGGGTCATCTGTTCGTTCAGCAACGCCAGACGCCGTGGCATGTTGAATTGTGACTAGAAAAGCTTCTCCGCAGCACGTCCTTCCTGCGCTTGGAAGAACTGCGCCGCGTCGGAGACGCTCTTCGGCGGGTCCACGAACGCGTCTGGAGAACTCCACAATTGATTAAGCAGAGCATACTTCGGGTCGCCGAACTTAGTCTGTAAAAGAAAGGGCTTACCGACCGCTATCTCCCCAGCTTGCCGGATCTCCTCCCGAGCCGCTCTAGACTCGGACCGTGCTTCTCTCGCCTCTTGTAAGGCTTTGTCAAGTTCGGTTGCCTTGGCTTTGTTATCCTCCTCGAGTGATTTGCATTTGCTAGCGGCATCCTTTAGCTCTTGCTACATGGTAGATATTCTCTCCTCGTACTGGCGTCGAGTGGCCTGTTCGGCCTTTAAATCAGCAGTCGCCTTCTTGGCAGCCGCATTGCTCACTCTGGCCTGCTCCTTGGCCCGGGCAAGCTCGGCCCGAAGGGTCTCAACCATGGTAGCACCATCTACAGTTATGCATGTCACAATATATAATTTTCAGCTTCATGCTCATACTATTATACATGTAGAAGCGGGCTGTCCCAAAACATACCTTGTGCCTCGTCGAGCCGCCTGTTAATAAGGGTAATGTCCTCATCAGCTAACTCAAGTTTATGCTTTAAATCTGCAACTTCCGTAGCTTGGGCAGTCGCCATTGACATAACAGCCTGTTTTCAAATTAATTATGTTACTTCCTGAGCATATCTTTTTTGATCCTCTGATCGCCTCCCTGTGGAAACCGACCAGAGTCTCAGGGGCTACTATCTATACACAGGCGCATTTTTGCATATAAAGAGCAGTCGTTGCATACCTTGAAGCCTCTCAGCAGGCCCGTGAAGGCCTCATTTAATCCGCTTCTCGCGGACAGAATCTTCTGAACTACCGTACCCATTAAGGTACGATGTTCCTCTGAGATAGATGCACTTTGCAATGCACCCATCAGTGTATCCGGCACCTCCGGATTCCCGGAGGCTGCTGTGGGAGTATGCACTCCCTTCAAAAGGGTATGCTTATTCGACCCTAGAGTCGTCTTCAGCTGTAAACCGGATAGTTCGGGGCCCTCATTGTTGGTCCCCGTGGGGGCTGCTCCCATGGACCCTTGACGGTCGAAGTATCACCTTCGGGCGATGTCTTCATTACCCCCCACGTCGCTGGATGGTCAGGGGAGATCCTCCGGGACGACACCTCGAAGTCGTCCGCCCTTAGGTGCGAGGAAGCTCGTGGAGGTGTCTTGATTTCCATCATCTCCGGAGGCAAGTCCCCTGATGAGGAGGACTGTTGAGGTAGATAGCGGGCCGGATTGCAAACATATAGTTTAAATGTTACCCCTGCAAACCAAAAAAAGGGACATGTCTAGCGCATCCTTGTTCACTTACGATTCTGCAAAGGGCTTGTCCCTAGAGAGGAGCTATGCGTCAAAATCGGCTTCCGAACCCGAACCATCTGACATGGATATCTTCCCTCTCTTCGGTGCTTCCACCTCCAAGTCTTCGGAGGCGGTCCTTTTCTTCCCGTTGGGGGGAAGGGATATCCCCTTCTTCTGCTTCCCCTTTGTCTTCGTCTTCAGAAGAGGGAGCTTCAGTCTCCCCGGACGTAGCGTCCAGTATACCTTTAGAGCGGAGGCCACCTTCAGCCCTTTTGCTCTTCTTCTTGTCCTCCCTCGCCGGCATTTGATACGGCGCCAGGGCCAGCATCCTCATTAACACAGAATCAGCTGAGTCTTCGGGAAGTGGAGCTGAACACCTAATTCATTCTGCCTTCTTTATCCAGCCCTGGTCGAAGATATGTTTCTCAGTACATTGCTATGGGATAATCAACCGAGTTGCGTTTAGAAGTTGGGTGCTTACCGAGGTATCCGGATGGTTGCAGTCGAGGCCGATGTCCTCGGATGTGTCCGGCCACTGCTTTTGAGTCTTGAAGAATAGTTTCCACATCCCTCTGTGCATTGTGCGGAAGAATTGCTGAAGGGTCCGCGGTCCTTCCGATTGAACTCTCACATGCGGAGAGGCCGTCGCTGACATGGGAGGATCCGGCGGACTAGCATCACATGGATCACGTTAATAAGGTCGGTGTCCTTTTCGAGGATGCTCTGGATACGACTTTTGCAGCGTCTGCACTTCATCAGTTGATCCCTAGTCAAGCCCCTTATTAATCCATGATGCGAGTCGCAATGGAGGGCCGGATCGGAACGCAGACGTGGTTGCCCATTTGGTACCGCGGAGTTCGGTGATATAGAACCACTCCCGCTGCCATAAGTTGGAGGTTTCCGTGAAGGCGTCTTTTGGCCAGATAGTATTGGCGAGCTTGCTCACCATAGCACTGCCGCACTCCGCCTGTCTTCGGCTTCACATGGAAGGTCTTGAGCCATAGGCTGAAGTGTGGGGGGATGCGGAGAAAAGCCTCACACATGACGATAAACGCCGAGATGTGGAGAAAGGAGTCCGGAGCTAGATCGTGGAAATCTAGCCCATAATAGAACATAAGGCCATGAACGAAGGGGTGGAGAGCGAACCCTAGCCCGCGAAGGAAGTGAGAGATGAATACAACCCTCTCGCCGGATTTTGGTGTGCGGATAACCTGCCCCTTGGCAGGGAGCCTGTGGGGGATTTCCGCAGTCAGGTACCTCGCCCCCCGGAGCTTCACGATATCTTCCTCGGTGACCGAGGAGGCCGTCCACCTGCCTTGGGAGCTGGATCCGGACATAACTAGAAGGCTTGGTAGCAATGAAAGAAATCGAGACTTGGGCGCTGGGGCTTGAGGCTGGAAAGGCCGAGGAAGAGGTAGGCGTGGGGGAGAAAGACGGGTCTGTACCCCTTTATAAAGGCGATGAATATCAAACGCCCCCTCACGGGCCTTAAAGCTCGCCTATTCCCAAGGGATTGTGCAAACAACACGGTTGGATTACCCACGCCCATATTGATAAGAATCCCGTGATAAGGGGGCGCGATCTCTGCTTTGACAAAATGTGCCAATAAAGACCGCGTCTCGTAACATGGAGCGAAAGGCTGAAAGACGGTTCGAAACAATAACCAGGCAGGGGACGTAACGTCTCGCCACAAAAGTTGTCAGTAGATGGGACTTGTTAAATATTATACCCTGTTGTGATTGTGTGTGGTGTCTGTTTCACAGAGCCGGACACGTTTTCTGTGTTCGAGGACTACTTTGAAGTATTTGGAGGAGGAACCCGCCTTGCAATGCCGAAGACAATCTACGCGCCGAACACATCGTCATTGAAGCCTGGTTCAGGGGCTACTGAGGGAGTCATGGATTAAGGGGTCCTCGGGCGTCCGGGCTATGTGACGTGGGCCGGACTAATGGGCCATGAAGATACAAGACAGAAGACTTCCCGTGTCCGGATGGGACTCTCCTTTATGTGGAAGGCAAGCTTGGCGTTCGGATATGAAGATTCCTTCCTCTGTAAACCGACTCTGTACAACCCTAGGTCCCTCCGGTGTCTATATAAACCGGAGGGTTTCGTCCGTAGAGGCAATCATAATCATACAGGCTAGACATCTAGGGTTTAGTCATTACGATCTCGAGGTAGATCAACTCTTGTAAACCCCATATTCATCCAAGATAATCCAGCAGGAAGTAGGGTATTACCTCCATCAAGAGGGCCCGAACCTGGGTAAACATCGTGTCCCTATCTCCTATTACCTTTGATCCTCAGACGCACAGTTCGGGACCCCCTACCCGAAATCTGCCAGTTTTGACACCGACACTAGGCACCGAGGTCGACCATGACTGCACGCTAGATCTCTCGTAGCTGATCACCCCCTCTCCGGACCTCCTCGAGCTGGATGCGCCCTTTGACAACGAGGAGATTGGATCTCCATCAAGCGACTGCCCGCGCGTAAGGTACCGGGGCCCGACGGCTTCACCGCCGAGTTCCTGCGCGCCTGCTGGCCCACGGTCAAGGCTGACTTCACTGCCGTCTTCCAGCATCTCTATGACACGCGGGGGCGCGGGTTCTCACGCCTGAACCAAGCCCTACTCTCCCCAAGCGTTCTGATGCGAGCTGCTTGTGGGACTATTGGGCATCAGCCTTATTCACCTGGTTGCCAAAGTCTTTGCTAAGGTACTGTCGTCTGTCTCGCGCCCAGACTTGACACCCTCACCAGCAACAACCAGAACGCCTTAATCCTTTGGCGCAGCCTCCACGACAACTTCGTCCAGGTACGCCAATCTGCTCGTCTGCTACACCAGCTGGGAGTGCCGCGCGTATTGCTGAAGCGGGCATTCGACTCGCAGTCCTGGCCTTTCCTCTTTGAGGTGCTTAAGCAATATGGCTTCGGGGATAGATTCCTTGAGTGGCTGGCAATCCTCCTGTCTTCCGCTAGCACCAAGGTGTGCTCAATGGAAGCCTCGGCCCCCCAATTTGGCATCGCCAAGGCCTGCCTCAAGGAGACCCCATGTCGCAGCAACTGTTCGTCTTGGCTGTAGACACCCTTGGTCGCCTGTTCAAGCGCGCCACCGATCTCAAGATCATACGCCGGCTGCACCCTTCCAAACCAATCCCCCCATCTCGCTTTATGCAGAAGACGTGCTTCTCTTCTGTCACCCACAGCCGGATGACATCGAGGTCGTAAAGGCAATCCTGCAGCTATTTGGTCAGGCATCCGGACTCCACGTCAACTTCGCCAAGAGCACTGCGACGCTTATCCGTTGTGAGGATGACACCGTACTACCCGTCGTCGAGAGCTTGGGCTGTCCAATCGTCGAGCTCCCCATCACTTACCTCGGCATCCCGCTCACCAGTAGACGCCCCACTGATACATCTCCATCGTATCTACTTTTTCAAACACTTTTTCCCTTGTTTTGGATTCTAACTTGCATGATTTGAATGGAACTAACCCGGACTGACGCTGTTTTCAGCAGAATTGCCATGGTGTTATCTTTGTGCAGAAATAAAAGTTATCAAAATGACCTGAAACTTCATGGAGAATATTTTTGGAATATATAAAAAATATTGGCGAAAGAATCAACACCAGGGGCCCACACCCTCTCCACGAGGGTGGGGGCGCGCCCACCCACGGGGCGCGCCCCCTGCCTCGTGGGTCCCCTGAGGCTCCACCCACCTCAACTCCAACTCTATATATACACATTCGGGGAGAAAAAAATCGGAGAGAAGGATTCATTGCATTTACGATACGGAGCCGCCGCCAAGCCCTAATCTCTCTCGGGAGAGCTGATCTCGAGTCCGTTCGTGGCTCCGAAGAGGGGAATCTGTCGCCGTCGTCATCATGAACCTTCCTCCATCACCAATTTCATGATGCTCACCGCCGCGCGTGAGTAATTCCATCGTAGGCTTGCTGGACGGTGATGGGTTGGATGAGATTTATCATGTAAACGAGTTACTTTTGTTAGGGTTTGATCCCTAGTATCCATTATGTTCTGAGATTGATGTTGCTATGACTTTGCTATGCTTAATGCTTGTCACTAGGGCCCGAGTGCCATGATTTCAAATCTGAACCTATTATGTTTTCATGAATCTATGTGAGTTCTTGATCCTATCTTGCAACTCAATAGTCACCTACTATGTGTTATGATCCGGTAACCCCGAAGTGACAATAATCGAGACCACTCCCGGTGATGATCGTAGTTTGAGGAGTTCATGTATTCACTAAGTGTTAATGCTTTGGTCCGGTACTCTATTGAAAGGAGGCCTTAATATCCCTTAGTTTCCAATAGGACCCCGCTGCCACGGGAGGGTAGGACAAAATATGTCATGCAAGTTCTTTTCCATAAGCACGTATGACTATATTCGGAATACATGCCTGCATTACATTGATGAACTGGACCTAGTTC
This sequence comes from Aegilops tauschii subsp. strangulata, assembly GCF_002575655.3. Lineage (NCBI taxonomy): Eukaryota > Viridiplantae > Streptophyta > Magnoliopsida > Poales > Poaceae > Aegilops > Aegilops tauschii. The sequence continues at coordinate 221,932,914 of NC_053036.3, forward strand.
TGTGTCACCCTATGTTATAACTGTTGCATGAGGAATCGCATCTGATATAATTATCCATCACTGATCCAATGCCTACGAGCTTTTCACATATTGATCTTTGCTTAGTTACTTTACTGTTGCCACTACTACAATTACTACAAAACTGCTACTGTTACTTTTGCCACCGTTACTGTTACTTCCATACTACTTTCCTACTAAATACTTTGCTGCAGATATTAAGTTTTCCAGGTGTGGTTGAATTGACAACTCAACTGCTAATACTTGAGAATATTCTTTGGCTTCCCTTGTGTCGAATCAATAAATTTGGGTTGAATACTCTACCCTCGAAAACTGTTGCGATCCCCTATACTTGTGGGTTATCAAGACTATTATTTGGCGCCGTTGCCGGGGAGCATAGATCTATTCTTTGAGTCACTTGGGATTTATATCTGTTGATCACAATGAGGAACTTGAAAGACGAAAAAACCAAGATTTATCCCTCAACTACGAGGGGAGGTAAGGAACTGCCATCTAGCTCTGCACTTGGTTCACCTTCTGTTATGAGTAAATTTGCGACACCTACACCTGCTATTGATTCTGATAGGTCGCATGTTATTGATGATGCCACTTATGCTTTGCATGATACTTATGATGAAACTACTTCTATGCTTAATGATATTGTGCCACTAGGTGAATTTCTTGATGAACAACTTGCTAGGGTTCGAGAGAATGAAATTATTGAAACTGATAATATTGATGAAAGTGATGATGAAGATTCTCCCCCTAGATATGAATTGCCTGATGTACTTGAGGGTTATGTTATGGATGAAGAAACTGCTAGAGATTTTTTTGCTTGCAAAGATAGATATGATCTTAAGAAGTTGTTAGCTAAGCTGAAAGAAAAGTCTTTGAATGCTAGAATGAAATATGACCCTGCTTTTTCCACTTCACCTATCTGTATTTCTGATAAGGATTATGATTTCTCTGTTGATCCTGAGATAATTACTTTGGTTGAATCTGATCCTTTTTATGGCTATGAATCTGAAACTGCTGTAGCACATCTTACTAAATTAAATGATATAGCCACCCTATTTACTCATTAGGAAAAAATTCGTTACTACTATATCCTTAAGTTATTTCCATTCTCATTAAAGGGTGATGCTAAAACATGGTTTAATTCTCTTGATCCTGGTTGTGTGCATAGTCCCCAGGATATGATTTATTACTTCTCTGCTAAATATTTCCCCGCTCATAAGAAACAAGCTGCCTTAAGGGAAATATATAATTTCGTGCAAATTGAAGAAGAGAGTCTCCCACAAGCTTGGGGAGGCTTCTTCGATTACTTAATGCTTTGCCTGATCATCCTCAAGAAAAATGAAATACTTGATATATTTTATAATGGACTAACTGATGCTTCTAGAGACCACCTGGATACTTGTGGTGGTTGTCATTTCAAGGAAAGAACTATTGATCAAGCTGAATTGCCATTGAATAATATGTTGAGTAATGAAAATAATTGGACACTTCCTGAACCAACTCCTCAACCAACTCCGAATAAAAGGGGTATTCTATTTCTCAGTCCTGAGGATATGCAAGAGGCAAAGAAATCTATGAAAGAAAAGGGTATTAAAGTTGAAGATGTTAAGAATTTACCACATATTGAAGAAATACATGGTCTTGATAACCCGACATAGGTAGTAAAGGTAAATTCAATATATAGATATGATAAGGGTGAAATCCCATCTACTAAGTTTGCTAGCCAATGCTTGGATGAGTTTGATGATTTTATTGTTAAACAAGAAAACTTCAATGCTTATGTTGGTAGACAATTGAAAACAAATGCTTATATGATTGAACACTTGAGTGATTATATGTCTAGAGTTAAGGGTGAACTTAAACTTATTAGTAAACATGCTTCTATGGTTACCACTCAAGTAGAACAATTGCTTAAAGCTCAAAATGATTTGCTCAATGAATTAAATAATAAGAAAAATGATAATGATGTTAGAGTTATGACTAGATGGGGTAAAATGACTCAGGAACCTTTGTATCCTAAGGGCCACCCTAAGAGAATTGAGCAAGATTCTCAGAGAACTAATGTTGATGCACCTAGTCCTAAAAAGAAGAAAAAGAAAAATGATAGGACTTTGAATGCTTCTAGTGAACCTGTTGTTGACACAGCTGAGAATCCCAATGATATTTCTATTTCTGATGCTGGAACACAATCTGGTAATGAACATGAACCTAGTGATAATATTAATGATGATGTTCAAGTTGATGCTCAACCTAGCAATAACAATGATGTAGAGATTGAACCTCCTGTTGATCTTGATAACCCACAATCAAAGAATCAACGTATAAGAGAGATTTCGTTGCTAGGAAGCACGGTAAAGAAAGAGAACCATGGGTTCAGAAACCCATGCCTTTTCCTCCTAAACCATCCAAGAAAAAGGATGATGAGGATTTTAAGCGCTTTGCTGAAATGATTAGACCTATCTTTTTGCGTATGCGTTTGACCGATATGCTTAAAATGAATCCTTATGCTAAGTACATGAAAGATATGGTTACAAATAAAAGAAAGATACCGGAAGCTGAAATTTCCACCATGCTTGCTAATTATACTTTTAAAGGTGGAATACCAAAGAAACTTGGAGATCCAGGAGTACCAACTATACCATGCTCCATTAAAAGAAACTATGTTAAAACTGCTTTATGTGATCTTGGAGCCGGTGTTAGTGTTATGCCTCTGTCTTTATTTCGTAGACTTGATTTGAATAAGTTGACACCTACTGAAATATCTTTGCAAATGGCCGATAAATCAACCGCTATACCTGTCGATATTTGTGAGGATGTGCCTGTTGTGGTTGCAAACGTTACTATTTTAACGGACTTTGTTATTCTTGGTATTCCCGAGGACGATAGTATGTCGATTATCCTTGGTAGACCCTTTTTGAATACTGCAGGGGCTGTTATTGATTTCAACAAAGGCAATGTCACTTTTCATGTTAATTGTAATGAGCATACGGTACACTTTTCGAGGAAACAACCTCAAGTCCACAGTATCAATTCTATGGAAAAATTCCAATGATTACTATTGGAGGTTTCGAATTTCCTCTTCCTACTGTCAAGAAGAAATATGATATTCTTATTTTTGGGGACGTGCATATCCCCGTTGAGGTAACCTAGTGCTATTCGAAAATTCACCGGTTTCATGCTATTCGGAATGAGTTTGTTAACCAGACTTGATCAACCTTGTTAGTAGATTCCTTTTGATGAGCATGAGGTGGATGAAGTTAGAAAGCACAACTCTCTATACCCTCCTTTTACTTTCTGTTATTTAGATTAAATAAAGCAAAAATAGTATTTTCTGTTTGTTTTCTGAATTATCCTTGCAATAAAAAATACCCCGAAAATAAAAGTTCTCCAAACGTCCCGAAAATGATATATGATTTTTTTGTAGAATATTTAAGAATATCTGGCACTGAGAACACACCAGGGGGACCCACCATTTGTCCACGAGGGTGCAGGGCGCGCCCACCCCCCTGGGGCACGCCCCCTGCCTTGTGGGCCCCACGTGGCCCCTCTCCACTTATTCCTGCACCCACTCACTTCGTCTTCCTCCAGAAAAAATCCCCCAATAGCTCAAACCCATGTTCTAGCTCATCTTGCTGCCGTTTTCGATCTCCTTGCTCAAAGCTCCATTCACGAAACTGCTTTGGGGGATTGTTCTTCGGTATGTGACTCCTCCAATGGTCCAATTAGTTTTTGTTCTAGTGCTTTATTTATTGCAAATTCTTGTTGCTTAGGTGACCCTGTTCTTGAGCTTGCATGTCAAATTTATATGGTCAAAAGTAGTTTTAATGCATGATATAGTCTCCAGGCACTTGTGGGAGTAGTTGCTATCAATCTTGTTGAGTTTGGTTCACTTTTATTTTGAGTCACTAAAAATTTCAGAAATTTTCAGAGGGAGAAAATGTTGAAGAGATTGTTTAGAGGCTCTTCGAGCCGAAGCTCGAAGGATAAGCAAAGTGAAGAGAATAAGAAGCCCCAATATAATCATCCTCGCACTGCGGAGGTTCGGCCGTGTGAATGGCCTTGTGATGAGTTCTTGAGAGCCGCCGGAATCTATGAGGATTTTTATTACTTGGCTGAGAATGCAGGCCTTACCGACTTCCTCCATGACCAGCTCGAACAGTATCTCCTACTCACTAATATTTTTGTGCAAAATTTTCATTTCCATGCTAGGAGATCACCACCTTCGGTGGATTTTTATTTATATGATGAGTTTAAGGAGATGTCACTCTATGATTTTTGTGCGGTTTGCAAGTTGCCTTTTGAGGGCAGCGTCGAGGAACCACATCCTAGGGATGTGGCAGAATTTATTGATATGATTGTTGTAGGGGAAACGAGAAAAGTGTCAGATGCAAGAACTACTAGCATACATTTTCCTGTTCTACGTTACTATGCAATATTTGCTAGTAGATGTCTAATTGGCCGCAGGAACAGTGGGGCCTCAGTGCTCCTGACCTCGCCATTTTGCACCATGCTTTACTCTGTGACAGAACTTTCAGTTTAGGTGCTATGGTTGCTAAACGGTTGAGTCTAAACTGTACAAAGGGCCCCATTTTTGGATGTATCTTTGCTTCGCATCTTGCTAAATATTTTGAGATACCTATTAGACATTATGAGAAAGAAGAAAAGGTGCTGCCCCCTATTTTCTTAGACTATAAAAGTATGGTAGCACATGATTTTATTTGCGATGATAAGGAGAAGAGACTCATTTATAACCTGGTATTCAGTGAAAAGACTTGTCAGATTATTACCCTGCCAGCACCTTCTTTGTTTAACATTCATTCAGGCACATACATCATCCTGCCCGATGACATTTATCGGCAGTCTGTTTATCAGTGGAATCCGGAGGAGATCGCCAACCAGTGGCACCCAGAGGACACTCCTCCATACACCGGAGAGAGCAGCTTTGATCCTTGGGCATAGACCAACTTAGGCCAAAAGTCTAAGCTTGGGGGAGTATGTATTTCTCACCGACATTACATTCATGTTCACACACTCATGCCAGTTGTCGATGCTCATACTTTTTCATTGTACTATCCATGCTAGTTTATTTTCTTTTCTAAGCTTCTTCTTGTGTGTTTGAGAAACCTTAAGAAAAACCAAAAAAATTAGTTGTAGCTTTTAGCTAGTTTACTTTCCATGCCTGTAGTAGTAATAATTAAAAGAAAAACCCAAAAATATTTCTCGTTCTTCTTTTGCTTGTTGGGAGCTTTCCCGTGTAAATAGTTTTATTTCTTTTCTTTTCTATGGGGGTCGAGAGGAGAAGACCATAATGAAAATGTTGAGTGGCTCTCTATGCATTATTGTTGATTTAACAAAGAGTCCATGTTACCTTGTCTTCTCCCTTGTATTGAATGCTTGCAGATTCCAGCTTAGTCCAATGCACGTGCACTATTATTATTATCCACACCGTTCGGTCGTGCAAGTTAAAGGCAATAATGACGATATATGATGGACTGATTGAGATGAGAGAAGCTGGTATGAACTCGACCTATCTTGTTTTTGTAAATATGATTAGTTCATCGTTCCTGATTCAGCCTATTATGAATGAAACATATTTGCAATGACAATTAGAGATTATAGTTGCTCATGCCATGATTAATTAGCTAGGAGTTTATAATGGTTTACCTTGCGTGCCAGCATGCTATTAAAATGGTTGTGATGTGGTATGATAGGGTGGTATCCTCCTTTGAACGATTCGAGTGGCTCGACTTGGCACATGTTCACGCATGTAGTTGAAACAAAATCAACATAGCCTCCACGATATTTATGTTCATGGTGGATTATATCCTACTCATGCTCGCACTCAATGTTTATTAATTTTAATGCATGTTCATGACTGTTGTCGCTCTCTAGCTGGTCGCTTCCCAGTCTTTTTCTAGCCTTCACTTGTACTAAGCTGAAACACTGCTTGTGCATCCACTTCCATAAACCCCAAAGTTATTCCATATGTGTCCACCATACCTTCCTATATGTGGTATCTACCTGCCGTTCCAAGTAAATTTGTATGTGCGAAACTCTAAACCTTCAAATGAAATTCTATTTTGTATGCTCGAATAGCTCATGTATCAACTAGGGCTGTCTATATCTTCCATGCTAGGTGGGTTATTCTCACGAGGAGTGGACTTCGCTCCTCACTCACAAGAAAATGGCCGGTCACCGGGATGCCCAGTCCCATGCTCAAATCAAAATAATTGCAAACAAAACTCCCCTAGGACTGTTGTTAGTTGGAGGCACCTGTTGTTTCAGGCAAGCCATGGATTGATGCTTGTTGGTGGTGGGGGAGTATAAACTTTACAATTCTGTTTGGGAACCGCCTATAATGTGTGTAGCATGGAAGATATCAAGATCTCTCGCTTGTAATGTTGACAATGAAAGTATGCCGCTCAAAATATTATTTATCTCTATTTCAAAACTCGAGCTCTGGCACCTCTACAAATCCTTGCTTCCCTCTGCGAAGGGCCTATCTATTTACTTTTATGTTGAGTCATCACCCTCTTATTAAAAAGCACCAGTTGGAGAGCACCGCTGTCATTTGCATGCATTACTATTAATTTACATTGAGTATGACTATGACTGGATCTCTTTTGCCATGAATTACAATGTTTAGTCAGTCCTTGATCTTCAGAGGTGCTCTGCATTTATGTTTTGCGGTCTCAGAAAGGGATAGCGAGATACCATCTTGTTATATCATATTATGATTGTTTTGAGAAAGTGTTGTCATCCGAGATTTATTATTATTGCTCGCTAGTTGATTATGCCATTGATATGAGTAAACATGAGACCTAAGTGTTATTGTGAATATGGTTGGTTCATAATCTTTGCTGAAAACTTGAACTTTGGCTTTACATATTTACAACAACAAGCGCAAACAGAGTTTGTAAAAGTTTTTCTTTATCACTTTCAGTTTGTCAACTGAATTGCTTGAGGACAAGCAAAGGTTTAAGCTTCGGGGAGTTGATACGTCTCCATCGTATCTACTTTTCCGAACACTTTTGCCCTTGTTTTGGATTCTAACTTGCATGATTTGAATGGAACTAACCCGGACTGACGCTGTTTTCAGCAGAATTGCCATGGTGTTGTTTTTGTGCAGAAATAAAAGTTCTCGGAATGACCTGAAACTTCACGGAGAATATTTTTGGAATATATAAAAAATACTAGCGAAAGAATCAACACTAGGGGGCCCACACCCTGTCCACGTGGGTGGGGGGCGCGCCCACCACCCTGGGGCGCGCCCCCTGCCTCGTGGGTCCCCTGAGGCTCCACCAACCTCAACTCCAACTCTATATATTCACATTCGGGGAGAAAAAAATCGGAGAGAAGGATTCATCGCATTTTATGATACGGAGCCGCTGCCAAGCCCTAATATCTTTCGGGAGGGCTGATCTGGAGTCCGTTCGGGGCTCCGGAGAGCGGAATCCGTCGCCGTCGTCATCATCAACCTTCCTCCATCACCAATTTCATGATGCTCACCGCCGTGCGTGAGTAATTCCATCGTAGGCTTGCTGGACGGTGATGGGTTGGATGAGATTTATCATATAATCGAGTTATTTTTGTTAGGGTTTGATCCCTAGTATCCATTATGTTCGGAGATTGATGTTGCTATGACTTTGCTATGCTTAATGCTTGTCACTAGGGCCCGAGTGCCATGATTTCAGATCTGAACCTATTATGTTTTCATGAATATATGTGAGTTCTTGATCCTATCTTGCAAGTCAATAATCACCTACTACGTGTTATGATCCGGTAACCCCGAAGTGAAAATAATCGGGACCACTCCCGGTGATGACCGTAGTTTGAGGAGTTCATGTATTCACTAAGTGTTAATGCTTTGGTCCGGTACTCTATTAAAAGGAGGCCTTAATATCCCTTAGTTTCCAATAGGACCCGCTGCCACGGGAGGGTAGAACAAAAGATGTCATGCAAGTTCTTTTCCATAAGCACGTATGACTATATTCGGAATACATGCCTACATTACATTGATGAACTGGAGCTAGTTCTGTGTCACCCTATGTTATAACTGTTGCATTAGAATCGCATCTGACATAATTATCCATCACTGATCCAATGCCTACGAGCTTTTCACATATTGGTCTTTTCTTAGTTACTTTACTGTTGCCACTACTACAATTACTACAAAACTGCTACTGTTACTTTTGCCACCGTTAACGTTACTTCCATACTACTTTGCTGCAGATATTAAGTTTTCCAGGTGTGGTTGAATCGACAACTCAACTGCTAATACTTGAGAATATTCTTTGGCTCCCCTTGTGTCGAATCAATAAATTTGGGTTGAATACTCTACCCTCGAAAACTGTTGTGATCTCCTATACTTGTGGGTTATCACACCGCGCAGCTGCTACCCCTTGTCGACAAAGTGGTGGGCAGATTGCCCACCTGGAAGGCTTGGCTCATGAACCGAGTAGGCCGGCTCGTGCTGGTTGTGACGCCCCCGATTCAATCTACACTAATCATACATGCAAATGCGTATGATCAAGATCAGGGACTCATGGGAAGATATCACAACACAACTCTAGACACTCATTAAATAATACGGGCTTTATATTACAAGCCAAGGGCCTCGAGGGCTCGAATACATAAGTTCGAATACAAACGAGTCAGTGAAAGCAACATTATCTGAGTACAGACATAAGTTAAACAATATCTGCCTTGAGAAGGCTAGCACAAACATCAACAATTGAAAAGGCAAGGACTCCTGCCTAGGAGCCTCCTAACTAGTCCTGGTCGGCGGCGGCCTCCACGTAGTAGTAGGCACCCTCGGTGTATTAGTAGTCGCCATCGAAGGTGGAGCCTGGCTCCTGGGCTCCTCCATATGGTTGCGACATCCAAGAAGAATGGAGAAGGGGAAAAGAGGAAGCAAAGCAACTGTGAGTACTCATCCAAAGTACTCGCAAGCAAGGACCCACAGTACGTATGCATCGGTATCAACGAAATGGGTAGTATCTGTGGACTGAACTGCAGAATGCCAGAATAGAAGGGGAAAGCCTAGCCTATCGAAGACTAGCATCTTCAGGCATCTTGCAACATCAGAAGAGATAAGAGTAGCATATTATAATATTAGTAAGTATGTTGTAACATCGCCCAGAGATCACTTCCTCAACTCCCTGCGAGAAAGCAATCCCGGAGCCATCATTTCCATAACATGCCTCAGCATTCAGTATCCAGTTCTAGTTGTATCGATCGGGATACAACTCCGAGCGTCTGTTACCGTGGACACGGCAATTCGAATAGATAATACTTCCCTGCATGGGTGCACAAACTTACCCAACATGCTCGATCAACTCCGGTCAGACACACCATCAGGTCATGACCGCCCTCGGCTGATCAACACACCGCAGTCCTACCTAGGCTCAACAGAGAGGCCAGCACGCTGGTCTACATCCTAAGCGCTCAGGGGTCTTGGGCCCATCGCCCTTGGCACTCCTACACGTTGTGTGGATGGCCGGGATCAGTCCTGGCTACCTCCTTATATAAGGAAGGTGCTTACGCGGGCCACCCAGGCGCATGCCGCTCCATTGCTGACGTCCGAAGAGCTTTCAACTGATACATACGACGCGGAGTGCCCATACTTATTCCCGTGTGATGGTTAGTGTGAAAAGGCCAGAGGCCTACTCGGATCAAATATCCAAACCGTTAGTGTCTTGGTAGTGCGCGGTAACGAGCAGAGACTCACGATCATGTGAACCCGTCTCCCCGTCTCATGGACTTATGGCAAGGGCTAAGAATGACCGGCCGTGCCACGTAATTATCTCTCGGGTACCCTCCAGGTCAACCCGACTTCACATCACTCGCGGGTACCCCTCGGGGTCGACCCGATGTCATCATGGTTCTGTGGTAAGTCAAAGTAACCGTGTGTCCGGAACAGCAAGGGGGGGACTCGAGGAATCACCCTCAATGGATTCCCACTTGATGTAACCGTCAAGGTGGACTTGGAGGGATCACCCTCGATGGTCCACACTTGAGGGGTTGCACGACAAAGTCGTTATCGGGAGTGGTGAAGGAGGAATCACCCTCGATGACCACGATCGAATAGCTACACTACAGGGTTAACATCAGAAGTGCTGACGAGGTATCACCCTCGGCACTCGATAAATAACTCTGCAGAGGTCGTACAACTAAGGGGGGTGATGTGTGGTGTCGGGGCCTGGACGTCGATAATGCTGATCGAGTCATCGAACATAAAGCGGGGCAACTGGGACAAGGTTAGGGGTCACACATGGATCACTAACCAACCTATACTAAGTAGTTTAGGATAAACAGGTAAGGTATGAAAGCAGGTAACAAAAACAGGCTATGCATCAGAATAGGATCATACAAAAACAGTAGCAGTTCTAATGCAAGCATGGGAGGAAAAGAAATGGGCGATATCAGAATGCTCAAGGGGGGTTTGCTTGCCTGAAAGCTCCGCTGCAAAGGAAGAAGGGTCGTCGGTGACGTAGTCGACACAGGGGCATCATCGGTCTCGGGGTCTACCGGAGAGAAGGGGGGGAAGAAACAGTAAATATAGTGCAAACAGATGCATCACTAAGCATGACATGACGATATGCAGAGCTAGGGTTGACCTAACGTAGTGCTACATGTTGTAGACGGAGGAGGGAAACATCCAGATGGGTTTTCCAGTGTTTGGCGTTTTTCGGACAGAAGAAAAGAGGGGGACGGTTCCATGTTCAGCATGCTAGGGGCATGTGACAGATGAATGGACCACGTATTCGGGTTTGTTGGATTTTTCTGAGCAACTTTCATATATAAATTATTTTCATCCGACTTACGGATTATTTTCTATTGATTTTCAAAGTTTCAAAACATTTTCGGAATTGCTGGATTTAAATCAATTCGAAATTAATAACTAGATAAATTGTTTTGGGTACACAGGAGTGTACCCAGCAATGTGTGTAAGTGTATGACATGTGGGGCCCTGTTGACTGCCCAGTCAGCAGTCAACAGTCAAAGCTGACAGGGTTGACTGGTCCAAGGTGGCACGGGCACGAGCTAGAACGGCCGGAAGTGACCGGGACGAGACGTCCGACGGCGGTGATGGCTCAACCGTGACGGAAACGAGCCAACGAGGCACGAGGAGCGAAAGGGGGTCGAGGAGGACCGTGAGCTCACCTAGGGGGCGCATGGGGTCCCGTTGGCAGCTTAGTAGCAGCAGCCGTAAGTGGATTCGACGGGGAACTCCGGCCGAAGCGGGGCGGCGATCTCCTGCTCGAGCTACTCCTCGGAGTCAACGAAGACGAACCAGACGCAGCTCCAGGTGAGGGCCTGAACCGACGAGGTGGACGACGGCCACACGGACGGAGGAGGCCATGGCAATGATGACACGGGTGGGTGCGGGAGAGAGCGAAGCAGCGCGAGGGAAGGGGAAGTGGGGAGGCGCTAGGGTTTGTAGGGGGTCTGGCTCGGCCCTATCCGGTAGGAGAGCCGTGGGATGGCCGGCACGCGTCCATCCGCGACCATGGCGACCGGATGCGCGCCACAGTCTCATGTGAACACGAAGGAAGGAGAAGGCACGGTTGGGCTGGGTCGATTGTCCACTGTGCACATAGAGCCCAGTCCAACAGGTAAGTTTGTCCATTTTCCTTTCTCCTTTTTTGTTAATCATTTTGTCTCAGTTTTCTATTTAGTTCACATAGCAGATGAATTTTGCTTGGACTCAAAATTTGCAAATAATTACTATGCAATATTCTGGAGCGTCCCACAAAGTTTGGGGACACTTGGAATTGTATAAGTATTTGTTTATTTTGAAAAGGCTATTTTTATTTACTGTTGGACCACTTTATAATTTCCTAGGGGTTAATTGGTCAGTCAAATGATGTTGATTTCAACATGAGAAGTGATCAGGGGACTTTTTAAAATAATGCAAACATTTTAGTTTTATTGCTCGAAGAAATAATTTATTTGACTTATTTTAAATTTGAAAAAGGCTTTGAATTTTTGGACAAGTGGCAAGCTTCATAGTAATCATGATGGCATGGCCACCATTAGGGGGGATTACTGTAGCATGATTCTCGAGGTGTTACACTAGTGAAATTGGTGCTTAGCGCGATCCCGCTACACCAGCTGCTTGTGTTGGCGCCCCCAAAGAGGATCCTCCGCATGCTCGAGCGTATCCAGCACGGGTTCGTTTGGGCCGGGCGCGCCGAGGCTAAAGGAGGCCACTGCCATGTCAACTGCCGCCGCGTCGCGCTCCCCAGGAGCCTTGGCGGATTGGGAGTGCATGACCTAGAGCGCACCGGCATGGCGCTCAGGACCCGTTGGCTCTGGTTCAGCAAAATCGACGAGCGCCATGCATGGGCTGGTCTCGGCCTCCAGTTCCCTACCGAGGAGCAGGCCTTCTTCTTCGCCAGCACCCACACGTCCAATGGGAACGGCCATAACACCAAATTTTGGGAAGACCGGTGGATCAATGGGCGCTTCGTTGGCGAGATTGCCCCCTTGCTGCATGCCTACATCCCAAAACGGCAAAGGAAGAACAGGACGATCGCTGAGGGCCTATAAGCCCACCTCTGGGCGCGCGACATCCACGGCGTCCTGGGAGTTCACGAGATCGGTCAGTACTTGTTGCTTTGGCGACTCCTCGAGGGTATTGCCCTCTCCGCCGAGCCTGACAAGCTGATTTGGAAGTGAACCGAGGCCGGCACCTACACTGCTAAATCCGCCTACCACGCATCCTTCCACGGATCAATCGCCTGCAACCACTGGAAGCTCACTTGGAAGAGTTGGGCGCCGCCGAAAGTGAAATTCTTTCTCTGGCTTGTCAGCCTTGACCGCTGCTGGACGGCTGACCGCCTCGCACGACATGGGCTTCAGCACCACACGGCGTGTCCCTTGTGCAACCAGGCCCCGGAGACGATGCAGCACCTCCTGCTAGCCTGCCCCTCCTCGCGGCAGGTTTGGCACGAGATCCTTTCCTGGATGCACATGACCTGCCGAGCGCCGGCCAATGACAGCTCCCTGCTCGACTGGTGGCTCAATGCCAGGCAAGACACCCCCCAGCTGATGCGCAAGGGGCTTGCATCCGCGACGCTTCTGACATCCTGGATGATTTGGAAACACAGAAACGACTGCATCTTCGACCGCGCGCAACCATCCGTTCACACCTTAGTGAGTAGGATCAAAGCCCACCTTAGTGAGTAGGATCAAAGCCGAAGCCAGGCTCTGGACTACTGCTGGCGCTGCTGGGCTTAGAGTTGTGCTGCCCCCACATGGGATGTGCACTAGCATCTACTTGATGTCTGAAACCACCTCCTAGGAGGATTGTAAATTACAAACTCTCTCTTTTCAATGGAATGAGACGCATGGGTCCCCTGCGTTTTCTCGAAAAACAATAGGTAACAATTTTTTCCTACAGGGTTGTAGGAGGAGAATGCTGCACCGGTCGGGACTAACAGACCAGATGATCAAGTGCAGACAACATCAGAGTAGAAAGCTATTGTCCTCCGCTGGCAGTCCTGCACTGAGAGTAGCTCGACGTCGAATACTTCAAACTGTTTCGCGCTAAAGAACGTCGATGGCCCAACCTTCAGCAAACAAAACATATATGTCAGAAACTGTGTACCATATTTGCTCTTGACAGTGATTGGTACTCTATTCTTATGCCAAGGATATCCGTATGAGGCAGCATCGCAGATGAGTAAAGATCTGAGCTGCAGCCACTATAAGCTGGTTCGGTGGGATCTATGAAATTATTTTGGTTCCTATATAACTAGGTTTTTTTCCTTGTTTCTTCGTAAACGGTCGTCTTGTTTACCATTAGCATCATCAGCACACTAATCTTAAACCCCTCGCATTTTTCCTTCTGATTTGTCATTTATATTGCCTCCATAAAATGTTTGTCCAGATGTGAGCTTCTTTAGCTAAGTTCTTCAGGCTTTATGGAACTTAGTATTATATTCTCACCGCAAACATATTTCCAAATAAGGTGCCTCCAACTATGTCTATATTTAACACAAATATTTTTTGGATGGACAGGAATATTCTTGGTACAGGAAGTATAGTTCACTTTAATTCAGGAAATCTAATCTTCTTGTCTCCAGACTACTGCCATTTCTGGGCTGATTTAACTTTGTTTCCAAACGTTTCTATCTAGTGTTTTGTACTCCTAAATATCACTGTACACTACTGGTCCCATAAGAAAAGAACCCTACTAAGAAGATCAGTGAAACAATGGTCGCACCATGCAACTAGATAGTTTGCAATCTATCTTAGAATAAGCCATCCTACCAATTTACCCTTTGCCTCTACCCAAGAAGTTGTGAGCATAAGTTTATCCACCAGTTCTACGGTTATATGATTTTAAATATTGAATATGGCAGGGCAGGGTCAGTGATGATTTCTGATTAGTGCAACAGCAAGTACATACAGAACAAGGTAAAATACACAAGAAGTCAACAAGTGAAAAATGCTGCCATGCAAGAGATGACAGTCACTTACAGGAGGACCAAGCTCAGGAGGTATAATTAGTCTTCTCTTCCCCCCTGGCTTCATGTCCCGAATCCCCTCTTCAAAACCTGCATCAAGAAAGCCTGAAATAAGTTGTGGTGTTACAACGATATGTCTCGAGAAGGCGAGAAGTTCATCAGAATAACCAGGCCGAGGATAGTTTTGCAAGCCCAGCCCCAGTTTAGAATATTATTGACATGGCTAGGCATAGTTCAATCCGGTGTTCAACATTCCAGGAGACCAAAGGAGGACATATCATGTAACTAGTGAATACTTTCCTGGAACTAATGATTTGTTGCCTAGTCGAATTTTGGCAGGCGAACCCTGGATGTAGGTGCTATCTATCCTTCGTCCTGATTCGTTGTAGCCCACATAGTGAAATATAACCTGTAATTTGGCGGATGGAAGTCAGTATCGCACAAGAAGAATAGAACAATAACATATGCTGCAAATATTTATAAACTAAATGTAGTTCCCTATATTAGTCACCAATTTACAAGAAATAAAATTAAAATTACTTATTTTGCTTTAGACTTCTACTCCTTTAGTAGTACTATATTATAAGAACAATGGAAGAACCAACTGGTCCATGCTTAACAAAAAAACATGAGAACGAGATTGACAAATTATGTGAAACGTGTTCACACACAAGAAATTAAACATGAAATAACAAACAGTTAATTCCTATCCAAAAAAAGAAAACATGAATGCCAGATCACACACATTTTTTTCATTTCGAAAAGAGATCAGACAGACATAAATATATTACTCCCGATCTAAACGCTCTTATATTTCTTTACGGAGGGAGAATAATTCAGGGAATAACCTGCTGACCATCCTTTGGGCAATCGCCTGTACCAACTTTGACGTCCTCATATATTAATCCGGAGTCCCGAGTTATGTAGTTGTCGGGTGTCACTACTTTGACCTGAAAACCTGAAATGCATTTAGTCAATATATAGCGTGATATTTAATTAGTCATCCGGGTTCCAGAATTAGAAGATAGAAACAAAAACCATATCAACAATGATACCCTGAATAACGAAACACCAACTGACTGAAGTGTAAAATGCTGATGATCCGAAACTTGCATCTGACTTGCAAATGAACAAGCGTATACGGTAGGCACAAAAAGAAGGCTACAAATAAATCCATCGATAATATTTTTTTTGGAAAAGGAAATCCATAGATATTTGTGCAAGTGAAAAATTAGCTTGCATAGTTTGGAATCAAGTAAATTGAGTTGCAGCCTATATCCAAAAGAATTTTGGTGGTGACAACCAAACCAGTTGAGGCAGGCTAGGTATATGCATGGACAAGAAACATAAATAATCCCTGATCTAAAGGCTCTTATATTTCTTTGCGGAGGGACTACTACATACATAGATAATGGGACATGATCACCTTCTCTGATGAAGTTTGGGAAATCATCAGGTGCACGGTTGGCTTCCTGGATCTTCTTGTTCTGCTGAAGCAAGCGTCTTTCGTCATAAGGATTTATGGTCTTGGTCTTGGCGTGGGCGGAGAAGGGCAGTGAGAGCGTGGGCGTAGCCAGGAGCAGAGCAAGAGCCGCCCGCTTCCCGATCTTGAGCTTACCATTCCTGTCTCCACCCAAGACACTGGATTGTTTGCATTAACAAAACCAGGTCAAATACAACACAAGATATAACGATGAAATGTGCGTATTTTCGTTTTTTTTCTAGAGCAGAATAGCTCTAGTTTACCAAACAGGCAAGGCTAGCGACCAAAATATAACACAAAATTGATGATTTACTACCATAATAGCCTCTTCCCATGGCGCCTAGCGGCTGCGGATGCCGTCGTGGAACTGGACCTGGAGGGAGCAGCCAGTCCTGCAAGAAAAGAAGCGCGAGAGAAATGAGCAAATGAAGAGCTCGTTCATGGAGATGGAGTGGAGGGGAGGGGAGGCCTCACGGCTGCAAGAGGATAGGGTGGAGCGGGAGGAGGACACCAGCTCCATCTCCTTCTCCTCCAATCCCGCGCTCACTCGCAGTGCCAGCTGAATGAAGAAGCACAAGGAAGGAAGGAAGGAAGGGGATAATTGAGCCAAAGAAGAGGTGCGCTTCTGTACAGCGCACACACACCCAAAACGTATAAGGGACGGTCATTTCACACGTCGTATTAAAATACCCGCCCGCCGTACGCGCGCCCACGTCGCCGTACGGCCCTGTACGTACGCCCGCCCGTCCGCGCCCACGCCCGGTGTACGCCCGTGTGGTTCGAGTGAAAAAAAAAAACCCGACCGGGCGAACCCTATCTTCCTGTCGCCGCCGCCGCCGCCTCTCGCTCCGCCGCCGCCACCGCCATCTCCGGCAGTACCTGGCCGACGAGAAAATAAAGACGCCGTCAGCACCTAGTAATACTGACGCGTTGTGCGCGACTGGACGCCGACAACCGCCTAGGTCCGGGAGACGCCGCCGTTGTCAGCTCGCCGTGCTGTTCGCCCTTGAGCCTCCAGCGAATCTCAGCGCCATGTCTGACGAAGGCAACGAGGTACGCGAGCAGTTGGCATAGTGATTTAAAAACGGATTTTAGTTACGAGGATGTTAGGTGATGTTTGAATGGATCTTGATTATATATAAACGTGTATAGATGGAGGCAGAAATCGGATATGACGGTGATGACGGTGGTAGCGAGGACGGATCATTGTCATTGGATGAAGACGAACATGACGGGGAAAATTATATGAGTTTGGATGAGTCTTACAGTGACAATGTAAGTGGTCTGCATGTTGTCAAGCATATTAAATACAAGCATCCGCGATGACACTAACATGTACTTGTTTGACTTTGCACGGGTAGCAGGGGATGATGACAATGCGGATATGGATGTAGATGATTCATATGCTGAAAGCGGTAGCCATGTAAGTTTAAAATTATGCAGGTTAGTTTAAAGTGACATGACAAACACATCAAATCTTACATATCATATTTAAAATTTGCGCAGATGGAAGTGGAAGGATACTATGAGTGGAATTTCTTCGATGATGCCAATGACGAAAACGATATCGATGCATCTTATAATGACAGCTCGAGCAAAGTAAGTAGTGCAAAGTGAATACATATGATAGTCCTCATACAACTACTTACTGGCATATAAGGTTGTTTGTATTTTTTTCAGGGAGAGGTTGGTGGCCCGTGCGAAAACGATGATGATGCCAATGGTGATGAGTGCAATTTTGACACTGGGTACGATGAATACCAGCAAGAATCACTAGACAGGCATTGGATGGTGATGTCCACGACGTTCAGGACAGATGAGGAGGCATATGATTTCTATAACGACTATGCGAAAAAGCATGGCTTCAGCATTAGGAGGGACAACTTGAAATATGCGAAGGGTGTCGACGCGCGTAGGCACTTGAGGAGGTTTCTCTGTTCGAGGGCTGGGAAACGACAGGCCAAGTTTTGTACCATGGAAGGGAAGAAGTGCAGGCTGAGAGCAGAGAGTCGGTGTTATTGAGGCCCATCTAACTGTGAAGCTTGATAGAGAGCGCTCCATTTGGTATGTCAGCAGTTTCAGCGATGATCATAGTCACACTCTTGCTAGACTGGATGAAGTTATATATCTTCGGTCTCATAATCAGACAAAGGAATACCAGAAGCTCGAGATCTTAGCAATGGCAGGTGCTGGCATCAGAAAACATTGGATTTATGACAACTTCGTTAGTAGGTATGGATCATATGCAAGGGCTGGTTTCGGGAGGAGGAAGCTTTATAACATGTGTTATAGGGAGAAAATGAAGTTGCTCGCAAAGGGTGATGCGGACACTGCGATTGGTATCATGATGACGAGAAAGGCAAGGGATCCAGACTTTTTATTTGAGCACACTGTTGACGCAGAAGGCAAGCTGAAGAACATGTTCTGGTGTGATTCTCAGTCACGTCGGGATTACCTTGACTTCGATGATGTAACCGTCTTCGACAACACTTATAAGATGAATAGGTACGGAATGCCATTCATACCTTTTGTTGGTCTAAACAATCATTGTTGCACCACTGTGTTCGGTTGTGCTGTTGTGTCAGATGAGACTGAGGATACATATGTTTGGGTGTTGCAGACCTTCTTCAGAGCTCATTGTCAGAAGAAGCCGAGGTCTGTAATTACTGACGGAGACGCAGCCATGATAAGGGCCATCGGGAAGGTCCTTACTGACGTGTGGCATCGACTTTATTCGTGGCATATAGAGAAAAACATGCAGAAACACCTCCACCACAAGTCCCTTAAGGAGTTCAGGTCTCTTATTTACTATGCTACTACACATGATGAGTTTGAGGCGAGATGGGCAGCTTTTAAAGCTAAATGGGAGTCGGAGAAAACTGAAACATGGTTGCGTAGGATGTACAGGAAGAAAAGGCTTTGGGCTGCGTCATATCTCACCGGTGGTTTCTTCCTTGGTATGCGGAGTAACCAGAGGAGCGAGAGTCTGAACTCTTGCCTTCATATGCATCTTGACTCTGGCATGACAATTGTTGATATGGTTGTGCATTATGAGAACTGCATTGTTCGCCTCCGTGAGAACGAGTCATACGACGACTGCATGTCCACACAGACACTCCCTGTAGCAGTACTCGATGAGTTCAAATGCATTGCGAAAGCCGCTGCCCGTGACTTCACTGTGGTGAACTTTTACCTCTTGCAGAAAGAAATGAAGAAGGCAGCAGATCTTGAGATCATAGATAGACTCAGTGGAGCCGTCAGTCAGAGATTCATAGTGGCATGGAAAAATAACAGGCAACTGAGATTCAAAGTGGACTATACACCTACTAACTCAGAAGAAACAGTGAAGTGCAGTTGTGATAGTATGAAATGTAAAGGTCTCCCATGCAAGCATGTTCTTTATGTTTTGGCCAGGTTGAACGTGAAGGACTTACCTGAGTGCTTAGTGCTGCGAAGATTCACCAAGAATGCTAGAGGTGGACTGCCCGTGAAACGCACTAGCGATCTCTTCGCATGGGAATGGGCAGGTACTGAGGACAGAACTAAGTACAGTGAGTTGACTATTTTGTCTGCGGAAGCATCTCATGCGGCATGTCATAGACCATTTCTATTTGACAAACTGAAGGCTGCTCTCGAGGATGTGATAGCAAACAAGGACGTTGAGGAGGAGGATTATGTGAGACAGCATAGGGTTGCGCATGACGATGCTTTTCTGCCGGATCAAGATCATGTTTTTGTTGGTGATCCAGAGAAAGTCAATACGAAAGGAGCACCAAAAGGGCAGAATAAGAAAGGCCGTGGTAAGGAACCTGGCGTGACTAAAAACGGTAGACCTAAAGGTTCCAATGAGAAACCTCCTGTGCGCCTATGCGGTTTATGTAGAATAAAAGGTCATTTCAAGAACAATTGTCCTCGGAATCCTAAGTATGTGTACACATTTTTTAACGTACTTTTCTTGTTTAGTTTATTGTTTACAAAATTTTCACATATATTATGATCTTTCTATGCAGGAACATGGCATGATGATCATAGCACGGATTGTTTGAATAAGTGGAACAACTTCTGAACAGAGTTGATGATTTATTTGGTTGTATTAAAGAATACTACTTATAAATTTGTTTCGGTACATCGCTACGGTAGACTTGTAATCGGTGTTTACTTATGTCATATTTGTTGGCATTATACTCGTTGTTTTTAATATGATATGCGACATACACATTTTTACTTTAGAATATATATTTCTTGGCGCTATAGGTATTGTTTTTAATACGATATGTGATGTACACATTATTTCTTTAAAAATATATGATTTGATGTATAAATCATGGATGTTGGGCGATCGGAGGCGTTCTACAGACGTCGGTTGCTTTGTTTTTTATAAAAATTAATAGCCGCTGGGCCGCGAGTGGCGCGAGACGGCGCAAAGGGGCGCAACGTACGAGGATGATTCAGGTGCCGCCGCAGATGGCGATCTCGGGGCTACACCGCCCTCGGGCGCAGAGGGCGCAGGTGGGTAGAGGGGGAATCAACCTTGGGGCAGCACATGCCAAACCTGGAGCGACGCGCGGCGCGGGCCGGCTCGCCAGATGACGCGCCCCCACGCGGGCCATCTCGCGCCAAACACGTGTCGCCATTTGAGCCGCATGAGGCGAGCACGTTAGGCGCGGGCGCTGGCGACGCTCGCCTCCTCTCGGCGACCACAGTCGCGGGCCATCTTCAGGCGAGCACAGGACGCGTGGTGCGGGCGATGCTCGCCTCCGATACGTACCCACCTGAGAAATAGCGTTTATAAATTTTTCTCCGTCCCATATTGAAAACAGCGAAGGAGGAACAGCCCACATGAGTTTTTGTGTTCGAAAACCAGAAATGCAATTTTCAAAGCACGTTAAGTAAGATATCACTGAATCAATTAATGTATTTCAAAAGCACGTGCAACATGTAACTCACCCATCTTCTTGTTGAGGCATGTCGTACGGGACTATAGGCCATGCAGACACATCTGGGAACGACATAATTGCACTAGCATTTGCATCTTGGATATCTCCTGCGAGTTGTTCTCTCTGGAAAAAAAAATGATACAAACACGTTGAGTACATATGGTAAACAAAACATAGGCTTAATTGTACACACATGAATACGAAACTTACAAAAATTTCAACGAATTTCCTGGTAGCTTTAGAGATATTCCACCCCCCCCCCCTCTCAGAATCAAGAATTTGAAACTCTTTCTTTCCAGTGTGCATAACACATGTAATCAAGTGATTTTTATCCTTATTTAAAGGAAAATAAGCCTATTTGACAATTCAAATATTGTTACTAAGCTCGCCTTTCACATATGATAGTAATGTAAAAACAATTCTGCATTGCAAACGGTACCTTAGGTTTTGCAAAATATTCTGTCATGCATCTGTTGAGAGGTTCATTTGCATCTGCTAAACCTTCCGGATCGTCTACCGACTTCCCTCGTCTTACTAACTTTGGGCGAGTGTGTAGTAACCAGTAAGACCTATGTGTGGGTACAAGATACCTGTCCTTGGCGATACTTGAATCCGATATGTACGTCGCATAAGTGTCAATTACCTGAAATAGATGAGTAAATTTAACATGGATGCAATATATTTAGCACATGAAATAAGCATGACAATTAAAGTACATACATCACCGTATAACCATGCATGGTTAATTATCTGGCAAGCTCTTGCCGCAGATAGTCCTTCATCTTTACTGTTGTTGAATATTTCATGGTTCTTATGTTTTGGTGAGTGCCCGTACGCTTTCACGTACTGCACAGCCGCACGCACCATATCATCCACAGAATGATCAAACTGAGGGATTGTTCAATTAAACAGTTCTACAACACAAGTCAATAAAGTTATAGTATAATTTTTCAATATATAATTATCAAAGAAATATTCATACCGTATTTAACTTACTCGCTTTTGCGGAATTTTCGGAGTCTTTTTAACATAAGGAGATTTCTGGTACTTTGACACAGTCCGCCTTCGCTATTATCATCTGACATGCCCTGTGACACTTCTTGCTCATTTTGTTTCACTTCCCATCTCGTTGCTTTTATTTCATCTGTTTTTAGAGATGATGCTTCTCTTTTTTCCGACTGCTCTGGGACATCTATAGGATCATCCTTCTCACCCTTATAGCTACTCAAGTGACCAATACTGAGTTTGAACAAATCCCCTCCTTCAGAATCCAAATCATAATGTCCACTGCCATTTCGTCCATTAGGTGTGTGTATGTCATCGTACTGAAATTCTTTATTAGGATACTTGTTTTCATACCTGGACTCACTATTCTGTCCATACAGATTTTCTTCCTCCTCTGCTATTGTGCCTGGTTTGTACCGCACACCTGTTTTATTCATTTTCTCTAACAATCTCTGCAAAAGTAAGCACAGTAACATGTTATAATTTTTTGTCAATTTAACGAATTTAATAGAGTGCATACCAGAATTGCCCAATTTTTACCTGTGCGCATAACTCCGGCATACGAAGCTATTCCTTACGAATTTCCTTCATATCATTCATAACCCGGTCCATAAAAGGCTTTAGGTTAGTAGAGACCTCGGACACACAATCCACTTTTCTCTTTCCCGTAACAGATGACTTTCGGCTACTGATACATCTCCAACGTATCTATAATTTTTGATTGTTCCATGCTATTATATTATCCATCTAGGATGTTTTATATGTGTTTATATGCTATTTTATATGATTTTTGGGACTAACCTATTAACCTAGAGCCGGGTGCCAGTTTCTGTTTTTTTCTTATTTTTGAGTACCGCAGAAAAGGAAAACCAAACGGAGTCCAATTGACCTGAAATTTCACAGATATTATTTTTGGACCAAAAGAAGCCCACGGAGTATCGGAGATGGACCAGTGCCAATTTAGTTTCTTGTTTTATCACTAGTTAGTTTATAAAAGAAAACTACAAAAAGAAAATGGAATTGAGGGTGCCTCATATGCTGCATCTTTTTAATATCTTTCGTGAAAATGATGGAAAGGAAAATTGTGCTCAAGTGTTAGAAGAAGAATGCATTAAAATGTTTGGCACTAAATATTTGAATGATGAGCATGATTGCAATGTTGTTAGTATGAATTCTTTGAATATCCATGGTGCTAATGATATGCAAAGCCACAAGCTTGGGGATGCTATGTTTGATGAAGATGATATTTTTTAGTCCCCCAAGTTTTGATGAGCAAATTTATTATGATGATAGCATGCCTCCTTTTTATGATGATTATGTTGACGGAAGTGGTTTCGGAGAGGTCATGACTTTATTTAGTGATGAATCCACTATCTCGGAAGAGGTTCCAATTGATTATGAGAACAAAGTTGCTATCTATGATGATTATTGTGATGACATGTATGCTATAAAGAACAATGATAACCATGAACCTTGTCATCTTGATTTTAATTTTCAATTGGATTATGCCTCACATGATAGTTATTTTGTTGAGTTTGCTCCCACTACTATTCATGAGAAGAAATTTGCTTATGTGGAGAGTAGTAAATTTTCTATGCTTGTAGATCATGAATAGAATGCTTTATGTGATGGTTATATTGTCGAATTCATTCATGATGCTACTGAAAATTATTATGAGGGAGGAATATATGCTTGTAGGAATTGCAATAATATCATGTTTCCTCTCTATGTGCTTTAAATCTTGAAGTTATGCTTGTTTTGCTTTCCTATGCTAGTTGATTCTTGTTCCCATAAATGGTTTGATCACAAAATCCCTATGCATAGGAAGTGGGTTAGACTTAAATGTGCTAGTCATATTCTTCATGATGCTCTCTTTATGTTTCAATTCTTATCTTTTATGTGAGCATCATTGAAATCATCATGCCTAGCTAGGGGCGTTAAACGTTAGCGCTTGTTGGGAGGCAACCCAATTTTATTTTGCCTTTGCTTTTGATCCTGTTTAGTAATAATTAATTCATCTAGCCTATTTTTAGATGTGGTCTTATGTTTTAGTTAGTGTTTGTGCCAAGTAGAACCTTTGGGAAGACTTGGGTGAAGTCTATGCGATCTTGATGTAAAAAACAGAAACTTTTGCGCTCACAAGATTAGCTGCCATTTTTGACCGGAGAGATATTTTAGGTTGATTCTTTTTGAAGATGATTAATAGAAAAATTCCTCCAGTCCACCAATTTATTTCAGAATTTTTGGAGTGACATAGGTATTCTAATGATACAGATTGCTACAGACTGTTCTGTTTTTGACAGATTCTGTTTTCTATGTGTTGTTTGCTTATTTTGAGGAATCTATGAGTAGTATCGGAGGGTATGAACCATAGAGAAGTTGGAATACAGTAGATATTACACCAATATGAATTTAGTATGAGTTCACAACAGTACCTAAGTGGTGGTTTTATTTTCTTATACTAACGGAGCTTACGAGTTTTCTGTTGAGTTTTGTGTTGTGAAGTTTTCAAGTTTTGGGTAAAGATTCGATGGACTATGGAATAAGAAGTGGCAAAAGCCTAAGCTTGGGGATGCCCAAGGAACCCCAATGTAATATTCAAGGACAAACAAGAGCCTAAGCTTGGGGATGCCCCGGATGGCATCCCCTCTTTCGTCTTCGTCTATCGGTAACTTTACTTGACGCTATATTTTTATTCACCACATGATATGTGTTTTGCTTGGAGCGTCTTGTATGATTTGAGTCTTTGCTTTTTAGTTTACCACAATCATCCTTGCTGTACGCACCTTTTGGAGAGACACACATGAATCAGAATTTATTAGAATACTCTATGTGCTTCACTTATATCTTTTGAGCTAGATAATTTTGCTCTAGTGCTTCACTTATACCTTTTTAGAGCACGGTGGTGGTTTTATTTTATAGAAATTATTGATCTCTCATGCTTCACTTATATTATTTTGAGAGTCTTTTAGAACAGCATGGTAATTTGCTTTGGCAAAATTAGTCCTAATATGATAGGCATCCAAGATGGGTATAATAAAAACTTTCATATAGAGTGCATTAATACTATGATAAGTTTGACACTTGATAGTTGTTTTGAGATATAAAGGTGGTAATGTTAGAGTCATTCTAGTTGGTTAATTGTGGAATTGAGAAATATTTGTGTTGAGGATTGCAAGTCCTGTAGCATGCACGTATGGTAAACGTTGTGTGACAAATTTGAAGCATGGGGTGTTCTTTGATTGCTTTCCTTATGAGTGGCGGCCGGGGACGAGCGATGGTCTTTCCCTACCAATCTATCCCCCTAGGAGCATGCGTGTAGTGCTTGGTTTTGATGACTTGTAGATTTTTGCAATAAGTATGTGAGTTCTTTATGACTAATGTTGAGTCCATGGATTATACGCACTATCACCCTTCCATCGTTGCTAGCCTCTTCGGTACCGTGCATTGCCCTTTCTCACCTCGAGAGTTGGTGCAAACTTCGCCGGTGCATCCAAACCCCGGGATATGATACGCTCCATCACACTAAGCCTCCTTATATCTTCCTCAAAATAGCCACCATACCTACCTATTATGGCAATTCCATAGCCATTCCGAGATATATTGCCATGCAACTTTTCACCGTTCCGTTTATTATGACACGCTCCATCATTGTCATATTGCTTTGCATGATCATGTAGTTGACATCGTATTTGTGGCAAAGCCACCTTCATAATTCTTTCATACATGTCGCTCTTGATTCATCGCACATCCCGGTACACCGCCGGAGGCATTCACATAGTCATATTTTGTTCTAAGTATCGAGTTGTAATTCTTGAGTTGTAAGTAAATAAAAGTGTGATGATCATCATTATTAGAGCATTGTCCCAGTGAGGAAAGAATGATGGAGGCTATGATTCCCCCACAATTCGGGATGAGACTCCGGACGAAAAATAAAATATATAAAAAAGAGGCCAAAGAAGCCCAAAAAAGGGGGCCATAAAAAAAAGAAGGCCCACATAAAAAATGAGAGAAAAAGAGAGAAGGGGCAATGTTACTATCCTTTTTCCACACTTGTGCTTCAAAGTAGCACCATGATCTTCATGATAGAGAGTCCCTTATTTTGTCACTTTCATATACTAGTGGGAATTTTTCATTATAGAAGTTGGCTTGTATATTCCAATGATGGGCTTCCTCAAAATGCCCTAGGTCTTCGTGAGCAAGCAAGTTGGATGCACACCCACTTAGTTTCTTTTGATGAGCTTTCATATATTTATAGCTCTAGTGCATCCGTTGCATGGCAATCCTTACTCCTCGCATTGACATCAATTGATGGGCATCTCCATAGCCCGTTGATTAGCCACGTCAATGTAAGACTTTCTCCTTTTTTGTCTTCTCACACAACCCCCATCATCATATGCTATTCCACCCATAGTGCTATGTCCATGGCTTGCGCTCATATATTGCATAAAAGTTGAAAGAGTTTGAAAAGGCTGAGTATGAAACAATTGCTTGGCTTGTCATCGGGGTTGTGCATGATTGGAGCATTTTTTGTGACGGAAATGAAGCATGGCCAAACTATATGATTTTGTAGGGATAAGCTTTATTTGGCTATGTTATTTTGATAAGACATAATTGCTTGGTTAGTATGCTTGAAGTATTATTATTTTATGTCAATATTAAACTTTTGTCTTGAATCTTTTGGATTTGAATATTCATGCCACAATAAAGAAAATTACATTGAAAATTATGTTAGGTAGCATTCCACATCAAAAATTCTATTTTTATCATTTACCTACTCGAGGACGAGCAGGAATTAAGGTTGCGGATGCTGATACGTCTCCAGTGTATCTATAATTTTTTATTGTTCCATGCTATTATATTATCCATCTAGGATGTTTTATATGCGTTTATATGCTATTTTATATGATTTTTGGGACTAACCTATTAACCTTGAGCCTGGTGCCAGTTTCTGTTTTTTCCTTGTTTTTGAGTATCGCAGAAAAGGAAAACCAAATGGAGTCCAATTGACCTGAAATTTCACGGAGATTATTTTTGGACCAAAAGAAGCCCACGGAGTATCGGAGATGGAACAGAAGAGTCCCGAGGTACCCACGAGGGTGGGGCGCGCCCCCTACCTCGTGGCCGCCTCGGGGCCCCCCTGACTTGGTCCCGACGCCAACGCCTCTTATATGTATCCAAACTTCCAGAACATAACCTAGATCGGGAATTCCGCCGCCACAAGCCTCCGTAGCCACCAAAAACCAATTGGGGTCCTGTTCCGGCACCCTGCCGGAGGGGGGATCCCTCACCGGTGGCCATCTTCATCATCCCGGCGCTCTTCATGACGAGGATGGAGTAGTTCACCCTCGGGGCTGAGGGTATGTACCAGTAGCTATGTGTTTGATCTCTCTCTCTCTCTCTCTCGTGTTCTTGATTTGGCACAATCTTGACGTATCGCGAGCTTTGCTATTATAGTTGGATCTTATGATGTTTCTCCCCCTCTACTCTCTTGTAATGGATTGAGTTTTCCCTTTGAACTTATCTTATCGGATTGAGTCTTTAAGGATTTGAGAACACTTGATGTATGTCTTGCATGTGCTTATCTGTGGTGACAATGGGATATTCACGTGATCTACTTGATGTATGTTTTGGTGATCAACTTGCGGGTTCAGTGACCTTGTGAACTTATGCATAGGGGTTGGCACACGTTTTCGTCTTGACTCTCCGGTAGAAACTTTGGGGCACTCTTTGAAGTTCTTTGTGTTGGTTGAATAGATGAATCTGAGATTGTGTGATGCATATCGTATAATCATACCCACGGATACTTGAGGTGACATTGGAGTATCTAGGTGACATTAGGGTTTTGGTTGATTTGTGTCTTAAGGTGTTATTCTAGCACGAACTCTAGGATAGATTGAACGAAAAGAATAGCTCCGTGTTATTTTACTACGGACTCTTGAATAGATCGATCAGAAAGGATAACTTTGAGGTGGTTTCGTACCCTACAATAATCTCTTCGTTTGTTCTCCGCTATTAGTGACTTTGGAGTGACTCTTTGTTGCATGTTGAGGGATTATTATATGATCCAATTATGTTATTATTGTTGAGAGAACTTGCACTAGTGAAAGTATGAACCCTAGGCCTTGTTTCAACGCATTGTAATACCGTTTGTGCTCACTTTTATCATTAGTTACCTTGCTGTTTTTTATATTTTGAAATTACAAAAACCTATATCTACCATCCATATTGCACTTGTATCACCATCTCTTCGCCAAACTAGTGCACCTATACAATTTACCATTGTATTGGGTGTGTTGGGGACACAAGAGACTCTTTGTTATTTGGTTGCAGCGTTGCTTGAGAGAGACCATCTTCATCCTATGCCTTCCACGGATTGATAAACCTTAGGTCATCCACTTGAGGGAAATTTGCTACTGTCCTACAAACCTCTGCACTTGGAGGCCCAACAACGTCTAGAAGAAGAAGGTTGTGTAGTAGACATCAGCTACTTGGTTTCTTACTGCTTTCAACATGTTGATCTGCAAGTTTTTTCATTCTATACTCTTTCATAATGCAGTCATCTATCTGCAAAGTGAGTATGCAATGGAAACATAAGTACATAACAATTTGAATGGATAATCAACGTATTATTAAATAAACATTACAATATTACCAATCCATGACCACGACCATTGTCCAGGTCGTACTTGTCTCGTTTCTCCGCTTTAGATTCAGTCCAGTTTTTCATTAGGGGACTTTGCAACGACAACGGGTCGTATTTCGGGCCGGTGGTTGGCTGCACCTTCTCCCAATATAAGTACTACAAAACAAATGACAAAATAAATTACGAACACATAACATGAAGGAATATTAAATAACATTAATTAATACCATACCTGGAGTAGGGCTAGGTTGCCACATGGCCATTGCCTCACACGGCCGTCCTGCTTGAGTTTACCAATCTCCGTCAAACAAGTTCGCAAAGTAAACACGTTAAAGTTCAACGTGTTGATCCGCTTCACGTCATGCACCAGCGTGTAGTACTCCTTTGGTATGGAGACAGCCGATATCGGTGCAATAATAGTCCCCAACAAAACAAGAACAACCATCCGAAGAAACTCATCGTCGGCAGATTTATTCCTCACAATTTTTTGGATCAAGTCATCTATCATTATCTGACCATTTTTTTGAAAGTACCGAATAGGAATTTTCTTTATTAACCCTTTTCCTTCCGTCGCAAGAATGCCAAAAACATCCTCACCTTCATTCTTAAACATAAATATTGAAAACACATCGTCCGGTAAGTGAAATAAGACCTTTACTGTCAGTTTCTTCTTGTATCATGAATTTTTTGTTGTTTGGGTTATAACCTAGAATCATAAAATGCAGCAAAAAATCTCTCATTTGTACTGACGGAATGATCAACATCTCTTGCAAGTTTGTTTCGTAGAACCTAAATCGCTGAGCGGTTGCACGAGACTTATCCACTTCTCTATGGAACATGGAATCACACCATCGATGTCCATACTGCATGTCAAATTTTTTTCTCCATTAATGTATATAATTACGCAATACCACTAGAAGAAATTGTACGGGGCGGGAAAATGTGACCTTGATCCGGGCGACAGTCGCCGAGCAGCGGCTGTGGCAGAGGGAAAGTGGGCAGCCGAACATCGGCGAGATGCGTCGTCGGCTGTTGGGCACCCTGACAACAAAATGCGGGCAACGTGCAGCGTTGACGGCGGTAGGGGCGCGCCCAGTTTTTTTGGCACCGTGAGGCGGTGGACAGCGATGTGCGTACGTGGGGCGAGCGGGGATAGGGCGACGAAGGGCACGGGGCGGTGTACGGGGGCGAGTGGTGGGGGTAGGGTTTCGCCGTGCGTGGCGGTATACGGCGATGAAAAGAAAAGAACCTTTTTCAGCGCCGACTGGGCCAGGCCCGATACCGCCCAACCTATCCGTGCGACGGCGGCCACCGCCTAACCTGCTAATCGTTTAGTCCCACATTGCTTCTGGTCACGCTTATTCACCTGTTTAAATACCGTCCTGTGCGGACAATGTTGAGTCCCTGAGTGTGGCGGCCTTACCTTAGTAGGCTATCGAAAAATATGCTCTGGCACTCCAAAATCATGTAGTGTCACAGCAATAATTTCCATTAATCTTCTGAGGTAAATCTGTCCATGCTGCGGGATTTTTTATATTTTTGTTTTTATTCATTTTTATATTTCCATGAAACGGCACCATTTTTTTCACATGCTACAGTGTGCAACACAAACACGCATGCAAAATTTCGGTGCGTTTCGACACTCGATGCATTTACTATGATTTTCTCCGTGAAAATATGGAAAAACGGTCTCCGGGCATGACGCAACGTCCGTCCGTACTCCGATTCCGTTGAAATTTGGCGTGGGAGACGGTGGGGGTCACTCACACGCGCATGCAAAACTTGGGTGTGTTTCGTCCATGTTGACATGTAGTTGCAGTACAAACCTGTGGTATCGGTCAGGGGGGACGGGCATCCACTAGGTGTTCTCTTTCGCAAAGTCATGAAACGGCACCATTTTTTCACGTGCTACTGTGTGCAACACAAACACGCATGCAAAACTTCGGTGCGTTTCGACACTCGATGCATTTACTATGATTTTCTCCGTGAAAATACAGAAAAAGGGTCTCCGGACGTGACGCAACGTCCGTTCGTACACCAATTCCATTGAAATTTGGCGTGGGAGATGGTGGGGGTCACTCACACGCGCATGCAAAAGTTGGGTGTGTTTCGTCCATGTTGACATGTAGTTGCAGTACAAACCTGTGGTATTGGTTAGGGGGGACGGGCATCCACTAGGTGTTCCCTTTTGCAAAGTCATGAAACGGCACCATTTTTTTCACGTGCTACAGTGTGCAACACAAACACACATGCAAAAATTCGGTGTGTTTCGACACTCGATGCATTTACTAAGATTTTCTTCGTGAATATACGGAAAACGGTCTCCGGACGTGACGCAACGTCCGTTCGTACTCCGATTCCGTTGAAATTTGGTGTGGGAGACGGTGGGGGTCACTCACACGTGCGTGCAAAAGTTGGGTGCGTTTTGTCCATGTTGACATGTAGTTGCAGTACAAACCTGTGGTATCGACTACGGGGGGACGGGCATCCACTAGGTGTTCCCTTTCGCAAAGTCATGAGACGGCACTGATACGTCTCCAACGTATCTACTTTTCCAAACACTTTTGCCCTTGTTTTGGACACTAACTTGCATGATTTGAATGGAACTAACCCGGACTGACGCTGTTTTCAGCAGAATTGCCATGGTGTTATTTTTGTGCAGAAATAAAAGTTCTCGGAATGACCTGAAACTTCATGGAGAATATTTTTGGAATTAATAAAAAATATTGGCGAAAGAATCAACACCAGGGGGGCCACACCCAGTCCATGAGGATGGAGGGCGCGCCCACCCCCCTGGGGCACGCCCCTGCCTCGTGGGCCCCCTGAGCCTCCACCGACGTCAACTCCAACTCTATATATTCACGTTCGGGGAGAAAAAAATCAGAGAGAAGGATTCATCATGTTTTACGATATGGAGCCGCCGCCAAGCCCTAATCTCTCTCGGGAGGGCTGATCTGGAGTCCGTTCGGGGCTCCGGAGAGGGGAATCTGTCGCCGTCGTCATCATCAACCATCCTCTATCACCAATTTCATGATGCTCACCGCCGTGCGTGAGTAATCCCATCGTAGGCTTGCTGGACGGTGATGGGTTGGATGAGATTTATCATGTAATCGAGTTAGTTTTGTTAGGGTTTGATACCTAGTATCCATTATGTTCTGAGATTGATGTTGCTAAGACTTTGCTATGCTTAATGCTTGTCACTAGGGCCCGAGTGCCATGATTTCAGATCCGAACCTATTATGTTTTCATGAATATATGTGAGTTCTTGATCCAATCTTGCAATTCAATAGTCACCTACTATATGTTATGATCCGGTAACCCCGAAGTGACAATAATCAGGACCACTCCCGGTGATGACCGTAGTTTGAGGAGTCCATGTATTCACTAAGTGTTAATGCTTTGGTTTGGTACTCTATTAAAAGGAGGCCTTAATATCCCTTAGTTTCCAATAGGACCCCGCTGCCACGGGAGGGTAGGACAAAAGATGTTATGCAAGTTCTTTTCCATAAGCACGTATGACTATATTCAGAATACATGCCTACATTACATTGATGAACTGGAGCTAGTTCTATGTCACCCTATGTTATAACTGTTGCATGAGGAATCGCATCTGACATAATTATCCATCATTGATCCATTGCCTATGAGCTTTTCACATATTGATCTTTGCTTAGTTACTTTTCTGTTGCCACTGTTACGATTACTACAAAACTGCTACTGTTACTTTTGCCACCATTACCGTTACTTCCATATTACTTCGCTACTAAATACTTTGCTGCAAATATTAAGTTTTCCAGGTGTGGTTGAATTGACAACTCAACTACTAATCTTTGAGAATATTATTTGGCTCCCCTTGTGTCGAATCAATAAATTTGGGTTGAATACTCTACCGTCGAAAACTGTTGCGATCCCTATACTTGTGGGTTATCAAAACAATTTTCTGGCGCCGTTGCCGGAGAGCATAGCTCTATTCTTTGAGTCACTTGGGATTTATATCTACTGATCACTATGAGGAACTTAAAGACGAAAAAACCAAGATTTATCCCTCAACTACGAGGGGAGGTAAGGAACTGCCATCTAGCTCTGCACTTGATTCACCCTCTGTTATGAGTAAATTTGCGACACCTACACCTGCTATTGATTCCGATAGGTCGCATGTTATTGATGATGTCACTTCTGCTTTGCATGATACTTATGATGAAACTACTTCTATGCTTGATAATATTGTGCCACTAGGTGAACTTCTTGATGAACAACTTGCTAGGGTTAGAGAGAATGAAATTATTGAAAATGATAATATTGATGAAAGTGATGATCAAGATTCTCCCCCTAGATATGAATTGTCTGATGTGCTTGAGGGTTATGTTATGGATGAAGAAACTGCTAGAGACTTTTTTGCTTGCAAAGATAGGTATGATCTTAAGAAACTATTAGCTAAGCGGAAAGAAAAGTCTTTGAATAATAGAATGAAATATGACCCTGCTTTTGCTACTTCACCTATCTATATTTCTGATAAGGATTATGATTTCTCTATCGATCCTGAGATAATTACTTTGGTTGAATCTATTCCTTTTCATGGCTATGAATCTGAAACTGTTGTGGCACATCTTACTAAATTAAATGATATAGCCACCCTGTTCACTAATGAGGAAAAAATTCGTTACTACTATATCCTTAAATTATTTCCGTTCTCATTAAAGGGTGATGCTAAAACATGGGTTAATTCTCTTGATCCTGGTTGTGTGCGTAGTCCTGAGGATATGATTTACTACTTCTCTACTAAATATTTCCCCGCTCATAAGAAACAAGCCGCCTTAAGGGAAATATATAATTGTGTGCAAATTGAAGAAGAGAGTCTCCCACAAGCTTGGGGGAGGCTTCTCCGGTTACTTAATGCTTTGCCTGATCATCCTCTCAAGAAAAATGAAATACTTGAGAGAAATATATTGAAAGAAAAGGGTATTAAAGCTGAAGATGTTAAGAATTTACCACCTATTGAAGAAATACACGATCTTCATAACCCGACACAGGTAGTAAAGGTAAATTCTCTCTATAGATTTGATGAAGGTGATATTCCTCGTTATAAGTCTGCTAGCCAATGCTTAGATGAGTTTGATAATTTTATTGTTAAACAAGAAAACTTCAATGCTTATGTTGGTAGACAATTGAAACGAAATGCTTATATGATTGAACACTTGAGTGATTATATGTCTAGAGTTAAAGGTGAACTTAAACTTATTAGTAAACATGCTTCTATGGTTACCACTCAAGTAGAACAGGTGCTTAAAGCTCAAAATGATTTGCTCAATGAATTAAATAATAAGAAAAATGATAATGTTGTTAGAGTTGTGACTAGAGGGGGTAGGATGACTCAGGAACCTTTGTATCCTGAGGGCCACCCTAAGAGAATGGAGCAAGATTCTCAGAGAACTAATATTAATACACCCAGTCCTTCTAAGAAAAAGAAAAAGAAAAATGATAGAACTTTGCATGCTTCTAGTGAACCTGTTATTGACACACCTGAGAATCCCAATGATATTTCTATTTCTGATGCTGAAACACAATCTGGTAATGAACATGAACCTAGTGATAATATTAATGATGATGTTCATGTCGATGCTCAACCTAGCAATAACAATGATGTAGAGATTGAACCTGTTGTTGATCTTGATAACCCACAATCAAAGAATCAACATTATGATAAGAGAGACTTCGTTGCTAGGAAGCACGATAAAGAAAGAGAACGATGGGTTCAGAAACCCATGCCTTTCCCTCCCAAACCATCCAAGAAAAAGGATGACGAGGATTTTGAGCGCTTTGCTGAAATGATTAGACCTATCTTTTTGCGTATGCGTTTGACTGATATGCTTAAAATGAATCCTTATGCTAAGTACATGAAAGATATTGTTACAAATAAAAGAAAGATAGCGTAAGCTGACATTTTCACCATGCTTGCCAATTATACTTTTAAAGGTGGAATACCTAAGAAACTTGGAGATCCAGGAGTACCAACTATACCATACTCCATTAAAAGAAACTATGTTAAAACTGCTTTATGTGATCTTGGAGCCGGTGTTAGTGTTATGTCTCTCTCTTTATATCGTAGAGTTGATTTGAATAAGTTGACACCTACTATAATATCTTTGCAAATGGCCGATAAATCAACTGCTATACCTGTCGATATTTGTGAGGATGTGCCTGTTGTGGTTGCAAATGTTACTATTTTAACGGACTTTGTTATTCTTGATATTCCTGAGGATGATAGTATGTCTATTATTCTTGGTAGACCCTTTTTTAATACTACAGGGGCTGTTATTGATTGCAACAAAGGCAATGTCACTGTTCATGTTAATGGTAATGAGCATACGGTACACTTTCTGAGGAAACAACCTCAAGTCCACAGTATCAATTCTATTGGAAAAATTCCAACGATTACTATTGGAGGTTTTGAATTTCCTCTTCCTACTATCAAGAAGAAATATGATATTCTTATTGTTGGGGACGTGCATATCCCCGTTGAGGTAACCTAGTGCGATTCGAAAATTCTCCGGTTTCATGCGATTCGGAATGAGTTTGTTAACAAGACTTGATCAACTTTGTTAGTGGATTCCCTTTGATGAGCATGAGGTAGATGAAGTTAGATAGCACAACTCTCTGTACCCTCCTTTTACTTTCTGTTATTTAGATTAAATAAAGCAAAAATAGTATTTTCTGTCTGTTTTCTGAATTACCCTTGCAATAAAAAAATACACCAAAAATAAAAGTTCTCCAAATGTCCCGAAAATTAAATATGATTTTTTGTAGAATATTTAAGAATATCTGGCCCTGAGAACACACCAGAGGGGGCCACCACTTGGAGCGAGCAACTGAATTATTGGAAATAATTCATACTGATGTATGTGGTTCGATAAGTGTTAAGGCTCGCGGCGGGTATCGTTATTTTCTGACCTTCAAAGTGATTTGAGCAAATATGGGTATATCTACTTGATGAAACACAAGTTGAAACGTTTGAAAAGTTCAAAGAATTTCAGAGTGAAGTGGAGAATCATCATAACAAGAAAATAAAGTTTCTATGATTTGATCGCAGACGCGAATATTTTAGTTACGAGTTTGGCCTTCAATTAAAACAATGTGGAATAGTTTCACAAACTCATGCCACCTGGAACACCACAGCATAGTGGTGTGTCCGAACGTCATAACCGTACTTTATTGAATATAGTGCAATCTACGATGTCTCTTACCGATTTACCACTATCCTTTTGGGGTTATGCATTAGAGACAGCTGCATTCACGTTAAATAGGGCACCATCTAAATCCGTTGAGACGACATCTTATGAACTATGGTTTGGCAAGAAACCAAAGTTGTCGTTTCTTAAAGTTTGGGGCTGCAATGCTTATGTGAAAAAGCTTCAACCTGATAAGCTCGAACCCAAATTGGAGAAATGTGTCTTCATAGGATACCCAAAGGAGACTGTTGGGTACACCTTCTACCACAGATCCGAAGGCAAGATCTTTGTTGCTAAGAATGGATCCTTTCTAGAGAAGGAGTTTCTCTCAAAAGAAGTTAGAGGGAGGAAAGTAGAACTTGATGAGGTAACTGTACCTACTCCCTTATTGGAAAGTAGTTCATCACAGAAATCTGTCCCTCTGACTCCTACACCAATTAGTGAGGAAGCTAATGATGATGATCATATAACTTCAGATCAAGTCACTACCAAACCTCGTAGGTCAACTAGAGTAAGATCCACACTAGAGTGGTACGGTAATCCTGTTCTGGAGGTCATGTTACTTGACCATGACGAACCTACGAACTATGAGGAAGCGATGATGAGCCCAAATTCCGCAAAATGTCTTGAGGCCATGAAATCTGAGATGGGATCCATGTATGAGAACAAAGTGTGGACTTTGGTTGACTTGCCCGTTGATCGGCAAGTCATCGAGAATAAATGGATCTTCAAGAAGAAGACAGACGCTGACGGTAATGTTACTGTC
Organism: Aegilops tauschii subsp. strangulata; assembly: GCF_002575655.3. Taxonomy (NCBI): domain Eukaryota; kingdom Viridiplantae; phylum Streptophyta; class Magnoliopsida; order Poales; family Poaceae; genus Aegilops; species Aegilops tauschii. The sequence goes on from NC_053036.3 coordinate 221,969,469, forward strand.
TACAAAGCTCGACTTGCGAAAGGTTTTTGACAAGTTCAAGGAGTTGACTATGATGAGACCTTCTCACCCGTAGCGATGCTGAAGTCTGTCCTAATCATGTTAGCAATTGCTGCATTTTATGATTATGAAATTTGGCAAATGGATGTAAAGACTGCATTCCTGAATGGATTTCTGGAAGAAGAGTTGTATATGATGCAACCTGAAGGTTTTATCAATCCAAAGGATGCTAACAAAGTGTGCAAGCTCCAGAATCCATTTATGGACTGGTGCAAGCATCTCGGAGTTGGAATAAACGTTTTGATAGTGTGATCAAAGCATATGGTTTTATACAGACTTTTGGAGAAGCCCATATTTACAAGAAAGTGAGTGGGAGCACTACAGCCTTTCTGATAAGTATATGTGAATGACATATTGTTGATCAGAAATGATGTAGAAATTTCTGGAAAGCATAAAGGAGTGTTTGAAAGGAGTTTTTCAAAGAAAGACCTCGGTGAAGCTGCTTACATATTGAGCATCAAGATCTATAGAGATAGATCAAGACGCTTGATAAGTTTTTTCAATGAGTACATACCATGACAAGTTTTTGAAGTAGTTCAAAATGGAACAGTCAAAGAAAGAGTTCTTGCCTGTGTTACAAGGTGTGAAGTTGAGTAAGACTCAAAGCCCGACCACGGCAGAAGATAGAGAGAGAGAATGAAAGTCATTCCCTATGCCTCAGCCATAGATTCTATAAAGTATGCCATGCTGTGTACCAGACCTATTGTATACCCTGCCCTGAGTTTGGCAAGGGAGTACAATTTTGATCTAGGAGTAGATCACTGGACAACGGTCAAAATTATCCTTAGAGGACTAAGGAAATATTTCTCAATTATGGAGGTGACAAAAGGTTCGTCGTAAAGGGTTACGTCGATGCAAGTTTTGACACTGATCCAGATGACTCTAAGTCTCAATCTGGATACATATTGAAAGTGGGAGCAATTAGCTAGAATAGCTCCCTGCAGAGCATTGTTGACATAGAAATTTGCAAAATACATACGGATCTGAATATGGCAGACCCGTTGACTAAACTTCTCTCACAAGCAAAACATGATCACACCTTAGTACTCTTTGGGTGTTAATCACATGGCGATGTGAACTAAGATTACCGACTCTAGTAAACCCTTTGAGTGTTGGTCACATGGTGATGTGAACTATGGGTGTTAATCACATGGTAATGTGAACTATTGGTGTTAAATCACATGGCGATGTGAACTAGATTATTGAGTCTAGTGAAAGTGGGAGACTGAAGGAAATATGCCCTAGAGGCAATAATAAAGTTGTTATTTATATTTCCTTATATCATGATAAATGTTTATTATTCATGCTAGAATTGTATTAACCGGAAACTTAGTACATGTGTGAATGCATAGACAAACAGAGTGTCACTAGTATGCCTCTACTTGACTAGCTCGTTGAATCAAAGATGGTTAAGTTTCCAAGCCATAGACATGTGTTGCCATTTGATGAACGGGATCACATCATTAGAATGATGTGATGGACAAGACCCATCCGTTAGCTTAGCATAAAGATCGTTTAGTTTATTGCTATTGCTTTCTTCATGACTTATACATGTTCCTATGACTATGAGATTATGCAACTCCCGAATACCGGAGGAACACTTTGTGTGCTACCAAACGTCACAACGTAACTGGGTGATTATAAAGGTGCTCTACAGGTGTCTCCGATGGTACTTGTTGAGTTGGCATAGATCGAGATTAGGATTTGTCACTCCGATTGTCGGAGAGGTACCTCTGGGCCCTCTCGGTAATGCACATCACTATAAGCCTTGCAAGCAATGTGACTAACGAGTTAGTTGCGGGATGATGCATTACGGAACGAGTAAAGAGACTTGCCGATAATGAGATTGAACTAGGTATTGAGATACCGACGATCGAATCTCGGGCAAGTAACATACCGATGACAAAGGGAACAACGTATGTTGTTATGCGGTTTGACCGATAAAGATCTTCGTAGAATATGTGGGAGCCAATATGAGCATCCAGGTTCCACTATTGGTTATTGACCGGAAATGTGTCTCGGTCATGTCTACATAGTTCTCGAACCCGTAGGGTCCGCACGCGTGATGATCGGTATTATGAGTTTATGTGTTTTGATGTACCGAAGGTAGTTCAGAGTCCCGGATGAGATCGGGGACATGATGAGGAGTCTCGAAATGGTCGAGATGTAAAGATCGATATATTGGACGACTATATTCGGACATCGGAAAGGTTCCGAGTGATCCGGGTATTTTTTGGAGTACCGGGGGAGTTACGGGAATACGGGAGTACATATGGGCCTTAGTGGGCTTTAGGGGAAAAAGAGGAGAAGCCACGAGGGCTGGCCGCGTGCCCCCCATGGGCCTAGTCCAAATTGGACTAGGGGAGATGGTGCGCCCCCTCTTTCCTTCTCCTCGCCCTCTCCTTCCTTTCCCCTCCTAGTAGGACTAGGAAAGGAGGAATCCTACTCCTACTAGGAGGAGGATTCCTCCTCCCTTTGGCGCGCCTAGAGAGGCCGGCCGGCCTCCCCTCCCTTCTTTATATACGGGGGCAGGGGGGCACCCCAAGACACGCAAGTTGATTGTTCCAAGCCGTGTGCGGTGCCCCCCTCCACCATAATCCATCTAGATCATATCGTAGTGGTGCTTAGGCGAAGCCCTGCGTTGGTAGCAACATCATCACCGTCATCACACCGTCGTGCTGACGGAACTCTCCCGCGAAACTCTGCTGGATCGGAGTTCGTGGGACGTCATCGAGCTGAACGTGTGCTGAAGTCAGAGGTGCCGTGCGTTCAGTACTTGGATCAGTCGGATCGTGAAGACGTATGACTACATCAACTGCGTTCTCATAACGGTTCCGCTTTCGGTCTATGAGGGTACGTGGACAACACTCTCCCCTCTCGTTGCTATGCATCACCATGATCTTGCGTGTGCGTAGAATTTTTTTTTGAAATTACTACGTTCCCCAACACGTGGCCCCCCTCCACTTATTTCAGCACCCACACACTTCTTCTTCCTCCAGAAAAAAATCCTCACCTAGCTCAAACCCGTGTTCTAGCTCATCTTGCTGCCATTTTCGATCTCCTTGCTCAAAGCTCCATTCACAAATTTTTTTTGGGGCATTGTTCTTTGGTATGTGACTCCTACAATGGTCCAATTAGTTTTTGTTCTAGTGCTTTATTTATTGCAAATTTTTGCTACTTAGGTGACCCTGTTCTTGAGCTTGCATGTCAAATTTATATGGTTAAAAGTAGTTTTAATGCATGATATAGCCTCTAGGCACTCGTGGGAGTAGTTGCTATCAATCTTGTTGAGTTTGATTCACTTTTATTTTGAGTCACTACTTATTTCAGAAATTTTCAAAGGGGGGAAATGTTGAAGAGGTTGTTGAGAGGCTCTCGAGTCGAAGCTCGAAGGATAAGCAAAGTGAAGAGAATAAGAAGCCCAAATATAATCTTCCTCACACTACGGAGGTTCGGCCATGTGAATGGCCTTGTGATGCATTCTTGAAGGCCGCCGGAATTTATGATGATTTTTATCACTTGGCTGAGAATGCAGGCCTCACCGACTTCCTCCACGACCAGCTCGAACAGTATCTCCTACTCACTAATATTTTTGTGCAAAATTTTCATTTCCATGCTAGGAGATCACCACCTTCGGTAGATTTTTACTTATATGATGAGTTTAAGGAGAGGTCACTCTATGATTTTTGTGTGGCTTGCAAGTTGCCTTTTGAGGGCAGCGTCGAGGAACCACACCCTAGTGATGTGGCAGAATTTATTGATGAAATTGCTGTAGGGAAAAGAGAAAAGTGTCGGATGCAAGAACTACTAGTATACATTTTCCTCTTCTACGTTACTATGCAATATTTTCTAGTAGACGTTTAATTGGTCGCGGGAACTGTGGGGGCCTCACTACTCCTGACCTCGCCATTTTGCGCCATGCTTTACTCCATGACAGAACTTTCAGTTTAGGCGCTATGGTTGCTAAACGGTTGAGTCTAAACCGTACAAAGGGCCCCATTTTCAGAGGTATCTTTGCTTCGCGTCTTGCTAAATATTTTGAGATACCTATTAGACACTATGAGAAAGAAGAAAAGGTGTTGCCCCATATTTTCTTAGACTATAAAAGTATGGTAGCACATGATCTTATTTGCGATGATAAGGAGAAGAGACTCATTTATAACCTGGTATTCAGTGAAAATACTTGTCAGATTATTACCCTGCCTGCACCTTCTTTGTTTGACATTCATTCATGCACATACATCATCCAGCCCCATGACATTTATCCGTATTGGGAGCGAACACCATCCCCAGAGCCTGAGCCTAAGCCATCTCCTGATCCATATCAAGAGTCTATTATCAGTGGTATCCGCAAGAGCTCGCTAACCAGTGGCACCCCGAGGATCCTCCTCAGTACACTGGAGAGGGTCACTTTGATCCATGGGCATAGACCAATTTAGGACAAAAGCCTAAGCTTGGGGGAGTACGTATTTCTCACCGACATTACATTCATGTTCACACACTCATGCCAGTTGTCGGTGCTCATACTTTTTCATTGTACTAGCCATGCTAGTTTATCTTCTTTTCTAAGCTCCTTCTTGTGTGTTTGAAAACCCTTAAGAAAAAACAAAAAAAATAGTTGTAGCTTTTAGCTAGTTTACTTTCCATGCCTGTAGTAGTAGTAATTAAAAGAAACCCCAAAAAGATTTCTCGTTCTTCTTTTGCTTGTTAGGAGCTTTCCCGAGTAAATAGTTTTATTTCATTTCTTTTCTTTGGGGGTCGAGAGGAGAAGACCATGACGAAAATGTTGAAGTGGCTCTTATATGCATTATTGTTGATTTAACAAAGAGCCCATATTACCTTGTCTTCTCCTGTGTATTAAATGCTTGCAGATTCCAGCTTAGTCTAATGCACGTGCACTATTATTATTATCCACACCATTCGGTCGTGCAAGTGAAAGGCAATAATGACGATATATGATGGACTGATTGAGATAAGAGAAGCTGGTATGAACTCGACCTTTCTTGTTTTTGTAAATATGTTAGTTCATCGTTCCTGATTTAGCATATTATGAATGGAACATGTTTGCAATGAAAAATAGAGATTATAGTTGCTCATGCCATGCTTAATAGCTACGAGTTTATAATGGTTTACCTTGCGTGCCAACATGCTATTAAAATGGTTGTGATGTGGTATGATAGGGTGGTATCCTCCTTTGAATGATTCGAGTGGCTCGACTTGGCACATGTTCACGCATGTAGTTGAAACAAAATCAACATAGCCTCCACGATATTTATGTTCATGGTGGATTATATCCTACTCATGCTCGCACTCAATGTTTATTAATTTTAATGCATGTTCATGACTGTTGTCGCTCTCTAGCTGGTCGCTTCCCAGTCTTTTTCTAGCCTTCACTTGTACTAAGCTGAAACACTGCTTGTGCATCCACTTCCATAAACCCCAAAGTTATTCCATATGAGTCCACCATACCTTCCCATATGCGGTATCTACCTGCCGTTCCAAGTAAATTTGTATGTGCGAAACTCTAAACCTTCAAATGAAATTCTATTTTGTATGCTCGAATAGCTCATGTATCAACTAGGGCTGTCTATATTTTCCATGTTAGGTGGGTTATTCTCACGAGGAGTGGACTCCGCTCCTCACTCACGAGAAAATGGCCGGTCACCGGGATGCCCAGTCCCATGCTCAAATCAAAATAATTGCAAACAAAACTCCCCTAGGACTGTTGTAAGTTGGAGGCACCCGTTGTTTCGGACAAGCCATGGATTGATGTTTGTTGGTGGTGGGGGAGTATAAACTTTACCATTCTGTTTGGGAACCGCCTATAATGTGTGTAGCATGGAAGATATCGAGATATCTTGGTTGTTATGTTGGCAATGAAAGTATGCCACTCAAAATATTATTTATCTCTATTTCAAAACTCGAGCTCTAGCACCTCTACATATCCCTGCTTCCCTCTGCGAAGGGCCTATCTATTTACTTTTATGTTGAGTCATCATCCTCTTATTAAAAAGCACCAGTTGGAGAGCACCGCTGTCATTTGCATGCATTACTATTAATTTACATTAAGTATAACTGTGACTGGATCTCTTTTACCATGAATTACAATGTCTAGTCAGTCCTTGATCTTCAGAGGTGCTCTGCATTTATGTTTTGCGGTCTCAGAAAGGCCTAGTGAGATACCATCTTGTTATATCATATTATGATTGTTTTGAGAAAGTGTTGTCATCCAAGATTTATTATTATTGCTCGCTAGTTGATTATGCCATTGATATGAGTAAACATGAGACCTAAGTGTTATTGTGAATATGGTTAGTTCATAATCTTTGCTGAAAACTTGAATGCTGGCTTTACATATTTACAACAAAAAGAGCAAACAGAGTTTGTAAAAGTTTTTCTTTATCACTTTCAGTTTATTAACTGAATTGCTAGAGGACAAGCTAAGGTTTAAGATTGGGGGAGTTGATACGTCTCCAACGTATCTACTTTTCTAAACACTTTTGCCCTTGTTTTGGACTCTAACTTGCATGATTTGAATGGAACTAACCCGGACTGACACTGTTTTCAGCAGAATTGCCATGGTGTTATTTTTGTGCAGAAATAAAAGTTCTCGGAATGACCTGAAACTTCACGGAGAATATTTTTGGAATATATAAAAAATACTGGCGAAAGAATCAACACCAGGGGGCCCACACCCTATCAACGAGGGTGGAGGGCGCACCCACCACCCTGGGGGGCGCCCCTTGCCTTGTGGGCCCCCTGAGGCTCCACCGACCTCAACTCCAACTCTATATATTCACGTTCGGGGAGAAAAAAATCAGAGAGAAGGATTCATCGCGTTTTATGATACGAAGCCGCCGCCAAGCCCTAATCTCTCTCAGGAGGGCCAATCTGGAGTCCGTTCGGGGCTCCGGAGAGGGGGATCCATCGCCGTCGTCATCATCAACCTTGCTCCACCACCAATTTCATGATGCTCACCGTCGTGCATGAGTAATTCCATCGTAGGCTTGCTGGACGGTGATGGGTTGGATGAGATTTACCATGTAATCGAGTTAGTTTTGTTAGGGTTTGATCCCTAGTATCCATTATGTTCTGAGATTGATGTTTCTATGACTTTGCTATGCTTAATGCCTGTCACTAGGGCCCGAGTGCCTTGATTTCAGATCTGAACCTATTATGTTTTCATGAATATATGTGAGTTCTTCATCCTATCTTGCAAGTCAATAGTCACCTACTATGTGTTATGATCCGGTAACCCCGAAGTGACAATAATCGGGACCACTCCTGCTGATGACCGTAGTTTGAGGAGTTCATGTATTCACTAAGTGTTAATGCTTTGGTCAGGTACTCTATTAAAAGGAGGCCTTAATATCCCTTAGTTTCCAATAGGACCCCGCTGCCACGGAAGGGTAGGACAAAAGATGTAATGCAAGTTCTTTTCCATAAGCACGTATGACTATAGTCGGAATACATGCCTACATTACATTGATGAACTGGAGCTAGTTCTATGTCACCCTATGTTATAACTGTTGCATGAGGAATCGCATCTGAATTAATTATCCATCATTGATCCATTGCCTACGAGCTTTTCACATATTGATATTTGCTTAGTTACTTTTCCATTGCCACTTTTACGGTTACTACAAAACTACCACTGTTGCTTTTGCCACCGTTACCGTTACTTCCATATTGCTTTGCTACTAAATACTTTGCTGCGGATATTAAGTTTTCCAAGTGTGGTTGAATTGACAACTCAACTGCTAATACTTGAGAATATTCTTTGGCTCCCCTTGTGTCGAATCAATAAATTTGGGTTGAATACTCTACCCTCAAAAACTGTTGCGATCCCCTATACTTGTGGGTTATCAGGTACCATTTCTTCCACGTGCTACAGTGTGCAACACAAACATGCATGCAAAAATTTGGTGCGTTTTGACACCCGATGCATTTACTATGATTTTCTCCATGAAAATACGAAAAAATGGTCTTCAGACGTGACGCAACGTCCGTTCGTACTCCGATTCCGTTGAAATTTGGCGTGGGAGACGGTGGGGGTCACTCACACGCGCATGCAAAAATTGGGTGTGTTTCGACATTAGATTCATTTTATACGAATTTCCACATGAAAAAACACAAAAGTTGCAACGATTTAATATATTTTTTCACATCCGGCGCGCGCGGTGCAAACGGCCGGCCCAGGAAGGCGACCCACGGCGGCCACTTGGGCGCCGTTTGCGGCGCACATGTGAGGGCCCATGAAGCAAAAATCCACGGCGGCCACTGCCCAACCTGCTAATCGGTTAGTCCCACATTGCTTCTGGACACGCTTATTCACCTGTTTAAATACTGTTCTCTGCGTACAATGTTGAATCCTTTAATGTGGTGGTCTTTCTCAGTAGGATAATGTAATTGATGCTCTGGCACTCCATAATCATGGAGTGTCATAGCAAAAATTCACATTAATATTCTGAGGTAAATCCGTCCACACTACAGGATTTTTTATTTTTGTGTTTTTTTAATATTTACAAATACAGTGCTCTAATCATATGAATAGCAACCCGCAGTTCTAGAAAAGTGAAATCTAACGTCTATTCTATATGACATGACTTTGCACTCTTTGGGCACAATTTTTTTTAATTTACAAATACAATGCTCTAATCATATTAAGAGCAACCCGCACGTACGGTTGGCAGCGAAGAGAGATGGGCTGCGGGTGCCGGCAGAGTATTGTCACTCAAACCCGGACTGAAAATTTAATACTCTGGTCGTATCAACGCATCCGCCCAATCCATATTTTATCCCACAATTTTACAACTATACAAAAGTAATAAAAATTATTGCATCATAGGATGGGTATACTTACTCAGAAGGAATGATGTGATCAACAAGCAGAGAAACACCTACACCATCTGGATCCATATACATGTAATATAAAACAGTAATAACTGAACGTTAAAATATTATCAGACTTTTTAAACCACTACATATGAGTCTCCCCAATCAATGTGGTACTAAAATTCTTTGTAAAAAGTGGTTAGCCTACAGTGGCCACAAAAGGTGCGCGGGGGCGGCCCACTACGCGCACGGGCCATGGTGGGGTGGTCGGCTGTGTGTGCGCCACCAATTGTGCGCCGCTAGGGGCGCCAACCGCCCATAGTGCTGTATTTTTAGTCCCACATTGCTAGTTTTGACGATGAATCATGTGTTTAAATAGCTACATCCGTATACGACATCAAGTCTTTAATCGTGGTAGCCATACCTCACTATGCTTATGCAGGTTCTGCTCTGTCACTCTACAATTGTTGTGGACTGATACAGCATGACCTGCATCAGTATTGTAAGGTATGACTATCCGCTCTTGAAGACTTTTCCTGACATCCTTCAAATGGACCCAATTTTTTTCAGACGTTTGTACACTCATGGCAAGCAAGCATGGAAGGTTTTTGGCCATTTCGAACCTCCGAGAATTTTCTACGATTTTCCACGCTCTTAAAACTAAACACACTCCCCGGACGTGACGTGACATGAGTGTGTGCTCGAAACACGATGAAATTTTGCGAGGGATCCTACGGTGGGCATACCTACCCTGTCGCAAAATTTGGGGTTGTTCTAAAGATGGCCAAAAAATGACCTTCCTTTGCACACGTCGTTCTGGTAGAGCGAAGGCCCCGTCCCGACGGAGGTTTTTTCGACATCCTTCAAATGGACCCAATTTTTTTCATGCGTTTGTACACTCATGGCAAGCAAGCATGTCAAGTTTCGGGGCATTTCGAACATCGGAGAATTTTCTATGATTTTCCCCACTCTGAAACCGAAACACACTACCCGGACGTGACGCGACATGAGTCTGTGCTCGGAACAAGATAAAATTTTGCGTCGGGTCTTACGGTGGGCATGCCTACCCTGTCGCAAAACTTGGGGTCGTTTTGAAGATGGCCAAAAAATGACCTGGCTCAGCGCACGCCGTTCTGGTAGGAGCGAAGGCCCCGTCTGGACGGAGGGTTTTTTCGACATCCTTGAAATGGACCCAAATTTTTTTCAGTCTTTTATAAACTCATGACAAACAAGCATGGAAGGTTTCAGGCCATTTCGAACCTCCGAGAATTTTTTACGATTTTCCACGCTCTGAAACCAAAACACACTCCCCGGACATGACGCGACATGAGTATGTGCTCGGAACATGATGAAATTTTGCGTCGGGTCGTACGGTGGGCATGCCTACCCTGTCAGAAAACTTGGGGTCGTTCTGAAGATGGCCAAAAAATGACCATCTTCTGCGCACGCCGTTCTGGTAGGAGCGAAGGCCCCGTCCCGATGGACGTTTTTTTCAACATCCTTCAAATGGACCCAATTTTTTCATGCGTTTGTACACTCATGGCAAGCAAGCATGTCAAGTTTCGGGGCATTTCCAACATCCGAGAATTTTCTACGATTTCCCCGCTCTGAAACCGAAACACACTACCCGGACGTGACGCGACATGAGTGTGTGCTCGGACCACGATAAAATTTTGCGTCGGGTCCTACGGTGGGCATGCCTACCCTGTCGCAAAACTTGGGGTCATTTTGAAGATGGCCAAAAAATTGCCTTCCTCTACGCACGCCGTTCTGGGCCCCGTCCTGACGGAGGTTTTTTTGACATCCTTCAAATGGACCCAATTTTTTTCATACATTTATACACTCATGGCAAGCAAGCATGTCAATTTTCAGGGCATTTCCAACCTCCGAGAATTTTTCTATGATTTTCCCCGCTCTAAAACCAAAACACACTACCCGGACGTGACGCGACATGAGTGTGTGCTCGGAACATGATGAAATTTTGCGTCGGGTCCTACGGTGACTGGCAAACGGTCAAAATTAATATAAGTACTAATGATGTGATTTGAATGAGGTGTGGAAAATATTAAAAAATAATATAGGTATTAATGATGTAATTTGAGCGAGGTGAGACAAAATTGCGTAGAGTGGCAAACTGTCAAAAATAAGATAGATACTAATGATATGATTTAAGTTTACAATGCCCTAGCAGCACTGCCGCAGCTTCCCGGGCAGTGTAACACTGGCCGGGCAGCTACGACAGAGTTGCCCGTACAGTGTAAAGTCAAATCAAATTATTACTAACTATCTTATCTGCCAGGGTGCATGAATGCGGCTATTTAAGCCGGTCAGGGCGTCCTTCGGCGGGCGAGGTGGGACTAAACAAGTGCGCCTCCACCGTACCGCCCCCATGCCCTCGACCGCTCGCACGCGCGCCTTCCAGGCGGCCCACTCGGCCCACCGAATTCGGCCCACCTCGGTGGTCCGCGCTACGCCGCGGGAGGCGAGGTCTAACTTTAGTCCCACCTCGCCTGCCGGAGCGCCCCCGCACCGGCTTAAATAGCACGCCCCGCCCTACCCCGCCGTACTCCAAAAAAACAATACCTCGCCTACTCTCTCTTCGCCGTCTGGTTGGGCCCGTGCGCCTTGCAGGGCTGAAAAGCGGTCCCTTTCACCGTCGGCTTGATCGAGATCGACTTACTACGCCTCGCTCGGCTCCGGGTCGGCGGTCTTTTTTTATTTCTTTTCATTTTTGCTAATATTATTTAATTTTTTTTCATTGTTTCATTTTTTATTTACTTTTATAATTTTCAAAGTTTATTACATATGTAATCTATCTTTTCTGTTTTAAATTTTTTTGCATTGCAAGTTTAATTTTTTTGTTTCGTTCTTTTAAGAATTTTAAATAACGGTTTTGATAACCCAGAAGTATAGGGGATCGCAACAGTTTTCAAGGGTAGAGTATTCAACCCAAATTTATTGATTCGACACAAGGGGAGCCAAAGAATATTCTCAAGTATTAGCAGTTGAGTTGTCAATTCAACCACACCTGGAAAACTTAATATCCGCAGCAAAGTAGTATGGAAGTAACGGTAACAGTGGCAAAAGTAACAGTAGCAGTGTTGTAGTAATTGTAACAGTGGCAACGGAAAAGTAACTAAGCAAAGATCAATATGTGAAAATCTCGTAGGCATTGGATCAGTGATGGATAATTATGTCGGATGCGATTCCTCATGCAACAGTTATAACATAGGGTGACACAGAACTAGCTCCAGTTCATCAATGTAATGTAGGCATGTATTCCGAATATAGTCATACGTGCTTATGGAAAAGAACTTGCATCACATCTTTTGTCTACCCTCCCGTGGCAGCGGGGTCCTATTGGAAACTAAGGGGATATTAAGGCCTCCTTTTAATAGAGTACTAGACCAAAGCATTAACACTTAGTGAATACATGAACTCCTCGAACTACGGTCATCACCGAGAGTGGTCCCGATTATTGTCACTTCGGGGTTACCAGATCATAACACATAGTAGGTGACTATTGACTTGCAGAATAGGATCAAGAACTCACATATATTCATGAAAACATAATAGGTTCACATCTAAAATCATGGCACTCGGGCCCTAGTGACAAGCATTAAGCATAGCAAAGTCATAGCAACATCAATCTCAGAACATAATGGATACTAGGGATCAAACCCTAACAAAACTAACTCGATTACATGGTAAATCTCATCCAACCCATCACCGTCCAGCAAGCCTACAAGGGAATTACTCACGCACGGCGGTGAGCATCATGAAATTGGCGATGGAGGATGGCTGATGATGACGACGGCGACGGATTCCCCTCTCCGGAGCCCCGAACGGACTCCAGATCAGCCCTCCCGAGAGAGATTAGGGCTTGGCGGCGGCTTCGTATCGTAAAACGTGATGAATCCTTCTCTCTGATTTTTTTCTCCCTGAACGTGAATATATAGAGTTGGAGTTGAGGTCGGTGGAGCCTCAGGGGGCCCACGAGGCAGGGGCGCCCCAGGGGGGTGGGCGTGCCCTCCACCCTCGTGGACAGGGTGTGGGCCCCCTGGTGTTGATTCTTTTGCCAGCATTTTTTATATATTCCAAAAATATTCCGTGAAGTTTCAGGTCATTCTGAGAACTTTTATTTCTGCACAAAAATAACACCATGGCAATTCTGCTGAAAACAGCGTCAGTCCGGGTTAGTTCCATTCAAATCATGCAAGTTAGAGTCCAAAACAAGGGCAAAAGTGTTGGGAAAAGTAGATACGTTGGAGACGTATCAACTCCCCCAAGCTTAAACCTTTGCTTGTCCTCAAGCAATTCAGTTGACAAACTGAAAGTGATAAAGAAAAACTTTTACAAACTCTGTTTGCTCTTGTTGTTGTAAATATGTAAAGCCAGCATTCAAGTTTTCAGCAAAGATTATGAACTAACCATATTCACAATAACACTTAGGTCTCATGTTTACTCATATCAATGGCATAATCAACTAGCGAGCAATAATAATAAATCTCGGATGACAACACTTTCTCAAAACAATCATAATATGATATAACAAGATGGTACCTCGCTAGCCCTTTCTGAGACCGCAAAACATAAGTGCAGAGCACCTCTGAAGATCAAGGACTGACTAAACATTGCAATTCATGGCAGATGAGATCCAGTCACAGTCATACTCAATGTAAACTAATAGTAATGCATGCAAATGACAGAAGTGCTCTCCAACTGGTGCTTTTTAATAAGAGGATGATGACTCAACATAAAAGTAAATAGATAGGCCCTTCGCAGAGGGAAGCAGGGATTTGTAGAGGTGCTAGAGCTCGAGTTTTGAAATAGAGATGAATAATATTTTGGGTGGCATACTTTCATTGTCAACATAACAACCGAGAGATCTTGATATCTTCCATGCTACACACATTATACGCGGTTCCCAAACAGGAAGGTACAGTTTATACTCCCCCACCACCAACAAGCATCAATCCATGGCTTGCCCGACACAACGGGTGCCTCCAACTAACAACAGTCCTGGGGGAGTTTTGTTTGCAATTATTTTGAGTTGAGCATGGGACTGGGCATCCTAGTGACCGGCCATTTTCTCGTGAGTGAGGAGCGGAGTCCACTCCTCGTGAGAATAACCCACCTAGCATGGAAGATATAGACAGCCCTAGTTGATACATGAGCTATTCGAGCATACAAAATAGAATTTCATTTGAAGGTTTAGAGTTTCGCACATACAAATTTACTTGGAACGGCAGGTAGATACCGCATATAGGAAGGTGAGCGGGGGTGGCTGTGGCATGCTATCGTTGCAGCTCGCCCCCGCCGCCGTCCACCCTGAGGACCCACCGGACTTCCCCGGGTATCACGCCGCGGTGGAGGACTCGATGGCTGCACCGGCTACGCCCGCGGCGCCCGTGGTGCCCCTCGACAGCAGCAGCAGCAGCAGCAACGATAGCGTCGACGGCGACGGGCTCAACGATGAGGCAGACTTCGGCGGCCTCGAGGACAAGTAGTTTAGTTTAGGTTATTTTTGAAATGTCGTTTAGTTATGTTTAATTATTTTCGTAATGTCGTTTAGTTAAGTTTCATTCTAGTACTATGTAAAATATTTCTGAAAACTAGAATGAAACATCGAATGTTTGAATGTTTACTTTCGAAATTGTTTGAATATCGAGTGTTTGAATGGAAACCTGATACGTCTCCAACGTATCTACTTTTCCAAACTTTTTGCCCTTGTTTTGGACTCTAACTTGCATGATTTGAATGGTACTAACCCGGACTGACGCTGTTTTCAGTAGAATTGCCATGGTGTTATTTTTGTGCAGAAATAAAAGTTCTCGGAATGACCTGAAACTTCACGGAGAATATTTTTGGAATATATAAAAAGTACTAGCAAAAGAATCAACACCAAGGGGCCCACACCCTGTCCACGAGGGTGGAGGGCGCACCCACCCCCCCTGGGGGGCGCCCCTGCCTCGTGGGCCCCCTGAGGCTCCGCGGACCTCAACTCCAACTCTATACATTCATGTTCGGGGAGAAAAAAATCAAAGAGAAGGATTCATCACGTTTTACGATACGGAGCCGCCGCCAAGCCCTAATCTCTCTCGGGAGGCTGATCTGGAGTCCGTTCGGGGCTCCGGAGAGGGGAATCCGTCGCCGTCGTCATCATCAACCATCCTCCATCACCAATTTCATGATGCTCACCGTCGTGCGTGAGTAATTCCATCATAGGCTTGCTGGACGGTGATGGGTTGGATGAGATTACCATGTAATCGAGTTAGTTTTGTTAGGGTTTGATCCCTAGTATCCATTATGTTCTGAGATTGATGTTGCTATGACTTTGCTATGCTTAATGCTTGTCACTAGGGCCCGAGTGCCATGATTTCAGATCTGAACCTATTATGTTTTCATGAATATATGTGAGTTCTTGATCCTATTCTGCAAGTCAATAGTCACCTACTATGTGTTATGATCTGGTAACCCCGAAGTGACAATAATCGGGACCACTCTCGGTGATGACCGTAGTTTGAGGAGTTCATGTATTCATTAAGTGTTAATGCTTTGGTCCGGTACTCTATTAAAAGGAGGACTTAATATCCCTTAGTTTCCAATAGGGCCCCGTTGCCACAGGAGGGTAGGACAAAAGATGTCATGCAAGTTCTTTTCCATAAGCATGTATGACTATATTCGGAATACATGCCTACATTACATTGATGAACTGGAGCTAGTTCTGTGTCACCCTATGTTATAACTGTTGCATGAGGAATCACTTCTGACATAATTATCCATCACTGATCCAATTCCTACGAGCTTTTCACATATTGATCTTTGCTTAGTTACTTTTTCTGTTGCCACTGTTACAATTACTACAAAACTGCTACTGTTACTTTTGCCACTATTACCGTTACTTCCATACTACTTTGCTACTAAATACTTTGCTGCAGATATTAAGTTTTCCAAGTGTGGTTGAATTGACAACTTAGCTGTTAATACTTGAGAATATTCTTTGGCTCCCCTTGTGTCGAATCAATAAATTTGGGTTGAATACTCTACCCTCGAAAAATGTTGCGATCCCCTATACTTGTGGGTTATCAAGACAATTTTCTGGCGCCGTTGCCGGGGAGCATATCTCTATTATTTGAGTCACTTGGGATTTATATCTGCTGATCACTATGAGGAACTTGAAAGACGAAAAAACCAAGATTTATCCCTCAACTACGAGGGGAGGTAAGGAACTGCCATCTAGCTCTGCACTTGATTCACCCTCTGTTATGAGTAAATTTGCGACACCTACACCTGCTATTGATTCTGATAGGTCGCATGTTATTGATGATGCCACTTCTGCTTTGCATGATACTTATGATGAAACTACTTCTATGCTTGATAATACTGTGCCATTAGGTGAATTTCTTGATGAACAACTTGCTAGGGTTAGAGAGAATGAAATTATTGAAAATGATAATATTGATGAAAGTGATGATGAAGATTCTCCCCCTAGATATGAATTGCCTGATGTGCCTGAGGGTTATGTTATGGATGAAGAAACTGCTAGAGACTTTTTTGCTTGCAAAGATAGGTATGATCTTAAGAAACTATTAGCTAAGCTGAAAGAAAAGTCTTTGAATAATAGAATGAAATATGACCCTGCTTTTGCTACTTCACCTATCTGTATTTCTGATAAGGATTATGATTTCTCTGTTGATCCTGAGATAATTACTTTGGTTGAATCTGTTCCTTTTCATGGCTATGAATCTGAAACTGTTGTGGCACATCTTACTAAATTAAATGATATGGCCACCCTGTTCACTAATCAGGAAAAAATTCGTTACTACCATATTCTTAAATTATTTCCATTCTCATTAAAGGGTGATGCTAAAACATGGTTTAATTCTCTTGATCCTGGTTGTGTGCGTAGTCCCAAGGATATGATTTACTACTTCTCTGCTAAATATTTCCCCGCTCATAAGAAACAAGCTGCTTTGAGGGAAATATATAATTTTGTGCAAATTGAAGAAGAGAGTCTCCCACAAGCTTGGGGGAGGCTTCTCCGATTACTTAATTCTTTGCCGGATCATCCTCTTAAGAAAAATGAAATACTTGATATCTTTTATAATGGACCAACCGATGCTTCTAGAGACCACCTGGATAGTTGTGCTGGTTGTGTTTTCAGGGAAAGAACTGTTGATCAAGCTAAATTGCTATTGAATAATATGTTGAGTAATGAAAATGATTGGACACTTCTTGAACCAACTCCTAAGCCAACTCTGAAGAAAAGGGGTATTCTATTTCTCAGTCCTGAAGATATGCAAGAGGCAAAGAAATCTATGAAAGAAAAGGGTATTAAAGCTGAAGATGTTAAGAATTTACCACCTATTGAAGAAATACATGGTCTTGGTAAGCCGACACAGGTAGTAAAGGTAAATTCTCTCTATAGATTTGATGAAGGTGATATCCCTCGTTATAAGTCTGCTAGCCAATGCTTAGATGAGTTTGATAATTTTATTGTTAAACAAGAAAACTTCAATGCTTATGTTGGTAGACAATTGAAACGTAATGCTTATATGATTGAACACTTGAGTGATTATATGTCTAGAGTTAAAGGTGAACTTAAACTTATTAGTAAACATGCTTCTATGGTTACCACTCAAGTAGAACAAGTGCTTAAGGCTCAAAATGATTTGCTCAATGAATTAAATAATAAGAAAAATGATAATGTTGCTAGAGTTATGACTAGAGGGAGCAAAATGACTCAGGAACCTTTGTATCCTGGACGACCGGGGGTGGCTGTGGCATGCTCTCCGACTCCCTGACCGCCGTCAGGTAACCCGACATGTCCTCCGGGTCGCCGGGCTCCGCCGCCAGCCGCCTGTACTCCGCCACCAAGGCCGGCTCTGGCTGCTGCTCCGACTCGGGCGGAGGGGCGCGGCTGGACCCGGCGCCGTTCCTGCCCGCGGCTCGGCGATCGCCGGGGCCGAGGCGGACAGCGCCGCGGTCACTGCCTGGGCCGCCGCGAGGCGCGCGCGTTCCGAAGTCAAGGCGGGCATGGGTGGAGCGCACCTCGCCACGGCGGAATAGCTCATAGCCGTAGCTCGGCGGGGCGGGCACGACGCCGGCGGCCGCCTGCGCGCGGTATGGTGCAAGGACCTCCTCGAAGGTGCGCCTGTCCCAGAGCTGGTGCCGCTGCGCGCAGTTGTGCTTCACGGGCGGGCACGGGCCGGCGTCGGCGTGGAGGCGACGTTCGTGGTCGTCGGCGAGCCGGTCCGCCCACCCGGGGTTGTTGGGGGCGTAGCACGGGTCCTCCAGCTCCTCTGGTGACAGCCGCGCCCGATAGAGGCCGACGGTGCGGGCGAAGAGGTGGGTGCCGACCTCAGGCACCTGTGCCACCTGCACATTGTCGACGCTCAGGCGCCACCTCGGCGGCAGGCGCACGTCGGGCACGGCGGGGATGATGAAGTGGGCGAGCTCCTCCGCCTCCTCGAGCGTCAGGTTCGGGCGCGCCATCGCCGGCGAGAGAGAGAGGAGGGGCGCGAGAGAGCGACGCCAGCGACAGAGGGAGAAGCAGAGGAGAGGCGAGAGCGGTGTACGAGCGACGGCAAGCGAGGCGGCTTTTATAGGGCATCTGGAGGGCGGGGTTGGTGCCGGCGATTAATGGTGGGCAGCCGAGCGGGCGGCGTGCGCAGGACGGTAAAGGGCGTAGAAGCTCAGGTGGTGGCGTGAGAATCGGCACCGACGATTAAGGCCGGGCAGGCGAGGGGGCGGCGTGCGCAGGCGGTCAAACGGTGGCGTGCGCAGGCGAGCGGCAGGCGGTCAGGCGGTGGCGTGTGAATCAGCGCCGCCCGCGGACCGACGCCTGATACGTCTCCAACGTATCTATAAGTTTTGATTGTTCCATGCTATTATATATTCTGTTTTGGATGCTTAATGGGCTTTATTATACACTTCTATATTATTTTTGGGACTAACCTATTAACCGGAGGCCCAGCCCGAATTGCTGTTTTTTGCCTATTCAGTGTTTCGAAGGAAAAGGATATCAAACGGAGTCCAAACGGAGTGAAACCTTCGGGAACGTGATTTTCGGAACAAACGTGATCCAGAGGACTTGGAGTGGACGTCAAGCAATCAACGAGGAAGCCACGAGGCAGGGGGCACGCCTACCCCCCTGAGCGCGCCCTCCACCCTCGTGGGCCCCTCGTAGCTCTCATGACCGACCTCTTTCGCCTATAGATACTCATATACCCTAGAAACATCATATACGGAGCCAAAACCCTATTTCCACCGCCGCAACCTTCTGTACCCGTGAGATCCCATCTTGGGGCCTTTTTCCGGCGCTCCGCCGGAGGGGGCATTGATCATGGAGGGCTTCTACATCAACACCATAGCCTCTCCGATGATGTGTGAGTAGTTTACCTCAGACCTTCGGGTCCATAGTTATTAGCTAGATGGCTTCTTCTCTCTCTTTGGATCTCAATACAAAGTTCTCCTCGATTCTCTTGGAGATCTATTTGATGTAACTCTTCTTTTTGCGGTGTGTTTGTCGAGATCCAATGAATTGTGGGTTTATGATCAAGATTATCTATGAAAAATATTTGAATCTTCTCTGAATTCTTTTATGTATGATTGGTTATCTTTGCAAGTCTCTTCGAATTATCAGTTTGGTTTGGCCTACTGGATTGATCTTTCTTGCTATGGGAGAAGTGCTTAGCTTTGGGTTCAATCTTGTGTTGCTCGATCCCAGTGACAGTAGGGGAAACGACACGTATTATATTGT
The DNA here is from genome assembly GCF_002575655.3 of Aegilops tauschii subsp. strangulata. NCBI lineage: Eukaryota > Viridiplantae > Streptophyta > Magnoliopsida > Poales > Poaceae > Aegilops > Aegilops tauschii. The sequence continues at coordinate 221,989,126 of NC_053036.3, forward strand.
TGCCATCGAGGATAAAAAGATGGGGTTTATATCATATTGCATGAGTTTATCCCTCTACATCATGTCATCTTGCTTAAAGCGTTACTCCGTTCTTATGAACTTAATACTCTAGATGCATGCTGGATAGCGGTCGATGTGTGGAGTAATAGTAGTAGATGCAGGCAGGAGTCGGTCTACTTGTCATGGACGTGATGCCTATATACATGATCATACCTAGATATTCTCATAACTATGCTCAATTCAATCAATTGCTCGACAGTAATTTGTTTACCCACTGTAATACTTATGCTATCTTGAGAGAAGCCACTAGTGAAATCTATGGCCCCCGGGTCTTTTCTCCATCATATTAATCTTCCGTCAACTAGCTATTTCTATCGCCGTTTATTTTGCTTTCTTTACTTTTACTCTTTATCATAAAAATACCAAGAATATTATCTTATCATCTCTATCAGATCTCACTTTTGCAAGTGGCCGTGAAGGGATTGACAACCCCTTTATCGTGTTGGTTGCAAGGTTCTTATTTGTTTGTGTAGGTGCATGGGACTTGAGCGTGGTCTCCTACTGGATTGATACCTTGGTTCTCAAAAACTAAGGTAAATACTTACGCTACTTTGCTGCATCATCCTTTCCTCTTCAAGGGAAAACCAACGCAGTGCTCAAGAGGTAGCAAGAAGGATTTCTGGCGCCGTTGTTGGGGAGTCTACGCACAAGTCAAGACATACCAAGTACCCATCACAAAACTCTTATCCCTCGCATTACATTATTTGCCATTTGCCTCTCGTTTTCCTCTCCCCCACTTCACTCTTGGCGTTTTATTCGCCTTCTTTTCCGTTTGCCTTTTTCTCGCCAGATCTATTGTTTGCTTGTGTTACCATGTGCCTTCTATTTGCTTGCATCTACGCTTGCTAAAAATCTATTGCTATGGATCCTCATCCGCTTGCCAATCTTTTTAAGAGATCCAATTATGATGAATCAATTGCTAGTGAGTTTTGTGCACTAGATTATCTTTATGAAGTTTTGCTTGAAATTTGTGAATCTGGAAATTGTGATGAAGTACTTTATGAAGAGATTCACGATAGCTCCTTGAATAAAAAGCATGATTGCAATGATTTTACTATAAATTCTCTTCATGTCAATTGTGCTTATAATATGCAAAACCCTAAGCTTGGGGATGCTAGTTTTGCTATGTGTACTACTTGTTGCAATGATCATGATTGGGGTGACTGAGCAGAAATTCTATGACCTTGATGTCAAGGTAACAGAGATCCAAACTGCAGTTGAGCAACTTCAGGAGGAAGCAGAGGAGAAGAAGGGCAAGTCTACCACAGATGCTTTTGCTAGAGTGCCCAGAGGACAGAGGTCTGCTGCAGTGCCAATTCCTGACACTAGAGCTACAGCATCAGCACCAGCAGCTACAGCTCCAGTTCCACCTCCAGCAGCTACTCCACCAGCTCCAGCTACTTCATCTGAAGCTTTCATTCTTGGAGTTCTTTCAACACCTCCCGAAGATCAAGCCTGAGAGTCATTTAGCACTATGCATTTTTGAACGTTTTGGTAACTTGTAGCCAAAGGGGGAGAAAAATGTATAGATCATAGGCTTCGAGAGAGAGAGTGTTGCTTTTTTTATCTCTCTTGCTGTTTTGGTTGAAACTTTTTATTGTGTGCTTGTGTGATATACTTGTGAGATACTTGTTTGATCATATGCTACCTTTATGCTTGTTGGATCATATCATCTCTTATATCCTTATATGATCATTCACTTGTTTTGGTGATGAGTGCATGTTTTTTAATTATATCATTTTGAGCGCTCCACCAAGATGTATGTGACATGGAAGAGTAACCCATGATCCTAATCTATTATGCATTTGCATTCAAAAGCAAATCTTAAATAATGCACAAATTTAGGGGGAGCTCTTGCTTATCACATACTTCTCAAAGCGACGATGTTTTACAGTCTTAATATCATTTGTTGAAGCTTTGATCTATATGTTGTCATCAATTACCAAAAAGGGGGAGATTGAAAGTGCAACTATCCCTGGGTGGTTTTGGTAATTCCTAACAACGTATAGCTCATTGAGCTAATACTATTTCAAGATAAATATTTCAGGAAAGCTCAATGATTGGCATGGCATGGATTAGAAAGTGGACCCTTCAAAATGCTAAGGACAAAAGATTGGCTCAAGCTCAAAGCACAAGACTCTACATTTTCTATTTTAGTGATCCAAGATCACATTGAGTCTATAGGAAAAGCCAATACTATTAAGAAGGGATGAGGTGTTGCTTAATGAGGTTCTTGCTCAAAATGCTTAGTGATATGCTCCATAAACCCTCCACTACTTTCTCATATCCACATATGTCCCAATCCAAAAGTCCAACTCGGCCCCACCGAAATTTCATATCCGGAGCCACCGAGTTCAGTTAACATAGCCACTGCCAGAAACCCTAGTCTTTTCGGTCTCACCGATAGGGATCTCGGTCTCACCGAGATGGGATTGTAATATCTCTGTTTCCCTTCGTAACATTTCGGTCAAACTGAGATGAGCGATCGGTCCCACCGAGATTGCAATGCAAACACTCTGTTTCCTTTTCGTAACGTTTCGGTCCAACCGAGATGAGCGAATCGGTCCCACCGAGTTTGCCTGACCAACTCTCTGTTTGTCTATTACCAGAATCGGTCTCACCGAGTTTGTGTAATCGGTCTCACCGAGATTACGTTATGCCCTAACCCTAATGATATCAGTCCCACCGAGTTGACATGTTGGTCCCACCGAAATGCCTAACGGTCACATTATGAACCAAATCAGTCTGACCGAGTTCTCTGAATCGGTCCCACCGAGTTTGGTGATTTGTGTGTAACGGTTAGATTTTGTGTGGAGGCTATATATACCCCTCCACCCACTCTTCATTCGTGGAGAGAGCCATCAAAACATGCCTACACTTCCAACACATATTTTCTGAGAGAGAACCACCTACACTTGTGTTGAGGTCAAGATATCCCATTCCAACCACATAAATCTTCTTTCCACTCAAATCTTCTAACCTTCCCCAAGTTGCTTTCCACTGAAATCTTCTTTCCACCAAATCCAAATCCTGTGAGAGAGAGTTGAGTGTTGGGGAGACTATCATTTGAAGCACAAGAGCAAGGAGTTCATCATCAACACACCATTTGTTACTTCTTGGAGAGTGGTGTCTTCTAGATTGGCTAGGTGTCACTTGGGAGCCTCCGTCAAGATTGTGGAGTTGAACCAAGAAGTTTGTAAGGGCAAGGAGATCGCCTACTTCATGAAGATCTACCCTAGTGAGGCAAGTCCTTTGTGGGCGACGGCCATGGTGGGATAGACAAGGTTTCTTCTTCATGCACTCTTCATGGGTGGAGCCCTCCGTGGACTCGCGCAACCGTTACCGTTCGTGGGTTGAAGTCTCCATCAACGTGGATGTACGATAGCACCACCTATCGGAACCACGGATAAAAAATCTTCGTGTCAACATTGCGTTTGCTCCCTCAAACTCCTCCCTTTACCTTCATGTGCAATTGTTTTACATTCCGCTGCTATACTCTTAGAATTGCATGTGTAGGTTGATTGCTTGACTTGTGCAAAGTTGCTAAAATCTGCGAAGAACTAAAATTGGGAAAAGGCTAGATTTTTATTTGGTCAAGTAGTCTAATCACCCCCCTCTAGACATACTTCCGATCCTACAAGTGGCATCAGAGCTTTGGTCTCCATTTGCTTCGATTTCCATAGCTTTTGGTGGTCATAGCCTTGGTTTCACAACCTAGGAGAGTATGGCGTCTAGCGAGGGAAATTACCACCGTAGAGGTCCTTACTTTGATGGTACAAATTTTGCTAGTTGGAAGCATAAGATGAAAATGCATATTCTTGGACATAACCCCGCCGTTTGGGCTATTGTGTGTATTGTCTTGCAAGGTGAATTCTTCGATGGGAGAGAACCAAACCGTGAAGCTACCGCGGAAGAGTTGAAGATGCTACAATACAATGCTCATGCTTGTGATATTCTCTTCAATGGATTGTGCTCCGAAGAATTCAACAAAATCAGCCGTCTTGAGAATGCAAAGGAAATTTGGGATACTTCGATTGATATGCATGAAGGTACCGACTCCGTGAAGGAATCCAAATTGGATGTGCTTCAAAGTCAACTTGACAAGTTCAAAATGAAGGATGGTGAAGGTGTCGCTGAAATGTACTCTAGGCTTGCTCTCATCACAAATGAGATTGCCGGCTTAGGAAGTGAAGAGATGACCGATAGATTCATCATCAAGAAGATCCTAAGAGCCTTGGATGGAAAATATGATACCGTGTGCACATTGATCCAAATGATGCCCAACTACAAAGATCTCAAGCCAACGGAAGTCACTGGAAGAATTGTTGCTCATGAGATGTCACTCAAGGATAAGGAAGAGCTTCACAACAAGTCAAGTGGTGCTTACAAAGCCTCGTGTGATGCTCCCACATCATCAAGTGAGAAGCAAACCTTCAATGAAGAATTGAGTCTAATGGTGAAGAACTTCAACAAGTTCTACAAGAGTAGAAGCAAGGAAAGAAGTTCCAAGTCAAGGTCCTACAATGACAAAAGATCTTCTAGTCATGAGCGTAATTGCTATTTGTGGAAGACCCGGACACTACTCAAATGAGTGTACGGCTCCCTACAAAAGAAGAGAAGATTCTCCCAAAAGAAGAAGTAGAAGAGAAGAGTCACCACCAAGAGAAAGAAGGAGTAGAGATGATCGTTATGAACGAAGACCCTCTCGGAGAAGCAAAGATTCGGAAAGGAAGGACAAGTCATCAAGGAGCTACACAAAGAGAAGACATCAAGCTCATGTTGGTGAATGGGTATCTGGTTCCAACTCCGACTCCGAATATACTCAAGATGAAGGTGTTGCCGGACTAGCACTTGTGACAACCAACTCCTACGACATATTTGACTCACCAAATGAAGGAATTGGAAGATGCTTCATGGCTAAAGGTCCAAAGGTAACACACCCCGAGTATGTTGATTTCAATAGTGATGAAGATGATTTGCTAGGTGATGATGATTTACTTGTTGACAACTCTAGTGATGAAAACTATGATGAAACGTCAATTAATCATGTTAATCAAGATAAAACGAATGATGATGATAAGGAGATTGAGCGTCTAACTAAAGAACTAAACACTCTTAAGTTAGCTCATGAAACTACCTTGGAAGATCATCTTTAAAGACTCATGAGAAGCTACGCTTTGAGAAGCTCAACCTTGAGCAAGAGCATGAGTTTTTAAAGGCAATCAATGATGATCTTCGCAAGAAAAGTTCTTCTTACATTGCCAAGCATTTACTCTTGTCTACTTACATGCCACAAGTTAAATCTAGCAACAAGAACAAGAAAGATGCTTCATCTAGTAGTAACAACAATAATGCTAAATCCAATGTTGTTGCTTCTAGTAGTTCTCTTGATTCCACTAATGATTCTCTTAGCCAAGTTACATTTGAGCAAGAAAATAGCTTATTGAAGGGAATTATAGAGAAAGGTGTTTACAAGAGCCTTGCCGGAAGTAAGCAATTTGAGGAAATTGTACGCAAGCAAGGAAGACACCAGAAGAATCAAGGTGTTGGTTTTGAACGAAAGTTCAATGCCAATGGAGTTGAGTGGGAAGAAGATCAATACCCCAAGACGAAGTTTGTTCCTCAACAAGAGAAGTATGATCCTACTTCTTTCAAAGGGACACAAGCTCAAGATGATCTTCCACCACAAGACCACAAGCAAAAAGGCAAGGACAAGCTTCAAGAGGAAATTGATGCATTTGAAGAAGCAACTAAGGCCTTGGTCAAGTGGGTTCCCAAGACTACATCAAGTTCTACTTCATCAAGTACGACTAAAACTCCAAGGATTCCCATCAAGAAGGTGTGGATCCCAAAGAAGAAGAACTAGAGAGTTCTTGAGGGTGACTCCGCCAACATACTTCACTCTTATCATTTTGGCGAGGACAAGTGCAAACAACTTCCATATCTTGCACTAGTTCAAGGAGTCACAAACCCTCTTGTTGCTAAGACAAGGGACAAGGTAACCTAATGCTTTCATGGACAACATCCTGTGTATGCATCACTCTATGTCTATGGATATCCTTGTTTGTTCCTTGTGGGACTAACCCGTGTAGGTATTGAAAGTGCAACTCACTCCAAAGGATTGCTCCGAATGATCTACATCAACATTGAGCATCTACATCTTCAACACCTACATGAAGTCATCGTCGACAAAACCCAAGGTTAGTTCATCCCTCTTAGGGGGGATATCACATCTAGGGGGAGCTTTACTCTAATCAATTGAGCTAAAGCAACTCTAATGGTGTGAACACAACAATGCTTTATGTAAAAGTGGTAACCCCACTTGTGCTTAAACGATGAGTATGACCTATGATCAAATGTTCTCATTTGACTCCTAAGTCAATATACTCATATATAGATGACATAGTCATCGCCAATTGTTTGATAGATGCTAGAGTGTTTGTGCATACTTTGTCACATATTTCATTTGCCATTTTAATTGTGTGAGCATGTTGGATGCATATTTTACTCATTCAAGGACATCCATTTGTTGCTTTGATTGTTTGTCTCTTTCTCTTTTGCCAAATGGATGGACAAGAATGCCTAAGAACTCCCTCTAGCTATCTATGCTTTTCTCGTCTCAAACTCTATTCATGCTACATCACAAAGTTTGATCAAGTCAGATTTGAACCACTCTATGTGAGGAGCACTCGGAGTTCCCGATTCGTCATAGACTTAAACTTCTAGAACCTCTTTGTGCATTTCGGTCTGACCGATTCATCCCTTTCGGTCCTACCGAGATCACTAAGTTGATCTAGGGTTTTCAATCTCGGTGCAACCAATTAGAACCTTTCGGTCACACCGAGTTGCAGTAACTGCTTGCAGTTTTGCATCTCGGTGCCACCGAGTCGTTCCACTCGGTCACACCGACAGGGTCGGGTTATATATACTGACGGGCCAAATTTTGGAAAAATTTCCGAACCTCTTTGCCCGCGCATAACCTGCTCTGCCTCCTCGGGTCTCCGGATCGTCCTCTCGTCGCCAGCGACCTCCCGCTGCTGGTCTCCGCTGCTGTCAACGGCAATCTGCTCCGCTGTTGCCGCCATAGCAAGTTCGCCGCCGAACTAGGGTACGAACTTGATCTTTGTGCTAATCCATAACTTTGATTCTTAGCACATTGCTTTGCCATGATTCTTGCCACGATTGAAATCATCCTGCCCAGCGAAAACGCCCCGTACATTAGTTTTGATTTGAAAATTTAGGTTTAGGTCTCCGAATTCATCTCGGACCGACCGAGTTGTAGAAATCGGTCTCACCGATTTGGCTTAGGCCAGAGCACATGTGTTTTCGGTCTGACCAAAAATTGCAAATTGGTGCGACCGAGTTCGATTCTCTGTGAAACCCTAGCAGTCTCGGTACCACCAAACTGTGACTCGGTCTGACCGAGTTCACTAGTTTAGGTTCCAAAAGCTGCTTCGGTATCACCGAGTTTACAAATTGGTAGATCCGAAATGCTTTCTGTGAAGAACTAAAACTAAGTTTTTTAAGTCATCTGTTTTGCAAAACTCCTGTACTTTGTGATGCTCATCTACTCTACCTCATCTATAACCTATTCACAGGGTCTGCTGTCAGAGTGTTTGCAGAGATGTCTGATCAAAGTGACAGTCAGAACAGGTCTGAGCAACAGGTGCAGATGAGTGAGGGTTCAGATCCCTCTAGCAGCTATGATGATGGCAGCAGGAGCACACCAAGCAACTTGCCAAAGGCTACTACGAGGACAAGGAAGAAGAGAACTTCTGATTCAGAAGATGAAGATTATGTGGCTGTTGAAGATGAAGCCACTTCAAAGAAAAAGGTGCTGAAGAAGGAGTATGGCACTGCTGCTGCAACTAAGCCAGGAATGAAAACAAAGATGCCAGCAAGAAGACAACCCATGTCAAAGCCAAGAAAAGTTGCTACAGGTGAAACCATGAAGTTCACCATTGAATCTGAAGAAGAAGAAGCTGGTGAGGATAAGAAGAAGAAGAGGGCCAGAACCACTACTGCCAGAGTTCTTGGCAAGCCCTCAATGAGGATTGATTCTGAAGAAGAAGAAGAAGAAGAGCAGGAGGATGCTGCACCAGCACCCAAAACTCAAAAGCTCATGGGAGATGCAATTAGATCAGGGGCTGCTCCATCTAAGCCCAAATCTGCTCCCAAGGCTGCTGCTCCAGCTCCAAAGCCTAAACCCAAGAGAAGCACTAGAAACATCCATGCTGAAGAGAAGAACAAGGCCCCAGTGCCTGAAGCTGCTGAAGAAGATGAAACTCAAGTGTTGAGGAAGCTGAAACCCAAGATCCCGGACCACAATGATGCACACCCAGTTGTAGAAAACATGAAAACAAGGAAGGATGCAGGATTGAGACTATGGAGACAGTCTGATCCATATGCTATCAGGAGAAGAACTGATGTAGACTACATGTTTCACACTAAGGAACAGCAGGACTTCTATGAGACAATTCTGCTTGATAAGAAGCCCATAGTGTGTGACATGAGATAGGTTGACTGGGAGTTCATCAAGGAGAATGAGGATCACTTCCCTGGTGTGCTTGATAGCTTCAAGGCATGTGGAGTTGAGACATCTGTTGCCCAGAAGCTCACTAAGTGGAATGATGAGCTCATCATGCAGTTTTACTCCACCGCCCACTTCTATCCAGATGGAAGGATAATATGGATGTCTGAGGGTACTAGATACTAGTCTACAGTTGATGAGTGGGCCAAGCTTATCAATGCTCCCGAGGAACATGAGGATGACTTGGATGTTTATGCAAAGAAGAAGAAAGACCACAATACAATGGCCAACATGTACAAAGAGATCCCAGATGCTGCTTTGGATACACATAAGTTTGGATCTGTCCACTTCTTGCTATCTGGTCTGCCTACCATAAACTGGATTCTAAGGCACACACTGCTACCCAAGTCAGGTGATCACAAGATGACCAGAGGACATGCTATAAACTTGCTGCATATATTTGACGTCCCACAGAAGTTCAAGGTCATGAGTTTGATTGTAGAGACAATCAAGAGGACTGCTGCTGACCAGAAGAGAAGTTGTGGGTATGCTCCACAAATTCAGGATCTCATCAACTCAAAGATGGGCACATGCACATATCTTTTGGATAAGGAGCATCTGGCCATCTATCCTGAATTTGAAGACAACACAGTGGTGATGAATGGAATGAACCATCTTCAGCTCAAGCACATGAGAAGAGAGAGAAGGCAAGGGCAGAGAAAGCTGCAAAGATGCCAACTGTAGAGGAGGCATCTCAGATATTCTTGAAGAGCAAGCAAGACCAGCTTGGATATCTGATCCAATCCACCCTGAGGATTGAGAAGGGCTTGGCCACCCTGACCAAGAACCAGGAGAGTTTGGAGAGGATCACTGAGCAGAAATTCTATGACCTTGATGTCAAGGTAACAGAGATCCAAACTACAGTTGAGCAACTTCAGGAGGAAGCAGAGGAGAAGAAGGGCAAGTCTACCACAGATGCTTTTGCTAGAGTGCCCAGAGGACAGAGGTCTGCTGCAGTGCCAATTCCTGACACTAGAGCTACAACATCAGCACCAGCAGCTACAGCTCCAGTTCCACCTCCAGCAGCTACTCCACCAACTCCAGCTACTTCATCTGAAGCTTTCGTTCTTGGAGTTCTTTCAACACCTCCCGAAGATCAAGCCTGAGAGTCATTTAGCACTATGCATTTTTGAACTTTTTGGTAACTTGTTGCCAAAGGGGGAGAAAAATGTATAGATCATAGGCTTCGAGAGAGAGTGTTGCTTTTTTATCTCTCTTGCTATTTTGGTTGAAACTTTTTATTGTGTGCTTGTGTGATATACTTGTGAGATACTTGTTTGATCAAATGCTACCTTTATGCTTGTTGGATGATATCATCTCTTATATCCTTATATGATCATTCACTTGTTTTGGTGATGAGTGCATGTTTTTTAATTTCTATCATTTTGAGCCCTCCACCAAGATGTATGTGACATGGAAGAGTAACCCATGATCCTAATCGATTATGCATTTGCATTCAAAAGCAAATCTTAAATAATGCATAAATTTAGGGGGAGCTCTTGCTTATCACATACTTCTCAAAGCGATGATGTTTTACAGTCTTATTATCATTTGTCGAAGCTTTGATCTATATGTTGTCATCAATTACTAAAAAGGGGGGGATTGAAAGTGCAACTATCCCTGGGTGGTTTTGGTAATTCCTAACAACATATAGCTCATTGACCTAATACTATTTCAAGATAAATATTTCAGGAAAGCTCAATGATTGGCATGGCATGGATTAGAAAGTGGACCCTTCAAAATGCTAAGGACAAAATATTGGCTCAAGCTGAAAGCACAAGACTCTACATTTTCTATTTTAGTGATCCAAGATCACATTGAGTCTATAGGAAAAGCCAATACTATTAAGAAGGGATGAGGTGTTGCTTAATGAGGTTCTTGCTCAAAATGCTTAGTGATATGCTCCATAAACCCTCCACTACTTTCTCATATCCACATATGTCCCAATCCAAAAGTCCAACTCGGCCCCACCGAAATTTCATATCCGGAGCCACCGAGTTCAGTTGACATAGCCACTGCCAGAAACCCTAGTCTTTTCGGTCTCACCGATAGGGATCTCGGTCTCACCGATATGGGATTGTAATCTCTCTGTTTCCCTTCGTAACATTTCGGTCAAACCGAGATGAGCGATCGGTCCCACCGAGATTGGAATGCAAACACTCTGTTTCCTTTTCGTAATGTTTCGGTCCAACCGAGATGAGCGAATCGGTCCCACCGAGTTTGCCTGACCAACTCTCTGTTTGTCTCCAAAATCGGTCTCACCGAGTTTGTGTAATCGGTCTCACCGAGATTACGTTATGCCCTAACCCTAATGATATCGGTCCCACCGAGTTGACATGTCAGTCCCACCGAATGCCTAACGGTCACATTATGAACCAAATCGGTCTGACCGAGTTCTCTGAACCGGTCCCACCAAGTTTGGTGATTTGTGTGTAACGGTTAGATTTTGTGTGGAGGCTATATATACCCCTCCACCCACTCTTCATTCATGGAGAGAGCCATCAGAACATGCCTACACTTCCAACACATATTTTCTGAGAGAGAACCACCTACACTTGTGTTGAGGTCAAAATATCCCATTCCAACCACATAAATCTTGATCTCTAGCCTTCCCCAAGTTGCTTTCCACTCAAATCTTCTTTCCACCAAATCCAAATCCTGTGAGAGAGAGTTGAGTGTTGGGGAGACTATCATTTGAAGCACAAGATCAAGGAGTTCATCATCAACACACCATTTGTTACTTCTTGGAGAGTGGTGTCTTCTAGATTGGCTAGGTGTCACTTGGGAGCCTCCGTCAAGATTGTGGAGTTGAACCAAGAAGTTTATAAGGGCAAGGAGATCGCCTACTTCATGAAGATCTACCCTAGTGAGGCAAGTCCTTTGTGGGCGACGGCCATGGTGGGATAGACAAGGTTTCTTCTTCATGGACTCTTCATGGGTGGAGCCCTCCGTGGACTCGCGCAACCGTTACCCTTCGTGGGTTGAAGTCTCCATCAACGTGGATGTACGATAGCACCACCTATCGGAACCACGGATAAAAAATCTTCGTGTCAACATTGCGTTTGCTCCCTCAAACTCCTCCCTTTACCTTCATGTGCAATTGTTTTACATTCCGCTGCTATACTCTTAGAATTGCTTGCGTAGGTTGATTGCTTTACTTGTGCAAAGTTGCTAAAATCTGCCAAGAACTAAAATTGGGAAAAGGCTAGATTTTGATTTGGTCAAGTGGTCTAATCACCCCCCCCTCTAGACATACTTTCGATCCTACAGTTTAACACCAATATAAATAAAGAATGAGTTCAATACAGTACCTTGAAGTGGTGTTTTGTTTTCTTTCGCTAACGGAGCTCATGAGATTTTCTGTTGAGTTTTGTGTTGTGAAGTTTTCAAGTTTTGGGTAAAGATTTGATGGATTATGGAACAAGGAGTGGCAAGAGCCTAAGCTTGGGGATGCCCAAGGCACCCCAAGGTAAATCCAAGGACACCAAAAATCCAAAGCTTGGGGATGCCCCGGAAGGCATCCCCTCTTTCGTCTTCGTCCATCGGTAACTTTACTTGGAGCTATATTTTTATTCACCACATGATATGTGTTTTGCTTGGAGCGTCTTGTATGATTTGAGTCTTTGCTTTTTAGTTTACCACAATCATCCTCGCTAAATACACTTTTGAGAGAGACACACATGATTCGGAATTTATTAGAATACTCTTTGTGCTTCACTTATATCTTTTGAGCTATATAGTTTTTGCTCTAGTGCTTCACTTATATCTTTTAGAGCACGGTGGTGGTTTTGTTTTATAGAAACTATTGTCTCTCATGCTTCACTTATATTATTTTGAGAGTCCTACAAAATAGCATGGTAATTTGCTTAAATTATGAAATTAGTCCTAATATGATAGGCGTCCAAGATTAGTAAAAACTTTCTTATAGGTGCGTTGAATACTAAGAAAAGTTTGATGCTTGATGACTGTTTTGAGATATGGAGGTAGTGGTATTAAAGTTGTGCTAGTTGAGTAGTTGTGAATTTGAGAAATACTTGTGTTGAAGTTCGCAAGTCCCGTAACATGCACGTATGGTAAACGTTGTGTAACAAATTTGAAACATGAGGTGTTCTTTGATTGTCCTCCTTATGAGTGGCGGTCGGTGTTTTTGTGTTGTTAAGTTTTCAAGTTTTTGGGTAAAGATTTGATGGATTTTGGAATAATGAGTGGCAAGAGCCTAAGCTTGGGGATGCCCAAGGCACCCCAAGGTAAAATTCAAGGACAACCAAAAGCCTAAGCTTGGGGATGCCCCGGAAGGCATCCCCTCTTTCGTGTTCGTCTATCGGTAACTTTACTTGAGGCTATATTTTTATTCACCACATGATATGTGTTTTGCTTGGAGCATCTTGTATGATTTGAGTCTTTGCTTTTTAGTTTACCACAATCATCCTTGCTGTACACACCTTTTGGAGAGACACACATGAATCGGAATTTATTAGAATACTCTATGTGCTTCACTTATATCTTTTGAGCTAGATAATTTTGCTCTAGTGCTTCACTTATATCTTTCTAGAGCACGGTGGTGGTTTTATTTTATAGAAATTATTGATCTCTCATGCTTCACTTATATTATTTTGAGTCTTTTAGAACAGCATGGTAATTTGCTTTGGCTATAAAATTAGTACTAATATGATAGGCATCCAAGATGGGTATAATAAAAACTTCCATATAGACTGCATTGAATACTATGAGAAGTTTGATACTTGATGATTGTTTTGAGATATGAAGATGGTGATATTATAGTCATGCTAGTTGAGTAATTGTGGAATTGAGAAATACTTGTGTTGAAGTTTGCAAGTCCCGTAGCATGCATGTATGGTAAACGTTGTGTGAAAAATTTGAAGCATGAGGTGTTTCTTTGATTGTCCTCCTTATGAGTGGCGGTCCGGGACGAGCGATGGTCTTTTCCTACCAATCTATCCCCCTAGGAGCATGCGCATAGTGCTTGGTTTTGATGACTTGTAGATTTTTGCAATAAGTATGTGAGTTCTTTATGACTAATGTTGAGTCCATGGATTATACGCACTCTCACCCTTCCATCATTGCTAGCCTCTCCGGTACCGTGCATTGCCCATTCTCACCTCGAGAGTTGGTGCAAACTTCGCCGGTGCATCCAAACCCCGTGATATGATACGCTCTATCACACATAAGCCTCCTTATATCTTCCTCAAAACAGCCACCATACCTACCTATTATGGCATTTCCATAGCCATTCCGAGATATATTGCCATGCAACTTTCCACCGTTCCGTTTATTATGACACGCTTCATCATTGTCATATTGCCTTGCATGATCATGTAGTTGACATCGTATTTGTGGCAAGGCCACCATGCATAATTTTTCATACATGTCACTCTTGATTCATTTCCCGGTACAATGCTGGAGGCACTCATATAGAGTCATATTTTGTTCTAGTATCGAGTTGTAATCATTGAATTGTAAATAAATAGAAGTGTGATGATCATCATTCATAGAGCATTGTCCCAAATAAAAAAAGAGAAAGGCCCAAAAAAGGGGCAATGCTACTATCTCTTTTTTCCACACTTGTGCTTCAAAGTAGCACCATGATCTTTATGATAGAGAGTCTCTTGTTTTGTCACTTTCATATACTAGTGGGAATTTTTCATTATAGAACTTGGCTTGTATATTCCAACAATGGGCTTCCTCAAATGCCCTAGGTCTTCGTGAGCAAGCAAGTTGGATGCACACCCACTTAGTTTCTTTTGTTGAGCTTTCATACATTTATAGCTCTAGTGCATCCGTTGCATGGCAATCCCTACTCCTTGCATTAACATCAATCGATGGGCATCTCCCTAGCTCGTTGATTAGCCGCGTCAATGTGAGACTTTCTCCCTTTTTGTCTTCTCCACATAACCCCCATCATTATATTCTATTCCACCCATAGTGCTATATCCATGGCTCACGCTCATATATTGCGTGAAAGTTGAAAAAGTTTGAGATTACTGAAGTATGAAACAATTGCTTGGCTCGTCATCGGGGTTGTCCATGATGAGAGCATTCTTGTGTGACGAAAATGGAGCATGACCAAACTATATGATTTTGTAGGGATGAACTTTCTTTGGCCATGTTATTTTGAGAAGACATAATTGCTTAGTTAGTATGCTTGAAGTATTATTACTTTTATGTCAATATTAAACTTTTATCTTGAATCTTTCGGATCTGAATATTCATGCCACAAATAAGAAAATTACATTGAAAATTATGCCAAGTAGCATTCCACATCAAAAATTCTGTTTTTATCATTTACCTACTCGAGGACGAGCAGGAATTAAGCTTGGGGATGCTTGATACGTCTCCAACGTATCTATAATTTTTGATTGTTCCATGCTATTATATATTTTGTTTTGGATGTTTAATGGGCTTTATTATACACTTTTATATTATTTTTGGGACTAACCTATTAACCGGAGGCCCAGCCCGAATTGCTGTTTTTTTGCCTATTTCAGTGTTTCGAAGGAAAAGGATATCAAACGGAGTCCAAACGGAATGAAACCTTCGGGAACGTGATTTTCGGAACAAACGTGATCCAGAGGACTTGGAGTGGACGTCAAGCAATCAACGAGGAAGCCACGAGGCAGGGAGGGCGCGCCTACCCCCCTGGGCGCGCCCTCCAACCTCGTGGGCCCCTCGTAGCTCTCCTGACCGACCTCTTTTGCCTATATATACTCATATACCCTGGAAACATCATATACAGAGCCAAAACCCTATTTCCACCGCCGCAACCTTCTGTACCCGTGAGATCCCATCTTGGGGCCTTTTTCCGGCGCTCCGCCGGAGGGGGCATTGATCACGGAGGGCTTCTACATCAACACCATAGCCTCTCCGATGATGTGTGAGTAGTTTACCTCAGACCTTCGGGTCCATAGTTATTAGCTAGATGGCTTCTTCTCTCTCTTTGGATCTCAATGCAAAGTTCTCCTCGATTCTTTTGGAGATCTATTTGATGTAACTCTTCTTTTTGCGGTGTGTTTGTCGAGATCCGATGAATTGTGGGTTTATGATCAAGATTATCCATGAACAATATTTGAATCTTCTCTGAATTCTTTTATGTATGGTTGGTTATCTTTGCAAGTCTCTTCGAATTATCAGTTTGGTTTGGCCTACTAGATTGATCTTTCTTGCAATGGGACAAGTGCTTAGCTTTGGGTTCAATCTTGCGGTGCTCGATCGCAGTGACAGTAGGGGAAACGACACGTATTGTATTGTTGCCATCGAGGATAAAAAGATGGGGTTTATATCATATTGCATGTGTTTATCCCTCTACATCATGTCATCTTGCTTAAAGCGTTACTCCGTTCTTATGAACTTAATACTCTAGATGCATGCTGGATAGCGCTCGATGTGTGGAGTAATAGTAGTAGATGCAGGCAGGAGTCGGTCTACTTGTCACGGACGTGATGCCTATATACATGATCATACCTAGATATTCTCATAACTACGCTCAATTCAATCAATTGCTCGACAGTAATTTGTTTACCCACCGTAATACTTATGTTATCTTGAGAGAAGCCACTAGTGAAACCTATGGCCCCCGGGTCTTTTCTCCATCATATTAATCTTCCGTCAACTAGCTATTTCTATCGCCTTTTATTTTGCTTTCTTTACTTTTACTCTTTATCATAAAAATACCAAAAATATTATCTTATCATCTCTATCAGATCTCACTTTTGCAAGTGGCCATGAAGGGATTGACAACCCCTTTATCGCGTTGGTTGCAAGGTTCTTATTTGTTTGTGTAGGTGCGTGGGACTTGAGCGTGGTCTCCTACTGGATTGATACCTTGGTTCTCAAAAACTGAGGGAAATACTTACGCTACTTTGCTGCATCGTCCTTTCCTCTTCAAGGGGAAACCAACGCAGTGCTCAAGAGGTAGCAACGCCGGCGACGGGACGTGCCACTGCGCCGGCGTTAATGGCTTCGCCTAATCCGCGCCGAATTAATTAGGGTTTAGCGCGGCGGTGGTTAGGCTTAAGTATGCGTGGGCCCGGCCTCCTCCTCACGCGGCGTACACCGCCCACGTAACGGCGTACAGCGGGCCGTACGGCCGCGCGCCTCGCTACTCCGCGCCCACCTGAATTTCCCATCCTACCCTTCCTCACGAAGGGGTATCTTCTAATCTGGGCTGTTGATGTGTCCAGGGGGGTTGTACCGAAGACGAAGTGGCCAAAGAAACCGATGATGGGTTTTTTGGGTTCTGCCTGCGTACGTGAGCGCAACTCCACTCGTTCGGCCCCCAGCGTAGCGGCCAGCGCTATTTTGGACCTTCGCCCAACGCTTTTTAGGCCCTGAGACGATCTAGGTCCCAGCCACGTCCCCAGAGGCTGGCCTCAAGACGTTTGAATTCGAACATGACATTTCCCGCTACCAAAAAAACGCCACAAGTCAGACGATCAACGCCACAAGTCCGGCGATCACCATGCCACAGTTCGGCGATCACCATGCCATAATTCGGCAAATCAATAACTTGAAAGTTCGGCGTTCAAAAATGAAGGACGCGTAGGCAATTCATCAAACGGCGGCGTCGTCCACCGGCGTCGGACTGGCGGGAGTCGACGTCGGCGCGGCTTCTGTGCTGGGTATCGTGGAGGCGTCGCTCGGGCTAGGCGGCGGTGTTGGGCTCGGCACGGGAGTTGGCGCCGTCGTCGACGGCATCTGGTTCAGGATGAGGCCATGCTCCGCCAGGTACTACGCCTTGACATGCTCGTCCATTGTCACCATGTCCGCGCCCCCCATCAGAAAAGCCAGGTCGGTGTTCCTCTTCTTCGCGACGACGTTGGTCCGGAGCAGGTCCAGCTTGACGGCGCTGTTCGTCATCAACGCCGACCATCGCGCCTCAGTTTTCTCTTCCCTCTGGGCGGCGCGGGTCTTGGCGTCGGCGATGCAATGCTCGATGGACTCTTGTAGACATGCGGTAGCCGGCACGGCGTCCTTCGTCGACTTGGCTCGTTTGTTGCCGTCCGGGCGCCCATCGGCTGGGCCCGGCGTCGGCGCGTCCGGCTTGTACGTCTCCTTGGCCTTGGCGAGGGTGCGCCGGACTTCCGCCCACTTCTTGATCCGGGAGAACACGTGGAGGTACTTGAAATCTTGATCGGTGCTGCTGTCCTGGCGATACATGGCGAACATCCGGACCATCTGCGCCGAGGAACAAGTGTCGGCGACGCACACGGCGAAAAAGTGGGCGAGAGACCGGCGTCATACTTGACCCTCGATGTTGGCGCCGCTCTCTGGGCGAGCCGCAATCTCCTCGACGATCCCATGCCATTTGTTGCACGCCGTTTGGATGATCGCCCAATGATTCGCCATGGCCTTCGAGCCGCGCTGCATGTGGACGCCAACGAAGTAGGGGTCGACCAACTTGCACTCATCGAGCTCCGACTTGATGCGCTCCCAGTATGTGTCGGCGTTCTGGTTCGTGCCGGTGATCGGGTCGAGGCAGATGATCTTCCACGCTTCGGCGAGTCACTCGTCTTCTTTGGACGCCCACTTGACGCGTGGCTCGCCGGTTCTGGCCGCCTGCTTCTTCTTTTTTCCTTTCCTTGCCGGAGCAGGCGCCGGCTACTCCTCCTTCTTGTCCTCGTCCTCCTCTGGCTCCTCCTAGCCGTAGTCGAGCTCATCGTCCATGTCGCCATTGAGGTCCATTGTATCTTCTTGGGCATTGAACCCGGGGGAGGCGGCGGCGTCGGCCGAGCCGGTCGTGATGATGTCGTCCATGTCGGCCTCCGTCGCGTCGGGGTTGCCGAGATGCGACGACAAGGCTTGTGAGAAGAGCAGCGCGCCACGACGCAGAGGCGGCGTCGAGGATGATGCGTATGCCGGCGGCGAGTAGGTGTACGGGGGGTACTGGACGCCGACGAATGTGGGTGAGGGCGTGCGCTGGGCGGGGGTGGCCATGTGAAAAGGTGATGTTGGGGTTGAACCCGCCATGCGCGTCGCCGTCGGCGTTGCTAGGTGAGGGCGCGCACCCCCAGGGGTGTGGCGACGGCGAGAAGCCGGCCGGTGACCCGACGCTCTGCTGGCTCCAGGGAGCGTGCGTGCCGTGGCCGCCGGGCGGATTCATCATCCCTGTGCGAGACGTCTCTGCTTGTTCCGCCGCGTGATCTGCCTGCTCCGCCACGGCCGCCGCCGCCGTCGCCGCCCTGTCCCGGGCCTTCTTGACGTTGAGCCTGTTCCGCCGGTCGGTGGTGACAGCCTCCCGGCGCTGAACCTCCGCCTTCCAGTCGGAGTTCGACATGCTCGGGGGTTTGGACAACGGCGCCCTCTGCTTCCTCTGCTTCGACTGGGTGGCGTTGGCATCGGTGGCGGCGCGAGGGGCCGTGTACTTCTTCGGTGACATGGCGGCCGGATGGAGGGGAGAGGGAGGAGAATGGCGGGAGAAGGGAGGAATGGAGGGAAACGGAGGGGGAAAGGCGGGGATCAGCGGGAAAAGGGCCTTCTCTCGCCGACAGAGCGGACCCACGCGCCTTTTCCCTTCGGCCGGCGTCCCAGGGCTTGCATTCGGCTCGGGTTCGCCGACTGTTATTTCGGCCCAAACCGGCGAAAAAGAGATTTTATAGGCGCGACTAAACCGATTTTCAAGCGCCGGCGCTAAAAAATGGCCTTGAGGGTGCCTGTTGGGGGCGCGGCTTGGCATACACACACGCGGGCCAGGGCCCCCGCATGTCGGTGGCCAGATGGGTATCTCTGTGGCTGGACCCCGCGCGGCGTGTCCGCGGCCATAAACCATCTCTCGATTCTCCTCACGCACCGCTTCTCCCCGCCCGCCGGCTTCCAAGCGCAACCAGAAAAGCAAGCCATGTCGCGGTGGCGCGCCGTCGCATCCCGCCTCTCCGCCCCCCACCTCCTCTCCAGGGCCTTCTCCAAGCCTCCGCCGCTTCTTCCCCAGCCTCTGTCTAGGACCTTCTCCAAGGCCGCTGCCTCCGCCGCCGCCACGTCGCACAGCCCTAGCGCGGCCTCCTCTGCCGGCCCGAGGCCCGAGGTACGGCCCGAAGCTCTCGCATCCCCGAGATGCCATTTTTGCCGCTTATTGTTGCGCTCAGGTGGACTCATAGTGTGATCTGGCGGATTAGAACGGCCCCTGTCTCCAGGGCGGATCGCTGTTGCGAGTACCTACTGGGCTCGACGCATTCTAGGTCTGGGTTGCTCCATCACCACGTAGATTTGCAACATGGAATATGTCCATAGGCTTGATATGTGTGCTTCCGTCCTTCTGCAATGTAGATAGATTTCAAAATTTGTAAGGTTTTCTAAATGTCGTCTATTTCCTACAGTATTTTCGTTCATAGGACTCTGATCTACCTAGCAACACTCGAATGTTTTCAAGAAATTGGGCGAAATCAAGTGATGTGTTTTTTAAACTTTTGATCTACAAAGATGTGCACTTTGTGTGGATGTATGGAGAAATGGAAGGCTTTTATTGCAACGTCCAACAAGTCTGTAAAGATGTGTGGATGTATGGAGAAGTGGAAGGATTATATTGCAAAGTCTGACAAGTTTGTTGCTGACTTATACAGACTATTTTTTTTTCCATTTAGTGATATTCATCGCTACTTAGTGTGTACTGCCTATCTGCCACACATGCTACAAAGGCTTAACTAATAATTAGAACTGATATCTGTAGCTCCTATATGCCTGTTGTTAAGGATGAATTCTTTCTTTTATAGGTCCGACTGAATTCTATGTTCCTGTCCAAGCCCTCTTCACTGGCATTGCCTCCTGATTCTCCTCTTAGAGCAGAAGATCCACACTATGAGGGAATTAAGCGCTTGATGCTCACGCTGCTGCTGTTCTACAGTAAGCAAAGCAAGTCCATCAGAGGAGCAAACGCTGTTTATCACCGCATCACTTCTCATGTTGACAAGCCTGATATCTATGAAGGTAACACCTTTGTACTTGGTGGTAAACTCGTTCCTTTTGCACTTTCAGCATTTCCTTGATCGTTTCCTATTTGCTGTTTTTTTTTCTGTATTTCTGCTGCAATAAGATTTATGCATGTTCTGGTACTTCGTACTAAGAAAAAGATACCTCTGGTTGTCCATGATTTTCTGCATGGTTGATCTTAACATTAATTTAACAATGAGCACTTAATTTCTGATATTCTGAAGTGCATGGGAGTTATATAGATCCGTAATTATTCAGTTTGAGCTGTGCGGCAGAAATTAGCTTTCATTCTTCTCTGAACATACTAGTATCTTTAATGGTGAGAACCAGATAGGAGGAACATGTTTTTGCTATGCCATTGAGGAGTTATATTTTCTGCTCTTAAAAGTAGGGTGCTTTCCTGAGGTTTTAATGAAGTGCCAGCTTGTTTTCCAAACGAAAGAATGAACTTTGTGTAATCCCGAAACAATATAATTTCTGATTGTACAAGTACTGAATTGCTGATTACTAGAGCATTAGTGTCCACTCAGTTGCATCATGTTCCCCAAATTACATCACTGAACTACTTTTATCTTTAGATCCGGTTTATAGAGGTACATTACATTTGCTATTTTTGTACGTTTATGGAAGGTAAAGAAATGCTTGTGCAATTGCATTCTTAGAGAGTATAAAGAATAATCCATTTGAATGTCATGTTGTGCGTTAAGGCTTTCTGTCAATAAACACTTACGGCTGATAAACATGAAGTGCTTTGTGAATTCTAGACTCTTATTGTTAATGAAATTGGACTGGGATATTGTGTCATTTGCGTCTAATTGAAGTTAACCACATCATTTCACTCCTTTTTATGTTTGATATTTATGGAGACAGCAATTTCTGATGTCTCTCTTTTGCAGTGTTTCAGTTGGAGAAAACATTTAAAACAACATTTTCATTGCTTGTTCTCCATATGTGGCTCGTTCTACGTCGCTTGAAGGAAGAAGGAAAGGACGGTGTTAAATTTGGGCAGTACATCTATGAAACTTACAATCATGATGTGGAGCTCAGAGTTTCTAAGGCTGGGGTAGGTCATCCATAATTCTGAAAAATTGATATATATCTGAGGTTAAATTATCCACACATTTCCTGTTATCCTAATTATTGAATCTGATGGTTTTAATCCTCCTTATTAATCGTCCTAATGAACGTTGATTAGCAACACACCATTACCATCATATACATTTGATGCCAGACTTCTTTATACATTATCTGCTAGAGATGTGATACCCTAAGGGGATATAAAGTTAGCTGGTTGAACGCAAGAAGCTACATAGTACTAGATTGTGCTTTCTTTGTCCACCAGTGTAAAAAAAGAACTGGAGAAATGCTCAACCTATCTAAATGGTACGTCTTCATTTGTGTATGCGATACACAGCTGGACACACTTATATAGAGAGCGGTCTAGCAAAGGAACCAAACTAGTGTATCGGCAGTGCATCATGCTTAGGTGCCATGCCATCAAACTATGGCACACCACATTAGTCAAACTTGGAAAGTGTGATCTATCTGGGGTTGGGACTTGTGGCAAGAAGCATAACCTACATGTTAAGATTCCTAGTTCCCATTGGAATATATCAGCAAAAGTTTGGATGTTTTATGATGTGAGTGGTGATGCTCTTCTTGGTTATTTATATTTCCGGTTTGTTGTTGTACTGTCATTTTTTGCGTTGGCTGTATTTGCACTGGATATATTTGTACTATACAGCCATTGTTCTGGCTGTAATCCTACTGTCATTTTTGCACAGGGTTGTTTATAGCACAGGGAGATGGAATCACCATAGTTTATGTACTCCCTCTTTTCAGAATATTTGAAGTTCTAGGTTTGTCCTAAGTCAAACTTGTTTAAGTTTGACCAAGTCTAGCGAAAAATATGTTAACATCTACAAAACCTAATTTGTTTCATTAGATTGCTCACAAAATATATTTTCATATTATATTTGATATTCTAGATATTAGTATATTTTTCTATATAGTTGGTCAAACTTCAAATGTTTTGAAACGAGGGAGTGCTAGATTGAAAGGTTGAACTTGTGGCAGTTTGTTAACCCATTATCATGACTTACAAGTATATGGAACAAAAGTAGAACTTCATTTTGCTTGTGAGGAAAAAGCTGGTATTATGTGTAAAATACTGAAAAGACATCACTATTTTTGTGTAATAAAAATGAATAATGCAACTAATCTTATAAAGCCTGGAATCCATAGTGTTGGTCATCTTTTCACTTCGTCTTGCATAATATGAAGACTGATTTCTCTTTGTGCATGCTATTGTTTTTTGTTGTGAAAGTTCATGTGACACATACTAGTGCGTCTACAGGTCAACTTGCTATTGACAAAATGGATGAAAGAGCTAGAAAAAATATTCTATGGGAACATTGTGAAATATGATACTGCAATAAGCCCAGAAGCAAGCCAGGATGATCTTGTAAATGTCATCTGGAGGTAATTGTTCAGTTACCTTCTCTAAATATGTAGCTGATTGTTTCATAAAGATGAAAAATAGGCAATCCATTATCCAAGGTCCCAACTAATTGCAAGATCCAGCCTCTCTTGTGGTTTTGTGATATAATAGCTGATACATACTACAAACAGGTCACATGGTCTTCTCCTATATAATAGGAGTAAGAACAATATAATAATAAATCAAGACACTAGTCTTAAATCATCTAGGCTGATGTTTGTTCAATATATTTATGGCACCTATCGACCAGAAGATAAAATCTGTGTTATCTTATCTTAGCGATCAGCCATTGTTCTTATGAGGCCAGTTCATTATTGTCAAGGAAATTAAATACTTCCTGGAAAATAAATGTTTTATTAAGGAAAGCAGTAGTTCACTACACCTAGTGTCAAAAACACTCTTATATTATGGGACGCAGGGAGTATTAGTTAGTACTGCAGCCTTCTAACATCAAAGCGGCAACTTTCTGGTTATGGCACCATAGTAATTATGTGATGTAGCTGCGTAAATTGTGGGCTGTATTTCTTTCATAATCTAGCACTGCCCTTATGTATGATAGTTACTTGTGTTGAATTGTTAGGAATGTGTACGCTGACGAAGGTTCAGAGCCTATGGACGCAGCTGCTACCCCTGCTGTCCAGGCAAGTTCCTTCTCTGATGGAGACAGCTTTAGAAAGTAGCTGCTTACGTGCCATATTTTACAAAACCTAAGACTACCTGTTCTGTTGAATCTCAGGCACTGGCAAGATATACTCGGAGGGAGGCAACTTGCCTATCATTGACAGGTCAGTGTTGACTAATTCTCCCATCTCTATCTCCCATGCATGTGAGATACAAACACACTAGCTTTTCTTCTCGCTTTCCTTAAATTGAAAAACCTCTTGTTGAATATTAAACTGACTAAATTCTGCACTTCCTAAACTTTTCAACAACAGATAAAGAAGCTTTGTTCTCTGGCAACTTCAAGTTTACGACCGTTTTGCCAACCGTCCCCAGCCCAGTGAAGCAACCGTCCCCAGCCCAGTGAAGCGACATCGATGAGCGTTGGCATTGGTAGATCAGTATTCCATATGAAGGCTGGCTGGTATACATGGACAAGGAAGACTGAAAGTCCTATCATCATTACAAATAATGGGAAATTTCCAGTATTTATTTATGCACGAATCTCAGCATTTTGGGCCATTTTGGTGGCTCCACCTGCCTCTAGCTAGGAATCTCCTTTATGTTTATCCTGTGTGAGCATTGCATTGATGGGCTGCCCTCTCGGAATAGAGCACACGGTGGAAACGTTTTCCTGGTTGAATGCTTGTACTCCCTCCGCTCCTAAATATTTCTTTCTAGAGATTTTAACAAGTGACTACATACAGAGCAAAATGAGTGAATCTACACTCTAAAATATGTCTATATACGTCTGTATGTGGTACTCCATTTGAAATCTCTAAAAAGACAAATATTTAGGAACGGAGGGAGTAGTATTTTACCATTTTCTTTGCTGGTTTGGACTTGAGATCATTCACAATGTCGGTAACGATGTATTGTCTGCATCACGAGCATGGTTTTGGTCTCGTGGGTGATCTGTGGAAACTGATTGTGAAACAAAGCATATTGGAGCCAATTTGTAATTGCTGAGAAAATTTCATCATCTCTTTGGTGTTTGAACTTCTAAGCAACTGCTGTGCTCAGTCATGAGAGCACGGAAAACATGAAGGATAATGTGCAGCGCTCTCTTGGGCTTGCATGGTCCCTTCTTTTTCAGCCCTTTTTCCAGCAGAGATGCAAGAGATCCTTTTCCCCGTCCTTTTTGCCAGTTATTATCGTGCTGGGGGTTGAAGAAACCTGGGTGCGCTTGGACCATTTATTTAGAAACGCGGACGAACCATTTGAAGTGGTCCTCGACCTCTGGCTGTCAATCTGGATGAGCAGATCTGCTGTAGCCTGTTGTTGCAGGCTGGGCCCTATGTGAATGCTAGGAGAAATATGCGGTGCTGCCAAGGCTTATATGCTACCGTGATATAGGCTGCTGAGAGCTGTTGGATCTAAGATCCAGTGGTTTTCGGGAGCTCTTGAACATTTTTCATAAAATCCTTGAAGACTCAAAATTGCATGCAGACAAATGCTTGTAAGATGCCGTCTGATGTGAGATCCAATGGCCTAAAAGCTCGTATCACGGTAGCATACAAGTCTTGGGAGCACCTGAAACTTTTTCACTAATCGAAAAAGTATACTTTAACCTTAAAATATACAAAACCAGATTAGTGTGGCCTTCTAGTGGTTTTGTGTCACATTTAGGGTGTTTATTTAGAACACAGTACAAACGCAAACGCTCATATATACATGCACAACTTATCCCTATGAACACACACGTAGTCCCTACCTCTATGAGCATCTTCAAGAGACTGAGCCGACATATCATCCTGAGATTGACAAAGTCACCATAGGCGTCTCATAGTCGACGGGAACGTCTCCTCCCATTGAATGTACATCGTTGGAAATCCTGAAATAAATCCAGGAATAATTCAAGCACCAGGACTTGAACCCTGGTGGGCTCAGGATACGATAATACTCCTAACCATCCAACCACATATCGGTTCACACATTTAGAGTTGTTTTGACTCTAATGAGACCGATTGGGCTGTGACATACAAGCTGACATGGCAGTGAACGGTTAGGGGTGAATTTTCCCTAATTGTGCGACCAACCCTAGCTTTTCCAATCCACCCTCTCGCACACATAAGGTGATTCGTGACGAACCCTAGCTCCCATTGCACACAGAAGGTGACTCACCGCAATCCATAGAAGAAAACGATGGTGTCGTCCTTCGCTAGCTCGTCCACTAGCCGCACTTTGTCTTTGCCAACCATGGCGTGGTCGTCATAGTCGCCGATGCCGTTGCAGGAGGGCTTGATGGGGTACGAGCCGAAGCAGCTCTTCCAGTGTTGCTTGAAGGCACCTCGATAGATTTCGTAGAGTGTTATGAATCCTGGTCGGAGGCACTACAACTGCACGAAAAGCTAAACTTCGTGCTTCCCTCTGCTCAATTGTGGTGAGTGGCTTTGATCTGCCTTTGCTTTACCCGATCTAGAAAATTTGTGGTAGTGTGCGGACTGTGGTTTCTTCATGTGGAATGATGATCCAAACACTTGATTCATCCATCGTTTGCTTGTTGATGCACAAATACCGAAAAAGGCTTTCACCCCGCTTTATAAATAAAGCAAACCGCCAAGAGCACATACAAAGACTAGTTCAGAACACACACACCCAAGTCGCACAACAATAAATCCAGAGGTACTGCTGAGGGCACAGCTCAACAAGCCCAAAACACACACGAAATAAGAGACAGGCTCAGCCGGGGCCAAGGCCGGAGCCAAGGCTGGAGAGCAAACAGACGACTAATCAGGCTCAGGCGGAGGCGGCGGTGGTGGCGGCGACAGGCGGACGGCCATCGAGCGGAGGTCGGCGATGAAGGCGAAGATGGCGTCCCGGTCCCGAGGGCGGCTAAGCGGCCGCCAGAGCTGCAAGTAACCAGACAGTTTGAAGAGAGCGTCAGTAGATCGTCGAAGAGGGGAGCGCTGAATCACAAGCTTATTGCGAATAGTCCAGAGCGTCCACGCGAGGGCCCCAATCTCAAGCCACCTACTGTGGCGAGAGGACAGCGGGGAGGCCTGTTGTAACACCCCGGATGTAACTTTCCATATTTGTAACTCCAACTCTTGCCATTTTCGGCTATGTGTTATGATATTCCCTTCGTGGTCAGGTTTTGTCTCTCGTTTTTGCATTTTGTTCATGTCATGCATCTCATATCATGTCATCATGTGCATCTCATTTGCATACGTGTTCGTCTCATGCATCCGAGCATTTTCCCCGTTCTCCGTTTTGCAATCCGACACTCCCACATGCACCGGCGCACCCCTCTTGTCTTTTTTCGTGAGCGGGTGTCAAACGTTCTCGGAATGGACCGAGGTTTGCCAAGTGGCCTTGGTATAACACCGGTAGACCACCTGTCAAGTTTCGTTCCATTTGGAGGTCGTTTGGTGCTCCAACGGTTAACCGGGTAACCGCAAAGTCTTTTTGTGTGTTGCAGCAAAACCCTCTCCAAATAGTCCAATAACCCATCTAAGTCACCTCCATGCTCTCGGCCGTTCGATCACGATCGTGTGGGCGAAAACCGCACTCCATTTGGAGTCTCCTAGCTCCCTCTACCTATAAATAGGTGAGCCTCCCCGAAATCCCGCAGTCCAAAAAAACCCTAGATCCGTCCCTCCGCGCGCCGGACGAATCCCCGCCGCCGCGCCCGGCCAACCGCACGCCGCCACGTCAGCACCGCCGCCACCCACCGCCCGCGGCCCGGCGAGCCCGAGGAGGGCCCGCCCGAGCCCGTACGCCGACCCCCGCGCGCGCCTCCGTCTCCTCCCGCGGACCCCGCGCCTCCGCCGCCGCCCGCCTCCGCCGGCGCCGCCCGAGTTCGCCGCCATCGCCGCCTCCCGCCGTCCTCCGCAGGTCACCGCGGCCGCCCGAGCCCGAGCGCGCCCGGCGCCCCGCCGCCCGCGCCGCCGCCTCCCTCGCCGACGTCCGGCGCCTCCCGAGCTCCTCCGCCGCGCCTCGCCCTCTTCTTCTCCGGCGCCGAGCTACGGCCGCCTCCTCTCCCGCGCTGATCCGCGCCGAACCCTCCAGATCTAAACGAGAGGTTGACTTTTTCCTCCCCCGAATTTCTGCAAGTCCCGAAATGTATTGCATTATGTTGCCATGTTCTCTGCATCATAACTCCGTGTAAATAGCTCCGTTTCGTGCGTGTAATATATCGAAATGTTCATCTCGAGATGATCTACATTTTGTTCCATTGTGCCCTGCTCGTTTGAGTCCATCTTGATGCCCAAAACTCTGGTGCAAGAGTGCTATATGATGTTTACTGCTGTTACTTATCAGAACTTGGTGTTTTGTTATTTTTGTTGCAATTGATGTGTGCATCTTATGGGCATGAGATCTACAGGTGTTTTGATCTATGCCATGCAATATTACAGATGTGTATGCCATGTATTTTTGTGATCTATGTGGTGACTAGCACAATCATGCAAACTAGGCTTCGTGATGTTTCTGTTTTCAGGGATTTAGAATTTTGCTGTCTGTGACTGCTGTTATTTTTTTGCCATGTATTCATGTGTCTACAGAGAGATCCATGCTTTTTTTTGGAATGTTCAGTAAGGGTGTTTTGTAGATATGGTTATGCTTTATCCATCCATGCCCCTGTTTGCAATTATGGAGTGTCCTAACATGTCTTAATCTTGCTCTACTTTTGCTATAAAATGTTCCTAGCAGATTGTTAACATGATATTCAATTTTGCCAAAGTTGTTGTAGTTGATCCATACATGCTATGAACTTGATCTTGCCATGGTTAGCTTCATAAACATGCCTTATTGCTGTAGGTATGCTTGTTTTGTCATGCATTGCTTTGTGATGAGTGAATCAAGCTCACCAAGATGCCCTCATAATTTCTGTTACTGCCATGCTCTGTTTTTTGCGAAGTCTGAAACCTGTTAACGAAACTTGCTATGTTTACATGGGTGCCATCATATCTTCTGATCCTTTTTGGCTCATGGTCATTAAGGGACTTTTGTTCTATGCATTTATTAGATTCATGCCATGCCTTGTTTTGCTATGATAAGTTCCTGTAGCATATGTTTTGCTTGCTCTGAACATTGCTACCTGATGCTGTTTCATACATGTCCAGTATTTTCTCTAAGTCTGTTAAACTGATATCTTTTGCACTTTTTCCATGCTTGTTTGAACCTGTTATGCTGTGATCTAGCCATAGCTCAGTGTTCATCTTTTGTCAAGCATCTCCTGTAGATTACTTCCATATGCTTTGTTGCTATGTTGGGGTGCTGTAGCATAGTTACTTGATGTATTCTAAGTGCTAGCATGCTGTTAATCGCAGATTCGTGTCATTCTTGTTTTGCTTGCCATTTGCAAACCGTGCATCCGTTTTCGGTGATCTTTATATCGATTTCGACCGAAATCATCTCACCTTTCCAGTGGCATACTTGGTTTGCCAAGTTACTGCCTTTTTCATCCTTTTTTCTTCCGGAGCACGCATATGCATCGCATATCACATCTCGCATATCATGCATGTTTTGCATCATGTTGCTTGTGCATTTCCCGTGATTGATTGTGGTTCCGTTCCTTGTGTTCTTGCTGTGGGTAGAGCCGGGAGACGAGTTCGTGAACGAGGAACCTATTGAGTACGCTTACGAGGATCAAGCTTTCGACAACTCTGAGAACCTTGCAGGCAAGATGACCATACCCTCGATATCACTTCTATCTTTGCTTTGCTAGTTGTTTGTTCTATTGCCATGCTGCGCTACCTACCACTTGCTATATCATGCCTCCCAGATTGCCATGTCAAGCCTCTAACCATCTTTTCCTAGCAAACCGTTGTTTGGCTAAGTTACCGCTTTTGCTCATCCCTTCTTATAGCGTTGTTAGTTGCAGGTGAAGTTGAAGTTGGTTCCATGTTGGAACATGGATATTTTGGTTTATCACAATATCTCTTATTTAATTAATGCATCTATATATTTGGTAAAGGGTGGAAGGCTCGGCCTTATGCCTGGTGTTTTGTTCCACTCTTGCCGCCCTAGTTTCCGCCATACCGGTATTATGTTCCTTGAGTTTGCGTTCCTTACGCGGTTGGGTGATTTATGGGATCCCCTTGACAGTTCGCCTTGAATAAAAATCCTCCAGCAAGGCCCAACCTTGGTTTTACAATTTGCCACCTAAGCCTTTTTCCCTTGGGTTTTCGCGAGCCCGAGGGTCATCTTTATTTAAACCCCGGGCCAGTGTTCCTCTGAGTGCTGGTCCAAACTAGAGCCACTTGCAGCGCCACCTTGGGGAAACTCGAGGGCTGGTTTTAGTTGTACGTAGTGTTCATCCGGTGTGCCCTGAGAACGAGATATGTGCAGCTCCTATCGGGATTTGTCGGCACATCGGGCGGCTTTGCTGGTCTTGTTTTACCATTGTCGAAATGTCTTGTAAACCAGGATTCTGAGACTGATCGGGTCTTCCCGGGAGAAGGTTTATCCTTCGTTGACCGTGAGAGCTTATAATGGGCTAAGTTGGGACACCCCTGCAGGGTATTACCTTTCGAAAGCCGTGCCCGCGGTTATGAGGCAGATGGGAATTTGTTAATGTCCGGTTGTAGAGAACTTGACACTTGACTTAATTAAAATACATCAACTGTGTGTGTAGCCGTGATGGTCTCTTCTCGGCAGAGTCCGGGAAGTGAACACGGTTTGAGTTATGCATGAACGTAAGTAGTTTCAGGATCACTTCTTGATCATTTCTAGCTTCGCGACCGTTGCGTTGCTTCTCTTCTCGCTCTCATTTGCGTATGTTAGCCACCATATATGCTTAGTGCCTGCTGCAGCTCCACCTCATTACACCATCCTTTCCTATAAGCTTAAATAGTCTTGATCTCGCGGGTGTGAGATTGCTGAGTCCTCGTGACTCACATATTCTACCAAAACAGTTGCAGGTGCCGACGATGCCAGTGCAGATGACGCAACCGAGCTCAAGTGGGAGTTCGACGAGGAACGTGGTCGTTACTATGTTTCGTTTCCTGATGATCAGTAGTGGAGCCCAGCTGGGACGATCGGGGATCTAGCATTTGGGGTTATCTTATTTTCATTTGGATTTTGACCGTAGTCAGTCTATGTGTGGATTTTGGTTGATGTATGAATTATTTATGTATTGTGTGAAGTGGCGATTGTAAGCCAACTCTCGTTATCCCATTCTTGTTCATTACATGGGATTGTGTGAAGATGACCCTACTTGCGACAAAGCCACAATGCGGTTATGCCTCTAAGTCGTGCCTCGACACGTGGGAGATATAGCCGCATCGTGGGCGTTACAAGTCGGTAATCAGAGCCATCCCCGACTTAGGAGCCCCCTGCTTGATCGAACCGCTGGCGTTGTTGAGTCTAGAACAAAAATGTTTTGAGTCTTAGGTTTATATATATCGGAGAGTAGGATTCTTTTTACTCCTCAGTCCCTTCGTCGCTCTGGTGAGGCCTCCTGACGTAGAAGTTTTGACTCTTCTCTCCTCAAATTTCACTAATTTTTTTAGGATCACGCGGGTATCTTGGAATCGTTCCGATGGTTTTGTGACGAGAACATTGTTCTTGGTGCCTCCTGACATTTAGAGGTTGTGGCAGTGTCCCGGGGAGTTGAGCTCCGAGGTGTTGTCGTCACAATTTTATCGTTGCAGTTCTGGAATACCTGAGTTTCGCCGACATCGAAAATCTCTTTTATGCAGTTGTTGGTGAGATCACCTCGACGCCACCCAGTACTGGGGCGGGAGTTCGGGAGTATTGCCATAACTCGTATAACGGATGCTTTTCGAAGATTGAGGTACACGATTTCCAAAGGTTTCTTGGTTATGTGTTGACGGATGGATACAGCTGAATCTAGGGATTGCTAGTTTGGGTGATATATTTTGTGTCCCCTGTATCCCCAACACCAGATTGCATAACAAGAAAGTTTTGGGAGTTTATAGGTGGGATTCAAGTAGCTCTTAGCATTTCTTCCCGCAGATATTTGGTTTGTGATTGGGTAATCCTTACCATTTATTTGATTCCACTCGTACCTTTTTATTTTATTCATCAATCCTTTATCAAGTGGCTTCTCACCTTAATGGAAGTGTGATGATTTACTATGGAATTCATTCGTTCATCGTCGTTCGAATGTTTATTGTGAAGACTATATGTTGCAATTTCTATCCGCTGATTCAACTTGTCTATTTGTCTATCAAGATGCTAACGGATGTCACCCTCTTCAGGATGGCTCCGCCAACGCGTCAGAATCCGGAACGCAATGAGGGGAGTCAGGCGAACCCTCCGCCACCACCTCCGCCTCCGGAGGCATGGCAAGCTATCATGGCAGCCACCAACGCCAATGCTTAGATGATTTTGCAACTCTTGCAAGAACGCACCCAAGGGCAAGGCAATCAAGGAAATAAAGGCCAAGGCAACAATCAGCCTCACTTCGCTACCCTCAACCAGTTCCTCGCAAATCAGCCAAAGTCTTTCAGCTACTGTGCCGAGGCCATAGACGCCGATGATTGGCTCATGGACATCAACAAGCATTTTGAATGTAGCAATGTCAGGCCTGAGGACTTTGTCAAGTTCGCTTCTTTTCAACTCAAGGATCAAGCTGCCGAGTGGTATCAACAATACAAAGATTCCAGAGGAGGTCGTGTGATTACCTAGGATGATTTCCGCCGAGACTTCAAAGCTCACCACATTCCACAAAGTGTTGTTGAGAGCAAGCGTGAGGAGTTCCGCAATCTCAAGCAAGGCAGCATGCCCGTGTATCAATACAATACCCAGTTTCAGAAACTCGCTCGCTTCGCTAAGCAAGATGTTCCTGATGAAAAGAGCATGATCTATCAATTCGGAGGTGGCCTCAGAGAAGATCTGCAATTACCTCTCGTGCTTTTTGAGCCGACCAAGTATGATGATTTCTACAATATGGCTCTGAAGCAAGAGGCTGCTCAGCTCAAGTGTGAGGCTTCTAAGAAGAGAGTCAGGGACGCAGTTCAGTCTTCTTCTTCCTCACTAGTGGCTGCTAAGCAACAGAAGTTCTGGTTGCCTCCTCCTCCTCCTCCGTTTCATCAGCCTTTCCAGCAGAAGAGCAAAGGTGGCCATGGATCTTCCCACCCACCCAACCCTGGCTATCAGAACAAGTCTCAGAATCAAGCTCCGAAGTCGAATTCTCCTTACCATCGTCCACTCTCAGAGGTGACTTGCAACAAGTGTCAGCAGAAAGGTCACTATGCTAAGAAGTGCTTCAACCAAAGGCGCCTTCCGCCTCCTCCTCCTGTGAGATCTTCCAGCAATGCAGTGGTCAAGCATAATCCCAAGTCTGCTAAGGTGAACATGATGAACGCAGCTCAAGCGGAGGAATCTACTGATGTGATAATGGGTAATCTCTCAGTTAATGATATTCCTGCAAAAGTCTTATTTGATACTGGTGCATCTCTTTCTTTCATTTCAAGACTTTTTGTTGCCAAGCATGAGTTTGTGAAGGAAAAGATTCCTATCCCGTTGAAGATTGTGTTTCCGGGTAAGCAAATGACATCTAATAATTGTGTCCCGGATGTTTCCATCAAGATGGGAAACTATAAATTTCTGTCTAAACCAATTGTTCTTGGTGACTCGGATATTGATATTATTCTCGGGATGGACTGGCTTTCTAAGCACAAGGCTCAACTCGATTGTGCTGCGAGGGAAATTCAATTGACACACTCTTCTGAGGATGTTATCATCTATGCCGCTCGTGATGAAACCATTCGGTTGTTTTCTCTCAATGAGAAGGGCGAGTTGAATGCTATTTCTCAAATTCCAGTCGTTTGTGAGTACCAAGATGTCTTTCCAGAAGAGCTTCCGGGTATGCCTCCTCACCGGCCAGTTGAGTTCGTTATCGATCTAGAGCCCGGCACTGAACCCGTTTGCAAGCGTCCTTACAAGCTTGGACCCAAGGAGCTGAAAGAATTGAAGAAAGAGCTCGATGAACAAGAGCGTCTGGGTTTGATCAGACCGAGTTCATCTCCGTGGGGTTGTGGTGTTCTTTTTGTCCAGAAGAAGGATGGCACGGACAGACTTTGTGTCGACTACCGTCCATTGAACAAGAAGACAATTAAGAACAAGTATCCACTTCCCAACATCAATGAGCTATTCGAGCAACTCAAGGGCGCTAAAGTATTCTCCAAGCTTGACCTTCCTATGGGTTATCATCAGATTCGCATTCGTGAAGAAGATATTCCCAAGACAACATTCAGAACAAGTTTTGGTTCTTATGAATATACTGTCATGTCTTTCGGCCTTGTCAATGCTCCTCCAACATTCTCTCGGATGATGAACTTCATCTTCAACCCCTATACCAATGAATTCGTCCTGGTGTATCTCGATGATATCTTGGTCTTCTCCAAGAATAAGAAGGATCATGCCAAACATTTGCGATTGGTGCTTGACAAGCTCAGAGAGTATCAATTCTATGCGAAGTTTTCCAAATGTGAGTTTTGGCTCGATGAAGTTCTTTACCTTGGTCATATCATCTCTGCCAAGGGCATCGCTGTTAATCCCGAGAAGGTGTCTGCAATTGTGAATTGGGAACCTCCTCAGAATGTCAAGCAGCTTCGCAGTTTTCTTGGTCTTGCAAGCTATTGCCGAAGATTCGTTGAGAATTTCTCTAAGATTGCAAAGCCTCTTTCCAACCTCCTCCAGAAGCATGTGAAGTATGTCTGGTCTCCTGAGTGTGACGTTGCTTTCAACACTCTCAAAGAGAAACTCGTCACAGCTCCTGTCTTAACTCCTCCCGACGAATCCAAGCCATTCGAAGTTTTCTGTGATGCTTCTCTTCAAGGTCTCGGTGCTGTGTTAATGCAAGAGAAGAAAGTTGTGGCCTATACCTCTCGTCAATTGAAGCCCAACAAAAAGAACTACCCCACTCACGATCTTGAGTTGGCGGCAGTTGTCCATGCATTAATAACATGGAGACATCTCTTGTTGGGAAGAAAAGTGGACATATTCACCGATCACAAGAGTCTCAAGTACATCTTCACTCAGCCCAACCTCAACCTCAGGCAAACTCGATGGGTCGAAATGATTCAAGAGTACAATCCGAGTATTGAATATACTCCAGGCAAACCCAATGTCATTGCAGATGCTTTGAGCAGGAAGGCTTATTGCAACAGCTTAATTCTCAAGCCCTTCCAACCGGATCTTTGTGAAGCTTTCCGCAAGCTGAATCTCCAAGTTGTTCCTCAAGGCTTTCTTGCCAACCTCATAGTCTCTCCTACTTTGGAAGATCAAATTCGTGAGGCGCAACTCCTGGATACCATGGTGAAGAAGGTGAAACGTGGTATTGACAAGGGTCTTTCCAAATACAAGTGCTATCGCATTGATGACATAGACACTTTATTCTTCGAGGACCGGATTTTGGTTCCTAAAGGTGATCTAAGGAAAGTCATTATGAACGAGGCGCACAATTCTCTCCTTTCTATTCATCCTGGAAGTACGAAGATGTACCATGACCTCAAGCAGTCGTATTGGTGGACTCGAATGAAGCGAGAAATCGCTCAATTCGTGAATGAATGTGATGTCTGTCGAAGGGTGAAAGCAGAACACCAACGACCAGCTGGTCTCCTCCAACCTCTTGCTATACCAGAATGGAAGTTTGATCATATCGAAATGGACTTCGTGACTGGATTTCCCAAGTCCAAGCGCGGAAATGATGCTATCTTCGTTGTCATCGACAAGCTTACTAAAGTGGCTCATTTCCTTCCAATCAAAGAATCTATCACAGCAGCTCAGTTGGCAGAGCTATACACCTCCAGAATTGTCTCCTTGCACGGCATTCCACAATTGATATCTTCAGATCATGGAAGCATCTTCACTTCTAAGTTCTGGGACTCCTTTCAGAAGGCCATGGGCACCAACATTCGCTTCAGCACAGCTTTCCATCCTCAAACTAGTGGCCAAGTCGAGCGAGTAAATCAAATCCTTGAAGATATGCTCAGGGCTTGTGTCATTTCATTTGGCATGAAGTGGGAAGATTGTCTTCTATATGCCGAGTTCTCCTACAACAACAGCTTCCAAGCGAGTTCGGGCAAGGCCCCACTCGAAATCCTCTATGGCAGGAAGTGCCGTACTCCTCTCAATTGGTCAGAGACTAGTGAACGCCAACTTCTTGGCAATGACTTAATCGCAGAGGCTGAAGAAATGTGTAAAGTCATCCGTGAAAATCTCAAAGCCGCGCAATCGCGCCAGAAGAGTTACTATGATAGCAAGCACTGTGATGTGGCTTTCGAGATCGGAGACCATGTCTACCTCCACGTCTCTCCAATGAAAGGCACTCGTCGCTTCGGTATCAAAGGGAAGCTTGCCCCTAGATACGTGGGTCCTTTCAAGATCATTGGCAAAAGAGGCGACCTCGCCTATCAACTTGAGCTTCCCTCCAACTTCGCGAACGTGCACGATGTGTTTCATGTGTCACAGCTTCGCAAGTGCTTCAAGACTCCTGAGCGCACCATCAACTTCGAAGAGATTGATCTCCAAGAAGATCTCTCTTATCATGAGCACCCCGTTGCTATTCTTGAAGAAACTGAGCGTAAGACTCGCAACAAGTCAATCAAATTCCTGAAAGTGAAGTGGTCGCACCATTTCGACCGAGAAGCCACCTGGGAACGCGAGGACCACCTCCGTTCTGAATATCCGGAGTTCTTTCAGTCCTAGATCTCGGGATGAGATCCTCTCGTAGTGGTGGAGTGTTGTAACACCCCGGATGTAACTTTCCATATTTGTAACTCCAACTCTTGCCATTTTTAGCTATGTGTTATGATATTCCCTTCGTGGTCGGGTTTTGTCTCTCGTTTTGCATTTTGTTCATGTCATGCATCTCATATCATGTCATCATGTGCATCTCATTTGCATACATGTTCGTCTCATGCATCCGAGCATTTTCCCCGTTGTCCGTTTTGCAATCCGACACTCCCACATGCACCGGCGCACCCCTCTTGTCTTTTTTCGTGAGCGGGTGCCAAACATTCTCGGAATGGACCGAGGTTTGCCAAGTGGCCTTGGTATAACACCGGTAGACCACCTGTCAAGTTTCGTTCCATTTGGAGGTCGTTTGGTGCTCCAACAGTTAACCGGGTAACCGCAAAGTCCTTTTGTGTGTTGCAGCAAAACCCCCATCCAAACAGTCCAATAACCCATCTAAGTCACCTCCATGCTCTCGGTCGTTCGATCACGATCGTGTGGACGAAAACCGCACTCCATTTGGAGTCTCCTAGCTCCCTCTACCTATAAATAGGTGAGCCTCCTCGAAATCCCGCAGTCCAAAAAAACCCTACATCCGTCCCTCCGCGCGCCGGAGGAATCCCCGCCGCCGCGCCCGGCCAACCGCGCGCCGCCACGTCAGCACCGCCGCCACCCACTGCCCGCGGGCCGGCGAGCCCGAGGAGGGCCCGCCCGAGCCCGTACGCCGACCCCCGCGCGCGCCTCCGTCTCCTCCCGCGGACCCCGTGCCTCCGCCGCCGCCCGCCTCCGCCGGCGTCGCCCGAGTTCGCCGCCATCGCCGCCTCCCGCCGTCCTCCGCAGGTCGCCGCGGCCGCCTGCGCCCGAGCGCGCCCGACGCCCCGCCGCCCCCGCCGCCGCCTCCCTCGCCGACGTCCGGCGCCTCCCGAGCTCCTCCGCCGCGCCTCGCCCTCTTCTTCTCCGGCGCCGAGCTCTGGCCGCCTCCTCTCCCGCGCCGATCCGTGCCGAACCCTCCAGATCTAAA
The DNA here is from genome assembly GCF_002575655.3 of Aegilops tauschii subsp. strangulata. Lineage (NCBI taxonomy): Eukaryota > Viridiplantae > Streptophyta > Magnoliopsida > Poales > Poaceae > Aegilops > Aegilops tauschii. The sequence continues at coordinate 222,026,545 of NC_053036.3, forward strand.
CGAGAGGTTGACTTTTTCCTCCCCCGAATTTCTCTGTCCTGAAATGTTTTGCATTATGTTGCCATGTTCTCTGCATCATAACTCCGTGTAAATAGCTCCGTTTTATGCGTGTAATATATTAAAATGTTCGTCTCGAGATGCTCTTCATTTTGTTCCAGTGTTCCCTACTCGTTTGAGTCAAGCTTGATGCCCAAAACTCTGGTGCAAGAGTGCTATATGATGTTTACCGCTGTTACTTATCAGAACTTGGTGTTTTGTTATTTTTGTTGCAATTGATGTGTGCATCTTATGGGCATGAGCTCTACAGGTGTTTTGATCTATGCCATGCCATATTATAGAGGTGTATGCCATGTATTTTTGTGATCTATGTGGTGACTAGCACAAGCATGCAAACTAGGCTTCATGATGTTTCTGTTTTCAGGGACTTAGAATTTTGCTAAGTCTGTGACTGCTATTATTTTGTTGCCATGTATCCATGTGTCTACAGAGAGATCCATGCTTCTTTTGGGAATGTTCAGTAAGGATGTTTTGTAGATATGATTATGCTTTATCCATACATGCCCCTGTTTGCAATTATGGAGTGTCCTAGCATGTCTTAATCTTGCTCTACTTTTGCTATAAAATGTTCCTGGCAGATTGTTAACATGATATTCAATTTTGCCAAGGTTGTTGTAGTTGATCCATACATGCTATGAACTTGATATTGCCATGGTTAGCTTCATAAACATGCCATATTGCTGTAGGTATGCTTGTTTTATCATGCATTGCTTTGTGATGAGTGAATCAAGCTCACCAAGATGCCCTCATAATTTCTGTTACTGCCATGCTCTGTTTTCTGCCAAGTCTGGAACCTGTTAACGAAACTTGCTATGTTTACATGGGTGCCATCATATCTTCTGATCCTTTTTGGCTCATGGTCAGTAAGGGACTTTTGTTCTATGCATTTAGTAGATTCATGCCATGCCTTGTTTTGCTATGATAAGTTCCTGTAGCATATGTTTTGCTTGCTCTGAACATTGCTACCTGATGCTGTTTCATACATGTCCAGTATTTTCTCTAAGTCTGTTAAACTGATATCTTTTGCACTTTTTCCATGCTTGTTTGAACCTGTTATGCTGTGATCTAGCCATAGCTCAGTGTTCATCTTTTGTCAAGCATCTCCTGTAGATTACTTCCATATGCTTTGTTGCTATGTTGGGGTGCTGTAGCATAGTTACTTGATGTATTCTAAGTGCTAGCATGCTGTTAATCGCAGATTCGTGTCATTCTTGTTTTGCTTGCCATTTGCAAACCGTGCATCTGTTTCCGGTGATCTTTATATCGATTTCGACCGAAATCATCTCATATTCCAGTGTCATACTTGGTTTGCCAAGTTACTGCCTTGTTCATCCTTTTTCTTCCGGAGCACGCATATGCATCGCATATCACATCTCGCATATCATGCATGTTTTGCATCATGTTGCTTGTGCATTTCCCGTGATTGATTGTGGTTCCGTTGCTTGTATTCTTGCTTTGGGTAGAGCCGGGAGACGAGTTCGTGAACGAGGAACCTGTTGAGTACGCTTACGAGGATCATGCTTTCGACAACTCTGAGAACCTTGCAGGCAAGATGACCATACCCTCGATATCACTTCTATCTTTGCTTTGCTAGTTGTTCGTTCTATTGCCATGCTGCGCTACCTACCACTTTCTATATCATGCCTCCCATATTGCCATGTCAAGCCTCTAACCATCTTTTCCTAGCAAACCGTTGTTTAGCTAAGTTACCGCTTTTGCTCAGCCCTTCTTATAGCGTTGTTAGTTGCAGGTGAAGTTGAAGTTGGTTCCATGTTGGAACATGGATATTTTGGTTTATCACAATATCTCTTATTTAATTAATGCATCTATATATTTGGTAAAGGGTGGAAGGCTCGGCCTTATGCCTGGTGTTTTGTTCCACTCTTGCCGCCCTAGTTTCCGCCATACCGGTATTATGTTCCTTGAGTTTGCGTTCCTTACGCGGTTGGGTGATTTATGGGACCCCCTTGACAGTTTGCCTTGAATAAAACTCCTCCAGCAAGGCCCAACCTTGGTTTTACCATTTGCCACCTAAGCCTTTTTCCCTTGGGTTTTCGCGAGCCCGAGGGTCATCTTTATTTAAACCCCCGGGCCAGTGTTCCTCTGAGTGCTGGTCCAAACTAGAGCCACTTGCAGCGCCACCATGGGGAAACTCGAGGGCTGGTTTTAGTTGTATGTAGTGTTCATCCGGTGTGCCCTGAGAACGAGATATGTGCAGCTCCTATCGAGATTTGTCGGCACATCGGGCGGCTTTGCTGGTCTTGTTTTACCATTGTCGAAATGTCTTGTAAACCAGGATTCCGAGACTGATCGGGTCTTCCCGGGAGAAGGTTTATCCTTCGTTGACCGTGAGAGCTTATAATGGGCTAAGTTGGGACACCCCTACAGGGTATTACCTTCCGAAAGCCGTGCCCGTGGTTATGAGGCAGATGGGAATTTGTTAATGTCCGGTTGTAGAGAACTTGACACTTGACTTAATTAAAATACATCAACTGTGTGTGTAGCCGTGATGGTCTCTTCTCGGCAAAGTCCGGGAAGTGAACACGGTTTGAGTTATGCATGAACGTAAGTAGTTTCAGGATCACTTCTTGATCATTTCTAGCTTCGCGACCGTTGCGTTGCTTCTCTTCTCGCTCTCATTTGCATATGTTAGCCACCATATATGCTTAGTGCCTGCTGCAGCTCCACCTCATTACACCATCCTTTCCTATAAGCTTAAATAGTCATGATCTCGCGGGTGTGAGATTGCTGAGTCCTCGTGACTCACAGATTCTACCAAAACAGTTGCAGGTGCCGACGATGCCAGTGCAGATGACGCAACCGAGCTCAAGTGGGAGTTCGATGAGGAACATGGTCGTTACTATGTTTCGTTGCCTGATGATCAGTAGTGGAGCCCAGCTGGGGACGATCGGGGATCTAGCATTTGGGGTTATCTTATTTTCATTTGGATTTTGACCGTAGTCGATCTATGTGTGGATTTTGGTTTATGTATGAATTATTTATGTATTGTGTGAAGTGGCGATTGTAAGCCAACTCTCGTTATCCCATTCTTGTTCATTACATGGGATTGTGTGAAGATGACCCTTCTTGCGACAAAGCCACAATGCGGTTATGCCTCTAAGTCGTGCCTCGACACGTGGGAGATATAGCCGCATCATGGGCGTTACACCTGTAGCTCGGTGAAGAGGTCAGGGAAGTTGGAGTGGCACCAATCCCCACCAACCGCCTCTCTAAAGCAGCTCCACACGAACTGAGCAGACACGCATGAGAAGAATATGTGGTTCGAGTCTTCGGGGGTATCACATAGAGGGCAGAGGCCAGAGCCCAGGCCATTGCGCTTGCGGACCTCAACTCCAGACGGCAGCCGGCCACGGATCCATTGCCACATGAAGATCCAGATTTTAAGGGGCAGGCGAATGGACCATACCGCCTGGAGGGGCGGCGGGGCGGAGGATGGGGCGATAGCCGTGTAAAGGAACTTGGTGGAGAATTGACCTGAAGGCTCATGGCGCCACCGAACCTCATCCGGGCCAGCATCGACAGCCGGCTCATGGAGAGCAATACAATCAAGAAGCTCATGCCAGGCGGTCACTTCCGGGGGCCCAAATGGCCTCCGGAACGCGAGGCGCCCTAAGTCAATGAGGGCCTCCTTCTTTTTGTTCTTATTGATCTCCTTCTTTTTGTTCTTATTGATCTCCTTCTTTGCACAAATGAATCAATCGTCGTCATTGCGCTTATTGATCTCCTTCTTTTTGTTGATGAACCACTTCTTGCAATCGTCATCCGTGAGGCTAGTGTTATCCAACATGATCCCTCACTCCTTCATGATCCTCGCTAGCCCTACCTTCTCTTTCCCAATCTCAATTATCTCATGTGTCTTCGCCTTCCCAAGCTCAATGCCATTTGTCCATCTTCTCCATGTCTATCCTCTTCCTCTCAATGATAATCCTTTCTCGCACCCTCTCCCTTTGCACATTCAAGAAGAGCATGTACCTCTCTTCTTTCTTTTCCTTCCCTTTCTCCTCCATTTTATTGTAACTCTCCTTTTTGCAAAAGATGTTAGTCCATGTGGTAGACATTCTGCTTTGTTGCACGGTCACGCGTGACCCTATCCTTCTCCCACTTTTTCCCCATCAAGCGTGCATTCCTCTTTGGCTTGGTCCCTTGTACGCCTCCTCCACCTTAGTCATCGTCGCCATCCAATAGATTTTATGAGAGCTTGTATCATCATTGTTTTTCTTCTTCTTGGCAGGGTTCTTGAGATCTTCAAATAGGGTTGGCCACTTATGATTACCGTTTAACTCCACCCAACAATAGGACATAGTCAATGTCTTCTTCTCAATTTGCTGGTACAAAGTGGCGGTCAATCCCATCTAGCAAGCAAAAAGCATACATCAACATAACGTAACAAAAAAAGCAAACAAGAAAGATGATGACCAATGTGAAGCAAACAAAACTTGCATGGAGTGGGGAGAGGAGATGTCGGTGGACGATGAGAGCGAGATCTGGAGGTAGAGGGGAATGCGAAGATGGTAGAGGGAGATAGATAGGATGAAGAGAATACATATATTTTCAACATGAGAGATCGATGACCCGCAAGTATAGAGGATCACGACAGTCTTCGAGGGTAGTATTTCACCCAAATTTATTGATTCGACACAAGGGGGGCCAATGAATATTTATGAGCCTTAGCAGTTGAGTTTTCAATTCAACCACACCTGGAAAGTAATTTCTCTGCAGCAAAGTGTTTTGTACCATAATAGTATGATAGTTTGATAGTAGCGGTAATAGTAGCAATAGTAACGGTAACAGTAGCAATAGTAACGGTAAAAGTAGCAGTTTTGTAGTGATTGTAACAACAACAACAACAACAATAGTAGCTTAGCAAAGACCATATGAGCAAAGCATAGGCATTGGATCAACGATGGATATTTGTCTGGATGACATTCATCATGTAACAGTCACAACCTAGAGCGACACACAATAGCTCCAATTCATCAACTCAACGTAGGCATGTATTCCGTATATAGTCATACATGCTTATAATAATAACTTGCATGACATCTTTTGTCCTAACCTCCCGTGGCAGCGGGGTCCATAAGGAAATTTGAGGGATATTAAGGCCTCCTTTTAATAGATAGCCATAACAAAGCATTAACACGTGGTGAATACATGAACTCCTAGAATTACAGTGATCCCCGGAGAGTATCCCAATTATTGGCACCTTGGGGTCTACGGATCAGAATAATAACAAGTGCATACAACTAGCAGATAGGATCAAGAACTCATATATATTGATGATAACATAGAGGGTTCAGATCTGAAATCATGGCACTCGGGCCTATAGTGACAAGCATTAAGCATAGCAAAGTCATAACAACATCAATCTCAGAACATAGAGGATACTAGGGATCAAGCCCTAACAAATTGACTCAATCACATGAAAAATCTGATCCAGTTCCATCACTGTCCAGCAAGCCTATGAAGGTGTAAGTGCATCTAGTGCCCCTTAGTGGGTTTGGAGTATTGAAGACAAATGGGTTAAGGGACTAATGTGTTTGAGAGTGTACATAGGAGTTATAGTCCCTGAAGATTTGGTTTAACCGAAGAAAGATGACCCCTAAAAATGTATTTTCTTCATGTGAAGAATTTGGTGCGACCATTGATGAAATGGAAGTGAAGATTTGGAACCTTGACGACTTTTGTTTTCGTAGTTTCTTTCTTCTTATTTGAGTCATAGGAAACACCGTACTGTTAAAGGGGGTCTAGGTGATACATAAATCGTATTTCCGAAGTGATGCTCAAACCAATACACAACCTACCGCTTTGAGTGAAGCCTTTGGATATCTTCGGTAGAGCTAACAAATTTGCTAGCGATAGAGACACAGTTCTTCTGGTCGTGGATGAATTTGGTCTGACTGAGGAGTTATGATTTTGCCAGTGCGAACTGCCTACCTTGAGGAAATTGAGTGCCCCAACGAATTTGAGAGTCCAAATTCTGATCATTGCTGCGGAGAGTGCGAGCTGTCGAGTGGATCCTTATCCTCAGTCATGTCCTAAGGGGCATTTATGAAAATTCATGTTGGGTTGCCCCTGGCTATAAATAGCCCCCACCACAACCACTTGTTGGTTGGTTGCTCTAGAGAGAGATTGACACTTGTCATTTCAGAGCAATCCTTCCTCTGACTACTTTGTGAGAAACCCAAGTGAGAAAAAACCCAACGAGAGCCAAAGTGATTGAACATCGCTGAAGAGTTTGATTTGTGTGATCCTACGCCTATTACCTTTGAAGAGTGTCATTTTTTCAGATGGTTAGGCATCATGTTCTGAGCACCCAAGAGTAATTGTAGCGTGCCGGTGAACAAGTCTGTGAAGGTTTTGGAAGTCTACCTTGAAGAATTACCACGAGTGATTGGGCGAGGTCTGCTATTACCTTAGCTCTAGAGGAATACGGTGAAGACTTAGTGTCTTCAGAGTTCAATCTCAGCCACCTCAACCAGACGTATAGTTGATACAACAACTGGAACTGGTCTACCAAATCATTGTGTCATCATCAAGCCTACCCGGTTTCAAATTCCTCAACCCTTTACTTTGTGTTATTCTACTGCTGAAGAATCTGTGATCTACTTTCTAAAGAATTTGAACTGAAGACTTTCATCATGCTGTTTTTCATTTCTTCAGTTCATCTTCTATATTCCTGAATGCTTGTATGATTGCATGTTCTTCACTTGTATCTTGTATGCATGCTCTATGTTGCTGTGATGAATTAGTCTCGCTCCTGTTTCTATTTCTTCACTCTGATCTTCGTCAAATTCATTAGAGTTTGACGAATTTTTAAAAATCTCCCATTCACCCCCTCTGGGAGTAAACCCACGCTTTCAATTGGTATCAGAGTAAGGTAGTCATTGTTCTGTGTGATTTTGGTTTAACCAGCTGGAGTTTTAGCTATGTCGTCTGCATGTATGATCAAAGTATCCGTTGCGTGCCCCATCTTTGATGGCACGAACTATCCCTATTGGAATGTATGAAAGCGTCTCTTGGCGATGAATAGTGAGTTGTTGACCTTTACTGAACTAGGATTGACTGACCTCTGCAAAATGGCTAGCGCTGATGACATTCGCAGGTACACTCAGCTGGATGCTCGGGACGAAATACATCATCTGTTCTTGTCTGACCAAAGATGAGTTTACCCGCATCAACCATTTGTGCAATGCAAAACTCATTTGGGACAGGATCTCTGACGTCTATGAAGGAGCTTACTCCCGTCAAGGTCCTTGGCTTGTTGAATTCAGGAATTTCCTGAAGTCCGAGGAAATTGATCTTGCTCCAAAAACTTCTGCAACCTGCCTCATGGAAAGAGGCATGAAGGTACTTGAACATCCCTCATATTCCTCTAATGAAGGTGAATCCGTTGAAAATATGACTCCTGGCTACTCTAAAATTGCTAATATCTCTACTAGGCAACAAATTGCTATGAAAGGATTCAAAATCTGCTATACAAAAGTGACCTGTTGAACGATGAAATGGAATGTACTCAGGCTTTTACCGACGATCTCAAATGTCTTCAATCAAAGTATGATGAGCTTGAAAGTTGTCATGTGGCCCTCTCAGCCGAACAAGAGAAGCTGTCCTATGAATTTCATCAAAGGAAGCAAGTTCTCGAGAAACTAAGAGCGTCTCATGATGATCTTCAAAAAGAAAATGATTAATTGCTCGCTCAAGAGATTAGTACCACCCAGGAAGAATTTGTTGCACCTTGCTTCAAATGCCTTGAACATGAAAATGCAAATTCTTTAGCTGAATGTTCAAATGCTTCTGTTTCTGTAATACTCCCTCCGTTCCAGAATATAAGGTGTATTGGTTGCTGTGCAAGTCAACCTTTTAAAGGTTTGACCAAGATAAAATAATAACATCTACAATGCCTAATATATAAAATATGAAACTACATTTTCATGATAGATCAAATGATATAAATTTATTATTGTGGATTGATACGTCTCCAACGTATCTATAATTTTTGATTGTTCCATGCTATTATATTATCTGTTTTGGATGTTTTATATGCATTAATATGTTATTTTATATTATTTTTGGGACTAACCTATTAACACAGAGCCCAGTGCCAGTTTCTGTTTTTTCCTTGTTTTTGAGTTTACAGAAAAGGAATATCAAACGGAGTCCAAATGGAATAAAACTTTTACGATGATTTTTCTTGGACCAGAAGACATCCACGGAGCTTGGAGACAGGGTCAGAAGATGCCCGAGGAGGCCACAAGCCTGCTAGGCGTGCCCCTGGGGGGGGGCACTCTGAGGGCTTGTGGGCCCCTCAGGAGTCCTCCAACCCTAATCTTGCACTATAAATTCCCAAATATTCCCAAACCAACAGAAGCATCCACCAAAATACTTTTCCGCCGCCGCAAGCCTCTGTTCCCGTGAGATCCCATCTTGGGGCCTTTTTTGACACCCTGTCGGAGGGGGATTCGATCACGGAGGGCATCTATATCAACCTTGCTGCCCTTCCGATGAAGCGTGAGCAGTTTACCACAGACCTACGGGTCGATAGCTAGTAGCTAGATGGCTTCTTCTTTCTCTTTGATCTTCAATACAATGTTCTCCTCGATGTTCTTGGAGTTCTATCCGATGTAATATTCTTTTGCGGTGTGTTTGTCGAGATCCAATGAATTATGGATTTATGATCAGATTATCTATGAATATTATTTGAGTCTTATATGAACTCTTTTATGCATGATTAAATATCTTTGTATTTCTCTTCAAATTATCGGTTTGCTTTGGACAACTAGATTGGTTCTTCTTGCAATGGGAGAGGTGCTTAGTTTTGGGTTCAATCTTGCGGTGTCCTAACCTAGTGACAAAGTAGGGGTAGCGAGGCACGTATTGTATTGTTGCCATCAAGGATAAAAAGATGGGGTTTTCATCATATTGCTTGAGTTTATCCCTCTACATGTCATCTTACTTAAGGCGTTAATCCGTTCTTATGAACTTAATACTCTAGATGCATGCTGGATAGCGGTCGATGTGTGGAGTAATAGTAGTAGATGCAGGTAGGAGACGGTCTACTTGACACGGACGTGATGCCTATATTTATAATCATTGCCTTAGATATCGTCATAACTTTGCGCTTTTCTATCAATTGCTCGACAGTAATTGTTTACCCACCGTATGTTTTCTTTCAAGAGAGAAGCCTCTAGAGAAACCTATGGCCCCGGGTCTATTTTGAATCATATATTTTCAGATCTATAAACCAAAACCCCCAAAAATACCTTGCTGCAATTTATTTATATTTACTTTAGTTTGCTCTTTTGTTTATCTTTTATACCTATCTCTTTTAGATCTCACTCTTGTTCGTGACCATGAAGGGATTGACAACCCCTTTTTCGCGTTGAGTGCAAGTGTTTGTTAGTTTGTGCAGGTACATAGATTGGAGACTTGCTTGTGCCCCCTACTGGATTTATACCTTGGTTCTTAACTGACGGAAATACTTATGTCTACTTTGCTGCATCACCCTTTCCTCTTCAAGGGAAAAATCAATGCAAGGTCAAGAAGTTGCAGGAAGAATTTCTAGCGCCGTTGCAGGGGAGGTTCTACATCAAGCCTACCAAGTACCCACCATAAACTCTCATCTCTTGCATTACATTATTTGCCATTTGCCTCTCATTTTCCTCTCCCCCACTTCTGAAACATTTTCAGAAAATCACAAAAATATTTGCCTTTTTATTCGCCCTCTTTCCATCTGATCTTTTGTTTGCTTGAATTCATCATCATGTGTGACTTTGGTATGGCAGAAACAGATGATGGCCTAACTCTTAAAATTTGATGAACTGGCAATCTGGATGCTAAAACATCTGTTTTGGGACAAGGGAATTTTATGGGAAAAGAACATATACAGGATTTTTTTTAATTGTGTAGGCAATCTGCCTCTGGATGATACTCCCATACTTAAAAGAACTAAAACTTATGCGGAAGCTATTTCAGCACTAGTTCTGAAATTCAGAAGTAGATTTATCTGTACTCATCCTACATTGCAAAGATTGTTTTATGAGTTACCCGTTATAAAAGATCCTAAGGCTAAAAAGATAGCTACCCAAGTTCTTATGAATGAATTTGATCACATAGTACGGGAAGCTAGGGATTTTTTTGATCATTATGGTATGAGCCATGAAAAACCGCCGATAGATGAGATTCTTTACAATAGTGACTATACTTTGAAACATTTGTTTGGAAATAATCAAATTTTTGATGAGAACCTTAAAAAGAAAATCCCTGTTTTAGATATGACCCAACAAATTTTCAACGATGTTAATCAATAGTATTCTTGGATTGTAGCCGGAAATCAAAGGGGATACGTAGATGGGCAGCTTGACGATGCCAAAATTTCTATGGATAATGTGTTCCAAGTTATCTTTGCAAAACCTTCCGACAAGAACACATCTATGGAAAAGAATACCAAAGATTTCAATACCTAGATCTATGTTTTATGCCTAGCTAGGGGCGTTAAACAATAGCGCTTGTTGGGAGGCAACCCGATTTTATTTCTTATGTTTTTGATTTTTGGTTCTGTTTTTCAATAAATACACATTATTACCTCTGTAGTAATTGTGTTTTCGTGTTTTAATTAGTGTTTGAGCCAAGTAAGACCTTTGGGATGATCTATGGTGATAGTTGATTTGATCTTGCTGAAAAACAGAAACTTTTGCGCCCAGTAACAGAACTAATCTGAGCTACTGGAACGTGATAAATTCTTGAATTTTTTACACAAGATTTATATATGAATTTCCTATGTTGTCCTAAATTTTCAGAATTTTTGGAGTTACAAAAGTATACGAAGTTTACAGATTACTACAGACTGTTCTGTTTTTGACAGATTTTGTTTTCTATGTTTTGTATGCTTATTTTGATGAATCTATGAGTAGTATGGGGGGGGGGTATGAACCATTGAGAAGTTGGAATACAGTAGATATTATACCAATATAAATTTATAATGAGTTCACAACAGTACCTAAAGTGGTGATTCATTTTATTATACTAACGGATCTCATGAGTCTTCTATTGAGTTTTGTGTTGTGAAGTTTTCAAGTTTTGGGAAAAGATTTGATAGACTATGGAATAAGGAGTGGCAAGAGCCTATGCTTGGGGATGCCCAAGGCACCCCAAGGTAATATTCAAGGACAACCAAGCATCTAAGCTTGGGGATGCCCTGGATGGCATCCCCTCTTTCGTCTTCGTTCCATCGGTAAATTTGCTTGAGGCTATATATTTTTATTCACCACATGATATGTGTTTTGCTTGGAGCGTCTTGTATAATATGAGTCTTTGCTTTTTAGTTTGCCACAATCATCCTTGTGAAGGAAATATGCCCTAGAGGCAATAATAAAGTTGTTATTTCTTCCTTATATCATGATAAATGTTTATTATTCATGCTAGAATTGTATTAACCGGAAACTTAGTACATGTGTGAATACATAGACAAACAGAGTGTCACTAGTATGCCTCTACTTGACTAGCTCATTAATCAAAGATGGCTAAGTTTCCTAGCCATAGACATGAGTTGTCATTTGATGAACGGGATCACATCATTAGAGAATGATGTGATTGACATGACCCATCCGTTAGCTTAGCACTATGATCGTTTAGTTTATTGCTATTGCTTTCTTCATGACTTATACATGTTCCTTTGACCATGAGATTATGCAACTCCCGAATACCGGAGGAACACTTAGTGTGCTATCAAACATCACAATGTAACTGGGTGATTATAAAGATGCTCTACAGGTGTCTTCGATGGTGTTTGTTGAGTTGGCATAGATCGAGATTAGGATTTGTCACTCCGATTGCCGGAGAGGTATCTCTGGGCCCTCTCGGTAATGCACGTCACTATAAGCCTTGCAAGCAATGTAACTAATGAGTTAGTTATGGGATGATGCATTACGGAACGAGTAAAGAGACTTGCCGGTAATGAGATTGAACTAGGTATAGTGATACTGGCGATCGAATCTCGGGCAAGTAACATACCGATGACAAAGGGAACAACGTATGTTGTTATGCGTTTGACCGATAAAGATCTTCGTAGAATATGTGGGAGCCAATATGAGCATCCAGGTTCCGCTATTGGTTATTGACCGGAGATGATTCTCAGTCATGTCTACATAGTTCTCGAACCCGTAGGGTCCGCACGCTTAACGTTCGATGACGATCGGTATTATGAGTTTATGTGTTTTGATGTACCGAAGGTAGTTCGGAGTCCCGGATGAAATCACGGAGATGACGAGGAGTCTCGAAATGGTCGAGACATAAAGATTGATATATTGGAAGACTATATTCGGACACCGGAATAGTTCCGAGGTGCATCGGGTATTTTCTGGAGTACCGGGGGGTTACTGGAACCCCCCGGGGGGTTATTGGTTCTCATGGGCCTATTGGTGGAAGAGAGGAGGCAAGCCAAGGTGTGGCACGTGCCCCTAGCCCAAACCGAATTGGACTAGGGGGGCCGGCCCCCCTTTCCTTCTCTCCTCCCTCTCCTTCCCCCTTCTCCTTGTTGGAATAGGAAAGGGGGGGGGGGGCAAATCCTACTTGGAGTAGGATTGCCCCCCCATGGCGCGCCTCCTCCCCTTGGCCGGCCTCCTCCTCGCTCCCCCCTTTATATATGTGGGAGGGGGCACCCCAAAGGCACACAAAGTTTCTCTTAGCCATGTGCGGTGCCCCCCTCCACAGAAACACACCTCGGTCATATCGTTGCAGTGCTTAGGCGAAGCCCTGCGCCGGTAACTTCATCATCACCGTCACCACGCTGTCGTGCTGACGAAACTCTCCCTCAGCCTCAGCTAGATCAAGAGTTCGAGGGACGTCATCGAGCTGTACGTGTGCAGATCGCCGAGGTGCCGTGCGTTCGGTACTTGATCGGTTGGATCGCGAAGACGTTCGACTACATCAACCGTGTTACTTAACGCTTCCGCTTTCGGTCTATGAGGGTACGTGGAAACACTCTCCCTGCTCGTTGCTATGCTTCTCCTAGATAGATCTTACGTGATCGTAGGATTTTTTTTTGAAATACTACGTTCCCCAACAGTGGCATCCGAGCCAGGTCTATGCGTAGGTGTTATATGCACGAGTAGAACACAAAGAGTTGTGGGCGATAATAGTCATACTGCTTACCAGCATGTCATACTTTGATTCGGCGGTATTGTCGGATCAAGCGGCCCAGACCGACATTACATGACCGCGTTCATGAGACTGGTTCTACCGTCGTGCTTTGCACACAGGTGGCTAATGGGTGTCTGTTTCTCCAACTTTAGTTGAATCGAGTGTGACTACGCCCGGTCCTTGTTGAAGGCTAAAACATCACACTTGACAAAAAATCGTTGTGGTTTTTGATGCGTAGGTAAGAACGGTTCTTGCTAAGCCCGTAGCAGCCAGGTAAAACTTTCAACAACAAAGTAGAGGATGTCTAACTTGTTTTTGTAGGCCTTGCTGTGATGTAATATGGTCAAGACGTGATGATATATAAATTGTTGTATGAGATGATCATGTTTTGTAACAGTTATCGGCAACTGGCAGGAGCCATATGGTTGTCGCTTTATTGTATGAAATGCATTCGCCATGTAATTGCTTTACTTTATCACTAAGCGGTAGCGATAGTCGTAGAAGCAATAGTTGGCGAGACGACAACGATGCTTCGATGGAGATCAAGGTGTCAAGCCGGTGACGATGGTGATCATGACAGTGCTTTGGAGATGGAGATCAAAGGCACAAGATGATGATGGCCATATCATATCACTTATATTGATTGCATGTGATGTTTATCCTTTATGCATCTTATTTTGCTTAGTACAGTGGTAGCATTATAAGATGATCTCTCACTAAATTTCAATGTATAATTAAGTGTTCTCCCTGAGTATGCATCGTTGATACAGTTCGTCGTGCCGAGACACCACGTGATGATCGGGTGTGATAAGCTCTACGTTCACATACAACGGGTGCAAGCCAGTTTTGCACACGCGGAATACTCGGGTTAAACTTGACGAGCCTAGCATATGCAGATATGGCCTCGGAACACTGAGACTGAAAGGTCGAGTGTGAATCATATAGTAGATATGATCAACATATTGATGTTCACCATTGAAAACTACTCCATCTCACGTGATGATCGGACATGGTTTAGTTGATATAGATCACGTGATCACTTAGATGATTAGAGGGATGTCTATCTAAGTGGGAGTTCTTAAGTAATATGATTAATTGGACTTTAATTTATCATGAACTTAGTACCTGATAGTATTTTGCATGTCTATGTTGTTGTAGATAAATGGCCCGTGCTATTGTTCCATTGAATTTTAATGCGTTCCTAGAGAAAGCTAAGTTGAAACATGATGGTAGCAACTACTTAAGGAAATATGCCCTAGAGGCAATAATAAAGTTGTTATTTATATTTCCTTATATCATGATAAATGTTTATTATTCATGCTAGAATTGTATTAACCGGAAACTTAGTACATGTGTGAATACATAGAGAAACAGAGTGTCACTAGTATGCCTCTACTTGACTAGCTCGTTAATCAAAGATGGTTAAGTTTCCTAGCCATGGACAAGAGTTGTCATTTGATGAACGGGATTACATCATTAGAGAATGATGTGATTGACTTGACCCATCCGTTAGCTTAGCACTATAATCGTTTAGTTTATTGCTATTGCTTTCTTCATAACTTATACATGTTCCTATGACTATGAGATTATGCAACTCCCGAATATCGGAGGACACTCAGTGTGCTATCAAACGTCACAACGTAACTGGGTGATTATAAAGATGCTCTACAGGTGTCTCCGATGGTGTTTGTTGAGTTGGCATAGATCGAGATTAGTATTTGTCACTCCGATTGTCGGAGAGGTATCTCTGGGCCCTCTCGGTAATGCACATCACTATAAGTCTTGCAAGCAATGTGACTAATGAGTTAGTTACGAGATGATGCATTACGGAACGAGTAAAGAGACTTGCCGGTAACGAGATTGAACTAGGTATGATGATACCGACGATCGAATCTCGGGCAAGTAACATACCGATGACAAAGGGAACAACGTATGTTGTTATGCGGTTTGACCGATAAAGATCTGCGTAGAATATGTAGGAACCAATATGAGCGTCGAGGTTCCGCTATTGGTTGTTGACCGGAAGTGAGTCTCGGTCATGTCTACATAGTTCTTGAACCCGTAGGGTCGGCACGCTTAACGTTCGATGACGATCGGTATTATGAGTTTATGTGTTTTGATGTACTGAAGGTAGTTTGGAGTCCCGGATGTGATCACGGACATGACGAGGAGTCTCGAAATGGTCGAGACGTAAAGATTGATATATTGGAAGGCTATTTTGGACAACTGAATGGTTTCAGATATGTTCGGGCAATTACCGGAGTACCGGGGGGTTACCGGAACCCCCCGGGGAGTCAATGGGCCTTAATGGGCCATGGTGGGAGAGAGGGGTAGGCGGCCAAGAGGGGGGCGCACCCCCCCCAAGCCCAATCCGAATTGGGGAGGGGGCCGCCCCCTTTCCTTCTCTCCTTCTCCCTCTTCCTTCTTCTCCTACTCCAACTAGGGAAGGGGGGGGGGAAACCTACTCCTACTAGGAGTAGGAATCCCCCTTGGGGCGCGCCATAGAGAGGTCCGGCCCTCCCCTCCTCCACTCCTTTATATACGGGGGAGGGGGGCACCCCATTGACACACAAGTTGACAGTTGTCTTAGCCGTGTGCGGTGCCCCCCTCCACAGATTTCCACCTCGGTCATATCGTTGTAGTGCTTAGGCGAAGCCCTGCGTCGGTAACTTCATCATCACCGTCATCATGCCGTCGTGCTGACGAAACTCTCCCTCGGCCTCAGCTGGATCAAGAGTACGAGGGACGTTGATACGTCTCCAACGTATCTATAATTTATGAAGTATTCATGCCATGTTTACAATAGTTTTATATGATTTTGGTATGATTTGATTAGAACTAACCTGGACTGACGCTATTTTCAGCAGAACTGCCGTGGTGGTGTTTTTGTGCAGAAATAAAAGGTCTCAGAATGCGATGAAAATGAACGGAGAATTTTCTGGAAAATATAAAAAATACTGGAACAAAGAGTTACCGGAGGGGAGGCCCGTGGGCCCCACGAGGGTGGAGGGCGGGCCCACCCCCCTAGGGCGCGCCCCTGTGCCTCGTGGACTTCCCGTGGGGCCCCCTGACTTGTTCTCGACGCCAGTGTCTCCTATAAATACCCAAACCTCTAGAAAATAACCTAGATCGGAAGTTCCGCCGCCGCAAGCCTCTGTAGCCACGAGAAATCAATCTAGGCCCTCTCTGGCACCCTGCTGGAGGGGGCCATCATCACCGGAAGCCATGGAGGAGGATCCCGGAGGGGCCATCATCGCCGTGAAGGCCAAGATCCAGAGGGAGAATCTCTCCCCATCCAGGGGGGGGCATGGAGGAGGAAGCAGATGGGGGAGAACCTTTCCTCCTCTCTCTCGGTGGCGCCAGAGTGCCATCGGGAGGGGAATCATCGCCATGGTGATCGTCTTCATCAACATGAGAATATCTAGGCATGATCATGAACATAGGCATCACGTTCGTGTCAAGTAGACCGAAACGATTCTGCATCTACTACTATTACTCCACACATCGACCGCTATCCAGCATGCATCTAGAGTATTAAGTTCATAAGAACAGAGTAACGCATTAGGCAAGATGACATGACGTAGAGGGATAAACTCAAGCAATATGATATAAACCCCATCTTTTTATCCTTGATGGCAACAATACAATACATGTCGGTTCTCTTTCTGTCACTGGGATCGAGCACCGCAAGATTGAACCCAAAGCTAAGCACTTCTCCCATTGAAAGAAAGATCAATCTAGTAGGCCAAACTAAACCGAAAATTCGAAGAGACTTACAAAGATATCAAATCATGCATGTAAGAATTCAGAGAAGAATCAAATATTGTTCATAGATAATCTTGATCATAAACCCACAATTCATCGGATCTCGACAAACACACCGCAAAAAGTATTACATCGAATAGATCTCCAAGAACATCGAGGAGAACTTGTATTGAGAACCAAAGAGAGACAAGAAGCCATCTAGCTAATAACTATGGACCCGAAGGTCTGTGGTAAACTACTCACACATCATCGGAGAGGCTATGGTGTTGATGTAGAAGCCCTCCGTGATCGAATCCCCCTCCGGCAGATCGCCGGAAAAGGCCCCAAGATGGGATCTCACCGGTACAGAAGGTTGTGGCAGTGGAAAAGTGGTTTCGTGGCTCCCCTGGATGTTTTTAGGGTATAAGAGTATATATAGGCGAAAGAAGTAGGTCAGTGGAGCTACAAGGGGCCCACGAGGGTGGGGGGCGCGCCTACCCCCTGGGCGCGAACTCCTGCCTCGTGGCCGCCTTGTTGCTTCCTTGATGTCCACTCCAACCCAACTGCTAGAACCCCGATTGCCCCAACTGGGCACCACTGCTGATCAACAAGAAAATAAACAACACAACGAACAAGATCTTCATCGAGCTCCCACTTGAGCTCGGTTGCGTCACCTGCGCTGGTATCCTCGACACCTGCAACTGTTTGGAAGTATCTGTGAGTCACGAGGACTCAGCAATCTCACACCCGTGAGATCAAGACTATTTAAGCTTATAGGAAAGGATGGGGTAGTGAGGTGGAGCTGCAGCAAGCACTAAGCATATATGGTGGCTAACATACGCAAATGAGAGCGAGAAGAGAAGCAACGGAACGGTCGTGAACTAGCAATGATCAAGAAGTGATCCTGAACTCCTACTTACGTCAAACATAACCCAGAAACCGTGTTCACTTCCCGGACTCCGCCGAGAAGAGACCATCACGGCTACACACGCGGTTGATGCGTTTTAATTAAGGTCAAGTGTCAAGTTCTCTACAACCGGATATTAACAAATTCCCATCTGCCACATAACCGCAGGCACGGCTTTCGAAAGATAATACCTTGCAGGGGTGTCCCAACTTAGCCCATTATAAGCTCTCATGGTCAACGAAGGATATTCCTTCTCCCGGGAAGACCCGATCAGTCTCGGAATCCCGGTTACAAGACATTTCGACGATGGTAAAACAAAACCAGCAAAGCCGCCCGAATGTGCCGACAAATCCCGATAGGAGCTGCACATATCTCGTTCTCAGGGCACACCGGATGAGCAGTCCGTACAACTAAAACCAGACCTCAAGTTTCCCAGAGGTGGCGCTGCAAAGGGCTCTAGTTTGGACCAACACTCCGACGAGCACTGGCCCGGAGGGGTAAAATAAGATGACCCTCGGGATGTGCGACTCCCAAGGGAAAAAGGCTAGGTAAGGCAAATGTAAAACCAAGGTTGGGCCTTGCTGGAAGAGTTTTATTCAAAGCGAACTGTCAAGGGGGTCCCATAAATCACCCAACCGCGTTAGGAATGCAAAATCAAGGAACATAACACCGGTATGACGGAACTAGGGCGGCAAGAGTGGAACAAAACACCAGGCATAAGGCCGAGCCTTCCACCCTTTACCAAGTATATAGATGCATTAATAATATAAGAGATATTGTGATATCCCAACATAACCATAATCCAACATGGAGCAATCTTCATCTTCACCTGCAACTAGCAACGCTATAAGAGGGGCTGAGCAAAAGCGGTAACATAGCCAAACAACGGTTTGCTAGGAAGGGTAACAAAGGTTAGAGGTTCATGGCAAAATGGGAGGCATGTATAGCAAGTGGTAGGTAGCGCAGCATAGCAATAGAGCGAACAACTAGCAAGCAAAGATAGAAGTGATTTTGAGGGTATGGTCATCTTGCCTGAAATCCCGCTAGGAAGAAGAACGAGTCCCCACAACTCCGGAACGGAACCGAAGCTAACGAGAGAAGCAACCCGGAAAGAAACAAACAACATAGTAAACAAGCACCACATACACATGGCATGATGCACAAACAAATATGATGCATGTCCGGTTTAAAAAGGCATGGCATGGCAAAGTGCAACAAACAACACTACAAATTAAGTGGAGCTCAATATGCAACGAGTTGCATATTGACGAAACACCACATTTAATTATTTATTTCTCTCTTGTTTATATACCCAACAATATTAAATGTTATTAACCATGGCAAGAGGTGAAGCATAATTAAACAACCTATCTAGGCAAGTTTAAAAGAGGCCGGAAATAACAAACGACAATTCCGATAAATCCTCATGTCATTTAGCAATTTAAAACAAACACGATTTTAAACATTTAAATGTTGTTATCATGATGCGGATGACAATGCAAGTTTTAAGCAATTTTTATGAAAATGTTGACATGAAGATGATTAGGAGCATTTGGTCACCATGGCAGAAAGAATTGGGTGCCACGGCGATGAAAACGGAAACGATGCCATGGCAACGTCCCGGTTCCGATAACTCGCAGAGATACCGGTGCAAAAGAAGTGGGCGTGAGCGTGTCATACAAGGATGGTGGGGTGCTCCCGGATTCCGGGTTCCCACGGAGCGGCGGCATGGCAAACGAGGAACGTGCAAAGTCCTCTCTCGGAAACGGTGCACACACGAGCGACTCATACAACACATGCATCCGTTCACGGGCGTCATCTCGGCGGTTATACCTTCGAAACGTGCATTTTTGGAACGGATCAAGTCCGTTGAGGGAAGTAGACGTTCTCGGGACGGTCGTAGTGGAAGTAGTGGTACACACGAAGGTAGTCGAACTTGACGGTTCTGTTACACGGGTCTTCGGCGACGGTAGTGGAAGTAGTGGCACACGTTCGTTTTCGGAGAGGTACTTGGCGAGTCCGCGTAGTCGTAGACGTTCCAAGGTACTTGACGCATCAGCAGGTGTAGTCGTACATGTTCGGAGCGAAACTTGGCGTATCCATGTACTTGCAGTCTCGGTCTTCACGGAGAAGCAACAGAACGACGACGGTTAAGTGCAGTGAGGCCCCGGGTCTATCGAGGTTTGGGATGAGCCAAACGAGGCAGCACAACGTCTGGGTCTTGGCGGTCAACGAAGAGGCGGGCGGCGAAGCAGCAGCAACATGCGGGCACTGAACAGCCACGATGGACGCCATGACCGTGAGGAGGGGCTCTCACACGAGACCAGCAGCGGGCACGCGTGTGCAGGAAGGCGGCGAGGTCACTGGAAGATGGCAACGCGACGGCCGGACGGCTTGTGGGCGGGGATGACTGCTTCGGCGGAGGCGCGGGAGGCCGGGCGCCATGGAGGGAGGAAGCAGGGAGCTCGGGCGTGAGCTCCTCTACTTGCTCGGTTGCAGCAAGCCGCGAGGAGGCTCGGGCGCGACGACGCAGGGCAGCGGCCTGCTGGCTTGAGTGGCACGCGGCCATGACAAGGAGGCGGGGAAGAAGGCCAGGGCGCAGTGCGGTTGGCCTGCTGGGCAGAGGAGGTCGCAGCTTGCGGGAGCTCGAGGAGCTCCTCTCCTCGGGCGCTCGGGCAACAGGGATTGGCGAGTAGGCGCGGTCGCGGCCTGGTGCTGCAGAGGGAGGCGCGCGGGAGGCTGAGAGGGGGTCGGGCGCGAGGGAGAGAGTGGAGGGAGAGATCGAGAGGGGGGAGGAGTGCGAGGCTCTGCTCCTCTCTCTTTCTGTGTGGGAGGCAGCGCGAGGGAGGAGAAGAGCGGGAGATGGGGATCGGGCGATGGGTGTGTGGCGGCGCATGAGGAGAACGAAGGGAGAGATGGGGAACGAGCGATGGTCGGGCTATGGTTAGGTAGGGGTGCGGCGGCTGGGCCTTGGGCCATCTCGGTGAAGAGGGGAAAAGGTCAGCAGGAGGTGGGCTGCGCTGGATCTCTCTCTCCCCCTTAATTCTTTCAAAAACCTTTCCGAAAAACAGAAAAATCACAATGAAAGAAAGGAGAGAAAATAAAGGGGGGGGGGGAAGGATTTGGGCAAGAGGCTATTTCCCCGGACTCATAAAAATGTGCTTGTTCCGAGAAAATAGAAAGGCCATGATTGAAAGATTTAAATTCAAACTCATTTGATATAAATTCAAATGATTTGAACAAGGACAAGGTTTAGGAGTGGCCAAAAATGTTGGGAATTTAGGAAGAGCCTCGACAAATGGAAAAAGAATTATTGGCCAGGTTAGAGAGATCGACTCCAAGCAGAAAAGGCATAGGATTAATTTTGCACGTGTGTTAAGGTGAACTCCAATTAATGGAATATTTATAATAGCTCCATAAATATTAGGAGGATATGTTATAAAGAGAAATCACCATGTGAAATCCCTCGATTTAAATGGATCGAAGATCCATGCAATTTATTTAGTTGAGTTTTGATGCAAAGATTAATGACATGATGGAATGCAAAAATAAAAGAGCAAGCACCAAAAGAAACACGCGGTTGATCACGAAAATAAGGAAGTCTTCTGAAGCGTCGGTCTTGGGGCGTTACATAATTCCTATTTGCAACAATAAGAACATCATTAATCCTTCCCATAGGTTTCTTAATGGTGGAATCCGCAAGATGCAAATTTAAAGAACCATCATCAAATTCACGGAAACCTAACACATCACACAAAGTTTTTGGAATCGTGGAAACACTAGCACCCAAATCACATAAAGCATAGCATTCATGATCTTTAAGCTTAATTTTAATAGTAGGTTCCCACTCATCATAAAGTTTTCTAGGGATAGAAACTTCTAATTCAAGTTTTTCTTCATAACATTGCATTAAAGCATCAATGATATGTTTAGTAAAAGCTTTATTTTGATCATAAGCATGAGGAGAATTTAACACGGATTGCATCAAGGAAATACAATCTATCAAAGGGCAATTATCATAATTAAATTCCTTGAAATCCATAATAGTGGGTTCATTGCTACGTAAAGTTTTGACCTCTTCAATCCCACTTTTACCAATTTTTGCATCAAGATCTAAAAACTCTGAATCATTGGGACGCCTTTTAACTAAGTTGACTCATCTCCAGTCCCATCTTTATAAAGATTCATATTGGAAAACAAAGATATAATAGGAGACACATCAGTCACTTTTAGATCTTCATTATTAGTGTCATGAAAACTAGAAGAACACGCTTTCACAAAGCAATCTTTTTTTGCACGCATCCTAGCGGTTCTTTCTTTGCACTCATCAATGGAAATTCTCATGGCTTTGAGAGACTCATTGATATCATGCTTAGGTGGAATAGATCTAAGTTTCAAAGAATCAACATCAAGAGAAATTCTATCCACGTTCCTAGCCAACTCATCAATCTTAGGCAATTTTTCTTCAAGCAAAGCATTGATTTTTTTTTGCGAAATCATAAATTCTTTAACACTAGTCTCAAAATCAGAGGGCATCTTATTAAAATTTCCATAAGAGTTGTTGTAGGAATTACGATAATTATTGGAGGAATTACTAGGCAAAGACCTAGAATTAAAATTTCCTCTATATGCGTTGTTACCAAGATTGTTCCTACCAACAAAATTCACATCCATAGATTCATTATTATTCTCAATCAAAGTGGACAAAGGCATATCATTAGGATCAGAAGAAACACTCTTATTAGCAAACAATTTCATAAGTTCATCCATCTTTCCACTCAAAACATTAATCTGTTCAATCACATGAACCTTTTTACTAGTAGATCTTTTGGTGTGCCATTGAGAATAATTAACCATAATATTATCTAGGAGTTTAGTAGCTTCTCCTAAAGTGATTTCCATAAAAGTACCTCCCGCGGCCGAATCTAAAAGATTTCTAGAAGCAAAATTCAATCTGACATAATTTTTTTGTATAATCATCCATAAATTCAAACCATGTGTAGGGAAATTACGTATCATTAATTTCATCCTCTCCCAAGCATGTGCAACATGCTCACGATCAAGTTGCTTAAAATTCATAATATCGTTTCTAAGAGAGATGATCTTAGCGGGAGGAAAATACTTAGAGATAAAAGCATCTTTGCACTTATTCCATGAATCAATACTATTTTTAGGCAAAGGTGAGAACCAAGTTTTAGCACGATCTCTAAGCGAAAACGGAAATAGTTTCAATTTAACAATATCATTATCCATATCTTTCTTCTTTTGCATATCGCACAAATCAACAAAGTTTTTTAGATGGGTAGCGGCATCTTCACTAGGAAGGCCAGAAAATTGATCTTTCATGACAAGATTCAACAAGGCAGCATTAATGTCACAAGATTCAGCATCGGTAATAGAAGCAATCGGAGTG
Source organism: Aegilops tauschii subsp. strangulata (assembly GCF_002575655.3). Taxonomy (NCBI): domain Eukaryota; kingdom Viridiplantae; phylum Streptophyta; class Magnoliopsida; order Poales; family Poaceae; genus Aegilops; species Aegilops tauschii. Next base: position 222,049,824 of record NC_053036.3, read on the forward strand.
CTAATAAAATCATTGTTATTGGTATTGGAAAAGTCACACAATTTAGTATTATCTTGAGCCATCGTGACAAACAATCAATCCAACACACAAGCAAATAAGAAGCAAGCGAAAAGAGGTGAACGAAAAAGGGCGAATAAAATGGCAAGGGTGAAGTGGGGGAGAGGAAAACGAGAGGCAAATGGCAAATAATGTAATGCGAGGGATAAGAGTTTGTGATGGGTACTTGGTATGTCTTGACTTGAGCGTAGATCTCCCCGGCAATGGCGCCGGAAATCCTTCTTGCTACCTCTTGAGCATGCGTTGGTTTTCCCTTGAAGAGGAAAGGGCGATGTAGCAAAGTAGCGTAAGTATTTCCCTTAGTTTTTGAGAACCAAGGTATCAACCCAGTAGGAGACTACACGCAAATCGCCTAGTACCTGCACAAACAATCAAGAACCTTGCAACCAACGCGATAAAGGGGTTGTCAATCCCTTCACGGCCACTTGCAAAAGTGAGATCTGATAAAGATAATAAGATAAATATTTTTGGTATTTTTGTTGTATTGATTGGAAAATAAGGATTGCAAAATAAATAGTAAACTAGAATTGTAGATCGGAAACTTATATGATGTAAAGTAGACCCCGGGGCCATAGGATTCACTAGTGGCTTCTCTCAAGATAGCATATATTACGGTGGGTGAACAAATTACTGCCGAGCAATTGATAGAAAAGTGCATAGTTGTGAGAATATCTAGGCATGATCATGAACATACGCATCACGTCCGTGTCAAGTAGACCGAAACGATTCTGCATCTACTACTAGTAATCCACACATCGACCGCTATCCAGCATGCATCTAGAGTATTAAGTTCATAAGAACAGAGTAACACATTAGGCAAGATGACATGATGTAGAGGGATAAACTCAAGAAATATGATATAAACCCCATATTTTATCCTCGATGGCAACAATACAATACGTGTCAGTTCCCTTTCTGTCACTAGGATCGAGCACCGCAAGATTGAACCCAAAGCTAAGCACTTCTCCTATTGCAAGAAAGATCAATCTAGTAGGCCAAACTAAACCAAAAATTCGAAGAGACTTACAAAGATATCAAATCATGCATATAAGAATTCAGAGAAGAATCAAATATTGTTCATAGATAATCTTGATCATAAACCCACAATTCATCGGATCTCGACAAACACACCACAGAAAGTATTACATCGAATAGATCTCAAAGAACATCGAGGAGAACTTTGTATTGAGAACCAAAGAGAGAGAAGAAGCCATCTAGCTAATAACTATGGACCCGAAGGTCTGTGGTAAACTACTCACACATCATCGGAGAGGCTATGGTGTTGATGTAGAAGCCCTCCATGATCGAATCCCCCTCCGGCAGATCACCGGAAAAGGCCCCAAGATGGGATATCACGGGTACAGAAGGTTGCGGTGGTGGAAAAGTGGTTTCGTGGCTCCCCTGGATGTTTTTAGGGTATAAGAGTATATATTGGCGAAAGAAGTAGGTCGGTGGAGCTACGAGGGCCCCACGAGGGCCCCACGAGGGTGGGGGGCGTGCCTACCCCCTGGGCGCGCCCTCCTGCCTCGTGGCCACCTCGTTGCTTCCTTGACATCCACTCCAAGTCTCCTGGATTGCGTTTGTTCCAAAAAATATCCTCGCGAAGGTTTCGTTCCGTTTAGATTCCATTTGATATTCCTTTTCTGCGAAACACTGAAATAGGCAAAAAACCAGCAATTTGCACTGGGCCGTCGGTTAATAGGTGAGTCCCAAAAATAATATAAAAGAGTATATTAAAGCCCATTAAACATCCAAAACAGATAATATAATAGCATGGAACAACCAAAATTATAGATACGTTGGAGACGTATCACGACCTTGGTCGACGCGTGGCGATTGATGGGACGTGGGTGCCCCCGCTTCCCCATGCTGCCTCGGCAACCGCTCCTGGCTGACAAAAAGGCTGGCGCCTGCTACAGAGCTTTCATTGCTTTCCTTTCGTCTTGCTCCAGATCCCCCTTCTCCTTCTCGTCCAGAGAGCCCCAGATCCACGGAAACTCTTCCCCCAGCCCGCAGCGGATGGCCACCGACAAGGCGAAGGGCGTGCATTTGCCCTCGTGGTTCGAGCCTGCCTTGAGCATGTCCACGGTCTCGAAGAAGAACCTCGCCGTCGCGCTCCTAGTGACGGCGGCAACGAGGGGGGAGAGACGGCGCTTCGGGCCGGCTCCGCCAAGCCAGAAACCTTGGGCGGTACCTTCTATCCCTTCTTCTTGCACATTGTCTTCACAGGGCTGGTCGCCCCCTTCTCCGGCTTCTTCTATGCCATCCTTCGCCATTACAATCTCCACGCCCTGCATCTTCATCCCAACTCTGTCCTCCTCCTGTCTATCTTTGCCTTTTATGGCGAGGCATTCGTGGGGGTGATGCCGTTCGTGGCGCTGCTCTGCCATTTCTTCTTCCTTCAGGTCAAGGAGGGCCCGTGCTCGGGGTGTGCCAACTTCATCGCGGCCAACGGCAGCAATGCGATCTCGCGAGCCGGGAAGAAGGTGGATGACTTCGGGAACAAGTGGATCTTCATGGACGCCAAGCGCTCCTACCCTCGGCTGGCGCTGCCGACTGGGATGCCAGCGCCTCACGTGGGATGGAATCATGCGAACCTCACCGATCCCCGGGCGGAGCAGATGATGGAGAGGATGGTGGCCGACCTCAAGCCTGACGACCCGAGGGCGGAGAAGCTGACAGGGGCCATGATTGTCAAGGAGTTCCTGATGCAGTGCCTAGTTCCGCTCCAGCCGCGCTCGCGCCCCTTGTGGAAGCTCATGGACGAGGGAGGCGACCTCCGCCTACGCCCGGACGCCTTGTCCGACGGGGAGCTGGTCAAGGCCCTGCGCCTCCTGGTCGGGAAGGACCAGGGTTGCCTGCGAGATACTCATCTTCCGCTATACCGCCGCCCGGATGGGGCGAAGATCGCCGCCGCCATGCTTGTGTTCAACGAGCGCGGGCTCGTACCGCTGGCGCGCACCGAGCGCCCGGGCTCCCCGGTGGTGGCGGCTTCTGGTGAGTCCGACGAGGAGGGGTAGGACTCGGAGGAGACTGTGGAAGGTGCGGGGGAGACCTCCCCCCCCCGCGCCAACGCGACCTCCTCCTCGTCGTTTCTGATGATTATGTCGACGCCGGCGAGCACCCGGCACAGGAGCCCCTGCACTCCGCCGGGGCCACCACGAGATCCAGGGGCACCCCTCCGAAGAAGCTGAAGCCGGGGGTCCCAAAGAAGAGCCGGTCGGCGCTGATCTCCCGAGGTGGCGCCTTCGATTCGTCACCAGCCAGCGCTGCCGCAGGCTCGGTTGTCACGCCCCTGTCTGCCCCTGGGGCTCGTGCGCCAGTGCCCCAGCCCGCGAAGGCCTCGGGCATGGTGCTTCTAAAGAGGGCGAGAGATTACACCACCGTGGATCAGTAAGTGCTCTTCCCTGATCTTCGTTCTTTTCTCTTGTTGTAGTATCTTGATGCCTCCCTTTGGTACTGCTAGGCCGACGCCGGTGGTGAAGAAGAAGAAGGAGACGACTGTGGTCCCTGTAGCTCAGCAGCTTGCCGCGGCCGCACCACCCCTGACACAGAAGGACGGTGATGGCCCCCGCGCTTCTGCGGTAGGGTTATCCTCGCAAGACTAGGAGGCCCAGCCTCAGGAGAAAGTGGTCTCTGTAGTCAAGCCAGCTCCGGAGGCGCCCGCCCTCAGCTTGCCTAATGAGGTACCGAAGGCTCTGGATCCCCCGGCCCCCTCTGCTGCTGCTAACTTGCTGACCCTGGCGCCGGTGCTGCCTCCTCCCCCTTCCATCACGCCGCTGGGCCGTGATTCTTCTGCTTCGCCTGATGCTCTGGAGGAGGCTCTTTCTGCACTAACCCAGCTTCGCGACGACCTTCAAGGCGCCGACCGTCACCTGGCGTCGGGGCTCCTAGAGTTGGTCTCGGGATGGCTGCGGTCCGACGTGTCCATCAGGGCGTCGTGGAGCCGGGCCGTAGCAGCTTCCGAGGAGGGTGAATGGGCTGCCGGCTTGGCTGCGGCAGCCCGTGACGCGGCGTTGAAGGACATCAAGGCTGCCAAGGAGTGCTGCCGGGTGGCGAAGGCCGAGCTGGAGACCCTGTGCACCGAGCGTGCCGCCGAGGCCCGTCAGCGCAAGAAGGCGCGGTCGCCGGTCATGCATCGAGCTGGCGCAATCGGCGTGGGAGCAGGCCGCGGAGCGTGACCGCCTGGAGAAGTTGAAGAAGGAGATGGAGGCGGAGAAGGCCCAGCTGGAGGCCCAGGTGAGGGTTCTTGCCGGAGATCGTGCCGCCTTCAATTCTCTTGAGCAGAGGTCCCGCAAGGCATTGCGGGAACTCTATGGGAGGGGGTTGAAGGAGCCATTGGTGACTGCTGAGGAAGGCCCCGCCGAGCTGCTCCCCAGCTTGTTGCGGTGCTCGAGGGCGTTGTTGATGGAGTCGGCCCCATGGTGGAGGGGGAAGCCCGCGCGCTCTCCGCTTCGGCTATGACGCGCATCTTCAGCCACCTCCATCTTCGCGACCCCAGCACCGACTTCGGAGCCCTGCTTGAGCATGTGCACGCGGAGCACTGCACCGCCGCGGCCAAAGCCGTGAAGGACCAAGTGGAGGCCCTGCTAAATAAGGTCCTCACCATTGACCCCGCGCCTTCGACTGATGGCACCGCCAAACCTACAGCCACAGCTGATGGTACAGGTGACGGCGACGTTGTCGACGGCGGGGCACTCCTTGCGGGCGATGGCAGCGCCCAAGGCTGAAGAAGAGGCTTGTTGGTAGCGCTTCCCTCAATTTTTATTTCCTGCAACATGCACCGTGACTCATGGAGGCGTTAAAACTTTATGTGTCTGCGCTTTTTAAGAGACAGCGTTTCTTGTAATAATTTGCTAGGATTTTGCGATTTCCTTCCCGCTTGCTTGATGTTGTGCGTCGGCAGGGCCTGACCCCGCGCATACCTCAGCCGCCGTTGGGTCATCCGGATCACCTGGACGAGACCAAGGGGTGAGGGGCTATGTGATCATTTAGGCTCCTGAGTCGCGATGCTCAGGAGTCCCCCTTGACGTACAAACAACCCGTGGGAAGGAGATGCAAGAGTAGGCCTTAGCGTTCTGCGTCGGCAGGGCCCGGCCCCGCGCGTACCTTAGCTGCCATTGGGTCGTGTGGATCACCAGGACGAGACCAAGAATGACAGGCTACGTGACCAGTTAGGCTCCTGAGTCACGATGCTCAGGAGTCCCCCTTGACGTACAAACATACCTCCATACCTTTCCTCACCGATGTCCCGCTCAGGAGGGGCGCGCGAGGACCAGGTCCGAGGGAACTGGCAGGGTGGCGTGCGCTAGGCATGACCTGAGCGTAGCCCCCGTGCCCAGCCCCCTCTCGTGACTCTCCTGAGGGGAAAGTGTTGCGATGAGGCTGGACACTGAGCCTGGCAGCTCCCTGAGGTTGATGCAGCCAGGGGGCAACCCTCAGTTGTTTATCACCAGCGCGGAGCATGGCGCTTCCGCACTTGCACGGGCATAGCCGCTCCTCGACCGTGTCGACTGCCAGCACAGAGCATGGTGCTTCCACTAGTGCGTGTCGGATTCTGGGTTCCGGCAAACCCTTGAGGTTCAAACACTAGGGTGCGCACGAAGATCTCTCTCTCTAGCTCGCTCTAGCAGCGATCTCAAGGCTTAACTCGTCAAACCCAAAGAACAAGTGACACAAGGGTTATACTGGTTCGGGCCACTGTTGTGGTGTAATACCCTACTCCAGTGTGGTGTGATGGATTGCCTTGCAGGCTGAGGATGGACAAGTACAAGGGAAGAACAGCCTCCTAAGGAGAGGTGTTCTTGAGCTCGGTGAGCTTGTGTGGTGGCCTTGGCGGAATGGATCCAGTCCAAGATCAGATACCTCCCACGGTGGTGGCTACTCCTATATATAGAGGCCCGGGTCCCCTTCGCAAATATTAGGCGGGAAGGGATCCCACAACGGCCATTTTGAAGGGAGACAACTAGTACAAGTTATCCTGACAAAAGGTGGTCTTCACCTGCCAAAGACTCTGGGGGTGACGCCGTCGTGGGCTCCTTGGTGACCTCCGTCCTGCTGGTCTTGGTCTCGTTGCACCAATATAGAAACCTTTGCCTGATGCCTCGGGACTCCTCGCCTGCGCTTGCCCCTTTAGAACCAAAGAGGCAACGAGTACACTGTGCCAGCTGGCACCCGCCTGGCCTTGGTCATCATGGCTCACGTCATGAGCACCTCGCGAGGTGCCCCTTGCCTTGATATCTCCGCTCCTCGGGAGCCAGCCTAGGGAGGCTGCCCCTGAGGAGGTCTTGTGTCGTCCGCCTCGCGAGGCTTGGCCCCTCGCGAGGGTCTTGAGTGGTTGTTGATGAAGATGGGCCGTACCAGGCCACTGGAGGAGCCTTGCCCTGGGCGGCAGGCAGGCAAGTCTTGGTACCCCCGTTCCCAGGACGCCGATAGTAGCCCCCGGGCCCAAGGAACGCTCGGACTTGGCTTCACGGTGAAGCCAAGGGTCATGTGCGGAGATCCGCGGGCCCCAATAGCGTGCGGCCATGATTGACGTGTGGCGATTGACAGGACGTGGGCGCCTCCGCTTCCCCACGCAACCACGGCAACCGCTCGACTTGACGAGTCCCTACTGCATGCAGAAAAACCATCATTACCTTCGATTGTGGAGGCCGGCGGTTGGCCTCCCTCTGGCTATAAATGAGGAGAGGGGCAGAGCCCCCGTTGCTCATCTCTTCCTCCATTCCGCCTGCTTCTTCTTCTTCCTCCTTGCCGCGATACTCATGGCGCCGATACGGAGGTTCTCTGCTGCTGAAAAGGGGAAAGCTCCCCACGAAGAGCCAGGGCCACTCCCACCGAAGAAGAGGCTGGCCTGCTCCCATGACGTCGTCGTGAGGCCGGAGGTGACGAGGCCTTGGCATGAACGGCCTCCCCCCGGCTACCCGCTGCCTTTGTACGGCCAGGCAGAGGGCACCGAAGGAGGAGGCAGCATTCTGCGCTGATCGCGGCGGTGTGCGCCACCGCCATAGGAACCCACGCCAACAGCTCCTCGCGTGAACTTGTGGTGTGGGCGGCGATGACACCGCGCTCTTGGATTCGCTTCCCGCAGTTCTTCTCCGCCGAGATGCCGCTGAGGGATCCACTCGAGCTGTGGCTGCAGCACGCCGAGTGTGACGCCCCGGCGACGGGGGCGGAGGTTGAGGTCGTCTCCCCGGGCAAGATCTTCATGACCCGCGGATGGGGCGAGGTCACCCGAGCTTGCCGCGCGGAGGGCACCCTCGCCATCCACTTCGAATACGCTAGTGCCTCCACGATGTTCTTCAAGGTCTTCGATGAGGAAGGCCGCCGCCTAGAGTGCTGCCCTGGAGGGGGCCATCGAGACGGCATAGCGGCAGGAGCCGGGCCCGCCGCTGGCCTCGCCAGCAGTTCCACCGATAGCAGCGATGGGGCTTGGGAGTCCAGTGGCTCTCCCGAGCCCTACGAGACTCCGGAGACGAGTGACGACAGCTACGTGCCCCCGAGCTCCCGCCGTGCCTGGAGCGCAGCAGCAGCGTCCGCCCATCGCCGCCGTTGATCTGGATGGGGTTGGCGTCGGCCTCCCGTGGCCCACTGTTGATGATGGCGTCGGCGGCGACGCTCGTAGATAGGGCTCCTAGAAACCTTCCCTTTTGTTCCCCGCAAGGAATCAAGATGAACCCCATGGGGGCGTGTAAAGGATCTGTAGTGCCTTTTTTTAATATTATCCTTATTATGAAGATCTACGACTGCGTGTCTTGCTTCGGCTCAGTCCCCCCTTTCCCAACCTCGCGGTAGCTTGGTGCTCTACGCCGATAGGTCCCGGTCCCCAGGCAGGCTGCAGCCGTCGCTGGTATGCCAGGTCGCGATGCCGCAGTCAAGGCCAGGAGGTGAGCGGCCCGAGGTCCAGTAAGAGCTCCTAAGGCGCGATGCTCAAGAGGTCCCTTTAGCGTGCAAGAAACTACCTGAAGGCAAGAAAGGAAGGCGGCGTTGCCGTAGCAAGGCTGCAAGTGATGGGAATCCTGTGTCGCATCACTTGGTTGATCCGAGTGCGAGACATATCTTAGCGGTACAGAGTCGATCCCTTGCGCAGTGCCAGGTTCGCGCGCCAGTGGCCATAGCGTAGCCAGGTTAGGCCCGTGTGAGCCTCCCTCTCTTTTTCACGCTCTTCTGTGTGCTCCACGTCCTTGGGTCCCGGCCCTCGAGCGAGCTCAGCCGCCGTTGGTATGCCAGGTCGCAATGCCATGGTCAAGGCCAGGGGGTGAGGGCTGGAGAGCAAATAAGAGCTCCTGAGTCGCGATGCTCAGGAGCCCCCTCTTTAACGCGCAAGCGAATTGCGTGAAAAAAAGGAAGGAGCCTGCGGTGCCGCCCGCTGTTAGCCTCCAGAGGTTCCTGCAGGTTAATGTGAGGAGGGGGGCATGGATTGCAACCGTGTCCGCTGGTCTGCCGCTGGTCGTTCCACAAGAAGATGAAGGCACCGAGGGCCTGGTGAGGTGACGTGCGCGGGGCGTGGCGCGAGCTAGAGCTCGACCGCTCAGGTTTGTCAGCGTTGTAGGGACGGACCCGAGCACAAGCGCCGTGCCAGCATGTGTAGCCCCGAGTAGCCGCGAAGGGCAACAGATAAGCAGGTGATAATCATGAAATGACTCAAGCAAAGAGGCAGGTTAGCTTAAATAGATGCAAGAACGATACATGCCACTGGGACGGACCCGAGCGGCCTGGGAAGATGCAACCCGAGGGGCGCTCCCAGAAGAGTAAGCTAAAGATGCAAAAGGATACACGTCGCAGGGGCAGACCCGTGCGACTTGGGGATAATGCTGCCCGAGGGGCGCCCCAACTGAATGAACTGGAAAGAGTCACCTGATACCGTAGCCGGAGCGATGTCGGAGTAGCTGAAGATGCATGTTGAAGAGTTGCTCCTCACGAGCCGCCAGGGTCCTGAGCCTCAGGAGGCTCCGCGGGCCCAGATGGTTCCTGGAGAACCGTCACGATCTCCTCCAGGACGGCGTGATGTCTGGCCTCCTGAGCCGCTAGGATGCTCCGCAGGTGGCGCTGGAAGGCGACGGCCGCGTTCGGCAAGTTGAATGGCATGTGAACGTAGCTGTGAGGTGGACCCGCGCACCGTCCAACACGTGAACGCCAGAAACGTCCCTGAGATGCGACCCTGTTGAGCCCTGGAATGTCGACGTAGACGCGCAACCTGCCGTCCTCGCCAGGATGGGGGGCTGCGCCGGGTGGTGGGCGGCGGTCGCCGCGTATGGTCCTTGCTTCTTGAAGCTCCTGGATTGCCTGGGTGATGAACTCCTGAGCACTAGGCGCTCCTCGCCTTGTGCCCTCTTGAGGGAAACATGTAGCGAAGCACGCCTCCACGTGGTGCCCGAGCTCCTCCCTCGTGACATTGGCTAGGTCTGAGGCCCTCCAAAAGAGAGCCCCCGAGCCCAGCCTAAGGAGGGCGCCGGGCGCGCCTTCCTAGGTGAGAGAGGGAGGCGCCCCGGCTGCGGGCGCAGATCCTGAGGTGGTGCCACTGGAGACACCACTTCCCTGAGGCGCTGGGTGGATTAGCTGCTTCTTCTTCTTGGGGATGGCCTCAGGAGGGTACACGATGCCTTAGTTGTCGGGGTCTTCGACTGCTGCAGCTTGGTAGGCGCGCTCGAGGGAGCACACCACATATCTTTCTTTACACGGAACCGTGATGATGCCGCCGCTCCCTGGCATCTTGAGGACGTTGTAACCGTGGTGGGTATTGCCATGAACTTGGCATAGGCTGGATACCCAAGGATGGCATTGTACGTCAGGCGGATGTGGGCGACGTCGAAGTCGATGAGCTCAGTGCAGTAGTTGTCACGCTGGCCGAAGGTGACAGGGAGGCGGACCTGCCCTATCGGTGGTAGAGCCGTCGGTCACTCCTTAGAAGGGCTTGGTAGGCTGCAGCTGATCGTATGGCACTTGGAGGCTATCGAATGTCTCGACGGACAGGACATTGAGCCCTGCGCCTCTGTCGATGAGGGTCTTGGTGACTTGGACGTTGCTGATGACGGGCGAGCAGAGCATCGGGAGGGCGCCGGCTGTTGCCGTGCACTTGAGCTGGTCTGACGAGCTAAAGGTGATGGCGCACTTGGATCACCTGAGCGGGCGCGTGGCCTCAAGCCTGGGAAGGGCCGCGTTCACCTCATGGGCAAACTGCTTGAAGATGCGCTGCGAGGCTGGGGCTTGAGCGCCACCCAAGATGCAGGCGATGGCACGAGGCTCTTGGAAGCCCCCAGCCCCCTACCTAGCGCGCCAAATGTCAGATTCTGGGTTCCCGCAAACCCTTGAGGTTCGAACACTGGGGTGCGCACGAAGATCTCTCTCTAGCTCGCTCTAGCAGCGATCTCAAGGCTTAACTCGTCGAACCCAAAGAACAAGTGACACAAGGGTTTATACTGGTTCGAGCCACCGTTGTGGTGTAATACCCTACTCCAGTGTGGTGTGATGGATTGCCTTGCAGGCTGAGGATGGACAAGTACAAGGGAAGAACAGCCTCCTGAGGAGAGGTATTCTTGAGCTCGGTGAGCTTTTGTGGTGGCCTTGGCGGAATGGATCCAGTGCAAGATCAGATGCCTCCCACGGTGGTGGCTAGTCCTATATATAGAGGCCCGGGTCCTCTTCCCAAATATTAGGCGGGAAGGGATCCCACAATGGCCAATTTGAAGGGGGACAACTAGTACAAGTTTTCCTGACAAAAGGTGGTCTTCGCCTGCCAAAGACTCTGGTGATGATGCCGTCTTGCGCTCCGTGGTGACCTCCGTCCCTCCGTCCTGCTTGTCTTGGTCTCGTTGCACCAATATAGAAACCTTTGCCTGATGCCTCGGGACTCCTCGCTTGCGCTTGCCCCTTTAGCACCAAAGAGGCAACGAGTACACTGCGCCCGCTAGCGCCCGCCTGGCCTTGGTCGTCATGGCTCACGTTACGAGCACCTCGCGAGGTGCCCCTTGCCTTGATATCTTCGCTCCTCGGGAGCCAGCCTAGGGAGGCTGCCCCTGAGGAGGTCTTGTGTCGTCCGCCTCGCGAGGCTTGGCCCCTCGCGAGGGACTTGAGTGGTTGTTGATGAAGATGGGCCATACCAGGCCGCTGGAGGAGCCTCGCCCTGGGCTGTAGGCAGGCAAGTCTGGGTACCCCCGTTCCCAGGACGCCGACAGTGTGTGGGTGGGGGCTCCCTTTGAGTGGAACCCCCGGGGCGTGTACAGCCCCGCCCTGACACGTGGCTTGCAAGGCAGGGCTAGACGAGGTGTGTCTGGGCACTCATGAGCTGGCACGAGACTCACGAGGCCCTACCTCAAGGCGGGTTGCGCCTGAATTTGATTCTTGACAGCTGTGATGGCCCTGCGAGGTGGTTAGACAACATGCGCCAAATGAATTTCCTGAGGTAATCACATGAGAAGGCCAAACACAAACGACCCTAGCAGGTGACGGGAACTCGACTGGCTTGCCAGACAGAGCTCAGTCATTGGGCTTATCGATGCTGCAGGGATGGACCTGAGCACAGACGCCGTGCCCAGTCTTCTCATGCGAAAATCCTGAAGAAAGACAACCGGCGCGCGGCTCCCATGGTGGCGAGGCACCGAGTCACGCACCCTAGCTCATCCGCCCGCGATTAGCTCATGCGAGAACAAGGCACCAAGGACCATGGGAGGTGACGTACATGGGAGCTGGCCCGCGAGCTAGAGCTCAGCCTCTTGGATTTAGCAACGCTGCAGGGACGGACCTGAGCACAGACGCCATCCCAGCCCTTAGTCATGAGCCGGTCGTGGGTGGGTTCGCAAGGGCGTACGACGTTCATGGTATCGAAGTACCGGGCAGGAATATGATAATCATAAAGCAACTCGTGGGAAGAGGTAAAGCTAGTTCGGATAGATGCAAGAATGATACATGCTGCAGGGACAGACCCACGCGGCCTGGGGATGATGCAGCCTAAGGGGACGCATGCTGAAGGGCTGCTCCTCACGAGTCGTCTGGGTCCTGAACCTTGGGAGGCTCGGGAGGCTCGTGAAGAACCGTCACCATCTCCTCCAGGACCGCGTGGTGCGTGGCCTCCTAAGCCGCCATGATGTTTCGCAGGCGGCGCTGGAAGGTAACAGCCGCGCTCGGGAGGCCCATGGGCATGCGAACGTAGCTGTGAGGTGGGCCTTCACACCGACCAACACGCGAAGGCCAGAAGTGCTCCTGGGATGCGGCTCTATTGAGCCCTAGAATGTTGACACAGACGCGCAGCTCATTGTCCTCGCCAGGACAAGGAGCCGCGCCAGACGGTGGGTGGTGGTCGCTGCGCATGGCTCTCGCCTCTTGAAGCTCCTCGGTTGCCTTGTGGATGAACTCCTGAGCACCTGGCACCCCGTGCGTTGTGCCCTCGTGAGGGAAGCGTGCGATGAAGCATGCCTCCATGTGGTGCCCGAGCGCCTCCCTCGTGACGTTGGCTAAGTCAGAGGCCCTCCAGAAGAGAGCCCCCGAGCCCAGCCCGAGGAGGGTGCCGGGCGCGCCTTCCTATGCGAGGGAGGGAGGCGCCCATCCGTGGGCGCAGGTCTTGAGGTGGTGCGGCTGGAGACACCGCTCTCTTGAGGCTCTTGGCATAGCAGCTGCTTCTTCTTCTTTGGGACAGCCACAGGAGGGTAGATGGCGCCTTCGTGGTCTAGGTCTTCGATTGCCGCAGCCTGGTAGGCGCGCTTGAGGGAGCACACCGCATCCTTCTTCTCGCCGGCGATCGTGATGATGTCGCAGTTCCCTGGCATCTTGAGGATGTTGTATCCATGGTGGGTCACCGCCATGAACTTGGACAGGGCCAGATATCTAAGGATGGCATTGTATGGAAGGCGGATGTGGGCGACGTCGAAGTCGATGAGCTCGGTCCGGTAATTGTCGCGCTGACCGAAGGTGACAGGGAGGTGGATCTGCCCTATCGGAGTGGTGGGGCCGTCGGTCACTCCCGAGAAGGGCTTAGTGGGTAGTAGCTGATCATATGGAACTTGGAGGCGGTCGAACGTCTTGACAGAAAGAACATTGAGCCCCGCACTACCATCGATGAGGGTCTAGTGACAAGGACATTGCTGATAACGGGCAAGCAGAGCATCGGGAGGGCACCAGCAGTCGCCGCGCACTTGAGCTGGTCGGACGAGGTGAAGGTGCTGGTGCACTTGGACCACCCGAGTGGACGCGTGGCCTCGAGCCTGGGGAGGGCCGCGTTCACTTCACGAGCGCCACCCAAGATGCAGGTGATGGCGCGAGGCTCCTGGAAGCCCCCATCCCCCTCGTCCTGATGGTGGTCGTCGTTCCTTCTTGGTGGTGGTGGCAGCGGAGGGAGGCCGGTCCTCACGAGGCTGGTCTCTCCAGGCGTCCTCACGAGGCTGGCCTTGCAAGCGGTCCTCGCGAGGCTGGTCACGCCACTCCTGGCGGGAACCATGGTCATCCCAACGTCCTCCTCTTCCGCCTCCTCTGCGGTCGTAGCCTCGGTCATTGTGCTCGGGGCGTCGACCGAGGCAACAATTGTGGATGGCCCTGAGCTCATGACAGTCATTGGTGCTGTGGATGTGTACGTTGTGGAAGACGCATAATGGACGTCTGCCCTTGGACGATTCTGGGTGGTCGCATCCGCGCTTCATTTCTGGTTCAGCCGCGAGCATGGCAGCCCCCTTGCGCTTCACGTCCTTTGCCTTGGCCTTCTTGTCTTCTGGGTCGGCCGCTGGGAGTTCGAGGAGGGAGAGGCACCCTTCCTTAGCTCTCGCGCACTTGGTTGCCATGTTGAACATCTCCAGAGCCGTGCACAGTTCCACATGGATGGTGATTTCCTCCTTCTTCTTGACATCGTGGATGCCATCGGAGAACGCCGAGATGATGGCTTCGTACGAAACCTTAGGGATCTTGAGGCGAACGCTGTTGAAGCGCTGGATGTACTTCTGCAGGGTCTCCCCTGGCTGCTGCTTGATGCGCCGCAGGTCACCCGCGGTAGGCGGGCGGTCAGACGTGCCCTGGAAGTTGGCGACAAAACGCTCGCGCATCTCGCCCCAGGAGGAGATCGATCCCGCGGGCAGATTCAGGAGCCACGAGCACGCGCCATCCTTGCGGGCCATGGGAAACCAGTTCGCCATGACCTTTTCGTCGCCGCTGGCCGCCTTGATGCTCAACTCATAGAGCTGCAGGAACTCCGCAGGGTCGAGAGTGCCGTCGTAGAGTGGAGGCGGGTCGGGCTTGAACTTGCCCGGCCAGACGACGCTGCGTAGCTCAGGGGTGAAGGCGCGGCAACCCGCTGTGGTCACCGGAGCCCGTCGTGGAGGTGGAGCCTGACCTTGGTGCTCACGCGCCACCACTGCAGGCGGCGCATGGTCTTGACGTGGTGGTGGAGGGAGCGCTGGAGCACCTTCTTGCGGCCGTTGGATCTCCCGGCGGCTTTCTTCTTTGCGTGCGGGCGCCCTGCACGATGGGTCATGCCATGGGGCCGCGCGTCTTGGATTGAGGGAGATGTCCTGACGGGGAGGTGGCGGAGGCGCTCCATGGGCTACGTCGCCCGCAGCAGGCGGCGGGCGAGGTAACAAGAGGGACGATGCAGGCGAGCCCCAGCCGCGTTGTCTAGCTCGGCGATGCGGTCCAGCCAGTCGTTGTAGAGGTCGTCGACTAGGCGGTAGCGCAGGAGCTCACGCGCCATGAGCAAGGCAGCCTGCGCGTTCGCCGGGCCGTGACGAGCGTGGGACGACGAGCCGGCTGGAGTCAGCGACGGTTTCCGTCCCGCCGCACAAACGGGTGCAGCGACGAAGCTTGCTGCTCGTGCCCCGCCGGGCCGGTGGCGGCGTTGGCAGCGGGTGATGGAGAACGGCGGGGAGGCCCGCCGACGGGCGCCGTCTGGGCGACGTGAGCGGCGAGAGAGGCTCGACGCTCAGCGCTGGCTTGACGAGCATCAGCCATGGAAACAGTGGAGCAGTGGCAGGTCGATCAATGGAAGAGAGACTTCGATGCACCCCTACCTGGCGCGCCAAATGCCGGATTCAGGGTTCCGCAGACCCTTGAGAGGTTCGAACTCTGGGGTGCGTGTAAAGAACTCCCTCTTCCCAGTCTGCCTGCTCAACGATTCCACAGCCTAGCTCGATGAACCCAAGGGACATGGGACACAACAGTTTATCCTGGTTCGTGCCACCTTGCGGTGTAATACCCTACTCCAGCTTTGTGGTGGATTGCCTCGAGGGGCTGAGTATGAACTAGTACAGTGGATGAACAGCCTCAGGAGGTGAGGTGTTCTTGAGCTCGATGAGCTGGTGAGGTGGTTTGGGAGGAATCAATCCGTCCTCCTCTATGGTGGTGGCTAAGTCCTATATATAGTGGCCTTGGTCCTCTTCCCAAATGTAGGCGGGAAGGGATCCTACAACGGCCAAATTTGAAGGGGGAAAACTAGTACAAGCTATCCTGACAAAAGTAGTCTTCGCCTGCAAAAGGCTCTGGTGGTGACGCTGCAGTGGTCTCCGTGATGACCTCTATCCTGCTGTGTCGTGTAAAGCCAATAATGGTGGGGCTGCTCTTGCTTCTTCATTAATCTTGAGTTTGGACCAGTTTCTGGTTTCTCCGCGCGTCGTGTAAAGCCAATAGTGGTGGGGCCGCTCTTATAATGGCCTGTGAATGACTTTAACACACGGCGTAGAATCTGCCAATTCACTCTTCCCACCACACCCTTATCCTCAGCCACGTATGCCGCATGCATCACGCGGGGTAGGTAACGGAGGCGCGTGTTGCGGGAGAGCATCAGGGCGAGAACCCGGTCTTCTTGAATTGGCGGAGGAGGACGGTGGTCGCTCGTTGAGGGAGCGACTCCCCTCCTCGGCCTGCCTATAAAAGGATGGGTAAAGGGAGGGCTGGGCCATCCATCTCTGCATCCTCTCTTCCCTGTCTTCTGCCTCTCGTCGGTCATGTTGATGAGAAGAGCCTGGGGCCAAGCCCCGGGCTCCAGCTCGCGTTTAGAGTTGTCGAATGTTTGCGTTGGCGCTTGGGGAGTGAACCTGGTCCACATTCGGAGAAGGCGTCATGGACGAACCACCCGTGGCGCGGGAGATATCGAGCTTCCCTATTGTGGGGAATCACTTGCTCCTTCCACCACGGTTGGCTGCCTATTGAGTAGTGCGGTGCCCATCTCCGGGCTACTGCTGCTCATGGGCCGGGCCTTCGGGTCCTCGGCGTCTTTGGAGCTTTCCCGGGAGGCAGGGCCGGGGATCGTTGGTAATCCCAGCACTGCCCCTTCCGGAGGTCCTGGGGTTGATGTCGACGAGAGGCGCGCCTTCCTGCCCATCAAGGCGGGGAGCGGCGCGCTTTGAGCCCCATGTCCATCTTGGTTGCTTGCCGTTTCTCCAGGAAAGGCGTCGGACTGCAAGGTCGGTGCTTCCTTGGAGCGGTGTTGATGAAGATGAAGCCAGGGAGGAAGGAGAAGGCGGGAGGCAGGCTGTCCAGTCAGAGTACGTTTGCATCAACGCGCTCGTCTCGCACTGGCGACTGTCGGCATTCTGGGAACGGGGGCCCCCAGACTTGCCTGCCTACAGCCCATGGCATGGCTCCTCTAGCGACCTGGTATGACCCATCTTCACCAGCAAACACTCAAGACCCTCGCGTGGAGCCGAGCCTCGTGAGGCGGACGACACAAGACCTCCTCAGGGGCGGCCTCACTAGGCTGGCTCGCGAGGAGCAGAGAGATCAAGGCGAGGGGCACCTCGTGAGGTTCCCGTGACATGAGCCGTGACGACCAAGGCCAGGCGGGCGCCAGCGGGCGCAGAGTACCCGTTGCCTCTTTGGTGCTAAAGGGGCAAGCGCAGGCGAGGAGTCCCGAGGCATCAGGCAAAGGTTTCCATATCGGTGCAACGATACAAAAACCAGCAGGACGGCAGGACGGAGGTCATCGTGGAGCCTACGACGGCATCACCACCAGAGCCTTTAGCAGGCGAAGACCACCTTTTCTCAGGATAGCTTGTACTAGCTGCCCCCCTTCAAATTGGCCGTTGTGGGATCCCTTCTTGCCTAGAATTTGGGGAGAGGACCCGAGCCTCTATAAATATGACTAGCCACCACCTTAGCAAGGGGACGGATCATCCTGATCACCCTCGACCACACAAGCTCACCGAGCTCAAGAACACCTCTCCTCAGGAGGTTGTTCTTCCCCTGTACTTGTTCATCCCCAGCCTACAAGGCAATCCACCACACCGCACTGGAGTAGGGTATTACACCACATCGGTGGCCCGAACCAGTATAATCTCTTGCGTCCCTTGTTCTTCGAGTTCGATGTGCTGAGCTTTGAGATCATGGTCAGTGAGCGAGCTAGGGGGAGGGAGAGATCTTCGTGCGCACCCCAAAGTTCAAACCTTAATGGTTTTGCCGGAACCCACAATCCGACATTTGGCGCGCTAGGTAGGGGTGCGCCGAAGCCTCTCTTCCATCAGCAGACCCGCCAACATTCCGCGGTGCCGATGTATAACGACCCGAGGGCCAACGCCGACCACTGGGCAGCTTGGCCAGTCCGGGCGGCACCGTCTGCCCAAGAAGACCTCAACTCCATGCTCCAAGTGGCACGCGCACCGCCGAACGCTGCGGGGCGCGGGCGGCGCGGTCCGACGCCTTGCTACCTCTTGAGCACTGCATTGGTTTTCCCTTGAAGAGGAAAGGGTGATGCAGCAAAGTAGCGTAAGTATTTCCCTCAGTTTTTGAGAACCAAGGTATCAATCCAGTAGGAGGCGACACGCGAGTCCCTCGCACCTACACAAAACAAATAAATCCTCGCAACCAACGCGATAAGGGGTTGTCAATCCCTACACGGTCACTTACGAGAGTGAGATCTGATAGATATGACAGGATAATATTTTTGGTATTTTTATGATAAATATGCAAAGTAAAATAAAAGCAATGTAAAAAGCAACAGAAATAACTAAGTGTTGGAAGATTAATATGATGAAGATAGACCCGGGGGCCATAGGTTTCACTAGTGGCTTCTCTCAAGAGCATAAGTATTTCACGGTGGGTGAACAAATTACTGTTGAGCAATTGACAGAATTGAGCATAGTTATGAGAATATCTAGGTATGATCATGTATATAGGCATCACGTCCGAGACAAGTAGACCGACTCCTGCCTGCATCTACTACTATTACTCCACACATCGACCGCTATCCAGCATGCATCTAGAGTATTAAGTTCATAAGAACAGAGTAACGCCTTAAGCAAGATGACATGATGTAGAGGGATAAATTCATGCAATATGATAAAAACCCCATCTTGTTATCCTCAATGGCAACAATACAATACGTGCCTTGCTGCCCCTACTGTCACTGGGAAAGGACACCGCAAGATTGAACCCAAAGCTAAGCACTTCTCCCATTGCAAGAAAGATCAATCTAGTAGGCCAAACCAAACTGATAATTCGAAGAGACTTGCAAAGATAACCAATCATACATAAAGAATTCGGAGAAGATTCAAATATTGTTCATAGATAAACTTGATCATAAACCCACAATTCATCGGTCTCAACAAACACACCGCAAAAGAAGATTACATCGAATAGATCTCCACGAGAGAGGGGGAGAACATTGTATTGAGATCCAAAAAGAGAGAAGAAGCCATCTAGCTACTAACTATGGACCAGAAGGTCTGAGGTAAACTACTCACACATCATCGAAGAGGCTATGGTGTTGATGTAGAAGCCCTCCGTGATCGATGCCCCCTCCGGCGGAGCTCCGGAACATGCCCCAAGATGGGATCTCGTGGGTACAGAAGGTTGCGGCGGTGGAATTAGGTTTTTGGCTCCTTATCTGATCGTTTGGGGGTACGTAGGTATATATAGGAGAAAGAAGTACGCCGGTGGAGCAACAGGGGGCCCACGAGGGTGGAGAGCGCGCCCCCCGGGGGTATGCGCGCCCCCTACCTCGTGGCTTCCCTGTTGGTTGCTTGACGTAGGGTCCAAGTCTCCTGGATCACGTTCGTTCCGAAAATCACGTTCCCGAAGGTTTCATTCCGTTTGGACTCCGTTTGATATTCTTTTTCTGCGAAACTCTTAAATAGGCAAAAAACAACAATTCTGTGCTGGGCCTCCGGTTAATAGGTTAGTCCCAAAAATAATATAAAAGTGGATAATAAAGCCCAATAATGTCCAAAACAGAAGATAATATAGCATGAAGCAATCAAAAATTATAGATACGTTGGAGACGTATCAAGCATCCCCAAGCTTAATTCCTGCTCGTCCTCGAGTAGGTAAATGATAAAAACAGAATTTTTGATGCGGAGTGCTACTTGGCATAATTTCAATGTAATTCTTCTTAATTGTGGTATGAATATTCAGATCCGAAAGATTCAAGACAAAAGTTCATATTGACATAAAAATAATAATACTTCAAGCATACTAACTAAGCAATTACGTCTTCTCAAAATAATATGGCCAAAGAAAGTTATCCCTACAAAATCATATAGTCTGGCTATGCTCTATCTTCACCACACAAAATATTTAAATCATGCACAACCCCGATGACAAGCCTAGCAATTGTTTCATACTTTTGACGTTCTCAAACTTTTCAATCTTCACGCAATACATGAGCGTGAGCCATGGACATAGCACTATATGTGGAATAGAATGGTGGTTGTGGAGAAGACAAAAAGGAGAAGATAGTCTCACATCAACTAGGCGTATCAACGGGCTATGGAGATGCCCATCAATAGATATCACTGTGAGTGAGTAGGGATTGCCATGCAATGGATGCACTAGAGCTATAAGTATATGAAAGCTCAACAAAAGAAACTAAGTGGGTGTGCATCCAACTCGCTTTCTCATGAAGACCTAGGGCATTTTGAGGAAGCCCATCATTGGAATATACAAGCCAAGTTCTATAATGAAAAATTCCCACTAGTATATGAAAGTGATATCATAGGAGACTCTCTATCATGAAGATCATGGTGCTACTTTGAAGCACAAGTGTGGTAAAAGGATAGTAACATTGTCCCTTCTCTCTTTTTCTCTCATCAATTTTTTATTTGGGCCTTTTTTTTTATGGCCTCTTTTTTTTCGTCCGGAGTCTCATCCTGACTTGTGGGGGAATCATAGTCTCCATCATCCTTTCCTCACTTGGGACAATGCTCTAAAAATGATGATCATCACACTTTTATTTCTTACAACTCAACAATACAACTCGATACTTAGAACAAAATATGACTCTATATGAATGCCTCCGGCGGTGTACCGGGATATGCAATGAATCAAGAGTGACATGTATGAAAGAATTATGAACGATGGCTTTGCCACAAATACAATGTCAACTACATGATCATGCAAAGCAATATGACAATGATGGAGCGTGTCATATTAAACGGAACGGTGGTATGTTGCATGGAAATATATCTCGGAATGGCTATGGAAATGCCATGATAGGTAGGTATGGTGGCTGTTTTGAGGAAGGTATATGGTGGGTGTATGATACCGGCGAAAAGTGCGCGGTATTAGAAAGGCTAGCAATGGTGGAAGGAGGAAAAGTGTGTATAATCCATGGACTCAACATTAGTCATAAAGAACTCATATACTTATTGCAAAAATCTACAAGTTATCAAAGCAAAGTATTACGCGCATGCTCCTAGGGGGATAGATTGGTAGGAAAAGACCATCGGTCGTCCCCGACCGCCACTCATAAGGAAGACAATCAATAAATAAATCATGCTCCGACTTCATCACATAACAGTTCACCATACGTGCATGCTACGGGAATCACAAAATTTAACACAAGTATTTCTCAAATTCACAACTACTCAACTAGCATGACTCTAATATCACCATCTTCATATCTCAAAACAATTAACAAGCATCAAACTTCTCATAGTATTCAACACACTCATAAGAATTTTTACTATTCTTGAATACCTAGCATATTAGGATTATTTAAGCAAATTAACATGCTATTTAAGACTCTCAATATAATCTAAGTGAAGCATGAGAGATCAATAGTTTCTATAAAACAAATCCACCACCGTGCTCTAAAAGATATAAGTGAAGTACTAGAGCAAAAACTATATAACTCAAAAGATATAAGTGAAGCACATAGAGTATTCTAATAATTTCTGAATCATGTGTGTCTCTCTCAAAAGGTGTGTACAGAAAGGATGATTGTGGTAAACTAAAAAGCAAAGACTCAAATCATACAAGACGCTCCAAGCAAAACACATATCATGTGGTGAATAAAAATATAGCTCCAAGTAAAGTTACCGATGGAAGTAGACGAAAGAGGGGATGCCTTCCGGGGCATCCCCAAGCTTTGGCTTTTTGGTGTCCTTAGATTATCTTGGGGGTGCCATGGGCATCCCCAAGCTTAGGCTCTCGCCACTCCTTGTTCCATAATCCATGAAATCTCTTACCCAAAACTTGAAAACTTCACAACACAAAACTCAGCAGAAAATCTCGTGAGCTCCGTTAGCGAAACAAAACAAAAGACCACTTCAAGGTACTGTAATGAACTAATTCTTTATTTATATTGGTGTTAAACCTACTTTATTACAACTTCTCCATGGTTTATAAACTATTTTACTAGCCATAGATTCATCAAAATAAGCAAACAACACACGAAAAACAGAATCTGTCAAAAACAGAACAGTCTGTAGTAATCTGTAACTAACGCAAACTTCTGGAACTCCAAAAAATCAGAAAAAATAGGAAGACCTATACAATTTGTTTATTGATCAGCACCAATTGGAATAAATATTTTATCACATTCTGGTGATTTTTAACAATTGTTTTCGTGAACAGAAAGTTTCTGGAAATTTCTGCAAGATCAAATAACTATCATCCAAGAAGATCCTATAGGTTTAACTTGGCGCAAACACTAATTAAAAAATAAAAACACATCTAACCAGAGGCTAGAACAAATATTTATTCCTAAACAGAAGCAAAAAGCAAAAAACTAAAAATAAAATTGGGTTGCCTTCCAACAAGCGCTATCGTTTAACGCCCCTAGCTAGGCGTAAAAGCAAGGATAGATCTAGGTATTGTCATCTTTGGTAGGCAATCCATAAGTGGCTCTCATGATAGATTCATATGGTAATTTTATTTTCTTCCTAGGGAAGTGTTCCATGTCTTTGTTTAATGGAAACTGGAATCTAATATTCCCTTCCTTCATATCAATAATTGCACCAATCGTTCTAAGGAAAGGTCTACCAAGAATAATAGGACATGAAGGATTGCAATCTATGTCAAGAACGATAAAATCTACGGGCACATAGTTCCTATTTGCAACAATAATAACATCACTGATTCTTCCCATAGGTTTCTTAATAGTGGAATCCGCAAGGTGCAAGTTTAAAGAGCAATCATCAAAATCACGGAAACCTAGCAAATCGCACAAAGTTTTTGGAATCGTGGAAACACTAGCACCCAAATCACACAAAGCATAGCATTCATGATCTTTAATCTTAATTTTTATAGTAGGTTCCCACTCATCATAAAGTTTTCTAGGGATAGAAACTTCCAACTCAAGCTTTTCTTCATAAGATTGCATCAAAGCATCAACGATATGTTTGATAAAGGCTTTATTTTGACTATAAGCATGAGGGGAATTTAGCACGGATTGCAACAAGGAAATACAATCTATCAAAGAGCAATTATCATAATTAAATTCCTTGAAATCCAAAATAGTGGGTTTATTAATATCTAGGGTTTTGTTCTCTTCAATCCCACTTTTATCAATTTTAGCATCAAGATCTAAAAACTCCAAGTTTTGGAACGCCTTCTAGGTAAAGGTGGATCATATTTAGTCCCATCATTATCAAGATTCATGTTGCAAAACAAAGATTTAATAGGGGACACATCAATAACTTTTAGATCTTCATCTTTATTTTCATAAAAAATTTCCGGCTTAGCGGCCATCTTATTAACTAAGTGTCACGACCGGATTTTGGGATACAAATTCCCAGAAAAACGGCCTGTGCGCACATCAGCCCCAGGATTACTGTTAGCTGATGAGGTACCAACTTGATACAAGAATTCCAAGCAAGTACAAAAAAATATGTAGTACAAGACCATTTAGGCCTAGGAGTACAACATTAGGTTTGCTAGTGGTTGATGGCGGAAGCGGTCTGTGGTTCATCTGTGTCTATGGGACTCCATTTCCCACAAGAACAGCTGACCAGGATAACTCCTATCTTCGCGAGGTTGCACACGTCAATACACGGTTTCCGAGGTTGTCACCGCGATGCTTATCTCCACGCAAGGAATCTGGCCAAGACAATAGCCAGGGACAAGCCAGTGAGTACGTTTGAATGTACTCGCAAACATTAAGAACACGGGTATAATATATCAAACATGATCCGGATCAATTAGATGGTCACACGTCTGTCACGAAATATATACGAAAAACCAAGATGCACACGTATGGTTAAAAATGTACCAAAATAAAATACTGGGTGCCAAGCGAGTGTCTGAATGACTCCTCGAGCAGAAAAATGCGGAATAATACAGGTGCCAAGCGAGTGTCTGAATGACTCCTCGAGCGGAAAATGCGGAATAATAATACAGGTGCCAAACGAGTGTCTGAAAGACTCCTCGAGCGGAAAATGCGGAATAGTAATGCCGCAGCCGGGTGTCTGAGCGACACCACAGAAAGGGCTTATAAGAAAAATAATCACAGCGAACATCCAGGAGGTAGGACCATCCCAGGGATACTCAATCATGTACATAAAATAAAAGGTTAGCCCAGAGTAATAAAGATCACAATCCATACGTGCCACAATCATAAGTAATATTTAGTACAGTCGTTTCTCCATCCGAAAACCGATAATTTAGTCAAGCTATATCTCCATCCGAATACCGTTACTACGATCCAGTTAACCGTGTCTCCATCCGAATACCGTTACAGAGTTCTAGATTAATCGTCCTCCATCCGAATACCGTTACAGAGTTCTAGATTAATCGTCCTCCATCCGAATACCGTTACAGAGACTCAACTCAGACTGTGGTTTTTACTCAAAAACAAGACTATCCAACAGGATGTATCCTCTGCAGAGGGAATACCATTTTCCACGAGTAACGGGTTTACTTAGTCCCTCGGGACTAATTCCGTCTATGGTCTTTTAATTGAAAACACGCCTGACCTGCACACACCAGCTTAACTCACCAGTGTCTGGAATCACCCACGACACCTGCCAAGCAAAACTCTAAGTGGGGAGGCTACAACCTCGACGTAGCATGGGATCACAAAATTTATACCGCGCGCAAACTGGGGAAGCTATCCCCTTCGGCTACAACCGAAACACCCATGCCCCCGGACCGGATGACTGGCTTTAATCCATGGCCATGGGACCCTCATCACGGCCTCTCTGTACGGTGTGTGCTTTGGAAAGGGGTTGACAACCTACTGAACCATACCCTGTCCCCTGCAGGGACAAGTGGTGGTACCGACAAAGAAGGAAGCTATTGATCAAGACTCGGTCTACTACCGACTCAGGTGGTCCAAGCATCTACTAACAACATTACCACTAGTGAAATAAATCACCACTCCTCGAGCCTCACCATGCTATGCCGGGCATACTCGTCTCAACGAGGGATTAGGGACAAGCTCGTGTCTACCCAAGACCACGACTTTCCCGGCTTCCTACCGGTGTGCAAGAGAAGCTCACGAGGATGACCCAGATCACTAGTGTATCCTTGCTGACCACACAAAACAACTCCAAAGTGCACTCATGCACGAGACCATATCGATACATAAACTATCACACACTCCAAGTCAAAAGGTGTTGTGATCGCATCCAAACACCACAACAAAATATTATGCCAGAGTTCAGAAATGCTTGCCTTCAAGAGTATGCAAAGGATGCACTTATTGGAGGCTTTCCTTTTCCTCCAAAAATCCTATTTTGCAAAATACACAAATAACAAATATTTCAAACACAGTACCAAAACCTGTCTCAAATATTTTTGAAATAAATCTTAAAATAAACTAGATGAAATTTGAGGGAGGTAGGAAAAAGAATCAACTCATTTGGAGTTTTATTTTAAAAGTTATAGCCAGTCAAAGTTTGGTCAAACTCTTGTTTTTATTAAAATCAGAAAAAGGAAAACGCTTCGAGGGAAATACGCTTACGCAGTAGAGAAACGCACTCGGGAGTTTGCGCCTTCACTTAAACAGAGAGAGGGCGGACGTGCGGGTCGCTGACAGCGGGTCCAGAGGGCCCACTGGTCAGGTTTGACCGTTTCTTCCCTCCTTCTCCTCTCTTCTGCCCGACGGGAGCGAGGCTCCGGCGATCGCCGTCGACGAACGGCAGCGCCTCACGGGCATCCAAGGGCGGGGATGGAACGGCAAGACCGAGGCGGTCCTCGGGGTGGTTGATGGGTCGTCGGAGGTGGAAGGAATCGCCGGCGGCGAGCTCCGCGGCGGAGAAAAGCCACGGTGGTGAAGTGACTTTGGTGCTCCGGTGGTCTCCGACCGAAGTTGGGTAGCTGGGTAGCTCCGCAAGACTACGGGGAGGTTCTTGGTGGCGCTGGATTGGCGAAAGGGTGGTCGGCTGCGACGAATCGCACCGGAGCTTAGCGGCGGCCGAGCTGGCCGGAGTTGAGGAAGACGGCCACTATGGGTCGATCTACTGCGAGGGAAGCTCTACGGGGAGTGTCTGATGTCGCCTGAGTGCTCGGAGGGGCTCGGGGTTCCTTTATACAGCGTGGCGAGGCTGGCTCTGTGGCGGCAGAAGATAAGATCGCCGGTGACCACTTTCCTGTAGTTGCAGGGCATCATGGCGGCGACGAAAGCGTGCCGACGAGCGGGAGGATAAGCACGGCCTGTGCTCTGGGGCAGCTGGCGTGCGCTGGTGGTTTGGGCGGCGCCGTCCGCGGCGGAATCCGCTGCCGACGCCGGCGTGCTGCCAAGGCGGCGCTGCAGGGTGCCAGGGAGAGCTTGGAGGGTACTGGAGAGAGGGCGAGTGCCTGGCGGGGTTCGGCAGGCGAGCAGGGGTCAGAGATGGGACGCGACGAGGGCGGCAGTGCGGCGTGTCGGCGTAGTGCGCGCGCGTGCAAAACGTGCGCTCTGGGCGCGCCCAGAGCACGCACGGCACCTGTTCGACGAAATGCCAGCGCACTCTAGAGCTCGAGGGTGGAGCTGGCACTGCACAGGATGGAGGTAGGGGTAACAAGGCACTCAGTGGACAAGGTGGGTAGGTCAGGGGTTCAAGTCCACAATGCAAACCAGAGAGCTTGCCCAAAACTGACTGTGCACACCAGGTGTTCGACAGAATGTCAAGTGCACTTAGGCAACTCTTGGAGTGGCCCAAGTTTCCAGATCAGGGTCTCTTTAGATACAGGAGATGGTGGTAAGGTCACTTGGGCAAAACCAGAAACTTGTTAGTGCAAGTTTTACAAAACACCAGTTTTGGACAGAAAACAGAAGGGTTTAGAGCATGCACTTCAAAACCTCCAATGAGCCCAATCTCCTGGACTTAAGAGTTTGGTAGGGAGGGCTACAAGTAGGAAAAAGCTCAGGGTCACTAGAGCAAGGAAAAATATGGTTGCAGTACAAATCACCAAATTGGACCAGAATGCAAAAGAGGCTGATCCACTCAAATCTTCCAAGGAACATCACTGGGTTTTTGCTTGAAGATGAATTGTATGCATCCATTGACATCTTCAAACACTTGGAAGAATTTTTAAAGAAATATTTAAATGGGTTGCAGTGCAAAAGTGCCTACTGGACCAGATTGGAAAGTTGGTGTAGAGCTCAAAATCTCCAATGGCCAAGAGGTATTTTTGCATAAAAGTGATGTGGGAACATCACATGACATCCCCAAATTTTGGTGGAAATTTAGAATGCATTTGTCAAAAGGTTGCAGTGCAAAACAGGCTCCAAATGCAAAAGAAATCATTTTAAAGGAATAAAGCTTTGAGGAAAATAAATCTTGCAACATTTGGATCCACTGATAAATAATTGTTTTTATTTTAGAGAGTAATCAAGTCCAACAATTCCTTTTGAGAGTTTTACCACTAGAGGCAAAAATCCAAAATCACAAAAGGTAAATCTTGACAATTGGAAAAGTTTTATTTCCTGGCAACATTTTAATAAATAAAACAAGGCCAATTTTTTTTGGGTGTTACACTAAGGTGGCCTGCTTATCCAAAACTTCACCTATTAACTTCTCAAGATGAGCAATCTGAGATTTCAAACCATCAAATTCTTTAGACATATCATCGAGCTCTTTATTCATATAACCCATAAAGCTTTTTTGTTCTTTAAGCTCGTTTCTAAAGAAATTATTATGCTCATATTGTAAGACCATAAAACTCCTAACATTGCTTTCGATCTCTTCTAACCTTTTAAGGTGAAGATCACCAAATCTAGGTAGGGTCATCGTGACAAGCAAGCGATCCAACACACGAGCAAACAAGAAGCAAGCGGAAAACAAGCGAACGGAAAAGAGAGGGCGAATAAAACGGCAAGGGTGAAGTGGGGAGAGGAAAACGAGAGGCAAATGGAAAATAATGTAATGCGGGAGATAAGGGTTTGTGATGGGTACTTGGTATGTTGAATTTTGCGTAGACCTCCCCGGCAACGGCGCCAGAAATCCTTCTTGCTACCTCTTGAGCACTGCGTTGGTTTTCCCTTGAAGAGGAAAGGGTGATGCAGCAAAGTAGCGTAAGTATTTCCCTCAGTTTTTGAGAACCAAGGTATCAATCCAGTAGGAGGCTACGCGCGAGTCCCTCGCACCTACACAAAACAAATAAATCCTCGCAACCAACGCGATAAGGGGTTGTCAATCCCTACACGGTCACTTACGAGAGTGAGATCTGATAGATATGATAGGATAATATTTTTGGTATTTTTATGATAAAGATGCAAAGTAAAATAAAAGCAAAGTAAAAAGCAACGGAAATAACTAAGTGTTGGAAGATTAATATGATGAAGATAGACCCGGGGGCCATAGGTTTCACTAGTGGCTTCTCTCAAGAGCATAAGTATTTCACGGTGGGTGAACAAATTACTGTTGAGCAATTGACAGAATTGAGCATAGTTATGAGAATATCTAGGTATGATCATGTATATAGGCATCACGTACGAGACAAGTAGACCGACTCCTGCCTGCATCTACTACTATTACTCCACACATCGACCGCTATCCAGCATGCATCTAGAGTATTAAGTTCATAAGAACATAGTAACGCGTTAAGCAAGATGACATGATGTAGATGGATAAATTCATGCAATATGATAAAAACCCCATCTTGTTATCCTCGATGGCAATAGTACAATACATGCCTTGCTGCCCCTACTGTCACTGGGAAAGGACACCACAAGATTGAACCCAAAGCTAAGCACTTCTCCCATTGCAAGAAAGATCAATCTAGTAGGCCAAACCAAACTGATAATTCGAAGAGACTTGCAAAGATAACCAATCATGCATAAAAGAATTCAGAGAAGATTCAAATATTGTTCATAGATAAACTTGATCATAAACCCACAATTCATCGGTCTCAACAAACACACCACAAAAGAAGATTACATCGAATAGATCTCCACGAGAGAGGGGGAGAACATTGTATTGAGATCCAAAAAGCGAGAAGAAGCCTTCTAGCTACTAACTATGGACCCGAAGGTCTGAGGTAAACTACTCACACATAATCGGAGAGGCTATGGTGTTGATGTAGAAGCCCTCCGTGATCGATGCCCCCTCCGGTGGAGCTCCGGAACAGGCCCCAAGATGGGATCTCGTGGGTACAGAAGGTTGCGGCGGTGGAATTAGGTTTTTGGCTCCGTATCTGATCGTTTGGG